>NC_142092.1:32979520-34254520 GCF_054644295.1 Miniopterus natalensis | reverse complement strand
GTAAACACATATTATAATCTCAGGTAGCAGTAAGTGCCACGGGATGCGACACTGGAAAGAACTAATCATAAGAAAATCTGGACAGATCTCCAGGGAGAGGGAACAACAGATGCAAGGGCCCGAGAGGAGAAACAAGGTTATTATGTTCATGAAAGAAAAAGGGCCATGTGGGGCTGGAGTAAGGTGGGTGATGGGGTAAACAGCAAGTATAGAAACAGTGAAATTATTCACTGGGGATGGCCGGTCGGGGTGAAGGGAGTTGTGCACCAACGACAGCGAAGGCCACCCTCTCTCCCACAGAGGGTTCTACAAGAGCTCCGTGCTGGAGGATGACTGACTGTTGGGCGGGTGGACCTTCTAGGAAGAGGGAACAGCACGGTCATAGCCAGGAGCGATGACCTACAAGGTGTACTCAAGACACTGCACGTACTCAGGGTGACCGGGCAGTAAACTGCTAAATAACACCCACGGGGTTCTACGTTCCCAGCATGAACGAACATGTCAAAATAGCTTAATCTACAGCTTGGAAGTCTTGACACGCACCCGCCCAGGAACAGGAGACGTGAGGGTTATGAGAACTGCAAAGAAAGGAAGTCCTTAACACTCAGCAAAACACCATACCAAGGACTGTAAACAGTTTTTCACTGGATGCCCACAACCCTGTGAGTGAGCTACCACTAGCCAAAATCTGAAACACTGGCAAGGGCTGGTGAGGGTGTGGAGCAAAAGGAGCTCTCATTCATTGCTGGTGGGAATGTAAAATGGTCTGGCCGCTTTGGAAAACAGTTTGGCAGGATCTTACAAAACTAAACATACTCTTACCATAGGACCCAGCCACTGTGCTCCTTGGTACTTACCCAAAGGAACTGAACACCTATGTCCACACAAAAACCTGCACACGGACGTTTAGAGCAGGCTTTACTCAGAATTGCCAAAACGTGGAAGCAATGAGATGCCCTTCGGTCAGTGGATGGGTAAGCTGTGGTACATTTCGACACTGGAACATTATTCAGGGCTAAAAAGAAGTGAGCTACCAAGCCATGAAAACACATGGGGGAGCCTGAAATACACATGACTAAGTGAAAGGAGCCAATGTGAACAAGCTAAACGCTGTATCACCCCAACTACATAACACTCTGGAAAAGGCGAAACTAGGGAGACAATAAAAAGATCAGTGGTTGCCAGGGGTTAGCAGGGAGAGGTAAACAGGCAGGGCACAGAAGGTTTTTCGGGCAGTGAGAATACTCTATATGATACCATAATGATGGGATACGTGTCATTACACATTTGTCCAAATCCATATACAAGACCAAGAGTAAACTGTACGGTAAACTATGGACTTTGGGTGATAATGACATGTCAATGGAAGTTCACCAACTGTAATAAATGTACCGCTCTGCTGTGCGATGCTGACCATGGGGGAGGCTGTGCATGGGTCTGGAAGGGGGTACATGGGAAATCTCTGTGCTCTCCCCTCAATTTTGCTGCAAACCTTAAACTGCTCTAGAAAAATAAAGTCTTAATTTAAAATACACACACATACAGCCCAGCCGGTGTGGCTCAGTGGTTGAGTGTCAACCTATGAACCAGGAGGTTAGGGTTCGATTCCTGGTGAGGGGTCAATCCCTAGTGGGAGGTGTGCAGGAGGCAGCCGATCAATGACTCTCTCTCATCATTGCTTCTTCTCTCTCTCCCTTCCTCTCTCTGAAATCAATAAAAACATATTTTAAAAAATAAAAAAAATAAAATACATACACACATATGTATAGGATACATCATATATGTGTGTGTGTGTGTGTGTGTGTGTGTGTATCCTGAGATAATAAGGAACTTGCACATGTCCCCATAGCCACTAGGTGGCTAGTCACAATCCAAATCCAGGCAGACCTGCATGAGTCCAATTTTAACAAGCTATGAGGCAAAGAAACATCAGCTGATAATTACATTATATTTAAGACCTCTATGTTCACAGTTCTGGTACACTAAACAATAAGGTATAATTATCATTTAAACAGACCTTTCTTATTTGTAATTACAAAGAAGCCATTAATAAGCCAAAAAGGAAGGTGCTAATTTGGCAACACAGGCACAGCCCTGTCTACTCTATGATTTTCAACCTGACTAAGCCTATATAACACTAAAACACAGCTTCACTTTAAAAAACAAACATACAAACCACCACCCCATGACAGGCACCAAGATAAAGAAAATTATAAACTGTCAAAACGCAGGTTAGAAAACTAATGATTAGAGTGCTCAGGTACATCCTGCCAGGAGGGCTGGCCCTGTATGCAGCACACAAGGTAAACGGTCCCTCCCAGACCCAAGGCACCTTCAGAAGGCTCTCAGAGAAAAGAGTGACCAATGCTTCTGCCATATATCACTGTGCCTGGTTCATCCCCCAAGAGCCAGTAAGCCTACATACAACATCCTGAGCCTCAAAGACATGCCTTTTCCATTAGAATTGGGGAATAAATGCAGGAACTTAAAGACCCTCACCTTTAGAAACTGTATTGCCAACATCTGGGAGCTTGTTAGAAAAGCACAATTTCAAGTTAAGTTCTACTTGGAATATGCATTTTCTGCCCGGCCAGGGTGGCTCAGTGGCTAAGCTTGGTTGAACATCAACCCATGAACCAGGAGGTCAGGGTTCAATTCCCAGTGAGGGCACATGCCCGGGTTGTGGGCTCAATCTCTGGTAGGGGGTGTGCAGGAGGCAGCCGATCAATGACTCTCTCTCATCATTGATGTTTCTATCTTCCTCTCCCTCTCCCTTACTCTCTCTGAAATCAATAAAAAAATTAAAAAAATAAAAATGCATTTTCCAAGAGCCCCCTGGAATTAATATGCACATTTAAGTTGGAGAAGCAGGGGTCCAGCAGCTCTGCCACAGATCTCTGTGCCGTGATGACAACGCTCTACAGCTGTGCTGTCCAATATGTTGGCCACATGTGGCTACTGGGCACTTGAAATGTAGCTACTGCAACTAAGGAACTGAAAGTTTAAGTTAAATTAAACTTGTAAACAGCCACATTTAGTAAATAACTTATTAACCATATCCCTAGCAATTTTTTAAACAGTTTCCAATTTTTTGCTACTAAAAGTAATACTAAGGCAAATGTTGTGCATGTGGTGCCCGCCCCCCTTATTTTGTAGTCTTTGTGGATTAAACAAATTAGCCCCATTACTTTAAAAAAGTTCTAGCAATAAACAGTTCTGCATCAAGATGAGTCATGTGCCTTGTTTTTCAAATGCCATTTTGAGAAGACAAAAAGAAATACTACTTATTTACAGAAACAGTATTTGTTTTCATACTTCAGGGATTATTATGGTGATTTTTTTTTTTTTTTTTTTTTTTTAAATCCTCACGTGAGGATTTTTTTTCCATCGCTTTTTGGAGAGAGTGGAAGGGAGGGAGGGAAGGAAGGAGGGAGGGGGAGAGAAAGAGAGGGGGAGAGGGAAAGAGAGAGAGAAACATCGCTGTGAGAGAGACACAGATTGGTTGCCTCCTGCACACACACAACCAGAGCCAGGAATCGAGCCTGCAACCGAGGTACGCGTGTCCTTGGCCGGAATCGAACCCAGGACCCTTCCGTCTGTGGGCAGACGCTCTAATCACTGAGCAAAACCAGCCAGGGCCATTACGGTAAAATTTTTTTTTAATTTTTCTGGCAATAAAAAGAAAAGATTGTGAGGGTGGTGGTGGTTAAGGTTGTGAATTCTTTGTGTAGCATGTTGATGAAACTGAGCAGATGACACTTTGAAAACACTAATTTAACCGGCTCTCAGTACGAGACACACAAATTCTATATTAAACCATTAACCTATGGATAAGATTAAAGAGTTCACAATCTATGGCTTCAACTGCGTAAGTATTTGTTACATATTTAAAATATCATAAACTTGATCATTTAATGTGTTCTTGCATGGTGCATTTAGCACAATGAGTGTCCACTACATCTCAAGGAAATTAAGGGAGAAAAACAAAGAACTCTCAGTGGTACTAGAACACACCCCATTAAAAGGGGGGGCAGTAAAGACCAGAGACAGGAAGGGGAAAGGCGAGAACTTCCTGCATCCATCTCCCACCCAGATGACCTGTGGGAGCCCAAGCCAAGCTATTAAAAATAATAAAAATGCAAATCAACAAGCCTAACTAATGACTTGGACTTAATAAAACAGAGTAGATGAAACTGAAGCAAGTTACATGAAAACAGGCTTCTAATTTTTTTTTCTCCTGACAAAATTTAAAGGAAAAAAAGTTCAGATGTTTGAAACAGCCTTGTTTCCAAATTGGGGGGGGGGGGGGGGGGGGCGCACACCTCATTCTTAGATCTAGTATCTTGTTTACCATTATTATATAAACTGAGTTAAACTAACGGGCCATAAAACAATGTGTAGGACACACCCTTCTCTCAACTCCTCATTGTTTTCCTTTGTTGGTAACATGGGAAATTTCAGACATGGGGCAACTTCTTTTTTAAATTCTAAATTAAACAATGTTGAGCTCATCTCAGAAAATCCATTTCTTCCTAGTAACAGAAACTGCTGGGCAGAAAGTGCATGCAATCTTAAAGCATAAAAAGGTACCCAGCATTTCCTTTTTGTTGCATTTGTAATTATCAGGAAATCGGCAAAGACCATTGCACAGTAAACAGGCGTGATCCACTAGGTGGTGCAATAATGCAGAAATAAAAAGGGAGAGACTGCTGTTTCCCTTCAAGTTTCAAACGTCACTTAGAGGAAATTAGAAACGGACTTTATCACAACAAAATCCCGCCATTATAGCTTTTATAAGAGGCCAAGTGAATCTGCAAATACCGAAAGGGGGCGTGATGACTAAAAGGGAAAACTTATACTTTCAGTTGTCGTTCATTAACATTAAATGAAAACACAAAAGCATTTTACAACCAATCAACACCCTACAGTGTTTCTGACCCTGTTCTGGGCACTATGGGATATTCAAAGGAATTTAAATCATCTAGAAAGTAAAAGACAGCACTTTGGAACTGTTGATCGCTGGACCTCACTATAGGTATGGAAGAGCACAATTTTCCAGGTAAAAGAGTTACAGGAGTTAAAGTTTCACCCAGAAAGTGGAATCCACCCATCAGTTCACTCGATAAACATGTACCAAGCACCCCTTCCATGCCTGGCTTTGTACCGAGCGCTGGAGATTAAACAGTGAGAATTAATAAGCGTGGCCCTGCTTTCACATGCTGAGGGCCAGGCGTGGATCAGGGAGCCAGCCAGCAACTGTAGGAAAAATAATCATGAAGGGAAAACACAGAAAGGTGTGGAACAGGGGGAAGTGATCAGGGAAGGCTTTCCAAACTCTTAGTGACTCTGTGGATGGAGGGAATGCTGCCCACGGAGCTGGGCACAGACGGGGGAAGCCTGGGTCTCAGGAAGGTCTCAGCCTCATCGACAATGTCTGAGGAAGGACAAGTGGATTTGTATTCTTACCTGAGTCCAAATTCTGCATTTTACTAGGAAGCAGAGAAGAAACGTAAGCCTAAGTGGGCAGCCCCAGCAGGACACAGGAGCTGGGATGAAGAAAGGGAGACCTGGCGCTGGGTTCCACAGGCTGTGATGGCCTTCCCAGGGCAGCTGAGGCAGGCGGGCAGCCGAGGGTTTGAGCACCAGTCAAGATCCCCTTTTATTGTGAGGAAAGGCTAAAGAACTATCATTTCTAAGTCAGGTTCCAGAGACACCTTTGCAGTACATTAGCTAAGGGTGGCCAGGTAACCCGCGTTAGGGCATGGAACAGGAATGATTGCTAGGCGTTCTGAGAAATGGACGCATACACCACAATAAGTCAAAGGACAAAGGGAACAAACTGCACTATCAAGAGTATCCATCCAGCCCGGCCAGTGGAGCATCAACCCATGAATCTGGAGGTCAAGGTTCGATTCCCAGTCAGGGCACACACCCAGGTTGCAGGCTAGATCCCCAGTAGGGGGCGTGCAGGAGGCAGCCAATCAATGATTCTCTCTCATCACTGATGTTTCTATCTCTCTCTCCGTCTCCCTTCCTCTCTCTGAAATCAATAAAAACATTAATTTTTTTTTAAAGTGTCCACCCAAGGAGGAGCCATAGCAACAACCAAAACCTGTCATTTGAAAGAAAATTCAGGTAAGGATTTCTACTGCATTTGCCAAGAAGACTCAGGTCAGGCTTTTGCTTCCCTTGTGGGTTGCGGAGTGAGGGGAGGGGGGTGGGGGGTAGACAATATCACAGCACACTAAGCTTTCTCCAACGGTTCTAGTAGTCAGTGGTTTGAGTCCCAGGTTTGTCACTAACCAGCTATATGACCCCTAAGTTCCCTGAGCATCTCGGGTGTTAATATGCATCTCAAAGAATGGAGCAAGAATTTTATGCGGAAGTTTCTATAAACAGTAAAGTACCACACAAATGAGAGGTATTTCCTATATTAAATGAGCTGGTTTTAAAAAAGTTTTATAAAAGGTATTTCCTGTATAAAATGAGCTGGTTTATAAAAAATGAGCTGGTTTATTAAATGAGCTCTAAAAAAGGGCAATGCGGCATTAAGTTCAATAAAAGATCTTAAAAATGGATTGCATCCAGTCATTCAATATTTAATTATCTACTGTGTACCAGGCTTGGAAAGCAAAGGCCTATGGACATAGAACACAGTCCCCACCCTCCAGGATGCTGGTTTTCAGGATGCAGAAAGGCTTGGGATAGTAGAGAGGACAATGACAATTAATGTGCGCTAAGCTAGGGTACCAGTCACCGAGAACGTCTATTAACCCAAAGCCTTTCCAAATCCCTGGAGCTGGAGGAACATCATTAGTTCTTCTGAGCTACATTCCTTCGGGACTTTGAACCCATGATGGCAGTTTATAACTTTGAAGTTTTCTCTGACAGGAAACAATGAATGGTTTGGAATTAAAATAGTTAACAACGCAAAACACAACAAACAGCATCCCTCCCCAAGGTGGAATCCCGAGAAATAAGGGCATCCAAAACCTAGACAGAAATGCTTTACATTCGAGAGGCACTTCAGTTTATGCCCTTTCTCCATCCAAAAAACAAAATGCACTTTGACATATACTTCCTCCACGTTTTCTCGTATTGATGTTGCTGCTTCACCTGGAAGAAGGCTACACTCAGCACTTCCCAACCGGCCCGTTACCAGTCACCTGCCGCAACTGAAGCCAGAAACAAACCAGCCCTTGGGCACTCACACCCACCCCCTCCTCTCTTTCGCTTGCCCACAGCCAAGAGGGACCTCGGACAAGAGCATCCTCGTGAAGCCAGGATCTTTCACAGGTCCGCATCCCAACATAACCGCTCCAAGAAGGCAAAAGAACATGCGAGAAACTCTGGGAGCTCTGAACCAGGGGCCGCAAACATTTTCTTAAAGAGCCACGTGGTTGATATGTCTTAGCATTATATAGATACTTGTGTAACCATTTAAGATGTAACCATTTTAAAACATAAGAACAATTCTTAGCTAGTGGGCAGAAAAACAAACAAGCAAACAAACTAATAAACGAACCAAACAGGCAGCTGGCTATAGTTTGCCAGTCCCTAGTTTCAATTTACGCAAAATTTAATGACAGATGACTGACTGCCCAGGTGTCTGTTCACCAAGACACAGTCTTTGCCTGCAAGGTGCTCACACAGGTACCAAGGGAGATGCACACACTTTTTAATTTTTGCTTTCCTTCCTCGGTTTTCATTTCTATCTTCAACAAGCCCTAGGACTGGCCTTAGCATCCAGTCACTATTGGGGGATAATCCTATTTTGTTTGCCTGTTTATTTCTTTTTCTTTTTAAATTAATAACATGTAAGTTCTCGGTGGGTACATAATCCAAAAGTTAGATCAATTCAAAGTGAACTACACTTGGTTTTGGTAGCAATGGAACTTCCCTGGTTATACTTTACCTAATCTAAAATCTGAACTTGTTCACGATTTCCAATAACATTCTGAGGGGGAAGCTGGCCTGAGATCAAAATCTTGCTTCAGATTTTCCTCAAAGTAGAAAATTAACTACATGTGTGAATATTATCAACACATGTATTGGGCAAGACTCTGTGCAAAGAAGTGTGGACAGAGAGAAGTGAAACCCTTGGCTCCTGATGTCAAGCGGGGATGCTGTCTGGATACCTTACAGAAAGACCGTGAGGATGTGGCGCCCACGACCCAAGGCAAACACTGCTTTAGAAAAAACTTTTCCACTACCCACCATGAAGTCTGAGTCAGAATCTGATCAAAATTATATATCCTGCATTTGTCATGGCTGAGCATACAACCGAGAATCAACATTTCATAGAGGGTCAGCCTTACTGGACTGCCCATGGAGGCGCATCTAACTCATCGATTCTGGGTCCCGGGGGAAGAAAGCCATGCGGTGAGGCGGCGAGGAAGAGACGAAGCACTCACAATAGGATTCTAGGGAGGAATAGGAAAGAAAGTCTAGAGATTTCCTAGCTCTTTCTACTCCTTGGGCTACTTGCTCTGGTTTTCATTGTCCTCCTATCCCATCCATCCAAAGGCAAACACCTGGCATCCCATAATGGCCTGCTCCATCACCAAAATGTTCTGGCTCCAAAATGACCCCTTTATTTTTATCCCCAGTCAAAATTCTCACTCTGTCAATGCATGTGGTGTCAGATACATAACAGAAGAATCTGACTGCTCTACGTTACACTAAAGTGTGAGTGTCTGATAGCCTAAATCTCTTGAAGGTATTTGATATTTTAAAAGATGTACTTCGACCCTCAGGAAACTTGTGATGGAATTCCGACGTTTAACAGACAAGTTCCCAAACACAGCACATCTAAGACGCTCTTTCTAATTCCCCAACCCACGTGCTTTGTTTTTTGGGGGGAGGGTTGGTGGAATAATACAGTCAATTTCTAACTAGTGACTGTGGACTTGAAGAAATTAGACTTTCACTTGACAAGACATATTCTTAATACTTCCATAATAAAATTGTGACTTTAGCTAGTTGTCTATGTAATCTACTTCCCCCTAAGGCTGTGCCTTACTCATCTTAAGAGTCTTTGGGGCCTCATAAAGTAGTGGACACACAAAGGTCACTGAAGGAGGAAAACACCCCTTAACAACATTGATACATTATTGTCACTCGTGATTTCTGGGCGGGGCGGAGGAGGGGAGATGGTCCTTGACACTTTCAATAATATTTTTTAAACTCCTAACGATCAACAGAGGGATGCTGTCTCTTTCTTCTCCCCCTATTTCTTTGACGATCTGATTCTGAAAAGCAGAGGCTGGTACAGTTGGAAGAACCTGCAGGTTTCAAATGAGTCAAACAGACCTTGGCTCAAATCCCCTCCCTGTCACACACGCTGTGTGACCTTGGGCAAGTTGCTTAACATTTCTGAGCCTCAGTTTCTTCCCCTATAAAATCCAGTTTTGATTGGGAGAATTTAGTGAGATCTGTACCAAGGGTCGAACAGGACATTAGCTGCGTGGCTCACTTCCTTCACCTCACTAGAGAAAAGTGAAATCTTAGGGCACAGAGCAAAACCAACTGCATCTGCCTATGTCTTGAGCTCCCTCATGAGCAGGTGTTTTACACAAACATCAGGATTCAGCTGGAGAGAGCCTGCCACTGACACACCCATAATATTTATAGAAAACAAGGACACAGCCAGGAGCTGTTTTACAAGCGCCACAAATGCATATTTTAGATGTGTCAGTCCAATAATACAAAGTTTTCAGGTTCCATAGTCTCCAAGGTGCCTGCAAAGTGCTTTCTTGGGAGGCAGGGAACCTAGGAAGAAAGGGGAGAGAATACACACCCCTGCTGCCCACATTTCAGTCCTTTGGGGTCCACCTCCTTTCTCTTCCTTCTTTACTGAGCAACTGTTCCATGCCTAAGAATGCAAAGAGCCTGAGCTGTCCTCAGGAACTCGCAACCAAGCTCTTCACGTGAAACGGAGCCCCCTCCCACACCGGGGAGAATCCAGGCCTCACTGAAAACACGCCGCTCTTCCGAAAGGACAGACACACACACTGAAGTTCACGCCTAATCGAGGACATTTTTGGGGAGTTCACAGTTTCCAAGCATTCGTTTTGATTGAATTCACTGTAATCAAAAAGCTGATATTGCTGGGCCAGCATCGCTCAGTCGTTGAGCGTGAACCCATGAACCAGGAAACAGAGGTTCGATTCCTGGTCAGCGCACATGCCCAGGTTGCAGGCTTGATCCCCGGTGGGGGGCGTGTAGGAGGCAGCCAATCAATGACTCTCTCATCATTGATGTTTCTCTCTCTCTCTCTCTCTCCCTCTCCCTTCCTCTCTCTGAAATCAATTTTTAAAATTTTTTAAATTAAAAAGATTTTTAAAAAGCTTATGTTGCTTTCCATGGAGATAATGGACCATCCATGTAGCAGAAGACACAGAGCTAGTCCACCCACGCTGGAACAAACGAGAGAGACCAAGAGACAAGAGAGCGCCCCAGTTTTTATGACACTTCAGTGCATAATAAATCATCATCCCAAATATAAAGTTGAAAGAACAAGTCTGGTGACTGGAATGATACGCTACTGCTGTTTTTTCAGGACAGTTCATTGCTGGGATAGAATCCAATCAGGTCAACATTTATATTTAAACATCCAATCACACTCGGCGACTCAGAACAATGCACTTGTTGGTTGGAGCTTACTACTAAGCCCAATGAGCTCTTCTCACCTCGGTGACATGTGCACTCTCCTCGGCTCCTCTTCTATTAATAGGCCCCAGATAGTCTCCGAGGCAGCGCATACTGGCTGCAAATATTTGTGTAATAAATAGCAAAAGCATCGCCAATGTGTCTTCCAGACAAAGCGAATCACAAGCACAATACTTAGAAATTCAGCAATGTCTGAACCAATTCTTATTTTTAACCCAGTTCTAGTTCCCCCGATTTCTTAGAGGAAAGGTCTAAGGAGGGTTTTATCTTTGGAATGTGGGTGACTAACCACTTCCCGAAGGTGCAGAGGTTTCCGGGACTCAGGAGGGTGATGGTGCCATTTCTGCTTTCTTCATTCCCTAACTTATGTGGAATTTCAGTTTGTGCCAGAATTTGACCTACGCTTTTTTAAAAAAAAATTAAAGGATATTATCAAATAGAAATAAAGGCAGTACTTCACAAAAACACAAAAAGCAGCACTACATGTCCCTTCTTCAGGCTCTAACACTACCAGCTGAAACACTGACAGACCAGACGTATATGTCTAAAACCAATCATTTTTGTCGAAGGAGTGAATTAGGTCAATGCCCTTAAGAAGCTCCCCTTCAGCTCTATTTTCCACTCTCCAAACAGTGAAGCCCTTTGTCCATTGTATTAGCCACTGTAAACTGTTTGGACATCCATTGTTAGCCCTGGCCGACTGGGTAAGTCCGGCGAAAAAGAGATAAAACGGGATTCTGTCAATATATTTCTAGCACATTCAAATTTAAGAAAGCTTTGCAAAAGAGCCAGCTCGCTCTAGCTGCTAAACCCGAGGCTAAAACGAAGATACTGATCATGCCTATCTTGAACCTTAGAATATTTCCTTTCCTTATCACTTTAAATTCCTCTGCAAGGAGCCTTCAGAAATAACACTATAGATATAAGCCTAAAATAACACATTAATCAATAAATCACTTGGCCAGTCTGTTTCTAGCTAACCACCTCCTCAAAGTAGTAACAGTAAGGTTCCTAAAAAAGTAAAATCGGTCAGTTATGGGAAAAATTGTTTGAATGAGAACAGATTCAGAGATGTTCTAAAGTAAAAAAAACTCGGTTCTTCCCACGTGTGCCATCGTCATAGGGAGGATTTTGCCAAAATTGATTCAAGATTTTTAAATGTCTCAAGAGCAATACATTACGGCTAATGTTTTATAACATAAGCTAGAAACACGACAGCCACTCTCGCCCAGTGTTTTCGTAGGCTAGAGCATGCTGTCAGCCTGAGAGCTGAAGCACAAAATAGGATAAAAAATCCAATCTCTTTCCATTTCACTTGTCAAAAGATAAAGACGGGGGGGGGGGGGGGGGGGGAGGAATATCCTCTTTAGCCCATCTATAAACTACATTTATATATGGCCTTTTATTTACTTTATTAAAAACTAACAAATCAGAATGACTTCAAAAAGAAAACACTCGTTCTATTTCATAAAGTTATACATCAAAGCAGCAAGTCTTAGAACTGAGTCACCTTTCAGTTTCTGCATTCATCTGTAGGCTCGCAAGTTATAATTTCCCAAGCATACACATACAGAAAAGTCTCTAGAAACACAGCGTAGTAGGTGAAGAAACAGAAACGGCGCCTCATGTGACAGGTAGGTCCTACGGTGGCGTCCACACTCCAGCAGACCACAGTGAAGTCAAAGGACTGATTCTGAACATGCCTTATAGAAAGCAGAGCCATCGTGGTCCTCTGGGGGTTTTGTGATAATGGTGATACTGATAAATTATAACCACCGCCATTCTGGTGGCCACTGCAACCCAGGAGGTGTCTGAGAACTCTGCAGCTATCTCCAAGCTCCCTGCGGTATCAGCCGCCTTGGATTGCAAAGGCTGAGAAGATAGAAAGGTATTTCGAAGGTCCTGACTCTGGGTGGCAGCAGCTCTCTAACTTCCTATGGGACAAATCTGAAAGCTAGTGGTGGGTTCCTGGCTTTCCATCCCTTCAGCATTTGCAATCTTCTGTAGGCACCAAATTCTCTCTATTAAATCTCTTTCTCCTTGAAATTGCTAGAAAGTTATGTTTTCTTCCTGAACCCTGACTAATAGGGTATGGAATGCCCATTTTACAGCTAAACAGGAGAAAAGTAAATTTCCTAAGGCCAAGGAAGTAATTGGTAAGACAAAAGAATTCAAACCCAGGCCTTTCTGACTTCCAAGTTACAGGATGAGCCCTGGCCCGTGTGGCTCAGTTGGTTGAGCGTGGTCCCTCGCTGCCTGATTCCTGGTCAGGGCACATGCCCAGATTGGGGGTTCAGTCCCCGGTCGGGATACTTGCGGGAGGCAGCAGATCAATGTTTCTCTCTCGCATCAATGTTTCTCTCTCTCCCTCTCCCTTCCTCTCTCTCTACAATCAATAAAAACATAAAAAAAAAAAAAAGTTACAGGATGAAGGTTAAACATATCCCCAAGCCACGACCCAGCAATTCTACTTCTAGGCATTCACACAGGAGAAATACGTAAGTCCACAAAACAAGATGTGCGTGACGTGCATAAGCAGCTTTATTCATAACAGGAAAAAACTGACGAAAACCCAATTATCTATCAATAAAAGAATGGCTAAACAAACTATGATAAATTCCTATCAGTGGAATACTACTCAGCAATAAAAAACTATGGAACCACGTAACAACACAATGAATCTCACAAAGGTCACGTTGAGCAAAAGAAGCCACACACAAAATCTTGATTTCACTCACACGGATCCTGTCAAGGTTCAGCACAACTATTGCCCAGTGAAAGGTCAGAGAGAGGCTCCCTTGCAGGCAGGGTGGTAACAGTCGGAAAAGTGGCAAGAGAGAGCCTTCTAGAGTGATAGAAAGTTCTATTTTTTGACCTAGGTGGTAACCACACAGGTGGAATGCATTCATGTATAAGCTCGTCCAGCTCTAGAACTAGATAGTGGTGGTAGTGGCTGCACAACATTATAAATGTATTAAATGCCACTGAACTGTAGACTATAATGTGGTTGATTTTATGTGACATGTATTTTATCACAATAAAAAAAAAAACACACCAAGCTCTCCACTTGAGAACTGTGCATTTTACTGTATGAAAATTATACTTCAACAAAACACCATAAAAATAATAATACAGAAAAAGCTTCAGGATGACTAAGCAGGCTTAGGAGGACAGACTCTGGATACCACTGTTTTTATGGGAAAATTTTTCTCAGTTTCAGACCAATTTTTTTAACCGCAGTTCTTCGGTAAACTGAGTCAAGCTTTCCTGGCTCTTCCTGCCTCTGGAGTAAAGGCATCTGCGAACTGTGTGCTTACGCAGTATCAGTACGACTAAATATTTCCCCCAGACCTCTGATTAAAATTCAAATTTAGGTTCTGCCACAAAGAAGGCCACTGATAATCAAGATGAACCCAGAGCCTCTTCATTTCAATGTGTCGCCACTTGCCTGTTTTTAGACTCTAACAATAACACCAGGAGGAAAAGCACAAATGTTTCCAGTTCCATTTCTGGAAAATTTCAATGGGTGTCTGAGATGCCACGAATCTCTCTCCCCTCTTAAAACTCACCCAGACACTAAACAGACCAGCCCAAGGTAGGCGAAGTGCTCTGCCTGAAGTCAGGCTGGAAAGCTCAGATGGGCCTGAAGCGATGCTGAAATTCGGGTGACAGGGAGGGATTTTACAGTAGTGAACAGGGAGGTCTTGCTAGAGGAACCAAACTGTAGGCTCATCTTCAGGGCATCTGTGAAGAACGCATCGGAAAGGGCTCCCCGCTGCCGGCCTGCCGTACCCCCACATTCATGCCACAGCCACGTGGTCCCTGGGGGAGAAGTCCACAGGGGAGAAGGGGGTGCTGGAGTCTCCCAGTATGCAGCTTTTACTGGGAAGGGTGGAGGGGAAGAGAAAGGAGAAAAGGATTCTCTTGAAGCTCAGCAAGATGGTTCTGGTTGCTGGCCTGGGCTGCAGAGTAAGGAACAGAATCCAGCACGCACTGTGCTGGTACATTATTTAGGCTGCAACTGAATAATAGATCTTCCCATCACTTCATGAGCTAAACAACTACAGCCACTCGGGTTCCCAGTTTGTCTCTGAGACAAATGCCCTTCGGAGAGAATCCACTGGATCTCTTTTTAAAAGAAAAAAAAAAAGAAACCGAAAAGTTGTTTAAGGGGCATGGAAGTACTTGATGACAAGAATCCATAGAAATTATTTAGAATGTTCTCTATGCTCTACACCCAAACACTCAAAACCCTCAGAAAGTTAAGCGCTGCAAAAAGACTTCAGAGACCACCAACTGTAACAAATCGCTTCCCTACGAAGAGACCGAGAAACAGAATTGCACGGGTTGGCTAAAGGCACCCAGCTAATTAGTGGCGGGGCTGGTATGCCACTACAGAAATGGTCTGTATGTAATTCCACACTTTTCCCCCTTGAAACTATCATCTACGCATTACAGAAATCCACGCTTCTACCTTCTCAATGCATCTTCAGTTCTTCCTAGTTTATGCAGCAAGCCCTCCCCCAGATCAAGTCGGTTCACGATGTGCTACTTAGTAATGCGCCTGGTGCCCTGTCTTCTGGGGTTACCAAGATGACTCAGACCAGGGAGGGGTTCCCAGCTGACAGGAAGTGACTGGAAGTGAGCGGCCCAGGAGGACGTGATAAGGGCTCTAATAAACACCAGCATGTGCACACTAACCAATCGCAGGCTCTCAAGAAGGCAGTTGATTCATCCTGAGGGGAGAAGGGCAGGGAGGAAAGGATTTCAGAAAATGAGCTCACCAGGAAAAGGACCGTTCTTTTCAAAATCAGAAATGGTTTGTTTTGCTGAATTAATTCCCTCAAATAAGTTCATTCTACTTTGCCAGCTATATTTGGTGACAGTCTCCCCAGGATGGGAAATGGACTGCTGGTTTCTTCCAGCAAGCATTCCCCTGCTCTGTCCACCCCGGGGAGGCGGGGGAGCACTGCTATATAAGGCATGAAAGACACCCCACAACCTAGACCAGGGAACACTTCCTTCCAGACTGTGAAAACAAATGGCTTTCAATGAATGAGAACATACAGCTACATTCAGAACTTTACTTTATCCTAGAAGCTACATGTCCCGGAAGAGTTCATTAATTCCTACTGATGACCAGAAAGCATTCTTTCCCCTGCTCACCTTCCACTCAAGTGACAAAATCTAAAGCACCAGCTGTGTTTTCTCACCTCTACCAAAGAGTAAACATACAACTGGCTTTTACTCATTACCTCCTCATTACAGCTTAATAACTGTTGCCTACCAACAACTATCCCAATAATTCTCTCCCACAGTGTATTATATACATTTCCTCCAAACACCCCGACTAACAATATTGTCACAGTCTATAAATATATAGCTACAGTATATATTTAGTCCCTTGCTTACCTAGGGTATCCAGCAGAGGAGGCACACTATAATTAACGTTTCGAAAGATGATGCCATTTTTTCTTTTTCGTATGGATGATTCAAGTCCACAATAGAAATACTAATTACCATATTAAATAATTCTAAATCCATGTTTACATATGTATATAGGTAGAGTTTAGTGGACATTTGTATTCAAGGACATGACATAAAATCTCTGCCATGATTAATGGTATAATTTGAAATGTTTTGGTCTATTGAGCTTCCTAAAACACAAACACGAATTTTATTCATGAGGATCTACCAGGAGTATGCTTTCTCCCCCGGTAGCCTTCCTGCAACCCCCACGCCCACCTCCACACACATACAGTGTTGGGAGAAAAAGAAACATAAATAGACATTACAATCCATGAATATTATAATTAGGCTAAATATTAGTCTGAAAGTTGAAATAAACATTAGTACCAAAATATATCTTGCTACGGTCTGCAACTTACAATGGTGTGTGAGTGATGAAAAGTTTCATTATGTTTTTAAGGTTAAGGACCTGATTTAACTTTACCCAGCAGAGGCACTAAACAAATATCTGTACTGATTTGAAATGACTAAAGTACAAGCTGCTAACGGAAGGCTTCGAATTTCTCAAAAACGGTGTGCATGAACAAACACAAGCATCAATCTTGGTGACTGAAAGAAACTATTTTCTATTCTGGTTTTGTTTATCCAGGTGAACTTCACATCACTCATTTTTCTAGGTCAAGGCAGGGCTCCTTCAGTCCTATCTCAAGACTTCTAATTCCTATGACAATCCTTGGTAGAGCCCACTTCACAGACCAACGGAAGCTGCACTGTTCAGCTCTCTCCCTTCTTGAGCACTGATGGAAGGCAAGCGAGATGCACTTGATAACAGAGTGATGACCTTCAGTGCTGCCTTTTTATTCTGTCCTGCCAGTGTCACACCAGCAAACCTTAAACACTGCACGGTGGCTTGTAGGAAGCAGAGAAAGGAATGAGAATTAGGCAAGACATTACACAGCTTCACGAGTCTGCAATAACAGTAAGAGCTCAGTGGACAAGAGCAAGATGCACACGCTAGGACATAAAGTCCGTGAAATTCAACGTGCCTGGCTTTTCTAGGCCATTCTGGGCCCAGCTTTCCTGAAGGTGATGCCAAGGATACCCAGCTCTCCAGAAACGTCACACTCGTATCTTACGCCGTATTTCCCCAGTCTGGGATTTAATGACCATCTTCACAATTTCTGACTTATTCTCCTACCACTCATCATGGTCATTTACTATTTTTCTTAAACTGAACTGTTTTGCCTAATACTTACTTTTGCCTCATTCTGAGTAACGTATTCATGAAATAAATGAGTGAGGTGGCTGGCTTTATATTTTTTAATTCTTGAAGTACAATATTCATGGACAGTCATTGAAAAACAGGGTATGTCCCTCTCTGCACCACCTGTAAGTCTGCCTGTATAGCATTTTGGAAAACACTGTTTGGGGGGCTGCAAAAGAAGCAGAGAAGATGCTTAATCAAACTCTTAGTTATCTTTTCAATATGCCAGCCCGTAGTCTCTCTCCTGAGCTCACAGGTTATCGAGGCTGACAAAGCTTTGGGTGCAATGGCCCACTGGATGATGCAGGCACTACCTGTTTTGAAACCGGTACCTTCATTGGAAGGTCACTGCAGGCCTGCTGGAGCTCTAGCAGCCAATCACCAAGTTTAGCAGCCAGTCATCAAGTTCTATTCTGAGAAGTCCATTTCCTAATCAAGTTCAGAAAGCGGGAGCATGCGCTTTCCAACTCAGAACTCCACCTCTTCTGCGATAATGTGGGCGGCATACAAGCTTCATCACCACTTTCCTAGGTAACCTTCAAACTGGGCTGAGCTATCATCAATACTGGATGTTGGGACTAAGTAGCTGATAACTTTTTTCCATTGTTATTACATGGCCCTTAAAAAATGCTTAATGGGAATATTACCTCAGGCCCTCATAAATTTGCTAGCTACACAGGCGTCTACTAACAAGGGTCATCAGAAAAATTTTTGTGGGGGTGAATTAGGTCCTAAATAGCTTTAGGAATGATTTCTTTTTTAACCTTAAGAAAGTTCACATAAAATTGAAGTTTTTAAGGCACAAATAGGTATTAAATCTGACCCGAGTCTTTGTTTCTGACCCTTACATACCCTTGAATTTAGGACCAAGAAACTCGCTCAGTAAAACACGTGAGATCCTAATTCTGCCCCACCCACCCAATTTTCCAGGGAAAATGCCTCTCAACACAAGGCCATTCTGGTTAGCAACTTTTGGCCCCCTGACGAATGCTTAGGGTCTAATGAATCAATGAGGCATTTTATAGGAATTCCTGTCAGCTCTCAACCTAGACAAGTAAATCTGGAGCCACAACTCCTTACTGGGATTTGTTTTAAAGCAAAAAAAAAAAAAAATTCCCTGATGGCTCACATTCTTGGTAGAAGTATGTTGAAAGTTTCAGCAGGGATTACTAAACCCTTCCTACCTCTTCACCCCACCCCAGGCACACCCACACTTCATGCCACTCCCAAACCAAATCTGCATGACTCTTTAAACTATAGTGTCAAGAATGTATGTGCCTCCTAAAAAGAAAACCTTCAGGGAGAAAACCTTGCAAACTCAAAAGGCACTGTAGGAATTTTATCAGCCCCCCCCCCTTGCATTCCCAGGCACTTCTGCAAAAGATAGATGGTTGGCCCACGACCTTTTGTCAATGTACGAAAAACTAGATCAAAAGTTAAACAACTGTAGGCAGAAGTCCTAGCAAATGGAATTCCCAGGGGGTGATGTAAAAATGCATTGGTCTTAAGCATATAAATGCCTCAAAAATAGTAATATTCCCTGGGTAGGGGGTAAGGCGGAGTATTTACTGGGAAACTGGTTAACTTCCGTGTAGGAAAAAAGTCATTAACACAACAGGGATTTCTGTGACTTGTTTTCCCCCTTAAAGTTCTCTTACTGGCATTCAAGACCTTTCAAGAGAGTGTGAGCAACTCTTTCTCTTTCCCCTGGACACCCACCTGGCACCTCCTATCTATACATCTATATCACACATCGCTTACCACCCCAGGAACCAGTACTTACATAGTTTCAGCTCTTTTTGGTTGGTATTATTAGTTACCATTTCCTTAGCAGCCACTACATGCCAGGCACCCCGCATTATTTCATTCAGTACCCCAGAAGGTGGGGCCCATTTTTTATGCTGGCCTAACAATGTAAGGTATCTGTTTAAATGCCACTCTGTCTTCCCTGCAGGAATCCCTGACGGGAGTGAGTACAGGACATCTGTACTGCACGCTCCCTCCCTCAGCCACAGGTATTCCAGCTGAGCGAGCTGCACAGTCTAATAAAACCCAGTCCTCAATTTTCAGGTCTAAAAGACTCTTTGAGGCAGAATTTGAGTATGGCTTATCCAGAAACCCCTCTCGGTGATGAGCACAGTAGGTGCCCATTAAGTTATTAGCTGCCAGGTCCTGGAAAAAAGTTGCGGGCTGTATTTCAGGGAAGAAAATTCCCCTTCATCAATCTCTGGCAGCCACTCTGGAAAAGCTCGAGAAATGCGTCAAGAGCCTCTGTTGCCTTAGTAAAGCACCCACCCCTCATCTTCCCCAAAAGGGAAAGCTACAGCATCAGGTCCGTATTTCTAACTGAACTCATCAGTCTTAATTGTCTGCAGGCTTCTCCAACAAGACGGGTGGAGGTCCCCTCTTATCATCTGCATTCTCCAACCTGAAGTGAAGTTGTTCATAAAAATTTACTGAATCCAATTTCATTCTCTTGGGCGAGATATTGAAGGGGACTTTGCTACAAATGCAATTACTCCTACTAACTTCTCACTTAAAACATCTCCTTCCCAGGTGTGTGTGTGGATGTTACCCACTCACCGTCTCCTCCTGGAGTGATCTTTCCAAAGTGACTGTCAGCGCACCCAGCACAGGCCACCTACAGACCTGAAGGAGAGGGCCTCTTTCCCTCTCTGCCAGGGCGCCCTGGACGGGAGCCTGTGACCGCAGGGCAGTTTCTAGGCTGTGCAGCGTCTGTGCTGAGAACTGCAGGGGAACCACAGCCATTACTCAGGGCAGACAGCTGCCAGGGAAGCGGCGCTGCCTTAGAACTGAAGCTAAAATAGAGGTGGGAGGCGTATCCCATTACTAAGCTCTGGAGCATTCACTCTCAAGTTTGTCCACACTTGGAGAATGTTAAAACCCTGTAGTCAAAACTCTGATTATTTATAACTTAAGCTACTGTGTAAAAGCGGAAACTTGACAAATGAAGACAAACAAGAAAAGGAACTAATGACAGGTGAGATAATGCCGGAGCAGAAAGCATTCATCACCCCCTTTCTGTGGTTTCTTCCCAAGCTCCGTCTCCATTCCGCACTGGAAACAACTTTTACTTATGTTGCAGAGGGAGCTGATTAAAGCGGGAAATGAAGATCCTGGTTTCCAAAGAGCTGTCAGTTTGTCTCAAGCACACACGCCAGGGACTTTGATCGAGTAGAGAGTGTGGTTTGAAACAGAGAAGGAAACACAAAGGCACACACAGCAGGTGCTTACGACAGGCTCGGAGATGCCTCCAAGGTAGCAGGGTTCCAGGACAGAGTTCAAGACAGTTTCTCCCACTCTGTGGCTTAATCTGAAACCCAACGGGGGCGGGGGGGCATCCAGGAGCTCGGGAAGCCACCAGCCCAACCCCGGCCTCAGCCCCTCCTCCGGTGGGAGAATCCCAGGTAACCCTCAGCACGCGAGGGAAGCGCACCACGCGCGCCCAGGCTCCCTCCCCGCGACCCTTCTCCCAACTCCTGAGCGCGAGAGGACACTTACATGGTGCCAACCTGACAGCTCCCGCCTGGGTGGAAACCCGCGGTCTCCTCGCACCAGCATCTTGGGCGCGGGTTCCGCGCGGGCCCCGCTCCTCCTCCGCCTCCTCTGCGCTGCGGGTCGGTCCTCGGACCTGCCGCCTGGGTGCGGGCCAGCGGGGACGCACCCCTTTGTCCCTCCTCCCGCGGCTGCGGCGTAGGTCCGCCCCTCGCCCCGGAGCTTAGCGCCTCTGCGCCGGCCGCGAGGCCCGGGAAACTCTCGAATGGGCCGCTACCACCCCGCGCGGCCGGGGGCGGGCTCAGGGGCGCCCCGCCCCGGGGCCCCCGCAGCGGGCGGGGCCACGCGCCGTTCCGGGCCGGGAGCGGGAGGTCGCGGCGGCAGCCGGCGGCCCCGGGGCCCCGGCGTCGCGCCGCCCCCAGGCCGCGCCACCACCCTCCCCGGGCCGCCACATGGTTCGCTCCGCGGCGCGCACGGGCCGGCGGGTCTCGCTCCGCGCGCGCCCGGGCAGCGCGGCGAGTTGTGAGCTGTGCCTGCGGCGGGGGGCGGGGGCGGGGGGCGGGGCTGGCCTGCCGGTCGCGGGTGCTAACGCGGAGCCGGCGTGCGCGCCCCGTAAGAACACTTTTGGAGGGGATGGCGGAGCCTCTGCAGCTCTCTCCCGAAAGGGAGAACCGGGGAATTCCAAAGTTTTCTGTCCTGCCGGAGGCCTGCCCGGCCAGCGACACATACGCGGCATTCAGTGTGCCCGCGTTTCCCTGCGCAGCAACTGATTACCCCAATTCCAAGGGTATAAGATGTTGCTGTTCAAGAATAAAGCATGACTTTTGAGTCAATATACTCCAGGTTATCTCTTTGACACGTTTCCAACAACTCCAATAAAGAGATTGAGACTCCCCCACCCCCCATCGTCAACTTTTAAAAGGCTACCAGTAGGTCACAGATACTTGATGGTGGGATTCACCTAATTCAATTCAGTACATTCATTCGTTTTAGAGACCTCTATGTACAAAGAATTGTCCAACATAAAAGCTTCCTTATTTTAAGGGCATGCAGATTATTTGGAGAATCAAAACAGGTACAATGATTAAAAAATATGACTTTGGATTTGAAGTTCAAGGAAACCACTTTGTAAGAGAAAAAAGTGCAGCCCACTCGGCTCATTCTCTTAAGTCGAAATGCAAAACTGCGCCTAGGCTCCCAAGCAGAAGGTAAAAGGTAAAAGGTCTGATAGGATGCAGATGTTGGGCTCTCTCCCTGAAAACTTGCTTCACTTCCTGCCTAATCAAAACAAGTTTGGCAGTTGGCCTGGAAAAACCAGTCCAGCAGATGCCTCTCGGTAAGTGTCAGGCTCCTGGCCTCCTTCGGAGCAGCTAAGTGCATGCCTCTGAGTAAAAAGCACTGTGAGTAACATTTCCCAGTTTCCTCCAGGTCTCCAGACTTCAGAGGTTTCGGTTGTATTCCTGATGTAAGGTGTTACTCCCCCGATCTGAGCACCATATAAAAAAATGTTTCCCAAATTAGGTGGCGCTGAGTAATAATAACAATGACAGCATTTGTGAACTGGTCACACCTTAGCAGGGAGCTTATACCACCAGCATTTAAAAAAGGAAGAAAGGAATCCAGAATGTGGCAATTACATCTGCCCAATTATTCCTTTTTTCTCTCTAGGGTTGTGTTGTCCAATATGATAACCAGTTGCCACATGCGGATATTTGATGTATTTAAATTAACTAAAATGAAAGGAAACGAAAAATTCAGTTTGTTAATGACACTAGTCACATCTCCAGTGCTCAGTCAGTAGCCACATGCACCTAATGGCTACAATATTGGACAATGTAGATACAGAATATCATTGCAGAGAGTCCTGATGGACTACATTGCTCCAAATGATGAACTACGAATATAGCAGAAATACCAATATTCTGGCACAATAAATAGCTCCGATTCAGATCGTTGTTGAAAACACATGATTCAGTCGATAAGAGGAGCCCTGCTAGTGGCAGTATAAATCAATACAACCCTTTGGAGAAGCGATTTGCAGTCCCCATTTTTCACGTGTGGAGTTGCCACATTTGAACCCCACTCCAAGAATTTGTTTCTCCAAAGAACTTCTATTCAACAAGAAATTACTGAACACTTTCTGTCGAGCCAGAACCTCCTGATAAAAGACGGAGGCTCTCACCTGTGGGAGCTCGGTGGATTGCAGTAATCAGTGAATGGGAAGGAAGGCAGGGAGGGAACGGTGTCGGGGCTGAGATCCCGGCAGACTCGGGGTGGTGTGAGCGCTTTCAGAAGAGGTTCCTCACCCGGACTGAGGGGCGGGGGTTAGAGATGGCTTTCCAGAGATGGGGTCACTTACATATCCTAAAGGATGGGCAGGAATGCGTTTGTGAGACAAAAAGAGGGGGGAAAGCTTTCCCGGTACAGGGAATAAGTAACAGGCAGAGAATCAAGGGGTGACGTGAGCGCCCAGGCTGCGGTGTTTTGTTGCAGCCGCCGAGCTGAGGCTGCCTCTCAATCCTGCGCGAGTTGACCTGCCGCCTTCCCCGCTCTCCCACGCTCACTTCCTGGAGCCACACTGGCCTTTCCTTGTGCCTGTTGATCTTGAGGCCCTGCCAAGCTCATTCCTGGACCACAGGGCCAGGTCCTGCTTAGATGGCTCTTTCCATCTAAAGTAGGAGGCAGCCCTTGAGGTGGCTACCAGAAAGCAGTGCCCGCCAGAGAGCGCCGAGTTTAAGTTAAAAGGAAGAGGTGGGGTCCGGCTGAGTGTTTTGCTTACTGTGAAGTGCAAAGGTGTGAAAAGATGGGGGCAGGGGGTGGTCTGCTTAGGGTAGGAGAGGTCTAGAGGGGAGCTAGAGCAGAAAGGGAAATGTCCGAAACACGCAAAGGAGCCTATTTTCCATATCTTTACCTTTTAAACTTTATTATTATTATTATTATTGGTAAAACATTGGCATGACTGTTATCACTACAACGAAGAGTGATGAAAACAAAGCAGTGACACTTCCAGGGAGAGAAAGCTCTCAGTTCTCAATGGATGATGCCTTCCTTTCGCCCTCTCCTCTCCCTACCAATGACACAAATCCCAAACACTGGCATCCTCCCCATGGTGTTTCTGGGCATATGATGGGTTTAGCTGGCCACAAAGTTCACAAAAATATTAGCTGTGGATTACAAGCCCTGGACTGGTGTGGAGCGTTCTGGCTGGAAGACAGTGGCTGTTGTCTGGGCTGGCCTCATGGTACCAGGCTGCCCACGTGCAGACTCCAAGGAGACGAACGGGGCTGGTTTGGGAGTGTTCAGGCAGAGGTCAAGGTCAGCTAGGTCAACCAGGGCTGAGGCACAGCACGATTCAACTCCAAGCTTAGAGATCCTAGAAGCACCTTCTGGAGCAGTCTGGTCTAGATAGGCCCTGCTAGGACGAGAGCTCTGCGCTATGCAGGAGTCCTCCCCTCCTGCAGGCTGCCCTGGGTCCTCACAGGCACTGTGCTCCGTTTTTCCACAGCTTCTATTATTTTATTCCTGTTTATATTACAGACTATACGAAACCCATACTCTTTCAGGGACAGATGCCACTTCTTAACCCTCCATGAAAAAATAAAATGCTGATAGACAATGATCATTGAAAGGAATATTATGTGCCAAAAGCTTTCAAACACTCTTTTAGCTCATTCAATGTAAATCCTCACAGTGCCCTGCATACTTGCTATCACTGCCCCCCTTTAGAGATGAGGAAACTGCTGCAGAGAGGTCATCTCGGAGCAGGGGGTAAGTGAGAATCCCAGCTCGGGTCTGCGGGATTCAAAGCCCCTTCCCATCACTTGTCCCTGTGTCCACTGCCCCTACAGCAGTGAGACCACCGCCTGGAGCGAGGGGAGAGGGGGGCTTTGTTGATATGGTTGTTTCCCTTTGGCTCCTTTTAACAGAACACAAGAGGGCTTTTGCTGACTCAGCAATTGAACAATGTTGCAGCATCATGTCTTTGAAACTTCCTGTGCAACACTGAAAAGGTAGATGCCACCAGTGCCATTTGACTCCAGCCTATGAGCCAGTAAATTAGAGCCTTCGATTCAAACGTGATTCTGGTGTCTAACTGGATTTCAGAGCTCCCCCTCCCTAAATAAGTTCTTATTGAAAAAAGCATCAGTAAGTTAACATTTTCACTAAGTAAAAAGGCCCTCATCTCACAGGCGTAGGAGGGAATCTGAGGTCAGAGAGGCCCAGGGGACTGTCTGCATGAGGCACATGGTCCTCCAGGGAAACCAGAGGGGCCTCTGGCAACACCTGAATTGCTTTAAAAAAAATTATCTCCAGACTCCTCTAACCCTAAGAATTCAGTATCCCTGAACAATGGCACAAATCCCAAACACCAGCATCCTCCCCTGGTGTTTATCTGTTTACCCAAACAGATAAAAGTTGTTGAAGAGTCTCCTAGATTTTCAAAGTCTCAGACCTGAAAGGGGCCTTAGAAAAATGCTGCAAAGAGATCGTTTTCCAGGGCAGCCATGCAAATTAGCACAGCCTCTTAAAACAAAGGAAGCTGGGCCTGGACAGGGCACTTCCAGGACACATTCAATAAAAATGGAAAATGTGGCTGGTAACATTTCTGTTCCTATAGGACAGAGTCCTAAATTCCTCTGATGATAACGATCATCTGACGCATCCAAGACCTGTCCCCAGGGATTCTGCTTCAGTAGGTCTGAAAGGGGTCTGGGGAATTGATATTTTTAACATTCACCCTCAGGTGGGTCTCATCATGAGGGAGGGTTGGGAAATTCTGCTCAAGGGACAGGGTTGGGATTTTCTGACGAAAGAAAGATTACCATACTAAAGGAAAACATTTTGAAGATCAGAAAATAATTCTCTCTGCAAAATGTTGTCTTTGGTATACAAAAGAAAAGGTCTAGTCCTACAATTCTTTCTGTTATGTTTATTTACATGTGTATTTGTATGCTGACATAATTTGTATTTCTATCATTTTTATATAAATGATACTTGTTTGTTTACCCAAACCATACTGTAGATTTAAAAATGTAGCACAATGCAATTCAAATGTCACTTTCTGGAGCAAACTGCTGTTAGTAACTGGAGGAGCATCCTCCCAAGTACCTCTCTGAACAGGTAAACATGTAGATATTGCACATGACCTCACGCACCTGGACTATACCAGACATGCTCTTCTGCTACCTTTTATTCTACATAAGAATATTGCTTGACTCTTTTTTCATGGCAATACAAAGCTATATCATCATTTTTATCTGCACAAGGTTCCATTTGTATGACTATAGTACTATAATCTGCTACATAAATTCTTCTATTTAAAGTTATTTTTTTAATTGGTATAGAGGACAGGAGAAAAATCAAATGGATGACACTCCTAAGATTTATATTGCAGTGATAATGAGGAAGCAAGTGGCTTGTGAGACTGAGAGGGAATTCATAAGATGTATCTAGTGTCGATAGTAAGTAACTGTAAGATGTGTTAAAGATAAACAGGATAACTGGAGCATTTGTGTGTTAAATATAGATGAAAAGAATGAAACAAAAGAGAGTTACTTATTAATAGAAGGGGATGGAAGGACAAAGTAAATCTTAAATAGTAATCATATTTCACAAAATATATTCATAAATTTAATATCATTTTAGATATAATATAATATAAAATAGTGTATGCAAGAACTTTTATTGTTAATAACAAATATTTTCTATTTAATATTAATAATACATAAAGCTCAGCTCATGTCACCTCCTGATTGTCAGCTATGTCATTCCTAAATTGATCACTCATTGGTGACACCCAATATGTCCAAGTCTAGCCCCAGTATACTCTGAGCTGAAACACAGATTAAACACAGATCGCTGGTGAGCTACTGGCCAGGCATTCTTGCCCTGCATTCCTCTGATAAGCAAGCATGAGCTGGCTTCAGGTACCTTCTATGAGTTGAGACCCTTGTTCAACCTCAACTCTGTTCTTTGTGACCATCACCAGGAAAGCAGACATCACAGAAAGACAGGACATGTGACCACTGCAAGCACAGGGTTCCACAAGTGTGGACCTTTTAGCCTATTTGCAGCCCAACCTAATTATGTTAATGTGTTCTTATCTCTTTCCCCTTGCTTCTTGCTGTGTTTTCAAGTCAAATAAACGGAATCAATGGTGTGAGCAGGACAGCTGGCTTTGGTCTCCGAGCCTCGGTGTCCCATGACCTCTGGTGAAGCTTGCCTGGCAGTGCTCTCAGACAAGGCTGCATCCCAGAGCACTGAAGAGAAGCGAGCAGGCTGGGGAGCCACGATGTGCAGCCAGGTTTACAGCAGGTACCTCAAATTCCCTGCTAACCTGGGAAGTGAGACTGAGATTAACAGAGCGAAATCTACTCAGTTTCGGGGATGTCTGCGGCTTTCAGCTTTTCCTGCCTCTAAAGTTATTATCTAAGTTTTTAAACAAATCAATCAAGATTTATTTCTAAGAGATTTAGATCTCTCTGAGATTTACATTCTGTACAGTAAGTCACATAAACAAAGCGCTTTTCTATTACTTTTTGGAAGAAATCCTAGCTATTATTCCCGATAACACCCTATTTTTTTACCTATCTTCTCTCTCTTTGATGTAATTCTGCCTCTATGGAACCATCCTTCAGTTGCCAAAGTATTTTCATTCTTGTTCTAAATCTTGAGAAGGCATCCCTCTTCCTTACTATATGTACTCTGCTGAGCCAAAGCCATCAGAAGAGACAGATTTAACTTTTACAGACTATGAGTCTCTTTCCAAGTGGGTTGGCAGTGTTATTTTAGTAACCAGACTTAACATCTACATTAAAAATAATCATATATTACGCAGACCTTGGTCAGGTAACAAACTGAATAAAGACCTAATACTGGTATGTGTCCTTAAAAATATATAAAGTAATAAATAAATTAAAAATAATCATATATAATTATTTTTATTTTTGAATATCATAATTATATTACAATACCAATATCAAATAATAATAATAATTACATTTTCAAAAACCAATCATTTCAAATATCAATATAATTATGATTAGGCGAGGAAATCCCATCCAGGATGTTTTGTCTAATCTCACTATACAGCTGGATTCTCTAGACAAATTAAAAACGTGGCTGAATTGAAAACTGCTGTCATCAACCACTCAGCTGATGAAAATGTGATAAGGACCAAAATCAGGACTCCAATGAGGACATCCCTCTCAACCAGGAGCTAGGTGCAAATTCTCTACCTCAGTTTTATCAGGTTATTTGGGAATCATAAAAGAAGCTGCCTCCGGGCTTCCCCACACAGCCACAGCACCAGGGGCCCAACCCAGGCAGCTGCTCAGCACTGTGACTGCTGATCGCAAATTAGACAGCAACTCCCAGCCAGGGAAGAACTGGACACCATGAAAATGTCCTCAGGCAGTGCAGGGCAAGCCCACAGGGTACCTGACACCAGTTACTAGACCCCGAAGTGGCTGGAATAGGTGGAGGGAAAACTCTTCAAGAGAAGGGCAGGTGGTGGTAAGGAAAATAAGCAGGGAGAATTCCTTTGAGAAATGTGACTGTGAGGCCCTGGCTGGTGTGACTCGGTTGGAGTGTCATCCCACACACCCCAAGGTCGTGAGGTTGACTCCTGGCCAGGCACATACCCAGGCTGCAGGCGCAATACCCAGTCAGGCACCCGATCAATGTTTCTCTCTCACACTGATGTTTCTCTCTCTCCCTCCCTCTCTAAAAAAAAAATATATATATATATATATATATATATATATATATATATATATATACTTTTTTAAAAAAAAAAGAAATGTGGCTGTGAAAGGTAAGAGAGAGCAAGCTCTGGGTTTTCAATCCCCTACTCATTGTTTAATTCTTAGGTTCTGGATTGTAGTCAACATGCAGGAGTATAATTAACATTTTATGTTTCAGAAGCTAGCTTTTGATTATTACTCATCTGTGTACTATACTTAAACTGTCCAGACATCTCAGATTTCCAGAGATAGGCCACAGGCCAAGTGGCCAACACTTGTCTTGCTGATTTTATGAGTAAGGACATGCATTCTAATTTTTGCTTGGAAACCATGTTAGATTATAGCAAAAGCATCGGAAAATAAGAACCCATCTTATTTTTATTTTTCTTCCACTTAAATGGAATACCAATTTCTCATGATGAAAGTCTGCTGGAACTGCTAAAATGTCAGTCTTTATAGACAAGTATTTGAAGCAATGCTCTTTTATTTTAAATCCTTAGGAAAACATGGCATTACTGTGTGGGCCCTGACAAAACCACTTGTCTAAATCCCTATGGCTAAAAATTAGGTTGCTTGAAATCCCTGAATGCTGAAAAAATTCCAAGTAAATGTACTTCTAATACAAGTATAAGGCTAACACACTGTTTATAAACATTTAGGCTGGTTTGAGAAGGAAATTAAGAATCGGACACCTATACTCAGATAACCTGTGTATTTACAGGTATTTTAACATTTTAACAGCAAAACAGCACATCGTCTTGAAAAATATGGCCTATTTCTTTCATGAATTTTAAATGTTTCATAATTTCCCATGGTCTTCTTAAACAGATAAGATAGAAAACTGTAAACTGTACTTTAAAAGTATCTTACTCAGAAACTCAAGCACCTCTAACTAACAGGCTCGTGGCTTGGTCCCCTATCTCCATATCACTGCTCTTCCTAGGGAACCAGGAGGAAACAGCAGAAACAAAGAAAATGCTAGAAGCCAGGAAACCACAGGGTGAAAGAGCACAACTGTGAAGTCAGACAGACCTATGTTTCAACAAGTCCCAGTCCTGCTACTTCTTGGGTTTAACCTATATATTGCCACTATCTGGCTTTTTTTTTTTTTTACCTATAAAACTAAAAATGACCAGTCTGCGTGGTTCAGCCTGAGGGCTATGTGATTTGGGCAGCTTATCTAAACTCCCTGAGCTTCCATTTCTTCATCTATAAAACGGTTTTATGTGTCGTACTGTGACTCCTCAAACTTTGCACATTGAAGTTCCTAACCCCCGGTACCTGAGAATGTGAACCTTATTTGGAGGTAGGTCTTTGCAGAGGTCATCAAGTTAAAGTGATATCTTTAGGTTAGGCCCTCATCCAGTATGACCGGTGTCTCTATACACAGGGGAAATCTAGACACAGTGAGACACTCCAATGACAGCGAGCGGGAACAGGTCCATCCCTCATAATCCTCAGAAGGAGCCAACCCTGACAGGCTCCTGGCCTCCAGAACTGAGACAATACATTCCTATTGTTTAAGCTACCCACCCTGAGGTACTTTCTTACTGCAGCCCTAGGAAACGAATACAAATCGGGATTATAGTTGAACCGACACCTCACAAAGCAGGTAGGAGAATTAAATGAAGACAGTGTAGGTAAAACATTTGGCACAGTACCAGCTATACCAGAATAGCACCCAAACCAAGAGCATAAAGCTTTCACTGTTATTACTGTGGGTTGACACTTCAAGTCATTCTGGAATCACAATGGAATCCTCAGCACGAGCACCCAACTCTTCTTGGAGCCTAGTGCAGCATCTCCAGGCCCTTTGATGAAGTCTCAGCTCCCGAGTTTCTTCTCCCCTCTTTGCACACCTGGCCAACAAGGTTTCATCCTCAAGTGTCCTCTCAAATGCCACCTCCCAAGGGAGCCCCCCCCCCACACACACACACACTTAGTCATGCCTCAGGCACTGTCAGGGGTGAGTGCAGACCTTTCCACACAGCAATGCAATTACCTATCCAAATTAAAGTCCCATGTCCCTCAAGGCAAGCCTTCCATCCCTCTAGGTTTCCCTCAGGCAGCACTGTGTGCGATGCTCATTAAATGTTGAAGACAAATCTCTTCACCACAGGTAGGGAAAGGGGCCACACACCATCTACAAACAAGCCCATGCTCTCAACTACAAACTAAGCCATGCTTAGTGATTCTCAAGGTGCGGTCTGGACACCAGAAGTATCAGCCTGTTGGGGACTTGTTAGAAATGCAAATTCCTGGACCTAACTAAGCAGAAACTCTGGAGCTGGGACCCAGGAATCGTGTTTTTAATAAGCCCTCCAGGTGATTCTGATGCGGCTGAAGTTTGAGAATGACTGTTCTGGGTTTATACGGTTCATTATAGGGGCTTTGGCTTCGGGAGTGAGCTCCCCGACTATTATTATAGACTAAGGAGCCCCTAAGGGAGAGAGGACTACAGAGGGGCTCCTACGGGCACTGAAGTAAGAGGTTTAAGCTTTCACTTACAACTCACTTTTTCTAAGCCCATATTATGGGGTGAGGTGGTGATAACTTTAAGGTGCCTAAATTACCCAACAATGAGAACTCATGTCTAGGAAGTGATTCTCTGCCCAAATTCTTAACATCCTTTCTGAAGGCAAAGAGGGGAAGATGCCTTTGACATGTCATAAATGTGATCATAAAGCCCCTTCAAGTATCAAGAAAGAAATACCAGGCAAACAGTGCTCTCCAGACTCCAAGATTGAAAAGGAGGACAGAACAGTTAGAGGGTGATGATCGGAAACCTCAGGGCCAGGGCAGGTTCCACAGGTACCTTCCTCTACCCATGCCAGACATTGCTAACGGATCTCAACATTCTTGCTCAGTAAACCTGGCCTACAAATCCTTACTCCAGGCAGCACTACCAATTGATCAGAACTGAGAAAAAGCTGTTTACTATCTGAGTTTAGGTGTTCAATCTTCAAGCTCTGTGGAGTTTGTCGTATAGAAACCAGCTAGTATTATAGGAATCTCACCAAACTTGGGAGGCAAGGGCTATGCAAGCTTGGAGAAATCATTTAAAAATCACTGAATCTCAGTTTCCTTATTTGCAAAAGGGAGCTGGTAATACCTTCCTCTCAGGGTGTTCTGAGTATAAACAATATGAGGGAAAACTCAGTGCCTGTCAAATAAAAGGCTCTTAAATATTTGCTGGATCTGAAACTAGGGAGATGTGGATGCTCTGGGAAAAATCCTCACCACCCAAGCTTTCCAGAGGCTAATTCATCTTAGAAAGACACCCTTCAGTGCTCATACGTAAAAGAGCTTCGGAGTAAGGCACTGCCTTGGGAAAACCAAACTGATGTGGAAGAATGTGTGGTTACGAGTGCAGGAAATCAGAACCAGGAAGGTCTTTATCAGGAGTGATTCTGCTTAAGTCATAAAAGACCTTCCTTCCACCAGATGATGTCAGCTTCAACCCCCCTTTGCCATATTCCATGCTGTCCCTCCAACTCATTTGACTCCATCAATCAATCCAACCTAGAGATCTTTCAGGAAAGCCACTTCTAGAGCCCAGGCAAGTGTGTCTTCTTATGTTTGGAACCTTTAAGAGCTCCATATAGATCATCTCATAAGCAACCCATTCCCAGCCCTGTCAGGGCAGTGGAAACTGAGGACTTCCCCATTAAAGTGGACCCATTTGGACAACTAGACTCCCAGAAAAGCCTTGGTATGTGCCCAGTGCTTGCTACATGTTAATTCATTTAGCTTCACGTTAACATTCCCTTTTTACAGGGTCTGGGGCTCAAAGAAACTAAGACGTGTGCCCGAGATTATGCAATTAGAAGGCAGGAGCTTGGAATCCACCTCACCAGGGGCTGCGAGCTTAAACCACCAGGAGTGACGAAACAAGTGATGAGAAAAGTTCCAGCCCCATCCCAGCAGCCATCGCAGACTGGTCCACAAGCAGGGGTTAGAGTGTAACTAAGAACAAACACATCCCAGCATCTGTCAAAATACGGCTTAATACCCTGTAAATCTCATTTAATTCGTACTTAAAACTGAATCAGCAATTAGATAATACTCGCTCTTAATCTTTCACTAAAAGCATGTACATAATTAATCTTTAGAAGCCAGTGTGACTGACATCTTTTACATAACTCTGCTACCTCAAAGATAATGGGGAAAACGTGACCTACCAGAACGACCTGTAACCACAGACACCAAGACACTTCGTTGGCCTTTATTCTGAACTACAGGAGTTGAACTTACATGCTTTAGCCAGGAAGAGCCTCGGTGAACATTCACCCAAAGTTATACCTATCAATTCAGACCATAAATACAGGCAAAATGTTTTTAGTAAATCGGATGTTACAATTACATTTTCTTTGATGGTAAGCAATTTCTCCATCAGAAACATTGACAGTGGTGCCCTTGATTACCTCAAGGACACAAAATAATTGACATCAGATTCTGGTGGAAGAGAGCCAGTAACCAGGTTGATGGGAGACAAGAAGAAACAAGTACCTGGTGAAGCAGGCTGTGTGCCGGCGTGAGTCTGTGTTTCGTGGAGCACCTGTGCCCGGAGGTGCAGCTGGGGTGCCAGTCCCACTCACAGGGAGATGACAACCGTGTGGTACTCCTCACCCTGAAAAAGACAGCATTGTCAGGAACCCAACACGGTCGTTCCCGGCAGGGTGAGATGTTGGGGAAACGCACTGAAGATCGCCTACAGTGCAATTAACCCATTTATAGCATGACTTTTAGTACATTCACCATCCCCACAACCCATTTTAGAACAACTTCACTATTTAAAGAAAAAACCCCTGTAAACATTACCCACCATCCTCTAATTCCCTCTCCTCATCACACCCGGGCCCTAGGCACCATCAATCTAATTTTTGTCTCTGTACATTTACCTCTTCTGGAGATTTCATATAAATGAAGTCATATAATGTGTAACCTTTTGTGACTGGCTTCTTTGACTTAGCATAATATTCCCAAGTTTCATCCATACTATAACACGTATCAGCACTTCATTCCATTTTATGGCCAAATAACGGATGTATCATATTTAGATGTATAGATTATCATATTTCATTCATCTTTTCATCAGCTGATGGACATTTAGGTTGTTTCTACTGTTTCCACTTGTGAACACACATGCACAAGCGTCTATGTGGGTATTTTAATTTTTCTCAGATCTATATCTAGGAATAGAATTGCTGCCCCTAATGTTTTCAGTCTTCAAAAATTGGAGTAAATCACCCTGGCTGGGTAGCTCAACTGGTTAGAGCATCGTCTTGATACACCAAGGTTGCAGGTTCGATCCCTGGTCAGGGCACATACAAGAAGTAACCAATGAATGCACAAATAAGTGTAACAAATCAGTATCTATCTATCTCTCCCACAAGCCAATAAATATAAATTTTTTAAAAACTGGAGAAGGCCCTGGCCAGTTTGGCTCAGTGGTGAGAGCATCAGCCTGAGGACTGAAGGGTCCCAGGTTCAATTCCAGCCAAGGGCACGTGCCTCAGTTGCAGGCTTGGTCCCTGGCCCCCATCGGAGCACATGAGGGAGGCAACCAATCGATGCATCTCTTTCACATTGATGTTTCTCTCTCTCCCTTCCACTCTCCCTGAAAAGCAATGGAAAAAATACCCTCATGTGAGGATTAACAATAAATAAATAATTGGAGAAAATGATTGCCCATGTAAAAGTTAGCATCATCAATCCCCTGAAGGTCCCCCTAAGGAGTAAGATCTTATAAGAATGTGAGGTTAAAAAAATACTCAGCAGGTGGGAAAATATTTCAAGAAAACTTTTTTCTTAATTGTAGTAAAATACACTTAACATAAAAATTACCATTTTAAAGTATACAATAGAGAAAACATTTAAAACTAAATGGGAATTCGTTTTCCACAGCATTTATAATACAGGCTCATCTTTATGTGTGTGGTTTGCCCACAAGCACAAAAGACAGCGAACACTTTTCCTTTTTTAATGCCTTATCCTTAGAAAATCCAAGAAATAGCCCTTCTGGGCATTTGCATTAATCCTGCACGTGCCTTTCAAATGGCACAAGGAAACAGGCTCACTTCGGGGCTAGGCCTGGGCCCCAGCGTCTCCACGCAGGGCGGTCACTGAGAGCTGTTCCAGGAGGAAGAACGTGGCCTCTCCCCCATTCTGGACATACTCTTCTGTTTGCTAAACAAAGTGATATTGTGGCGTGTGTGCAAAACACTCCCTACACAATGAAAGAGAAATCAAAGATAGTGCCGATTTTATTTGTACAGGCAGGGGACACATTTCCCTTCTCCAAGGATCAGCAGGAAATGTAGACACTGGCTCAAGCAAGGCCATCTGGACATCCTACAAAGCAAGCAACGGGTTTACAGCCCGCCCCATACATGGTTTCTTTTATTACTTCCAAAGATAAATAAACAGTTAGTCCATCAAGATGGGCTTGGTTATGCTTTTGGCCTTAAAATGAAATGTTTCTACACATATCAGCTCCAGAGAGCTTGCTTCTTTTATTAAACTGGCTTGCCTTTTAATTAAGTTTTCTGCACTTCTATGCCACCCTCATTTTAACTCTCTTTTATAATATTCCCAAAGTTTTTGACATGTTTAGGAACCAACAATAACAAGCAGCCATTTCTAATGTACACCATTCTTGACGAGGGCCACTTTTCAATTAAGGAAAAACTTGGCAGGAAGAGCTCAGTTTGCAATAGTATTAACAAATACTTAAAATTATTCACAGGTAACATGAGTGGGAGCTAGAAAACTACAAAATTTTACAAGAAAAATCCATAGGGAGCTCAGAAATTTTTTGGTTTGGGTGTCAATTTCTTTCTTATATTCTTTTGTCTCCATTTGTGACTATACTAAAACTAAGTAAGTAGGGGCAGATATTTGCTAAGCACCTACTATGTGCTAAGCACCTACTATATGCACATGTTTATAAATCCTCTAATCTGAGCTTCAGCAACCTTGCAACATTTAGCTGATTGGTTGGTAGCTGGTGGTTTGGGCTTACCATGAGACTGCACTGTTTGCAGAAGAGAAGGCCAAGCACAGCCCTGTTAGCAGACAACAAGAAACAGTACAAAAAGGAGGAGGCAGTTGGTGCTGAATGAACTCCAGGGTGTTTTGAAAACTGAACCATGACCTGACTCCCAATTATGTTTTAAAAGGCAAAAGCAGCTGCTCTTGAATACTATGTAGTCTTACAAGGACAGCAGGTTCTTGAGCGATGTCATTTCTTTTTATCTGGTTTTCTTATAATGTTAATTAAACAAAAAAACTGAGCCCTGGCTGGTGTGGCTCAGTGGTTAGAGCGTCGGCCCAAGCATCATAGGGTCTCGGGTTCAATTCCCAGTCAAGGGCACATACCGGGGTTGCAGGTTCGATCCCCAGCCCTGTTTGAGGCATGTTTGGGAGGCAACCAATCAATGTGTCTCTCTCACATCAATATTTCTGTTTCTCTCTCCATCTCTCTCTCCTCCATCCCTTCCACTCTCTCTAAAAATCAATGGAAAAAATATCCGTGGGTGGGATTAACACACAAAAAAATATGATTCCCAGTCAGGACCACTGTTTGTTGGAGGGAGTTGCATGTTCTCGCCATGTCCACGTGGGTTTTCTCTGGGGCCTCTGGTTTCCTTCCATTTCCTCCCACATCCCACAGATATGCACGCAAGGTGAACGGCATGTCTCAATTGTCCCAGTCTGAGTGAGTGTAAGTGTGGGTGTGGGTGGCCCTGCAATGAAAGGGTATACTGTCCAGGGTGAGTTCCCACCTTTCACCGTGAGCTGCTGAGATGGGCGCTGGTCACCAGTGACCCTGAACTAGAACCAGCAGTACGGAAAAGAATTATCTTGTTTTTATCAATCTCTCTTAAATGTTTGTATAGCTCCCATTTACTTCATGTTTGCGATTTGGAAGTGTTTTAGGTCTTTATTTAGAAGTTTGGTGATGTTTCTGAGACCAGAAATAGGCCACAGGAACTTAACTCTTGCTTATATCAATTAGCCTATGGCAAAAATGGTTTCATTATACATCATTTCACTTAAAGTTGCAGTTACAGAAAACCTATCGACATTAAGTGAGCACTTACTGCATATTGTAGTAATCAGAATACTTCTTGAGAAAAATGAGACAGAATTTTTGCAAGAAAAATTGGCTTCACTATTTAGTCCCAGCCCAACAGAAATCTCCGGTCAGAATGCTCATGGGCAGACCTCCCTCCACAGAAGCACAGCCAACCACCTAACTTCTTACCACTGAGATCGCTAAACAACTGCAGGGAGGGGGGGGCTTGGGACTCAAAGTCATTAGGAAGATCAGAAAGTTCAAGGTCAAGGAAAAGCAAGTAGGCTATGATGAAAAAGGACTTCTCTAGCTGCTTGCTCCTCAAAGTATGGTTCACGGACTGAATCATTTGGACCATCCATTGGGCTCACCTGAGCTGACAGCATTGCCTGGAAGCTTATATTAAAATGCAGACTCTCGGGCTCCACCATAACTACAAAATTAAAATCTGCATTTTAACAGGGTGATTCTTATGCACATTAAAGTTTGAGAAATAAGACATGGAGGTGCCACTGAAAGATTTAGAACTGATGAATAAAATGAAAGTAGAAGATAACCCATCATTAGTGAGGGATAATAGTATTTCCAAAGGAAGGCTGTGTCAGGTGACAAGGGAGCAGCAAACAAAAAAACGGGGATCAGCCAAACAGTATTTTGTCCATGCGTATTCAAAGTATTACATATATAAGAAGACCTTATTGCCCTGTGGCATAGTGCTACTTAAAAAAAAAAAAAAGTAACTTTCGCCTTCCCTTAATAAGGATTATGGTAGAATGAATAATTTGACTTCTGTTTCGTTTGGCTTGAGGAAATGAGAAGCAGCAGAGATGGTTCTACTTAGGGTACTTATTCCAATTGCTGGAAAAGGTTACCTCCAAAAAGAAATGAATAGCCCCAGCCCCAGCTGCTTTGGCTCAGTGGTTAGAGCGTCAGCCCTTCGCCACAAACCGAAGGGTCGCCAGTTCAATTCCCGGTCTCAATTCCCGGGCAAGAGCATGTATCTCCGTTGCAGTTCGATGCCCAGTGTGTGTGGGAAGCAACCAATCGATGTGTCTAATAGCAATGTTTCTCTCTCTCTAAAAAAACACATTGAAGAAGAGGAAAATGAATAACTTAGAATAATTTGGCAATCAATACACACATCTGAATCATGTGAGTTTGTTTAGGTGAATCCCTTAATGAATGACCCTGAGTCAGAAACTAAGAGCATCCAGTTGCTGTCTGAGGGCAAGCCCTTGATCACGACTCAAATGAGACTGAGTTTCACACTTGTAAAATTTTAAGGCTAAGAGGAGATTAAGGAATGGTAAAATCAGGTGTTGCAGCTCTCTGATTCTCCAGTTATACTTCCAGAACAAATATGCATCATCATTCACATTCCTTTCCTGCTAAGCCCAGACGTGGCCTCGTGGTCCTCCCTAACTTGACACTCTAAGCAGCCTACACGTCAGCTGGCTGTGGTGTGCCACACGAAACCTATTTACCTCCCCGACAAAACTCTCCTCCAGCTCTCATCACCCATCATTCTACAGCAACGGTCCAGGGCTACAATATGTCCAATCTCTAGGGGCCACTTGAAGAATCAGAATTTGATCATTAGAACATGTTTTCCATAACCCCCAATGAGGAACATGAACCCACATGGACTCTCCTAGAGTCACCAGAGGCCCCTGTCCCCGCCACACATATAAACACTCCTTTTACTTTTTAAGAGAACAGTAACATGATAATAACAGTCATCATAATAATACTGTCTCAGGATTCCATTCCAAAGCATCCCTAACATTTCTGAGAGAAGTGTGTCATTTATTTCTAATAAAAACTCCCTTTGACAGATGGGAAGAAAATCTACCTAAATCACGCATCTCAACAGCAGCACTACTGACATTTTGGGCTGGATAAGTCTTTGCTGTGGGAGACTGGCCTGTCCATTTTAAGATCTCTGGCTTCGCCCGGCTGGGCGTGGCTCAGCGGTTGAGCATCGACCTAGGATCCAGGCGATCGGGGTTCGGTTCCGGTCAGGGCACATGCCCGGGTTGCGGGCTCGATCAATGACTCTCTCATCATTGATGTTTCTATCTCTCTTCCTCTCCTTTCCTCTCTCTGAAATCAATGAGGATATGTTTAAAAAAAAAAAAAATCTTTGGCTTCTACCTACTACATACCAGTAGCACACCTCCCCCCGGCCCCTGGTTGTAACAAAAATGTGCCCAGACATTGCCAAATGTCCCCCGATCCCTCCACCACCATCATGCCTCCCTTCCACCCCAACTGAGAACCTAAATAACTATAGTAATTACCTTAGGGAGATGAGACTATGTGTGATTCCCCCCCCTTATTTTTCTGTATTTTCTAAACCTTCCATAATAAATGCAAATTGCTTATATGATTTCTTTTGAAAGGTAGTGACTTTCTACTTTTTAAAAAGAAATATTATTAGTTACACAGATTCCTGGAGGTGATCCTTGGGTGAGTGCCAATGTGTGGCTCATTCAGTTTTGAAAATTAAATTCAGTCCCTAAAAATAGCAGCACACAGCCACCTTAACCTAAGCTTCTCCTCAATGTGTAAAAGACACAGAGAGGGAGTTCAGGGAAAAAAGTCAGGATTGAGGCCTCTAACCATTCAGACAAGAATGTCTGAACCCTTCTTGAATGGGGTACATTGGTGGGGCTTCAGGAACAGATGTGAAATAAAAACTGCTGCTTTAAGAAAAGTATTTACCTGAAACATAGTCAACACATACTCTTCAGAGAAATACTTGCATTATAGGGGAAAAAATAAGGCATGATTACTTCATCTTTAAGAATTGCTACATTGCTAGACCATGGGGAAAACATCAAAATCAGAAAATTAAAATATCTGGTTGTAAAAATCTGCTCTAGACTTCATCTTCTCCATCTTCTTGGCTGTTACACCAGGAATTTTCTAGAGTATTATGACCATCAATTTCATTACTGACTATTTTTAAATCCGTATGGGAAGGCCATACCCACCAAGTTCTCACTGAAGTACTCAACATTTACTCCCTCATAACAGAGATAACCCTTTTCTTCACCGAGGCCCCCAAACACCCCCAAACACCCCCCAAGCATCTTCTGGCCTCCTGCTTACCCGGGGTGCTGCCAAAGGTTCACATGTCTTCTGCTCTCAGGTAAAAGTTCTCTTTTGTTAAGAGGGGTGATACCAACTGCTGCTTCCAGAATAGCCATGTATTTTTTGTACCTCATCTTGTCTCTCTCTCTCTCTCACTACAAGGTCTTGCAAATTTCGGTCACTGTTCAGCTGAAGCAACTGAAGTCATCTGCAATACTGGGAGCTAGAAGCCGCTGCGCTTTTAGATGCTCCGTGATCCCCAGACAGAACTCTTAAAGTCTAGGTGGGGGGTAAGGGTGGGGGCCAGGCTGAGGCCAAACCAGGGATAAATAACCAAAGGGCTCGCTCAGATTTCCCGGCAACATCCGTATTATATAAGGCTGCAGAATTTTGAATAAAGCACTAATGAAAATGATTTGCAGGACTGTGGTTCTAAACACAGCAATCTATGGTACACTCCCCAATTAATCCGCCCATAAATCTTTGAGACCGATAATCCTTCAAGTACTAATAGCGTAGGAGGTGACTTATCTCCAGGTCTGGTAATAATTGGTCCAAAAAGCCTGCGTGCCCCTGGGTGAACTAAAATCAGAAGCAGATGTGCTCATTCTACAAAAACCTAACAGGCTGCACTCCGACAAATGAAGGAGGTGGTCGTCACTCTACAGCAATGCATTTCTTAATGCTACACACTCTTTGAGTCAATAGCAAAGATTAACTCATTGAGAACCTATTCCGCTTTGGGTTGTTTTTTGTTTTAAATATTTTTCAAAATACCTTTAGAACCCAACATGGGTGAGTTCTGCTAGCATGAAAATATATTGTTTGGGGATGTTCCAAAACTACCCCCTCTCCTTTTTTTTGGTGTCTCCCCTCTGCTTTGGGGACCTTTCTGGATGGCTTTCCATGGGGTAAAGTTGGATTACCCATCATAGTGGCCCACCGGATGTGTCACGGTACACAATGACCTAGACTGGGTCAACCAGTCTCCCCTGGGATGAAAATATGACAATTAGAGAGAGATGCCCTCTCACTGGGGTTGCTAACCAGGGCTGATAGGAAGTTAGGGCTGCTGGTCATGTTCCCCCTCACGTAGAGAGGGCTCACTAGTAGTTGAAAAAAAACAGTACCAATGGAAAAGTGATGACACGGAGTTTCTGGATCCAGCTATACCTAAAGGCCACTGTCATCCCAGGAGATCCCAGGTACACTTTTATTAAAGCTAATAAACCAGCATTTGTGAAATTTAGTTTTAGCCGCATTTCTGTCACTCTGAAGGAGTTCTGACCTCTACACCTCCCTGACCAACTTCCTCAAGTTACATTTTTCCTATTTAATATGCTATCGGAGTTGTGCTGATCCTTGCCTAAACGAACTCATACCTAAAGAGGAACTAAAATAGAAGAGCGAGTCATTATGTAAAAATTCTGATTGACTTAGATACCCACAGTGATGTGTCCCAGACCCACCCCAAGGCCCCAAATCTTGAACCTTCTTCTACAGATTCTTTCTTCAAATGCAAGTTTCCTTTTTTTCCCCTTGTTTTTTTCTTTTAAGCTGAATGACCTAAATCAGTGGTCTCCAAAGTGGGTTACACATACCAACAATCTTTGGGCTGTGGAAAGAAAATATTAAATCATCTATTTCCTTTTTCTCTCTCATACATTTAAATTTTGGTTTGAGTATTTATTTTTTTAAATATTCATATGTATTTTGATAACTAATATATATTAAATTACATTAAGGTGTATCATTTATAAATTAATATACTCATATACATGGTAGGGTTCAGATAGGAGTGTGTGAGCAAAAAAGTTTAAAGGGCCCTGATTAGGTAGTTCAGTTGGTTAGAGCATTGTCCTGGTACACCAATGTTGCGGGTTTAATCCCCGGTCAGGGCACATACAAAAATCAACCAATAAATGCATAAATAAGTGGAACAACAAATCGATGTTTCTTTTTCTCTCTCTTCTTCCCTCTCTCTCTAATCAATTTTTTAAAATAGTTTAAAGGTTTTTAATAGTTTAAACCTTTAACTGCCTTCAACTGCTCCCTAAGCCTCAATTTCCCCACTTATAAGACAGAGGCCCGAACAAATGAATGCTGAGTTATCTTCCAACAACAACAAAAGACTAAGAGCTCCTGCCTCGCCGGGCCTCGCTCAGCGGTTCAGCATCGACCTAGGATCCAGGAGATCACGGTTCAACTCCTAGTCAGGGCACATGCCCAGGTTGCAGGCTTGCATGCTCGATCCCCAATGACTCTCTCATCATTGATGTTTCTATCTTTCTCTCCCCATCTCCCTTCCTCTCTCTGAAATCAATAAAGATATATTAAAAAAAAAAAAAGACTAAGAGCTCCCACTTCACTTGGTCTGGCTGTACAAATAATCTGAGCACAACAAAGTGGTGAAAACAAGGGATAAACCATTTGGGTTTGGATTTGGAATATTTCATTTCCACAGTATTCGTGAATGTGACTCCCACTGGTTGTTCTGCAAACAATGAGTACCAGTTAGTCACAGGAATTCTTTTATAGGCTGAACTTGGATGGCTACAGCTGCCACGGCTGAAAAAAAGCTCCAGTACAGCCCTCATTTAATCATACAGGAAGATGTAATTATACTTACACAACAGGCTTTGTTCTAACAAATTGTATTTCTAATGACGCGTGATAAAAATTACTATACAACCCTCTCAAATAAGAAATGAAGCCTGAGCTAGAAAAAAATATCCAGTTAAACTTGTTACCCCTTGGAAGGTGTTTTACTACAGTGAAAATGACACAATACTTTACAAATGGCATGTTTTAAAGTTTCATTTTCTACAGGAATGTTTTATGCATTTAACACACAACTCTTACAAAGTGACTCTTATCTATGATGATCTCATACAAAATTAAAATCGGGTCTTTCATTAGGAAAAGAATTCTGCCTTCGCAAATAATTAGAAAGAATCTGCTTTTCTCCCATAAATGAGATTGTTCCGTTTTCTAATTTATTTATTCATTTTTTAAAACTGTCATCTTTGTATGAACTCCTTCATAACAGGACATAAGGCCAATAACACAAGGGGGAAAATTAGTCAACATACCCCATCCAAATATGTAATTTTTTGGCATTGCCTTTAAAATTCTAGAAATTCTTCAGAAATATGCATTAATTTGGTTAATTACCTGAGTTCTAGAAGTTCTTTACAACTGCAACTCTCGGATTAAAAATCACTTATCTATTTGTTTTTCTTTAATATACATGATTCAAAATGTCTTTTATGTCAGGATGATCAGGATGCGTTTCTGAATGATTGAAATGGAACATAAAACTTCACAGACCAGAATGACGTTCCTGTGAACGGATTATTTCTACTTTATTTCTGCTGGAGGAAAACAATGGGCCTCCTTCTTTACTGGGCACTTAACTGCTCCTGTGCTTTAGAAGTATAAACATGGAAATGAACTAATGCCACAAACAGGCCATTTTACAGGGTGTGGTCTGCTTTTCAGGGAGCTGGAAAAAGCCTTACTAAAAGTAGAAGAGTCAGGGAAACAGCTATTTCTCTTTCTTTTTTATGTTTAAGCTCTACTACAAATAAACCAGAGGACTTCATGCAAGTCACTTCATTGCCCAGCTTAATGTCTTCATATAGAATACATATTTACATATTTGCTACTCAGGTGACCCATCAGAACACTGTAAGGAAAACAGGCTGCATGATATAAAAGAATTATTCAAGGGTTTGAGAAGATTAGCTGTGGCTCTCCTAGATTCAAGCCCCGACAGCCCGAACTACCCCTTCTCTTCATAATGCACTCACTACTGGATTTACACTGTCACCTTGAACTGATGCCACCAAATCCGACATTCCAATCCTGTCCTGCCCCCCCCGCCCCAACAGACATCTGAAATAACCACTGCCCAGCCCCCAGCAGCAGCCGCCTCTTTCCTGTTCCTGGTCCGTGTGTCTCCCTCCTGGTTCTCCTGGCATGAGACCCTGAAGCCATTCCCACCGTCCTGGTGGTGCCCAATCATACCACCTCCACGCATGACGCTGGGAAAGAGAGCTGTGCCTGAACGGGAAGGCGTGATTTGAATCCCACTGCCGCTGTTGAACACCTTGCGGCCTCGAACAAATTACCTGAGCCTTCAGAAATGGTTTCATCCTCTGTACAACTGGAATAAGGCCACATCACCGGGGCGGTTTCCATAATAAACGAGATGATGTACATGCATCGATGGATGTCATCTCCTCACCTCTTCCCTCCCTTCCTTCCACCTCTCCCACCTGACCTCCTGTTCCCGATACCTCTTCAAGAATTCGTCCTCAAGCCGCATTTCTCTGCAGGCAAGAACAAGGTGCACTTACAAACTTAACCCTCCTTTGCAGCTACAACTGCCTTCAACACAAAGAAAGAACCGGAGAAGTCTAAGGCTGAGTGGTTTTGTAGGAAAAGCAGACTGGAAAACAGGCTGGCTGAAGGGTACAGAGACCCAGGGGCTGGAGTGAGGGAAGGAGGCCCTTAAAAAAGAAGGAAATGTAGAATCTTGGGGCCCAGCTTAGGTGGTACCTACCAACTAGGGAGGCTCTCCCTTTCAATTTCCCCAGATTTTTAATCTCTGCTACAGAATAATTAAAAGCAAAAATTATTGCCCAGCTGGGATGTCTCAGTGTTGAGCATCGACCCATGAACCTGGAGATCACAGTTTGATTCCTGGTCAGGGCACATGCCTGGGTTGTAGGCTTGATCCCCAGTGGGGGGGCGTGCAGGTGGCAGTCGATTAATGACTCATCATTGATGTTTCTATCTCTCTTTCCCTCTCCCTTCTGCTTTCTGAAATCAATAAAGATATTTTTTTTTAAAAATAGTAAATTTTGCCCGGTCGGGCGTGGCTCAGCAGTTGAGCATCGACCTAGGATCCAGGCGATCGGGGTTCGATTCCCAGTCAGGGCACATGCCCGAGTTGCGGGCTCAATTCCCAGTCGGGGACGTGCAGGAGGAGGCTGATCAATGACTCTCTCATCATTGATGTTTCTATCTCTCTCTCTCCCTCTCCTTTCCTCTCTGAAATCAATAAAGATATATTTAAATAAATAAATAGTAAATTTTAACTTAATGAGTCAGCCCACTATTCCCTAAAAAATATATTTTTTGTGAGCAGTTCACCCTCCAGACACATTTGAAATAGCAAAACTCTTCCCTCTGCCAATGGTTCAATGTACTACAGTTAAATGAAAAGTAACAAAAGCTTCTTGTTAGTCTCAACAAATTTTAATTGACTTCAAAAGATCGTATTTTTACAGGTCTGTCTCCCTCAGTATTCTCTAATGACTTAAATGGTAGGTATGATGTCATATTTATCTTTGTATTTCTAGTGTCTCTCTTTGCTCAGGAATCAGCATATAAGAGGTACCCAATAATATTAGCATTTACTTCATAATTAAGAGTTAGCAAGGTGCAATGGCAAAGATCCTGCACTCCAGAACAGACTGCCTGTGTCTGAATCACAGCTTCACACTTACTTAACTGTGTGAACTGGGCAATTCTTTAAATCTCTCCAGGGCCTCAGTTTCCTCATCTGTAAACAAGGGATAATAATAGCATCTATTTGTTGAGGTTCTGAAAGAATCAAACTTAATGAATATATGCAAAACCCCAGTTTTCCATGCTCCCAACTGGACCACTTTGACCTTCCAAGTGTCCACTTAGATCTCCTTGTGGTCCTTACCCTTTGGCAGCTGAGGTACTGGTAACCTTTGACCTGCCTTTCTAGCCCCATCTGGAGGATTCCTGGTGTGGCTCTGTGCTGACCAGTCCTTCCAGCCTCCAGAAGATAACTGCACACTGCCCAGGGCATCGACATGTGGACCCCCCATTTCTCCTTGTTCGAGCTCCCCTTGCACCTGCTGCTGAACCACACTGTTTTCCTTGAGTCACTTCTCAGTATCTAATTCCATATTTGTGTTTACCTGTTTACCACTTGTCTTCCTCTCTAGACTGCAAGCTCTGTTCTGAAGGCAGAGACCTATTTTGCTGACATTGCTTCCAATTCCTGTGGAGTTTTCTAGTCCAACCTAACACTCATTCATTCATTTCCTCCCCGGACACCACTGAGCTCCTCCCTATCAAACACTCTGACCTGACATTGGACATACAAATAGTATCAAACCATTTCTGCCCAAGAGAATGACCCAGTCTCATGGAGTGACAACTAACTGCAACCCAGCATGCTATAATAGAGATGTGAGGGACCGTGGAACAGGAATGTGACAAAGGAGAGAGAGGACAATTCTGTCCAAGGATCTTAGCTTGGAAAAGCCTTCAAAGAAGGCAACTTGAGTTAGGTCTCAGTCAATAATGTGACTGTCTACGTTCCTCTGGCTGAAAAAATGGTCTGAGGCATCTCAGGAAGAGGGAAAAGCCTGGTTCAAGAGCCAAAAAAGCAAAAACAGCAGTGTTCTCGGACCAGTAAGTAGAGCAAGCCGGCAGGAAGGCAGCACACGGCGCGCCTGTCAGCCTAGGGCTGCAGGGAAGCAGGGACGCCGTGGGACACTGGGCTCTGCACAGAGCGGGGGTGTGGCAGATGTCATTCCCTCCGGCTAACACACCCTTTTAGATGTCACCAAACCATTATTTAGTGAACATGCCCACTGTGCCAGCCACTGAGGTAAGCCCTACATGTGTTATCTTGTTAGTTCTCACATTAACCTTAAGGAATGGATATAAAATTCTCCGTTTGCAGATGAAGAAACTCAGGCACCAAGTGACTAAGTGATCTGCCCGGGGCCACACAAGTAGTAAGTAGTAGAGGTACCATTCCTACCAGGTTACAAATTCATGCCTTCTGACACCCACTAAGCCTGGGGCCCGGGGCCCTCCGTAGGCCCTCATCATAATGAAATGTAATTGCCTCTTTACTTGTTTCCCTGGAGAACGCGCGTCTCGTGAAGGCAGAGACTTCGCTCTGCTCACCACTGCACCCCTGGCACCTGGCACAGTGCCTGGCGGAGTGCGGGCACCCACAGTGAATAAAGGCATGAATGAACAGGGCTTTGAACTCCGCCGGTGTGTGCTCTTGCCCTTCTTCTCTGTCCCTGTAGTAAAGGAACGCTGCTTATCCTGAAACCAAGAGCCATCGGAGTGCCAAACCCAAGTCCGAGCCTGCCCTCTCCAGCTCTGGCCAGAGGGAGGAAAGCTGCAGCAAGGGCCTGGGAAGCTGCATGCACGACCCTTCCCCCGTGTGGCCTCAGCCACCACCCTCGCTTTCCATTCCCATCCCCATCTATGCACGAAAGACTTAACCTCCTTTGAAAGGCCTGCTTCCAAGGAGGGCCCTTGGCTGGCATCTGGGAACCTGGATTTGGGGAAGGTTCCCACCATTTCCAGGACTGATAAGAGCGGCTCCCTGTCCCTAAGCTATTTGCACAGACAACATAGTTCATGATAAACACCTCTTTTCCCCCTGGAGTCTGAACTTTGGGTACAAGCTCTGCAGAGGATGCCAAAGTAGTCAGCCACCGGAACAAGCCCCGGGCACGGAGTCTTCAATGAGATTCCCTGGTCGGAAACATCTCCCACACGTCGTCACAGCCCGCTGCTGTCGGAACTGCGCATGTCCTACGGGGCTCTGCTGGGAGAGGGCCCTGGAAGCCTGTCCCGGGTTCCTTGGGCTTCACTGGGTGCGCCTTGCCCTTTGCTGACTTCACCGTGCCCATCAAGCGCTGAGTACGAGCCCTGTGGGTCGTCCTGAGAGTCACCGAACCTGGGGGTACTGTTAGGGCTCCCAGGCACTGTCTCCCCACAGAAGCAGGACAGTGGAATACTTCCTCTCTCTGCAGTCCTGTCCACTGACCAGAGAATCACACCCAGGCCTGCAGGGGCCCGGGGGGATGCCAAAGGGTGCAGCTGGCTGAGGGACTGGGGACCACGGCGAGTCTAAAAGAGGCAGCGGCTCCTCAGCTCCTGGCCGCACCAGCAAGTCTCAGGCAGAGCCGGGCAGCTAACTTACAAGTGCAGGTGTTAAAGCCCCTTCACTCTGCTAATCATAGGTGCTCCCAAGGGATAACCGGGAACGCCCTGGGGCAGGCGTTGCCCTTTTTCCAAAACCCAAGAGAAACGCCTTATGTCCTCAGATACCATGGGGATTCCTCTAAAATAAAACATACAATAAAATGCGGATATTTGTCCTCACTTTGTGGAACCACAGAAAGCGTGGAATACATGTCAGAGGTTCCAACAGCAGCGGGACACCGCCCTTCTTGGGTTTCTTTCCTGTAGCAAACCTGACCTTCATAACGCGGATAGTCAGCACCCGCTCCCGGGATCGGCTTACACAAGTTATGCTAAGAAGGCTAGACACACAGCAGCACAGGCATTCAAGCTATTAAGCCAGGCAGGCAAACTCGGGAAAAGAGGGAAACTAAAACTCGGCGGCCGCTACTCGCACAAAGGGCTCCGGCTTCTGGCTCAGGCGCTCGGCTTGGCTCCAGGTTGGTGATGACTAACAGTGACAGGCGGGAGGGGCAGAACCGTCAGTCATGACTCTCGGACTGTGGTCCCTGGACTATCTTATGAAGGGCCACTTGACCCCGTGGCCCCAAGCCACACGTCCCGCGACCCGGTAATGTGACCTCCCTAACGTGATGGGAAGGTGAGGCCTGCACAGCTACCACACCCACCGCCCAGGTGACAGCTCAGTCCCTCCCCGCAGCCAACGTCCAGACACATCCTGACTCCCGCTGACAGTCTGTGGGGCCCGCCCTGGCCTTGGTGTCCTCATAACCCTCTGCCCATTCCTTGCCCATCTCAGAGGCGTTTTTTCTTCCCGTCGCCCCTCCCACCGCATCCCTGCATTTCAGTCCTCAGCATGTGTCTGTGCCACCTCCCCCTTCTCACTGTACCCACCAAGCTGCTGCACACACAGGATGCCCAAGCCAGCCTCGAGCCTTACTCCTTCCCTCACCCTTACCCTGGTCCTACACTCCCAAAGGCCTCCAAACCCCTGTTTCTCAAAGTGTGATGCCCAGACCAGCAGCATCAGCATCACCTGGGTACAGGTCAGAGCTTCTCAGGCCCCACCCCAGACCTACTGAATCAAAAACTCTAATAACTCAGGGAGTGGTGCCGGTGATGTGGTTTAACAAGCTCTCCAGGTGATTAAGATACAGGCTAATGGCTGAGAACCACCGCACCGCACACTTCCACTTGCCTGTCCCACGGCTGTCTCAATTCTCAAACTTTCTTTGCCTAAATCCAGCTGATTTCCCTAGTTCTCTTAATACTGCCTACATTTACCAATAATACAACATCAAAGCAGTACAACCCAAGTGCAATATAGTGGGCCTCCAAATGCAACAGGTATTTTAAAATTTCATTATTGATTTGTAACTGTAGAGCATGAGGATAATTCCCCACATGGCTATAGAGAAAGAAAAACTGCCATGCAGCTTGAAAGAACAAAAATGTACTAACGCATGCAAAAACGTCCAGCAGTCTACCTCCTTTTCGGAGCACATAAAAATAAAGAATAATAAAATACATGAACAATTTATTAACATGATTTTAAAATTATATTATTGTATATTTTAATAAGCAGAATGCACAGATGTTAACCAACATAATATCGAACAATATTTTAAAGTGTTTAAAATGTCTGCCATTGGCACAAATGCATTTTTGGGAATGTTATTAATATTTGAGAGGTGCATGATTTTTTAGTGGGCATCAAATCAGCATGTAGAATAATATGTCCCTGCCTACTTACTCCCCTTCACCTCCAAGAAGCTATATGTTTGTTAATTCTTCACTCAATCCTTGGGAACATAAGGTACTAATATGCACTAGGTCAGGCCCTAACCCAAATAAAAAGATGAGCTAAAACTGAAATAAATCTCAAAAGAACAATGGACTCAATTTACACTTCCAGTATTCTTCTAAACCATTGAAACTAGGGAATCTATTCAAAACTGGTTTTCTCTTTATCTAGCCTTCCCTTAGAAAAGAATTTTTAAAAATCAAGAAAGAATGGCCTAATAAATAAGCACATGAAAAGATGTTCAACATCAGTAGCCATCAGAGAAGTGTGAGTCAAAACCACTTCAAGCCAACTAGGAAGCCTAAAACAAAAACAGACGGACAGTAAGTATTGCTGAGAATGTGGAGAAATCTGAAACCTCATACGTGATGGTGGGACTGTGAACTGGTGCAGCCCCTTTGGCAAACAGCCTGGCAGTTCCTGAAATTGTTAAATATAGAGTCATCATATGTTTTCCACTTATAGGTATGTACCCAAAAGAAATGAAAACATATGTCCACATAACTTGTACATGAATGTTCGCACAAGCGTCAATCATAATAGCCAAATGTAGAGATAACCCAAATGTCCATCAAGAAATGAATAAACAGCCTGGCCGGCGTGGCTCAGCGGTTGAGCATTGACCTGGGATCCAGGAGATCATGGTTGATTCCTGGTCAGGGCACATGCCCTGGTTGCAGGTTCAGTCCCCAGTAGGGGGCGTGCAGGAGGCAGCAGATCAATGACTCTCTCATCATTGATGTTTCTATCTCTCTCTCCCTCTCCCTTCCTCTCTTTAAAATCAATAAAAATATTTTTAAAAATTTTAAACAAAAGAAATGAATAAACAAAATGTGGTATACATACAATGGAATATTATTTGGCAACAGAAAGAATAAAGCATGGATACATGCAACAATGTAGATAAACCTGAAAACATTATGTTAAATAAAAGAAGCCAGACATACAGGATCCATGGTGTATAATTCCATTTATAGGCAATGTCCAGAATAGGCAAATCCACAGACAGAAAGTAGATTAGTGGTTGCTTAGGGCGGGGGATGTGGGAGATTGAGATTTGCAAGCCAAAGGGTAGAAGGGGTTCATGGATGAGTTCTGTTCTTTTTAGGGCAATAAAAATGTCTTAAAAGTGACTGTGGTAATGGTTGCCCAACTCTGGAAATATACTCAAAACCAATAAATTGTACACTTTAAATAGGTAAATTGTATGGTATGTGAATTACATCTCAATACAACTGTTGTTTTTTTAATGGCCTAACGCTAGAAGAGAATTACAAACTCGATTAACTAAAAAGTGTTAGGTGTCTCCTTTACACTGTAAATTTCTCCCAAATGATGATAAAGACAGCCTTTTATTATCATTTGACAATTTACAAGCACTTTTACAAATAAAGCCCTTTTGAGTCCTTACTATAAGGAGGGAGATAATTATCTGTCCCTAATTCTATTCCAGGATGTGGTAGCTCCAAGTTTATGAGGTTTACTCCCGCTCCGTTGGCTGGTCAGGGTAGATGTCAGCTGTTCCTGTGCCCTTTCTTCCACACTGAGTAGCACCTCAGGGTGCACGTAGATACTGCCCGGCCAACACGCAGCGATGGCACGGCCAACTGCTCTCAATAAGGACAATGCCTTAGTTTCCTGGGAGCTGGACACTAATGCTACATTCAAGCCAAGTATAATCTAACTGATCACTCATCAGAAGTCTTGTGGTACCAGGGAAAGAACCCTTTGTTCTTTTGGAATTTATTTCCATTTTAATTCACCTTATTTGCCTCAGGCCTAGTGCATGTAGCACCTGATGTTCCAAAAGATATTAATGAATACAGAGATTCTTGGGATGAAGGGGAGTTGGCGGGCAGAGATTTCTTATTCTACATGGAACAACCATGGTCTACTGTAGGAAGACCCAGGTTGGCTTCAGTTTTCTCATCTATGGAGTGAGGGGAAAAAGAAATGCCTCTCTCAATGTCATCGTAAAGATTTAATGAGAATCCGTCTGGAAACCCTTCATTCACAAAAGGCACTCAACAAATGTTGGTGGACACTATATCAGATAGTCCGGTACTGGATCTCTCCTGTGGAGACCGGGGGATTCTTCAGGACGCACAGAATTCTAACCCTCAGATCTGGAGAATGAAAATCAACATGAAAAGGTGTTTCTGCATTTGCCGAATCTGATTTTAAGGGAGAATTCATTATTAATTTTATTTCGTGTGTAATATAAAATTGTGTTCTCTTGTACCTTCAGATTAATTTTCCAATATCTTTGTGTGTGTGTGTGTGTGTGTGTGTGTGTGTGTGTACATGCGTGTTTATCCTAGGGACTCCCAAACCTAACCGTATATTGGAAACACAATTCCACAAGGTGTGATTAAACTTATAGATTCTGATGCAGAGATTCTCACTCAGGTATGGAGTAGTTGGGAGCATTTCCATTTTTAGTAAACTCCCCAAGTCATTCTCCAGGCATCGCTGAATCACTGATAAAACCATTCATTGAACTGCCTGAGGAATTTTTTTCTCAAGTGTGGACTACAAAACAGCATTTGTTCACCAAATAAAACACTGAACTATATCGCTATTTCAGAAGAAAACACAGCAGACCAGGGGAAACGTTGTCTGTTTTGCCTTACTAGAGTGAAAAGGAAATAACAATTCTGGGAATGCAACTGTCTACTGAAGTGGGAGAATTTTCTGCCAAATCTTGCCCATGTGAATGATCTTCATTCATCGTTTCAAAGGGACTTTTCAATCAAAGGAAACTGTAAGTTCCCTCCTACGAGCTGATAGGCTCCTTGTGATGAAAGTCGCACTATAAGAAAAGTCAAGGGTCTTGGAGAAAAAAATAATCTGGGAAGAATTTGAAGAATCTGCCACTATTTGGCTCTTTATTAAATCTCTCCAATATCCCTGATAGCTTACATATTCCGAACCACATTCTTGATCCTTGACAGTGACTCTCTTGGATCATAAATGAAACCATTTTTAATAGTTGACCAATTCACACGCATATTCTCACCAAAAAGCCTGTCCTCAAACCACAAGCTGGACAATTTTAAACAGATGGGAGCAGATGACTTTCATTATTACAAGGTTTTTCTAATTTATACAAACATTCTTTACAACTAGAAATAATGTCGTTGGACCATCAGCCTCACTTAACATTAAAGCAGAAACAAAATCGTCTAGGGTATTTTAGGCAATTATTTCAAATCTTTCTTAAGTCTTGCTGAGAGTCCTCCTTCCATATACCGAGCAACAACTTCTTAAGGTTTATTCTGACCACTTTAAAAAATGAATTTTGAGTTAGTATTTAAAAACAAAACAAAAACTAAACCAATATAAACAGGCCACCGAAAATAAAAGCCAGTGAAAAGCACAGAGATAGATTTTACGGAGCATCTACACTTAGTTACTATTGCAGTCTGAGCCCTGGGTAGCTCCAGTCTTTCCAGCCAAACCAAAAAGGAAACCCTCATGGGTCAGGGTTGTCGCTATTAAAAGAGAGCAAATGCACTCTAAGAATCTGGAACTAGCTGCCTTGCCCAGGCCGGTGACCGGGGAATCTCCAAATGTTTGTTTATATTCTGTGAACATGATTTTACTTTTACTCTATATACCTAATCAACCCTTTCCCGTACCCTACAAAAAATATTAACAGTCTCCAGAAGCGCAGGGGCTGGGGAGAAGGGGAAATGCAGCGTTGTTTAACTGGGACAGAGTTTCTCCCTGGATCGATGAAAATGCTCTGAGAGAAACAGAGAGTGATGATGGTTGCGCAACACTGTGTCCGCAGTGCCGCTTAACTGTACACTTCAAAGTGGTAAGTTTTCTGTTGTGTATCTTTTATCACCATAATAACAGTAAAAGAATAAAAGTATCGAGACACCAAAACCTCACAAGCTAGTATGCTGACCACACGTCCAGCTCCTGCCAGGAGCCTGCCACCCTGGGTGGAAGGCGGTGACCCACCCGCGGCAATGCCCTTGTCCGGGTCTGGCAGAGAGGTTCGCATGCAGGAGAGGAAGAAAATGAATCGTAAAGCCGCTTCCTCACGCCCGACGGGAAACTCAGAGGGGCGCTTCCGACGCATTAACTTGCCAACGATCCCTTGGGGACCCCGGCTCTTCAGCAGGTCGGGGTGGGATCTAAGACCCTGCATTTTAGCAGGTCCCCAGGCGATGCCGCTGCTGGGCCGCGGGCCTCCCTGGACGCAGCACGTCCCGGAGCACTTGGGAGCAAGCAGAACGTCACCCCGTCCTTCTAAACCCAGAGCCAGGTCCTCCCTCGGGGGAGACACCGAGGGTTGATCGGTCAAGCGAAACGCTTAAGAACTTAACCTGCCAGCCAATCGCCGTTTGTGGAAAACGCGCTGAGAAACTTGGGTAGGAGGCCTGACTGAAGGGGGCTCCCCGGAGCACCGCCGCCCACCTGCCTCGGCACGGGGGCCGCGAGGGGGGCGGGGTGGGGAGGGGACCCGCCGCGCAGGACGCCCGCGGGCCGGCTTCCAAACGGCCCCGAAAATCCCCTTCTCAGAGCTCGAGGAATGCCTGGAATTCAGTGGCCTTTTTCCAACCTAAAGATTTCCGACACAGCGCAGCCCGAGCTCCCTATAGGAGAGCCTTGCAGGGCGGCCCTGGGAAGCCGACAACGCCCAGCCTGTGGACAGGCTCGGCCCCTCCTCTACAAACGGGTCAGAAAGTGCAAAAACAAACCAAAAACAAAGCACAACAAAGCAGGGTCCCCAGAGTTGTGCGGCGCCGGGGCGCAGATCCGCGCCCCGCGGGCTCTCGGGCGCGCGCTCTCTGCCCGCAGCTGAGGCTCGGCGGGCAGCCCGGGCCGCCTGCCTGCGGTCGCCTCACCCTCGACCCAGGTACCCCCGAGGCACCAGCTCCTGCCCCCTCCCGGGAACACTGCAGACGCCGGCGGTGCCGACAGAAACTCGGAGGCCTTCTGAACCTGGTCAAGGAGGCGCTCAGCAGGAAGGGAGGCGACCCGCGAGGCCGGGCCGGGGAAGGAAAGTGGCTCCCAGGTACTTGTAGTTGCCCCAGTGCTCGAACCCACTCCCAAACGACTCCCCAAGACAAACCCCACAATGCGCCGTCGTCCCCCAGGGCTATGGAGAAGCAACAGTCAGCTAAGCATGCCCCAGGAAGGGGGGAAAAATCAGTACTCCATAAAGTGGACCTCAAGGAAATGGGGGGGCATTTACTCGCGCGGCCCCTCACCTCCGTCCACACGACGGAACGAGGGTGCAGGCGCCCAGCACATCCCACAAGTCCCTCCTTTGCCAAAGTTGGCGCAGGAGACAGGTCCCCCAGCGACGCCCGAGCCCGGGCCGCGGCGCCTGGGGCGACTCCAATCGCGCCGCGCGGCGGGCGCCCCAGGGCAGGGGGCGGAGGGCGGAGGGCGCAGTACTCGCCTGGAGGCGGGCGGCGTCTGCGGCCGGAGCGGTCGGGCGCAGGAGGCGGGTGGCTGTCGTCGGCGCTGGGGCGCGCTCGCACCCGGAGCCCGCTGCTGGGCCGCTGTCCCCTGCCCCCCGCGCGCGTCGCCGGTGGCGCCGAGCCCGAGCGCAGGAGGCTGCCCCGGGAATGGGCGGGAGCCAGTGGCCGCGGCGGCCGCTCCTGTGTACTATTCTGACTCACGCTATTTCCTGTTTGGAGGCCTGAGAGAAATAAAAAATATACCCAAGGTAGGGGGCAGAGGGAGCCGGGCTGCGGCGAGCCGGCGCGCGGCGCTCCGAGGGGTCGAGGGTGGGCGGCGGCTGCCAGCTGCTTCCTCGGCACCGAGAGTAAGGAGACCCAGCTTATTGCAGCGTTACTTTGGGGTGTCGGGAAGGAGGGGGGGCTGTGCTCGCACGCGCCACCCAGCGGTGGGGTAGGGGGTGCGCCTAGTCACCCCAGCCAGGCGCCCAGCGCCCGACCTCTTCCCTTCTCCGCAGAACCGCGCGCGGCTTTGCTCCCCCCGGGGCGAGCGGAATGCGCTGTCCTTTGGTTTCTTACTTCGTGCCCAGGTCGACTTTCTAATCTGCAGGGTTGTGCGCCTGGAAGGGGGTAGCTCCGGCCATCGTGCGTGGGTTTGGCTGCATTGGGGTCTTTGTTTTGTGGGCGGGGTGGGTGGGAAGCAGGTTGGTGAGGTCGGTGTAAAGTTAACTTTGGGGATCAGCTTCCGCTCCCCTCCCCCACCAGCCTCACCCCGCGCGGGGATCGCCGAGCCGAGCCCCGGTCCGGAAATACCGGTTCCTCCCTCGGGACAATAGGTGAGGGCGGGGGCTCACCGGGCGCCCGCTGAGTCACTCGGGTGCCTGCGGGGCGGGGAGGCTGAGCCTTCCCAGTGCCCGCGCCTGCACCTGGCGAGCGGGTGCGCCTTTCACTTAGTCCTGTTAAAAGCCCCGGGGAGGTGCCCGGGCCGCTGCCCCGAGAGGTTGCTGGTTCGAGTCCCGGGGTGGGGCGTGCGGGAGGCAGCCCAGCGAAGTTTCTCTCCCTCTCCCTTCCATTCTCTCTAAAAATCAATAAAAAATAAATTTACAAAATCCCGGGAAGGTCATGGGGAGCAGTGTCCCGTCTGCAGTTTCCGTTGGGAAGATGAAAACGTTCTACAGACGGATGGCGGTGGTGATTGCGCAACAGTGTGAGCGCGCCTCGTGCTGCTTGCATGGTATGCTTAAAAAATAGTTAAAATGATCAATTTTACGTCGTGTGTGTTTTCCCACAATAAGAAAATTTCCTGGGGAGGTCATTCACTCGAGGCTGCCAAACCCCCCCGAGCGAGCCTTCGCCAGTGCTGCTGAGAAACTCGGGCTCACTGGCGTTAAACGCCTGGGGGTGCCCATCAGCGAGTTATTCCAAGAAGTGGGTCGACTGAACCTAGAAGACAGCACAGTTTTTAAAAAGGTGCATAGTAGTTTGTCAGAAACAAAGTGCTAGCAAGATGAATGAAGGTGTATGCGGCATGCCACTGCCTAAGAAAGCAGGAGCACGAACATACGTGTTTGCTTATTAATTTTCTAATGGAAGGATAAATGAAACGGCTGCCTGTCCGAGAGGGACAGGATGGAAACCACAAGAATAAAAGCTGGAGTTCTCTGACTATTTCTTGTTTTATAGGTTTGACTTTGGAATGATGTAAATTTTACATAATTATGAAAAATTAAATAAAAAATTTTAAAAGCAAAGTGCAACAAATGAATGTAGTTACCAATTCGGTGGCTTACCCATGTAAAGGGAGGTTATGTCAGGTGACTTTAAAATACAATTATTCGACTCTACATCCCTTAGGTATATACCCTAAGGATGAAGAGAGTGTTAAAAATAAACAACAAAAAAACCCCAACATACTGCTTTTTAGTAATCATAATGTTAGTAGCAAGTAATTATGTTAATGTCCTTAAGAATTAAGATTTTTCAGTATAAAAGAGAGAAATATAAAAATCAAGTACGTTAAGCAATATCAAATTGGAATTATCTAGAACTCATTATATATTTTTCTTGAAAAAGAATTCCAAGGTTTGTTTACTCAAAATGCCCATCAAACAATGACCAACCTGGTAGGTGGTCACTGCAACAAGTTCTAGGTGGCCTCTGTCTAACTTCATGCAGGAAGAACCCAAAAGAGCCTTATCTCCTTCCTCCCACCCCAGTGCTTCTCTGTTAATGCCAGTGTGGGGAATCCATGGAAACTTGGGGGCCCATACATCACCACCCTGCAGTGTCTGTGAATTAATGCTTCATGTTCTAAACAACCAGTGGGGGATAGAAGCTGATAAATAAATATTCCTCCCTTTCCCCCCAAGATCCTGAGACTCAGTCTGTATCACTTCTCAGAAATCAAGTCACAAGAACCAACCAATCAAGTGCCTGAAGCGGCCGCTTCCTGGGTGAGGCTCCCTTGAACTGGTCTCTCTGCTTCCCCTAACCTCACTTCTTTCCCTAGGACCATGCTTCTCAACAAAGCCTCGAGGCTCTGCTTCTCTGGAGACCCAAGCTAAGACCTGTACACACTGTATCTCAGGATAACTAGTTGGTGAGAAAATTATTCTAGCCAGTAAAGAAGGGATGATGAAATTTTATTATCAGCATTTTTCAAAATCCTAATGAAATAATGAATCAGGGCAGTGGTCATCAATGGCCACTAACATCTCAGAAAAGACCACCAGACATTACTTGCTATCTGATGGAAATGTACAGCATCACAATTCTTGCCACCAGTAACAAACCTGAGTCTGCTCAAGCTTCTGGATCCAACTGCCAGTTTATAGAAACTATTGGGCTAGAAAGAAGACTGTGTTGAACAACACTGCTACCCGGGTGTGATCGACAAAATCCACAATGTGGGAAACTCAAAAGACAATCGATCCACTTCCTCAACAAGCAGCGTGACGGAGGAGGGGTGGGGTGGAGAAACCTATACATTCAAAGACTTAAGTAATGTCAGTGAAATACAATGTGTATTTCTTGTTTCAGTCCTGATTCAAACCAACCAACCCCTACAAAAATGATGAGATATTTGGGGAAACTTGATATTCTCCAAGTTAATAACAAAATTAGAAAAAAATTTTAAAGTGTTTTAATTTATACCACTGATTTAATATAGTAATGGAGTTGATGTTCCTACTTATATGTGTTTGGGTGGCATATTTATTTTATATACAGGGTGGGGCAAAAGTAGGTTTACAGTTGTGAGTATGAGAAACAAAGTTTATCCTTGTATTACTTATTAACTACTGTGTTATTTTCCATACTATCAAAGTAAACCTACTTTTGCCCCACCATGCATATACATACATATATATACCTGTGTTTGTATGCATACACACACAATAAAACATCTGTTCAATTTCTTTCTGTGTGTGAAATGGACATTTCAAAGAAGGCTTGGATTTGGGGTTTTGTTTGAATGTGTTCAGGTAGGAAGAAAGGGCCTCTGGCTGGCATAGCTGCTTTCTGACATTATCTTTGTTTTTCCCACCCACTCTTTTCATTCTGGGTACATACTGTATGTATTCCTTTGTCTGTGTTTTCCTGTAACCAGCAAAACAGTGTTTTCAGTAACTAATAAACATTTCCACCCTGAAGACTAAACATTTCAAAATCTGCTCAGAGAAATAAAGAGACGCCTCCATGGGCCGCAGGGCCAGTGCTGTTTAAAATGGGGCAGGAACTCTGAGTTCTGCCCTCCAGCTCGGCAGAGGTTCCTCCCTGCCACTGGCACAGGGCAGTCCCATAGAAACCGCCTTGCCTCCCAGGAGACAAGGCCCTATTCTGCCGCCCCTTGTGACAGGGAGCTCTGTGTTCGGTGCCCTGAGGTTCTGAAATTGATACTGTGCTTTGCCTGCACACTGGGCAGACAGGGTGGGGAAAGGGTCAAATCACAGCCCAAAGTGGGGCACTTGCCTTGGTAAGACAGGTGTTTTCTTTACTGGTAATAGGTGCACCCCAGAGCCCCGGAAACAGCCTTGTTCCTAGTCTTGTCTTTGCTACTTGCTGCCTGTGTGATCCTGAGTTTTGCCTTCAACTTCTCTGAGTCTCAACTTCAATCTCCTCACTCTTTGACCCAGCTGTTATCAGTGGAAGTGGGGTTTCCACTGGTAGAAGTGGGGGATCCCTTTCCCCACCGAATGCTGGGGGTCCGGTCCTTAAAATATCTTGAGAAAAAGAATTTTCTAAGACACGCACGGGAGGATGAGTGATCTGTATTTGGGTGGATTGCATCCCTCCATTTGCAAAGTCCCATTTCCCTTAATCCAGTCCTGGAAAATGTGCAGCTAGGGATTCAGCACAGCTAAAAGCAAGGCCAGAGTCCAAAGTTTCCGTCCCGTGGTGGAGTAGGGTCCAGTACAGCATTAGGCTAGTCACAGTCCATCAATCCATCGTGTGCGGGGTCCACATGAGCCATGTGAGCAGATGCAGGGGCGTGAGAGCAAGCCCCCTGCAACAAGGGTCCCAAGAGAGCAAGAGAAAGAACTCCTTTGTTTAGGAGATTAAGTATCTTAAATCTTCCTGCGCTTGCAGTGGTCACACCTGCTCTGGCCAACGATCTGTTCCCAGGTGGGGCTGACAGACAAATCCCTTTCCTATGTCATCCAGACCATACTGGGCATGCCTTTATGCTTCCTTTGTCCAGTCCATTCCCCCAGGATCTGCGGGGAACAGCCCTGGAGAGTGTTAAACTGCAGCTTCTGGGCACAAATGGCATGCCTGTATTAGCTGGCCTTCCCTTTGCTCCTTTCCTGTTGTTAATAACTGAGTTTATTACAATGATATCACAGCAACTCTATTTCTAGGTATGTATCTCCCTGCCCCCAGTACTCACACAAGTATTGAAAGAAATATGTTCAAGAATGCTTATTCCTGCCCTGGCCGGTTTGGCTCAGTGGTTAGAACATCAGCCTGTGGACAAAAGAGTCCTGGGTTTGATTCTGGCCAAGGGCATGTACCTCGGCTGCAGGCTTAATCCCCTGTCAGGGTGCTTGCAGGAAGCAACCAATCGATGTGTCTCTCACATCGATGTCTCTCTCTCTCTCTCTTTCCCTCTCCCTCTTCTTCTCCCTTCCACTCTCTATGAAAAGCAGTGGAAAAAATAAAAAAAATAAGTATTCATTAAAAAAAAAGAATGCTTATTCCTCTGTGTTGGAATTAAGTAAAAATTAATTAAATGACATAAAAAGAATGGCTGGATCAGCAATAGCACATCCATACAGTGTGCTAAATATATTTTGGTCCCATCACACAATCAATAAAACATTACCAGTGCTTTTGACAATGCCACATGCTTCCAGATCCTAACCTTCCCCCTGCACGCATTTCAAGGTAATCACTACCTTAAATTATGCAGTCGATTTTTAAAAAGTTTTACCAAAACATGTAATCCTCCTAGACAATTTATTGTTTGGATTTGTTTCTTTTGAGCTTTATAGAAATAGACTCACACTGTATGTAGTTTCCTGCAACCAGCTCTTTTTTTTTTTAAATATACCTTTATTGATTTCAGGGAGAGGGACAGAGAGAGAGAAACATCAATGATGAGAGAGCGTCATCATCGATCGGCTGCCTCCTGCACCCCCCAACTGGAGATGGAGCCCGCAACCCGGGCATGTGCCCTGACTGGGAATCGAACCCTGATCGCCTGGATCCTAGGTCAACGCTCAACCGCTGAGCCACGCCTAACTGGGCAACAACCAGCTCTTTTCATTGCAAATTACATCTCTCAGATGTAGTCAGGTTTTTGAGTATAGTTATATTTCATCCAATTCTACTGCTATGTGATATCCCCTTTCCATGTTTGACTCTAAATTTTCCTTTGGATAAAAAGATGCCCACCCTCTATACAGACATTTACTTTCTTGGTGAACTTTGGAGAAAAGATGCCAGATTATTGGAAGATCAGAATTTGTAGACAACAGGAGTGATTCTTCTTTCCACCCACCAAAGAAACAATTTATCATCCCATATAATTTGGGGGTTTTGACTTCTAAGTATGAAATTGTTCACTGTACCCACTATTTTGTATGTTTGAAATTTTTCTATATAAAAATAAGGGGAATTGAATTGAAATGATATCTGGATGTCTTGGCTTTGTGTGATTTGGGTGGTCACAGCTTTTTAAGGTATATCTGCTGACTGACTGAGAAATGTTCTCCATCAGTTAAAAACAGTAAGCTCGCCTACATGAACCAATATGCAAAATTCCCCAAGACATGTTGCAAAGGAAAAAGACAAGTTGCAGGACAGTGCATATTATAGGAACCTGTTTATGCACTAAATACACATGTATATATATGCAACCGAGTAAAAAAGGGCTGAAAGGTTGCACAGCATCTGGGCAGCAGTGCTTGGCTGAAAGGTGAATGGAAAAGGCTGTGGTTTCAGGGTATGGGGAATGGTGGTGAAGACAGACCTGTACTTTTGGGGTACTGTTTTGCATTTAATTGAAAGCAAAAGTAAAACAAATGCATGGAGTGGACTAGAAGATCTGCCAGGTACCTTCTGGCTGACACTTGCAGTGGTCCTAATGGGATGGAGGACATCTGTCTTGATGGGGACTTGGTGAGAGGTCTTGGTCACAGTGCCCTGGTGCTTCCTGAAGACTAAATGGGGACACTGCAGCTCTGAGAAACAGGCTGGCCATGGGTGTGTGGGTCATGTGGCAGCTGAGTGCTCTTTCAACACCCTTTACCCTGGCCTCATCCCTTGTCGCACCTGTCAGTGGAGATCCCCCAATAAGCATGCTAATTGATAGGGATTCTTCCGCTTGAATCCCAGGTCCCTCCTCCATGGCGCCAAGGCTGGCAGAAGCCCCACCTTCTCCCCAAGCAGAAATGGAGCAGGTAAACACCTCACCTGGAGCTACCAGTCACGGTACTGAAAAGAAGGGTAGGAGGAGTAGCCAGAGAGAATCCCTTCCCCATGCTCAGCAATCACTGGGAAAATTACTTTGATTCCCTTTAACAAGCTTTATAGTTCATCTACTTTGGCGTGATCCCTTAATTTGTGCAATTTATAACTCCCTGTGTAGAGCCAAGGGTTACCTCTAGATTCATTATTTCTGTGGCCAGAACTTTGGAAGTCTTGCTAAGAAACTATCAGTTCAAGTAAGTGGCACACTGCCTGCTTTATGGCAATGAAGAGCATTACCTATTTGGACTTTGACAAGGAACTCATAAAGAAATAGTACTTTGTGCTGGTCACTTGTTAACAGTCCAAAAGATCAGTGTAGTTTTAGTCAGGTCTCTGGTGAACATTAATTTAAACACACATGAAAAGCACAGTGTCCCTGGGTCTGGGATTGCCTAGGAATTTCCAGGGAGAAAAATGGAGATAGAAATATATATATGTAGATATGCTAGAATAAAACCATTGTACAACTTTGTAGAAAACGAGGGTGTGATTAAGTGTCTAATGTAAAAATCATCTTTCTCATGATTCTTACAAAACTCTAAACAATAAAATAATAGTTCTGTAATAATTGCAACTAATATTATATAAGCCAAGATATATGGGCCACTCATAGAAATTAGAAGCTGAGATACAGCTGAATTACCCCTGCACTTATTATGCATTGGTTAACTAATACTGCAGGTATTGGGGACGTGACTGAAATAATGGGCTCACATTTTCATGGGTACTTATTAGGCATAGTATGCCTGTGACACTAGACTGGGGTTATATAGCATGCTAATTGATCAAGGGATTCTTCCACTTAATAGCAACAATTTAAAAACACAATTAAAAACAGGCTAGGTGAGGGTGTGGTGAAATTGCTGCATTCATATTGCCACTGTAGACCGCTCCTGCCTTTCAAAGAGCATTTGCATAAAATGCATCAAGACATGTACAAAATGCTCAAATCATTTGACCCTGTCATTTTACCCTGGGGTCCCTATCTTCAGACAAAAGCAGAAATGCAGAGAAAATTATATGCACAAAACTTTTCATCAACACATTCGCAAGAGCCAAAAGTGGAAAACAATGGAAATATCCCACAATTAAGGGAAAGTTAGGTAAATGAAGTCATATTCACTAAAAGAAACATTACGTGGGCATATTTAGGTTAACTATGAAGTATATAGCAATATTTATTCAGTCAACATATTTTTGAGCCAGCTTTTCTATATTGTGCTAAGCACAGGTAATACAGTGATGAACAAAGAATGGAGGTTTTTGCCTTCATGGAGCTTGGGGGTAACGCTTACAGTGTAACATTCAGTGTAAATGACAGGATACAAAATTCACATGCTTTGATTACCACTCTGCAAAAATGAAATGCATAGGCAAAGGGCAGGAAAAAAAATAAACCAAAATGCAAACTAAAATTTTAATTTGGGTAGTAATAGCATAGATTGATCCCTAGCCTCATTTTTCATCATTTTACAGATTGCATTCAGTATTTTTTTTAATTGATTTTAAACAGAGAGGAAAGGGGAGGAGAGAGAGAGAAATATTGATTTTATTTGTGCATTCATTGGTTGTTTCTTTTATGTGTCCTGATTGAGGATCGAACACACAACCCTGGCGTATTGGGATGACGCTCTAACCAACTGAGCGATCCAAGGCTGCATTCAGTATTTTTTAAGTTGAAAATATTATTCAATATACAATTGCTGGTGGGAATGTAAAATTATATACATTCTGGAAAAATGGTTTCTATTTCTTTTTTAAGAATAATACTAAAATAAACATGCAACTACCATATAATCCAGGAATTCATTCTTGGGAATTTATTCCAAACAATTGAAAATTTATGTTCATAGAGAAACCTGTACATGAATGTTCATAACAGCTATATTCATAATAGCCAAAAAGTGGAAACAACCCAGATATCAAAAATAAATTTAATATTATGAGATATATGGAAACATCAAGAAATACTATTGTTGCCTTGGCCAGGTGGCTCAGTTGGTTGGAGCGTTGTCCTGTACACCAGAAGGCTGTGGGTTCGATTCCTGGTCAGGGCACATACCTACGTTGCGGGCTCAACCCCAGGTTGGGGCATGCACGGGAGGCAACCGAGGGATGTTTCTCTCACACATCCATGTTCTCCCCCACCCCCCCCCAAAAATCAATAAAAATATCCTCAGGTTAGGATTTAAAAAACAGAAAGAAATACTATTGCTAGCTGAAAAAGGCAGAATGATGAGTAGTCTGTATAGAATAGCTACAGCTCTGCAAGCAGATGCACAGGGACTGAAAACAATTTGTGCAAAAGGAAAAGCCTTATGAAAAGCAGTAGGATCTGAGCTCACACATTTTTCCCCCCAACAAATTCTTGTTAATGTGTCAGTTCAAGGTCTTGTAACAATGTGTACTTTTAAAAGAGACTTGGAGGAGTCTTCTCTGCCAAGTCCAAGAACTCTAGAGAGAGGCACGTGGTGCAGGAGAAAGGGCATGACACTGGAGTCCTGCAGACCTAGGCGCACGTCCCAGTGTGGTCGTTTTCTAGCTGTGTGACTGAGGTCAGCTCACTGGGCCTACTTGAACCTGTTTTGCCTTTTAAAAATAAGGATAATATTACCTGCCTCATAGATTCTTGTTAGTGTTAGAAATTATATATCTATTTACATAGAGAAAAAATCTAGAAGGATATTGTATCGGGATTACATCAGCTACAAAGAACAGAATCTCAACCACAGTGGCAAAACAAGATAGGCCTTCATTTTATTTCACATCACAAAATATTTGGAAGCAGACAGTCCAGTTTGGGTATATTAGCTCTAAGATTAAAGCAGGGGACATGGCTTTTCCAGTTTTTCTCCCCTGCCAGCTCTGCCTGTGGTTTTGATTCCCATAGATCCAACATGGTCCCTCCACCTTCAGGCATCTAGTGGATAGTGTAGGCAAAAGCCTGCGCCAGCTGAGTCTGCATATAAGTTTTCCAGTAAGCTTTTCTGCTTACATTACATTAGTCACAACTGGGTCCTAAGATTATTCCTAGGTACACATTCAACATATACCCACACATATTCTATTCTGGCCTGTAACTTTTTGCAAATAGAGTTTTCGTCTGGCCCAGTGGCACATGATATGCGCTCAATAAATATGTGTTGAATTGAAAAAACTGAATTGTCTTCTCATCAAGGTATGATTTCCTACATGAATAAGTCAGAAGTAAAATATTAACTTCTTGACTTGATATGACTAAATGCTCCTGTCAAGAAAGTTCTATATGTTCCTTCACTAGTAAACACCCACAGTGAGGTAAAAACAAAAAGCTACTTCTTACCTGGCTCCCAAATCATCCTACAAACACCATTGTCTGGGTCGCTTTGCCTTGCACTTGCTAATCTGAAACCCAGGAGACAGAAACCAGACGTAGTCCAATGTGTGGCCTGTTTGCAGAGCATGGTCCATGCACTCCCTCAGAGATGGAGCAGCTGCAGGTGCCACCTTAAAACTTCCTGAGGAACTGTGTCTCGAGGGTGGGTCTGACAACTGTTAGGCAGCCACGAATGCAAGTAATTTTATCGAGGACTGAAGAGTCACTAAAATGAGGAGCTGAGTTAATTAGCCTTACCTATGGTTCCCAGGGCAACAAGGCAACAACCCCCTTAGGATCCTGGGTAATAAGATCCTTTCAGACTCACTTGGGAGATATCGGTTGTCTGTGGCCTGCACCTGCCTTGCTGGATATGATTCATAGAGTTTTTGTCTTTTGGAGAGCCAGAGAAAAACATCCAGCAAATGCATATTAGTTCTTAGGTGTTTTCAGGTCCCACTGATAGACATTGAATGTCCTCCAACAAAGTCCCTCCTGTTGCAGACACACCCACTGTGAGTGGAAGGATGTGAGGTTGAGCAACGCATTCCTGCTCAGATCCAGATTCTTGATTCATAGCATTGGAGTTGCTCATGAGATTGGTCCAAGCAATTACCTGCTTTCTTTGGAATTATGCAGAGGAAGGTTAATAGGTCCACAGCTCCTTAGCCACAATACTGAAACTTCAGAATTTTGTCTCTGAAACCAAAAGCTTGGTGCTTCAACTAATTGGCAGCAAAATCTGGCCTGAACTGACGATGTAAGTCTATTTATGGTCCTTCCTTATTCTATGTGGTACAAATAATCATACATTGCCCTAGCTGGTTTTCTCAGTGGTTAGAGCATCAGCCTGGGGACTGAAAGATCCCGGGTTCGTTTCCAGCCAAGGGCACAGTTGCAGGCTCAATCCCCAGCCCTAGTTGGTGCATGAGTGGGAGGCAACCTATCGATGTGTCTCTTTCACATCAATGTTTCTATCTCTCTCTCTCCCCCTTGCCACTCTCTCTGAAAAGTGATGGAAAAAATATCCTCGAGTAAGAATTAAAAAAAAAAAAAAAAAAAGTCATCATCATCATGCATTTCATGGGGGATATATCCATGGATTAAACTATGGGATACCACCTTAGACTCTGCTGGAAGTATTGCATCATGCTATACAGTACGTATACCATATTTCTGAAAAACTCAGAATTCCAAAAGATACAGCCCAAGAGTTTCAGATAAAAGATTGTGGACCTGTAAAATTAAACCTCAGGGAGACGAGCCGTGATTGATGGGTTGGTTACTCAGCATGTCAAACTGTACTCGTAGCACCGTGATAAACTGTAGAGTCTCCGCTTTCCCTGCCCAAACATACAATATATCTCACCCTAACTACTGCATGCTGGATCAGCCTTGTAGAAATTTGTGCAGACTCACTACACACCCCCCAAATTCTTACACTAGGAATTTGCACGGGCTCAGCCTATGCAGACAGGGCTGCCCCTCCTTACAGGAGAAACAGCCCCACTTCCTCTTACTGCTTTTCATATCATGAGAAAACAGGCACCCACCTACGGCAAACATACTCAAGTTTCTCTGCAAGTTTCCCCAGAACGCAAATTGGAAGAGCAGCTAAAAGGAGGACCCTTTTTCCCCTTTGTGTGTTGCCTGACTTCCTTCCACGGCTGTGGCTCAGGACTTGGTTTGGCGACTCCTGTACGTGCTGCCACAGAAAGTTCGTTTCTCAAATATCCAAGATAAGTCAGAAGCCATGGTGCAGACTGCAGGACACGTGACGCTTTCCCGGATGACAGAATTATCAGAGTGGATGAATGGATTATGCTCCGAGGGCATTTCTGTTGACTACGTAGAGGAGCTCGTATTGACATTTTCCTGTTGTTCTCTGTACCCGGAAAAATGGAATGGACTCAACAACGGGTGACTAACTGCTCCTGTCACAGCAAAACGCACACCAGCAGGCCAAAGGGCATTCATTCCAAAGAAAACTCACGACGCCTTCCTCAGATCTGATGGAAGAAAGTCCTGTAACTCACAAAGGAAACACAGTAGACTTCACTGCCTCGTAAATTTGCGTTCACAACCACCACGGCCTCTTCAGCTCAGGATCCCAGGGCAGATGCGAAATCCTCCCCAGGATTAAGATCTTGTGCTTAGCGATGAATTGTTTATCTTTTCTTGGACCTGGGTTGGCCTCTCTACTCACTGAATTACTTCTGGGAGACAGGAATTCTCCTTTGTACTCTGGGGTGGGGTTTCAGCTGCAGCAAACCGTATTGTATCAATGTTCACCTGGCTCCCGGGATAGTCTTACTGTTTCCAGGGCCTGGAACATGCTCCCCTGCCCTCAAAGCCACTTCTCGCTCTTTGTTCAGATTCTGCTAGGAGGCTACTGCGTTCGAGAAGCCTCCAACTGCTCTGTCAAAACGGGCTCCACCCAAACAAGTTCTGGAGATGGATGGCGGTCATGGTCACACACCGTGAACGTACTTAATGCCACTGAATCGTACACTTAAAACTGGTCAACGTGGTAAATTTTGTGTTGTGTATATTTCACCGCAATAATAATTTTTTAAAAAAGAGCTCCACCCAGCATGCACCATCCCTCTCCCTTCTTTTCGCTCTTAGCACTTACCAGCACCCCGCACTGCAGAGCCGTATGTCTACTGTCTATATTCCCCCAGAAGGGACATGCCAGGAGAGCAGGCGTTTCATTTGTTTTCTTCAGTCTTATATTGGCGGCCCCCAGAGCAGTGCATATTGTAAATACTCCTAAAGATTTTCTGAAGGAATGAATGAAAGCAACCTAGGTCTCCAACTAGTACTCCCACCCGTAATTCCTCTCCATCTAACCTAATTCATCCTTAGCATTGACCCTAAAGTTATCTGGGTTATCTTTTTAAAACACAGACCTGATATTATTCCCATACCCCAAAGTTCCCTGTGTTTAGAAAACAAACAAACACTGCTTTTAAAAGGAGAAGAAATAGTAAGTGCTAACCACAGAATGTTACGTACATAGATTAACTATGAGAAATAACGTCCTAATTTCTCTGCATGCCAAAGTCTCATATAAGACTTAATATGAATATCAGATCATGAACCAATACCACGAGCAACAACAACAAATAATTTGTCACAGTAGCTGTGGATTTTTTAAAATATATATAATCCTCACGTGAGGATATGTTTTTATTCATTTTAGAGAGAGAGGAAGGGAGAGAGAGAAACATTGATGTGAGAGAGAAACATCGATTGGTTGCCTCCCTGACCTGGGATCAAACCCACAGTCTCGGTCCCTGCCCTGACCGGAAATCGAACCCACGACCCTTTTTGCTGTACGGGACAATGCTCCAACCAGCTGAGCCACCCGGCCAGGGCAGTAGCTGTGGCTTTTTACTAACCGTGGCAGAAGGTCCAAATTTAATAAATGGCATGACATCTTAATTTCTTTGAATGTGGCAGTTCCAGTGCAATAATTAACAAAGCCATGTAATTTATAAGCATATCTCCTCCTTCCCCCAAGTCACTGCATGGAGCCGGGATACAGGCACGTAATCCAGCTCCTGTCCGCAGGTTCGTGGCCTCCACAGCCTGGCCCCTGTCTTTCCCACCCCTTTCCAGCCGGTGCTCGGCACCCCAGCAACAGTAGGCCTCTCTGCTTTCTTCACGCCACCCCCACTCCCCCCCCCTCCCGTCTGCTCAAGCCTCTCGCTGCCCAGGAGGTGCCCACTCTCCCCGCAGCTGACCCTTCCCTGCTGCGCCTTCACCCCCTCCCCTCGCCGGCCGCCAGCCGCAGCCGCTCACCCTCAAGGCCTTCTCCAGTCTTCTCCTGAATCAAAGCCATTGCTAATTTCCTTGAGCTCCTGCGGTATTTTATTTTAAGCCTCTCTTGGAGCATTGTTTTGGTTTTGGATCCGTCGTGTAGCCCTCTGCCTCTCTTCCCAACTGTGGCAGTGTACACAACAGGTGCTCAAAGCCAGTGTGTCAGAACTGACTTCTTGTTCCCTGTGCCTCCAGGACATTACACTCAACACGTTTAGACACTATTGAGGCTAATTCCCCAGCTCTCGGTGTGGGTGCTGGTGGCAGTCATGCCAGAACACGATGGTGCCAACTCTGACTTCATGGCAGGCGCCCAGTGACGGAGGGAAGAGAGGCCCTGTGTGTGTTCTCCTGCCGGAGCCCTCAGGCCTGGGGGAATTTCTGAGGGAGTCCACGAGGCAGATGTTTACTGTGTGTCATCACTGGGAAAAGAGGGCTCCTGCTGCGCGGATCCTGAAACTGGGGTAGGCGGAGCTTTCTGTCGGTGTTTGGCTTTGAGTCAGTGCGGAGGGAGAAATCAGTTTCAACCCACAGGAAACCCCATCATCTGGTCTCCGTCACCACAGACATCTGTCCCTCATGGTGGGGTCCTACCGGTGGCCGGTGGCAGACTAGATGGAGATAAAGGAGAGAGTGTGCAAGCTGCAACTTCTCATGCACAGAACCTGGCTGATTTCTAGATTATGAGGGAACAACCAAGAGCTCAGGTGGAGCCCTTTTTGACAGAACAGTTAAAGGCTTCTCTAACATAGTAGCCTCTGAAAGAAATATATATATTTTAATTTGTCTAAGTTACTTGAGAATTATTACAAATAGCAAAATTAAAAACAAAACACCCAAAATAATAACAAAAACACCAACAACTGTCCAAACAAATATACTTCTATTGCTCTAAGTACAGCTTTCCTAAAATCAATGGGAATATCCTATCATCTTTCCCTTCTCAATACTCCCCCTGAGCAGGTAGAAATGCAGGTATGGTGACAGATATGATGGCAAATCAATGACCAGGAGAGCTGGGTTTTGTCCTGGCTTTACCTGTGACTGGATGTGTGACCTCAGTTCACCTCTCTCGCTTCAATTTTTAAATCTATAAAATGAGACTTGGACTAGAACAGGAAAAAGAACCAGTTAATAAGGGAAATAGGTGCTCCCCAAAAAGGGTTCTGAACCCAGATATCTGGGAAATTCTGAGCTACACAGGCTGCTCCACTGAAGGGTTTCTCAGATGTGCACATGGTAACTTTTCAAGAGGGAGAGAGGGAATGCTGTGTGTCCCAGGTCCCCTTGGCCACAGAATTCTTTTATTCCCATAGAACCCATGGGGCTCACTTGGGAAGAGGCTGAAGTGGAGAATCTCTAAGTTCACTTTCAGAGCTGCTCTTCCCCTTCCCAGCCTGGCCGCAGCACTGTGACTTCTTGGGCTGTGTTCTATGTCATTCTGCATATGTCCCATTGGAGTGGCTCCTAGTGACCCTCTTGCTGGCACAAACCAAATAACCTGGTTCTTTTCATTTCTCTGAAAATCTAGATCCATCATTAATTGTCAAAACGTAAAAGTTATATGACTATTTGAAAAAACAATCAATACTGGGAAGTACAAGTGAAGAAAATGAAACTTTGCCCCCGTTCTTACTGCTCAGAAATAGCTCTAACAAAGCATTAATGATCAGAGGACTCTACAATTGGCAATATTTTGTTTGTTTGTTTATTGCTTCAATAACAGATGTATATGGCAAAAGTTTTAAAATAAATTGAAATTTTAGAACTCCTATATTTCTAAACCTTTGAGTTGAGACCTAGTCTAATTAGGGTCCTTGTGATATTTAGATGGAGTTATTATAGGTTGAATTGTGTGTCCTTCCCCAAATGTGGTGAAGTACTAACCCCTAGCATCTCAGAATATGAACATATTTGGAAATGTTACCATGTTACCGAAAAGGGAACCTGGCACTGCACTGGTCTGCCTAGGGCCAGCCAGTAGTGTGTGGGTTCTTGACTTCATGCAGGAAAGATTTCACAGCACAAGTCCCGGTGAATTTTAGAGGACATTTATTAAAGCTGGGGACAGTGAAATAAGAAAGGGCTGAGGAAATGAACCTAGGCTGGGCTGCTTTGGCTCACTAAGAAGTCAGAGAAAAGGGGGCCTTGGGGACAGGTTCAGGGGGTTTGCCTGGGATGAATTGCCACTGCCCATTGCTGCCCTGGTTACAAGTCTCTTGGGGTCCCTTTGAGTTTAGGAGATGCATGCCTGTGGGGAAAGAATGGGGTTGGGAGCTTGCTCCTGAATGGGAGAATGCACGATGGGACCTTTGTTTTTTTTTTGTTGTTTTTTTTAAACATATCTTTATTGATTTCAGAGAGAGGAAAGAAGGGGGAGAGAGAGAGATAGAAACATCAATGATGAGAGTCATTGATTGGCTGCCTAGCCCACAACCCAGGCATGTGCCCTGACCGGGAATCAAACCCCGATCTCCTGGATCCCAGGTCCACGCTCAACCGCTGAGCCACGCCCAGCCAGGCGGGAGCTTTGTTTTTGAGATTGTTTTAAAGGCTGGGTGTTTAGGGGAGGATCTCAATAGAATATTCATGAGCTTTATGCTGATGTACCAAAATGAGGATTATTCTCTTAACTTCATCTGTCCTTGGGTGTGGTTGGCAAATGGCACTAACTGGATTTCTGCTGTGTCCCTGAGTAGGGTGATTTAAGCTATTTACCCTCTGGTTTGAGAGAAGTGCAAGCCATTTACTCCTCTTAAGTGTCCCTGGTTTAGTGAAGATAGGATTTACTAGGTGGCTGCAAACTGCTTGGCATCTAGATTTTCTAGATGGCTGCAAACTTCTGTTAATTATCTGTCTCAGTTTCCCTATTCTGCTTGTCCTGATTTACTGGCCTGTCTCAGAAATATGGTCATTGCAGAGGTAATTAATTAAATTCAGATGAGGTCCTACTGGAGTAGGAGGGTGGGCACATAATCCAATATGACTGGTGTCCTTATATGATAGGTAGACAGACACGAGCAGAGCAAGGACGATGGGCCAGATACAGAAGGTCATCAGAGTGAAAAGCCCCAGGTGCCTAGCAAGGGACAAATGTAGGATGGGACCTGGCCCCCAGAGTGACCTTTCCTCCCCTAGCATATCGCTGGTCACGTGGTTTGGACCCCCTCACCTTTCCTCCCTAGAGATAACATCTAGGTCTTAGTTGTATTTCAGCTCCAGGCCCAGAATAGCAACAAAACCAGCCACAGCTGAACTCAGGACCAGCTGCATTGAATAATGCTCCCCCCTGCCCTGGTGCGGACCAATCAATCAGTGGAGACCACAACCCTGAAAGGACACACCTGGGAAGCTGCTGAATATTCTATTGAAATCTTCCCCTGGGATAGCCCCTAAAATTTGCACCCTTAAATCCTTAGGACAGATGACCCAGACTGCTCTCTCCCAGGAGCCCGCCTACACCTTTCCCTTCCCCCTCTCTCTCCCCCTACCCCCAGGAGTTACCATTACCTTCCTCACTCCCAAGCTCCAAGGGCCCTCCCTTTACCTCTGTGGATGAAAAGGGGCCACATGCTAACCTGACTAGCTCAGGGAAGGACTGCATGGCTGCCTTGCAAACTCAAGAGACCTAAAGTAACCACAAAGGATGGTCTGAAATTAAAACCTTTTTAACTGAAAGCAGTTTATGGCTAGTAGTCCTGTCCTAGACTAGAATCTTCCCTGACAAAGCTCAATCTTTACTTTAACTGAGCCTATTATTTTTTAGCATCTATGATAACATACCTTTGGAATGTCAAAGTAATTTCCTCAAAGCACAGGTGGAGACCACAAATCCCTTCATTGTTATTGAGTTAATTATTGACTGTTAACTATCCTGCACCCACCTAAGTAAAAGAAGTATGTCTGTCATTTTACTTTTTATCCAATCCCAGAGGTTTCCCTGCTTTGCTTTCTCCTGCCTCCCTAATCTATCACCAATGGATTTCATGTAACCCACTTATGTCTCCTCTTTTTATTGTAATGTATAAAATAAGGTGCAAAACTGCCATTTTTCCGGAGCATTATCATCTTAATCTGTTGAGATTTTGCTTCCTAGAATTTGCCAACAGTTTAGCTCAAATAAACTCACAAAAATTCTCTACAGGTTTGAATGTTTCTTATGTTGATACCTCTATAACGTGTTTCCTAAGCCCATTTCATCTACAAATTACTTCTTCCACCTCTGTGATTTCCCAAGTAAATGTCTTGGCTTTGAATTCTTTCCTAGCCAGAACTCAAGTACTGAGGTTGCTGAACCCAGGTCCGGTCTGACCCCATGGATCTAACACCTGGTGTCATTCTTGCCGCCCACAACACTTAGAAGAAGTTGGCCATATGCTCTGGCTGGTGTTGCTCAGTGGTTGGAGTGTTGGCCTGCACACCAAAAGGTCTCAGGTTCGATTCCCAGTCAAGGGCACATACCTGGGTTGCAGGTTCAATCCCAAGCCCCGAAATGCAGGAGGCAACCAATTGATGTGTCTCTCTCACATTGATGTTTTTCTCTCTCTCCCCCTCCCTCCCTTCACTCTCTCTAAAAACCAATGGAAAAAATATCCTCTGGTGAGGATTAGCAAAAAACAAAGAAATAAACAAAGAAGATGACTACCTGAAGACAAAGAGAACGAGAGGGAAGAAAGCCATGTGACAATGGAGGTAGAGACTGGAGTTATGTATCGGTAAGCCAAGGACTGACACCAAAGCCAAGAGAAAGGCATGGACAGATTCCCCCCTAGAACCATCTAAAGAGCACCTTGCCTCAGCAGTATAGGCACTCGGGCCTGTATATGGAAAGATACTCGGTGGCCAGGAAGCTAAGTTAAGGCCAGGTGGCCAGAAGGAACACGGGATAAACTGATTTAAAAAACGTCAGCAGCTCTCCACTCCACGTTCAAAAAAATGCAGAATTTTATCTCCTCTTTAACGACTTGCTTTTCTTACCCTAACATGGAAAATTCCACAAGCCTGTCTTTTTCAAAAAGCCCCCCTGTTCAAGCAAGCCAGCTTTGTTCCCAGCTTATAAAAGCAGCCAAGCAGAGCCAGCCCCCGATCCAGTTCAGAGGACCTTCCTTTCCTCTGTGCTGCTTCTCTGGTGCTTGAGCATAAGCTTAATAAAATTTGTCTGAAAATTTCTCTGGGGTTTACTCTCAATTTCTATCTTGGGAACCCGAGAACTCCAATGCTGGTAACAAGAGGATGAGTGAAATCTCTGCTATATCGATGGGGCACCGGCCTAGATACCTCCCACTCCCAACCAGGTGTCAGGCCATGAAAATGCTACAACAGGAACTCCCTTCCTAACTCTACTTCCTAGCTCACTCTCTATTTTTCCAGTTCCCCTTACCCACCACTGGCTTAGGACCAGAGGATCTATTTAAAATGGGCAGCTACTAGGTAGAATGATCTCCGGGGTATATTGTACAGGAAAACAAACACAACAAACTTGAGATGCAGAACAGTTTATACCCTGTACTACCTTTTATAATGTGAAAAGCCCTCTTACATATGCTTGAATAAATACAAGATGGTCTCTGCAGGCCTATAGCACACACACTTTTCACAGTGCATTTTGTTCGTTTACTTTTCTATTTCTCGTTTACTTTTCTACTTCTTCCAGGAGACCATGACTTCCTTGAGGGGAAGGAATGCGTTTGTTCACCTTTGTAGCCTAGCATGTGGCTTGGATCAAGTAGGAAATCATAAAAGTCAGTTGAACAAATGAAAAATAAAGGCAAAAACACTGCCCTTAACAGTTTCCTTGTCTCAGTTAAATTTACTAAGCCAATTTTTTAAACATAAACACAGATCCATCAAGGGTGTATGTCACTTCCTACCTCTTTAAAGGGTTGGGTTTTTTCAAATCAGGAAGAGCTAGAGGCAAAAAAAAAAAAAAAAAATCATGAAATCACACACACATCCCAAACATCTTATTAGAGGGACCAAAACAAAACCAATTTACAAGCCCTGGTTCATCATCTCACTAGCTGCATGTGCTGATCCTATAATTTATGGTTACTAAACACTGTTATTTTCCTTCTCTGAGCATTAGGCAACTCAGAACAGGGTTCCAGAAAAATTTCAACACTACTGACATTCATGATTACTAATATTATTAATACTGTTTATTTTATTTTAATGGCCTGTCTTCTAAACTCGTGTATCCGATCTTAGAGAAGAATGTAATTGTAGGACTGCAGCCAAAGACAGCCCTGAAAGCTTTCTACGGGGAGTCTCCTGCCTTCCCAGTACCGACCTGCTTCCCAAAGCCCCCGGGAATCTCCCCTCCTTTTCAAGCTGCTCTAGCAAATTCCTGTTCTCAGGTCACTGACACACCCCTAGAGCCACCAGGGAAGTGCCTGCCTGTCCAGCCTCCCACCTCTGGGGGCTTTCTTGGTCCCAGGGCCAGTCTGGGGGGAAGTGAAAAAGGGATGAGTGGCGAGGCGGGGGATATTAGTAAAGCCTCGTTCCAACTTCCTCCATCTCCTCCTGCCCGCATGGCTTCCTGTCACCAGGGAGGCTACTGGCTCCAGGAAATATTGCCCTTGTCACACACCCACCCTCCTGCCCCCTCCATCTCTGAGCTGGTAGAAAGGAAAGGACAATTTTCCTCCTTTTTGGAATCCACCCTCTTCTTTGGTTTTCCAAATAACCTCTCTTAGTGTCTCTAAGGCCCTGATTTTCCTTCTGCTGCAGGGCTCAGATTTTAGTGAACATAAGAACCCCCTGGGGACTTGGTCAAAGATGCAAATTTCTGTTCTGACCCTGGAGTTTTACCTTTTTCAGATGGCTTGCACTTTTTTTTTTTTTTAACCTTGGGCATGGGGTGGTCCAGGCAAAACTCTCTTCAACATTGGTGACGAAGTCCTGAGAGAGGGAAAGGCAGCCAGACCAGAAGCTGGAGTTTGCCTCCTGAGCCACACAGTGGTCACACATCACAAGGATGGGGACGGGGTCAGCTGTGCAGGAGGGAGGCTGAGCCCGATGACATTCCGAGGAGTGTCTAGAAAGGTGTTCACTATGTTTGCATGGCGTCCTGCCATCCTCCAACTTTCCCCTTGTTTCTTTCTAAAACCATGAAAGACCCCTCCGGCTGCTCTGGCTTTTCAAACCTCGAGCCTACTGAGGCAGGAAGCCCTTCTCAGAGGCCACGTCAGGACACTAAACAGGCTAGAGCCCCCTACCAACCCAGATGCCCCACCCCGGGCGGGAGGCTGGGTTCATTTTCCTGCTCCCTCCTCCCTCCCCCCAGGCTGGGCACACACCTGGTTGGGATAAAGGAGTCACGTCCCTGGAAAGGTCCATTATTTTGTGGATAACATGCCCTGAGAACAGATGCATGAGAAGGCTCTGCGCTCCTCCCCTCTGTCCCCTGTGCCACACAGAAGGGTGCCTTTGGGTTTCAAAGCACTGGCTACTAGATCTGGAGGCAGCAGGACAATGCAGGTGATGCACTTACTTGAATGAAAGGACCACAGGGCCCTTAAAAGGGGAAGAAAAATATGGGAAGTCCAAATGGGGAGAGGGTCCTTGATGACAGCTAGAGGCGCTGTGAAGGTCCCTAGAGGGTCTGGAATTGAAGCCGCAGGCCAATTCTAGAAATTCAGGAAATTGGGGTGAGATTTTGGGGTCGCTAGTAGTATAGCATACTGGGGTGCTTTCTGCAGGGGTTTGGAACAAGCCACCCCAAGATGGGCCTCTGTGATATGCAGATTGTTTTGCATATCACTTTGGCCACAGGCTCAAGAGAAATTTCCGCCCCTCCCTTAACTACTGCCTAGAAGAACAAATGGGGCAAGAAGCTATTATCACAGATGACTTCTTTGACCTACCTATACCGGAGGGCGAGCCTCTATTTACTACACATCTCTCATCACCCTGCAAGGACCCTTTGAAGCCCCCAGGTGGGTTTCTTCATCCCTAGCTCAGGATGTCTTACATACCTCAACCCCCTTCCCATCTCGGAGCCTCTGCTGCATGCGGGGCCTCTGACTCTCTCGCGTGCGTGGGGCTCCCACACACACAGGGGTGGGCAAAGTGGGTTTAGAGTTGTGAGTCCACGAAACGCAGAGTTTATTCTTGTGTTATTATTTACTAATTATTGCATTATTTATTTGTATTGCAACTGCAAGCCTACTTTTGCCCACCCCGTATATATTAAATTGGGCCGTTTTCTCCTGCTGATCTCTCTCATGTCTATTTGATTATTAGACCAGCCAGAAGAACCTTGAGGGCAGAGGAGTGTTCCTCCCCACAGTCCCAAACTTAAAAAATATGTCTCTCAGGACCCCTGGTACTTACAGAGGCAGAGCACAGAGGATTGTATGGTACTATCGTAGGGCACGAAAGACTGCCCCTTTCCTATTCCTGGTTTGATGACTGGGTCCACGAGATACACTGACAACAGGCAGGTGAACAGGGCAGAAGCTATGCAGACTTATTCATTTTTAATATTATGTGGGCATCACAGGAAAAAAGTGAATGCCCCCCAAAGCGGTGAGATTAGAGAGCTTATGTGACATCTTCGCTGGGGAAGAAGATGGGGCATATAAGGCCACTTAGGGGAGAGCAAATAATTTTTTTTTAATGTTTTCATTGATTTCAGAGAGGGAGAGGGAGAGATAGAAACATCAATTGGCTGCCTCCTGCATGCCTCCTACTGGGGATGAAGCCGGAAACCAGGGCATGTGCCCTGACGGGAATCTAACAGGGGACCGACCTCCTGGTGCATGGGACAGTGCTCACCCCGCTGAGCCACACTGGCCAGGCAAGGAGGTCAGGTGGGAGATACAATACTTTGTGAAGGAAGTTTTTGGGTGTCAGCAGTTTAAATAAACCTTAAGTAAGTGGATCAGTAAATCTGTTCTGGTTTATTGGCTTAAACTCTGATTCTGGTTTATTATCTTTATAAGAATCGAAACAATCTGTTTATTTTATCACTGAAAGTCTGTATCCTCTTACCAATCTCTCCCTGTTTGCCCCACCCCCCAGCTGCTGGCAACCACGCCTCTACTGTATTGAATTAAAGAAAAACACACTTCTATTTATTTATTTTTAGATTTTACATGTAAGTGATACCATGCAATATTTCTCTGGCTTATTTCACTTATATGCCCTCCAGGTTTACCTATGTTGTTGCAAATGACAGGATTTTTCTTTTTATTAAGGCTGAATAATATTTATATTTATATAGAGAGTGTCCCCCCAAAATGTATATGCACTTTGAATAATTATTAATTCCAATGGGTTAAATCTGAAAAGAAAGAAACATCAATTGAGCCATCAGAAAAGAGTGTGTATACATTTTTTGGGGACACTCTGTATATGCCATATTTCTTTATTCAGTCATCCATCAATGAACATTTAGGTAGTTTCCATACTTTGGCTATTGTGAATAATGCTGAAATAAACATGGGGGTGCAGATATCTCTCTGAGATGATGGCTTCATTTTCTTTAGGTATATTCCCAGAGGTGAAATTGCTGGATCATATGGTAGTTCCATTTTTAATTTTTGAGGAAACTCCATACTGTTTTCCATAGTGGCTGCACCACTTTACATTCCCACCAACAGTGCATGAGGGTTCCCTTCTCTCCACATTCTTGCCAATGCTTTTTCTTTCGTCTTTTAGATGATAGCCATTCTAACAGGTGTGGGGTGATGCCTTCTGGTGGCTTTGATTTGCATTTCTTGGATGACAAGTAATGTTGAGAACTCTTTCATGTCACCTTTTGGCCATTTCTATGTCTTCTTTGGAAAAAACGTTTATTTAGGCCCTTTGGCTGTTTTTAATTGGGTTATTTGCTATTGAATTGTATGAGTTCCTTATATATTTTGTGTATTAACCTCTTATCAGATATGTGGTTTGCAGGTATTTTCTATTTCGTAGCTTGGCTTTTAATTTTGTTGCTGATTTCTTTTGCTGCACAGAAACTTTTTAGTTTGATGTAGTTCCACTTGTTTATTTTTGCTTCTGTTGCCTTTGTTTTGATGGCAAAATCATTGCCAAGATAGATGTCTAGAAGCTTAGCTTCTGTTTTTTTTTTTTCTAGGAGTCTTATGATTTCAGGACTTAGGTTCAAATCTGTAATTAATTTTGAGTTGACTTTTGTATATGGTGTGATAGGGGTCCAGTATCATGTTTTTGCATGTGGGTGTCCAGATTTCTCTGCCCCATTTATTTAAAGGCTATTTTTCCTATTGTATATTCTTGGTTCTTTGTCATAAATTAATTGATCATATATGTATGGTTTTATTTCTGGGCTCTCGAATCTGTTCTATTAATCTATGTCTATTTTATGCCAATGTCAAGATGTTTTGATAAAGCTTTGTGGTGTAGTTTGAAATCAGGAAGTGTGAGGTCTTCAACTTTGCTGTTCTTTCTCGAGATTGCCTTGGCTACTCGGGGTCTTTTGTGGTTCATACAAATTTTAGGATTGTTTCTTCTCTTTCTGTAAAAAACACCATTAAAATTTTGACAGGGATTGCATTGAATCTGTAGATTACTTTGGGGTAGTATGAACATTTTAACATTAATTCTTCCAATTCATGAACAAGGAATAGTTTTCCATTTATTTGTATTTTCAATTTATTTCATCAATGACTTATAGTTCTCAGTGTACAGGTCTTTTACCTCCTTGGTTAAAGTTATTCTTTTTGATACTAATGTAAATGGGTTTCTTTCTTTTTAAAAAAAAATATATCTTTATTGATTTCACAGAGAGGAAGGGAGAGGGAGAGAGAGAGAAACATCAATGATGAGAGAGTCATCATTGATCGGCTGCCTCCTGCATGCCCCAACTGGGAATCAAGCCCGCAACCTGGGCATGTGCCCTGACCGGGAATCAAACTGTGATCTCCTGGATCCTAGGTCGATGCTCAACCACTGAGGCACGCCTAGCCGGGCAATAGGTTTGTTTCTTAACTGATCTTTTTGATAGTTCAGAGTATAGAAATACAACAGATTTTTGAATATTGATTTTTATATCCTGCAGCTTTAATGAATTCATTTATTAGTTCTAACAGTTTTTGGTACAGTCTTTAGGGTTTTCTACATATCATATCAAGTTATCTGTACATAGTGGCAGTTTTAATTCTTTTCTGATTTGGATACATTTTTTCTTTTTCTTGCCTAGTTCCTTTGGCTAGGACCTCTAATACTATGTTAAATAAAAGTAGTGAAAGTGGGCATCATTGTCTTGTTCCTGATGTTAGAGGAAAGGTTCTCCCGTTTCACTGTTGGATATGCTGTTCACAGTGTGTTCGTCATACATGGCCTTTATTATGTTGGGGTACATTCCCTCTATACTCACTTTGTCAAGAGGTGAAGCATTCTGTATCTTAAATAATGCATCCAGAGAAGAAGATGGACTGTGTGAGCTCAGATTCTATTTCTGTAGCAGACATCAGGATATAAATTATCTCAGTTTTGCATATTCCAAAGGGGCCATTAATTGGGATCCTTAGGATGTCATGGCTAATGAAGTCAAACCAAGGATTAAGGCATTTCTTGCTCTAACATAGCTATACCAACTAAGACTGTCATAAAGTTATAGTTTTGAACAGCAGGATACATTTACATAAAATTTCATGCTTGTGCCTCTCCTTCCCGTCTGGTATGTAGGTGTTTTCATTTGCAAAAGATAAATTCATGCCAAGAATTCAACTGGACACAACCTAGAACTACTTTAATCTTAGTGTGTACCTTGAGGGTGGGAAACCAGCTTTTCTTGGCAACCTTGCATAGACCATCCACACAAATTTCACATTTATAAACACGATCTTTCTTTAAAGGTAGCAATGAGGTTATTAGAATTTGGGAGCAGGTATAGCTTGAGAAACATTGCAAACTTACTATTTCATACAAACTATGAAACTTAAAGTTGGTCAATTTGTTTTTAGAAGCTATGCAAATGGAGCAAAAGTCAGCACTGTAGGGAGCACGAGATGTCCTATGGAATCCATCATCAAGGTCATAAAATGAGCATTTTGACTAAGTTTGAGGTGAGTAGAGAATGTCATAAATAATACTTTAGGGGAAAACTCCAAATTTGAATACAAAATTATGCTGCACATGTGATAACAATATTTGTCATGTACTGAGGGCTTTGCATGTGGGCCCAGGCACCACAAGTTAGATGTCTCCATTTTACAGATAAGAAAACTGAGGCTGGTGTCAACAAGCAAGTTAAGTGGCAGTTTGAATTTTTAAAATTCTGATGAAAAGACTCAGGTTCTCTTTTACACACCCCAGTTCTTCTCTGTATCTTCAGAGGGAGGTTTGTAAGTCATTCTAGGGAATTTTTCCTCTAGTGGTTAAGGGTCTATTCACTCCAGAAGCTAAACATAAAGAAAGCTTTCTAAAATTATATTACACATATTCTTGCCTCCTTTGTTATACTGAATGTTTACACTTTCCTGAAACTCATCCTTCCTGTGGGTGATACCATCCTCCCATGTGTGATCCTGATGACGCTCCAGGGTCTGAGGGGGCAGGTGGGGAGCCACTGGGACCATATTGTGGTGCTTTTCCAGTTTGCTCGTCAGAGTATGAGTTTTATTTGCCCCCTGGTGGCTGTTCTTGTGCTTGTAGTCCTTTTAGGGCCTCAATGGGACTCTCCCAGGGGCATGGAAAACTAAATACAGTGGTACCTTGGTTTTTGAACTTCTCCGTTGACGAGCATTTCGGTTTACGAACTGAATGCCATAAACCTGGACGTAAATGCTTCAGTTTTCGATCATGCCTTGGAAGTTGAACATGCCACACGGCTTCTGCTGAGTGCAAGATCCTGAGGCCTAGCTGTTGGCTGTGGATCCCCCAGTTTTTGAATGTTTCAGAACTCCAACAGTCTTCAGGAAAGGATTACATTAGAAAACTGAGGTACCACTATAATTAAACCAGTTAGAATTGTATGTAAAATAAAAGTAAATAAACCTGAAAGGCTTGCCCATAAGGAAAGCACCAAGAGCACAGGTTCCCTAACTTCCCTTTTCATGTTATGGCACCTGATTAAATACCCCTTAAATTTTATGTTGTGTCCCTAATTTACTTCCATTTTCATGTTACAGCAGCCTGGTTAAATACCTAAATTTTATGTTGTGTCCAGATAGAAGGTAGGTGAATGCACCATTTAACTGAGTTCCAAATGAGGACCAATGAAACTTGCATTAAAATCAGACTAAAACACACACATACAACATACACACACAAGATTTTATATTCTCACTGATTCTGAACTACCACACTTAAAATTTCCACCAGACTAAACAATAATTTTATTTTTGAAAAAAGAAATATTTTAAATACCCATGGAACATTTGCTTACATTGTTTTATTGTTAAGTTAATGAATCTTTCTTCGTAAGAAAATCATGGATATAACTTTGGATGAATTTTAATGTTCCTGAAGGTATTAAAATGAGGTCATATGGTGTTGCAGGCCAGCTTTGTCCATTCAGGCAGCTATAAAAGAATACTGTAGACTGGATGGTTTACATACAGCAGAAACTTATTTCTCACAGTTCTGGAGGGTGGGAAGTCTGAGATCAAGGCCCCAGCAGCCTCATTGTCTGGTGAGGGCCCACTTCTTGGTTCATAGACAGCTGTGTCCTCACATGGTAGGAGGGGTGAGGGAGCTCTCTGGGGTTTCTGTGATAAGGGGACTAATTCCCCCTGCTGGGGGCTGACCCTTTAAGACCTAATCACCTCCCAAAGGCCCCACCTTCTAATACCATCCCTTTGGGGTTAGGATTCAACATATGAGTTTTGGGGAACATAAACATTCAGTCTATAGCATAGGTTTAGCACAGTAAGGGTACAATAAAAGATGGTTATTATTTGAACATGAATTCAATGGACATTCAAGTAATTCTAATAACCATATATTTTACTCTATAGCTTAAAAAAATTGTTCCTGTCATCCCTCGTCTACCAGAGGTAATTAAAGCTGGCCTGTTAAGTTGCCCGACAGGAATGCTGAGTGTCTGAATTGGGAATCCACTATACTCTATCCAGTTCAACTGTCTCATTTAACACATGGGAAAAGAGAGGTCCAGTGAGTGTGTTAAACTTGCCCAGAGATGGACAACACTTTGGACTGAGCCAAGTGCAAACCAGGGTTATTTGCATTGACACAAACGTCTCTTCTATTCGTGTGGCCCTTCAAAATTTGCAAGAAGCCTCCTCAGCTCCCTTTCCTCATTTATTACACAACATCCACGAGCACATATTTAAATGTGTGTGTACATACACATATATGTACGTATGGGAGAAACAGCACCGTATCTCCGAGTCACCCCTTGCAGGCTAATACACCCTGGCAGACACAAAGCACAGAGAGAATGGTCTTCCTTTGAGAATTCCCCAGTTGCCTTTGAGATTTCAATAGCAACAGGCTTAGAGGTGTTTATGTTTTCAAGAGGCGTGGGAACATTTCTAGGCTACTCTCCAGTGAGTCTCACTTTGAGACAGAATGGTGAGATAGGCCAGCCACTCTTCATGCAGTTTTCACTAAGTCCTTCAAAGGATGAATGGAGAAACCCATTCGTTTCTCCTCTCAGGATTTTCCTCATTATTTTTCCTTGTTGCAAGGTTATATATGAAGGTATGGGCATGTAGGTATTAAAAAGATACGGGGTATCACGTGAGGGAGGAAATCAGACAATAAATCCAAAAACTAAGGAAATTAAACATTCAAAGTCAGAGGTAGGGTGGGAGGTGACATATTCTTTTCCCAGAGCTGTTACCCAGAATACAACTGTCCTCAAAAGCAGGAATGGAACAAACTAGACATTCAGCAGCAGAAGGAAGCTGGGGTCGTGGCTTTCGAGCATCTAATGTTTTTAGAACTGGGCTGGGCATCAGGTGTCTTTTCCAGAATAGGCCAGAGAAGATAAGTCCAGTTTGGTTTTTAAGGCTTTGGTCATCTCTGTGGCCAGCAGCTCATGGAGGGACATGCCGTCGTGGGAGTACACCCAGTTTTTCCCGGTCCAGTCGTAGCGCTTGGGTCCACTGCAAGACAACGCACACACACAGTTCATCCCGGGGACAGCCCTTTAGAAGAAACACTGATTCCACAGAGGCTGCCACCAAAAAATCGACTGGAGTGGAACTCTAGAAAGTAATACTTAATGAGGCATACATCTGACTTCTTGTCTTATGGTCTTTCTATTTAAGAATAGTTACACAATTAATCTTCTGGGATAAGTCAGAGAATAATTCTCAAGACCTGAAAACATCTGAACTCTATTGATAAGTCTCCATGTGTTACACTCTGATCTGTTACTTTTCCTGACTCATATATGATACCTGCTGTATCAGAGCAGTGTTTTTAAACTACGTCATTCATATACCGTTGACATGTTTTGTCCCTTGTATACATTATTATCATTTTTGTACATTCATAATGTTGTGTAACCACTACCTCTAATTCCAAAATAAATATTTCATCACCACAAAAGGAAACCCTGTACCCATGGAGCAGTAACTCCCAATTCCCTCCCCTTCCTAGGCCCTGGCAACCACCTATTTTATTATTTTTTTAAATGTTTTTTCTTAATTCAACCTTAAATCCACGAAACAGTTGACAGGCCAGTTTGGCCACCTCAAGCTCAGCTAGGGAACAAGAGTGGTCTGTGCACTTCACGCTGGGAATGCTGTAGACACAGGTGGAGTGTGTTTTGCCACGTCTTGTTATTCCAGATGTACACAACATGTGCCCACTAATTCCACCGCCTCTCAGCCTGGTGGGGGGCGGACATGCAGTAGATAAGGAGGGTACAGGATGACGCCTTAAAGGAAGGAGCAGAGGATGCTGGGCGCCCAAGAGAAGGGGCACCTGTGTGCTCACAGGGAGATTTTCCGAAGTCCAAGATTGGGAGGAGCCTGCCAGGGTGGAGGAAAGCTTAGAAGGGAAGTATCTTTTGGGATCTAAAAAATCAAGGATTTCTGTATTATCAACCAAATGCTGGGGTCTGAACATTCTCCTAATACTGGAGACAAACGGGACAAACCAAAAGGACTGAGGCCTTTGCTTCATCTGCACAAACAGCAGAACACAAACCATCTGGGTCACGTAGAAAGGACCAAGGACCCAGATCAAATCCAGAAGACATTCCCTTGTCCCAGGGCTCCGACCTGCCACCAGCGTGCCAGGCAGAGCGAGAGAAACCTCCAGGCCCCTCCACTGCTCCCGGGGCTCTGAGTACAGGCACTGCCGTCCAGGGTCCATCAGACCCCTCCTTCATGCCATCCTACGGCCTCCTCAGTGGGGGCAAGGGGCTGGGAAAGGCCGCTGTTTCCACAGGACCTGAAAAGCTGTCAACTTGACAAAACCCCAAAATCTCATGAATGCAGCCCCATGAAAGATGATTCTGAACCAATGTGAAAAATGTAGTGTTTTATATATATATATAGATATATATATATATATCTATATATATATATATATATTTTTTTTTTTTGAGGACATAGTATCTGTGATAAAAAAATGGCTGCTTGGCAGATTTGCTCTCCAGATTCCCATTATAAATTGCAGATTACAAATATATACACAACTTGAAATTTCCAGGAATTTATTATTACCCAGAAGTACATGCTTCTAAACATGCCTGGGATAGGATATCGCTGGTACGTGTGTCCAAATACGATATGGACTTTTTCAGTCTCTAGACACAACAAAGAATTCTTTTAGTGGGGCCATCACAGTTGCTTCCGGTGCCCTGCCCGGTATTTCCACAGCCACAGATCCCCAGAGCGGGAGGCTGGGCTCGAGCTCCTCCACCTAGTTCCTCGTCCCGGTTCCTCCGAAGGTGAGAGGCAGGGATGCGCGGCCCTCACGCGCGGCTGTGGGAATGGGCTAACTGGCCGCACCGGGCAAACCCTGAACTTCAAGTAAACCGAGCCTAAAAAGCAAGCAACTTGTGATTAAGGGCCTTGCTAGGAATGACAGTGATTTCTGGAGTTGTTTTTGTTGAATTATAACATAGATGAAGTTGGGCTGAAGGAGGCATAATGCTTTATTAAACTGACAAATCGAATATTACCTGCCTAAAAATGAGATCAAGGTTGGGGCAGGTGAAGAGTTAAATTTTCTTTTTCAATCCTCACTTGAGGGTATGTTTTCATTGACTTTTAGAGAGAAGGGAAGGGAGAGAGAGAGAAACACTGACTGGTTGCTTCCTGTGTGCACCCTGACCAGGGGTGGAACCCGAAACCTAGGGATGTGCCCTGACTGGGATCGAATCTGCAACCTTTTGGTGCACAGGACGACACTCCAACTAACTGAACTACCTGGCCAGGGTGACTTAAATTTTTTAAAAAATACAAACACCATTAGGCTTTCAAAGAATCTATGTCTAGTTATATTTGGTCCTTTCCCAATTCAGTCAATATGTTCTCTTTGGAAGTGCTAATGAATGCCTCACAAAGGCCGGTCTAAGAGCTTTCTGTGGGCGTCTCTCTTTTACTTTCTTATAATCACTTCAACAGCAGCCAGAAGGATGAGAGACCCTCTCTCCCCGCATGTTTTCAGGCCTTGAGAAGCAGCACAGGCCATCTCAACACAATCTTTTATTCCACTAGACTGAAAGCACATAATGGAAAAGGCAGCAGGGATTAAATGCCTGGAATAGCAGCTTAAAACGCCCTCCCACCTCCACAGAGCACAAGCCCAATTCTGCAAACGGAGTGCAACTAACCTTTAACTGAGATGCTCAAAACAAACTAGAGGTCAAATTTTAACTTGCTTTGGAGACAAAGTGCAGCTTGTCCAGATGCTGCAATATCAAAAGTGGCTAAATTTTTAAAAGGCAGGGCAACGATTTAATAGAGGAAAACTGTCTAGGCCGGTTCTGAAAAGTTATAAATTTTTCACTTCAGATCTTATTTATGATCCAGTATCTGCTTATAGGAGCCAAATGATCAGCAGATAGAAGTTACATAACTGGAATCAACTTTCCTACTGAGAACGAGACATGCTGTCAAACAGCAGGAAGGGTTCGCTTACATAGATACTACCACACGAGGGGGACACTTCTTAAATCACTTACATAGATACTAACACACGAGGGGGGACACTTCTTAAATGGTCCATAATGTCATGTTTCAAACAAGCTTAACAATGACAGACTGACTTCTAAACATACCTGGATGGTGAAGACAGCCAGATTTGCTTGTTTGGGGTCTGCTTGTTGATCACGTAGGTTCCTAGATCTCCGCCCAGTTTAATTGTTAAAACACCACTCTAGGGGATCAGGTGGGAAAAAGCAAGAGGAAAATAAGATGAAGTTATCACTTCATCATAATTGCTTCCTATTTTGTTACATCTCAACACTTTGAACTCATACAAGCACACAATATACACCATAAAAAAGTGTCTTTAGTGTTTAGAAATAGGGTATCATGCAGAAAGAACTTTCCTCTCAGAATCAGACTATGATTAATCACAAACTCAAATCTCCTAGTGCCTTCCTTCACACCCTGTGAGTTCAGCAAGGTGAAAAACAATCATTCTTCCCCTCTCGAGATGAGGAAACGGAGGCACGCAGTGCTGAGGCTTGTCTGAGTATTGCAGCTGGCAAACAGGAAGATTCGCATCCTGATCGCTGCCTTGTTTGCTCAACCACTGGCCAGAACATACTAGAGGGCATTAAAAACCTCAGACACCAGCTCTCCTGGGGTACCACATTGGCCCAAACATGGGACAGGACAAGTTCATTGCCAAAAGAAGGAAAAAAGGCAAGAAAGAGGTACATAATCAAACCATCTGCTTTGCTCGTCTTAGTGGAGCAGTAGCCTCAGCTCTGCTGGGAGGAGGCAGACACTCCAGACGAGGGTTTTTATTTCCAGACCCTTCCCACGCATCTCATCAGCTTCTCAGACAATCCTCTCCAGCTTTATTTTCCTCTCCAGCAGCTGTGAATCCTTCAAAAGACCAGTTGGTCCAACTTTGCTCAATAAATGCTCATTTAAATTTGAAAACACTCTTTCAACAAAGGAGCCCTTTAGTCCCAAGGCCTGAGGTTTCCTTAGAATGCGCAGGATATTAAAGAAACAGCTACGCCAAACAGCTACACCGCTAAGTTTCCTTTACTGGAGCTGGTGAACTGGGGAGCCTCTCGCTGTTCCCCAGCCCTGCATAACCTGCAGAGATACACGGCACCCTTTCTCTGTGCCTTCCAGAGCCCCTGTCCAACCAAGGGGCCCTGAATGGTTCTTACATTTTATGTTTGGATCACAAACACGAAGAGCCACTGAAAAGATGGAGAAAGTACCAGTAATAATGTAACTGATAGGCACAGGATGGGGAGGACGCTGTTGGATTATTTTTTTAGTAACCTTTTTTTCTGATTAAAAAAGAGAAATTATAGAGACAATGGGAATACCGGTGATACGAATAATGTGAACCCGGCCCCTTGTGAGCAGATTTGTCTGTTCCCCTTCAGTGTCTAGCACATCCGTTCTTCATGCAAAATACTGGATGGATAGGAAATACATTTGTGGATGAATGAACGGAGCGGATGATAACCGGGTTCTGTGATAACCAGGCACTGTGATAATCAGGCACTGTGATAATCAGGTACTGTGATAACCTGTGCCCAAGTTAAGGGCAAGGCTATGCAAGGCAGAAAGTCTCAACACTCACTGCCCCCATCTCCTTCCTGTTCATTGTGTGTAATTAGATATTTTTTCCCTATGGAGCTTGAAGCTATTTCCAAAGGAAAGTGGCAAGAGCAGGAAGGAAATGAACTGCCTTACTGGTTCACCACGAGTTTTTACTGCTTTTGGAGCTGGCTGCAATAGACCAGATGAAGAGGGCCGTTTTGTTCATTATTGCTATTCCTTCGGTAGCAATCAGAGCCTATTTTGGGAGTGTGGGCAGATTTAAATGCGGGGGGTGGGTGGGGTGAGGGTTAGAGACAGCCAAAACATTTAGCAGCTGCCGAAGCACAGGCATTAATCAATCAGGACAGACCCCGGCCACAGCTGGTGAGGCTCATTAATTCCCGCCAGTCAGTATCAGCCCTACAGAGGTGGAAGCAAGAACAGCACTTCCTGTTGTCACCAACAACTTACAGAAACAGACACACACGGGGCAGAGTGAAGTGAGGGGAGGCTTCCCACACTCCTCAACTAGGCACCGACTTCCCCTTGAGGAATAAGAATAATGAATATGAAGGTGTCCATAACCTGAGACCCAGGGGTGGTCGTCAGGGATCTGCAAACAGCCCCCACCCTGAAGCTAAAACTGCGCAGATGGGTGTGTGGAGCTTTTCTCAGGAGAGGATCTAGAGCAGTCAGACTCTTACGGGGTGTCCTGATCCCAAAAGGTTAAGAAACCTGTGCTCGCCCTAGCCGGTCTGGCTCAGTGGCTAGAGTGTCCGCCTGTGGATTGAAGGGTCCTGGGTTCGATTTTGGCCAAGAGCATGTACCTCAGTTGCAAGTTCAATCCCCGGCCCCAGTCAGGGTGCGTGTGGGAGGCAACCAGTCAATGTGTGTCTCTCACATCGATGCTTCTCTCCCTTCTCTCTCTCTCTCCCTTCCACTCTCTCTGAAAAGCAATGGAAAAAATATCCTCAGGTGAGGATTAAAAAAAAAAAAAAAAAATATATATATATATATATATATATATATATATATATATATATATATATATATATATATATATAAACCTGTGTTCTATACCAGTCATATGCCAGCAACTTAGTGCATGATGAACATGGCAACAAGCAAGTTCTCATTTTGAAAAAATAACAACAAATGCATCCTTGGGTGTATCTGGATTACTGTTTTCATTTGCCAACTTGGCCAGTAGCAAGAGGCAAAATACCTATAAATGCTGAGTACCATCAATGAAAGTGTGTTTTAGAGAAGTATGTGGGCCCCATTTCATCAACACAGTGAATCAACATTTATTACTTGGCAATGTTCCTCCACTGGGGTACCAAGAACGGACAGTGTTCCTACTGCCAAGGAACTCAGTCTTGTCATGGGAGTGATGTGTAAAGACAATTAGAACACAGGGTGATCCCGTGCTCCACAAAGTGATCCTCAGAGTGCTGGGCAAGGAAGAACCTGTGGTGTCTGCCTGGAGTATCTAGGAGGGCTTCACAGAGGAGGTAACATCCAACTGGACCCTGGAGGGGTTCAGAATAGGCCTCCCCAAAATGTGCCACTTTGGCATGTGAATTATCTTGGGCTGAAGGCAATGAAGACCCTGCGTCCCTAAGAAAAACTTTTATGTCTCCCTTGAAGAACTTAAATTTGGGGCCTTGCCTATAATAAAAGTTATTGCCAGAAATAACTTTTTATGACATAGTTATATGACAGGGAAAACTTTTAATTACTAAACATTTGCTCTTTTTATTGTGTAGTAATAACCTTCCTCCCTTCTGAAGCCCCAAGGTGCCTTATCTCATCTTTAATTCAGAATACCATATATTCCTCATTTTAACTTTCTGTCCCTGACCTCTCATGTATTTGGGGTCTATAACTCTCTCATAAATGTGGGGTCCCCATGTGTATGTAATTAAATCTGGTTATTTTCTCTTGTTAATCTGTTTTATGTAGATTTATTAGATCAGCTGAAAGAACCTAGGAGGGCAGAGTAAAATTTCTCCCTCCTCCAGAACCCTAAGGGCAGGGAGACTGTATTCCAAGAAAGCTCAAGTAATAGTGTGAGAGGTGTTCCATTGTCTATTCTAAACCTGACAAACTCAGGGGAGGCCTGCATGGCGGCCTTCCGAACTCAGAGACCTCAAGTAACCACAAAGGATGGTCTGAAATGAAAACTTACTAACTAAAAGCAGTTTATGTCAGGTAATCAGGTCCTAGGCTAGAATCTTCCCTGACAAAAGTCAATCTTTACCTTAACTGAGCCTGTCTATTGTCTTTTTGCATCTACAATAGCATATCATTAGAATGTCAAAGTAATTTCCTTTTTTCAGACCTCTCAAAGCACAGGTGCCACACCAGAGTGGAGACCACAAATCTCTTCAATGTTTTTGAGTTAACTGTTAACTATCCTGTATACACCTATGTCAAAGAAGTAAGTGTCTATCATTTTACTTTCTATTCAATCCCAGAAGTTTCCCTGCTTTGCTTTCTCCTGCTTCCCTAATCTATCCCCAATGGATTTCATGTAGCCCACTGACATCCTCTCTTTTGATTGTAATGCATAAAGCAGAGTGCAGAACTGCCATTTTTCCACAGCATTTTCTCAATTCATTGAGATTTTGCTTCCCAGCAATTGTGACCAGTTTGACTCAAATAAACTTTCAAAAATTCTCTACAGGTTTGAATGTTTCTTACGTTGACATATCTTATATGTGAAATATGTAAGCGAGAGCCTGAAAGACTCTAATCAGGAAATCACACCCCAGGGTAGTTAGCATTTCAAAGTATTTATTCAGAAGTCCAAGCTACAGAGGCAGCTACTATATGCCTTTAACAAATAATTTGCTAGAAATAATTTTTTGCTGGTGAGTAGAATGACGCTCAGGGTATATGCATTGGCTAGAAAAAAGCAGGTGGCTCCTCCCTTGCAGGAATGGGTTACAGGATCTGGAAAGCCCAGCAACTGAGTCACTCTTCAAAGAGACACTGGAGGGAGGATTCAGTAGGTCCTGTGACCCACCACTGAGCAGAAGCTTTTGTTGCTGGACTCAATGAGGTCAACAGAATCTAGCTGCTAGAATACTGGCACATTCGCTTGGAATGAAACATTTATGCAAAGTACTTGGGTCAAGGTGGGGCTTCGCCAATCCTGTAAGAACAGGCGGTGTAACTGTTTTTGTGACATGCTAATAAATGTCTGCATGTGTGGCAGAGTTTAGCCTGAGAATGATTTTCCTTTAGCTAGAGCCCTTGGTAGCTAGAGGAAAGGGGACCTATAACTTCCCTAGCTCTAATCATCCCACAGATGGTACAGTTGGCCAGGTCAGTTTGCAGTGGTTCCCAGGCAGCTCTGCCCTCTGAGGCTGTCTGCATAAGCACCCTGCCAGGACCCTGCTGCTGATAGTGATCATTAAAACCACCCGGAAGGCATTCATTCCTTTCTTGCCCATTGCCTCTAATTTTACCAAGTCCCTTGCTGTCCTTACATCCAGATTTTGCCACCTGCTCCATCTGAGGGAGTCCCTTCCCTACCCAGTGATCCAACAGCCATATCCAACAGTATTTCTATCACTTCAGACTGACAGCTGGTTGTCCTAAATAATTCCATGGTTTAATCCAAAATGCACACTTCATGACATTTCCACGTATTAATTAATTGCTCTCAAGAGGATTAATCTCTGCAGGGGATTTTCTCCCAATGGCAAAAAAGAACTGCTTCCTAAGGCCTAAGCAATACAGTAATTCTAAATCCAAGAGTGGACTGTTGCTAAAGTCTGCCACCTGGTGGCTATTTGATTCGGACCAGCATGCCCTGGCTTCCAGGATCTGGGGCTCAAGTTTCATCCAGCCCAAGCTGTGTATTAGAATCAACTGGGGAGGGGATTTAAAAAAACTTAAAACCCCAATGCATTGTCTGGGCCATACTCCCAGATCCATTAAATAAAAACTCCTAGGGGTGGGACCCAGGGACGCACATTAGAATCTCAGGTGAGCTTTTAAAAAATATGCTCCTATGAGGGGCCCATGTCAGTATAATATGAATATTTTTCGGGCAATATCTTACCCTGCTTAAAACTAGTGGTGTAGTTGAGTGTTCCACATGCCTGCCTGGTGAGACAAACACATGCTGGGTCCCTTTTTATCTTCATGGATATTGAGTGAATCTTGAGAATCTGTGTTTTTAAGCAAAAATGAGGCTCAAAGAGGCTGAGTGACTTGCACAAGGTCACATGCCTGGTGGAGCAGGGTTGGAATGTGAGCCCTAGTGTTTTGGTCTCACCCTTAACCAAATGCTGTTGGATGCTTACCTCTGCTGGAAGGATATTCTTTACTTCAGTGAGCTAAAATTCTTAGGGGGGAAACAAAAAAATGAAAATAAGTGAAGAGGTACCCCAAAGGAGACGTCATAGTCTTCCAATGTGTAAGGTTTGTCTGCAAGGTCTTCAAAAAACTCTGCCAAGGAGTCCAGGGTCTCCTCAGCCAGTCTTTCATAGGTGGTCTCATCCAGAGAGCTGCAGGGAAACAAAAACCACCAAAAACATACGATTACCAAACTGCTTCATTTTATTAACATCAAATCACATTTATTTTAATTTATATTTATGAAATTGATGGAAAATAGTGAACATGTACAGAGTAAAAATTTAAACAGCATGAAGGGCTAAAAGTAGCTTTCTTCCCTAACAGGCAGCCCCCAACCCCAGTCAATTATGAGGACAGTCTCTTCCGTATCCTTCCAAACATTTTATATTCTTTTCAATATGCAAATGAAGCACATTACGGTTTTCATTAATACATCTTGGAAACTGTTCCATATTAGCATATTTTCATAATATTTTATTTATTCAACCTATCCCCTTCAGCTGGATGTTGAGCTTTCCAATGCTTTTATTATTAAAATTTATGTCCAGCCCAGCTGGGCGTGGCTCAGCGGTTGAGCATCAACCTAGGACCCAGGAGATCGGGGTTCAATTCCCGGTCAGGGCACATGCCCGGGTTGCAGGCTGCAGCCGACCAATGACTGTCTCATCATTGATGTTTCTATCTCTCTCTCTCCCTCTCCTGTCCTCTCTCTGAAATCAATAAAAGATATATTTAAAAAAAAAAAAAAAAAATTATGTCCAGCAAACCATAAAGTAGGATAAAATTTGCATTACATACGTCTGAAAAAGGACTCATTTCTAGAATATATAAAGAAGTCTTACAAATCAATAAGGAAAAGAAAACACAATAGAAAAATGGGTAAAATACTTGAACAGATTTCCTTAAATAAAAAGATATCCAAATGGCCAGTGAACATATGAAAAAGTGTAAAACTTTGTTAATCTTCAGGAAAATACAAATTAAAAAGTCACTAGGAGGTACCTCCAGAGTGGTTAAAATGAAAGAGACAGATAGTGTCAAGAGTTGGCCAGAAAGTGAAACAACCACAGCTTTCAGATACTGCTGCTGGGCCAGTAAATGGGTCAATCAGTTTGGAAAACTGTTGGGCAGTATCCACTAAAGTTGAATACATTCATATGCCATCCATTCCACTCTTGGGTACATACCCAAAAGAAATGCATACCTAGCAGAAACAGACTCACAGATATAAGAACAAAGTGATGGTTGCCAGAGAGGCCAGGGTGGGGTATGGGCAGAATAAGTGAAGGGAATTAAGAGGTACAAACTTTCAGTTATAAAATAAATAAGTTATGGAAATGTAATGTACAGCCCAGGGCATATAATTAATAATGTCATTATAATTTTGTAGGGTGACAGATGGTTACTAGATTTATTGAGATGATCATTTCGTAAAGTTTATAAATGTCAGATCACTATGTTGTACACCTGAGATTAATATAATATTGTATGTCAACTATACTTTAATAATATACTGCAGTATATTCATACAATGGAATACTATATAGCAAAACCAGAAATGCCTATAAATATAACAGTATGGAAAATTCTCACAAACAATGGTGACTGAAAGAAGCCACACACACACACATTTAATGATACAGTTTATATAAAGTAAAAAACCAGGCAAAATTAATCCAGTCTCTTGGAAATCACAATGATAGTTACTCTGGGGCATGGAGGGGTTAATAACTAGAAGTGAGCAGGAGGCTTGCTTTGGGGGCTAGTAATATTCTATTTCTTGAGCTATTTTTGAGTTACATGCTATGTTCAATTTTTGAAAATTTATCAACACTTGTGACTTGGAGACATTCCTGTTTTTCAATTTTAAGAAACTGCTATAAATCCATAGAGGCAGAAAGTAGATTAGTGATTGCCAGGGGTTTGAGGAAGGAAGGAATGGGGAATGATTATTCATGGGCACGTTGTTTCTTGGTGGAACGATAGAAGTATTCTGGAGTTATTGGGGAAAGATGCACAACCTTGTGAATATTCTCAAAACCACAAATGGTACATTGTTTTAAATGGTAAATTTTATGGTATGTGAATTATAACAATAAAAATACTGCTCGAATAAACATTCTTGTATGAGCTTTTGTGCCCCTATGAGGATATATGTGCAGGTTACAGGATGTATCCCAGACAACCCCATCATCCGAGAGTTTCCAGGAGGCCTAAGGTAAGACACCAATGGCTGCTAGCTAATTCATGCAAGACATAAAGATCTGCCATATGACCACCCACCATTCAGCCCATCACCCGCCTCAAGGGTAAGATGTGGGGAAGATTACAGGACTGATTACAAGATGGTGAGGAGCTGTTCTTTAAAGACAGTGGTGGCCTCGTTGGGTGTGTTGGAGAGAACCTGCAGAAGAGGCTGACATGTGTCCTGAGGAATGTGGGAACATAAAGATACACCTGACTCAGGTATAAAATCCAAAGTCAAGAGCTTGGCAGGTGCTACCTGACAGCAGCCAGTTGGACCATAGCAGAAGTGGGCTGTCCTCCTACTCATGGCAGGACAAAGGACAAAGATGTGCTTCCCAGAGGCCAGAAGTAGACCCTGAAGAAGGGAACTGGACTTGGGGCATCCTACGAGGGCCCCACCGAACCTCAGAGGACCACCTGCAGGGGTCAGGGGACAGCAGAAAGAGTCTGTGCGGGGAGGAGCCGGAAATGGTGCCACCAAAGCAAAAACCTAATATAGGCAGCACGCAGCACTGGCTCAGAGGCTGTGTGAAGGGGCCAACTGACACAGCAGGCTGGGTACTCGCGAGGCCCTGTCAACCTGCTGCCTGTGATAACCTGGAAGGCCCATAGCGTGCTTACCAAGCCTGTGGGGACGGTTAGAGTGTTTCTGTGTATGATGGCTCCTTGCTGTTAGTTGGTGCGACATGAAAAAGGTGAGCCGGGAGAGAACTGGCACATCTGCAGGCCGATGGAATGAAACGAAGCATTTGGGGATTAAAGGCTGCATATAGACCGGAAAAGCCAAAAGAGAATATAAGGCTCTGAATAACAAAGGCCTCTCATTAAGCCACAAAAGAGGATCCAATCCTGATGCAAAAACAGATTGAGAGAGCTGAGCATGGGGTGAAGATGCAGAAAATAAGGCAGCCCAGGCTTCCATCTATGGAAGAAATCTGTATGTGGCTACTGGCCACAGGACTGACTGGGAGTAAAGAGCTCAGAAGCCACCTAGGTTTTTGAGAAAATCCTGTTATCAGAGAAAAGTGAGCCTAGCCTACAAGAGCCTACTGAGGCCTTAAAGGCATGAGAGTCTTTGAAAGCTCAAACTGCTATCAGCAGGAAGTAGGCAGCAAACGCTGCCAGGCCCCAAGGAGGACACCCTCCCCACTGCCTGCCTCCCCTTGGGCCACGGTGGGTAACAGACAAAGAGGCTCCCAGGGGGCAGAACTGGGGTTTCATGGAGGAAATCTCCCCCTCTGCCAGCTGTCCCAGTGCTGCCCAGGGGGACTCCATCACTACCACAGGCCAGGACACATCTCTTTTCTGAGTGGGAGTTGTGATAGTAGTTCTCTTGCCCCACTCCGTGTGTGTGTGTGAGTCAGAGGAGTCATTTCTAGGCCTGAGAGACAGTGAATGAGTGACCATGTGGGCTGTGGCTGCAGCCTTGGGGATGGAGGCAGCGTGTGTGGTGGGTAGAAGGAGGGTCCATGCAGGTATCAGTAGCAGAGGATAGACTGGAGCAGTGCCTAGCAGCTTTCCACCAGAGCCCATCACCTCCTTCTTCCAGGGCACCCACTAGACCACATTTCTCAGCCTTCTCTGCAGGTAGCTGGAGCCATGTGACCAACTCCTTCCCACTAAAATGTGAGTGAGGGGCAAGTGCTACTTCCAGGCCTTCCATGCTCTTGTCCCTTTCTGTGGAACAGAACCTGGACAGGGTGACCTAACCTTGACCACGCAGAGCACAGTGAAGTACTGACAGGTGACAGGAAGGCGGAAGGAGCCTGGCTCCCTGAATCATTTCACAGAGGCGTGGCCTGGACTGTCCAGAGAGAGGGACACTAACCCCTCCTGGTCTGAGCCATTACAGTTTGGGCCTATTTGCTACAGAAGGTTGCCCTACCCTAACTATTAAGACATCAAAGAGATTAATAATAAAACTCTGCAAACAACCTAAATGTCCAACAACGGGATGGGTTCAATGAATTATGGTACATTCATAAGATTTAATATGATTTCATTAAAAATAATGTGGTAGGTAGTGATGTAGAGAGGTGTTTGAGTGATGCTGCTAAGGGAGAACACAGGTTCAATATGGGATGATGGTCTTTTTTATTTTAAAGGTAAGAGAAAAGGAAACAAAAGATAATAGAAGTGTGTGTACATGTATAGATGTCCGGGGGGGGGGGGGGGGTGGTAGTGAAAGTGAGAGAGAGAGAGATCTGATATGGAAGGTGTTTATCTTACCCTGGGTTGCCCAAAGTTCCTGTTGTCCTCAAGTTCATCAAACAGACATTCTGCTTTTTGACATTCAGCATCTGGTTGAGGCCGTGAAGGCTCAAACCCTACAAGCCAAAAGTTAAGGAGAACATTACCTTTTCTCAGTATATTACGGTCCATTAATGAAAGTTTAGATATCACCACTTCTACATTCAAGAGTAACCATGTTAGAGTTTTCCAGGAGTATTTCTTAGGAATTTTTTTCACCTTCTTTTAATGAATTACACTGAGTTCTCCCAGCCTCTCTGTGCCCGCGCTGTCCAGGATGGTAGCCACCAGCCACATTTAAATGTAGTTGTATTGCAGTAAAGTAAAATCTAAAAAGTCAGTCCCTTAGTCGCATCGGCCACATTTCGGGAGCCCTGTGGTCTCGTGTGGTTTGTGGGACAGACAGAGAACAAGCCCATCATCACAGGAGTTCCACCGGCAGCAACGCTCCGTCCGGCTGCCCGCACAGGTGACCCGCAGGCTGCCCGCACAGGTGACCCGCAAGCATCAGTGACGCTCGGGGCATTTGACTAAAACGAGCAACACCCGACAGCGAGAGGCAGAAGTCGGCTGCGGCCCAGAAGAGAGGTTCTGGCTGCAGACAGCTGTCTTCACAGATCTGATTAATTAATAAGATCTGCAGGGGACAACGTGACCCGTTGATTTCTTTCAATACATCAACTGCGTGGATTCCGTCCGGCCCTACTGACCAGCTGGAGAGATGGAGAAAATAACGGGGTGGGGCGGCAGCGAGCAGCGAGCTAAGAGGGGCCCCGCGGAGGCAGCACCCAGCGCGCGGGGCGCGGACCTGTGCCCGGAGAAAGGCGGAGACGGCGCGGGAGGGGCGCGGGAGGTGGGGGCCCTCCGCTGGACTGCCTCCTGGGAAGGCACCAAGGGGCTTTAAGGGGTTGGTTGCCACCAAGTGAAGGGGTTGGCGGCTGTGAGTCGGGCCCGTGAGCCAACCTGCTCTTGGGGGGAAAGAAGGCGGAGGGCGCGGGGCTGCGAGGTGAGCAGAGGCCCTGGGGTGCAGGGCGCAGGCGGCATGTTTAAAGGGTTGCTCTGAAGGAGAAGTCGGAGCAGCCGTGACGACCACGGTTGCAGCCGCGGCAGCCTGGAGACTGTCCCCGTCCGCGGGGCTTTGTTCTCAGCCCGCGCGGTCGGACCCGCTCAGCCCCCGCCCAGCGCCCCCGGTGGGAGCGGGGTGCGCGCGTGCGCAGAGCGTCGGCGGCGTGCGCGGTCTCTCTGCGCCGGCGCGCGGCCCGGCGGCGGCCCGCGGGTACTCACCGCAAGGCTGGGCCCGCAGGCCGCGGCCGTCCCGGCGCGCAGGTGTCGCCGGCCGCTGAGTGGGACGTTCTTCGCCCGCCGCGGGGCCGCAACTTGGGTCTGAGGCGAGCCCGGGAGCGCCGAGCGGGACAGGAGGCCTGCGGCCGAGCGGCGTCCGACCGCCCACATGATCCCCGCCATCTGCCGCCGCTCCGCCCTCCCGCCGTCCCGCCCGGGACGCCGCGGCGACACCTAGTGGCCGCGGGCTGCAGGAGCGGCGGCTCGGCGCTGCGCTCGAGGGCTTTTCTGTAGGCGGTGTGAAAGGTCAGAGGTTAGGCCTCAGGGAGAGCTTCCCAGCTTGGCACTTTTCGTGTATTTAACAAAAATGGAGAGGCCCTCTTGGACAACATAATGAGTGACGAACCGAGGTTCCTGGCCGCAGGGACCTTAGCCTAGTGTCCCACGGCTGCAGACATTCTAGGCAGGAGGGATTGGGAGCTGCAGTCTTGCTGGGAGCTGGGCAGGGTGGCAGCCAGTATAGGTTACAGCAGTGAGGAGTGTGCGCACAGGACATGGGCTGCTGGGTTCAAGTCCTGCACTGCACACTTGCTAGCTGTGTGACCCGTGTGCACGTTAATTAACCTCTGTGCTTCATCTGTAAAAGGGGATTTATAAAAGTTTCTACTGCATAGGGTTGTAAGGATAAAAGGAATTAATCCATGCAACGTTTTGTTGGACAGGCCCTGGGCCACAATAAGTGTGCAGTATTAAGTTGTTAATACATTTTAAAAGAAATTTTTACTTAAGTTGTATATTGCAAAGGAATACAAACTCCAGGTCATAAAAAGGATATAGTTTTGGGGGGGTGGGATTCTCCTTTTTTGGGGGATTCTTACTCTGGGGACCAGTCATTGTATTTTGAGGAAATGCCAGCTACCCATGCAGAGAGACAACACAAGAGCTGAAGCCTCCAGCCAGTGGCCAGCATCTACCACTAGATGTGAGTGAACTGGTCTTCAGGTGAGTCCAGTCCTAGCCTTAGAGTTTTACAGCTGAGGCCACAGACACCATGGAACACAGACTGGCCCTGCCGTGGCGTGTCTAGATCCCAGACCCCCCGAATCTGTGAGCATAAAAGATGTTGGCTTGAGTTTAAGCCAGTACTGTATGTGTTTGGGGAACCGGTTACACAGTCATAACAGTAGCAACACGAAGCTGTCTCTTCCCATCCTCTAATAACTCTGAAGTCAGGTATGACCTCCTCCAGTCTTTTCTGAAACCAACCTCTCTACCCCACAAATGTGTCTTAGGCACCCTCTGTGTTTCCACAGCCTGCAAGGTAATTTAAGTTTTTTTATTTAGCTAGTATTTCTGACACATAATGGATACTCTGTTGATGAGTAAATGAGAGAAAGAAAAAGTGAACGATGTTCTTTGTTAGTCTCCTACCTCTTCACTAGTAGTGACTTTTTTGTCTTGTGGCTCACTACCTACAAATAGTGTGGACTGCTACTGGCCAGTGATGGTTTACAGAGCAACGTTTGCCTTGAGATATTTTTTTGCATTTTACTTGGAGTCTCAAAGCTTTCAACGAATGGATTTTAAAAATCTTACCCCAAAATATGAAATTTCTTCAGCCTATGGCATCTCAGCAAGTAATATCTTCAGACACCTGCAACCCGGGCAGGTTCCCAACCAGGAACTGACCAGCAGTCAAACCGGCAACCTTTTGGTGCAGGGGTAATGCTCAATCGACTGAGCCACTGCAGCTGGGCCTGGAGAATCCCTTTTTATTTTTGTTGTTTATAATTTCCTACCTCCATCTCCCCCTCACCTCCCATTTCCTCTTTCTGGAAACACATTTAATCAGAGAGTGGACCTTGTCTTTCCTATTTTAAAAATCTTTTTTATTTTTTTGTTCTTTCTGTGAGATTTCACTGACTTATATACCAATCCTTTTATTGAGTTCTTTAAAAATTTACCAGTCATTTTTTTAATTCCCCAAAGTTTTTTTCCTGTGATTTTTCTCCATTTCTTTTTCATAGCATTTTATTTTTGTTTTGTACTGTTTCTAAAGATTCTACAGTTTTTTAAAAAAATTATCTTCGGTTCCCAGAATTGTCTTTTCCCAAGAATATATGTATTATTTATATGTGTAATTATCTCATATCTCATATATAATTATCTCTTTCCCCAAGAATACATATAATGATCTCATATATAATATACTTAGCTCATATAGGTTATATGTAAATTATATAAAATGACCTCTTTCCCAAGAAAAGAATCTATTAAGTTTATATATTATAAAAATATATATTATTTTTCTTGGAGGAAGAGACGTGACCTCTGCTTACCCCTTCTCACTCGTACTGTACCCTTTCCTCATAGTTCCATGTATTCTTGCCACAATTTCTAGTTGTTCAACTAGCCAGATCCTTCTGTCCCTTAGGGCTTTCACTTGTTCTTTTTTCTAGAACACATTTCCTCCAGCTCATCACGGCGGGGTCTTCTCATCCTTCAGGCTTCAGTCTGCATGTTCCCTTCTTAAAGAGCCCTTCTCTGACTGCCGTACCTAAGGGAGACCTCTCCCTCTACTCCTGTTTCCTCTCCATTGATTTCCTTCACAGCATGTATTCTCACGGACAACTCTATTGTTTGTGTTTTACTTGCTAACCCCATGTCTCCCACACTAGAACATAAGCTCTGTGTCTGTCCTGTTCACCGTTGTATCCCCAGTGCTAGACATGGTGCTGGATAAATAGCAGATGCTCAGTAACTATTTGCCAAATGAGTGAATGGATGAATAACCCTGCTCTGTGACCTGCTAGATAAGCTTAATCTGTAGAATGGGGATAATAGTGGTACCTACCACATAGTGTTGTAACAATTAAGTAAAATAATGTATACTTTTTCTGGTAATAATACCTGGCATATAGTAAGACCTCTATAATTTTCTTCGCTTTCTCTGTCCCTGAGGTTTGGGCTCAACTCTGACCCGGTGTGGGCAAACTTGGGGTAATCACTGCAACTCTCGGGCTGTCGGAATTTATTCAGCCAAATGTTTATTGAGAGCCTGCGCATGGTTCTAATGCGGAAGGTGTGGTGATGAACAAAATAAACACAAAACTGTGCTCTCATGGAGCTTACATTCTAAGATCTCTTGTAGTCTAGATACTTTCTCTTAAATTCTCTGTCATGCAGGAACTGGAATTATCTGGCTGAGCTTTGATTAGATGAGGAAATGAGAATGGCCTACCCTGATAACTTGGTCTGGTTGTCAGCTTAATTTAATCTAGCTCCAGCAGGCTTCTAAAATTATACGGCAGATGCCCTCCAACTGTGCCTGTTTACTAGTGAGTTTACTTGATACGGCACAATGTCTGACGGTGTCACTGCAGTTCTTCCACCTGAGAGCATGTCAGAATTTGAGGAGTGAGATGACAGCTAGAGGAGCCTTCTCCCAAAGGGTCTTGGGAAGAGTTGGGGGGAAAGAGCAGCACAGGTGGTGGCAGCATCCAAGGAGCCCTGCCTGCTTTGGGCTAGCGTTTCTTCTGACTTCCCACCGTAAAGTGTTCCTCTTGCTGGAAAATAAAGCCAGAGTTGTTGTAGAAATGCATTCTTTTTGGGCCAAAGGAAAGTGTGCACTTGTGTGTGTGTGTGGTGGGGATGCGGGAGCAATTGCTAATATAATTCTCTCTGACCTGCACCTAATTTCAGATGAAGAAATGGAGGTTCAGAGAGTTTAAATGACGTGCCCGCGATCAAAATAGGACTAGAACCCAGGCCTCCTGATTTCTAGTCCAATGCTCTTACCCTACAGTCTTAAAAAAATAATTTCCCTTGTTTCAGTAGATCAGTGCCAGGGAAGAGCTCTGATTGGCTCTGTGATTATATGCCCACCCCTTGGAGAAATCACTGTTGCTAAGGGAAAACACGATTGGTCGGACCAGGGGAGCAGAGCATATTACCAGATGAAGGGAGATGGGAAAACTTGCTAGGATACCAAAAATGAGTGCTATCCCAGTTCACCATAGATGATAAAAACTTAAGTCTCCAAATTTTCACTCATTCTTGCCTGGCCCTGGGTTTCATCTGAGTGCTGTGACTCAGAGCCTAATATTTAACTTCCTGCCAGGAGGTGACTTCAGCTCTGGGGAAAAGCAAGCCCATTATATTTGCTTGAATTGATTGATACGAAAAATTGCTGGGGATTTTCTTCTCTGACATTTGCTAAGGACAAATTTTTCCGTAATGAGGGATGAGAAATTACAGTGTGTCCCAGGAGATTGATTACGGAACCAGAATATGAATCCCAGCTCTGGAATGCAATTTGATATATGATCTTGACCTTAATATAGATTAAGTTCATAAGATAGTAAAATTAATCAGTCAGTAATTCCAAAATATTTTTGACAACAAACATGAAATGTGCATTATTTAAATAATGTGCTAATTATTGACACTTGGTGGCCAGAAAAAAAGAGGTTTGGATTTGTTTGCTGAGAAAAATTCCCTGCAGGGTCCCTTGGGGCCATGTGCAATAGTGTTTCATCCTTGATCTGACAGATTAAGAAAGCTTCAGGCAAAGGACTCTCACTGTACAAGACTCTTAATGCAGACTGGTTGAGGGGAAAAGAGAAAAGAAGCATGTGATATGTCTGACATTGCACTTTAGAGAGTTATTTTTCTTGTAGAAACAGGTAGACTTTGTGGACTCAGACAGATGTATTTGCAAAGCATAATTTTAAAAAATGTTAAATACACAATACAAATATATGCTGAGCATGTGTCAAAAATGAATTAATTACAGAGATGCTATAGGCTGAATTGTGCTCCCCCCAAATTCATATGACAAAATCCTAACCTCCAGTAGTACTTCAGAAAGTGACTGTATTTGGAGACAGGACTTTTAAAGAGGTAATTGATGTTAAATGGGGTCATAAAGCTGGGACCCTTCTTACTAGGATAACTGGTATCCTTATAAGAAGAGGAAGAGACATCAGCGGTGCATGTGCACAGAGAAAAGACCACTTGAGGAGGCAGCAAGAGGGCAGCCAACTTCAAGGCAAGGAGACAGGTCTCAGAGGAAACCAGCCCTGCAGACACCTTGATCCTGGACTTCCAGCCTCCAGAACTGTAAGAAAACAAATTTCTGTGGTTTAAGCCATCCAATCTGTGGTATTTTATGTTATGACAGCCACAGGGAAATATAGGAGGGAATCAGAAAGAAGGCAGAGCTGGTTTCAGAGAGGATGGAAGAGACCGATCTATCTAGTCGGTGATAATGAGAATTCTGGAATAAGATTGCTAAGTTAGATATGCAACTGGTTAGTGCCCTTCAGGCCTGTATAACTATAACCTTCTTAGACAAGAATCATTTGCATTTTACCAGTTTTCTACAAATTGACATTCTTGAGGCCTAATTTGTAATAAGTCAAACGTAGTCCCATTGCCCTAGAACCGAGTTTCTTAACAGTGGCACTATTGACATTGTGGACTGGATAATTTTTTTAAAATTGAGGTATTATTTTTTTAACCCTCTGCCAAGGATATATTTTATATTGATTCTTAGAGAGCAAGAGAGAGAGAGAAACATTGATCTTTTACCTCCCATACTCCCTGAGACTGGCATGGAACACTCAATCGAGATATGTGCCCTGACTTGGAATTGAACATAACCTTCTGGTGTAAGAAACGATGCTCCAACCAACTGAGCCACCCAGCTGGGGCATGGACTGGACAATTTAATTCTTTGTTGTGAGGCTGTCACATGCATAAGATGTTCAGCAGCATCCCTGGCCTCTATCCACTAGATGGCAATAGTATCTGCTCCCCCATCCAGTTTTGGCAATTAGAAAGGTTTCCAGACATTGTCTAATGTACTTTGAGGGGAGGGGGGATTGTCCCTAGTTAAGAACCACTTTTTTAGTATAACTTTGAATTAAATATCCAAAGCCATATTTTTGCCTTACTCCTAAGTTTTATTTAAATGTCAGTGGTGTTCAGATCCCTGCTCTGCCCCTTGCTGTGTGTCCTCGGTCTAGTTTTTCACCTGAGTTTCAGTTTCTTCATCTGCAAATCCGAGCAAATACACTTTACCTCAGAGGTTTGCCTGAGGATTAAGTGAAACTATATGTGCAAATCACAGATATTAGCAAACTCCAGTGCTACCTTTTACTAAGAGGCATGTTCATGCACCTGTGCCCGGGGAGGGTGGATAGCACCGTGGGGTGACTTTGACAGGAGGACCATAGACACCCAGGTCTGTGCTTCAGGGGACTGCAGGCTGGTTCAGATCACTGAGAAGCCAGGTCCCTGCAGCTGATCTGACCTCCCCTCACTACTATGGGCAGGGCAGAGGAGTGGGTGGTCTTTACAAGAGTTAGGTGAAGAGAAGAGGCAGGGTTACCTTTCCTTTACCTTTGGCCATCACAGTGTGCCAGCTTTCTCTTCTCCCCATCACCAGAGGCAGTTGTCAACCCCTACATTGCTTCCTGTCAGGACCCAGGGCCCACCTTGCTTTCTCTCCTCTGCCTTAGGCAATCACAAGTGTCAGGGTGTAGGGTTGGGACTTCCATATCAAAGTGTAACTGGCATCTTCATTGCTATCCTTCTGCTGATTTTCAGAGGTGAGCTTGTTCATCCACAGAACTGAATTTATATGTGTGTTGTTAAAATACTTTATGCCTCGGTAGGGGTTGAGGGAAAAGGAACTTCCATGGTGTCAGGACCTCTTTCCTGAAGGAGACAATGGGATTACCTAGGAAAGCACTTAAAGACCAGTCTAGATCCCTTCCTGGGACTCCATTGTCCAATAGGGGGCGCCTGTGTGTGTGTGTGTGTGTACCCTGGGATTCTGAAAGGGGTTACAGTGGGGTTTTTTTTTAAAGCTAAATTTGTGGCACTTTGCTTTTTATTGGGGATAGGTTTTGTTCGGAGCTGGTTCAGCCCTCTTTCTGTGGGGACAATTGCTCCCCATTCCTGCCTATGAGAACGCCAGGTGAGGCAGCCTGGGCCTGAGGCTCTGGACTGGACCTCCTGCAGAGAGAAAGGAGCCTGCCCTCAGACAGAGGAGAATCATGTCAGAGCACTCCCCTGTGCCTTCGCTGTGGGCCTCTCAGCTCCCCCTTTCATCTCAGCAGGGCAGGGCTAGCCTGAGTGAAAGCCCTGTGAACCAACATGAACTATTCATTATGGGAAGCTACATGAACTGTTAGTGAACTATTCTGTGTGGATTGTGACTTGTCAGTAATGCTAAATGCCTGGAAGGGTGCATGGGGCAAGGGCAGGGGAACCTGTCCTAGACCCACCTGCACCATTTGCTAACCGTGGGCAAGAAGACCCTTAACCTTCTTGGATTTCAGTTTCCTCATGAACAGAGTGGGGGATAGAAATGTTGTCCTGATCTCCGCATGGGTTTTGAGAATCAAGTACAAGAATTTTTTTAAAAGTGGGGTTGGTACTTACGAGCTATGCTATTCTGAGTGGGAACTCTGTTGCATTTCTTATAGAAAAGGTGCAGCTGGGTGGGTCATTAGTCACCATTTAACAAACACTTAGTGAAGCCCTACTCTGTGCCAGGCAGTGATCTAGGTGCTGATGATACAACAGAGAACAAAACAGGCAGAAAAAAAAATCCCTTCCTTCTCACATTCTATTGGGAGACTGAGGATCAACAAAATAAGTTAAATAATGTTAGTTGGTGATAGGTGATACGGAGAAAAACAAAGCATGGAAGAGGGAGAGGAAGTTTAGTAGCCAGCCCCAAATGGCCACACCCCTGGTACTCATACCTGTGTGTAGTCCTCTCCCACATTGCACCAGGGTTGGTCTGTGTGACCAGTGGAATGTGGCAAAAGTGATAGTAGGCCACATCTGAGATTAGGTTTCAGGAAACTGGCTTCCTTCTTGGGCTTTCTCTCGGGTGGTTCACTCTGGGGGAAGCTGATTGCCAGGCTGTGAGGACCTTCTGGCGGCCTATGGAGAGGCCCACGTGGCAAGGAGCTGAAGTATCCAATCAAAAGCCAGCGAGGAAACGAGGCTTGCGAACAGGCTACAACCCCACAAGACCCTGAGCCAGAACCACAGAGAAAGCCTTTTCTTCAGTGCTCTGAGGTTGACACGGTAGACTGACTGTGCTCTCTGCCATGACTACAATCACTAGGAACTGTGTTAAGTGCTTCATGTGTACTATCTCATTTAATTCTTACAGTCATACTGAGGGTTATCATTATCCCCATTTAACAGACCAAGGCTCAGAGGCCAATTCACTTTCCCAAATCCTCCAACTAGTAAGTGCCTGAGCTGGGACTCACACTTGGGTCTTTAAGCTGTCATGCTATTCTACCTTTCCTGTGCTCTTCCCAAACCAGGCTTTTGACAAAACACTGACACCCTTTTCCTTTCTCATTTTATCTCTTGTCCTCCAAGTCATTCCTAAACAGTTACATTCATTGATTTCCTTGGCCCCAGGCCACAGTTCTCCCATTTTTCACCCCTTGAGTATCAAATGGTGGTCCCAATATTCACAGGGATGTTCTGTCTGCCACGCACTCCAGTTTCGTAGTTCCTGGAATTTTCTTTCTGCTGCCCTTCTCATGCAACTTCCACAAGCCTGTCCATGTTGGGCTGCTGATTGGCCTATTTGCTATGAGAACCATTTTCTGTTCCTGGCCTGTTTTTCTCTGTTGCAGGAGAGCTGATCTCTGTAAATCATATTTCCCAACCTCCATTGACAATTAGCTTCATAATAAAATTCAACCAATGAAAGGCGTGTGTGGGAAATTGGAGGGTAGGTGGAAGAGAGAAGCCAGGAAGTTCCTACCCTTCTTCCCACCTGTCTCGTCCTTGTAGGCAGCATCTCTAGCAGTGACTGGGTTTTCTCTGTGGTTCCACCTCTCTTTGTGCAGGCCACCGTGGTTCAGCCTGTGTTCCTGGGCTCAGGCAACACATTTTCTCCTTGTGTCCATCTGCTTGTCATTGTGGCAAGTCAACTTTCTGCATTTTCTAATCTTAAGGTTGTCTCATTTCCCCCGGTAGCTCTTTCAGCTCTTTTATCACTTTTGCAATTAATTCCTTGTATTAAATTTTCTCTGTGAATTACCTGGCCGAGGTTTTGTTTTTTAGGCTGGGACCCCAACTGATACCTATGTTTCTACTCTGGACTTGACTGTCAGCTTAAATTGTTCTTCCTCAAATATCTTCAGCTACAGGATCCTGCTTTCTGATTACAGTCTCCAATTCTTCCATCTCACTTAGGTTCTTTTTTCCAGTTTTATGTTTGCCTCATTTGTCTCTCCATCCATCCATCCATCCATCCATCCATCCATCCATCCATCCATCCATCCGTAGTGAGCTATAGATCCAGGCACTGTGGTTGCTGATGACATAGTGGTGAACAAGACTGATAAAGAACATGTTCTCTTGGAGCTCCATAGTCTTGTGGAGGAGAGAGATTTTTCTTTTTTTTTTTAATCCTTACTCGAGGATATTCTTTCCATTGCTTTTTAGAGAGAGTGGAAGGGAGAGAGAGAGAGAAACATCAATGTGAGAGAGACACATTGATCAGTTGCCTCCTGTACACACCGTGACCGGGGCCAGGGATCCAGCCTGCAACCGAGGTATGTGCCCTTGGCCAGAATCGAACCTGGGACCCTTCAGTCTGAGGGCCAATGCTCTAACCACTGAGCAAAACCCGCTAGGGTGAGATTTTTTTTTTTTTTAACTGCAAGAACATGAGATTTACTCTCTTGACCCACTTTAAGTAATAGTAGTACAGTAGTGCTTATTTATTTTTCATAACGGAATCTATACTGTATCCCCACTGAACAGCAACTCCCCATTTCTCCCTCCTCCCCAGTCCCTGGCAACCACCATTCTACTTTCTATGAGTTTGACTATTGTAGATGCCTCATATAAGTGGAGTCATGCTGTATTTGACCTTCTGTGACTGATTTGTTAAACTTGGCATAATGCCCTTTAGGTACACCATGTTGTTGCATATGGCAGGATTTCCTTCTTTTTAAAGATGTAAATGTTCCATTGTGTGCACGACACATTTTCTTCACCTGTCAGTGGATGTTTAGGCTGTTTCCATATCTTGGCTATTGTGAATAGTGCTGCAGTAAACATGGACGTACAGATAACTTTTCAAGATCCTGATTTCAGTTTTCTTCCTATATGCCCAGAAGTGGGATTGCTGGATCATATGGACGTTCTACTTTTAAGTTTTTGAGGGTGCTCCATACTGTTTTTCACAGAGGCTGCATCATTTTACATCCTCTCCAATAGTGTACAAGGTGCCCTTTTCCCTGCATCCTCATCAACATTTGTTATTTTTTATGTTTTTATTGATTTGAGAGAGAGAGAGAGGAAGGGAGAGGGATAGAGAGAGAGAAACATCAATGAGAGAGAAACGTCCATTGGCTGCCTCCCACACGCCCCCTACTGGGGATCAAGGGAAGAGTATAGCAGGCAGAGGGGACAGTATGCACAGACCAGGAGGCTAGGTGAAGAAAGTACTGGTGCTGGGCAGGCTTAAAAAGGGGGTTCTCAAATACAATCAAGCTTGGCTGAATTGGTCATCAATTCCCAGGGGTGCAAGGCTGCAATCCACCCCTAAGGTTGCAGTCTCCACCCCTTTTTTTTAAAAAAAAATGTTTCTATTGACTTTTAGAGAAGAAGGGAAAGGGAGAGAGAAACAGTGTGAGAGAGAAACCTCGACCGGCTGCCTCCCGCATGCACTTTTTTTTTTGACTCTCCAGGTTAAGCATTCCTATACCTCACAGGTCAGATTTGTCTCCAGCTCCCTTTGTCCCTTATAATGAATACAAAGTTGTCAGCCTTCCTGCATTTCCTTAATTCTGGAACTCCCTCTCTGGTGCCCTTACGTGCCCCTTTTATGCTCACTCTTTTTATATAGCTTTCTCTTGTATTAGAGAGCCATCTAAATATTAAGATAATGAGAAGTGGCAGCTCTCACTTCTCAGCAGTTTTGCTCTATAGGCTGTGAGGTATTTTGGTGCTCCTGCTGGGAAAACAGATTTAAACCAAGGGTGCACATCCAAATGCTGCAGGGGCCAGGCAGGTACTGGAAATGAGTGGCAGGCCCTGTGGAACACATGCCCTCTTGGCCTGCCTCTTGCTTTCCTGCTTCTGCTGGAGACACAGTGATAAGCACTAGTATTTCACTGGTCTTCACACTGATGTGCAAAAGCCAGAGTGCAAGTAAGATGATAAGCAGCAACTGTCATTGGCCCTGTGCTGTGGGAAGGGCGGGGGAGGATTGTAGAGGGCAGAGAAAATGCTATCAGGTGTGACTGCAACTCAGCACAGTCGAATAGTGAGAATGCAGGCCTACTGTTTACAGATGCTCCAACAGAAGCCTGAAATCTGCATAATCTGGCGTATAGGATATCAACTAATTTTGAATTATTGGAAAATAATTTTCAAATTTTAAATATACTGTATATTTACATGCTACTGTAATGCAGGCCACACAAAATATATTTATGTGCTCATTCAGTGGTTCTAAACCTTGGTTGCACAGTTGGATCATCTGGGGAGCTTTTAAAAGTCCAAGTGACACCCCTGGCCAATTAAGTCAGAATCTTGGGATGCAGGAGGAATCATCAGTATTTTTTTTAATGTCCCAGGTGATTCCAGTGTGCAGTTGAGATTTAGAACAACTGGGTGGGCCTGGTAAACATCAGTTCATGACCTCTGATTTAATAGGGCATATTTTGGTAGAGGATGTGGTGAGTGCTCTGCTCCACCTGAGGCCTTTGCTCATGTTAATTGGCAGGTGTGCTGTATTACCAGATACCAAGTGTCTTGGATGGGACCTCTGAAGGAAAACCTCAAGTTCTCTCCTGTTTCTCTAGGGGGATCCCAGTTCTTTGTCATGGGATATGGGTGGTTATGGTGATGGCAGAAGGGGTCGCTGAGAAACTCCTGTGCTGTTTTACCTTAAATGGTGGCAAAAGCTCCATATGCCATCTACACTATCTGGATCTAACATCTTTTCCTGCATACGATTTCTTATTCAGTCACCTGGCTACACTGCCTATATGTTGAGACCATGCCCAGTCCGTAAGTGCATAAGAAATTACCTTCAAGGTCTCCAAAGGACTGATTATGGCAGGCCTCACCAGATACAACTGTGGTGAGCAAATGACAGTGTCTGATATTCCTTCCTCCACCTCAGAGGGTGGTGTTCCCCATAGTCCCATCCTGACTCTGTTGTTTCTCTTCATTCATGTACTTTGGCTGAAATTCTCATACCTCTTAAATCTGAGCCATCAATTCTTACTCTCTCCTGAGTTCCAAGCCCACATTTCCAATAGCCTTTTAGACATTTCCACCTGAATGCCTTATAGGAAACCTGGACTCAGTGCGATCCATCTATTGTTTTCAATAAGTTTATTACTCTCTCTCTCCATTGCTTTGTTTTAAAAGTGGAATTTACTGGAAGGACAAATTAAGGAAGAATTGAGAAAACCAGGGTTCAGAAGCAGAGGAGCCCGGGAAGCTTGTTGGTTAACATCCTCAGAAACACATGCCTTTGGATGACTCATTTATAAATCCCCCCAGTCCCCACGTGTTTCTGCACGCTCTGACTTTGACTCAGGTGCTGGTGAGGGTCCTGTGATTGGAAACCCCACCAGAATCAGATAAAATGGGATGGGAGCAGTCCCTCAGAGTACTGTTACCAGGAGAAGCAGGAGCACTTCCAAAATGGGGGGAAAAGGATTTCGTAAAAATTGTCCCTTTTTTATTGACTTAAATATTGTACAAGTAGCACATAAGTGAATGCACTTGGGAAAAAAATCAGATAATGAAGAATGTTGAATGCCACCTGATTCTTCATCCTGTCATTCCCAGAGGCAAGTACTACCAAGTTATGAAGTATTCTTATAGGTCTTTTTTGTGCTTTTAGGTATATATGTAACTATGGATGTAAAAATATGTACATGTATATACATTAATATAACTCATTTTCTTTTCACATGAATATGACTTACTGCCTTCACTTAATTTACAGGTTTTTATTATTCCAAAACTTACAGCTCTAAATGATATGTTTATTGATTTTTTTAGAGAGAGAGGAAGTGGAGGGGGAGAGAAACATCAATTAGTTGCCTCTCATATGTATACCCCGAGTGGTGATGGAACCCACAACCTAGGTATGTGCCGTGACCAGGAATCGAACCTGAAACCTTCTGGTGTACATGACACCGCTCCAACCAACTGAGCCACCTGGCCAGGACCCTCATTGCTACTTTAATAAGAAAAGTAATTCATGGTTAACATTAAGCAGTTCAGAAGTTTATAAAATGAAAAGTAAAAATTTTCCTTCCTAGGATCCACATTTCCCTAAACTCCTAGTGCTATTCCCCAGAAGAGACCACTGTTAACAGCTTCTTACGCACTGAAAGAACTGCTCTTAGGTAAACAAGTGGGGCCTATTTCTAGGGCTGCTTCCTTTTCATATCCTGGCAATGTTGCAATGCCGATTATTTTTTGTGTTAACCGGTGCCTGCAAGTATTATAGCAGAATCAGTGGTATCAATGGATGGATGATCACCAACGTTTTTGTTAAGAAATGTGATTCTTTATAAGTTACTGGTAGCAAACTCTTTCTCTATCTTCTAAACTTCCTGACTCCCATTATGTAATTATTTTCTCTTTCATATAACAGGCCATAACAAATTTTAAAATCAACATTTTGTAGCTATCCTTGCTGTTCACAAATCTGACATAGAAACCTGATTTTCAAAGATGTTCTTCTGCACTATTTTTTTAATGACAATAAACTTTAGTAAGAGCCTTCTAGGTATTAGAAATGAATACCTAGAAATGAATACCTAGGGATTGCATTCTAAGGATTCATAGATTCTCTCAGATTTTATTCATTAGCACATTGATAAAAATACTTTGACCAATGAAGCAGCAACTGAAGTTATCAGTAAGGAAATATAAAGGAAGTGTCCAAGGATTTTCATCCTATTTATAAAATCATTCTATTGGCTTTAGAGCTTGTAACATTCAAGGACATCTTATGGCATCAAGTTTTTAATTTGACAACAGGATATAGAACAAATCTAAATTTTTCTACAAAATTCTGATTTTAAAGTTAGGTCTATAATAGCCTTAAAATTTAAGAAGCAGTTAATAAGACACGTTCCACAATAGAGTTACAGTTCGTAAAAGATATAGTCCACAAAGAGAATGTTGTTTTTTATAGTGATATTAATTTTCTTAAAAATATAGCTTTACTACCACTTTTTATTATTTTCATACTCATCTCAAGATTGGCTTTGTTATCTGAAGGCTGCCTAAAGTGAGATGTATGGGTGTTCTGCACTATTTTGCTAAAAGGAAGGAAATAAACTAGAAGTTGGCTGTCAAAATCCAGTTCTGAGAAGTCTTTCTCTCTCGACCAGAATATGCAGTGTTACACAGGGAGGCAGATACTTGCAAGTTTCTTGTTATGTTTGAATTCTGGGGAGCTTTCTTTGTTCCCATAGACTATTCTGTAGATAGGACGTTAGAACTGAATGAAATATAGGCATACCTCATTTTATTGATCTTTCTTTTATTGTGCTTCACAGATAATATGTTTTCTACAAATTGAAGGCAAGACCTCAAAGATAACAAATCACTTCATTGCGATGTCTGAAACCGAACCCACGATACCTCCAAGATAGGCTGTTAAGCCTTCTTATACTAACAGCTATTGTGAAACAGCTACATAAAGAGTGAAAAGGAGAATCAGATGGTGTGATGCTGGGGGGCAGTTTTCAAGAGAAGGGTGATCTTGATTACCTCCTGAAGGGCACTCAGGAAGCAGGGCTCAATCTCACCTCCTCATTTGTCTCCAGAGCCAAGCTCCAGAGGAGGTTGTGGACACATTGTGTCCTGCTGCTTAATCTTTTCCAATCAGATAAAAGGGTTTATCTGAATGTAAAGAGATACCCAGTTGCTTGGGAATGCTAAGGACTCTCCTGCTCCCCAGACCATGAAGAAAAGCATAATTGAAAATGGAGAGAAGTAAAGAGTATGATTAATCTGTGTTGATTCTGGGACAGCTAAGTATCTGATGTTCTGACCTACAAAGAAAGCATGAGATGTTTCTAGTATGCTATGCTTATTTGAGACCCCTGTGCTTCCTCTGAACTTCAGTGATTAATGCTGTATGAATTGTCATGTACCGGTGCATGGTTGCTTCTAAACAAATAGTCCTACTTCCAAGGCACCGGACTATTGCTAAGAGGTTAATTTAGCAGTAATTGCTTTTTGTGTATCAATTCTATTAAATAATCTTGAAGAAGTCAGAAATGGGCAGACTTTTAGCTGATTTACTTTGATGAAAGCAGAGGGTCTCCAAGGTTATTCTGTGGGGAAGACTTAGATTTTCCATCTGCCAGGGGACTGCCTTGACCCCCAAACACAAAGAAGCATTCAGCCCCTGCTGTGTTCTTCTTGAGGGAATGTGGATTTCCCTTTTATGGAAGTTGGGCTCCTCTTGTCATCAACACTAGGTCTTTTCTCCTTCCTCTTCCCCTCTAATCTGACCCTCTGAATACATAAGTCACCACATATTGGCTCAAGATTAAACTGTAAACTCAGAACCAGGCCTTGCACATGGTAGACACTTGCTTGACCAACATTTGCTGAATTGACTGTAAAGAATTCACAACCACGGTAGAAACCTTCCAATCAGGAATTCCTCTTTGTTTTGTTTGGTTCCAGCCTGCGGGGCTGGGTGAAAGGCTGTTACGTTGACTTGCAATAGCTCAATGTGATGTCCCCAGGGTGGGTAATCGGAACTGGAGGCATGCAGAACTGTCAAACTTAAAGGGCAAGATGAAGAGAAAATGGGAGGACAAATGGATATGTCTTAGTTATGTGTTTGCTATGTGGGACACAATCTATTGTATAGAACAACTGGGGAGGGCAGTTCAGAATTCACACTGTGAGCAGGAGTGCATGCTGGCTCTCTTCTGGTGGGTGTTGTGGGGCTGACATGCGGCCTGAGGGAGCAACGGAGGCCCATTGCTTGGACACTCTGACTTTTCATAAACTCCTATGGTATGTTTTTATCACTGATAGTAGAAATAGACAGAAAATCAAGATAGACCATATTTTGGGCCATCAAACCAGTCCCAATACATTTAAAACTATTTAAGGCATACAAAGCGTATTCTCTGATCATAATGGAATTAAATTAGAAAGCAATAACAGGAAATTTCTTGAGAATTTTCCAACTATTTGGAAACTAAATAGTATACTTTTAAATAGTTCATAAATCAAAGAAGACTTGAAAAGGGAACTTAGAAAATATTTTGAACTGAATGAAAATGAAAGCACATGTCAAGTTTGTGCCACTAAAACAATATACAGCGGCAAATTTATAGCACTAAATGCCTGTATTAATTTCAAATCAGTGACCTCAATTTCCACCTTAAGAACTGAAAAGAAAAGCGCATTAAACTCAAAGTAAGCAGAGAAAGAAAAAAAAATTGTTACTTTTATTAGTATTTATTTTATGTTGAATTTACTCCCTGGCCATCAGTTTTTGTTTCTTAAGTTTCCCCTGGGATATCTTTTTCTTCTGTGCAATCTGCTTGTTTTCAGTAGGATCATCTCAGTGTGACAGAGAGAGCTCCTGCCCTTCACCTGACACCCTGCCTCTGGCAAGCACCAGTCTGTTCTCTGAATCTTGAGTTCAATTTCTTTAGACACCACATGTAAGTAAGACCATATAGTACTTGTCTTTGTCTGGCTTACTTCCCTTAGCATAATGCCTTCAAGGTTCATCTATGTTGTTGCAAATGACAGGATTTCCTTCTTTTTTTTATGGTTGAATAATATTCCTGTGTGTGTGTATATATGTATCACATTTAAAAAATCCATTCATCCATCAGTAGACACTTAGGTTGCTTCCATTCCTTGGCTATTGTAAATAATGCTGCAGTGAGCATGGGGGTGCAGATACCGTTTTGAAATAGTGATTTTTGTATCCTTTGGATAAATACCCAGAAGTGGAATTGCTGGATCACATGGTAGTTCTATTTTTAATTTTTTAAGGAAACTCCATACTATTTTGGTTGTTGTTTTCACTGGCTGCTTGTCATTTATTTTCCACTTGGTGCAAGGCACACTGTTATGCGGTGTCAGGAAGGCTCCCGTGGGGCTTGGTCAGTAAAGAGCGGGGTGCTCTCAACTTGCATTTTGGTGTTTTGCTGTCTCGATATAAAAGAACCCACTTCTTCTGTTTGCTGCAGCCTGTCTAGTCTCTGTGGTGGGCTGTGGAGGGAGAAGGGCCTGGCTTCTCTGGGTGTCTGGTGGCTGGTGATAGCCGCTCAGGATGGGGTTGGGCATTGGGTTTGCCGGGCTGGCCGCTGGCTGCTTCCTTGCAGCTTCCAGAGCCAGGTCACAGGTGATCGTGCTGCTGGAGGCCTGGGGAGATACCGAGTGCTCTGCGGACTCCCAACTGTGGCCATGAATAGGAGAGTGGACTTCCCCAAAAAGAAGCTTGCCCACCATTGCCCTGGGTCACCTTGGGGAGATCAGGGTGCTGGGGGTAGCTTCCCCAGCGTACTCGGCACTTCCACTGGAAGTGGAACCCAGGTGCTGCTGGTAGCAGTCGTGGGTGGCTACTCGCGAGCCACTGGAGGAGATGGCCGCCGTGCTCTTGCTTGCGGACTATTGGAAACCTCCGTGGGATCCATCCCGCAGGGGCCTCGTGCCCCATCAGGGTGGCTGGGACCGGAGCCTGGGGCACGGAGTGCATTTGCATAGGAGACCACAGAGTGCGCTCCACACCCGAGAGGTGCAGGGTCCAGACTGCTTTTCATAGCGGCTGTACCAGTTTACAATCCCACTAAATGCGCAAGGGTTTCCTTTACTCACATCCTCACCAACAGTTGTTATGTCTTGTCTTTTTGAAAATAGCCATTCAAACAATATTGGGTGATATCTCATTGTGGTTTTGATTTTTGTTTCTCTGATTAGTGATGCCAAGCACCTTTTCATGTACCTGTTGGTCATTTGGATATTGTCTTTGGAAAAATGTCTATTCAGTTCCTCTGCCCATATATTATTACTTTTTATTTAAATATATCTTTATTGATTTCAGAGAGGAAGGGAGAGGGAGAGAGAGAGAAACAATGATGAGAGAGTCACTGATTGGCTGCCTCCTGCACGCCCACACTGGGGAGACCACAGTGCGCTCCACACCCGAGAGGTGCAGGGTCCAGACTGCAACCCAGGCATGTGCCCTGACTCGGAATCGAACTGCGACCTCCTGGATCATAGGTCGATGCTCAACTGCTGAGCCACACTGGCTGGGCTATTTATTTTATTTTTCAATTACAGTTTACATTCAGTATTATTTTGTGTTGGTTTCAGGTGTACAGTTTAGTGGTTAGATAATTATGTACTTTACAAGGTGTTCCCCCTTATATTTCCAGTACTGACCTGGCACCATACATAATTATTACATTATCATTGACTATATTCCCTATGCCATACTTTACATCCCTATGACTATTTTATAACTACCAATTTGTACTTCCTAATCCTTTCACCTCTTTCACCCAGTCCCCCACTGGCAACCACTAGTTGGCTCTTGGTGTCTATGAGTTTGTTTCAATTTTGTTTATTTTGTTCTTTAGATTCCACATATAAGTGAAATCATATGGTATTTTTCTTTCTCTGACTGACTTATTTCACTTAGCATAGTATCATCTAGGTCCATCCATACTCTCACAAATGGTAAAATTTCATCTTTCTATAGCTGAGTAATATTACATTGTATATATGTACCATCACTTTAAAAATTTTTTAAATTTATTTTTATTGATTTTTAGAGAGAAAGGTGGGGGGGGGCGAGAGAGAGAGAGAGAGGGAGAAAGGGGGAGAGAGAGAGGGAGAGAGAAACAGAAACATCAGTGTGAGAGAATCATTGATTGGTTGCCTCTTGTACTCCCCCCGACTGGGGACTGAACCCACAACCTGGGTATGTGCCTAACTGGGACCCAACCCTGCCACTGTTTTGGTGCATGGGATGACGCTCCGACCAACTGAGCCACACCAGCCAGGGCTGTACCACCACTTTTTTATCCACTTGTCTATTGAGGGGCACTTGGGTTGCTTCCATATCTTGGCTATTGTGAATAACTCTGCAATGAACATAGGAGTACATATATTCTTTTGAATTAGTGTTTTGGACTTCTTTGGATAAATTCCCAGATGTGGAGTTGATGGATCATAAGGCAGTTCTATTTTTAATTTTTTGAGGAAACTTAATTAATACTGTTTTCCATAGTGGCTGCAGCAGTCTGCATTCCCACCAGCAGTGTACAAGTGTTCCCTTTTCTCCACATCCTCACCAACACTTGCTGTTTGTGGATTTGTTTGTTTATTTATTTATTCATTCATTTTATATTGACTTTTTAAAAAATCATTTTTTTTCCAATTTCAGTTGGCATACAATATATTCGTTTCGGGTATACACTTCAGTGATTAGACATTATATAACTTTCTAAGTGATCATCTGGATAAATCTCACTTGTGGATTTATTGATGATAGCCGTTCTGATAGGTGTGAGGTGATACATCTCATTGCAATTTTAATTTGCATTTCTCTGACAATTAGTAGACTTACTGCAATTTATTGTTTTCTGGCTGTTTAGCATTTCCTTTGTTCTTTTCTTCTCTTGTTCTCTTTCTTTGTGATTTGATGATTTTCTGTAGAGGTATACTTAGATTCCTTTCTCTTTTGTGTATCTGTGTTTTTCTTTGTGGTTGTCATGAGACTTACATCAATATCTTAGAGTTATAGTGGTCTATTTTAAGCTGAATGTTTTAAAATTAACCAGTTAAAAATTTTTAAAAAACTTACACACAGTAAAATTAAATTTTATTCTTTTAGGGAACAGTTCTAAGTTTTAACACCCGTGTAGTTTTTTTTACCACCACAATCAAGGTACAGAATACTTCTATCACACCCCAGATTCCCCTCATGCTGCCCTGCCCCTTTGTAGTCAAACCTTTCCCCAACCCTAACCCTTGCCAATCACTGGCCTGTTCTCTAACCCCATCATTTTGCTTTTTCCAGAGTGTCATATAAATGGATTCATACAGTAAGTGACCTGTAGAGTCTGGCCTCTTTTTTTTTTTTAAAAAAATATGTTTTTATTGATTATAGAGAGGGGGAGGGCGGAGACAGAGAGAGAGGGAACAAACTCGAAGCCTGGGCATGTGCTCTAACTGGGAATCGAACCAATGACCTTTGGTGCACAGGACAACACTCAACCAACTGAGCCATACCAAGCCAGCACAAGTGTGGCCTCTTAAACTCATCACAGTGTCTTTTAGATTCATCCATATTATTGAGTGTATTGTAGTTCTTTCCTTTTTATTGCTGCACATCATTTTATTGTATGAATGGACCACAGTTTGTTTATCCATTCACCCACTGGGACAATTGAGTTTTCAGGGTTTTTTTCAGTAAAAAACATGAGAGTAATAATTTTATTAATTTTATTAACTTACACCTTTCTCTGAAATCAACTTTGTGTCCTTGAACTATTTTTTATTTTAATTTTAAAAATTTACCTTTATTGTTGAAAGTATTACAGATGTCCCCCCTTTTTTCCCCTATTGATCCCCCTACCCCACATCCCCCCCCCGCCCCAGGCCTTCACTACACTATTGTCTGTGTCCACGGATTATGTAGATATGCATATAAATTCTTTGATTAATCTCTCCCCACCCACTCCCCCACTCCCACCTTCCTTCTGAGATTCGTCAGTCTGTTCATGCTTGTATGCCTCTGGATCTATTTTGTTCACTAGATTTCACATATGAGTGAGATCATGTAAAACCGAATCGGGAAGAATCAGAAAACCTGAATAGGCCAACAACATGGGTTGTTTTCACATTTTGTTGATAGTCAACAAAGCTGCTATAAACATCCTTCTATAAGTTTTTATGCAAACTTAAGTTTTCAGTTTTCTAGAATAAATATCAGGAATGGAGTTGGTTGGTCATATGGTAAGGGCATGTTTAACTTTATAAGAAAGTGACAAAGTATTCCAGAGTGGCTAAGCCATTTTGCTTTACCAGGAAAGTATGAGAATTAGAGTTGCTTTACATTCTCACCAGCACTTTGTACTGTCAATTTAAAAAACATTTAGCACCCTGGCCAGTGTGGCTCAGTTGGTTGGGTGTCATCCTGCGCACCAAAAGGTTGGTGGTTCAGTTCCTGGTCAGGGCACATGCCTGGGTTACGGGCTTGATCCCTGGTGGGCAGGAGGCAGCTGATTGATGTTTCTCTCCCTCTCTCTAAAAATATTTTTTAAAAAATTATCTATTTTAATATATGTTTAGTGATATACCATTATAGTTTTACTTTGCATTTCCCTAATGACTAATGCTGTTGGGCATCTATTTTTGTGCTTCTTTTCCATCTCTATATTATCTTTGAAGTGTGTTTAAATATTTTGCCCATTTTCTTTTTCAGTTTTAATGAGTTTTGGGGGAAGAATTTTACATTTATAGAAAATTTGCAAAGATAGAACAGAGTCCCTGTATACCCTTTACCTAGTTTCTCTGTGGCAAATTTGTTAAAACTAAGACATTAGCCTTTGGTAACACTGTAAACTAAATTCTAGACTTTATTTAGTTTTTCTGCTAATATTTTTTCCTGCCCCATAATAAAATCCAGAATCTAGAGTTAAAACTTTCTTCCCTCACTGTATAAATCCTCTTAGGTATCTCCATTGTCTTGGAGAAGCTGTACCCAGAGCCATTGTGCAGCAACCTGGTCTGATTGATTTCTGGAACTCCTCCATAGTTGCTGTCTTGAGATCTCCTTTTATCTTCATCCTGGGGATTTCCTTCACCTCCCTCTTGGGTTGTATTTCTTGTGTTCTGGATCCTGTGGCTTTCTCTTTTATGTCTTTGTCTTTCTTGGCTTACTCTCTCATTTTGGTAAAACATATATTTTTGGAGCTTCCAGAGAAGGGGAAGATGAAAAATGATTTTTGCATAAGTAACTTTATTCTACCCTCACATTTAATTTTCCTGGGTATGATTGTTAATATTGTATATCAACTTGGCTAAGGTAGAGCATCTAATTATTTAATCAAACATTAATATAGGTACTGCTGTGAAAATATCTGGTAGACATGCTTGATCAGTTGACTTTAGTAAAGGAGATTACCCTTGATAATGCTGCAGCCCTTATCAAATCAAATGAAATATACACAGGATAAAATTTACCATCTTAACCATTTTTTAGTGTACAATTCAGTGACATTAAGTACATTCACGTTGTTGTGTGACCTTGACCACCATCTATCTCCAGAACTTGTTCAGGTGGAACTCTTTTTAAAAAAAAATGTCTTTATTGAATTTTTATTTTTTATTTTTTTTAGAGAGGGAGAGGGATAGATAGAAACATTGGTGAGAAACATAATCGATCAGCTGCCTCCTGCACGCCCCCTACTGGGGATCGAGCCTACAACCCAGGCATGTGCTCTGATGGAATCTAAACATGATCTCTTGGTTCCTGGGTCAACGCTCAACCACTGAACCACACCAGCTGGGCGAGAACTTTCTTAGATATCTTGTGATCCTTGGTTCTCATTAAGAGTGGGGACTAAGTGCTGTGAGCACTGCTGTGGGGCAAGTAGAGGGGGGAGGGGTTGTAGCCAAACTTCACTGTAGGGTGTTCTGGCTGAGTCAGTTGTTGCCAGTGGGGGCAGAGGGTTGGGGATCATAGATAGCTTCATGGCATTGCAATAGCATTTGAATTAGGTCTTAAAATAATGGTTAACATCTCTCACGTCAAGGTCACTGTGAATTTGATGAAAATTAGTCTTTCTCTTTATGAAAACAAAACAAAACAAAATCCCATGTGCTCAAAGGCATGCCCTACTTGTATATATTATTTCATGGTCCGATTAATATCCATCTATGACACTCCTAGAAATCAGTGGGCCCTGGGCTAGGGATCCCTGCTTAGATAAATGGGTAGGTTTACAAATGGGAGGGGGTCAGAGCGGGATTCCAGCTAGGTAAACCCCTGTAGTGAGGGAGAGCATCTGAATACTAGGGAGAGGCAAAAAATTTTCAGTTTTCCCCTTCATTAGAATTTCCCATTGACATACCAACCCAGGATATATTCCCAGCACCAACTCTGCAGGTAAAATTACAAGTTATGCCCGGCCCCTGTGGCTTGTTGTTTGAGTGTTGACCTATGAACCAGGAGCTCATAGTTCGATTCCCGGTCAGATCATATGTCTGGGTTGAGGCTTGATCCCCAGTAGGGGGCATGCAGGAGGCAGCTGATCAGGGACTCTCTCCCATCATTGATGTTTCTCTCGCTCTCCCTTCCTCTCTCTGAAATCAATAAAAACATATTAAAAAAATTATGAGTTATACTGAATAACCATGGCTGCAGGGTACATTTATAAAAGTTAATACCATGATTGCTTAGAAGAATCAGCTTGCTTTAACTTGAAGTATTTTACACTGAGCATCTTACTCATCAGGAATGTCTTTCTGCAACCTTGGTCATTTTACTTTCTAATGATTTTTTCCCCCAGTTATGATTATGCAGCCTCTTAAGTCTCTGCTGCTTGGTACACTCATGAGATGGTATAGATGCATTATTTGCTTAAAATATTTGTTGCCTCTCTCTACTGAGTCTACTTCTGTGTGAGAAGTATACTTCCCACCCCTTTGACATCGGACTTGTCTATGTCATTTGCTTTGGCCAGTGGAATGTGAGCAGAAGTACAATAAGCCACATTTAAACTGAAGTTTTCTTATGAACTCCCATCGCTTGGTTACACTATCACTTTTTTTTTTTTTTTTTATTTTCTGCCGTAAAAGTGACATGTTCTAGATAGGGACTGCTCTACATCCCATCCAGAGATTTTGGGATTGTTTGTTACACTAGCACAACACAGTAAAAGCTGGAATTACACCAGGACATTGGGGAAAGTCTCTTGAACAAGTTGAGCAGAACCTGCTCTTGGCTTCTTGGGGCCCCAGAGAATTTTCTCTCCATTTTCATCTGTCATGAGAGCCAGTTTATTTAGGATTATGGAATATCTAAAAATGAGAAGCATCTAAGGTATTTGTTTTTAATTAATACAAAGAAATATAAAGACCATAGAAAGAAATATAAAGTCCGTGAACCATGAATTACTGTACTACCACAATTGAGAACAAAATATTTTATTTTTCTCAATAAAACTATAGTTTACAATAGTATTTACTAAATAAATTATTTCTCTTTTACAAGCAATAAACTAAATCACAAATATTTCAAAGACAACGTGTATGTACACGACATAAGGCCTTTTATAAATAGCTCCGCTCTTCTCATTTCACTAGTAAACAGTGAAGATATCTTTATAGAGGCTAGTTATCTATAAAGTATATGCAGACCTATTATACTGATCTTTAGATAAAACCAATTTAAATTTTTAATGATACGGGCTATGATTATAATTTTGCAAAAAAGAGCAGGATTTATACTTTATATACCATTTTGCACAGATGGATTTTTAAAAATATATGTAAGCAGATTACATGTATTGCTTATGTATAATCACTGGATGCATGCAGAATGAAATAATGCAAATATCAATAGGAAAATAGCACTTTCAAGTCCAAAAAAGTGATTGGCAATGGTATAGAAAGCAGCTTAAATATATTTTCATGCAGTTCTTCACAGTTTGGCAAGCAACAGCAAATGATAGAAGAGTGTGTGTTTTTTTCACGTCACATCTGCTGATCAGCCCATGGACCAAGGCTCCCCTGACATCTTGCTGACTCCTAAGTCCAATTGATTGTTACTCTGTGTCATGGGGCTCAGCCAGGTTCCTTTGGGAAATTCTGAAGTCGAGGAACTTCTCTCCTATGACTGTGTTCATGTTTCATCCATCTGCTTAGGTGCTCACCATTTGCACTTACTGGAGGGAAAAAGAAAGAAAGCAGCTGTAAGACTTTGCATTGATTTATAACTGCTCCACAGGAGTAGGAACACAAATCCATTATTTCTCCCAATGACTTATGCCTGGGAAATGTGAAGGTTGAAGAGGGGGTGCATTAGGCTGGGATTCTGCAATGATGAGCATAGCATACTCCTCTGGCGGATTTGTAATATGTTGACACCAAGGCTTATCACCTCCCTATTAAATAACAGTACTGCGCTAGAGACTCGGAAGGAAGCAGCGCCACCTAAGACATACTCCTGCCCTCCAGGTGCATAGGGCTTGGGGATGTGCTGTGGTGTATCAGGTCTGAAGCCAATCAGAACAACTTGAACATGGTCTTAAACTCGTAAGTGCTGTGTTCATTTTCAAGTACTGGTCCTGTGGCCAGGGTGTAAAAATATATCCTGTAACTACTTAATGTAAAATGATAACCATTTAAAATCAGAGGCAACTAATTCAACCTCTGACAGTTATATTAAGATATATATGGGGAATCAGTTCTATGCTCAATCTTTAGAGACTGATAGTAGGTTAGATCTGTTGATTTCCTACTTATTACAACTATTGAACAGTATGCAAGTTACCTTCTTTGCACCTTCTTTGTTTTATCTGTAAAATGGGGGCAATAAACCTCTCTGTATAGGGTAGTTATGAGGGATAACATTTTCTATGGAGAGACAGTGTGTACAGGCACACATATATACAAACATACAGTATACAAATATTATATACATATCCCTTAGCACAGTGCCCAGTATGTGCTAGTGCTTCCAAAATAGAAGTTAAGATGCTTGGAGCTGTATCACAGAAATGGTGTGGCCCAACACCTTCATTTGGAGGCTAAAAAAAGCTTGAATAGAAAGTTTGAAATTACCTTGAAAATTACTAGAAAAGAATCTGTCAAGTAAAGAGGATTCTGTTTAAAAATGAGTATTTTATCATGTAATTTGAACCTATTGTTAGTTGTAATTTTTGTTAACTTACCACTTTGTTTAATCATTTAGATTATTCCCTTATTAATAGGTTGGAGAGGTTTCCCCGCTTAAGTGCACAATATACTCAAACTGTTACTCAGAAATCATCTTTCGGAAATCCCTTGAGTGGCTGGTGTTTGAGCTATAGCAGTGGGCAAATGGGAAGGTGCCCACTTGCTCAGTGCAGATGTTAAGGTGGAATTTATTTAGGCTCAATGTGATAACACTGATGTATGGTACATACCAATCAGTAATATAAAATGGCAAGGTCCTACTATTTAGATTTGAGTCCTGCTTTCTTAAAGCCAAAAAACAAAAGGAGGTAATAGTTCTGCTCTACTGGCCTATAGATCACAGCTGGAATGCTGTCTGGTTTCTAGAGCCAAACTCGGAGAGGGACATCGATCAGTCTGAGTCTTGCCTGAGAAAATCCACCAGTGAAGGGCTCCAAACCCAGGACTCCATGGAAATGGATGAAGACCTGGGCTTTTTGGCCTAGAAAATAGGAGTCATAGAGATGGAGCATAATAGTTCTCCAAATATCTGAAGGCTAGCCATGGGGAGAAAGGGTTAGTCCCAGGACACCTGAAACTGTGACACTGTCATCAACAATAGTGGCACAGATGACTGTGATCCTGGGATTGGGGTTGGAATATCAGAATGTGTGAAATGGGTAGAGTGGTAAAGCTTCACTTCTCACAGTCTCCCAACATCAAGCATCCTCACCCCATGCCCTCCCCCAGCACATGGGCTCAGCGTGCCATCTGTTGCAACCCAATGGGTGAGACTAAGTGAATCCAAGACCAGAACCAGGACAAATGTGTGGAAGCCAGTTTTGCATCAACATGGGAGTACTTTCTAACCAGAGTAAAGAAATAAGTGGTCACTGGAGGGGCAGTTGTTGTCACTGGGGGTGAGGCTGAGGTTGACTGGCCTCTGGGTAGAGCTGAAGCAGAAAGCCGTGTCCTGACACAGCACCCAGAAGGCACTCGGTATATGGTGGCCAGTAGAGAAGGCTCAGCTGGGCTGTTAGATAATCACAAAGTTCCATTTCAACCACAAGATTCCATTAATTACTATTTGTAAATTTAAAAAATATTTTACATTTATTTTTTAGTTAAGTATAGTTGGTATATACTATTAATATTTGTTGTATTAGTCTTAGGTGTACAATATAGTGATTTGACACTTTTATACCTGGCAGTGTGATCTCCCCACTAATTCTAGTAATCACCTGTCACCATGCAAACGTATCACAATATTATTGACTATATTCCTCTTCAGAACTTTTTCACTCATTCCTCCATCCCTCTCTCTCTGGCAACTATTCCTTTGGTCTCTGTGTCTATAAGTCTGTTTTTATTTTGTTTGTTGGTATATTTTGTGCGTGTGTGTGTTTTTTTTTAGATTCAACATATAAGTGCAGCCATGTGATATTTGCATTTCTCTGTCTGACTTATTTCACATATCAAAATACCCTCTAGGTTCATCCATGTTGCTGCAATTGGCAAGATCTCACTTTTTTTTATTTTATTGCTGAACAATCCACTGTATGTCCGTACCACATTTTCTTTATTCATTCATCTGTCGTTGGACACTTAAGTCGCTTCCATATCTTGACTGTTGCGAATAATGCCACGATGAACAGAGGTGCATATCTTTTCCAATTAGTGTTCTGGATTTCTTCAGATAAATACCCAGAAGTGGAATTGTTGGGTCCTATGGTAGCTCTAGTTTTAATATTTTGTGAAACCTTATACTGTTTTTCATAGTGGCTGCACCAATTTACAATCCTGCCAACAGTGCACGAGGGTTCCCTTTTCTCTACATCCTCGCTGATGCCAACACTTGTTTGTTGATTTACTGATAGCCATTGTGGTTTTGATTTGAATTTCCCTGGTGATTAGTGATGACGTACATCTTTTCATATGTCTGTTAGCTATCTTTATATCTTCTTTGGAGAAATGTCTTTTCATGTCCTCTGCTCATTTTTTACCCAGATTGTTTATTTTGTTTGTCATTGAGTTGTATGAGTTCATTATATATTTTGGATATCAATTCCTATTGGATATGTAATTTGCAAATATCTTCTCCCATTCTGTAGGTGGTCTTTTTGTTTTGTTGATGGTTTCCTTCTCTGTGTAGAAGCTTCCTAGTCTGATGAAATCCCATTTGTTTATTTTTGCTTTTGTTTCCCTTGCGTGAGGGGACATATCCATGAAGGTATCACTCAGGCTGGTATCAAATAGTTTCCTACCTATGTTTTCTTCTAGGAGTTTTATGGTTTCAAGTCTTACATTTAAGTCTTTAATCCATTTGAGCTTATTTTTGTATATGGTATAGAAGAGAGTGGTCTGGTTTCATTTTTTTGCATGTATCTCCGTTTTCCTCAGCACCACTTGTTGAAGAGACTGTTGTTAACCCAGTGTATATTTTTATCTCCTTTGTCATAGATTAATTGACCATATAAACGAGGGTTTATGTCTGGGCTCTATTCTGTTCCATTGATCTATGTGTCTGTTTTTGTGCCAGTACAAAATAGCTTTGCAGTACAGGTTAAAATCAGGGAGTGTGATACCTCCAACTTTGTTCTTTGCGTTTTCTTTCAAGATTGTTTTGGCAATTCATGGTCTTTTGTGGTTCCACATAAATTTGGGGGTTGTTTTAGTTCTGAGAAGAATGTCATTGGTATTTTGATTAAGATTGCATTGAACCTGCAGATTGCTTTGAATAGTACAGTCGTTTTAATGACATTAATCCTTCCAACCCATGAGCACAGCATATCCTTCCATTTAGTTATGTCCTCTTCAGTTTCTTTCTTCAGTGTCTTAAGGTTTTCAGAATACAGGTGTTTCACCTCCTCGGTTAAATTTATTCCTAGGTTAAATACTGTATGTAAATTTATACTATCAAATAACTCAGAATATTGTAAAATATTCTGTTAAGTCACTCTTTGAAAAAAATTTAATATTTTAGTACCTCATAAAATTAGTTAAATTTATAATTCAAAATTGGTTAAGTTTATAATTGGTAAAAAAACAATTAAAAGTAATGAGTCATTTCCAGCCCTGGTCATAAAAAGTCCTTTATATTTACTAAGCTTTTTTTTTTTTTTTAAGCTGAGGATGTTGTTGTTCCTTTAAATGATATAGACTCCCACGCTCACTCCCAGGGTATAAGAATGTCAAAGTTGGGTGAGAACTGCCAACTCTGTATCCATGTTGTAATGTATTCCTGGGATGACAATTGGTTCCATGGAAGTGCCCATTTTGCACTAATTTATAACCCTAATTAAGCAAGATGGCCCGGCAGGTCTTAGTGTTTTGTGGGATCCTAAAGCCCAGAGTCTCCATGCTTGTAAACACGGTCACAGTGAGAAGTCTGCAGAAAGCAATTTTATTATCTTTTTTTGTTTTATAAAATGTACTATAAATTTCCTTCAAATTATAATCCACAGGTTCATCAATAAAGAGACAGGAAAGTCAGTTGTCTACCCTAGGAAGGAAACTGGATAGCTTGAGTTTATTCTTCAAAATGTGGCTCATTTAGAAGTCCCTCCAGCTCCCCAACACAGTGATGGGCTCTTCAGGTATTACTGCCCCAAACACTAACAACTTCCTGAGGTGAACTGACATCAGACCCTCTCCTGACCCTGGTGGCTTTAAGAACAGAAATTGGAACTGGTACTTTGGCAAGAGAGCCCAACCAGATATCAGAGATGGGATGACAGACAGAATGATGCTTCAACTCTGTCACAGACTAAACTGCTATGCGCACACAGTCATTTGTCCACAAAGGTGCCAGGGTGGCTTCCTGTGCATCAGGTGCTCTGAGATCCACACTATGTTTTAAATTCTGAGACCTGAAGGTAAAGGTGTGGTAATAGCTGGTATAAAAAAATACAAGCAGAATATTTAGGTATTTCTGTGGCCTTAATCCCTAGTGTTATTTATTCTACATATGTGTCTGCGTGTGGGTGAGAGACATGTGTGTTTTTATTCCCACTGAAACTCAAAAGCTGAATTCTGTGAGAGAAACTGCACAATAATATACACATGGTTAAAAACTGCAAAGCTTTTCCAGTATTTCGGTATTAAAATGACTTTTAAAAGGACAAACAGAAAAATAAAAGAATGTAGCAAATCAAGGGCAGTCTTCCCTAACCAAGAAGCCCTCCCTGAGGGGGAGCTGCACTATGGGGAAGCCAGTTATCCCTGGGGGGACCCCAAAAGTGGAGTATTGCAAGGTGGCCTTCTCAACTCAGAGGCTCTAAGTTCACTTTTCAGAGCCACAGGCAGGGTGTCAAGGGTGAGAAGTTTCTCTTTAGAGGCCTTATTTCTCAGTTTATTTCCCACTCCACACCCCTTTCCATCTTTTCTCTGGCCTACTGTTTAAAAATTTTATTCAGCCTGGCCGGGTGTGGCTCAGCGGTGAAGCCTCGACCTAGGATCCAGACGATCAGGGTTCGATTCCCGGTCAGGGCACATGCCCGGGTTGCGGACTGCAGCCGATCAGTGACTCTGTCATCATTGATGTTTCTATCTCTCTCTCTCCTTCTCCTTTCCTCTCTCTGAAATCAATAAAGATATATTTAAAATAAATAAATAAAAATAAAAAAATAAAAATTCTATTCAGCCAATAGAATTTCATAAGACCCGGAATGTGGTGCGAGGGAATCTTAGGACAGTGCTGAAAGGAGGCCCATCTTCACGACAGTCAGATGCTCAGCACTGAAGTTCATGAAGTCTCCCACTCAAGCTCTTAACCCTCAGGGGTGACGCTCTTTTTTAACTTCAACTACCTCAGGGTTCAGCCCTGAGACCCCACAAAAGCAGGATCTTTCCCTTTCTGGTGTCCAGGCGTCTCCTTATTTTGGTTTCTAGTTGAAATTTTTTGCCAAAATATCTCTGGGGAGAGCATTTTCCTCCAGGCTGTCACAGGCAGTAAGTCCTCTATTTCCTTTTCCTATACCAAGCTTCCGTTTCCATCAGCAATTCCTGAGTTCTGCTTTCCTAGCCTTGCTGTTTCCTTTCTATTTTATGTGGTTCTCACTCTTTTGGGTGATGTACATTCTGCTGCACATTAACTCATCCTGCCTCACCATCACTTCAGTCTCAACCAGCATCACCACACATGCCTGTAAAAGCTCACAGTACCTTTTCTTGGCTCCGCAGTCCCTCCTTCTCTGGGTCACTAGGTTGCTCAGTGTTTAAAATTCAGGGATTTCTGAGAAAGCAGCCATCACTGGGCTCTGGGAAGTCCTGAGTCTTTTTTCTTTTACCTATGGTCCTATATTTACTTTTTATTATATTCATATCTATTTCAGATTGGGGGTTACTTCACAAGGCACAATCACTCGGGGACAGGTTGGAGTGGGGGATTTCTCTGTCCAATAGCAGCAGGAACCCAAAGCTCATCATTTTCTTGGGAGGTAAAATGTCTACACGTGTTAGTGTAGAAATCGGGACACAGTGTACAAATGGAGTCAGATCTCATTGCTATGGGATCTGATAGATGGAGGGAACTTAGAGAAGCTTAGGTCCAAATTCCCTACCTTTGCACTTAAAAAAATTACCCTTTCCCAAGGACCACTGACTGCGGGCCTTTAACTAACAGTCCTTGAGGTGGAAAGTGGGACTTGGAACGTCTTTGAAGGGCATGCACAGTTTAGATGAAGATAACCATGTTGGGCCCGATCTGGGAAAGTGTTTGTTGAAGTCTGAGGGCTGGCAGCACATGGAGTGCCAGGCCTCCTGCCAGCCTCCAAATGCCCTAGCCGAGCGTTCCCTACTGACCAGCAGATAGATCACCAATGAGAACAGACCCAAGAAAAAAGCTGGCACTCATCTTGGATGGATTTAGGATTATGGCCTCTCATTTCAAAACTGTTAGTGCATCAGCAATCTTTAAACATGGTCCCCTGCCTGATTAATTTATTTTCCAAAGACCCAAGGGAAGCCTGAGGGCATCAATGATTTATATCGGCTGACAGTTCTACAGTGGACTTTCCAGAACTCCAGTGACTCCTGCTAATTGTAAACACAAATGGTTACCTTATTATCTAATATATCATATAGCCCTGGGGCTGCAACTGAATTCGCTCTGACCCCTGCTTCTGCTGCATTAGGAAAATGTTGTGGGAGGAATAAGGGCCTGGTTTCATTCAAGCAGGAGCACTGCCTTCAGATGAGGCAACTGGCTTCTCTCTCACATACAAAGAAAGAAAATATAAGATGCCAGTGGCCTGGGCCATGGTCTAGAGCAGGGGTGGGGAACCTTTTTTCTGCCAAGGGCCTGCTGGGTATTTATAACATTCTTGGGACATACAAAATTATCAACCTAAAAATTAGCTATGAAAAAAACCCCTAGATTTATTGATTTTCCAGTCCTGCCTGTGGTTGCCTTGGCAGGGCCAGACCAAATGATTTTGCGGGCCTTGGGCTGGACCTTCCGCACCCCTGATCTAGAGGGTAGGAACTAGAAGCTTTCCCTGTCAAGCCTATGCCCTCTCAGTACTTTTAACCACTAGTACTGAGGGCATATGTTGTGTCTCTCCAAATTTCATACGTTGAAGTCCTACTCCCAGTGTATTAGAATGTGACAGTGCTTGGAGATAGGGTCTTTAGAGAGGTAACCAAGTTAAAATAAGGTCATTAGGGTGGTCCCTAATCCAGTATGACTGGTGTCCTTATAAGAAGAGTAAATTTGGACACACAGACAGACATATACAGAGGAAAGACAATGTGAAGTCACAGGGAGGTGGCAATCTACAAGCCAAGGAGGGAAGCCTGGAACAGATCCTCCCTCACAGTCTCTGAAGGAACCAACTCTGCTGACACCTTGAGCTTGGGCTTCTGGCCTCCAGAACTGAGAACTGTGAGACAATAAATTTCTGTTGTTTAAGCTACCTAGTTGTGGCACTTTGTTATGGCAGCCCTAGGAAACGAATACAGTAGCCACTATTGAAATTTAGAAAGTCTAAAAAAAAAAATAAGACTCTAACAGAGTGGGGCAAAAGTAGGTTTAAGTTGTGGGTACATGGAACACAGTTTATTCTTGTATTATTATTAATCATTGTAATATTTTCTATATGAACAACTGTAAACCTACCTTTGCCCCACCCCGTATATTGAATTCATTATACTTAATCCCATTCCCTACAGGGTGTTACTTTATAAAAAGGTACAGTCACCCTGAAACTGAGTGGCTGTAAGGGCGACCTATCAAAGATTGAAAGTGAAGAAAAGGCTTTTTCCAACTTACATTTTTTGATATTTTGTTAAAGTTGCGGTCTAAGCAGTAGAAAAGAACAATTTCTGTGCTGAATCCCCAAACTGCCAGGGAGCCATTTGAAAGAGGCTCAAGTGGAACTGGCCTGGATGGATGGAGAAAGGCACCCTTACATCCTAGGGAAGATAAGTACCTTTAGTTTTGTGCCTGACTGTAATTGTAGCCTCCAGTCCAACTTGAAAGGTAGAGGAAGATGCTGGGCCTCTCAGAGAGAGCTGCCTGTCACATGCAAAGGATGTGCCCCTGGCGAGCCTGCACACACAGCACTGAGAGGCTATGATAAAGGAACGTGGAGTGGAAACAGTCCATGGAGTGGCACCCTCCCTCTTAATTAGGTTTCAATTCAGGACTTCAATCACTTATCCCCCTTGGTCAGAGATTCCCTCCTACCAGTAGGTGGCAGTAGGTCTGCGGGAACCAGGAACATAATTGCAAGCCCAATTCAGAAACTTCAGTGTGGTAGGAGCCTACTAGACTTCACCTTGGAATCAAGTGTATTTTTTTTCCTAATGTAAAGCAAAGCTAGTTGGTTGACCATATTAGGAGGGGGTTCTGGGGGAATGACACAGTTCTCCTCTAGATGTAGCAGAGAGGAATTTTAGGATGCTCAGAGCTGAAGGACCCCATCAGTCTGTTCAGTGCTGCATCTCAGCTCCAGATGTGTGAGGAACTTTAAAAATACCAATGCTCTGGTCTACTTCAGGGGTTCTAGTTCTAACAATATGTACCCAACAGGTGACTCTATCTGTTAATACATTCATTTTCCTTGTACCTTTTTGTGAGGTTCCAAATTAATTTGGAAACATCTAACCAAATTAGATGTTTAGCCAGGGAGGTGAAACATGAGTGGGAAACGGACCATGCATGGTAATGCAAGTAAGGCAGTGCAATTGGTTGAATAGTATCCCCTGAAAATTTGTCCACCTGGAATCTTGGAATGTGACCTTCTTTGGAAATAAGGTCTTTGAAGATGCAATTACATCTACAAGTTAAGATGAGGTCACAATGGATTAGAGTGGACCCTTAATCCCATGACTGGTGTCCTCATGAGAAGAGAGGACATGTGAACATGGGGGCAGAGATTGGTGTTGCAAATCAAAGAATGTTGCAAGGGACACATGGAGCCACCAGAGGCTGGGAGAAGCAAGGTGGGATCCTCTCCAGAGCCGTCAGAGGGAACATGGCCCTGCCAACACCTTGATCTAGAACTTCTGGCCTGCAGAACAGTGAGACAGCGAATTCCTGTTGTTTAATCCCCCAGGCTGTGGTTCTTTGTTATGGTAGCCCTGGCAAAGTAACACAGGCACAGACAAAACACAGGCTGAGCCTTTGGATCCCCTCTCTGAGTCCTTCTTATACTGTTCATCACACTCAGGGAGGCCTTATTTTTTATTAAGTTTCCAGTATTTTATGCATTCTCCCATCTACCACATTTCCCCAGTCCTCAGATCCCAGGAGAGTGAAGGGCTGAATGATGACAGCCCTGTTCACTAGGTCCATGGTAAGATTTAAACTTGCTTTTCCTAAAATTCTCACTTGTTTCTAATCTGGTTCCTTCTAAGTTTGCTATTTGTTTCTTGCAGGTCAGGGCCTGGTAAACCCCAAGTTCACACCATTAGAGAGTATTCTTTCTCAAACACTCTCTTCCAAGAGTTGGAAAGGCTCAGGAGATCAGCAAACACTGGCTTTCTCTGACAGGAGAGGAGAGAAAAATAGAAACCAGAAAGAGAAGTGATAGGGAGGAGAGTCTGGAGGCAAGGAACTGAAACGATGGGGCTACCCATGGGGAGCCTGGATGTGACAGGAGACCCAGGCAAGCTGCAGAGGAGAACTGGCCTTGAAGGAGGCGGGAACCAAGCTGGCCTCTGAGGCCACAATTCACTGTAAAGCTAGGACAGGACAGAACAAAACTACTGCAGCCTTGCAGGCTGTCATTCAATTGCTAACTGTGGGCCTAATTTAACTGAACAGCCAGTATGCCTTCATAACTCCAACTCCAATTCCCTAAACTAATCCTTAAACAGTGGTTTAATACTGTTTGTTAAAAAAAATCCCCCCAGGTGACCTCCTAATCCAGCCCGACAGGTTGCCTCATTAATTTGAAGCTCAAGTCTCTCATTTCGGTACAGGAGTCACTTCTAGGTGCCATGGGGCTCAGGCCGTGTGATTCATTTTTTGTGCTTCCAATCACTTAAGGGGGCCAAGCATTTCTGAAGGTAAAAAAGGGCCCCATTTTGGCCTTTCTGAAATCTCTTCATTTCTTTTTCTTTTCTTTTTTTAAAAGATATTTCAGAGAGGAAGGGGAGGAGAGAGAAATATCAATGATGAGAGAGAGTCACTGGCCAGCTGTCTCCTGCATGCCTCCTGCTGGGGTCAAGCCCGAAACCCGGGTGTGTGCCCTGACCAGGAATCGAACCTCAACCTTCTGGGTCATAGGTCAGTGCTTAACTACTGCACCACACCGGCTTGGCTGAAATCTTCATTTCTCAACAAGTGGAAGAAAGTGGCAATTTGGTTAAATGCCCTACAAGCCAAACGCAGCGTTTTCCTCTTCTCTTCGTGCTTTGCTCTCACTAAAATCTACCAAAAACCTCAGCAGCACTTTTTTGGTCAGTGGGGAATCTAGTTCTCTGCTGAGAAGCAATAGAATTGCCACTGTTTCCAATAAACACCTCTTGTAGCAGCCAGCACTGGTTCAGACAAGGAGTGATTAAAGAGACCCGATACTTCACCTCTATGCCATTCACCTCCATGCCAATGCAGTTGGCATGCTACATCCAGAAATGTAGCTTCTCATGTCAGAAAGTTCCACTGAATTTTCTAACACCCTCATGACCTAATTTAAAAATGTTTTTCTTCTTTTTCTTAGGCTTTTCTCACACATAATATGATAAGCTGTTAATTTAATCATTTCCACTTCTCTGCCACCCCTCCATCCCATGATCAAAGAGTGTTATTAACCACCCTGAAGACACATTCAGTAATCAAGCTGTCCAACAGCTGCACATCAGGGCATCAATCTCCAATACCAGCATGCCTAGAAAATGGCTTAGCCGTTTCTTCTCCTTTGCCCATAGCTATTTGTGCACTTCTAACAGCTCTTTTACAGAGACATATACCTGGATGAAAGTGCATATTACGGAGAGGATGTTAATATGGAAAATGTAAAAAGAAAGGGCATATTCTTGGAACTAAATAGAGTCAAGAAAGTCACTGTTGAGTGGTAGCCATCTTTCAAATTTCTGTTATTAACAAAGCAATCCTGCCTCTCCCACTTGCTCCTCCATCCCCAGCTAGTCACCCATGACATTTTCCAGCTGCAGTGGCTTTGTTAGTTGTTCCACTTCCCATTAACACCAAATTGCATTCTACACCAGGCAACGAGGCTGCCTTAGTAACTGAAATCACAGCTACCTTGACCATGTCAGTGCCTTAGAATATCAGGGACTATTCAAACGGTGGACTCTAGCTCTGTTATGAAGACCGTATGATGATTGCTCATTTTAAATCAATAGAGCCTGCTCATCTCTGTTGTATTCTTTTAAGGACCCTAATCTATGTCAACTCAAAATTCAATGGAAAACACATCTCTGGTCACAGGATAAAACCATCTAAAACACTTTTCTTGATTTGAATATTTGCAAATGAGTCAGCTGGCCCAAAACTCAAGAGCAGCAATTCTCAACCCTTTTCATCTCATGGCACACATAAACCAATTACTAAAATTCTTTGGCACACCAAAAAGTATATTTTTTGCTGATCTCATAAAAAATAGGTATAATTTTTATTCACTTACACTGGACAGCTATTGTTGTGTTGGCTGTTGTCATTTTTCTATTTGACAATGTAAGAGGAAAGGTCAGTGACCCTGGCCAAATAGTCAGGTATTGAATGTTTTAAAAATTCTTGTGGCACACTGGGTGAAAATCACTGCTCTAGAGTGTGAAGGTGAATGGCCTTTTCAAAGCGGCGCAGGATAGCTAGGGACATGGAGCCTGAACCAAATGTTTTAATAAGAACGATGGAATAATTAGCTGTCTTTTAAGGTACCCAATCCTTTTAATTTCATGTCAAATCACAGGAAAAAGCAGGATAGCTGGCCTAATTTACATGCACATAATGTGGGTGGATCCTTAAGGAAATTTCAGATGCTATCTGGTGTGCATAAATCATTTGAGTGTAAATCATATGTTTTTAAAGGGATATAAACAGTATTGTGCATTAATACAAATAATAGCACCCAGGGATTAGGTTATAACTACCAAGCAAGAAATGCTATATCCTGAAGGAGAAACATTACAAGAGAAATCTGTGTTTGGTTACAACACTGAACACAATGTCGGCACCGAAGCTTCCAGGTGCCCTTCAGGTAAGGATGGCTCTGATTAAGAGGGTTCTGATAAGGCAAGACTGGTTTTCTCTTCTCATGCTTTTCCTTTCCATTCACTCTTTCATAGTGTTGAGGCAAATAAAAATACTGAAGGGAGGGCAATGGGCTGTATCCTTTTAGGTCTGGAAGAGCATGCAAAATAAAAAAAAATCTCCAGCAGGAAAAAATACCCTATAATTACAAGTTAACGGTTCAGAACTTTTTAGATATGTTGCCATAAAATTTAAATTTAACTACTGTGAGGGTTTATGGTAGAATATTTGATGAAACAGTGAAATTTGGAGAAATAACTATGGCTACTCTGGACAAACCTGTGCAACTCCTTGTAACTCAGAATAAGTCACTGATGGTCAGAGCTGGAAAGGTCTTAGAAATGATATAATGATCCATTTTACGGATGAGAAAACTGAGGCCCCAAAGATCAATTCAAGGTCAATGATGAATGAGAGGCAGGCATAGAATCCAGATGTCTATTTCTCTCTAATTCACCCCATTTGGTTCTACAACAAGTGAAGGAGCTAACTTAAAGTACTAGAACAGCTGTAGGTGGGGTACTATTTCTGGGGACCCATGAGGTCCAACTATTTTCCTATTATTAAGGCGTTATTTCCCTTTTCATTCTCACTCGCTGTCACAGGTGTACATGTGAAGTACAAAGACATGCTGTTCTGCAACAGGCTAATGTGGAAACAGGAGAATCCAGTTTCTGTCAAGATAGACATTAGGGATTGCAAAAATGTAAAGTTATGCCACTCTCCTCACTGTTTACTTTTGTTCTAGACAATATAGTTATTTTCACAAACATTTAACATTTAATAGAGTTATTATTTTGAATGAATTAATGACAAATATTTAAAAATTTCTCATTTTAATTTTTTAATTATGAACTCACATACAGAAAAGCTCTTGGGATCCTGAATAATTTTTAAGAGTATAAAGGGGTCCTGAGATCAAAAGGTTTAAAAATGGCTGTACTAGAACCACAAAAAAGTAGAAAGGAAACAATGATGAAAGTGGAATTTTACAAAAACTATTCTTAACATAAGACCCCCAGTCCTTCCTTTTTGGCTCCATCTCTCACTTTCAAAAGCATGATTGAACGTGATGGATGTGAGACTTGTGTCAGTCATCAGTAACACGTGCAGTGATCGGGTGCTGCATGGTTTCACGTGCAGGTAGGAGCGGGACTGGACTTCTGGCTCTGCATTTACCAGCTCTGAGAACTGATCAGGGAAGCCTGTCTCCTTACCTGCACCAGTGGAGACAAATGTGAAAGAGCTAGTATAAGAGGAGCCCCGGGACAGCGCCTGGCGCATGGTCATGGGCTTAGTTTGGCTATTATTCTTCAAAATCCTGTGCTCTTCCAGCAATGCCAGACTGCTTCCCTTACAGCATTCTTCCTGAGCCTTCACATTCTGTGTTAAAATTTAAAAAGAACTGCTGTTTATTAACCCAAGTTTGTATTCTTTCTCCTCTATATTTTCCGTGCCATTACCTTGTCTGACTTTATTTTTTTATGAGTCTTTTAACTTCTCCAGGTCTAATTTGCATGTTGCAAAGGAAGCATAATTCCTAATCCAGGCAGCAATTAAAAGTGTGGCTCGGGGCCAGTGTCCACTGGTTTCAGTGCCAGTCTCATTGCTCACTGGCTTCATAACTGGGGCAAACTGCGTAATTTCCATGTGCCTTGATTTCCTTATCTGTAAAAACGAAGCTAGTAACCACATCTGCCTCATAGGGTTGTTGTGAGGATTAAAGGAGTTAATATATAAAGTGCCAGGCATGTAGGAAATGCTCAAAAATGTTTCACAGCTTATTGTTATTAACAAAATAAGATGAGGCTAGATCAGATTTTCTCCAAGCTGGGTGAGAAGAATTTCCACTGTCTTGTTACTCCCTCCATGGCCCGACTCCCCTCTCCCTTCCCTGTCCTGTGCTCCAGAGCTTCTGAACCACAACAAAAGCCATGCCGGGAAGACAGGCGGGCGGACCACGCCAGCCAGCCCACCACCGCCACCGTCTCTTTCAGTGCCCACCTCCCATGACTCCTTTTTTTCAATTGGTCCTCACGCGCTCTCAATCCAACCAGCGAGGAAGGCTGCGGCTTCCCCTGCGGCTTCTGAGGCAGGTGCCATCCTTTTCTGAAATGCTCTGCTTTCAGCATCAAAGACATAAAACAAGAAAACTAGACACTAATAAAACCAAATGAACAGCAGTGTTCTCATAAATGAAACTGACAGTACCAAGGATAGATAAAACAACTTTTCTCCCAAAGGAATAAGGGGTAACAGAGAAGGAGCTGGTGCCAGCAATGCTGTCTAACCACCTTGTGATCTTACATCGCACTCCGGAGTCTCACATGCCCGGTTGGTGCAAATCTGGTTTTTGTAAAGATACACACAATTGGCACGAGCCCTCAGCTCATGAAAATGAGGTATCAGATGGTCTTTCATTTCAGCTTTCTTTTTTTAAAAAAGATATCTTTATTGATTTCAGAGAGAGAGGAAGAGAGAGGGAGAAACAGAAACATCAATGATGAGAGAGTCACTGATCGGCTGCCTCCTGGACGCCCCCGACTGGGGATCAAGCCCTCAACCCAGGCATGTGCCCTGACCGGGAATCGCACCGCGATCTCCTGGATTCTAGGTTGATGCTCAACTGCTGAGCCACACCCGACCGGGCTCATTTCAGCTTCCTCGATTTCTACTTTTGGATGAAACCAAACTTACCATGAGTTAAACACACAACAAAAACAAACCAACCAAACAAAAAACTCTCTCTATATTTTTCCTATTTAATTCCTTATCTTCTTGGTTATAGAGAGGAATCAACTCTAAAGATTTTGCAATATACTCTGCTTTTTTAAAAGAGTGGAGGCACTGTGGAGAGGAGCATTGGTTAGTGGGAAAAAGTTCTGTTTGCCACAACCAGATTATTCAAGGGTTGTAAAAAAATCCTTTCATGGTTTTTTTTGGGGGGGCCTTCTATTTTATATAGTGGGTCAAGGAAAACTGAGATGTTTGGGCTGAGACCCGAAGGAAGTTAGGGAACAAGCATGGGACAGCTGAGACACTGTCCATACAGAAATAGTAAGTGCAAAGGTCCTGAGGTAGAAACATGCTTGGTCTGTGGGAGGACCATCAAGGCCAATGTGGCTGGAACAGCATTGGCAAGGAGGAGAGAGATGGGAGGAGGGCAGAGAGGTGGGGGAGACCAGACTGGGTAGGGCCTTGAGGACTCTGGATTTTACTCCAGGAGAGAGAGACCAGAGGGCTTTGGACTGAGGAATAACATTGGGTGACTGATGTTCTGTAGAGTATACCTGGGAAATACAGTGCTGTGTTGGGGGATATGAAGAAAAAGAAGGGTATGGAGAGGTGCTACTATGAGACAGTGGCGTTGATTCCCGACTTCGAGCTTGCACACTGAGTGATGCGGTGTACAGGCTCAATCTTGGCAAAACTTTAAAAGGCAAAAAATTCCAAATCAACATTTCCATGTTCCGTGAGATTTGGTGCAGGTGTACAAAGACATGGAGAATGAGCATGAGATGTACTTTTCAGGGAAAATACTTGGTTCTCCTCTTTTACAGTCGAGCCACTAGAGTATCTTCCTAGGCCCCATCTCACAATTCAGTTAAGCCTCTAGGGACAACTTGATGGACACTAACGGGTGTCCACACACAGGGTCGCTCAGGATTCTCCAAGCAGCCTTGCGAGGAGGGCAGGGCAGGCATTACTTCCTCCTTTGGCAAATAGGGACACACAGCCGGAGAGGTTCCTGCCCAGATCACACAGCTGGTTTCTGACAACTGAGGGCGGGAGCCAAGATCCTTGGTGCTGAATTCAAGATTCTTCCCACAATCTGTGCCTCTCAGGCTACCAGTTCTCAAGGCAGTTTTCCCCAAATGAAGATTCACACACAAGGGGATACAGTTGAGTCAGAGAAGGTGGTACTTGAGGAATAACACAGAAGAGCCCCACTTTGCTTGGCATTAAGGGATCTGTCTTTTTATTACAAGGTGATTTAGTATTTTACCCTAGATATTCTTTTGTGTAATGTTCTATGTGAACGGTGGGAAAACGTGGCTTGTGAAAAGATGCACTGTTTGTAGATGTGACAGGTGCCACTGTCTGTTAACACCCAAGCACGCCTGGCCTTACGGAACTTGTTCCGTGTCAGCCATGACCTGGGTCCATTTGTAAACCAGAAGGGAAGGGGAAGAAACTAGAAATTACTTACTAAATAAACATCGAGCACGGAGGCATTATCATCTTGCATTTCCAGAGCATTTGGCTCAGAAGTCAAGTAGATGGTCCCTTCTTCTGAGGTAAATGTTGAACTGGAAGGTAACCCTTTACTGGAAAAATAAAGAAGAGTAATGATGAGTGTGTGACCTCCAGGACAAAACCCAAGGACACCTCCAAAACTGTTGCTGAACAGGCTGGGAAAGCTTTTGGGGATAAAAACTTTTTTTTGAGAGTTTGAAGGAAATATGGTTACACCTGGAGATGTGCTCACTTGAGTTTAAATAAGTTGGTTTTACTGGTAGTGAATTTTCTGTCTCCTTTGGTGGATGAAACATTTCCTTGCATTTCTGAGAGGTGATTTGTGGGCCCCATGCCTTGTGAGGGAGAATTGTTGGGACTCTCAAGGTCTGCTGGTCATCTGTGACTGAATGGTTCGTCCTTGATGCTTAAGTTCCCCTCTCACAGTATTCATGCTTTGCTAGTTTATAGAAGATAACCTTGTGCATTGTTACAGTGATAATCTCTTTCTATTGTTTTTGTGTTTTCTTTTTCTTTTCGGCAAAAAAAGTTTAATTACAGCCATGGTTCGCAAACTTCAGTGTGCATCAGAATCCCCTGGAGGGCTAGTTAAAACCCGCTTTCCTGGGCCCCACCATCCAGAGTTTCTGATTGAGTGGGAGCCCATTGGTTTGTTTCTAACAAGCTCCCAGGTGGTGCTCATGTTGCTAAATCTAAGGCCTACACTGTGAGTAGCGATGAATTACATAAACACATAAATGGGTTACATAAATACAGAGCATGTGCTTTGTGAGGACAGCCTAAATGTATCCTTAGCAAGAGCAAAAGCCAAAGGAATGCAGGTAGACAGTCCTATTGAGTCATTTATGAAGGGAAACCACCTTGTTTTGTCATACCAGTGGTTCACTGTTTAAGTAATCAGTCCATTTTCATAGTTTTTAAATTGGGAATTAATTTAAGGGCTCAGAAATGCACAGTCTTTCCCCTAGTGAAATAGAAGTTAGTTATGTTTTTAACCTGTGGAAACTTGCCATGTGGTGGTTTTTCAGGAACAAGATATCTGCAAACGGTGGGAGGAGAGTGTGATATTGGTGTTAGATGAGCTCTAGAAGGGGAACAAACTTGCAGTGGGCTGCGGCTCTCCCTGGGCAGTAAGTAGGGCTGAAAGCGGGAGTGCACTAGGGTAGCTTCCTTTCTCACCTTCCCGGTTACCAGGGCCTGTCCCCTTCTGGGCTTGGCTCAGAGCTCACCCCTTCTGAAAACCCCCATCTAAAGCCATCCCCATCCTCTGCGTTTCTTGTCTGAACCTCGCAGTTGGATGGGAGATTATTGAGAACATTGTATCCCCCTGTCCTTTCCTAGTCTGGGAACCAAACATAATTCTATTTCTGTACATATCTACCTAGTAACTGAAGATATGTGAAATAGTTAGAAATCCTGACCTTTACAATATCAAAAATAACATTTGTGAAAAAAATTGTGATCTTAATAAATCAGGTTCATTTGAATTTTTTTCCTGATCATAAATGACATGAGAAAAATTTAAGAATACAGACCAGTGTTAGGAGGAAGTGGAGGGGGGTCTGGGACTCATAAGTCTTCTATTTGATGATTGAGAATGTAGGAATCAAAGAACTAAAACCACTTCACTTTTGGCTTAATGCATTTTCTCTTAGACTTTGGACACAGTAAAAGAAGTTCTCTTGTTTTTCACAAATCTAAGATAGGTTATACAATATGCGAAACAGTTTGTTCTGATTGAATTTAAAGAGCAGGGTGAATGTGGCCCTTTCTCGTCAAGCTGTTGACTTTATATTATAAACCTTCATAGATTTCTTGGGTTAAGTAAACCACAAGTTTTCAAGGGCTGCTATTTTGAGAGGCACTATGTAGCAGTAAACATTGCTCAGGTTATTTTTTGGATCAAAACAATGATGCAGTTAATGGGCTTTGTTGGACTTTTGCTTTTCAACTGTTAAGATGCTGTTCACTACTCCTGTAAGCAGAAAATGATCCTGCTGATTAAGCCTTATGAGGAAGATAAACCTCCAAAGGCCTCTTACTTTGTAAACATATAATTTATTTGAGATTCAAAACTAAGTTTTCTCCTTCTTATATAAGTTTTTAGTTAAAATTTTAATTGATTTCCCTCCTAAGATTAAGGGTATTACTGAGAAGATTCTAGAAGTGCTTTTCTTTTAAAAATTTTTAAATGGCACTACTTGTAATATATAGCCAAAAGTAATCATCTTCTTTCTACTGTGTTCTTGTGACCCAGAGATTCACCTCTCCAGAAGTAAACCCAGTTTGCAAATATTTTTCAATCTAATATTTGTCTTTTATTTTTGGGAACTATGAGTAAGTTACTAGCATGCTTAAGGCAAAATTAAAATAAAAAAGAAACCTAGTGTATTCTTTGAGATTTAATAGGTACATTTATAAATTATTTCAGTTAAAATTCAATATGGTTACAGAAAAAAAATTACCAATTTCCTCAGTATCATATGGTCAAAATTTGATAAAATCTAATAGGCATATATATTTTAAAAACATTGCTATTTACACTGTTTTCCAGTAAGAGAATAGCTTCCTATCTTAGTAACTATAATATTCTGGGCATTAAGTTTGGGGGACAAAAATGAGACTCATAGGGACTTGTATCAGATTAAAGAACTCTTAATTCAACAATAAATAGGTAAATAACCCACTGTAGAAATAGGCAAAGGATCTGAGTAGACATTTCTCCAAAGAAGATATACAAATGGACAATAAGCACATGAAAAATATGTCAGTGCCACTACTTATCAGGGTAATGCAAATCAAAACCACTACGAGATAGCACTTCGTACCCACTAGGATGGCTGTAATAAAAAGACAGGTGCTGGAGAGAATGTGGAGCAATTAGAGTCCTCCTACACTGCTGATGGGAATATAAAATGGTGCAGCTACTCTGGAAAACAATTCCATGGGTCCTTAAAACAATTTGAGCCAGCAATTCTACTCCAAGGTATATATCCAAGAAAAACGAATATATATGGAGATACACACACAGGACATACATCCACGCAAAAACTTGCACATTAATTTTCACTGTAGCATTATTCATAATAGCCCAATAGTGTAAACAGCCCAAATGTCCACCAACTGATGACTGGATAAATACTTCACACAATGGAATATTTTTCGGCAATAAAAAATAATGAAGTACTGACATGTGCAACAACATGGGTGAACCTTGAAAACATGCTTAGTGAAAGAAGCTGATCATAAAGGACCACCTATTATATGATTTAATTTATGGGACATGTACAGAATAGGCAGACCTATAGAGACAAAGCAGATTAGTGGTTGCCAGGGGGAAGGAATAAGGGGGGAATAGTGACTGATATTAGGTATAGGGTATCTTTTTGGGGGTACTGAAAATGTTCTACAATTAGATTCTGGTGATAGTTATACTACTCTGTGAATGCACTAAAAATCACAAAACTGTATACTTTAAATGAATGAATTTTACGGTATATGAAATATATCTCAATAAGGTTTAAAAAAAAGGTTTCATGAAGCACCTAAGGGTCATGATTCTAAACCTGATCTCTCAGCATATGGTATTAGAAGTAACAGAAATTTGATGGAATAGATAATTTAGGTCCTGGTTTATTTGCCATTCAAAAAATAATTTTCTTTTTCCTAATAGGGAAAAAAGTTCTAGTCCACCTGACAACATGAGAGAGCTGGGCTCTGAGATTTCAAACCTGAGGTGAAGAGACCACGTGTGCAGCCGGTGGAAGCCTGGAGAACTCTAATGTCGCAGGGCCAGTGTGGGTACAGCACAGGACACAGGTGAGGGAATGTCCATCCTGGAGGATATCCAGCCTAGAGGTTGCTGGCCCACAGACCAGTCTGGCTGGGAAAAGTGTGTTTTACCCAAAGAGATTGTTTGAGGTTGAATTATTGCTAAATTAAGAAATAGGAAATTCCCACAAAAACCCAGATTCCCTTCACTTCTTAAGAGAAACCAGAAGAGCTGGGAACTCTGAGCCCATGGTTCTAAGTAGCACTGAGGTTGTGGCTGCCCCCTTTAAACTGGGCATGTCCCCTCCAGTTCTCTGGGGTCCCCACTACTCTCTTCTGCATTATACCAGGACTGTTCTCATTTGCATCATCTCTGGCCCCTCTGTTTACTTCTTAGCCCAACATTTTTACTTCACAGGTGAGGAAGCTGAGGTCCAGGGAGTTGCAGTGGTTACCCAAGATCACAGTGTAATTGAATAGAGTTAGGACCTGAACTTAGTTTTCCCATTAAGCACCTTTTCTGTGGTCATCTCTGCTGAAATTTGCCAAAACCAAGGTAGCTAAGGCAGTGTGCCTAGGAACCTGAAAATAATCATATAAACCAGCAAAAACAAGTGCAGTACATGATGCTTGATGTGAGCTGGTTCTCTTTGTTCTCTTGAGAAGAGTAACAAAATATGCTTTACAAAGCAATGTTTTTGTAGTTATAGTATCTTTATTATATTAAATTGTAAACTGGGTGTTTTATAAACAAATGAAATGATCACAGTTTAAAACTTAGCATATTACTTATTGTTTTGCATTTATAAGATATATATTTCAGTACAAATTTTCTTTTAAAAAATTTATTGGAATAACATTAACATGTTTCAAGTGTATGATTTTATAATATATTATTTGTATATTGCATCATATGCTCACTACCCAAAGTCTAATGTCCTTACTTTACTGTTGGTTTCCTGGACACAAGCTTATTTGGAATCAATTTCTAATTTCTCTGGCTGAGAGTTCCCCAGATTCTGATTTAGCGGTAACCTATATAATAAGGGCACCTCTCCTGGGAGGAATGCCCTCAAGACCCAGTGGTCAAGTCAGAGACCCTGCCATTTTTCAGCCTCATAGATTGGGAAGATTCATTTCTGGAAGCAGGGTTAATGACGAGACTGTGTTTAAGAGTCTGGCTGCCTGCCTGGGTTCTGCACCATCAGGTTTTTCCACAATTCCCTTATTTCAGACTGAGGGCTAATTGCATCTAATGTGCAACAAGGCACTCAGGAAACAATCTACCAGTTCTGTTCTTCCTTTGCAAAGTGGAGGAGCTGCCAGTCCTCTTTAGCTGCTCTGTGCTCTGCTCTCTGCACTGGTGCAAACCTGTCACAGGTAAGAGGGAATTTCACGTCCTACTAGCACTCTCTCTGGGAGCAGACATTAGTGGTTCTCTGATGTCACACATGCCTCTCTGTCACTTACAAAAATTCCCCTTTCTGTTACTGGCAACATTAGTTTGGCTTCACTGGAGAGCATTAGCCTGGCTGGACTGCTGAAAACAGTCATCAATAATTTTATAGCCGGGAACACTGATTTCTGTTTGCAGACCTAATGAGTGTTTTATAGCTAATTCACAGGGGGCATTTGCTCAGAGAACATATGGTACAGTACACAGATTTTTGTCTTTTAAAAGTCATCCTCTCACTGCCGTAATTTTTAAAATCAAAGTAATAACATCATAATGTATCATGTGATACACATGGCTTATGATGAAATAAATAACCTCCTGGCCCTACCCCCAACTAACACCATTTTCCAAGCCCTGGTGAATTTCTAAGACCATACTACCAGCAGCTTTTCCACACACAAGCTGCCTGCCTCAGCTTATGCTGTGGAATTTCCTAAAATCTCTGAGGTTCACAAATGCCAACCAAACAGTAGCTGGCCTCGACATGTCCTGTATCTCTTGCTAAGTGGTCCTGAGCTGGCTTCAAGTGATGACCAGTTTCACCCTGCATTGTATCTCCCATCAGGTGGCCCCAAGCCTGGCATAAGCTACAGCCAGCATTGTTTTGGGGAGTAGCTTCAACTAAGTAGCCATAAGCCCAGCACGAGTGCAGGATGGCCTTGGATCACATTGTAGTGCCCACCAAAAGCTCCCAAGCTCCTCCAAGCCCAGCACAAGTGGTAACCAACTGCAGGTAACTTTTTAGCTCCCACCAGATGGCCCCAAGCTAGGTACAAATGGTAGCTAAACTTGGTCTTCACTGGAGCCCCTTCTAAGGGGCTATAGAACCAACACACCCAGTGGCTGGCTTCAGACCATGCCAGGCACCACCCAACCAGCTCCACAAATAGCACACCTGAAGGGCAGAGCCCTGCTAAAGAGATGCCCCCCCCCCCCGTGGGATCATCTCTGTACAATAGCTTCTCCACTGTAGTAATAGCCAGTCCTCATAGTCACTCAGCGTCATGGTCATTTCCACCCACTGATGTGCCAACAGCAATCAAGGCTCAACTGCAACAGGAGGGCACACACAAGGGACACTCCTGGAACACCTAGCTCAGGTGAACAGGGAGACAAGGCCACTGGCCCTCACAGGATACCTACTACCTAAGACCACTCTGCCAACACTGGGAGACATAGCAGATCTACCTAATATATAGAAACAAACACACAGAGCCAAAACAAGGACACAAAGAAACATGTCCAAAATGAAAGAAAAAGATAAAACTCCAGAAAAATAACAAAACAAAATAGAGACAAGCAAGCTACCAGATACAGAGTTCAAAACACTGGTTATAAGGATGCTGAACGAGCTTAGGGGAAGAACAGATGATTTCTGTGAGAACTTCAGCAAAGACATAGAATGAAGAATACATTAGAGGGAATCAACAGATTAAATGGAGCATAGGACTGAATCAATGACGTGGAAGACCAGGTAGGGAAAAACACCTGATCAGAACACCAAAAAGAAAAAAAAAAAAAGGATAGTTTAAGGGGCCTCTGGGACAACACCAAGCATACCAACATTCACATCATAGGGGAACCAGAAGAAAAAGAGTAAAGGATTCAAAACCTATTCCAAGAAATGACGACTGAAAACTTTCCTAACCTGGCAAATGAACTAGACGTACAGTCAGTCCCTAACAAGAGGAACCCAAAGAGGCCCTCACTAAGACACATCATAATAAAAATGACAAAGACTAAAGACAAGGACAGAATCTTAAAATAGCAAGAGAAAAGCAGTTAGTTATGTACAAGGGAGCTCCCATAAGACTGTCAGGTGACTTAACAGAAACTTTGCAGTCCAGAAGGGATTGGCACAAAATATTCAAAGTGATAAAAAACAACCTACAGCCAAGATTACTCCACCCAGCAAGGCTATCGTTTAGAATCTGAGAAAGTTTCCCAGACAAGAAGAAGCTGAAGGAGTTCTTCACCACTAAACCTGTAGTATAAGAACTGTGAAAGGGACTTCTTTAAGTAGAAATGATAAAAAATATAAGAAAATATAGGAAAGAAATTCTCACTGACAAAGGCAAACATTTAGAAAAAGTAGACCAACTATAAAGCTAGTATAAAGGTTAAAAGGCACAAATAGGAAGATCGTGTATAATTACAATAATAAATCAAGGGATACATACAGACACAAAAGTTAAAAATGACAAAAACACAAATGTGGAGGGGGCAAGTAAGAAATTGTGGTGATTTTAAAATGTGTTCAAACTTAAGTAACCATCAACTAAAACAGAATACTATAAGTGGGATTTATTCTCAGGATGCAAGTCTGGTTCGGTATCCCCACCACATCCATTAATGTGATATGCCACATAAACAAAATGAAGGGTAAAAACCATCTGATCATATAGATAGGTGCAGAAAAAGCATTTGACAAAATCCAGCACCCATGTATGATAATTGTCAGCAAAGTGGGGATACAGGGAACACACCTCAACATAATAAAGGTCATTATGACAAACTCACAGCTAACATCTTACTCAATGGTGAAAAGCAGAAAGCTTTTAAGACCGGGAACAAGACAAGGCTGTCCACTTTCACTACTGTCACTCAACATAGTATTGGAAGTCCTAGCCACAGCAATCAGATAACAAACAAACTGAAAAGAAAAAGTAAAAATGTCATTATTTGCAGATGACATGATACCATATTTAGAGAACCCAAGATTCCACCAAAAACTATTAGAGTAAATGAATTCAGTAAAGTAGCAAGATACAAAATTAATATTCAGAAGTTGGTTCCATTTTTATACACCAATAATGAGCTGTCATAAAGATAAATTAAGAAAACAGTCCCACTTACAACTGCATCAAAAAATAAAATATCGAGGAATAAATTTCACCAAAGAGATAAAGAACCTGTATTTGGGAAACTATAAGACACTGAAGGAAGAAACTGAAGATACAGATAAGTGGAAGGCTATACTGTGCTCGTGGATAGAAAGAGTAACATTGTTAGATGTCCATATTATTTAAAGCAATCTACAGATCCAATGCAGTCCCTCTCAAAATATCAGTGACATTCTTCACAGAACTAGAACAAATAATCCTAAAATTTATATGGGACCCCAAAAGACCCCAAATAGCCACAGCAGTCTTGAGAAAGAACAAGTTGGGAGTTCTCACGCTACCTGATATAAAGCTGTATTACAAGTATATAGTAATAAAAACAGTATAGTACATAAAAACCATCACACAGATCAATGGAACAGAATAGAGAGCCCCCAAATAAACCCACAACTATATGGCCAATTAATCTATGACAGTGGGTACAAGAATATACAACGGAGTAACTGGACAGATACATGCAGATGAATGAACTGGATCACTTTCTTATACCATATACAAGAATAAACTCCCAATGGATTAAAGACTTAAGTGTAAGACTTGAAATCATAAAACTCCTAGAACTTAGGCAGTGTACTCTTTGACACAGCTGTTAGAAATTTTTGGATATGTCTCCTTGGACCAGGGAAACAAAAGAAAAAGTAAACAAATGGAACTATACCAAGCTAAAAAGTTTTTGCAGAGCAAAGTAAACCATCGATAAAAGGAAAAGACAACCTACTGAATTAAAGATATTTGCCAATAATACATTTGATAAGGGTTAATATCCAAAATATATAAGGAATTCATATAGCTTAACTTCAAAAAACAACGGAATTAAAAATAGGCAAAGAACCCAAATAGATATTTCTCCCAAGATGGCCAATAAACATATGAAAGGATGCACACTATCACTAATCATCAGGGAAATGCAAATTAAAACTACAATGAGAGATTACCTCACACCTGTTAGAATGGTTGCCGGCAATAAATCAACAAGTGTTGAAGATGTGAAGACAAGGAAACCCTAGTGTATGGGACTGTGTTAAAAATAGAACCATTTGACCTAGCAATTTCACCTCTGGGTATTTATCCGGAGAAATCCAAAGCTCTTTTCAAAAAAGATTCATGCCCCCCTATGTTCACTGCAGCATTATTTACAATAGCTAAGATATGGAAGCAACTTAAGTGTCCATCAGTAGATGAATGAATAAAGAAGAGGTGGTACATATATACAATGGAATATTACTTGGCCAGAACGAATGTAATCTTGCCTTTTGCAACAACATAGATGCACCTGGAGGGTGTTATGCCAAGTGAAATAAGTCGAGCAAAGAAAGAAATACCATATGATTTCACTTGTATGTGGCATCTGAAAAACTAAGTGAACAAAACAGAAACAAACTCAAAGATACAGAGCAAACTGATGGTTGCCCGATGGGAGAGGGGCCGGGGGGGTTGGATGAAAAAGATGAAGGGATTAAGAAGTATAAATTGTCAGTTATAAACGTAGTCACTAAAGTGCAGGACAGGGCATATAGTCAGGAATATTGTACTAACTGTGTATGGTGTCAGATGGGTATTACTTATTGGGGTGAGCACTTTATCTAATATATACTCCTGAAACTAATATAATATTTCATATCAAGTGTATTTAAAAATAATTTAAGTAAATAAAAGTAGATTTATCTGACCTATGAGGGGCAGGAATAAACATTAATGAATAGCAAGAGAAACTTGATACCTCATACACAAAAATTAATTAAGATGACCATAGACAAAATAGGAAAGCTATAACTATTAAGTTTCAAGAAGACGATGAAGGAGAATATGCCAGAACCACGGGGGTCATTGAGCAGGAAGGGGCAGGCAGGAAGGAATTCTGTGCTGTGAAGGAATGGTCTTTATTTTGGTCTGGGTGATGGTAACTGGAGTGTACATATTTGTCAAAACTCATGGAACTATACATTTAAGATATGTGCACTTTACTGTATGCAAATATTTCTATAAACCGTCAGCATCAAAAACAGTACCTGCTTTTCTGCTGGCAAAACTTTAAATTGTGTATTCAAACGTATACTGAGTGTCTCCTCTGTCCCAGGTACTGTGCTAAAAGCAAAAAATAAGCTCTCAAAAACATTAGGGAGATAGATAATAAACGTAAAAAAGCAAATAACTACATATACCATTATTATAAGCTATGAAGATGCGTGAAAAATCCAGCCAGAGCAGGAAAAAAATTTAAAAGCCTTGACAATCAAAATAATTTCTACTGGATTTCACGATACCGAATGGCTTCCCTCTCCTGGAAAATGGGCTTTCTTGTTCCTGCTGGCAGAGCCCAGTGTTGGAATTAGTTCTGTTCCCTGCGCTGCCCAGGGAGCTGAGAGGATACATTAAGTAGGTCTCAGAGTTAGGGCTTGGGCAATAGAAAATTGTAATATGAGCAGTCCACAGAACATCCCCAGATAAGTGGCATGCACTGAACAGCTAACTGGACTCTCCAAGCTAGAGAAAGGTCCCCTCTTACCTGGCAGGGGCCCCACGGCCTCCACGACTGGGAGGGACAACGTGGCCTGCAGAAGGAGCTAGAACAAGGGGCAGGGCGGCCAACGGCGGTGCCGACTGCAGTCGTTCGCTGAACGCGCTCTAACTGGGCAGGCGACTGACTTCACCCCGTGAGCCCATTCCTCTCCTGCAGAAATCGGGGCTTTGGGAACTGGAAGGACCTCTTCCAGCCCAAAAGCTTTGATCCCTAGCCTCGCTGGCCCCTTTCACCTCTCCCAGAAAACCGAAGTTTGAGATCAGAGCAGCGCATCAGGAACGCCGTGTGCTGACGGAAGAGCCCTCTTCTGTGTGAGCACATGGAAGCAGGAGGGGTCGAAGGGAAACCGAACCAAGGATCCCAGCCACAGCACCGTCACCCCACACGACTCCAGGGGGGTGGGCGCCAGGTGCTCCGCAAGCCCTGCCACCCCCTCGCTGGAGGATCTGGGAAGTCCCGAAGGGCGGGACTGCACTCAGCAGACGGGTGCGGGGACCAACCGTGTCCTCTCCTAAAATGACCAAGTTGAAGCCCCCCCAAGAATGTGACCTTACTTGGGGGTCGGGTTGTGGCAGATGCAGTTAGTTCACATGCGGTCATGCTGGGGTCAGGTGGGCTTGAATCTGACTGGTGTCCTCATGAGAAGGAAAATCTACAGACAGGTACACAGGGAGGACGCCAAGTGAGGACGAGGCGGAATCGGGCGATGCCCCTGCGAGCCGGGACTGCTGGCGACGGCTCGCAGACCCCCGGGGCGGCCACGTGCGGGGAGCAGACTGTCCCTCAGCGCTCCCGGGCGGAGGCCACCGTGCCAGCATCGTGGACTGCCGGCCCCGGAACTGAGACACCACCGGCTCTGCTGCTGCAGCCACTAGCGTGTGGCACAGTGCTCTGTCCTGGCAGCCCTGGCAAACAAATACGGGGGGGGCACATGCATAAAGGGAAACCCGGCCATGGCAGCTGGGCTGGCTCCCTAACTCTCCCTGCCTTCCTCAGCCCATAACACCGGTTACCTTAACCTGCAGGAAATTTACCCTTTGGGTACCTGAAAAAAGGCACCATTCCAATGCTTTGCTAAACACTACGTTTTCTCTTTTTTAAAGGAAAGCCCTCCTTCGGTAAAACCCACCAAATATTTACTGAGCCTTTATTTCCCAGAGGTCTTTAGACAGTGTCTGAGCCTTAGCTGTCAGACTTTACTCAGGTCCCCCTATGACTGCGCTAAAGAGGCATGGGGCTGCAAGGGCCACCCTCAGTGTAAAAGTGGCATTTAGTCAAAAATCCAAATTACTACCAAGTCTGCAGATGCTGTTGGAAAAAAAAGAATATGAGAACATTTTACAAGGCAGCCTCAGTCCCACAGAGGTACATCGTAATTATAACTGTTCAGGGCCATCGGAAAACCACAAGCAGAATTGATTTTTAGTGTGCTTGCTGCTTCAGAGAGGCGCAGAATGACAGGAAGGTTTCTCATACGTCGCTAGGCCAACACCAAACTAATTACAGGGTCTGACTTGAATAATCAGAAAGTGTCACAGGAACTACAGGTCCCTGCTGGGGAGGTGAACACCCTGTCCTGAGTCATTAGGAGCAGAAGCAGTTTGGGGGGAAATAGAACAGAGCCCAGTGCGCCAAGAACAGGAGGTACCTGGCTGCAATGATGTGGGAGGAATACAGTGTTGGCGTCTCTGAGAAGAACTGGGACTTATTCTGGTTTTCAAATCATGGCACAGTTTTAATAATCTCTGGCAGTGGCCCTTTTTACATTTAAAAATAAATAAATCTATATGGTTTTATTAAGACAAAAACTGATGGTATGGTATGAAGTTTACATTTAAACAAAATTTTCACAGGAACCACACATGCCTGAAAAGACTTCGCAGTGGAGTTCTAGATGCAGGCCTGGATGATGTCAAGAACGGATGGATCTTGTGAGTCAAGACAGAATTATGGGTATTAGTTAATTCTTCGGATTAAAAAAGAATTTTTGTTTTGTTTTGTGTTTTAAAGTAAACCATTGCTCCACTATGAAAGTTTAATCTTCTCCTGAAACCAGGGCTTTGGAAATAATCCAACTAATGAAGTGCTTCGATGAACTTGAGCCGAGAGAGACTGAACCCTGCCACCAATGGTTTCAGAGTTCAAAGTGCAAAAACAGAGAGGCTCCAGGAGTTTTCCACCCTAAGAGCATGGGCCCTTCTCTTTACTCTCACTCCTCCTATGCCACCCTGTTACCCTCCCCAAATACCTCAGCCAGTGGCTTGGATGGACAAGCTAATATTTATAACTTGATAATTGAACAAGAAAGGGTCTTGTCAATTTTAAGAATCAGCACCTCTAAGACAGAATGACCTGCCTCAGCATCCACTCCAGTGAAAGACTTCCCCTTCCCAACCAGTTTCCATCCCCAAATGGCAGCTTTGCTAACTTATCAACTGGCCTATTTCTTTGTCGGGAACAGCAGTAAGCAACCTCAGGCAGGGGACACATTGGCTTATACGTTTCAGGCACTCACAGTTTTTAAACAGTCTCTCACAGTCCTTATTTAGATTGCCAAGGACATTTTTTGAAAAGAAAATATTCTGGACACAGAGCTGAATCATTAGCAGCTGTTCTTTCCGTTGTTTCCCCATTTCCCCCGTCAGGCCCTAGTTTTAAGAGAAACGATTCTACCAATTTCCCTTCCTTCCCACCTTATCCCTCCCAGCCCCAAATAACACACCAGTAATAGCCCAAACCCACACATGCTACACTGTAAAGATGCAGAGTGAACACTGTCGGGAAGAAGGCTGGGGCTGCGGAGACGCTCTGATCCACAGTACCTTGCTGCTCCCCCACACGCCCATCTACAAGCTTTGTCCTTCAAGAAATGCTGGCTTACAGACACAGAGAGAAAACTACCTTATATGTGGAATCTGAAAATGCCAACTACAGAGAAGCAGAGAGTAGAACAGTGGTTACCAGGGGCAAGGAGGCGGGAAATGGGAGATGCTGGGCAAAGGGGACAAGGTTGCAGTTTGTAGGATGAACAGCCTACAGGTCTAATGTACAGGACGTGAGTTAATGTTCCTGGGTTGTGTACTGGCCATTTGCTGAGAGTAGATTTCAGGTGCTCCCGCCACACGCACAAAAAACGGTTGTACAAACTTCCATTTATAAGATAAGTAAGCCCTGGGGATGTAATGTACAGCACGGTGACTACAGTTAACAATACCGTGTATATCCGAGAGTTGCGAAGAGAGTAGGCCTTAAATGAAGACCAAAAAACCCAAACTAAACCAACTGATAAGCAAAAGCAAAGAAACACAAAACACAGCCCCTGCCTTCAAGAGTCTAGTGAGGGAAAGAAACAAGCTAACTTCTAGTAAATAAAATCAAACTCTTGGTCTCTACGGCACATAAAATGTAGCTACTATGTGAAGATATGTTAATTAGCTTGGCTACAGTAATTGTTTCACTAGTACAGCAAATCATCGTGTTTCTACCTTAAATATGTACAACTTTATTAAAAGATACTGAATAAAGAGTTCTGGGCGAGGACAGTTTGTAATCACTCATGCAAATTAAGAACTGGAAATACAAAAAGTCTCAAATGTATTAAGCATGATAAAACTTTGATGAGTTGTTTGTGTATCATTTCCTACGTAACTTTTTTGAAACTGTACTTTGGAGAAATTTGTCATAAACATTCAAAGCTAATGTATCAGGTTGTCATCAGTAAATACTAAAATCTAAAAAACGAAAAAAAAAGAAAAGAAACCCTGGCTGTGTTTAACTGGTTCGCAAAATTGCCAGTTGACTCTCACGAGCCAGGAGGAGCAGGGTCCAGCGCACGAGTCACAAAGGCAAAAGGAAAACCCTGGGAGCCAGTTTTTCACAATCTACTGAAGTTGCCGCTTCCACGAGAATCACTTTGGCTGCCGGCAAAATGTCACCAGTCAGTGAACCACAGAGCCTGTGGGATTTCAGACTAATGGGAAGGAGCACTGGAGTCCGTATCTCCATATGTAATTTCTTAATCAACAGACGCTTAACAACACGATTCGATGAACATTTTGACTTTGAAGAGTTAGAGCCCATTTCTTTCAATTCTAAAACTGGAAAGTAAAAAAGAGTGTACACCTTTGTGTATGTGGAATATAAATACTCCACACACACACACACACATATATATAGAAGGGAATCAAATCCACAATATTTGGATAAACAAAAAGTTCATCTATTTTAGTATTAACGACCGACTCTGTCTTACCAACGCTGCGGGAACTATGACCTCAGGTGACCCACTCACGCAGTGTTGCCTGCGTAGGACAGTTTCCTACTGATTACCAGGAACAAGCGAACACCTGCCGGGACCGTCAGAGCTCAGGCCAGTCCTGGTCCAAGTACGTAATGAAGAGCACCTAAAAGACCCGGTGGCGTAGAGCCCGGCCTTCACAACCTCGAACTAACCCTAGCCGTAATTTGAGATGGCACAGAGTTTCAGTGAAAAACAATTTAAGGGAAATCAAGTGCTCGTTTAAACAATTTTAGACTTCACCAGTCAATGATTTTAGAAAGTCAGCATCATCCCTTATAATATTTCAGAGAAGATCAATGGAAAGGTCACTGGGTAAGTAATGTCACTTCTATGCGACTTAGTTTCCTCATTTCTAAAGTAAAAGTGTTGCACTAAATAATGGCCTTTAAAAAAAAAAGCAGCAATCAACCTCTGTAATCAAAAGAATATGTCCCATGATGAATTAAAAACTTAACAAATATATCTTCCGTGTTACTCCCTAGAACAACCATTAAGACCCTCTTACAGATTTTCAAAGTCACACTCTCCTTTGTTCTTCTGGACAAACACTGTGATTCCTCTAGTTTCCAAATGTGTATTATAAATCTTCCCTTCTAAAGCTTGTTTACTTGCGAGAACAAGGCTCTCTTTTCCGGCGGAACATAAAGCAGTTCCCGGAAGGGGCTGGGGTGCGAGGCATAGGATATATTCAGGTACAAAAGATAACTTCTGAGGTTGATGTGTTAGAAGACAGGGCGTGGTGGTCCCAGCCCTGGGCGGGCGAGTGCTCTCGTTCCACCTTTTGGCAGTGTGGTTCTCATAAATGGCTAAGTCTTGTTTTAAAATTCTGAGTCTGTGGTCTTTTTTTTCAACACTTCAATTTTTAAAAATCTACAGTTTTAAGCGTGTTGTGCCTGAGATCAAACAATGACAATTACCACCCCTAAATATAGTAATAGCTACTCCTAATCAAAGCACTGAGCCTGGCACTTTACATACACTATTTTTTTGCAATTTAGCAGCCCCTTGAGGCAGGTATTATTGCCACAGTTTCATACGTGAAGCAAATGAGGTCCCGAGAAGCTGAGTGCTGTGCTCAAGGACCCAGGTTGGGCAGGATAGTAAGTGTATAACCTCCCTTACGCTACCTGCCACTACAATAAAACCCCAGCATGGCCAGGTAAGACTGAGGCCTGTCTTGGCTTGGAGTGGGGGAGAGAGCCGCGGAACAGCTTGGAGAGATTCAGCGCCTGGTGAATTCAGTTAACACTCTCATGAGACAGTTGGGAGCAGGGATGCTTATTCTGAAGTGGCCAGTGTGACACTTAGCAAATAAAGCTTTATTGTTAACATATAAAAAAGGATCCACCCCAGTAAGGATTGTCCAACACACTGTCGAACCCAATGAGGGTTTCAATGCTAAGCTAAACGCTATATGTGCTAGAATAAGACTGGAATATCACTTGTGAGAAAAGCATGGAAAATGTCTGTAGATCCTCTGTAGATCTCACAGCTGTGTGAAAATACAAGTAGTAATTAAGAAATTACCAGAACAAGCTCTCAGCTAGCTACTAACTGTGACCCAGATTTAAGCGTCGAAACAATTCTATGATAATGCCAAACATCGGCACAGATGTGATGTAACTAGAATGGTTACACGTTGCTGGGGGGCAGTGTAAGCTGAAAACTATACAAACATGCAAACCTTTTGACCCAGCAATTGCAATCCTAGGTATATACCTCATAGAAATATGTCCCTGTGATACTAAAGTCATGTATGACAGTGTCCTTAGGAGCTTTCTATAGTAGCCTTAGACCAGAAACAACTCAAATGCCCATTATCAATAGGATGTATAAACAAATACTGGCACATTCTACAGTGGATGCTCTATTCAGCAATGAGAATTAACATAGCCACACGAACAACATGGATGAAACCACAAACGTCATACTGAGCAAGGAAGCTAGATACGAAGCGCACACTATGATTCTGTTTATATAATGTTCAAAACCAGGCGAAACTAATATACAGTATTAGAAGTCAGGAGGTGGTGACATATGGGAAAGAGGAAGGGGGCAGTCACTGCACAGGGCCTTGAGAGGGCTTCTAAGAACAACTGCAGTTCTATGAGATAGGGATCGTTAGTCCCACTTTTCATAGATGAGGAAAGGGACTTCTAGAGGGGTTATGGAAACACACCCAAGGTTTACTTATTTATATAGTAGTGGCTTTAGCCAGAATTCTAGGCCAGACCCAAGTCTTCTCATTCCTGTCTTCACTAGTATCACACATAGTGGGCTTCTCTTTCCGCGCCCAGCACCCCTTTCCTCTCCTGGTAAGAGCCGCCCACTCAGCCTTTGGGAAACGAGGCTCCCGTTGTTCCATGTGGCCCTGCTGGGGATACACACCACAGCAGCCCCCCACAGCTGAACCACTGAGCCCACCTGTGCTCATCAGACTCTGAGGGATGGGAAGCTTGGGTAGGGTGATGAATGATGGATGCAAAGTGTAGGAACTCGGTGGTAAGATCAGCAGCAGCCAAGTGTGAGACTGTCCACGAGTCTGAGATCTTCCGGACGCAAGTTCAAGGAAAGCAAGAGCACGACAGATCCCCCCCACTCCGATATCCTCACCCTGAAGCACAGTGCCCGGGACGTGGTAGAAGCTCAGAAAATACTGATCAATGAATGAATGAGTCCACGGAGGGGCTGCATTTCATATTCTTCCTATGACTTGATAGCTTAGCCTTTTCTTTAGATTATGTGAACTAGCTATTTTCCCAGTGATTGCCTTTGCAATGCCAGTTTCTCTTGCTTGCAAGCAAAGAATCCTATCTGACGCCTATTATTTCCACAGAATTGTTACATGTGCCATAGCACTTGAGGACACCACCTTGTGGAGTTTCTTTTTTTGTAGCGATACACATTACCCATTATCCTTACCTAAAAGGAGGAAGCTGATTGAAAACTCCTCAGCTGGAACATCAAGGAACCATATAACCTCTTAGGAGAATTTATTAAGTGGCACAAGGTCCCCATGAAAAAGGCTAACCACCTACAATACGTGGGGAACTAGTTTATTTCTATACTGTACTTGACTCATCCTACCAGTTTCCACATGTTTTATCCAGGGAAAGTCATGAAAATGAAACCAGTGCAAGCGGCATATGAGTTCACAGGAAATGCTAACATTTTCTCAGAAAGGGGTGGGCTGATTGTTTCTGAGAAAAGATACTAAGATATAAAAATCAATAGTGTACCAGAACCAATTTCAGAGAAATCATATGCCTTCTTGCTTTGACTTGCATCTCCCTGAAGGTGAAAAAGGCTGGAGCTGATGCAAAAAGAGCGCATTAATGACAGTGATGAGTGTGCCAAGTCAACGGTCTATGAATAAAGTTTCTTAAGTCTACAGCGTCTGGGACATGGACCAACAAAATGCACCATTCCCTCAGGAGATACACAGCCTGGTTTTCTATATTTGAGACACAGAGAAATTATAGCTGTTTGTCCAATATGGGAAGCTAAATAAAAGCAACTTTTAATATGTTTTAAATATTTTAAATTTTTTAAAAATTGATTTCAGAGAGAGGAAGGGAGAGGGGGAGAGAGAGAAACATCAATGATGAGAGAGAGCCATTGATCGGTTGCCTCCTGCACACCCCCACTGGGGATTGAGGCTGAAATCCGGGCATGTGCCCTGGCTGGGAATTGAACCCTGACCTCCTGGTTCATGGGTTGACGCTCAGACACTGAGCCAAGCTGGCTGGGCAAAAGCAAGAAACTTTTCCTTAACCCTTGACACATATATATGAAAAACTTCTTTGATCCAACCCCAAACTCTGGAAACTGGGAAGTCTGAGCTATTAGAGACAAAATTATTCATATCCAGCCTTTTATGGGTTGAGATTCCATGCAGGTTAAAATATAATCAGTATAATACACTAATCACAGCTAAGGCTACCTACAAAAAGACCCATACTATCTGACAGATTACAGAGTTGTCCTTCTGTGTACAACTGGTATACTATGTGTATACCTCATGTCAAATAAAGACTCAAGAGGCCCCCAACATTCACATGACAACAAAATGCTACTGTAACGCATGATTGTGGTGTAGGTTTCGGTGATGACATTTTGAAGGGGGAAGCACCAACTACCTTTTTTTTTTTTAAAAAAAAAACACACAAAAATTAAACTGCATATCATACTGGGATTTTGTAAGTTTTCCCTAATGTTCTCATTCTGTTCCCATCAGGATATCACCTTACACTTAGATAGCATTATCCCCTTGGGCTCCTAAAGACTGTGACGGTTTCCAAGACTTTCCTTATTTTTGAAGACCTTGAGAGTTTTGAGGAGTACTTATTAGGTATTTTGTAGAATGTACCACAATTTGGGTTTGGCTGATGTTTTTCTCATGGTTCGACAGCATTTATAGGTTTTTCAGGGGAAGATCACAGAGGTCAAATGTCATCCCCATCACATCATATCAAGGGTATACACTATTAACATGACTCCTCAGTGATGGTGCTAACCTCAATTACCTGGCCGACGTGGTATTGATCGGGTTTCTCCACTGTAAGCCACCCCCACCTCCCTTTCCAAACTTGGACTCCTTTGGAAGCAAGCCACCAAGTGCAGCCCATGCTTAAGAGGAGTTATGCTCCACCTCTGTGAGGGCAAGTCACTACGCAAATTATTTGGAATTCTTTTATGGGAGATTTGTCTCTTCTCCCCATTTATTTATTTATTCAATCATATATTAATATCAAAGGGACTCTTGTATATTTATTCATTCTCCGGGGTACTATTCAGTTCTATGCTATTTTTTTGCTCAAACTGTTCCGGCTTTAGATGTTGAGAGCTCTTTCAGTTGGCTCCTGTGCCTTCTGGCATATTTCCCCCCCCCCTTTTTTTTTTTTTTTGCATTTTGAAGGCCAATTACTTTTTATTTTTAAAAGAGAAGGATAGATATCTGTGCTTTTGGATGGCTTATGTATGGAAACACTGAAGAACTATGTTGACTCTTTTAATCCTTAGTAAATACAGAGCTCTGGTATCATTTTACAGCTAATCCACAGGATTAAGATTACCCTCATTTACTTTGTCATTCATTTATGGGATAACCTCGTCTGGTGCCAGTGTGTTAGAGGATTGAAACTGTGCGTTAGTTTTCTAAAGCCACTCCCAGTCCATGACTGATATTAATTCAGGCTGAAAGGCAAGGTCTTTCAGAATAAGGCCGTCCACCAGAGGTGGCGACGGTGAAATAGACTCTGCTAGGACTTTAGCCTTTGCATGGCCACTCTGCTCACCACCTTCACCTTGCACTTTCAAATTAAACTGCAGCTTCACAATCACAGGTTGGAACCACTACACTGGCTGGAACCAGCTGCTAGGTTGGAGGTCCAGGGGTAAAGCAGAAAGAATGCAGAATTATTCATCCTTGGGGACCCAGGAGAGTTCTAGGTGTCCTGTGATCCTGCTTATTGGGCAAAGTGCCCAGCAGGTAGTATGTTTATAAAAATGTCTGAAGGGCTATTGCATTTAAAGAAATGAATATTTAAGTATATGTTTTCTTCTAGGCATTGTACTGGATAGTGATACACATTTTCTCATCCTCACCGTAACCTTGTGAAGTAGGTATCATTGTTGTCCTGTTATAGGGCGGTTAAGTCATGGACCTGGTGATGGCAGCCTGCATGCTAGGTTACCTGAATAAGCTGGGACTCACGGTTATATAATCTTACAGTTTCCTCAAAGGAAGCACACTGTGCCAAGTGTGGGCAGTGTAAGCCTCAGGTCTATTTAAGGCCACACACTGGCTGGTTTGGTTTCACTCCATTTATAAGGAAGGAAAGGGGTTATATGTGTGCAGCGGGCTTCTTCCTGCTCCCACGAGGCTCTGAGTTTGTTGTGATCGAGCACTCAACAGCTGCAGGGCTCGAAGGAAACCTAACGGTGTTCTAGGTAAAAATGCCACATGATGTTTCTCTCTTGTACAGTAGTCTTCCCAGATGGTAGTTCAGCTCCAGTGAGAGGCTTAGTTAGCATTTTCAGAGGTAGCCTATTTCTTCCATAACCACACCATCAAACTCTTCCTTCTATACAACAATAAACTTTGTAGCTTCCATGCGGGGGTTTAGACTCTGCCCCTTGGGAAAAAGCTCTCAGGCTGCTTCCACGAGCCTGCCCCAGCAGCTTCCTGGAGTCAGGCTGGCACCGGGTCAGCTACTGCGTGTGCTGCGGAAGCCTCAGGGGAGTCCCCTTCCCAGGAAGGCAACCACAGAACTGACATGCAATGTATTCAAAATTCAATTTATTAACACATACCTCTGTCCTGAGATACCTAAGATCGGATGTTTACTTGTGATGAATAAATATTAGCTGTTTACTTCCCTTAGGCCCTTTACTTCTCTTAATGGCATCAGAATCAACCTTCTGAAGCTCTTAAGAGACATTTCAGTCCACTGTGTTCATGTAAAGCGCGTCTATGGGTGAGGGTGAGACCACAGATTTCTAAGTGTCTGTCAGATTCAAAGTTTGAAACAAACAAGGCAAGGAGATCTTGGACCTGCCTGCATATGAAGCAGTCTTGAAGCAGAATGATGACTTACTGGCAAAAGACAAGGAAGTTTAAAGACTGCCACTGGGGAAGAAAATGCGACTGATTTCATTTCCTTCTGATATAAATAGCAGGTGCTCAGATGCACTGAGCTAAAAAACAAGTGAGAGAGGGAGAAAAGAAGTAGTTCTACCAACTGCCAGGAGCTTAGAAACAGGAGATATATTTTTATTCAAGTTCTTTTTCCCTTGGGGATCAGATCTCAAGTTTTAATTTAATTTGGCTTGAAACTTTGACCCAGTGAAAGGTACTGTCAGAGCAGGAAGAGAGCACATGAAAACCAGCATCACCGAAGACTGCCCGTGATGGGAAGCACACAGTCTAAGGAACTATTGTCTGAAGTGTAATAGCTCTATGGTTTCATTCTAGGAATGCAGTGTTTTAGGCAACGGCTGTATAATGAATGGTCCCCAGCTGCTCTCATAGTAAAAGTCCCTGAGCAGGGGAAATGTCATTCCTGTAACAGATGAACGAAAGTAAACTAATATCAGAAGAAACATCAACAGTGTCTTCCCTCCAGAAATGGTCACAGGGCATGGGGCCCTCGGAGGGGCTGTGCTTGGTTTAATGCTCTGCTGTTGCCATCTTGAGTATGATAATTTTTAAATGAGGGGCTCCACATTTTTATTTTGCCTGGGATTCCACAAATGATGCAGCCAGTCTGCAGTGGTTGTGATGCTTTGGAAAGGTCAATTGATGTTGCATAATAATCTAAATCAAATGTAAGTTTCTTTTATCAAGGTTGTGAGATCAAGGTCCTTTCTAAAAGGGAAAGAAAGGTGGCATTTTAGGTTGAGAAAGAGAATCATGAGGTTTTAGAGACTGGTAATCCTAGAGACCATGGTTACTAACAAGCAGAATTTGGCCCAAGGTTGTATCACATTGAAATGTTTAGTTGGAAGTGGAGACTATTTAGAATTGTCTTGAAGTTTTCAATATATAGGATGCCCCAGAAAAATGTACACACACTTAACAGCTGATAGCTCAATTGATATTTATTTCTTCTCAGATTTAACCTATTGGAATTAATAATTATTCAAAGTGTGTATACATTTTTTGGGACACCCTGTATATGACACAATTGTGCTGGTTACTATTAATGTCCCCTTCTCTTAGTTATTCACTTGATAAGCATTAAATAAAATGTTAACTGGCTTTTCTCAAGTTCATGTGTCCAGAGGGCAAGACTGCAGGTCTCTCCTTGTGGCCTCAGCAGGAAAGCATAGTATGAACTGTGGTGGTGGAGTCATGGCAAGACAGAAGTTTACAAAGTTTCTTTCCTTTTCTGGGGAATCTAATCAACCCAAGAAGAAAGACAAAGATACCGGTATCAGTGGTTCCCCAACTAAACAGCTCAGATCACCCTACAGTGAAACCCACAGATAATAAGCACCAGCCACACACTTGAAGATCTTAATCTTCTTGCTAGTGTCCCACTTTGTGGTTGCAACAGTTTTATTAAAATATACACACGTACCACACAACTGGTCCATTTAAAGTGTATAAGGTAATGGTTTTTAGTATGTTTGGAGTTGTACAACTATTGCCACAACCAACTTTACAACATTTTCATCACTCTAAGAGAGAACGAATCCTGAGCAGTGACTCTCCATTCCCCCACTCCCCCAGCACTGCTGAGTGTGAGCAGACAACCAAGGATTATCAGACACCTGAGAAAAGTCACTACTGTAAAAGGGAGACAGAAATACATAAGAAAGCTAATCAGAGGGAACATTATTAACCTGGGAGAAGGAAATGCCAAAAACCCACATCCCAACTATCACATATCCTTAGATAAGTTACTGTAACTATGAAATTAAAAAATATGATAAGTAAGAAAGAGGTCTTAGCAAGTAAAATTATAATAGTAGAAATGAATGACTCAATAACAAGGTTCTATGAAAATATGAGTAGCAGTTCCAGTTTTCAAATGAGGATATACAGGGAGAGAGAAGAGAGCAAACAGAGGCAAGGAACTCATCAAGAAAATGTTTTAGACCTAAAAACAAACAAAAAGGAAAAATTAAAGAAAAAATAAAAAAAATTTCTTAGACCTGAGTGCGTAGACTGAAAAGGCCCACTGAGTATACTTTACAATGGATGAAACTACAAGCCACTCCAAAGCACTTTATCAGGAAAAAGAGAAGGTTTTCAAACTTTTAGACTGATGGAGAGTGGGGGGGGGGGGTGGAAAGGGTCATATGCAGAGGATTAGGATACAGAATGGCTTAGGACTTCTCAACAGCAACCTGGGGAGCCTGAAGACAATGGAATAATACCTTTAAAAACCTAAAGCAGTGATTTTCAACCTTTTTCATCTCAGGAAACACATAAATTAATTATTAAAATTCTGTGGCACACCAAAAAAATATACTTTTTGCCAATCTGACAAAAAATAGGTATCATTTTGATTTACAAAAAAAAAAAGTAATTACCTACCCTTTGCTGTAAAGTGACTTTTTAAATAATCAGGTGCCTATACTTACATAGAAGGATTTCTGGTACCAAGAATTAACCAATCAGATGCAGCCTTGTTATGTGATACATGTGACCAAGAAGATGCAACTCTATTATATGACCTATATATTTATGGTTCAAGATAGGGTGTTCACACCAGATGGCTATTGTTGTGTTGGCTGTTGTCATTTTTTGACAGTCTAAGGGAAAAGAGGTCAGTGCCCCTGACTAGTCAGGTATTGCATGTTTTAAAAATTCTTGTGGCACACTGGTTGAAAATCACTAACCTAAAGGGAAACGATTTCCAAGATAAAATTCTATACCATGCTAAACTATCTTACGAGTGAGCTTAGCAAAAAGACATTTCAGACATGCAAGATCTCAAAAATTTATTTCCCACCAATCCTTTGCTAAAAAAATACTGGAAGACTTTGCTCCACAGAAACAAGGGAACACGAAGTGGAAGGTATGAGAACTATGAAGCAGGGGAGCCAACGTCAGAAACAAAGGGAATCCCCAGAACAAGGTGAAGCAAGTTCCCAGGAGGACAGCTGTGCACAGGCAGAGACAGCCGACGGGATCAGGTCACTCTGGGGAGAGGTTCTTCAGGTGGCTGACAGGACAGTGATGCACAATGTCTGATGCATCTGAACCAATGAGACATGCGTGAAGAGCTTGAGATTCAATTAGTAAGAAGTACGTAGACAACTAGGCAAAGGAAACATAACAGAGCATCATTTTGGGGAAAAATACCAGGAAAAGTAATGATACTTTACAACAGGGCACAGTTGTGAAAAGTGTTTATGACATAATAAGGTAAATAACAATCTAACCAAAATCACAATGCACCTCTATGAGGAGGGTGGAGGGAATGAGAAGAGTTAGTGAGACAGGTGATAAAAGGGAGCTATATTATTTTCTTCCAGCAAAAACAAAAAACCCCAGGAAAGAGCGCTTTGTTTAGAGATGATGGGGAGCAGAGGTTACCACCCCCTAAATGCCTCTTTGGGATATTATTTTAAGCTGATTATTTTTAAGGCCTAGAATGCTGTAGTTTAATCTGAACTAAGTGTGGTAGAGAGGCCCATTTGATCAAAGTCCCCTGTGTCCCATCATCTCTAGATGGCCCAGCAAACATTTGTTTACTAAACATTAACTCTTTTCATCTCCCCAAGAACTGCTTTACTTCCTTTGAAATCCCAGGTCCCTCCTCCCTCCCCCTCCCTTAGTCCAGAATGACATATATACCTCATTTGGCTTTACTGTCTTTGGAATTCTTCATACTTATGTGACTTCCCTGTGTGCACATCTTAAAACTTGATTTTCTCCTGTTAATCACCTTAAGTCATTTTAATTATTCAACCAGCCAGAAGAACCAAGAATGGAAGGGGGAGTTTTCCCTCCCCCACAGAGAGGAAAAAACCAAATAGATAAAAAGGTAAAAATGATTACCCTTGACGAAGAGGAAATGGTAGGGAGCGAATGGGATATTTTTTTAAATCAAAGATATACTCAGGAAAAACATGAAAAGAAGTATGAAGAGAACAGTTAGTACCATAGAAACATGTATGATATGATATAAAGCAGCATTTACGCTGGGATTACAATCACATAATGAACGTAGGGAGCCTGACTGGGGTTTACAAAAGCACTAACCATTCTATCAAGGTGATGGGATTAAGAATAACTACTTTCTTTTCCAAATTCCCTAGAGTATAAAATTCCTATATAGCTTTCATAGTCAGAAAATGAATTCACAGAGCTGAAAAAGTTTACTCCTTAACATAGACTGAAAACTGGTTCAGAATTACTTCTATTTTTCAAATCCAAGATTTCGAGTTATAAAGGAAAGACCCTGGGCAGCTGGGCTTTCTTTCTTTCTTACTCTTTGTTTTCCTTCCAAGTCAGCATCAGGAATATGATGAACCAGTCTTCTAAAAATGACCAACTAATTAAAGGTAATGGTTGTATTTATTTCTTCCCTCAGTGCTATGAATCTCTGATACAGCCTTTTTTAACACAATAAAAATAATACTTTGCCAAGTCTGAGGAAACAAGAAAAAAAACCCTCCAAATATCCAAAGTTAATTCTACCTGAACAAAGAAATGCTAACCTTTTATAATTTGTAGTGTGAGGCATTTATATTAGGATGACTTTCATTTTAATGTTTAAGAAATGAAACAAAATGACCTCTGCAGTCCAATTCTTGAAACACCTCAAGCAACATTCCAAACAGCCCATCAGATTTAAAAATAAAATAATTTAAAATATTAATACCTTTTCATTGCAAATGAAATACATGATTAAAAAAAATCAGTAAACTATTTAATAGGAGAAAAGCATTAAAACCATCAGACCTAGTTCTACAGCTCAAAGCTGCAAAATCATAAATGCTGCTTGTCTCTCTTCAAGTGAAAATGACTACTGAGAAAACTTAAATTTCTTTGACCAATATTTGCACAAACCTTTTTTCTTTTTTAATCTATAGGATGATCTGTTTCAAACCCACTCCCACAGAGGAGGCTTTTAGTTTCAGGGGTAAATGATCCTGTGGGTGGTATTTTGATGGAAACAGTCTAAACAATTACTTAAGAAGTTGAAAAATCTGCCTCATTAAAAAACAACCCTGGCTTCTCCCTTACGGGCTGTTTGGCATTATCACCAGTGCCTGCACCACCCCCACAGCGCTCCATCTTTGCTAACAAAACCCCTGATTTTGAGCTTAGGTAGTGGGTTGAGACCAGTAGTGTCAGTGGAGGTAGGTCTCTTCCCAGCCTACTTTGCAGCAAGAGGTGGTCTTGTGATTTGCTGGGACAGAACTGGGAAAGCTCCCCCTAGATCCCCTACACATTGATAAAAAACCAAATTGTTGCAATGAGAAACACCCTCCCTTGTTTTCGTTGCTCTTTTTGTTTCTTTTTGGCATAAATCCCTGGAGTGAGGAGGACATGATGTGTGAGGTTGTGGCAGCCACCTTGTGACCATGAAGCAACACAGAGAAGCAAAACCAAAAAGTAGAGGATAGCGAAGCAGAAGATGGAAAGAGCCTGGATCCATGAGACTGTCACTGGCAGCTGTCCTTACCCTGGACTGCATATTTCTGAACTTTATGTTAAGTAAATGACAAATATCCTTTATTATATATCAGGCCAGTACCATTCAATCCCTTTTAGTGTCATGACATTCATAGGACATGCTACCATGGAGGAGACTGCTGGCACCTGAGGTGAACAACCGTGGGGGCTTCGGCTGCCCCCAGCCCTGCTCAGCACCCCAAAGACTGAGGGGATAAACATCTCTGCTCATCTTTTTGGGGCTCACCAGTGGGCCTCACCATGCAGGCTGGAAAGTTCTAGTTGAAGCTATATCTACTAATGGATTTTCTGTTACTTGGGCTGAAAGCATTTCTAGTACTGGGCTCACGTCTACTTCTCAATACAAAGTGATGAGATTTCATGAGATATTGTTCTTTCTCTAGCAACATATTCATATGGAAGAAACACTGATCTAAGACTAAATCACATCGTATGATTCCATTGACTGGACTATTGCTATTTAAAGTGTGTTCTTTTTTGTCAGTTATGGGGCCACTTCCTAATTGACTAAGGTTACATTTCATGAGATCCAAAACTAGGAATGCTTTCAAGTGATGCATCTGAGACTAAATTCATAATGGTTGAAGAATTATAGATTTTAGAGGGAAAATTACATTAGTGTCTAGAAGTTCATTTTGTGCATCAAGTAGTGTTTTTTATACTGTCTTAGGTTCGGGTACACAATGCCTTGGTAATAATGGACTGTTTTATGTTACTGGTATGTATATTAAGTCCCTTTTACTCATCCCACCAGTGCTTACCCGATAGGGTTGACAGTGCATTACATAAAATAATATCTGTAGAGTGCTCAGACTAAATGGTATAGAACAGGCATCTATTAGGGTTATATCATAAACAGAAAATGTGAAAATTGTGCATTAATTAATGGTTGCTAGAACTCATTCATTTTCCAAAAATTGCCTTCCATATTTAGTAAAAGGCTTCTTAAATATTATTAGATAAGTGCTATGAAAATGTGAAGCTCTCACCATCCCCCAGAATTCATGTACTTATTTCCATCTGAGGCCAGTGCCCAGGTGACCTGCCTTCCTGTCTTGGCAAAGAGGCAGAATCTCCGGTTACACTGGAGAGCTGTGTGTTCTTCAGCAAAAATATCCAGTTCCCTAGTTCTCCAGAAGTCACACTGAGAGGGCTTTATGTGGGAGCCCCTTGTTTATTAAGAACTGTTTCTATGTCACTGAGGCAAGGAAATACATTTTAAATCTGTCTCAACCATGGACTGATGTGTGGGATTGAATGACAAGAAGAAATTGGAGCACTCTGCTAGCTCACGGTGCCTGGGGTGGGGAGCCCAGGGCTCATCAGTCTGTGCTTGAAAAGTTAAATGTATAATAACTCTTTCAAACATGGCTAGAAGCAAGTGATCATTACACATCTTCCTGGAATTAAACTTTCTAATAAAATAGCATTTCCCTCCTTGGGATCCCTTCTTAGTTCAGCCAAGCATAAGCACCTCAGCTGTTGCATGTCGGATAATGAAGAAACATTTTCTGAGCACTCACTATGCCAAAGACAATGGAAAATACCCTGAGGGATGTGCAGCTTTTGTCTTTTGGCACTCTTCGTTTGCTGCAGGTATCACACAGCTCCGGGCAAGACATCTTTCCTAACTGTTCTCCGAACTCACTTTGCACAGGTCTTTCATTGAACTGACCTTCTATTGAACTGGCGCGCCTTCTATTGTATTTATTTATACAAATATTATAGTTTCTCAAGCAAAGACTTCTCAACTTTTCTATCCTCTCTAGCATCCTATACAACGCCCTGTGCCTAGAAGGCCTTTCCCACCTGTTTGGGGGAACTGGATGCAGGGGTAGGGAACCCTTTTTCTGCCAAGGGCCATTTGGATATATATATAACATCATTCTTGGGCCATACAAAATTATCAGCTTAAAAATTAGCCTGCTATATTTCGTCAAAGATTTCATTAACTCACCGCTAATGTGATGGCTGGAACTGCTTCTCTTTGACGAGGCCTTGGCAGGGCCAGACCAGATGATTTTGCAGCAGTCTACAGCCCGAGGGCTGGACGCTCCCACCCCTGGATTAAAGTGTATGTGAATTATTTATATGAATAGATGTGGTAAGGATCTCAGCCTGAGACACTGAGACGAAGCAATGTCTATTCGTAGGATTTAGATCTGCATGGTGGGCAAGGCCCAGTGCAAGTCTATTTGTCGAGGACCGAGGAAGGACTGTGGAAGCAAATACTTTGAATGGTGTCTCCGTTATCACAGGGTCTGTCTGGTTCAGTGCAGCAGGCTAACCCCGAGGGCTCATGTTTGGTTCCTAGGGTGAGAGACGGGGAGGGGGAGGGGGAGAGTACAAGCAGACAAAAAACCAGGGAGAGCTATTTTACTCAAAGTCTATAAAACGCCAGGCCCAAGTAGTATTGCTTGGGGGCCCCTCTAACAAGGGTGCTCCTCCCATGCGCCACAGAGCTGCGGGGCCGCGGGGCCTCCAGCGTGGAGGCTAAAGGCCCAGCAGGGGGCGGCAGGGAGGCTGCGGTCCTGGCAGAGGGACGAGGGGGAAGCGGCGGCTCTCGGTGGGACTGGGCTTGCTGGTGGGCACCAGGAGACAGCCTTGGGGACTCACAGGCATATCTGCAGGGTGCCTGACAGGGGACGAAGCATCGGCCTGGGCAGACCGGGCACGCACCAGTAAAACTAGGGCATCTGATGGTAACCCCATTTGCTCCCACGCGTTGGTGGGACCTGGTGCAACTCTAGTTACACGGAAAGTTGAAAAGGCCCAGAAGTGAATGTGGTCTAACTTAGCACAGCCGCTCCTGTCTTATCAACGTTTTTCACTCACCCTTCCCTTCCGTGGGGCCGGTCCGTGGGGCATGTGGGCATTGGGAAGACCTCAGGTGTGTCCTGATTTACTGTCTCCTAATGAGATGCCAACCAAAGCAAAAATACAAAGGGCTCTTCCCCAAATAGCCTTTTAAACTCATTGCACCCCACCAGGAACACACTCACGGCGAATGAATCCCTTATTGATGATGCTGTCCATTCTGAAAGAGGCTGCCCTGAACGAACAAGGGGTCAGGAAATGTAGGTCCTAGTTTTCGTTCGGCTATTAAGTTATGTTGCAACCTCAGAGTCCTCATGCAGCAACTCTCCGGGCCTCTCTTAATTTATGGACAAAGAGGCAGAGGCAGGTGGAACACATCCCACCTTATTGTAGTCATCTCCAACCCCTCTAAAACTACAATAAAGGGTTAAAAAAAGATGTAAACCTATACAGAGGGCAGAAGATGGGAGAGGCTAACAGTACAACACTTGGGAGCCTGAAAAGCACGTGGACAGGTAGTCACTGACTTAGCAAACCCAAGAGAACTGAATCCTAAGCTGCCACTGGGGGAGGTAAAGAGACACAGCCAGGCAAATGCTCTGCCCCGTTCCTACAGAAGACAAAAGCTTTCTGTGTTCTCTCTGATGAGTGTATAGAACAGAGGATACCTCGACCCAGGGGCACCAGAGGCACTTGAGGGAAAAGAGAGCGATGGAGTGAATGTGTGCATGTTAATGCTGAGAATCAGCCCTCTTTCCTGCCCAGGTTCCAGAAGGCTGTCAGAGGGGCATCTTCCCTCCAGCTAGGAGTTGGAAGCAACTCCTGTAGGGAATCTGACCAGGTCAACAGCAGACTGGCAGATACTAACATTGGTTCCACCATCAGAGTTCAGCCAGGGAACCTTTCAGTGAAGCCTGATTAACTTAAACGCTTAATAAGCTTCTAGTCAGCTTTTTAGTCTCCCATTCAAACACCTGGTTGAGCAACAAGCAAGGATTCCCAGAAATTTGAGGATAACCTTCAATATGAACGGTGTAGACCAAAACAAACAGAAAAAGGCAACCTGAATGTAAATTGAGACCAAAAGGCGAGAAGAGGGGGAAAAAAATCTAATGCCGATACCCTCAGAAAGAAAGAAGAAATCACAGCCATGAAATAAGGAAAGACTGCTGAGAAAAAGGACACTTCAGTGAACAAGAAAGAATTCTTATAAAATATGGTAACAGAAATGAAAAACTCAGTGGACGGATTAGGAGATAAAGTAGAGGAACTCTCTTAAAAAGTAGAATAGAGAGACAGATGGAAACAAAGAGAAATAAATTGGAGGGTAAATACAGGAGATCCTACATGCATAAAAGGAACAACAGAAAGAAGAAAGTAGATGGGAGGAAACAAAAGAAGTTAAGAAAATTTCAAACTCAACAGCACGAATGTACAGAATGAAAAGGCCCTCTGAGTGTTCCACACAATGGCTGAAAATAGACTTATACCATGTATATCACCGTGAAACACAGACAACACTGAGACAACACTAAGGGGAAAATGAAGAGATTATAAGCTTCTGGGGAAAAAATGCCATATACAGAATATCAGGAATCAGAACAGCACAGGATCTTAGTGGTAACCAGAACCTAGGATTACGGAGCAAAGACTTCACAATTTTGAGAAAACATTATAATACAGAGTTGTCTATCAGCTAACCTATCAGTCAAGTGCGAGGGTTATAATAAAGACTTGTTTAGACATGCAAGGCCTTGACTATTTTGCCCTTCATGAATCCTTTCTTAGGAAGATACTGGAGGATGTGCTACATCAAAACGAGGGAGTAAACTAAGAAAGAGGAGGGTACAGGATATGAAACAGGGAAATCAACACAGACAAGAGGTTACTGGGATCCCAGGATGGTGGGGAAGGGAGACCCCAAGGTAACATAAATGCTTCAGGCCCTAGGGGCCAATCAGTCCAGACTGGAGCAGGTCAGAAAGCTTTGGGGGAAACTTCTGCAAGACAATGAAATTAACAGGACCTGATGCATCTAAACGGTTTGAGAATTGAGACAAATGGTGGAGAGTTTGGGCTTCCATTAAGGACAAATACATAGAAAATGAAGCAGACGAAAGAATGAGATGATTATTTATTACAGAGAAAACAAAAAGATACAGAAAAGGAAAACCAAACACAGCATTCACACAGTCATAATAAAACAAGCATTATAGATATTAACACAATCATAATGGAACTATACTGGGAGACTGGAAAGGTGGGGAAGGGAGGGGAAGGATGGATGCATGCATGTGCTGGGTGTAGAGTGGGGAAAAGACAGCAAATCTTCATCTTCTATAGTGGGAAGTTATTAGGTAATGCTTAAACCTGAAAGATCAAGAAACAGCAATATAAGCATTCTATTAAGAGAGATGGAATTAACTGCCAAACAAATCAGCTAAAAGAGGTGAAGGTGATGGCGTCTGGGGACAGTAAAGTGTTTAAGGGGTGGTGAACAAGGACTGCTCTTTCCCAAAAAAACTTTATACAGCTATTTGACTGTTAAACTCCACAGACAGAATTTTGATACAAAAATAAAAAATAAAAGTAAAAGGGCTGGGTGACAAGATGTCAAGAGGACCCTCCCATTTCCAAAGCTCCATGATTCTTCAAGGGCAAGCTGTGCTCCTGGGATTGGGAAAGCATCAGGAGGGTGGGCAGGAAAAAGGCGAAGTAGTAAAAACTTGCTCCAGTTCACAAATGAGCTTTGCCCTGGTCTTGAAACGGTTGCCTTCTCTCCTGTCACGACTCAGTGACGGCAAAGAGAATGGGCGGTAACAGCAGTTAGAGTGACTGGGCACCAACCCAGCAGCACTCGCGCCTGAACAAAAGATAAAGCCCCTCTCCCGGACCGCGTGCTTCGGCCCTCAGAAGCACCCCTGCAGTGTGATGAGAAACAAGGAAAGCAAAGGCAGGGAAACTCCAACATGTATTTTCTCCGGGTAGTCATCAGGATGGCCTTTTCGTTTTAGCCAAATCCTCTGTTGAGAAAACAAGTCTGGTCATTTTAAAGTCCTTTGGTGACCTTCCAAACACTAATTTTTAATATGGCCGGTCAGAAAAATAATGAGCTCCTTTACATCATTATATATTTCCTCTTTATTATTTTATCCTTAAGAACAGGCTATGAAATAAATACATTTTGGATTAGTATTATTCTGGCTTGAGATTGTACCATTGCCTCCCAATTCCCTCATTACTCTTACCTAATTCTCCTCACACCCATGAGCTGAGGAGATGAAAGCCAAAGGCCGGTTGTGTTTAGTCTGCCTGTCTGGGGCTGGGGCTGTTAGTTTCTCGGAAATTAATGAGTCCTCAGCACAGGTTTACTGTGGACTTTCGAGGTGAAATTCTTTCCCCCAAAGATCAACAAGTCATCTGAATGACAAGGAGACAGAGCTAGCTACTGTGGAGATCATTTCACAGGTAACAGAGGGAATAAACAGGGGATGTGGGGATCGACTTTTTTCCAGCCTTGGAAGAAATTGTTAGTTATTCTTTGTGTCTGTTTGCTGTGTATCAGAGAAGTGACATGAACCTGGGGATGCTCTGCTGAGCCTGGCCCTCGAGGGTGCCGGGGGTGGGGGAGGAATGAGCGAGCCTGGAAGAGGGTCACCCACCACGGCTCTCAGACCCTGGAAGTCACCACTACTCTGTATGTGACAACAGAGCTGGGTGAGAGGCGATGGCGCAGAAGGCAAGTGGGAGTGCAGTGCGTGGGCCAAAGGGGGGCCACAGCAGCCGAAGGCCGCTGAAGTGAAGTAGCCAGGCCCGAGGCGCTGCCCTGCGTGGGGCCACTTGGGCAGGAGCAAGACACCAACTGTATAAGGCCTGCTGACAAAGGGTGGAACAAATCAAAAGGACAGGAAGAAATGGTCAGGGCTGAGAGGGTGACGTCCAGGGGCCCAGAAGGACCAAAGGAACCTCTGAGCAGAGCAAGAGAGTCAGTGAAGCCCGTGCGATTCTGAAGAGAATGACTTTCGTCACTAAGTCAGGAGGTCTGCAGACTTAGGCCAGGAACAGCTGCTGAGCGGAAATGTAGCTGGGTCTCAGGTCAGAGGGGCTGGCTGGGAGGCGGGTTTGGGGCACGTTGCACTATTCCCCAGAGGTGTTGCTAACCTAAAATACCTCCAGGGCGAGGGCACCTTTGTTTAGGATACGTCCAGGTCAGTCTGAGGTATGAGAAAGGAAGCGAGGTCCCGTCTCCGCATGATGACCTGGAAACCCACCCACTTTGCTGCGGTTTTGCTTTGCAGGCATCACGGGGGGCCTCTTACTTCCTTGAACGAGCCCATCTGTGTTTCAGTGAACCACAGGCAGAGAGCTTCAGTCCTCAGTAAATAGAGAGGAGAGGGCCACCTTCAAAGAACTTGATTTCTTAAGCTCTAGTGAGCATAAGGAGCCCTTGGGAAGTGCACTAAAACCTAGATGTAGAACCAGTCATGCTCTGAGGAGCATTTCTCCAGAGACTCAGTGAAGGAGGGCAGAGGACTGGGGAGGGTCTGCAGAGACACCCACCGGCAGCCAGCCCTTCTCCAGAGGTGGCAACACTAGTAGCTGAAGTCAAGGGAAGTAGAGATGAAGTTTTTTTTGGTTTCAGAACTAAGAAACAGAAAACGGATATTTTTGGTAAGTTAGGCTATCCAAAGGCTGGCCAACACTATCCCCCCCCCCCCAATATGGCTTACCCATAAATTGGATCCACTAAAAAAATCTTAATAATGCAAGAAAAGCACCTAGAAACATTACCATGTACCAATTAATCAAAAAACCACGTAAGTGTTCTTTGAATTAATGTTGAATCCCCAATTATTCTTCATAAAATGTCAGTGATCTGAAAAATTCTCTTTAATATCCTGCCCATGCCAAAACGTATGAGGGATAATTTGAAAAGCTAATCACTTCAGAAGTATTTCTATAATTTGTCAGAAAAAAAAAAGCATCTCATGAAATCCAGGTGCAAATTAGGTGATATAATTCCTTCCTTTTTTTCTGGGGTTGGGGAGGGGAAGCTAAACTAACAGGCATATTATGAAGCTTCTATCAGGCTCCAGTGTTCTCTGCAGGTGCCCTAGTCCCGAGTGTAAAGATACGGCACCACTCAGGGTTGCCTGTCACCCAGCAGGCCCAACACGGCCCCTGTTCCTAAAATGCGATCTTCTCTTGGGAGGCTGTGTAACAAAGCAGGTTTCTGCTTCAGGACCCTAAGGAGTCTTACTTTCCCCAAAGTCTCTATCATCATTTGCTTGTTTCCTGATCCTGGAGAAAACATCACCAAATCCTTCACTGTAAGAATGGAAGTGAAACTGGGGTCCTGGCAATCAAGCACAGGTATTTTTCTAGAGCATGAGGGGTGGCTACCCTGTCTCCCTTTGTGGAACTCTTGAGCCAAAAACCCTTTTGATCGATGCCATGCGCCTGGAGTTAGCTCAGACATTTCTATGAGTGTTTATAACTGACATCTACTCTAGCGCAGCACCAGGGAAAACATTACTGTCAGACAGACTTATTGGTAAATACTGGAGTCTCTAATTGCACAGATCATTTTTAAAAAACTACAGCTACTTGACACTACTCTGACATTGGCGTGGTAAAAAACCCCGTCTCTGTGATTCCTTTCATAAGAGTCTACACCGATTCCTGTGCTTGCACACACATTCCTCAGGCTCCTCTGCCAGCCCGTGCCAGGGGAGGACCCTGGCAGGAGAGGCGGTGCTGGGAGCGAGCGGAGCCTTTGGGCTTCTTCTCACTCATTTTTTTTCTTCCTTCTTTGGCTGGTGTCTCTGGAAGTGGCTGTGTCCCTGCCACTATCCCAGCTCTTTAAGTGATATCTTCCTCTACTGTCCCTGCTCCCGAGGTGGCAGCTGGTCCCCAGGCAGGGCCCTCCTTCACGAGTCTAGGTCCTGGCCACCTCCTGCAGCTACTTACCTGGGTCTCTTCCACTCCTCCCTTCACTCTTCCGGCCTCCCCACACTCCATAACCAATTCCCTTTACTAAATTCTCTTTGAAATTCCAAGTGTGCTTTCTGTTTCCTTGACTGGAATGTTATTAGAACTAAGAAAGTGCTCTGCACGGCTTGTTGCCAAGGGCAGTTCCATCTTGTCCTTTACAGTGGAACTTACCAGAAAGCTGCAAGGTGTTAGCATCTGGAATCACTTGGTTATTTTAACAAACACTTTGATGTGCTTACTATGTGCCAGGAGGTATTGTAAATGCTTTTCAATTAGTATTTCATCATAATGCATATTTTACAAATGAAGAAACAGGCACATAAAAGTAAAGTGACTTGCCCAAAGTGAGGTAGCTAGAAGTGGCAGTTTGATGATTTATAGTAATTAAAATGAAAGAAAAAGACCCAGCCGGAGGAGGGGGTGTGGGCGTGGAGATGTGGTAAGGAGGTCTGTCTGCATGTTTGGAGTAACCAGATTAACAAGCATAAACGCACCTCTGGAGAGGTCAGATTCAATTTCAGCATCGGCAGGAGGGCTGCAGGGACCTTCCGAGGGACCAGCCTGGGCTGGCACGTGGGTACAGCAGGTAGCTGCCACGTCTACAACCGGTACTGCAGGCGTGCGCTCTCCCTCCCTTGAGATTATGGTTAGAGAACCTGGAGTTACTAGAAAGTTCTTGCAACCAACTTTCTTCTCCCTTCATTTTGTAAGTAATAACTGTCCTGCTAACCTTACTATGTCAACGGAAGATACAAGGTTTTCTAAATCAAGCAGAAACATATCTACTTGCAGAGCTGGAAATAAAAACTCAAGGAAATAGCTATTTTAGGTTTCTTGTGAATTTAAATTAATATGCCATATTTTGGGTGTTTGAACACTCAGTCTCTCACATCTTGGAAAGTGAAAATCCTCACTCAGAATCACAGGGGAAAGAAAAGGCAAAATGACTAAGAAGAGAATTTGTGCGGATATTACCGCGTTTCCATTAAAAACATCATCTTGTCTGAGATGTGACAAGTGGATGAGGGCAGCTGTTGAATAGCTGAGGCCCGAGCCTTATATCCTATGTCAGTGCAGAAACCATGGCTCTACCTTTGAGCCATATGATCTCAGGAAAGTTACCTAAAGTCGTAGAGCATCCTTCATCTGTCAACTGGAGACAATAAACATAATGACCTTACAGGGTTGCTGTGAGAATTAGGTAACTTCATGCAGGTAAGGAACTTAACACAGACTCTTAATATGGTCCAATAATTAGCTATTATTGTAGTTGTTATAATTATTAAATTATTATTAATGGTTTGAAGTATGACTAGTACTATGATAAAAAAGTCTCCCATAGCCATGATGTTTCTAATAAGGAAACTTAGCTGATGACTTCTAGAACGATCACCATAGGTAGACATTGACATAATCCCATCACTTTGAGTACTGGAAATACTTCAGTTATTAAACAGCAAAATATGGCTCAAACACAGGGCCAGAATTCATGTTAGGAAAAAAATAACTACCAATCAACTTTCTGCAGCTAGCACGCACAACAAGGAGAGGGCTGGAAGTATCTGGAGGCCGTGATGAAAGAGTGGAACAGTAGAAAGAACACGAGGCTTGGACCTGTGTTCCAGTTTGAATTCTAAGAGCACCTTATGTGACCTTGGATATGTCATATAATGCATATCTCTGCATTCCTCTTTCCTTATAGTTTAGATGAATCTGTAATATAATGGATCTCTGAACTTCTTGGGGATGGATGCCTTTACTTGTGTGTCCTTCAATTTGAGTGGTAAGCCATTTGTGGGGAGGGGCTTGTGGCTAGCGGCAACTGTTCACTCCTCTCCTAGGTTCATAATACTCTCTTGGCTGGAAGAAAGGGGCACAGAACTGTGGTCTGATCCACTGGCTCGGCCTCTGAGACCTGGAATGTTGGACTCATTATTTAGAGAGCCTTTGCCAGCTGTCCATCTGTGTGCAAATGACCAGTGACCTCCTCTAACACATTTGCCCTTCTCATAATATTCCAAATGTCCACAGGGTGAGCCAACTATTAGAAATAGCCACTAGCAAAGCAGGATATTAAACAGAATGGTGATGTTGTTAAAGGCATCTTTGATGGTAAAGTATAAATATATTGGGATGCGGTAGGGCTTTCGATCCTTATGCATAATCAGAGCTTCAGCTTTGCTACCAACTGTGCAGGAAATCATGAAAAAAATTAATATTCATGAGTGTAACCCATTTCCACAACATCAAATTGTTCTTAACTCTGAGATAAAACACATTTGCGTCTGCATTTCTTAGCGTTCAATGCATACCTCCTGTAAAAGAACAGAGTTTTCACTAGGAAAGAAAAGTCAAGGGTCAAAATTCAGAATTGAAATCCCACCATTTGACTGGGAAGCGTGTTCCTATGAAGTGCACAAGCTGACCCAGAACTGTACAGTGAAACTTGAAAATACATACTCCCAATCATCAGTTCAATAATACACTTTTAAAATGACACTATTTGTTCTTTGCTTCCTAGTCAATTTTTGGAGTACACTTAAAAAGAAAAAAGAACGGATTGCTATTGGAGTTTTTGACGTTACAAAACACAATCCATTTAAAAAAGGAACAATTCTAAGCGACGGAATGACAACCGCTAGTTGCAACACTTACAGTTGATTTAAAGTGCTGATATACATAGCATAATATTACAAAGGGAAAACAGACCACTTGGCCTTAACAGAAAAAATGATTCCTAGATAAAGAGAAAACCCCTAATGTGCATTATACCATCAGTATTCAACTCCTTTTCCTTCCGGGCTATCGGAATCAGGTTTTAAAACTCAGCAGGCCAACAGAGGTCTGGATCCCTGTGTATTGATTGCCTCGAGAGACACTGGGACTAGGAGGGCTGTCAAGGAAGACAGGATAGAAACACAATCTGCTCATTTCTCTTCAGTCTGCTGGTAAGGCCTCCCTGTGGAATAGGGTGGGGCACAGTGGGTGGGAGAAACAGGAATATTGATTCTGGGGAGTTGGCACGCAATTATTTCTCTTGAGGGCTCTTTAGCACCTCTTCCATACGATTTCCCTGAGGCAGTGGCTGAGATCTGAGGCCTGTCTTGGGCTTCTCCTCTCCATCAAGGCTAAACACCGAAATGCCCACAGGCAGGCAGCTGCAGAGATGAATGAAGCAGAGGGCGGCAAGCGGCAGGGGCCATGCGTCTCCCCTCCAGCTGAGCAATGTCAGGGCGCAGTGGAGCCAAGTAGTGCCAGAGCTAGAGGCTTTTCAAAAGAATCAGGGTATTTACGTGAAACTGCTTAAATGTTAGCTTATTTAAAAACAATCTGGGTTCACCAAAATGCTCTTTTCTGGCTTGTATCCCACCTGCTTGATTGTGGCGAAGGCTGCAGGGCGGCTGGTGGGCCAGTTGCGTGGTGTGTTCAGGGCTGATTTCCCGACATCCAGCCTGGAGCCCACTCCCCCGCCTTTTCACAGGCTTTGTAAGCACCCAATTCCCTCTATCAAATCCCTCTCTAATTAAGGTAGAACTGTTTCTTGTTCTTGCCACTGAATCCAACCTGGGCTGACAGCTGTGAAATTGCAACTTGTAGATACAATGCCAAAGAAGATGTAGTTTAAACAATTCATTGCAAAAAAGAAAGAGAAAATCTTAGAGAATGTTGGTATTTTTTGCATCCAAATAAATGATAACCAGTATCAGCATAAATAGAAGGACCAAGAATTACACCACAGCCCCGGAGCGTGCAGATAAAGGGCATGCAGGGGGCTCCCAAGCTGGCCAGGAAGGACTGGGAGTCAGCAGGAGGCAGTGCCAGACCCTGGGGAACCTTATGGATTCCCAAGAGTTGAACAGCTCTGGCCAAGGCTGGATACCTAACTACACACAACCAATGCCACCAAAACAAACAAAAACTTTTAATTTTGTGCTGAAAGTTCTAGTAAATAATTTAATACCATAGCCAGTTATATGCTCCTGATAATGAGAACAGAAGCAAACCATAAGTCACCACCATGGTTTCATACGAGAATTGTTTTTGACCTTGCAAAGAACTTCCTGTGACTTTTCAGCCATCTTTCGAGAGTCTATTTATATTTGAGAGCAAAAGAACAGTGTGCAGCTGGACCGTAGAGATAAAAAAACAACCCTATTGCTTGACTAATTTACATAACAAATTTAAACAGTCAAGGTACACATCAATGTTAGGTATAAGTCACCTTAAATTTTTCTAATCCAAGGAAGCTAACCAAATTACTTTTACAATTCAGGTGAGCTAAATAATTTATGATGGAGCCTTATTTGTCGGCCTTACAGCAGAGCTATCCAAACTCTAGCCCAGCTGAAATTTGTGGCAAACCTGACAATTTGTTCCACTTCTCCAGACCTAGGCTGGCTGCCTCGCCTGCTATCACCTAACCTGTATCTAGCCAAGACAGAAGGAAACAGCAACAAAGAAAAATTTCTACAGAAGCTCCAACCACCAAACCTTAACATGCTAAAGGACCAAGCTAGACTCTATAAATATGCATATATTAAAAATGAATCTTCCATGTTGAGTGAACCAAGCTGCTAGCCTGAAGGTGGAAAATGACTTACAGTGTAAGAAGCACTTCACCCGCACAAATCTGATCTTCATTCCCAGGAGCTAGATTTCAACAACTAGTTCAGCATTTAACAGATAATGAAGGAGAATGTGTACAAAGTAGTCCCATCCTGAAATGCAAGCTAATTACAAAACTGCATATGTAAAAACAGAAAAAGTAAAACAGCTAATCCCATAGGCAATGTTGTGACCTCTTTGTGAAGATCTTTTCAATTCCTAGAAACAATGTTTGGGAACATTCTGTTTAAAAAGGAAAAATATCTAATAAATTAATTTTCTATCTAAGAAATCTCAGTAACCCACCTCAATGCTCAAATTCACATTAAATGTTTGAGAGTCACTATATTAGTTTCCTGTTGCTGCTGTAACAAATTATCATAAATGTAAGAGGCTTAAAACAATAAAATTTTATTAGCTTACAGCTCTGGCAGTCAGAAGTCCTAATGTTCCTTTGTGGAGGCCCTAAGGTAGAATTAGTTGTCTTGCCTTTTTTGGCTTCTAGATTCTGCCTGCATTCCTTAGCTCATGGCCCCTTCCTCCACTTCCAAAGCCAACAGTTGTAGCATCTTCAAAGCTTTCTCTGTCTCTGACTTCTGCTCTGGTATCACATCTCCTTCTCTGACTCCAGTCTTCCTGTCTTCCTCTGTTAAGGCCCTGTGATTACAATGGACTTATCTTGATAATTCAGGATACACTTCCCACTTCAGGATCTTTAACTTAATCAGATTGGCAAAGTCCCTTTTGCTATATAAGGTAACAGAGTCACTGGTTCTGGGGATTAGGATGTGAACAACTTTGGGTGGCCATTATTCTGTCTACTATAGTCACTATGTCACTCATATAAAAAAAGAATATTCAAATATCTTTGCAGCTATCTCTACACTATTAACCAAGAGTGCTTGCTTAAAAAAATCCATTCGTAAGAAATTATTAAATGAAAACAAAGAAAAAACAGACAAGTGTGACTACATCAAAGTAAAAAGTTTTTGCACAGTGAAAGAAACCATCAACAAACTGAAAAGAAAATCTACTGAATGGGAGAAGATATTCACCATTGATACATTCAATAAAGGGTTAATATCCAAAATGGATTAAGCAACTCATATGATTTAACACCAAAAAACACAAACAATCTGATTAAAAATTGGGCAGAGGACCTGAATAGACATTTCTCCAAAGAGGACATACAGATGGCCAACAGACATGAAAAGATGCTCAACATCACTATTCATGAGGGAAATGCAAATTAAGACCTAACTGAGATATCACCTCATACCTAGGAGAATGGCTATGATCAATAATCAAAGAACAACAAGGGTTGGCAAAGATGTGAAGAAATGAGAACCCTTGTGTACTATTAGTGGAACTGTAAATTGATGCTGCCACTATAGACAACAAGGTTCTTCAAAAAACTAAAAAAAGAACTACCTTATGACCCAGCAATTCCACTGCAGGGTATTTATCTGAAGAAGTCCGAAACACTAACCTGAAAAGATATATGCACCCCTATGTTCACTGCAGCTTTATTTACGATACCGAGATATGGAAGCAACCTAGTGTCCCTTAATAGATGAATGGATAAAGAAGATTTGGTACATATATATAATGGAACATTACTCAGCCATAAAAAAGAATGAAATCTTGCCATCTGCAATAGCATGGATGGACCTCGAGGGTAGCATGCTGAGTGAAATAAGTCAGAGAAAGACAAATGCCATATGATTTCACTTACATGTGGAAATAAAGCAAAATAAATGAACAAAGAAACCGGAAACAGACTCAGAAATACAGAGAACAAACTGATGGTCACCCCATGGGAGGGAGTTTAGGGGGATGAGTAAAAAAGGTGAAGGGATTAAAAAGTACAAATTGGCAGTTATAAAAACAGACATGGGGATGTAAAGTACAGCATAGAGATTATAGTCAGTAACATCATAATAACGATACCTGTATATGGTGTCAGATGAGTACTAGACTTACCAGGGTAATCACTCCATAAAGTATATAAATATCTAATCGCTATGCTGTGTACCTGAAACTAATGTAATATTGCACATTAACTGTAATTGAAAAATAACATTAAAAATTATTAAAATAAAAATGATGAAAGATTTGTCTTCTTCCACAGAACCAAACATAAAGATTAACTCTAAAGAAAAATCAGAAGGGTTTTCCCTCGGATGCATTTCTTGCCACAGTGAAAATCAAACATGTTCTCCCTTACTCACGGAGCAGGCGACAGGCACATCTTGGTTGTCAGGGACAGCATGTTCTCATTCAGGGACGCTGGTCTAGTTGTGATGTTGACGTGGTAACAGCCAGATTGGCAATTTGAACGCGCTAAGAATTACCTGTTTGAATAAAGCGTAGTCCTGTTGTGTGGATAATGTTCATCGACATATAAGGAAGAAGATGAAATTGTGGTCGTCAAGGAAGCGGCTTCAAACAGGGACGGCGTGCTGGGCACCAGGTCTGGCCTGTGGCGGGACCCCAGCGCTGCGCAACAAAAGCAACACACGCGCTCATGAGTCTCAGTAATAAATGCTGCTCTCAGGTCTATAATCATTTAGGCGAGTCGAAAGCATTCATTTCACATATTAGGCTGCCAATTAAATTATGAATTAACTGAGATCCTCTGAACTGCAGCAGAAATGTAAAAGAGCTTCCTGCAAACAGGTTAAACAGGAAGGAAATTGCATTAATTTACAAAATGGCTTATGGAAATGACATTATGAATGTTCTTTTAAAAACCTAATAAAGTGATTTACTGTTTCAAAAGATGACATAAAAAGCTCCTAGGAGCTTAAATTCCACAGAGATTAAAAGTATGATTGGCAAACGTATAAACAGACAGTAAACCTGTTTTCTCCTCTCGATGACATGCACGTATCTGTGATTCTCAATTTAGACCTAAGAACTCAGACTTTGAAGAGCCAGGAAACATGTCTCACACACTAACAGCCAGTTAGCTGTACTTTAACCGTGCTAAAGCCCACACCTATCTTTGAACATGGCTCTTCTTTGCATCATATTTTAACAGCAAGGCTGCCTTTTTTAAAATGAGAAAACTCTTATTCCTTTTAAAATATGTAGATACCTATGAAAATGCGTATCCAAGAGACCTCCCTCATCAGGAAAGTGGAATATTCAAGGCTGAGCAGTGACTCATGCCCACTCTCAAGATTCTATGTGGATTCTTTTTTTCTTTTAAGAGTTGAATCTGGATCACTTTAAATCATCTTATCCTAAACTTTAGACAAATTTACATCCATTACTGGCCAGCCTGTCAGAGACAGCCCTTTAATTAAAGGTCCAGTCAGACAGAACAGAGCTTCTCTAAAAGGAGACATGTGAGTCCCCGGAGAGAGAGCACTGTGGACATCCTAGGCGGATGAGTCCTGTCCTTAAAATTCTGCAGTTTGATTCATGCTGATTTTTTTTTTTTTTTACCTGTGTAGATATTTTATTTTTTAATTTTTATTAAGATAGAATTGACATATAACATTGTACTAGTTTTAGGTGTACAACACAATGACTTGCTATATGTGCATACTACAAAGTGATTAACACAAGAAGGTTAGTTAACACTCCTAGTTACAACCCATAACGCACAGTCATGGGTTGATCTAATCTCTTACAACTTTCACATATGCAATAGAGTATTGTTAACTGGTGTTGCCAGGCTTTACTGTGGATTTTCAATCAGTCCTCCAAACTAAACTCAAACAGATAATAAATACACTATAACTGGGAGGGGTTTCTGGTATTCTGTTATAGGTAAAACAGACTCAAAATTATGTATTTTCAGGAAGTGTGTGTGAATGGAAACTGATCCTAAGAGGCACTATCCTATGAGTGTGAGGCTTGGGATTTTGGATTGGAAGGGGTGTAGGTGGAGAGGGGAGCGAGGCACGGAGGAACAAGGAGGCAGCCACAGCAGGGCTGGGCTCTGGACTAGGAAGCTGTACACACATTAAAATGTATGAGATGGTGCAGCTGCGCCTTCAATTCAGGTCAAAGAAAAGAACTGCTCTTAGAATAAAAGATGATAATCATAAAAATACGAGTAACCGAAGTGTGCAGCATTCAAAAATTAGAAAAGCTTCGGTTTAATAAGACAGCTGGCCAGCAATCGTCAACGTACTTGATCCTACCTTCTCAGTTACTACAGAGAAAAATATGAAAACTCAATAATATTGAAAACTGGGTCTGAAATATAACCTCACATCAGAGTCCAGTGAATTGCCACTAAATATAAGGCAGATGGAGCAGAACTGAGAACAATGAATGCAGACTCAGGTCTTGCAGACTCAGGTCTTGGGCATACTCAGCTCGACCTGGTAAACCAGAGGCTACCTGAGTGATATCATACAGGGAAACGCTACCTGCCTATGACTCGGGCCCAGGTCACACGTCATCCAAACCCTGGGTAGCTGATCCCTCAACCTCTTAGGAGCAGCCCTCTGAAGCAGAGAATAGTTTCTTCATGCTCCTGCATCCTTGTTTTGTTTTTTTTAAACCTAGTGTGCTAGGCAGAATTCTAGGATGATTCCCAATGGCCTGCGCCCTTGCATAACCTCCCCTTGAGTGTGGGTGGAACCTGTGAATATGTTGAGATGTTACTCCTGTGATTATTTTATCTGAAATGGCAAAAGGAATTTTGCAGATATCATTAAGGTTAACTAATCAGTTAACTTTGAGTTGGTCCAAGAGGAGATTATCCAGGTGGGCCTGGCCTAGTTACGTGAGCCCTTTAATTCTGTCTCCAGGTCAGAGATTCAAAGTGTGACTTGTGAGAAGTTCTAACTATGAAGATCGAGGGGGCTTCATGGCAAGGAATGTGGGTGGTCTCTAGGGCCTGAGTGTGATTCTCAGGTGTCACACAGCAAAGACACAGGACTTTAGCCCTACAACTGCAAAGAGATGAATTCTGCCAAAAGCATGAAGAATGTGGAGGAGGTTCAGCACCTCCAGATGAGAACTCAGCCCAGCGGACGCCTTGATCCCAGCTTTGGAGTCCCTGCTTAGCTGTGCCCAGAGAGCTGAGGTTGGCCTCCTCAGTCTTCTGACTTACAGAACTGTGAGCTAATAAATGGAGGCTGCACGAAGCCACTAACTTTCTGGTAATGTTCCATGGTGACAGGAAACTAACGTAACTAAGATATCCTGAGAAGGACAGAAAACAAATGATTAAAAACTAGAGGGCAATTTGATGACAACTTGGTGTGCTACGGAAGGGGAAGTCCCCAAGTACAGAGCGCTATGAAAAGGCCCAACTTATAGCAAACTTTGTGGATGCAGAGAATTGATGAATAAACGCATTTGAAAGTAGTATGTTAACATTCTCAAAGAATACACTCAATAGGTTTTTCTCTGACCTTTGGAAACCTTTTCAGGTGAAGTATCTTTATATTTAAACAATGGGTCCAATAGTTCATCTGAGGAAAAAAAAAGCACACTATGTGCACTATTTGCCATGTTTCAGACTTTCTGGGTGCTGTGTAATGAATTTATCACCCAGATTAACACCTGTCTAAAGTCTAAAGTCTGTTTTGACTTTAGAAGTTGCATTGAGCATAATACTTGAAAGTTTAACAAACACAGTTTAAAAATAAGTGTATCCTATTTCCCAGACTGCAGACACCTTGAGTTTTATGCGTGCTTAAGAACCCCAGGCATGTGGTAGGGGGATGGCAGGGCAGGGATGCTTAGGGACAGAGGGTGGATGTCTGCCAGAAACTGGAGCCATCAACTCAGACAGAGGAGCAAGGGAGGTTTATTAACCCTTTGCTAAAATCACTAAATCTGGGGAAGAAGGGGTTTATAGAAAGATGAGAAAGCAGCTCAACATGGCACATACGGATAAGAGCTGCAGAAGAAACAGGAATCACACCCTGTCCTGAAGACTCGGAGGAAAAGAAAGCCCGGAGAAGGGATCTTCCACAGGAAGTAGAAGCAATTTTCAGGAAATGTTAGGATTCCCCCAAAAATACACTGATTAAAAAATCTGAAATGTCACTTCCTCCTCTAGGATTAAAAGAGAAAAACCGAATGACCCACTCAAAGGGTAGAGAAAAGTAGTTGAGAAAACTCAACCCTGATTCCTGATAAAAACTTCTAGCAAACTAGGAATACAGAGGAACTTCCTTGACCTGCTTATGGGTATCAAGTACTGCAAAGTTCTTTCCAACAGTGAAACATTAGAAGCGTTCCCTTTGAAATGAGGACAAGGCAAGGCTGCCCACAGTCACCACTTCTATTCATCAGTGTGCCAGCATCCTAGCCAGCAAGTAAGAAAGGGAAAAAAGACTGAGGTCTATAAGGCAGCGACAGTGAGCCAGAAGACCCAAATCTTAAAAGGCACTATTAAAGAGGCAGAATATATATCTATGTCTATACTTCTACATTCATCTGAGGAGTAAACCTAACAAAAGGTAGGTATATATGACATGCAAGGAGAAAATTATAGAAGTGATTCAATTCATTAAAGAGGACCTAAATAAACTGATAATGCACTGTTACATTTTAATTGTATGTACATACCTAAGTATGTGTTTATATGTATATAATGTGTATGTGTGTTTGAAAAAATATACATATACATGCATAGAACAAGGTCTACTAGTAAAAACACCGAACGGTTCAGATTTGCCACCTTCAGGTAGCAGGATTATAGGTCTTGCTTTTGAATATTTTACTATTTTCTAATTTTTTTATACTGTAAACCATATATTATATTGTCTATGTGTTTTAAAATTTGTATATTAACTGTGGCACACTGTAAATATCCTTTAAAATTATTTAATGGACTGTTCCTTAGAGCAGGTATTTTGTAATTTTTCTGTTGTGAGTTTACATGTATAAATAAAAGCACAAGAACTTTCTCTTGTTTTGTTACGTATCTTTACCTTCTTCGTCAAGGCTGCTGAAACTCTGCCCTTCTGTCAGCAAATCGCGCTTCTCATCCTTCCATTCCTGGCTAATTGAGGACACGATCTCCTGTGAGGTGGCCTTCAGGGCGGCGATGGAGTTGCACCGTTTTTTAGAAGGCGAGGCCTTCAAAGCTACACAGAAAGGAAAGAGAGACAGATGAAGATACTTATTATAAAAACACAATAATATTTTATTTATTAATATTTTACGTATTCTTTATTATTAACATTTTAGTCATTATTTGAGAAGAATGCAAGAAACTTTGCTTTATATATATAAGGAAGGGGAGATGAAATTGTGTTTTGGTTATTTTTTTTGTTCAAAATGAGTTGACCTAAATCAGAATATCCTAGAATAAATTTGGGTTGAAATGTCTCTCCAGATTTTAAAATAAAAGTCTGATTTGAGGTGAAATTCAAATGTTTTGTTGCTAAAGAATTATTGTTCCTTCTCCAGGCAATGTTTTTTTACCGCTGGGAAGAGGTAAACGCAGATGGTAAACTAAGGAGAATTCTCATGACCCTAGTTTTAACTTGGGACTGAGACTTCCTAACGATGCCAATGTTTAATCTTATACTCATGCAGCTCAATTTAGTAAGTTACTTCCGGTTGCTTTTTCTTACAGTGACTTTCCACTGAAATTTCCTGCCCTTTGGGTCTCTTCTAGATCATGATTACATCAGATGTATAATTCACCACTGATCTTTGTCCAAACAGCATTTTTCAACTTCAGAAGTGTGTTGGGAACCTGAACCAAGACAAATGTATTTCCCCATCAACCATGCTGCTGAAGGCTGTGACTTTACTTCTGATATGTCAGTGGTGCTGCTTTGGCTGCAGCTGGACCATCCCCATTATATTCACTAACTTAAAAAAAAAAAGTATTGATTTTAGAGAGAGAGGAAGGGAGAGAGAAACATGGATGAGAGAAACATCAATCGGCTGCCTCCTGCATGCCCCCTACTGGGGACTGAGCCTGCAACCCAGGCATGTGCCCTGACTGGGAATTGAACTGGTGACCTTTCGGTGCACAGGACGACCCTCCAACCAACTGAGCCCACCAGCCAGGGCTACATTCACTCTTTGCTGCAACAATTCTTCTTGGCTTTCCATGTTATAGAACTTCCTTGGAGGGCAGGGGGAGAGGGCAGTGAGGCTCGTTTATGCCTTCCCCTGAACTTGGGTTTGGCAGTGTCTCTCCTCCTTGAGGTTTGCATATGGGGGTAACTTGATAGCAGATGCATTACAGTAATTGTGTTTAGCCTTGGGAATTTCAGAGCGTAGATTACACTGCTCATCTGGGGCCTTCCCATAGGCAGCTGGCAAGAATTTAATTGGAGAAGGACTTTGGGACACACAAATGAGGGAAGAAAGAGGGCAATCTCTCCACTTAAAGAGAAGGGATGGCTTATGTGTCCCCTGAGCAGTCTTATCATCATCATACTATAATCACCATCATAAATAACTTCTGTAAAGGGCTTTAGGATTTGGAAGTCAACGTTTACATTCCACATCTCAAGTTATGCACATGGTTGTCTGAGGGAGACAGGCCCTTTTATGGGTCCAGAAGCAGAGTAGAAACATGACCTGCTCAAGGTCACAGAGCTAGAAACCATGAACCCCCAGGTGTCTTTCTCTTTTTTTTAAGCTATCTAATTGTGGGTTCATTTGCTAGCCCTTTTAGCATTCTATTTTCTGGTTAAAGTGAAGGAGGAAGAAAAAAACCTAGAGTTTGTTTTGCTTTAAGGGGAGGAGATCTTGAACATTTAAAAACAGATCAAAAAGGATTTTAATGGTAAATAAGTGGCCTAAATAATCACATTTTCTTTAACTCCTCATCGTATCAAAATAGTGGCCACACTTGCTTTAGAGGGCTGAAGTAATATCCCACACACTGGCTATTGCTTTAATACTGTATCTGCTAATATTAATAAACCTCCAACTCTGTCCTATAATATGGTATTTTAGAACTTCTAAGTCAGAGGATCTCAGCTGTGGTTCAGGGACCACTGAGTCTCTGAGACCCTCTTAGAAGATCTGCAATGTTAAAACTATTCTCATAATAATATTAAGACATTATTTGCCTTTCTCATTTCCATTCTCCCACGTTCTCTAGATGCCACATGACCTGTGATATCGTCACAGGCTGAATTCAGCAGCAGGCATGAGAGTCCAGATGTCTTCTATTGAGTGAGAATTAGGGATATGAAAGAACATCAAAATGCCACTCTTATCACTCTTAAGTATTTGTTTTGGAAAATAATTTAAAAATAAAAAAATTATTTTTCATAATTACTTATTTAAAATTTTTTTACTTTGTTAAAATAGACTTATGTTAGCATGCATTTTTTATTATTTCCTTTTAAGAGTTAATGAGTAGTTAAATTTTCCCTCAGTTTTAAATTCTAATATGTGAAATGTAGATAAATATAACCCACATAAATAAAAGGTCTTTGGGGGCCTCAGCGGTGTTGAGACCAAAAGATCTGAGAATTGCATGGTTCTTAGGTCAATGCTAATTCTCTAAACTGAGAAGCAGCTAGGACCAAAACCGTGGGCAGGACCAAGGAAACGTGAATGAGGGAAGACACCCAGAGAACTGCATGGACTTGTGGCTCACACTGGAGCCAAGGCCAACAGACCAGGAAAACAGCTCTTTGTTCATTATCAGCATCACGGACAGTGAGGAGCAGAGAGGACCCCAAAACAGCCCCCTGCCAGGACCACGTAGCACCTCAAGAAAGCATTTCCTTTTGTCTTCAATGGTGAATCTTCCTTAAAGGAGTTATCTGAGCCTCACTCAGCAGTTAAGGACTTAAGTCTTGGGGGAAATGAATGCCTCAGGGATTTTTTGACTTTTAAAAAAAATTAAATTTATTGGGGTGACATTGGTTAATATGAACATGTAGGTTTCAGGTGTGGGTTTTTATGTTACAAGATCTGTATACTGCACTGTGTGCCCACCGCCCAAACTCCCGTCTCTCAGGGATTTCTTTTGGGGGGATAATCTCAAAAGATGGTGTGAGTTGCTGGTTACTTTCTTTTGTGCCACAGACACTCCTGGATTTATCTTTGGCTAAACAATGTCTGGAAATAGGTATCCCATGTCCATTTCCAGCCCTGTGTCCTGCCACTCAGCTGCCTCCGCACCTACCGCTGTCCAGCTCATCTATCCGCAAGGCCCTGAAACTACCCCTGGGCCTTTGCATATGCCGTTCCTTCTCCTCGAGACTGCCTCTCTTCCTAATGAACACTGGCTTATATTTTCAGGACTTTGTTTAAATATCCTTCTCTCTGTGAAGCTCTATTTGGAAGAATTGGTCTTTTCTCTGTGTACCTATAGCAGTGTATGCAAAAACACTATTCACAGTTGCTTTATTATATTATAAATCTATGACATGTTCCAATTCCTGACCCCAAACAGACTTTCAATATTATCAATGCTTTGCATAGTGCCAGGTATGTAATAGGTGCTCAAACGGTGATTGAATGAATGTATTATTGTCCTCAAATCTTAGGAGAGTTGATTTCTAACAAATTAATGTAGTATTCTAGTCCTTTCAGGAAACTAAGTTTTAGCACATTAGGCATATTATTTGAGCAGAGAATTTCAGTGAAGTTTTAACATTTTGGGGACTAATATTTCCAGAAGGATTTATAAGATTTTGCAGACATTATTACATTGGCAACATGACTCAAGTCTGGGGTGAGATGAATGGATTTAAGAAGGTTAAACAGGCCCTGGGTAGCTCACTTGGTGAGAGCATCTTGCTGATACGCCAAGGTTGCGGGTTTGACTCCTAGTCAGGGCACATACAAGAATCAACCAATGAATGCGTAAATAAGTGGAACAACGAGTTGATGTTTCTCTCTTTCTCTCCCTTTCTCTCTCTCTCTAAAATCAATTTAAAAAAAGGTTAAGCAAACTGATTTGAAAAAAGAAACTTGAAGACTAAGTACTGTTTTTCTTGGGATGGTGTTAGGAAGGGGGAGTTTTCACTTGCTAAATATGCCTTTAGGCATTAAAGGCTTTAAATTAATCACAATTGACAAAGCATCTTGAAACTGTATTTTAAGTTGTCAGTTTTACTAATTAATTGCTACCCCTTGAAATGCTGGCAGTAGATGAAAAGTCCATTCATTTCTTCAATTATTCATCAAATAATGACTGAGTGCCTACAGTGTGTCAGGAAATGTGTCAGGTGCTGGGAATGTATATGAGTGAACCAGACGCAGTCCCATTTTTAAGGAACTCACAGCCTTGTGGGGCGAACAGAAAAACAGCTCACTATAGCAGAGTACGGTAAGTTCTACAGCAGAAACCCCAGCTAAACTGAGCCCTGAAGGAAGACCAGGGGAAGGGTGGGAAGGGAGCTGCAGGGAAAGGGATAGCATGTGAAGGGCAGTGGAGTCAGCCTGGAAGGTCTGGGTGACTGGGGAGCTCAGAGCTGCAGCCTAGGGGACAGGGCGTGGTGCGCAATAAATAAGGTGAGAGAGAAGTCACGGGGGAGGGGGAGACAGGTCACATCACAAAGGACTCAGAAGCCAAATGAAGGATTTTGTGTACCAGGAAAACATGGAAATTAAACACACACACAAAACTTTTTAACCATGGAAGGGTAATTAGCAAGAGAACATTTAAATTTTAAGTTGAGGAGACGATTAAATGGGGACACGACTGGAGGTAAGAGACCAATGTGGGGGACACAGCTGTATGCAAAAACCCCCTCAAAAACCAAAACCACACACACACACACACACACACACACACACACACACACCCAGTGGCTGAACTAGAAGAGACATTGTGAAAGAAAGAAGGGGATGAAACCTCAATATTTCAGAGAGAGACTAGGTGTTGGTGAGTGACTGCATGTGAGTATAAACATAAGAATGATTATAAATGTAAGAATAATTAAGAAAAAATTCCATTTGTAACAACATTAAAAATACTTAAGAATAAATTAAACAAAAGCACAACACTTGTGAAAATTACAAAACATAGTTGAGAGAAATCAATGAAGTCTTAAATAAAAAGAAAGACATCCATGTTCAAGGAATGGAAGAGTTAATATTGTTAAGATGGCAAGACACTTCAATAGAGCTACAGGTTCAGCACAGTCCTTGTCAGAATCCGAGCTGCCTTTTGTTTTTGTTTTGTTTTGCTTTTGTTCATTCTCACCCAAGGATATTTCTTCCATTGAGTGGAAGGGGGGGGAGAAGAGAAAGGAGAGAGAGAGAAATATCGACGTGAGAGAGCCACAGCAACTGGGAAGCTGCAGCGCAGGGAAGGCCCGACTGGAAATGGAGCTGGAGGCCCTTCGGGGAGCGGCCAGCGCCCTAGCTGCTGCACCCACGCTGGCCAGACCAAGCTGCCCTTTGTTGCAGAAACTGACAAGCCGATTCTAAAATTCATACAGAAGCCCAAGGGACCAAGAACAGCCCAAACAATTTTGAAAAAGAACTCACGCTTTTGAAGGACTCACACTTCTGATTTCAAAACTTAGAATACAGCACTGAAGTAACCGAGGCAGTATGGTATTGGGGTAAGGACAGGCACAGGGATCAATGGAACAGAACTGAGAATCCAGAAATAAGTCCTAACATTTGTAGACAACTGATTTTCAACATGGGAGCAACGATAATTCAACGGGGGAAAGAAGAGACTTTTCAACAAATGGTGCTGAAACAACTGCATATCCACGTGCAAAAGAATGAAGCTGAGCCTCTCTCACACCACATACTAAACACGGAATCAATATTTGTAGGTCATGTATCTGAAAACAGAAACTTGTGTCCAGATATATAAAGAACTCTTGCAACTCAACAATAAAAAGCCAAATAACCCAACTAAAAATGGGCAAAGACGGTTTCCCTAGGTCCATTTCAATTCAGCATTTGGTGGACACTATGTTATTTCTGTAGTCTGTTTGTTTCTACATTATTTCAGATGGTTTCTGAATTTTTAAAATATGGAAATATAAAAACTTTCACAAAACATGAAACATGAAGAAAGCAACAAGGACAAAAATGTTTTAGAACTTGGACAACTATTAACCTGTTAGACAAGAGGTTTCTTGGAATAAACTTTGTACACCTTTATTCGGAGCATTTTCAAAGCATGGGTGAGACTGTCCCTCAGATTGGGTTTCTATTGTTAAGCCCTGTAATAGTAAAAACCACTTACAGAGAAAAAAATGGGCAAAGGATTTGAATAGACATTTCTCCAAGGAAAACATAAATGGTCAATAAACACATAAGATGTTCAACATCATTAGTTAGTAAAGAAATGCAAATCGAAGCCACCCTGAGATGCCATGCTATATCCACTAGGGTGTTCGAGATGAAAGACAGATAATAACATACACTGGGCAAATGGAGATAAACTGGATCCCTCATACGTTGCTGATGGGACTGCAAAATGACATAGCTGCTTTGGAAAAGAGTTTGGCAGTTCCTCAAAATGTTAAATGAAGTTACCATCTGATCTAGCAGCTCTACTCCTAGGTATATATCCAAGAGAAATGAAAACACGTCCACACAAAACCTTGCACATGAATGCTTGTAATGGCTGCATTATCCGTAACAGCCAAAAGAGAAACAATGCAAATATCCACCCACAAATGAATGGACAAACAAAATGTGGTACATCCATAAAATGGAATATTATTCAGCAATGAAAAAGAATAAAGTACAAGATGGCTAAATCCTGAAAACATTATGTTAAGTAAAAACTGCCGAACACAGGAGGCCACATACTGTATGATCCATTTATATAAAATATCCAGAATAGGCAAATCCATAGAGACAGAAAATAAATTCGTAGTTGCCAGGGGCTGGGAAGAAGAGGGAATGGAGAGTGACTGCTAATGGGTGTGAGATTTCTTTTTGGGGTAAGGAAAATGTTCTAAAATTAGAGAGTGGTGACAGTTGCACAACTTTGTGACTATTCTAAGAATCACAGAATTGTACATTTTAAAAGGGCTAATTTCATGGTATGTGAATTATATATCCATAAAGATGTTATAAAAATAGACTAAAAATCAAAATGGGAAAAAGTCAATAGATTTGACTACTTGAGTAGAATACTTGTTACATTAAAAACGTGTTATATTTCATGGAATTGAAGATGCCACTGACTGTACCATTAATTTCTATACTACTAAGAAGGCAAACCTCCCAAGATGGGGACTCCAATGGAGGAGTGTCACTAAAGCTGAGACACCAAGGGCCACACCCTCCATAAACCTACCAGGGGCACAGGAAAGTCGTGTTGTTCAGCCTTGGCAAAGGGTAAAGAAAGGTGGAAAATCTTCCTTCAAAATTCGAACCACTCCCTTATGGTCCATCTTAGGCAAAAACAAAAAACAAAACAAAACAAAACAAACCTTAGATAATTTAATTGGTTTCCATTTGAGGCCAATTTTAAGATAGCACTGAGATTGTCAAATGTGAAACAAAAGTTTTTCTTAAGACTAAAAAAGATTAAAAAAGGATTGATATCTTTAATATGTAGAATTCATATAAATCATTTGGAAAAAAATAAACACATAATATAAATGAGCAAATATCACAAAGCTCAATTCTCAAAGGAATGACAAGTGGCTAATAAACATGAATAATGGTTGAACTTCACCAGTACTTAAGAAATAAAAAATAAAACAACCAGATAACATTTTTAACTTATCAGTGTAGCATAATTTAAATAGAATAATTCTGGCTAAGGGTTAGAGGGTTCAGACTCTTGGAAGTTTACAGTGATATAATCCATCTCCGCAGCTGTGTGCATTTTAACTCCCAAGAACTCCTTGAAATGTGTCCTAAAAAAATAATCATGAGTTTGGACACAAAATTTATCTGAAATGATGTTTATAAAATATTAATTAGAAATGGAAAAAGGAGAAACGATTTAAATGCCTAACAAAGGAAGAATAAGGACATTATGATACAGCCATATAATTTTAATGCTGTCTCCCAATTTTATTTTATTATATGTATACTTTTTGTTTTGCAATTTTAAATGGTATCTTTGTAGAATATATAATCATATGGAAAACTGTGTTATATTATGTGAAAAATAAAGGATATATACATAAAATCGTACACTTATCCTATTACCATTTTCATATAAATACACAAAGCACAGAAATAAAGATTAGTAAGAAGTATATCAAAATATTAGTAGTGGATATTTTTGGATTGTGGGATATTAAGTAATTTTCATTTTTCTCTCAATCTTTTTGTAGCTTCCAATATTTTTACATTGAAAGGGTTTTACTCTCATAAAAAATTAACTCAAAATGGATTAAAACTTAAATGTAAGACTTCAAACCATAACACTCCTAGAACCAAAAACACAAGGGAAAAAAGCTCCTTGCCACTGTTCTTGGCAACCATTTTTTGGATATGACACCAACAGTGTAAGCAACAAAAGCAAAAATAAACCAGGGGGACTACATCAAACAAAAAGCTCCTGCATAGCAAAAGAAACAATCAACAAAATGAAGAGGCAACCTACGGAACTGGAGAAAATATTTGAAACCAGATATCAGATAAAGAGGTTAATATCCAAAATATATAAAGAACTCATATAACTCAATAGCAAAAAAATCAAATAATCTAGTTAAGAAATGAGCAAAGGACCTAAACAGACATTTTCCCAAAGAAGACACACAAATGGCCCACAGGTACATGAAAAGATGTTCAATATCACTCATCACCAGGGACATGCAAATCAAGACCACGAGATATCACCTCACACCTGTAAAAATGGCTATTATCAACATGATAAGAGATAACAAGTCTTAGGATGTGAAGAGAGGGAACCCTGTGCACTATTGGTGGGAATGTAAATTGGTGCAGCCACTATGGAAAACAGTGTGGAAGTTCCTCAAAAAATTAAAAATACAACTGCCATATGATCCAGCAATTCCACTTCTGGGTACGTATCCAAAGGAAAGGAAATCACAATCTTCAAGAGATATCTGCACTCCCATGTTCATTGCAGCATTACTCGCAGTAGCCAAGACATGGAAACAACCTAAGTGTCCACTGACAGATAAACGGATAAAGAAAATGTGATACACACACACACACACAGCATTAAAAATAAGAAAATCCTGCCATTTGCCATAACGTGGATGGACGTTGAGGGCATTACGCTAAGTGAGGTAAGTCAGACAGAGAAAGACAAATACTGTATGATCTGACTTATATGTGTATCTAAAATAATTGAACTCACAGAAACAGAGAATAGAAGAGCAGTTACTGGGGGCCAAGGGGTGGGTGAAATGGAGTGATGTTGGTCAAAGGGTACCAACTTCCAGTTATAAGATGAATAATCTTTGGCAATCTAATACACAGCATGGTGATTATAGTTAACAACACTATACTATATACTAGAAAGTTGCTAAGAGAGTAGATCTTAAACGTTCTCACCACACACACATACAAAATTTGTAATTATGTGAGGTGATGGATGTGTTAAGTAACTTAATTGTAATAATCATTTTTGCAATATATACGTACATCAAATCATCACATTGTACACAAACTCACACAATGTTATATGTCAATTACATCTCAATAAAGCTGGAAAAAAATTAAAAGCCTTCAAAAAGAAAGTGTTTTACTTTCATTAACAGGAAAATCCAACAAATATTATAAGAAAAATCAGTGTTATGTAAATATAAAATATGAACATTCTACTTTTTCTGTGTTTTTTTGGGGGGGGCTAACTAGTCATGTTTTGGGTTATGAAATTGGACCACAGAATACCTAAATGATAAAATAGCATGTAATAATAGGGTTATTTTTCTTTTCACATGTTTAAAAACTTACTACATAAGTAACACTGTGGAAAACTAAATAAATATTGATGTAAGGACAGGAAAACTTCTATAATCCCATGATTCAGAAGAACTATTGTGCTTTGGGTTTAGTTTGCTCTTCTCGTTCTTCCCTAAAGGTTTAATGTTAGGGTATGGATTTGAGGTCTTTTCTGATGAAGGCATCTGCGGCTATACATTTCTCTCTGAACACCACCTTCACAGCAGCCCGTGTTTTCAGTACTGTACGTGTATTTTTCTTTCCATTCATCTCTAAGTTTTTTTTTCTGATTTCCCTGTGCTTTCTTCTTTGACCTATTGGTAGTTTAAGAGTGTGTTATTAGCCCGACCTATAATCCAGGAGATCGTGGTTCGATTCCCCAAAGGGCAAGTGGCCGGGTTGTGGGCTTGGTCCCCGGTAGGGGGCGTGCGGGAGGCAGCCGAGCAAAGACTCTCTCATCATTGGTGTTTCTATCCCTCTCTCCTCTCTCTGAAATCAATAAAGACATATTTTTTAAAAAAGAATGTGTTATTAAATTTTCCAGTTTTTGCTCGTTGATTCATTCCATTGTGATTAGAAAAAGAGAAAAGGGGACTAAAAAGTTCAAACTTCCAGTTATAAAATAAGTCACAGGGATGTAATATAGAGCATAGGGAATATAGTCAATAATATCACAATAACTATGTATGGTGACAGATGGTTACTAGATTTATTGTGAATCACTTCGTAAGGTATAAACATGGTGAATCCCACTATGTTGTACAATTAAAATTAATTTTTGTATGTCAACTATAATTAAAATAGATTTTAAAAGCTTCTTTGTATAATTTCAATCTTATTAAATTTACTGAACTTGTTTTGTGATCTAACATATGGTCTATCCTGAAGAATATTTCATGAGAATAACCACTGTTAACATTTTTATATATCCCATTAGACTTCTGCTGTGCATTTAGGTGTGCAGATCAGTAAGTATATATATTTGTGAATAAATCTGTAAGGATTAAATGCACCTTTAACACACCATTTTTATTGGTTGCAGATTATTCCATTATTTGTTGTATCATAATATACTCAGATATCATAGGGTTGAACATTTAGGCGGTATCTAAGTTCTTCCACTACAAAACAGGACTTTAATGATTATGATGTCAATAAATTACTGACTGGGATGCTCAACATAACTACTAAGTGATTACTGCTTTTGGGAAATAAACTAAACTCTTCCAATAAAAATCTTGCAAAGATGCACATAGTGAAGTCAACATGTAAGTGCTAAAAATAAAACAATTTCATAAGATTCTTACCTTGAAGTTTCTTGAAAACTCTGGAATTCATAAACTTTAGAAATCTGTCTGCATAAAAGCTTGGTCTGTGAACCGAAACAGTGTCCTGAAAAGACAAATCAGGTATCACAGGTTTACCTCTCAGACAGTTCATTTCAAGCTCGAAGAAAGATCGATGCAGTTGGCTCTCTGTTGGCCAAGGCCCTTAACCAAAAGGTGTGGGCATCGAGAGCCAGAAAAGAGCAATGTCTTGGGTCCCGTGGGGCCCACGAGTTGGGCTCAGGGAGCAGGCACAGGACTCAATCTGAGCAAAGATCCTAGATACTCAAGAGGAAATAAAGCATTAAGAGGGCAGGCGAGAGACAGCAAAAAGACTGCTTTATAAACCCAAACGACTAATCCTTATTCCACTGTGCGCCACGAGGGGCTTTTCAATTCTTTTCTACATACAGGCAGCTAGTGCCTCAAGTCATCTGGAATGAAGGGTAACACTTTTAGTCAGGAACAAAAATTGGGGACATAAACAAGCAAAACACCCCTAATGTAAGAGTGATATCTAGCACCCTCCCCCCCAAAAAAGTTTGCTGGTTTCATCTCCCAGTAATAAGGTGCATAGACACTGGGAAGATTCCTAGGAGACAAGGCTGACTGATAAACCCCGTTACACTGAATTATCTGCTAATTAGATAGAACTGAACTGCATTAAATTGTTAACTCAATTCTCTCATGCTTGGTAGGAGTCTTTAGGACTGAAGGGGCAATTTATTACAGATCCAGGAAAGGAGATTGATGAAGGAGATAATTCTGTATGTTTATTCAGTAATCATTTATTTACTATCCAAGATATATATTCTAGAAATAGTGTATTTGCTTATTTAATGCTCCATTTTGATTCCAGGTTTGTGGATTCCAATAAGAAAACTTCTAAAAATATGTTTCGATACTATCAAGTGTCTGCAGTGGATTCAGAAGACAAAACACACATTGGACCAAAGGTCCAGAGACCTGGTGCTGGTGTTGGTCCCAGCTTTACAAAGCTGTGTGATGGTGGGAAAAGAGTGCCTCAGTTTCTTCATCTGTAAAACAGGGTGTTAACAGGATGCGTAACGTAATTCTGTAATCAGCAAATTAGGAAATACACTGGATAGAGGAACCCACTTTGGCCAAGTTATAATGGTCCTGTAGACTATCGGTGATGCTGTAAATGTGGTGGGAAACTTCCCATTGGTTTGACGTGCACTCTCCCCAGTATTCTGGCAGCTCCTGTCTGAAACGGACACATATTCCCAACAAGTACAGTAACTGAGAAATATCTTAGGGTGCAAGATGATTAAGACTCCCCCTTGCCTTCCAAGGGAAGTTGGAATGTGCTTCTCTTTGGTATGAAGAAACCTTGTTTAAATAAGAAGCATGTTTGTTAACAGACAATAAGTCTTAATTATTGCTTACAATTTCACAAATATATAATCAGCACAGAGAGTGTTATAAAAAAAACCCAACACCAAAAAAGAAGATATGTTTTAACTAGACAAAGGCAGAAGCCCCTTGGAAACATGTGGCCAACAGAGGACTGGGCCATTCAGCTCAACAGTCTCATCTGGTAACAGGGAAGCAGTGTTGTCCTGGAAAACAGAAAGGGAATGTGAGCAGGAGTGTTCTCTCCTTCCCACGTCTGAGGCATTATGAAGTCTCCACTTTTCTCACCCGAAAGGGAAAAATAACTCTTGGCCTTTGAAAAGAAGGAATATTTTATCTGAATAATAAGCCTAAGTTTAATTCTTAGAAACAAACTGCCATTCCTTAGCGTGTGGACCCAATGCAGGCTTCACGCTGAAAGGCCATTGCCAGTCTTCCTCAGAGCTGAGTGCGCGTTCTCTCAGGAGAGGATCAGCGCCGAAAATTCATCCCTTTTCAAAGGAAAGCGCCTGCTGACATCCTCTAAAAATGTGTGAGCAGATCTCTGACCAAGGTATTCTTTGGAACTGTCACTTCAAGTTATTAGCTGAGGGAGGCTGAGGCCAGTGAACGTTCTGTCGGCAGCAGGAAGTTCAAGTCTAACACTGAGATAGGAACACCCATGTGCAGGGGCAGGGAATGTGGGAGGGGGGAGAGGGAGGGAGGGGGGAGAGGAAGGGGGGGGAGAGGCTGCTTCTCAATAACTGTTTTCTTACTATACCAATTCTGGGCCCAAAAGACATTCTCTTATCAGCCAGCTTTAGTCGTGTGTAAGCCCATCCCAACCGAAAGACCTTCCCTTCCCATGTCATTATGTGTTAGGGATTGTGTTGAACACCAAAGTGTATTATTTTGTTGAATCCTCACATTGGTCCTATGAGGCAGGTACAAGGTACTGTCACTTTGCCCGTGGCCAAGCAGGCTAAGAGAGGCCAAATAACAAGCAATGTGTCTGAGTAAATGGCTAGTAAAGCAGTGAATCCAGGGTTCAAATCCCAGGCTGTCTACCATCAAAGTCAGGTTCAAACCCCTCTGTAGCTGGGTCTTGTGAGAACGTTTAACTGCCCTGCTGGTCTTCCCAGTGCCTATGAGAAGTCTCCTCCGTTCTCGCACTCTCCTCTCAGAACTGGGCCCTTCAGATTTCATGTAGAAACAAGGCATCCTTTTGTTCTCCTGGCCCATACCCAGCACCAGACTGCATGTCCTCTACTTGAGTAACTATTCCGAGTTACTCTGCCTTCGTTCTTAGATTTGAACGATCTGCAGGCCTGATTCTGAGTTTATCAAGGCCCTTGTTTCCTCTCCAAGCCTAGTGACACAGCTTCCCGGACACACTCTGACGCCTCCGAGAAATCAGAAAACTATACAGTATAATATGGGACATAATGAGCCACTTACCCCGTCATACACAAGAGCTTTCCAGGAATGTTCTAACTTCTTCATTAGCCTAATGTAAACAGGCAGAAAAATAAAATGAGAATATGATGTCACTCCTACTTGGTGAATTTTCAGAATCTTTTGTTGATTTATTTTGAAATGATAAGACTACCCCCCCTCCCAATTTCTTACCTATATGATTGCAGAATGTCAATAATACCCATAAATAAAAGTAGCTTTTCTCCCCTATGGCTTTTAGCTGGAATGCCTCCCATTCTGTTAACAGAGCAAAAGAGAAACTATTTTGTGATATAAAAATAGGAAGTTAAAAATCATTTCTAATAAGTAGACTGTACATAAAAATAGACATTCTTTAAAAATTCTGGACTCTCTCCCTTTATCATTCTTTTTCCTGGTCTCAGTTAAAGTTTTCCTTGGAATCCAGGATGTAGTTCCCACAAAGGAGGGTGAGTCAAAAGCTGTCAGCTCTGGAGGGTTGGTAAAAGGAATACAATTAAAAATGTATTCCAATTTTGAAACTATGAGCAAGAATTTTTAAAGTATTTAAAAATATTGCTTTTTAAAAATGCAACACTTTTATATATTCACTATGAGTTTTTAAAATAAAGTAGAAAAAAGCACAAGAAAAAATTTATAAGGAACCCATTCCTAGGATGCAAGGTAACCACTGTTAAAATTTAGTACACCTCTCTAGTATGTTTGTGTACATGTATGCACTTATTAATCCACAAAAGTGATTATTTTATCATGTTTTATAACCTGAATTTTTCACTTGCTAAATGGTAAACATTTCCTCAGATTCAATGCTAATATTTTTTAATGACTGTGTAGTATTTCACTATACTGGTAGAGACTAAATAATTTGTTTAATTGATTAGTGGACATTTAGATGGATTTATAAGCAAGGATTTAAAAAAATGTTTTTATTGTTATTATTGATTTGAGAGAGAGAGGAAGGGAGAGAGAGAGAGGGAAAGAAACATTGATCAGCTGCCTCCTGCACATCCCCTACTGGGGATCGAGCCCCAAGCTGGCATGTGCCCTGACTGGGAATTGAACCAGCGACCTCTCGGTGCCTGGGATAACACTCAACCAACTGAGCCACACCAGCCAGCAAGGATTTTTAAAAAGTTTAATACATATGAATTTCCTTTAAAAGTGACATGCCTGTGGTTTAGTCATTGTTGAAGAATCTGAGAAGGCAGTCACTTATAGCCAAGTAAATTTTCTTTCTTTCCATCTCCTTGCTCAGCTGGTACATGCATGAGATACAGTCAACCATTTCAATAATTTTCTTTGGTGTGTTTCTGCTAGTCAATATGCACTTTATATAATATGCAAACTAATCCTGAAGTTACTATCACATCTGGCTGAGGCAGCAGACCACATCTGTCACAGGAGAGATTTAGAACAACAGAATCCTCTTATGCAGATAAGGAGCTCTGAATTGGGAACATAATTCCTATCATGTATTTGCTTTAATACCTGTATATTTAAATTCAAAGTATGGTGGGTATTTTGAATATGTACTAAATGGGGGTAAAAACATTTTTAGTCATTGTTAAAAAATGGAGCCATTGTGGGGAAAAACCCTGTGGGTGAAAGAATAGTAACAACTCAAAGAACTGCTACGCATCCAGTCATTCACAGAGCAACAGAAACGGGGCCTGGACGGTGGGTGCTGGGAATATCGAGGGGAATGCTTTGTAAGTACGATTGCCTGACCACTATGCTGTGCGCCCGAAAATAATACTGAGTGTAAACTTTAAAAAATAAAATTTAGCCCAGCTGGGCGTGGCTCAGCGGTTGAGCATCAACCCGCGATCCAGGCGATCGGGGTTCGATTCCCGGTCAGCGGTCAGGGCACATGCCCGGGGTGCAGGCTCGATCCCCAGTTGGGGGCGTGCGGGAGGAAGCCGATCAATGACTCTCTCAGCATTGATGTTCCTATCTCTCTCTCCCTCTCCCTTCCTCTCTCTGAAACCAATAAAAATATATTTAAAATAAATAAAAAATAAAATTTAAACAAAAGAACAGAAGGCAAGAGGAGAGAGACCTGAGTATTTCTTCTCTGTTCCCTCTGTGCTTCAGTCCAGGGTTCCAGCAATGGCTGTGTCCCAGAACCACCGTTCACCCTGGCACCCATTCTCCAGGACCCTGGTCCTCCTGTTGTCCCTTTGCCTTGGAGTGGCACTAGTCTGAGCACCTGAAGAGTGACTGCTGATTCCCTTCACCCTACCTACACTTCTGTCCTAAGCCCTTCCATTAAAGTCTCTTCACTGGGGTGGAGGGGGGCGGGGGGGGAGGGAAGAAAAGAAAAGAAAAGAAAAGAAAAGAAAAGAAAAGAAAAGAAAAGAAAAGAAAAGAAAAGAAAAGAAAAGAAAAGAAAAGAAAAGAAAAGAAAAGAAGCCAGGCTTAATTCATTTTAGCATCAAATAGGAATCTATTCCCAAACAGCCACCGTGAAAGGAGCATGACTGCATTTAATCCCTCGGTGCTGTGGGCTGCCCCAGCCAGGAGGGTCTGTGGGCGGTGGCTGCACTTACGTGTCTGGGTTCTCTGTGATCATCCCGTCCCCGGATTTCCCTGGACCCTGGATAGATTCCATTGCTGTTGAGTAGAGAACCTTCTGCATCGCAGGCCGCTTGGCATCAGGCACATTTTGTGAGGGCTCCTCTTCTTTCTCTTTGAGGCAATGGTCTAAGATGTGGATTCCCAGCAAAAGGCTATAGTCCATAATCTTGAAGCTTTCCAACACCTGAGTGAGAAAAAGAACCAGGAGGCCGGTCAGCTCCAATGGCTTGTAACTCTCATCTATGCAGAACCAGAGAGCTTGAGATATGTAGCCACACAGCCCCTGAGTCCCTCCTAAGGGGTGGCTGATGGAGGAAAAATCAAAATAGAAACATTTGAGGTATTATTAGGTCATGTGCAGTAAGGATGATTATAATGGCTCCAAGATAGTATTTTTATGCAAATCTAAAGCAAGCATATCTTTCCCATGAATGTTACTCTAATAGCATTTATTGAACACTTTCCACGTGCCAGGTACTAAGTGGTTTACTTGGGTTCAATCCTCACAACTCTTTGAGCTACGTACTATTATTGTCTCTATTTTACAGGTGAAAAAATTGAGACACAGAGGTAATCTGTTCAATGCCACACAGCTCGGAAGTGGCATTGGTGGGGTTTGAACCCAGGAAGTCAACTCCAGCACCCGTACTCTTAAGCACTAGGACAGAGAACCCAAACGCCAGTGGTTCCTGCAGACTTGTGGCCTCCTCAGCGTGAGGACTCAGATGGAACGGGTTTTCTGGATTCTGCTCTCAAAATCTTCATCTTGCTGGAGTTGTGGTCTTTTCAAAGCTCGCCTTTCAAAGCTGCCAGTGGTTCTGTAGCAAGTCTTTCTAAAGTCATGATCTCAGCAAAGAACAGGACTCACTGCTTAATTATCCACTTGGAGAACAGTGGGGAAAAGAAGGAACTGAAAGTAGTTGGAAGCCGCCAAAGAGACAGTGATGTTCTGAGAGGAAAGTGATGAGCAGCAAGGTCCAGGTAAGAGGCCGTGAGCCCGGCTTTCGAGCGCAGGTGAGGCTCTGGCACCCGGGACCTTCCTCACCGAGGAAGACAGTTTCAGAGGAGCACCTGAAAATGGGGCAGTTCCCTCTATGATAAAGCTCCTTTTCTAGTAGTTTGTATATGATTCTTCTCCACAACAGATTTCCTAACGCATGCCATTTCTCACACAAAGCTGCTCAGGAAAGCAAAACAGCCCAGAGAGTAAGACAATCCTGAGTGGCAGACAGCTGTCTCTGAACAAATGCTGTAAGGTGTCACTGTACCCTCGTTAGGAAATGCCTCTGAGGATCAGAGGCTATAGGTACTTGTTTCACCAGGGGCCGAGTACCCAGAATTTCTTACGCTTCCCATTCTCCCTCAGCTCAACTGCTTTTTGATCAGACATTTATGATACTATAAGGAGAGGTCAGGCCCGAGGATTCACATTCCTGTGGCTGCACTTCATGGGCCATTTGACAGCAGGCTCTGTGAACAAAGGCCTTGGAGACATAAGGTTATCCCTGGGCCACACATCTTTGTGGTCAATGAGGAAAACTGACAATGGGCTGCAAATGAGTATCTATTATTCCAGAGTGTTCATCCCTCATCGCTCAGACATTAAGTTGATATTTTTGGAAAGGAGGCAGGCAAGAGCTGAAAGGAGAGCCTTATTACTTAAGAGGCTTAGCTCATGGAATTTTCTAACCCAAGAGACAAGAGAGTATCCTGATAGTGATGTGGATCCAGCTTCCCTAACCTAAGGAGGAGTGACTCCAAGATTGGAGGGGGAAGACAGGGTGATGGGAACAGCTTCCACTGCTGACCCAACACCTCGGCATCAGAGGGCAGATAGGCCATGAGTGCCTCACCCCTCCATAAAGGAGCACAGTGCCGAGGAAGAAGACAGGACAGCTTTGCATCTGGGCTGCCAAGAACCCAGCCTCTTAAAAGAGAACACTAATAGAGACTGGATGCCTCAGACAGAAACAAGTGCAAAGGGATCTTGGCCTTTTTCTCAACCATACTAAATGAACAGCTTGGGAGCTGTGTCCACTCAAGAGCTCCATAAACCTGCACAGGGATCACCAACTGCAGGTGCCAATTCTCCTGTCACATTTATCAGTCTAGCACATCCCTTCCTAGACGGTAGGATACGGACACGCAGGATAAAGAGCACAGACTCTGTGACCTTAGGCAGATTACATCACCTCCCTGCGTCCGTTCCTTCCCCTGTAAATGGTGACAATGATATTACCTCCTGCATGGGGTGCTTGTGAAAATTAAATATGGTAATGCAGGTAAAGTACCTAGAAAATAGAAAAATTCCTGGCACAAAGACAGAGCTCGATTAATCTATAGCTATTATCATCATAATTCTAGGTCATGGTGACTCATTGCTCACACCAGCATGAGAGATTATAGGTATCAGCTTGAAATAAACACCCCTGGAGTTATACTTCTGAAATAAAAAATTCATAAAAATCCAACAAAAACATGACTGCATTTCTAGCTGCTTACCAGTACCCTTTTGGTGAATCCTGATTCCCTTAAAAGCTTTGGGTTGATGGATGCCCAATAGTATTGTGTGAATGTTCAATGGGAAAAGGTCAGCTGACAACACAGCAATTCTGATCAAGGGGCTATAAAATGATGGCCTGATGATCTGTCTAAGGGAACAGTCTTCTTTTTAATGCACAAAAATCATAGCTTTGTGCTCTAACAGCCCAAACTACCCACTGGTAAGTGTTCCCTCAAAGAGGTATAATGGCTTCAAAGCAAATTCTAATCAGACCTAGTGACAACATGGTGAGTGTTCCTAACAGGCACAGGAGTGGTACAGTGAAGAGTGTTAAAGATTGAAAGGCACTCCTGATACTATCATATTTATTTCATTTTCTTCTGCAGAGCATCCACAAATTAATTCCTCTTGTCAAAAAGCTTTCTTTAGAAAATAATTTTTCTTATATTTTTAATGCAATGTTCCACCTGAACTGCTTGGTTTGTACTTGAAGTTTCTTTTCTGCCCAAGGACAGGCCAAAGAGAACATGCACATTTTATGAGTGATACAAAATTAGGCTGTGCTCCAACTGCAGCTATTGATGCTCTCCCAGTGCTTTAAGTGATCGGATGTTTGTTCTGGTTTATTTTAAAAAAAGAAAGCAAAACTCTGAGATTAACTAAGAAAAAGCTACAAATAAATTTTAAAAGAGATTCATTTTCTCTCTACTCCTAAATTGGATTGTCAGCATCCCTGAACAGTGCCAAATTGCCTTTAGGATGCAAAGCTCCTCCTTTCAGAATGAAAACCTTAAAAATGATCAATTCCAATCCAACTGTGTGAAAAGGACACGACTTAGATTTTGGGCTAGGCACCCCCCCCCCCAAAAAAAAGTTAAAGAAGAAAAAGATGCGTATATTTTAAGTCAAATTTTAAAACTTCTGTAATGAAAAATTCAGGGAAGAGACTTTAGTTACGAGCATTGCAGGTTGGCATCAATTATTCACATTGATGTTATTCACATCCTTCCAGCTACTTAATTAAAGGAATCTATGACTCTGCCAAAATCTCAACATTGTGAGCTTTGAGGGTATGCAACATTCTGCAATAAGACAGCTGCCAATCAGTCCAGTCTGTCACTCAGGCACACATGTCCCCCCAGCGTGTCTGCCTAACCGAGCTGTCGCTGGTAGATTCTGTATCTGGGCATTTGTGATGCAAAACACAGGTTGCAATGCAAATTAAGGTGCTTTTCCAGCGTGGGCAAGACTCTGTTTCCTCAGTTTAAAAAAATGAAAGCAGAAACTTCATCGACTGTGTAAAACTGAAAGCAAGTTGGATACCACAATGCTTTTTATTGTCAAAGCCAGATTTTTGTCTTTCTCAAGGACTATTTTAAGTCAATAACAACATTGGAATGTAGTAAAAAGAAAAGTCAATGTGAAGGCAGCTGGTATAATATCCTGAAGACGTGATCAAAACGATCTGTTCCTGAAACAGAAGCATATTCTCCAGGCTCTCATGGCCAGTGATGCATCAGGAATGCTCTAGTCACATACAGTTTCTGTAGGTTCAGGGACTTAACGTAGGTGATGTTCTAACAGAATGATTGACACAGCCGTCCTCTCTCTTCATGGCCTAAGGTCATAAAGAGTAGCTGGTCCTCCTTTCCCTTTTCCGCTCTCTGCCATACTCCTTCCCCCGGGGCACCGTTTTCTGTCCTGCTGCTCGCAGGAGCTGGGTGGGTAAGACTCCAGGCTCTGGGGCAGGTGGCTTGGTTTGACTCATGGCTCCCCCACTTGTCTGTCCTTGAGCAAAGTACATAACCTCTTTGGGCCTCGTTACTCATCTGGACAATAGGGATAATAGGGACACCTACCTCACAGAGTTAGTGTGAAGACTGAATTAATCCACAGCAAGTCATAGGACATAACTGGCACAGAGAAGGCACCCAATACATGTTGGCTGTTCTTACTGATCTGTCCCCCTGTAGAATCAATCACGGCTGACAGTCCTAGAATCTCCACTCGACCTCAGCTGTTTCTTGCCCTTCTCTTGGTTCTTTGCCTACTTGTCTTTCCCACTCTTTCCTCCTGTGGCCTAAAGATGTTCATCAGAGCTCTTTCTTCAACTCTTTTCTTTCTCTGCTTCAGTACTGATACTCACTTACTCTTTTGTTGGAAAAAACACTTGAGTGTCTAGTCTCTGCCCGGCACCATGGAAGTTGCTGGATCTTCAGGGGTAAGCAAAACAGATAGCTATACCATCCTCAGAATTACACAAGCCTGAATTACATATTGGAATAAGGCCTGGGAGGAAAAACCAGGATGCTGTGGAGATACCCCACACAGGGGTTCCTACTTTTGACTGGGGACTATTTTAATAGTGCGGGTGACAGGAGATGATACTTGAACGAGGTGACAGCAGGGGAGTTCAAAGGAGAAGTTGATAGATTTGAGAATATTTAGAGGTCGATTCCAACTATTATCTCTCTATAGACAATTCCTAAAATGTTATCTTTAGTCTGAACTCACCCCTAAGCTCCAGCCCTAGAAGTTTCCAATGGCCTTCTGGACATTGTCTTGCTGCAACCCTAGGCTCTTATTTTCCCCAAAGCAGTTCTTTCTCCTCACATCTCTTTTATTTGAAACAATTCTAATGTGGATTTCAGACTCCATGTCTCCTTTTCCTTTCATTAAGTTGCCCAATCCTGCAGCTTCTATCATTAAAATGTTCCTCATTAATGCTTTGATTTCAACTTCCTTTCCCCCCTTCTGATCCATTCCTGACACCCTCACTTGACCAGGTCCCATCACACCCACTCAAAGCCTTTAGTCTCTCCCCATTGCTTGGTGCCAATGCCTCAACTTGACCTTGAAGGTCCTCACTCCTACAGCTCCAGCCAACTTCTCTCTGTTATTTAATATCTGCCTAGAGACCCTTTCCAGGTGAGTCAAACTGGAATCCCTTAATTACCCCTAAATGTGCCCTGAAAATGGAAGCCTGATGTTTTTGCTCATGCTGTTTCTCCTGGAAGGTTGTTACTGTCTTTTAAAATCTTACTGGTTTTTCAAAGCCCATCTTAACACTCACTTCATGAAATTATACTCATGATCTCAACAAAATGTTGGGAACATGTCTTCCCTCTGAAAGCCCAAGCCATTATCAGTGTGCCTCTATGGAATAAAATTTGACCTCAGGTTGTAACTATATTTTTCCAATCATATACACAAGAGTGCTCCATTCACCAAAGGTTTATTTTACTTTGTGCTCACTGCTGTACACTCTGAACATAGCAGAAACGTGTATTTATTATATTGCTTTTCATGTGAACAAACGAGTACATATTAAAGTATTCAGCAGCAAGAATGTATAGCACTACATCTATGTCTTAAATATGAGAACCTGATCTCCTGCTTCATGATTACAATAATCGTGAAAAATCTTTTCCATGATTATTTACTGTGATTATGTGCTCTATGTTGTTAAGAAAATAAAGATAATAGTCTACAGTGTTTTCAAACCTACCCACACCGGAGAGTATTTATATACACTGTGTCAAGGGCAAAAATCAAGCTGTGATTTACAGAGACTCTTTTAATTTACTGTTTTGTAGGCGCACTAAATGTCAGATAAAAGGCAAGCTTGTTTTGCTATAAACTAGGCTGAGCTTGGAGTCAGATAAAAATATCGCTTTCTTTTCAGGAAGCCTTTGCAAGGAGAGTGCGTCACAGGCTGGGTCAACCACAAAGATTTTAACCATGGAAGAGGTTAGAGGTGCTGGGTGCTGGCTCTAAGGAGTTTCTGTTCTGAATCACATCTCAGGGCCTCCTTAGCTTTCCTGTCCTGTTTCTTTGCTTTTCCAATATGGAAGGAATGCAAAGTCAAGTAGGCATAAAACTGAGGAAGGAAAATCATCAAAAAGTCTAAAAGAACTTAAAAAAAAACAGCCACATTTAAAAACTGGTACCTAGCACCAAAAGATACTCAGAATGACAAGGGCAATGCAACTCAAGTAATCTCTAAGTGATGCTTTGTGCAAGATGGAGAAGGATGGTGATTTGGATGAAAAGAGATGCTTTATTTTTTAATTTTAATTTTTTAATCCTCACTTGATATTTTTTCCATTGATTTTTTTTTTTTTTTTACAGAGTGGAAGGGAGTGGAGAAAGAGGGAGAGGGAGAGGGAGAAGGAGAGGGAGAAAGAGGAAGAGAGAGAGGGAGAGGGAGAGGGAGAGAGAGGGAGAGGGAGAGAGAGGGAGAGGGAGAGAGAGGGAGAGGGAGAGGGAGAGGGAGGGAGGGTGAGGGAGGGAGAAACATCAATTGGTTGCCTCCTGCATGAACCCCCACAGCCGGGGATCGAACCTGCAACCCTTTGGTGCGCAGGCTGACACTCTAACCACTGAGCCACACCAGCCAGGGCAAGAGATATGCTTTATTAATTGGATCTCAAGCAAGCAAAGCTTCTATCAAAGGCATGCAGTAATTTCCCATGTCACAAGGGTTCTTAAGAAAACTAATCCATTCAATTAATATTTTACTGAGCACCTACTATGTGCCAAGCACTTTCTTGTTCAGAAATTCTTTGAGCATTTCAGCTAATGTATGACAAAATGAAAACATTACCATTTTACAACACCTAATGAATTAATGGATCTAAAATCACAGGGAGAAAGACATTCTGACATGATGTGACTCCTGATCGGAGGAGACTAGACCAAATAGGAGAAGTCAAACCTAAAATTGATGACCAACCAACCTACAGGAAAAACAGGAGAGAGAAGCATGTTGAAAGAAACCATGGGGAGGCAGTCAGCAATATCTGGACTATGGGATAAACAAACCAATTTCTTCAACAAATATTCTCACAATGAAAACATAGGTTATGGGGGGATGGAAGGGGCTTAACAAGTATGCCCTATTTAAGTCCTGATCCAAAAGAAAAAAGTCATTTCTCAAAGAATTAGAAATCTGAACACTGACTATGTATTTGATGATTAGTAAGAATTATTAATTTTGTAAAGGTGTGATAATGAGATTATAGTTATTTTTTTAAAAAGGAGTCCTTATTCTCTAGGAATTCTTACTAAAATCCATATGGGTAAAATGATGTGAAGCCTGGATGTGCTTCCAATTCTATGGGGAAGGGGACAGTGGGATGAAACAAGCCTGGCCATGGGTGGGAACTGTTGAAGCCGGGTCCAGTGTGCATGGGTGTTTGCAGTAATATTCTGTCCACTTTGGTATATGTTTGGCCTTTTCAAAAATAAAGTTTAATACACTGCTTTGAAATGCTTAAATGAAATGCTTTTATATACCAGTTTACTGTTACCTCACTACTGTCTCTGCTGATGGTGAGGTAGAGCCGTTCAGATGAAAAAAAAAAATAATTTGGGATCTTAACTGGAGTGGTTAAAGCAGATAACTTGCTCTGCTCTGTGCTCACCTCACCTGATCCTTCTCAGGCAGAAGCTCTGAAGAATAACTAAGTTAACCGATGTGGGGCTGACAGAAAGATGTGTCCAGGGCCCAGAGTGATTTTCCAACTGGCCTACGGTACAGTCCCCGAATCAAGAGTGAGTGGCTGGCGAAACACTGGTGTTAATTCAACAACAGAAGGCATTTCAAAGTAGTATCCTCAAGAACTTATGCAAATAGGCAGTCCTGGACACCCTGGCTCAGGGAGAAATGAATCCTAGGACCTGCCATTCCTCCCAAAGCCGGCCCCTCAAAGTTCAGCTCCAGAGTTCCTTGCATGGGAAGTCGAGTTAACGCTGAATGCTGCTTTTTAAACTTAATTTAATTTCCCCAATAAAGCTCAGAGTGTTCTTTGCTAATATAATGAAGAGAAAAAACAGGCTGTGACAAGCCATACAATTTTAGCTGGTAAAGCAGACTGAAATAAATATTCAATCCTTAGACTAGTTATGGCAATATTGTGTTTTTCACTGTATCTAAGATAGTGATTAGAATTCGGGGCTATGCTGGATTGATCTGTACCAACACTTATTTTTTGCTCCTTTAAAAGCTTTCAGTAATAAAAGTATACCTTATAGGTATTAGAAATGGCCACCTAACATTTCAAAAGATTATATATGAGTAGGTATATATATTTATCAGCTTTGCTTCTATATTGGATGAGTTTGGGATTTTTTTCTTTATAGACACCTTATTTCTACAAATAAAGTTGTCTTAATAAATTATTTTGTAAACACATTTAAAAGTAATGTTTTATATTAAAATTGCCAAGCTTTTCCCATTACATGATATATCTTTTAATTGGCTTCATGAATGATTTGTTCCTTAACAGCTGAGTGCCTTGGGGCTGGCCCTCTGCCCAGCGAGTCTCAGAGGCCATGCTTAGTCCAAGTTCCCACAGCTACTTCAATGTATGAGATGAAATTCCTGACTCTTCATCACTGTCTGCTACGGTCCACAGCCTCTGAAGAACAGCCTCTCTGGGTAAATGCCCCTTGTCCCCTCTCCACTTTGCTCTAATGGACAAAGAAAGGGAAGAAGAGTGGGAGAATCTGTTCATGCTAAATAAGACTTTGATGGTTTGAACTTAGACTTTAAACTTAGAGGCAAGGACCATATCCTATTTATTTTTTGTACCCGCCACTGACTTAGCACAGAGTCTTATGCACAGGAAGAATTGAAACTGTTTGTTGAGTAAGTAGGCAGATAAGGCAGGGTTTGTCAAACGAGATTCCTGTGGTGCTTTGAAACCAGGGAAATCAAGCCAGTCCATGCTCGGAGCTCATCCAGGACAAATGTTAGGTCTGGGAAAGTCACCATTCGTGCTGAACAACTTACAATTTAAGAAGAACAGCAAGTATCTACCTGTAGTGTGACTTCTTAGGAGCGATGGAAAACCTGCGTTGTCCATCTAGCCAGGTATCACTAGAAATGAATTCTGTGGTGTCTTGAGGCATTGTAATTTACTTTTAAAATAGCAACGTATGTATGTGGTCAAATTTAAAGAAAGTATAAGAGGTTGGCTCAATGCCACATTGCACACAGCATGAGGGTGATGGGTTAAGGTGGAAATAAGAGTATTGTAAGTATTGTATATGATGGTAGCAATGTTTTTGTCTCTGTGCATTGTCAACATGTGATCAAGGCCCAATATTTCCAATGGTGTTTGCCTAAAATATGGAGCAATAAAAGAAAAGTCATTTACACAAGCCCTGAGAGGGAGTTCAAAGGACACTATAAAGTAAGAAGTGACTATTTACATCAGAAAGGACTGAAATATTACAGTTAGTAAGTTTAAGTTTGAGGAAGTAGATTTTAGTGAGCAACTTTAGGGGTGAAAAATTAAGGAACCATTTTCCCTGACATCAGAGCGCAGAGAAGGCAAATCTGCAACCTGGAATCACTGGTTTCTCTGTTCTTTGAAAATTAGGTGGCTGCCATTAGCCAGAGAGATGTATACCTCTTTTCTATTAGGTCTGAAGCACTTTTTTCCTCTTTAATGATCCCTGGGAAAGCAATCAATTATATATATAAAAAAGAGAAGCTGTCTAAACTAAATGCAAAAAAACTAATGCTAAACAAAATGATAGCTGAGGGATGAGTCCTAGCCATAATGCTAAATTAAGTATTATAGAAAATAACCCATACTGCAACCCATATAAACAAGCCTATTGCTGAGAAGAATCTGAACTGCAAATTAGAGCATGCCATACATAGTTAGAAAGATCTGAGTTTGCACACGAGAAAACCTCAGTATTTTTAAGACTGGTTTCATTAAATTCTGAGAACCTATTAATATTTATAGTGATAGACATTTGTGTGAAAAAACAGGTTCCACACTATTTAAAAATTAATAACTGTGCTGCTCAACAAAAAGTGATAATAAATGCAAAATAAGTCATTTAGGTCATTAATTACCAAGACTGTGTCTGATAAACTCCCACTTGAAGGAATCAGAGATATTTGGATTATAAATGCAAGTGCTCATTAATATTCTTTGTCAATGTCATTTCCCCAGAGTTATCAATAAATATTGCAGGATGTAAAAATTTATCGAATCAATTAAATGACAGGGGACTCTTTTAGATTTTTATAGGTGTTATGACAGAGAAGAAATAATTATAGTAAATTAAAATGCAAAATAGTTTCTAATTGTTTTTCCAAAATTAATACATAAATTTCCAACTAAAAGAGTTTTTAAAAATCCCAATTTTGTAATATGTATTGAGTGTCACAATGCCCGGGGCCGCAGTGCAGAGGGAAAGGAACGCGCTTCGGCGAGCGGCCGGCAGGGGCGGCGTCGGTGACAAGGCCAAGGGGGCACAGAAAGTGTCCAGCAGATCAGATGGCGGGAGAATGGCGGGTGCTCCAGAGCGGGGAGAGAAGGGTGACGAGGGACCCGAAGGAGCATCTGGAGAAGGTGGCGTGGCCGGCTCAGGAAGGGCATTGGCCCCGAGGCAGTGAGGAACCTCAGCCAGGGGTCCCTAAGGAGCCGGTGAGCTTCTGATCAAAGCATCACCTTGGCAGCAGCGCCGGGGGTGTTGGGGGGCAGCGATGCTGAAAACTAGTCTAGAGGCTACTACAAAGCTCTAGATGAATTATCAGGGTCTCAAGGTACTGATCTGGGCAACTGGCTGCAGAATGACCACGCTCCCCGGGCTGGGAAGGCAGGAAGAGGGCGGGCTGGGAGAGGACGAGAGTCCAGAGGAAGGGCATTTCCAAATGGGACATGCCTCTCAGCTTGTTTGTCACATGGGGACTGTAGGGAATGATCTGAATAAATCCTACTTCCTGCTCAACTGGCCTGTGATGTCCTGGAAGAATTCTTCGCTGTCATGGCTCTTACCCTGGGCCGAGCTGACTTATGGGTGTAGACGGTTGTCACAGCGGGCCGAGGGTGAGGCCAAGCGAGAGGAAGGGCTTCAAGAAAGGGGGCCCAATTATTTACATGTCCATTTCCCCCAGACACGGCCAACAGGGAATAGCCACAAGGGGCCTGGGGCGAACTCCAAGAGCTGGATCGCTGCTTTTGGAAAGAGCCTTTGTTTGAATCCTGTGGGCTCAGCAGGGTTGAAGCATAAAGTGAATTTAATTTTTCTAGAAGAGTTCTGAGTGTCTAATGTACTATGTGGAGGAGTTGGTCAGAGATGGGCCATCACAGGGGTCAGGCTTATGGACAAGGACCGAAGGCTGGACTGGGGAAGCCAGGGAAAGGGACCAGGACTGGGTGGGGGAAGATGGCATTTGCCAAAAGGTATTAAAGCCATTCAGAATTCGGAGTCCAGAAACAGCAGGTCTGATTGGGAATCAGGGACCTAGTTTGTGGGGAGCGGGAAGGATGCAGGTCCAGCGGGGTCAGTGAGCCATGCAGGTATCTTCTAGCCAGCAGTCATGCAAGAGAAGAAGAATCCCGGGATGTGAGATGTCAAGCCAAATATGAAAAAAGAGATGGGGGGTAAGAAGCAAGAGGAGGTCAGCAAGAGGTTAGGAGGATTATCGTATCTATCTGGGAACAACAGAAAATCTGGGGTCCAAAGGCCTGGGGTGCTTGGAGTTGCCACTTATGAGCTCTTAAGAGGACCCTGGCACCACCAGAAAGGGCCTTTAGATATTATTCGGCTCCTGAATGCATTTCTCTCCTACCTCACAGGCCCTCCCTCACTGTTAACCACAGCAACACCAAACAACTCCCGCTCTTGGAATGCATCATGCTAGTTCATGCCTCTCTTCCATTGTTTTATCTTCCTAGAAATATGCTTCTACTGCTTTGCCCACCTGGAGAACTCTTCTCATCCTTCAAAACCAAGCTATAATCTCACCTACCCTGATCCTCATAATGCCTTAGAATATTATCATTGTACTTAATATGCTGTATGGCGATTTATTAAAAAATGAAGGTCATTCACCACAGGGTGGCACACAGTAGGCCTGCAATACATGTCTGATAAGTGAGTGAAAGGAGGTGTCCTAATATGGGTCTCGTTTACCTTTTTCCGGCTGGACTGCTGACACCATAATACAGTCCCCTGACTGATTTGTTTCTAGAGCCTCAGCAGGACCGCCTCACTTAGAGGAATATTAACAGCATAGATTCCCAATCTGGTGCTGGCATCAGCCCTGGGGTGACCTCCCAGCCTCCCTGATCTCCACAGCACCTCGACCAGCACTAAAGCTCAGTTCTGCAAAGTGAGAGAGATGTAAGGGCAAGAGATGCTCCTGGCAATGCCAACCACAGATCCTATGCTGGGAGCTGGCTCTTCAGAGGATGGCCTGAAGAAAGAGAGAGATGACTGCTATATAGCTCTAGGATTGGGACTAACTCTGTGTGTGTGTGTGTTTGTGTATGTGTGTGTAGGGAGACAATGAGCTCCAAGGAATTTCTGAACTGTTGTGTGGATGGGCATTTTTCTGGGGAGACAGTTCACAGTTTTCATCAGTTTCACTACAAGATCCATGACTATTACATATTAAGACCTACCATTCCAGAAACGTGCCTTCCTCAAGGCAGCTCTGCTCAGAGAACCAGCTGCTGACTTGAGATCACAGAGCTTTGGTCCTAGCCAAGGCAGATCACAGAAGGGATCCAGGTTCCCCCAGAGTGCGGCACTTACACACTCCCATACCACCCAGAAAAGCCGTTCTGAGGATCAACATTGGGCACAATTTAAGGAAGTCCCATGGTCTAAAAGATCAAGTGCAATAGTGAGAAGAGTGAGCCTTAGGATACCTCTGCAGTGGCCTTCATGTTCCTTAGAACAACAAATATTAAAAAAAAAAAAAAAAAAAAAAGCAAATCTCTGGGGTCTCACTTATGATGAAAAGCCATGTTGACCTCGTTCTATCAGCCTTGGGCTCAGGAAACGGTAAATAAACAGACAAATCCTGTGCCCTGGCTCTTTTACATTTGACCTTTCCTTTTTCTGGCATAGAAACTTGTGGTTTTAGAAGGCAGCAGAAAAAGGTTTCCATATTAAACGGGCAAGAAGCATGCACACACGCACACACACACACGCACACACATGCACACAGCAAATCTAAAACTGGAGAGGCTTGTACTAAACTCTGGGGAATTGAGAGTCACTTTTCACCCACATCCTGTGAGGGTAGAAAAAGCAGAGGAAAAGGTTTCTATTAAAATGTATGTATTCTTTTTCCTTTTTAAGGAAAAACATAAATCACTCATATTCATCCAAATATCTAAATAGCTCAGCTGGATTTGTGTGTGTGTGTTTGTTTTTACTTGGTTCCCACTGTTTTTCCCTCATTTCTGAAAGGATAATTAAAAAGAAAATCCGTACAGTGAATCTTTATCTCTCAATTGTTACGAGCACATGCTTTGTACCCAAACAGGTGTGGGCTCTGCCACTGACTTGCTAAGTAATACTGGACAGGTTTCTTAACTTCTTTAAGAACCTCATTGTTCATCAATTAAAATGGGAGTATGAACGGTACTGACTTCCAGTGGTTGCTTGAGAGAATAAAATAAAATGATGCGTTAAAAAATCTTAGACTAGCCCAGCACATTCTAAGCAATTCACTAAATGGAAGCTAAAGAATAAGAGCTGGGGAGTAACATCTCTATCAATGAAATAATTCCAAAAATACATCATGTGTTATTATACATATTACAACATGTAGAAAGAAACAAACCCAGAAATGGTAGGGCTGTGCTTCTCAGGGAGAATTCTCCACCTTATACATTACATGGGGTGGTTAGGCCGCTTTCCTCAGCTTCAGGTGAGTTTGAGTCTGGCAGAGAAGGGTCCTCCGTCTCTTGCAACAACATGGGTCACCTGTCCTGGTCCACAGAGGGCCCAGAAAGCCACAGCCTTGAAGGCACCCTTTCCCCCCCGTGTCCAGGCCCTGTGGGTCCTATCTGCTCTGCCAGAAAGCCCAGGTCAGCCCCAGCCCCAGCGTGCCTTCTGCCCACCTCCACTACGCTCAACTTAGTTGAGAATCTAGATGGTTCTCCTAAGTACACCTGGGCCAGGAAACAATATTCCTGGGAAATTGTTAATGAAATAAATGATCACCATCCTTGAGAACCCATCAGAATTACATTTCATCTTTTTCATCAAAAGGACTTTTACTTACTTCCTGTAAATTCACCGTCAGCAAAATCTTGCCTGGGTTTTGGCCTTACAGCTTTTCCCCCCTAAGGAGAGAAGGCTGGGGACTTCGAACTATGAATTCCTCCTTAGTTTCGACAGTCACACTGGCTAAGTTTGTGTAAAATGGTATTTGCTCTGTTACACCTCATTCCTGATCGCCTCTTATTCAGATCCCATAAAACACGACCAGCAAACGGGCTCACCACATGGTCAGCATCCAGGAATCCACTTACCAATCCCTCCACAGACACTTTCTCTAAGCTTCTCTCGCCCATTGGAATCTTACTTCTTCCAAGATTTCTACATGGCCCAATCACCGCTTTAAACCTAAATGCCTTTTCCCTCTGGTTTAACTACCTTCCCCATAGAGGTTGAAAAGAAACACAAGCCTTTTTCATTTTACCAAATAAAGCTGACTTAGCTTATTCGTAAAATCAACAGACACTAGACAATTCCCTCCAATCACCCACCAATTCCTTCGACATCAGGGAAGCATGGACCAGCACCAGAGCTGGGACCAATGGGACCCCACGTGTCCACTTCGGGTATTTCTTGCAATTTCTTACATCACCACGGGTGACTTTTTCAAAGGAAATCAGAGCAACATTTCCTTACCCGGCAGTCTCTCTGAAGCGTTTTCATGAGCGCATTGTATGTTTCTGTATCAAAATACAACCCTTCGTGCATGTCTTGCAGGAAATCTAAGTCCTTGAATGTGGGGTTGGATTTCTCTCTCTCTCTTCGGGATGCTCTTCGCTTGTAGGTGGAACCCTTCAGGTCGTATGTGAAGTGCATCTTCATGGCGCGTGGCAGGACGTTGTTCATCACCACGATTCTGATGTTAATGCCCCCTGACTGCATGCAGTACAGTCCATAAAATTTTGGCAAAAGGGTCCTTGGATTCTGGTTTAAATTCTAAAATAAGAAAAAGGAAAAATATCATTAAAATACCCTATTTTTACAAAATAAGTTCCACTAATAGTGTTTTCATCTAATGTGATAATTAAAAAAATGGAACGTGATTATCTTTATTAATGACCACTGCTAAAAGTTTGCTGTTCCTAATCCAGTTCTTCAATTGGCTTATTGCAATAGCAACTTCATCATTCTAAACTCGGGACATTAAAAGTAGCTGAATTAAAAATGGACAGAAAGTCCCAAATTAGCTCCAAGGAAAAATGGGCAAAGAATTGATAAGTGCCATGTGTGACTATTCTCTACGGCACTAAAGAGAAAATTAATTGCTGGGGAATAAAGGATGAACGTTTTACATTTTAATAGCTCCTGAAAAACTGTCTTCCAAAATGGCCAGACCGATTCCCAAGCACACTTTGTAGGATGACACATTTTTCATCGTTCTTACCAGTGCTGAGTATCAAACTTAAAAATCTTTCTAAGCATGACTGGTGAAAAATGAAAACTTGCTTTTAATAATTTGAACACCACTGATCATTAGAAAATTTAATATTTTGATTTATTTTTAGGCACCTCAACCTCAAAGATAATTTTGTGCTAATATCCGTCTCACTGATCATTTTTCCACAGGCTTTTGTCCTTGCTGGAGTCCTTAATATAGTCTAGAGATTAATCATTTTCCCATTCTATATGGAGTAAATATTTTGTCCCAGTGTTTTTTTAATTATAAAAACAAAGAATAAATGCCTATTTTTTGTTCTACTTTAAAAGTAGGTGAGAAATTAAAGGTTTTATATATAATGAAAAGCCTTTCCACTGTGCCCGGTCCATCCCCTAATTCGGAACTCTTGAGGAAATTAATATTCCCACTTTCGTTGTATCATTCCAGAAATATCCTATATGCTAATCTTAATTTTGTGCCTGGTATTTTTTGTTTGTTACACATATGTTTTGTCTTTTAATGCAGTAACGTTTATGAACTTGTTTCTTAGTTGGTTTTTTCTTTGGCTTCTTGTTTAACAAAGCTTTATACATCCCAAAGGTAAGTAAAAAAATCTTACTGAAGGACATGTCTTCTATTCTCTTCTAGATCTTTAACAGTTTTGGCAATTACATTAGTTTTTTACACCATATGGAATGAATTTTTTGTGTGAAAGATTTAAATGGAATTTAAATTTTTTTTGCAATGGATAGCCATTTATTGAACAGTCTGTCCTTTCCCAATTGAGCTTAAGTCCCTCCTATATCATACAATAAGTTGTCAAAGCACGTGTGTCTATTTCTGGACACTTTATTTGAATTCACTGATCTACTTGTCTACCACACCTTTAATATTAGTGTAGCTTTATAGATTTTTGATATATGTTAGAGCAGGCCCATCATTTTTCTTTAAAATGTTTTGTCCATTCTTACAACTTTCCCTTCCACTGTTTAATTTTTAAATGCTCTTAAAATAATACTTGTTTTCACTTTCAAATGAATTAACTTTGTCAAGTTCCGGGGAAAATTATATTGCAATTAGACTAGATTTATACATTTGTTTGGGGATAACTGAAATTTTTACAATACTGAGTTCAAGAATGATGCATATCTCTTTATTATTTCAGATCTTTTCTATGTCCTTCAATAAGATTTTTTTACTTTCCATCATATTAATCTTTACATTTCTTTTTATAAACTCAAGTAATTTAGAGTTATTATAAAAATTTGGGGGATTATTGTTCATATGTTATGCATACTATAACTTGCTTTCCCAATCAGAATTATAGTATGTCTTCATTTACTTAACTTTATTTTTCTAATAATGTTCCTTATATTATTTTAATCATGAATGGGGTCTTTTCCCCCCTTATATTCTTCAACTCTATATGATCTACATAACAGAGGGCAATGGATTTTGTAGATTTGTTTCATATGTGCTGGAAAATAAACCTAGAAATAACTCGTTTATTTTCTCGAAGTTTTGCTAATTTTCTTTTTTTTAAATCCTTACCCAAGGATATTTTTTCCATTGCTTTTCAGAGAGAGGGAAGAGAGAGATATCAATATGAGAGACACACACTGGTTGCCTCCCACACGTGCCCTGACAGAGGCTGGGGATGGAGCCTGCAACCGAGGTACGTGCCCTTGACTGGAATCAAACCCGGACCCTTCAGTCCACAGGTCAACGCTCTAACCACTGAGCAAAACTGGCTAGGGTGCTAATTTTCAATTTTGTCACTTGTGGAGAACAGTGTTTATACTTTTATTTCTGTACCAAAAATTTATTGCTAGGAATTCTAGCAAATACATCAGAAGGGCCCATTGATGAAGGACATCCTTGTTTTTTTCCTACCGTTTCCAGTGAAAGGGCTCTTGCTCTTCTCAGTGAGATATGTGGCTTTCTGGAGGTTGATAAAGGTATAATATATGAGTATCCACTTACTTACTTATTACATCAAAAGACTTCCCTGCCTATTTTTAGAATTTTAATTGAGAAGATGTTGGATTTTGAGAGCCTTAGTTTCTCTTCAGTGCCTATTTGGATAACTACATGTTCCCATCTTTTTCTTGTAATGGGATGAATTATATTGTTTGTTATACTAGCTTACATTACTGGGATAAAGCCACTTGTTCAGCTAAATTTTAAAGTTTTCTTGAATTTTAATTCATTTCAATTTAACACCCACAGAAGAGACTAGTCTATCTAGAACTATAGAAGCTTAGAACTAGAAAAGCTTAAGATTTACTCAGAGGTTAGCAAAGAGTGTGATGTTAGTTTGATTCCAATTTTATTTCATTTAATTAATTTTAAAAAATATATCTTTATTGATTTCAGAGAGAGGAAGGGAGAGGGAGAGAGAGAGAGAGAAACATCAATGATGAGAGAGTCACTGATTGGCTGCCTCCTGCATGCTCCTGACTGGGGATTGAGCCCCCAACCCGGGCATGTGCCCCAACCGGGAATTGAACCCCGATCGTCTGGATCTTAGGTCGATGCTCAACTGCTGAGCCACGCCCGGCCAGGCCCAATTTTAGATTACTTTAAAATGTGTGTATGAGTAGAATACATCTGAAAGGATATACACCAAATTATACCAAATATTAGCAATACGTATCTCTGGGAAAGGAATTATAGATGGTTGCATTCTTTCTCCTTTTCTGTATTTTCTATATTTTCTAACAGAAAGTAAAGCATTTGCTCTAAAAATAAAAACTACTTGTCCAGGATCAAAACCTTTTAATCTGTCCTTGAAGATCTGTATTTAGATGTTTGATTCCTGTATTTGCGCGTGGGACTAATTTACTGCATTCAACGTTGTCTCTAGAGGATTTTGAAATTCAATAATCTTTTACATACAAATGAGCAGTGTGGCACCTCATCAATTTTGTTTTGAAATAAAGACGATAGTTGTCACCGTTCATAGTAAGTGAAGAGCAGAATTGGGGCTTTTGAAATCTCAACTTCCTGTAGCCATTCCAATCATAGATAATTAATAACTTATGAAAGTACCAAGAAATGAGAGGTATGAAAGTGACAAGATTACTTAGGAAAAGTGTTTATTTTTGAAAAACTTGTGCTAAATGTCTAGTAAATTCATCTGGACTAGGTTACTGTTCCTTTTGGTCTCTAAAACATTACATGAAAGGTGGCTTTCATGTCATCATATTTCACCTGTGAAATCCCAAATTCTGAAGTGTAGTGGTTGTTCGTGAATGCACGCTGGCATGCAGTGCAGGGGTGAAAGATGCAGCCTTCTGGGACCCAACCCCTCATATTCAAGTCTCAGCTCTACGGCTCACTAGCTGAATAACCCCTGGCAACTTATCCTATTTATTTTGGTCTCAATTACTCATCTGCAAAATTGCAATGACTGAAGTGTCCAAGGCTGTTGTGAGGATTAAATGGGCTAATGCGTGCTTAGCACTTATAGCTGTGCCTAATTAACACAGCGCTTAGCACTCAATAAATATTAACTACTCAATATTACCATGTACTGGGTGCAAAAAAGTTTCCGATGAATGCACTGCTTCCTGTATCTTATATCTGGTATCTTTTCTTTATCACAACCGCCACATTGAGTAGGTATTTCCCAGCTTTAAAGACTGAGGGGACTAAGGCTCAAAGGTCACCTTGCTGACCACCGTCACAGTCAGTGGATGGCCGAGCTGGGATTTGAACCGAGGACTGAGCGAGGCAATAGCTGTGCTCGATTACTCAGTTCCATTTTGCTTTTTAAAACCTAGTCCACAAATGTCATAGCCTAGTCTAATGCAAAACAAAGTTCACCAAAGAGAAAGAAACATGCCAAGGGGTTGCTGAAAAAACAAACAGCAGAAAGAAACGTTTGAGGAAAGTAATTAAGCGTCGCGTAGAAGCTGGAATGACGTGCAGCGACTCACCATGTAATAGCCTGGTAGCAGCTTCTGAAGGAACTCGGCCTCTTTATGCTGAACTGTTTTGATGATAAATTCATCGTCACTGGTCACAAAAAACAAGGACCCACTGGCTCCAGGGTTGGACAGCTCTATTAGTGGTTCATTGCAGAGGGAATACTGCAAGAGTAAGCAAGCAAACATCAAAAAAATAGATTTCATGTACATGGTACTTCCAAGGAGGAAAATCACAGCGTTATATACCTTGGCCATTTTGAAACAGAAAGCGCCTCAGGTGTACTCAGAAGGGCCTTTGTGAGATTTTGAAAACTTTAATTGATCCATTTACCTTCATAATACTTGGATGGGACACAGACATGCCCTTCCCACCCCAGTGTTACATGACAGAATCATAAATCATCGCATGTATTCAATGAGATAACTCAGTGTTGGCTAAGGTGCTTGTTTCCAGCAAGTGCCCACAAAATAACAACGAAAGGTAAAATCATAGCAAAATCCGAGAGGAGGGGCGGAAGAGGAGGAGTGAGGAGAAACTGGGAGAAAAATGATTAAAAAGCAGTTCTCGAGATGTCACCCTTTAGATTATCTTGCTTTGGCGGTGCCGAGGGTAAAGGAAACAAAATCCTCCGCGGAAGGAAGCAGCAGGTGCTGACTGCCTTCCTGCAGGCCACCGGCCACTCCATCTCCTGCCCCCTCCCCCGGCCTCGCTTCTTGCCGGGCTCTTGCTGAGCAGCACTAGAGCCTCAGCCTTTACGGACAAGTTGAGGACAAGGTAGGAAAACAGAAATAGCCATCAGACTGCACAGAGGATGCCATAAAAGCCGAGAGGAAGCAGAGGGCACCTTCCTGCTCTGGGTGTAGTGTCCGCGTGGCAGGGTGACCAGTGGCAGGGGCATGGGACCTGGAATCAACTGATGTTTGTAAAATCGTGGCTCTGCCAGTGGCTGCTTATGTAACCTCGAGTCCGTAACGTAGCATCTTAGAGTCTAAGGGATCTCATCTCTAAATAATACCTAGGAGAAAGCAGCTGAAAGTTTTAGAGTGGATGCTTTCGAAACCACTGGCAAAGACAGACTGCTTAGCTGTGGCTGGTGCTATTTTTTATTACATGGCCACATGCAGGGAGACAGGCACACGACCTGCAGCACCCAGGCAGGCAGGGAAGGGCTGGCGGTGCCTTAGGGTGTCCCGAGGGCCTCAGCCCGACTCCTACAACAAGAGGGCCACCCACAAATACACCGAGACATCCTTAGAGAAATGAGAAAAAAGGTGGGTCTTTTCTATGGTCATGAATTGGAGACCCTGGAAAATAAAGGTCTCGAAGAGCAAAGGCAGAACACAGACTGTCTCTAGAAATTCTGAATTCTTTGTTCCATGGGGTTTGGACTCTTGGCTCAGAACCTTCTCATGAATAGGAGTAAATGTGAAATACAAAAACAAAGAATGTGGAAATTACAGGCTGCAAATAGAGAAATTAGGGGGTGATTCAGGAAGAGCTGTCTAGAGAAAAGTGGATTCGGACCTGAACATCTGCTCCCAATTAGTCTCAAACTCTTCCACAAGCAGTGACATAATATGGAGATTATTTCATGGGTTACTTAATTGTCAAATACTCCTTTATTATGTAATTTAGAAATTAATACGAAGGGAAAAATAAATTGTTCTGACGCATTTTAATAACCTTCTGGGGAGTCTCTAGGAGCACAGCATTAGTGCGCAATAAACTGGCATCATGAGTATTACCACAGTCGGCTATAATTCTATGGTTTCTCAACCTACCATTCTGTTACCACGTTCTCTTCGAAGCAACCTTCACCTAAATGTTGCCTTTTAAGAGCAAGTGAGGAGGAGAGATGGGAACATTTTAATTGGCCACGATCAACAAGCCCCCGTGCACTCCGGGTGTTGCGTGCCTTCCGGGCACTTTGATGTGTGCCAGCTGTGCCAGCGTTTTCATTCTCTGCCTTCTGTGCCCTGCAGGGCTCCCTCCCATACCCACTGGAGGGACGCGGGGTACACCCCTGCCGGGCCCCGCCACGGCAAATTAGCAATGTAAACCTGCTGCCATCATTTCTCCTGCCATTTCTTCCCCTTGACTGTGTGAAATATCCACCCTGCTCTCTTTCTTACTGCTATCAGTGAACCTGAAAAGACATCATATAAATCACCTGGGTTTCGGTGGAAAGGGAAATGAACCAAAGGCTGTTGCCCAAGTAGAGATGGGAAAAAGGCTCTGGGCCCCTCTGCCTTCCCTTGGGAGGTGTTTATTTAGGAACAAAGGAAGGAAGGAAAAGCGTTTGCCTGCTGAGTGGGGCACGCAGAAGCACCTTCACCACGTTGTCTCACAATACAAATTCTGCATGTTTCAACATGACCCTCGCAATGGAGCTGAATTTTAATGGAACTGAGAACATAAACAGAGTAATTCAGACTGAAATCCAGATGCAACAGCAGAAACCTAAGGAGAGTACACACATATCACGGGGATCCAGTATCGAACCTATCTATAGAGTCACCAGTCACTACATGTTATCCTCTCCTTCCCCCACCTTTAGATCAGTGTATCTTCATAAATTTGGGTTTAAGTAGCCTATTTGACATAGCAGGAAGCATCTGGTAGAGATTTGCACTGTATCCTTTTGTGATTCACTTTTTCAAGGGATGTCTTATTTCATTTCTCTGTGCTTTATTTGGGCTTAACTCTTCCAAAATGCACTGTTAGGGGTGTTTGAGCTCTTCAGAATGGATAATCACAGATCAGAGTTTGATGGGCTAGGGAGTGCCTACCTTGAGACCACAATTAATGACAGGTCTGTAACTTAGTGGGTTGGGAATCATGAGGCCAGATGGTAAAAGGAAAGGAACACAGGGGGTGGGGGAAAAGGGGAGACCACTGTTCTGGTATGGACACTGTCCTCACCAACACGGGTAGCCTCGGCATCTCCCTTCACTGACCCCAGCTTCAGATTCCTCATTTAAAATGAAGGGTTGGGCTAAAATGTCTCTGAGGGTTATACCTGACTTTCTGAAGCAGGCTGTGTCATGAACCAACCTCCTTTCCTCACCCACCACACTCCAGATCATTGGGTGGGGGCCCAGATCCAGTGGTTTGGAGGTGAGTGCCTAGAGGCTCCAAGACCTATAGGGGGAGCTGCTTCAGTCCCGGGCTGTGGGTGCCCCCAGCGCAGGGCAGGTGGGTAGCTGTAGCCACTGGGGACCAGACCATGTTTACCTAGAGAGTCACGGCCCTTTCTGTGTTTCTTGCAGGTCCCAGACACGGGCCCAGTTATCGAACTGTATGTACAGTTATAAGGCAGGTGGAAAATGAAATCAAACAAAAGGATACTTACTTGCCTGGTCCTATCTTTTTTCCCCCCACTAACTTTTCATTATGGAAAATTTCAAACATGTATAAAAGTGAAGAAAACTGTATAATCAACATCCATGTGTCTGTCTTTTGGTTTCAACAATGATCAACTCATGGACAATCTTGGTTTCTCCACATCCCCAGCCACTCCCCTGCCTGCTCCCCTCAGATTCTTTTGAAGTGAATTCCAGACATCAGATCGTTTCATCCATGGATATTTCAGTACATGCCTCTAAAAAACAAGGACTCCTCCTTTAAAGCAGAACCACGATACCATCATCCCAGCAAAAAATAGTTCCTCAGCATTGTCAAATATCCAGTCAGTCTTGACATTTCACTAATTTTCTATAATTTAAAAGAGCTGTTTATGTGAATTATCTGGCCCTATCTTTCCAATATTCCTCATCAAAACCTTCCCCTCCTGCTGTATTGGCCCATTCCTTCTAAGTATTTAACACATTTGCATTTCTGGTATCAGAGTCACCTTCCCCTGGCTCCTTCCAACATCTTTCTCTTCTTTTCCTTCAAATCCCTTATAGTATAAAAATTACAGTTAAAACACATCACGCCCATAAGAAGCCTTCCTAAGCGTTAATCCAACAGAGAGAGGCCCCACCCTTCTCTTAAAAGCTCTGGAACTTTTAATGTGTGGCTTCGGTGTTTATTTACTGCCTGGTCGAATGGTTGTTTTCTCATGTAAACCAATCATTCCAACTGAATTCTAAGTTCTCTGAGTATTATGAATTATAACATTTTGAATCTCCCTATAATTATTAGCAAAGTATTTCAGTTACAGTAGGTGTTCAAAATACTCAAGGAGCCCGGTTGGAGTGGCTCAGAGGTTGAGCATTGACCTATGATCCAGGAGATCAAGGTTCGATTCCCGGTCAGGGCACATGCCCAGGTTGCAGGCTCGATCCCCAGTGTAGGGCGTGCAGAAGGCAACCGATCAATGACTCTCTCATAATTGATGTTTCTCTCTCTCTCTCCCCTCTCTCTTCCTCTCTCTGAAATCAATAAATATGTATTTTAAAAAACAAACAACCCCCCCCCCCCAAATACCCAATGATTAATTTACCTTTTGCCAGGTACATGAAGGAGGACTTCTGCTCTCAGAAGCCATTAGCTTAGTCTCCTTTGTAAATACTCTAACCTCATTATGAAAATAACTTTTCCAGCTTAAAGGCTCATTACTGTGAAAGCTACATGAGGACTTGTTCAAAAATGGACCTTCCCAAAAGAGCTACTTTGTGAGACAGAAGGAGCAGCAGCTTCCCAACCTGGAGGTCAATGGCCACAGGCAGGCTGAAGAGAGGCCTGCTCGGGTGAGGGTAGATGGGTAGTCATCGCATCATACTGATTAGATCTATGTTCTGAAATGCAAGTTTATGGCATCTCCTTTGCCAGCAGGAGCTCAAGGAAATTCAGAAGGAGAATTCATTATTTCTAAAGTGTAGCAGAAGATGAGGGACTGATCTTGTTTTCATTAATATGATATTAAGACCCCACTGGGTTCCCCAAACATGTTCCTTGAATGACACTGATCCTCAGTAATTACAGAATGGTTAGAAAATGAAGAATCTTCTCTAATACACACACACACAAGCACACACATGCACACCAAACGTGTGTGTGTGTACCTGAGTGGCTGCGATTGCAGGGTTGAGGATGTTGGGTAGGGGCACCTGATATCTCAATTAAAGGGATGTGATGAGGCAGAGAGCACATGGACACACATTTCAGGACAGCAGGGTGCCCAGGAACTTTCCATTCAGTTCTCCCTGCTCAATAAAGACTTATTAATGTCTTGAGGAACCAGTATTATTTCACCGGGCACAAGTCAGATGACTTTCTTAGGGCCAAAATAAGAAGAGGGTTGTTCATGGGTTTCCATTGGCACAAAGGAGAATCAGCCTGGAACTTAATCATTTCCACTGCACCCAAATTAAAAGATGCATTTGAAATCCTCTCTGTTACAAGTGACAAATGTTGCTCTACTTCCTTTGCAAAGCATTATTCCAGGATCTAGCTGGTCTTATTAATATCATTCAGAATGAGATGAACAATAAATATTTGATGGCTTCCTTCCTACCGCTTCTTGGAAACTGATTTTTGAAGAGCCCCAGGGTGTTAACAGTGATCAAATTATGCAATAAGCCATTTTCCTCTTGAAACAGAAAGGAAGTCCCTGACTCCTTGAACAGGAAAAAGGTAAAACTCCGAGGCCACATCAGACTACCTCACAGAAAGGCTGTTGTGCTTGTACCTGCTGTGTGCCAGGAGGAAGACAGGGAGAAAAGACAATTCTAAGGGTAAAACATGTCCTTGTACCAAATAAAAACACGATTAAAAAGAGCCTGCATAAAGAGATTTGGAGAATAAAACTATCCAGTTTCTTTAAAATGATATTCGATTGTAGGTCAAGGTGAAATGGTTGTGGGCCAAGGCAGGTTTAAGATGAATGGTATAAATAAGGCAATTAAAATAGAGAGGCTTTGGAAGAGAATCCAACCAGCAACATTCACAGGGGTCTTTAGAACTACTTCTCACCTATCTGTTAGAATAATCCTCTGAAGTAGCAACCAATACCCCACCTATTTAAGTATCAATTACTATGGCAGATTTTGTAGCTATCAGTTAAAAACTGCAGTCACATCACATGTCCTGAAGCTAAATTTATAATCATTATGAAACTTCAAGCTTTAACTACACTCCAGAGCTTTATAAAATAAGAGACACAAATCACTTGTTGCCGTTGCTATGAGACAAATGTTTACATCACACATTTCTGGAAAAGGAAGGAAAATTATAGGTTCTTACCAAGTAATCATCAGGCTTGATGCCAAAAAGCTCTCTGAAGTATCGGAATGCTAGTGGAGCATATGTCTTAAATCTGAAGTCTGGGTAGTGGTGTGCTGGGGTCAGATTGCTCCCTTCACTGCAGTTAAAATAGTAAAAAGAATAAGAAAAAGAACATTAGGCAAAGACAATTGTGATTCCAAATTCTAGCTCTACTGGTCCTGGGCCAATGGCCCCTCTAGGAAAAATACCCCTTGATGGTGGGTCTCTTGAAGTCCATGTTACAGAGGCTAGTGGCCACCAGGTAAGGACAGGTGCTGACCCTGCAAGGGCCACTCCAAGCAGGTATTCCCTGCCGATCATGCCGTGTCTTCAGTCTGAAAAATTCTCCGCCATCCCCCTGTGCTTCCTTTCTGGGGAAATCAGTCCATCTTCCCTGGTGAAACCACAGTTGACTTGCCTCAGGCATAAGATCCAGGGTTCAGTGCGTGGAATAATTTTAGAAATGCATTTTTTGACCATGAGTTTTGAACACTGGATAAATTCTTTGAACTAAGAATAAGTGAAATAATTTTTAAAATATCTCACCAACAGCAAGAACCACCGAACTGGAAATAGATGGGGGCCTGAATCTGTGAAGTCTTTAAATCCATGATAACAGGAAAAGAGACCTTAACATTTTTAGGGATTTTAAAACCTGATTTCCATTCCCAATTATATCATTTTCTTTTTTGTACTCTCGGTTCACCTTTGAATTTTTTTGCAGTATTTATGATATATGAAAGAGGTAAAGTATAAACCAGTAAATATCCATAACCCCAAAGCGCTGCTTAAGAAATAAAATTTACCCATAGAGGTGAATCCCTTCTGTACTTTTTACTGATCTTATACTCCTCCTTCCCCTTAGAGGCATCCACTGGCCTGAATTTTGATGTTTACCCTTACTTTTTTTTTTTTTTTTTTTTTACTACATATAATAATACATTTCACATTACATCAGACAAGTCACCTAACCTGCTCTCGTGGAACATCAAAACTCTACGCAAGTTTCTTTGGTCTGACTTTCATGATACTGCTCCAACAGGTAAGACTGTGTTCCTCTGACTAACATTAAGGCAAATCTGCACTCTCTCAAATCACTCCGGATACTCAGTGTGGTAGTTAAGATACTCTTAACTCCTTGCAGTCCAGGAAGACCTAGGTTTGAGTTCCAGCTCTACCATTTACAAGCTGTTTCCTCCAGCCGGGTACTGAACCTCTAAAAATAAAATGGCAAAGGGAATAGAAATGTGAGTGGCCTTGCGCCTGGCATGTGGGAAGCCCTCAATATGTTCGGGTGGCTGAGGCTGGGTGGAAAACAGTGCAGAGCCGAACACTTCACATGGAGAATGAGTTGACCATATAGTTGGGGGGAAAAAAGAGAAAAAGACAAAAAGGGAAAATACTTGGAACACATATCACAAAGGGCTAACCTCCCAATGTAAAGAGCTCCAGCCAACACTAAAGAAAAAGGCCAAAAAGTTAATTAAAAAAAAAAAATAGCCAGAGATATAATGAGGCACTTCACAGAAATGGAAATAGAAATGAATCAAACATATGAAAAGTTGTTTGACCTCAATCATAATAAAATAATGAAAATGTTACTGAGAGACCATTTTACGTATCTGATTAACAAAAAATCAAAATTTTGAGACAGCTCAAGGGAGATTGGCACCGGGAACATTATTAGTGAGAAAGGAAATTGATACTTTTCCTAGAGAGGATATTTTCACAGCTTGTCGACATTACAACAGTCCGTAACTCTTTGAAGCAGCAAGTGCATGCTTACAATGTATGCCACAGGTAAAGCGGCACATGCAGGGTATGACATGTGTGTCCCTGGTTACTCATATAGCGCTGTCTGTGAGGATGAAGGACTGGAAGCAACCCAGGTGTCTCTCCCACACACTGGAATACTGTGCAGATGCTCGAGAATGAAATGACATGGCGAGAGCATGGACAGGTTGAGAGAAGCACGGCGCAGATACTGTGTGTGGCAAGCCGCCATTTGTATACAAAAGGAAAAAATATATTTTGGGCAGGTATATGCATAAATATCCTTGAAGGATAAACATGCCCCTAGTAACAGTGATACCTGGGATTGGACATTAGGTAAAAAGGGCACAGGGACCAAAGGGACACTTTTCATAGTCTGCCTTGTAAAAGCATCAGGAAGGTAAACCCTGCTATGTCTTACTATTCACAACACTGAAACCTTTTTCAAAGGGAGGGTTAAAAGCCATAACCTTACACCCCCTCCCCCAAAACAGAGCACTGCACACTCAGGGCCACAGCAGGCGGGGCTCCTTCCAAGTATTAAGCTGCTCCAGTGAGTAATAAATAGCAGCTTGACATGGATGAAGCTTTCCTGAAGGAAATGAAAATTAATGGGACTCTTGGCCCCATCTGGAGTTTGTCAGGAGGGACAATGCACAAGAGCAGAACCAAACAGCAGGTCCAGCAAGGATCAGCCAGCAGACGCCAACCTGGCAGACCTACTGGCTGTGGGTGTGGGCGCCGCCCACACGTGTCCAACCCAGAGGCTCCTCAGCACATGGATAAACTGCTCCGCTAAGGCAGGTAAGCAGCGGCAACCAACATGGGGCTGCCGGCCAGAGGAAGGGTCCGCTGAAGGCTCCTGTGGGCTCTCTTGCCTGAGCTTGGGTGGTCTCCAGCAGAAGACTGTGCCCAACACCTAGACCTACTCGGCAGAAGTCACGTCTGCGGAAGAGCAGACTTCTTCACAAGATTTATATCATGTTTCCTCAATGAACTTATTCAGTGTTTGAGAAAAAACCCCACTTTTCTCTCTTGGCATGAAGTAGAGGCTTTGGAAATTTCAGCTGTGAGGTTTTCAGCAGTGGTTCTAGATGTTTGAGTCCCATGAGCCAGTAAAAATTTCAACAATAAAAATTTGGAGTCCAACATGAAATTTCCAAATTTATGTTACCAAGTAGGAACCTATACAATTGAGCAAACACACAGACAGTATGATCCCTATCAACTTATAAAGAAAATTGTGCTTTGAAGGCAATTTCAAATAAGTTAAAATGTTATATAATATTCAGCACATGCAATAAATCTTTTATTTTGAACTAAGGGAAGAGGTATGTAACTTTTTTGATAAGAAATCAGGTCTTCCCATCCCCACTACATATACTGAGCAAATACTTGGAGTTTTGGCTTGAAGAGACATATCATTGACTTGCCCAGCAATAGCCACGCATCTCACTTAATCCTGAGAAGAGTATTGTGGCAGTTTTGTTTTCTATCCACATATAGTGCAGAATGTCTGTATAGATTGGGATGGAGATCTTTTTAGAGTCTCTGTTGCAGCTACTCAACTCTGCTGTTGTGGAAAGGCCACAGGCAACATGTAAGTGATTGAACATGGCTGTGTTCCAAATAAACTTTATAAAAAGAGGTAAAGAACCAAATTTGTGCTGTGGACTATAGTGTGCTGACTCTCTGGGATAGATACGTTTCTTGGGTGAGTTTATGTCAGGTATGTCAGCATTACTTGTGAGAAATGAAGGTAGTTGGCTAGTGTGCCAAAGCCATAATATCCAGCACAGATATCTGGCAATGCTTGCATAAACCTGTGACATATATGTTTGCCTGTCATTTAGAATAATGTTTTACCCTCACAGTAGTTCTGTGGAATTCTCTCCCCCAGTGAAGGCACTCCTCAGCTATTTAAATAATCCTGAATAGCACGCCCATCAAAACTATAGGCAGTCCATTTTCTGCAATAATCCTCGCATCAAGCTCAACTCTGTTTTACAAGTGAGGAGATTAAAATGCAGGTGAATCTTTAAAATTCTTCAGTTAGATAATTATTCTGGAAAATGGAAAGATATGTAACTATTACTGCCAGCATTCAAACCTTATTTCCTATCCCTGAGAAGGCAGTGACGGCGCCTCCTGGAGGGCAGCGGAGGAATGGGTCAGAGTTGCTTGTCAAGGGACTGGAGAGGCAGATTTAAGTTCATAATTCTAGGTAAAAGCTGTATACTTTTCCTGATTCAAAAAACCAGAAATGCTGTTCCTGTGTTTTACTGCCATAGTGTAGGGAAAAACAAAACTTTGGATCCAGCCACCCCTAAACTCCAATCCTGGCTTTACCATTTATTGGTTGTATAGCTTTTGATTAAGCCACTTAATATCTCAGGTCCTTAGTCAATTCATATGTAAAATGGGTTTTTTTCGTAAAGATGAATGGTAATAACAATAATTTAATATATTATATAAAATATATCAATAAAACTATGCTTGGTTCATAGTTGGTACTTATAAACTTTACCACTCTTTGCCACCTCTGTTGCAACTATTAAATATCTAAAGATGGTACAAACATTATGAAACATCCTTTCCTCCTAATCTTATTTGCACATGAAAATTTATCTACAACCTTGAGTTTATGATCCCAGCACAGAATGTGGGGTCAAAATATTAAGATATGGTCATGGTGCTCTACTCATCCACTTTGTAATTTTGGGAGATCATGAAACCAAATCATCAAAAGGGCTTTTATATCACCCTTCAAATTTTAATCAGGTCCAGAGTGTTTTCCATCCATAAAGTGAAATAATCTGTAGAACAAATATATAATATCTAATAATAACTTTGAACCATTTTCAAATAAATAAATAGCACAATACATTTGGTCGCTAAGGGAAACAGATTTTGCAGCTTCACAGCAGTAGTAATGAAAACATCTCAAGGCACCCCAAGCAATTAGTTCTTTTTATGATCTTGGTGAACTCAGGGAATTTTAGAGCCGCCAGAGGCTTCTGAATGTTTAATTTGCTTACGACAAGAGCCAGTCCACCCACCTTTCCTCCTGCTCCTCCCTAGGCAAGTGTAGAGTCTGGGTGTGTAGGAAGGAAGCATTATTGGGCAGCTCTGAGGTATAAAGTGCACAGTTCATTAATTTTGTCATATGTATACCCCAGTGAAGCCAGTCCCACAATCACAACACTGAATTTATTCATCACTTTTTGTGGCATTTTGATTGCTACAGTATCAAGGAGATACAGTAAACCCTCACTTAATGTCATTGACAGGTTCTCGTAACTGCTGAGAAATGACGTGTAACAAAACCAATTTTACCATAGGCCAACTGATAGAAACAAGAGTTAAGTTCCTGTGGTCAACTAATCCATGACAAAGGAGGCAAGAATACACAATGGGGTAAAGACAGTCTCTTCAGCAAAAGGTGTTGGGAAAACTGGACATCTATATGCAAAAAATGAGACCAGACCACTTTCTTATACCATATACAAGGACAAACTCAAAATGGATTAAAGACTTAAATGTAAGACCTGAAACCATAAAACTCCTAGAAGAAAACACAGGCAGTAAACTCTATGACAGCACTCAGCTATATTTTTTGAATATGTCTCCTTGGGCAAGGGAAACAAAAGAAAAAATAAACAAATGAGACGACATCAGACTAAAAAGTTTTTGCACAGAGAAGGAAACCATGAACAAAACAAAAAGACAACGTACTGAATAGGAGAAAATATCTTCCAATAATACATCTGATAAGGGGTTGATATCCAAAATACATAAGGAAATCATACAACTTAATACCAAAAAACCCCCAAACAATCTGATTTTAAAATGGCAGAGGGGCCCGGCCAGGTATGGTTCAGCCGTTGAGCACTGACCTAGGATCCAGGTGATAGGGGTTCGATTCCCGGTCAGGGCACATGCCCAGGTTGCGGGCTTGATCAATGACTCTATCATTGATGTTTCTATCTCTGTCTCTCCCTCTCTTTTCCTCTTTCTGAAATCAATAAAGATATATTTAAAAATAAATAAATCAATAAAATGGCAGAGGGCCTGGCCAGGTGTGGCTCAGCGGTTGAGCGCTGACCTAGGATCCAGGAGATCGGGGTTCGATTCCCAGTCAGGGCACATGCCCGGGTTGTGGGCTTGATTCCCAGTTGGGGGCATGCAGGAGGCAGCTGATCAATGACTCTCATCATTGATGTTTCCATCTCTCTCTTTCCCCTCTCTGAAATCAATAGAGATATTTAAATAAATAACTAACTAACTAAATAAGTAAGTAAGTAAATAAATAAATAAATAAAATGGCAGAGGACCTGAATAGACATTTTTCCAAAGAGGGCATAAAGAAGGCCAATACATGTATGAAAAATGATCAGCATCACTAATCTTCAGAGAAATGCAAATTAAAACCACCATGAGATATCACCTCACACCTGTCAGAATGGCTGCCATCAGTAAATCAACAAACAAGTAAGTGTTGGCAAGGATGTGGAGAAAAGGGAACCCTTGTGCACTGTTGTTGGGAATGCAGACTGCTGCAGCCACTGTGAAAAATAGTATGAAGGTTCCTCAAAAAATTAAAAATGGAACTGCCTTATGACCCAGCAGTCCCACTTCTGTGAATATATCCATAAAAAAATGAAATCTTGCTATTTGTGAAAATACAGATGGACCTAGAGGAAGTGAAATAAGTCAGACAGAGGAAGACGAATACCATATGATTTCATTTATATGTTGAATCTAAAAAATAAAATAAATGAACAAACAAAACAGAAACAAACTCATATATACAGAGAGAACAATTTGATGGTTGCCAGATGGGACGGGGGTGGGGAGATGGGTGAAAAAGGTGAAAGGATTAAAAAGTACAAATTGCCAGTTATAAAAATTGTCATGGGGATGTAAAGTACATCATAGGGAATATAGTCAATTATATTCTAATAACTATGTATGGTGCCAGGTGGGTACTAGATTTACTGGGGTGATCACTTTGTAAGTTACATAAATGTCTAGTTACTATGTTGCATACCTAAAACTAATATAATATTGTATATTAACTGTAACTGAAAAATAAATTATGAAAGTGCCAATGAAGATCTTATTTATGTGCTCTTTACTGTAAAGTATCTCTTACAGTGTCATGTATAATTTAGTTGCTAAATAGATATAATTTTAATATTTAAGATAAATTTTAACATCATTTGGAGTTTTATTAGTTGTTAGAATCATGTAATAAGTCTAAGAACAAATTTTGCTATTTACTAGAAAGTTTATCCCTTAAAATGGTAAGTAATGTGCTAGGTCATTGGTTCTCTTTTATGTACTTAGAATCACCTGGAGGGATTACTAAAACAGATTCCTGGATCCCACCTCCAGTATTTCTGATTCAGTTGACTTAGGGTGGAGCCCAGGAACCTGCATTTCTAACAAGTTCCAAGTGATGCTGATACTGCAGGCCTGGGGATCACATGTTGGGCCATGCTTTCTCCAGTGCCCATCAATGGTTGGCTCTGTTGACTGGACACTATGAGGAGAAGAGGTCATCAAGGATGGAGCACCCTGCCCTTCTTTATAAATCATCTTTAGCTGTAACTGCTCCCATCACCTTGAACTCACTGCCAGACACCCTCCTACAAGAGGCCTCCATTCCCCTTGTTCTTTGTAGATGAATAAAAATAAGATTGACGTCTGTGAAGACCGTGAGAGCAAGAACATCCTGAGAACACATTTATATGAATTATGAGTCTAACAGATCATACTAAAAGATTAAGACATACTCATGACCTCCTGATTTTATAAAAAATGTAGTTAATGCAATGATAAACAGACCGTTAAAAACAAAAACACTGGACAATTTCCAGCTATAGAAAGGAGTGTCATGAACAAACAGGATTATATCTTAGGCCTTGGGGTTGTCCATTTTCTGTATGGAAACTAGTTCTCGTACCTGCTAAAGGACCCTAGAGAAACAAACTTCAAAAATTCTGATAGATCAACTTCATTCTTCAGCCAAGAGCATTTAAGGGGAAATGTGGCTGGCTGGATTCATAGCCGACTTTCAGTTATTTATGGGCCCCTTTGTAATTACGTGGGCACAGTCACCTACAGGCTTTACTTCCAGGCAGTTGACTGCTGCTGGACATACAGATAAATATAAGCAGCACTCCTCTAGAGATTTTTAAAAAAAAAAAATAGGGCAATGAGAGCACCGAGAGTAGAAGTCACCCCAGCCATTCTCACACAAGTCCAATAATTCATAACAAAAAGTGGCTTGTTTTAAAGAAACATACTTTAAAAAATAAATGTGTCTGACAAGTCAATCTTCATAGCCCCAAAGACAAAATAATTGCCTCTAAGCCCCCAAAACAATTTTTTAAAAATTTAGTAGACAATTTTCTTTATTTGCCAGACCATGAGTAAAACACATTTAGGTAAAAGCAGATATGTTATAATAGAAATATATGCTGCATCTAGAATCAAATATTTATATTAAAAAAGCCTGGCGTAGTGATGACATTTCCAACTTAATAATGATTACTTCTCTTCCTACACAAGCCAGTATTGGACTTCAATTTTTTGTTTATTCACTTTATTTTGGTAGAGCAGCCATTATATACAGCTTGCCCTTAACCATGCTTATGAGTACAGGGCTGTGTAACCATCACCATCATCCATCTCAGATTTATTTGTCGAATTGACTTTTTCCCCCAAATACAATCAAGTTAGAGGTGGAATGTACAGGTAATTTGGATGTTTTTGCAAATATGGTATCAAAATACTGGGATTCTCATAAGGTTTCTTGAGGAAAGTTAAGTTGAACAAGTCAAGTTAAAAAAGGAGCTATGTGAGTGAACTCAGATGCAAGGCCCAATTGTGAGCCCCCCCAGCCCAGCCCATCTTTCAAATTAGGGGTAACAGAAACCTGGTACCAGCTGCTGCTTCTTGGGTGTCCTCTCATTCTAAACCCATGCAGGTGTTACTCTGTGACGACTGCACTCTTTCCCATTGAATCTCAGTCTCTCTCCATATAGTCCTTCAGGCATTATCGCAACTAATTACAACTGGCCCGCAGGATGAAACCTATTTCCACCTCCACTTAGAAAATGCAGGCCACCTGATGCAACAGAAAGGCACCATCAGTTGGGCTGCTCTGGGCCTGCAGAAGGTCCAATGTGTGTATCAACACGTGCACTGGTAGAAAAGCCTCCAATGTGGGGATGTTGCAAGGAAGGCTCTTTAGCATGAAAATATCACACACAAAATAAATCTTACCTGGGTAGGAACACACTCTCCACCACATAGAAGTCTTGCATGAGAACATCGCGGTCCGGCTTGGAGGTGAGGTTGCCCACCGTGTACCCTATTCCCAGCTGGATAGCACCTTTGATAGCAGATGATGCAGTCTGCAAGGCAAATGCGGGCTCAGAATTAGCCTCAATGGTCAGGGCCTCGTTCAGTGTACCAGCAAAGCAGGAGTTAGACTTTCCTTCTTGCTCCTAAGCAACGAGGAAGCCAGGCTCAGGGAGATGACAGGCTGCTGCTTTCCCTGGAGAGTTTATTCCAAGCACTAAGGACCCTTCTTGTCATGAAATGATTTTTGTGGTAATCTTTCCTACCAATGTTTTTAAGGTCCAATTATAGTCCCAAATCTCCATCTTTCTTCTATTGAGAACTTAGAAACTTGGCAGAACGCTTTCAATATGCAGCATCATAATTTCTACCTAAAGCTAAATCATATACTCATGTTTTTCAAAAATCAGAAGTTCTATAATGTACCTATGGATCAGGAAGACTACTTTATCTTCATAAAAAATGAGAGGGCAAAAAAGTAATTTGAGTCTTTGGAATACAGTAAATTTAATTTGGAAGTTGCTTACTAATATTGTCATGGGTCCACAGTCAAAGTTTCCTACACTGATCTGTGATAAAACACATAGAACCAGGTCACCAGTATTCACAATGCACTACTTTTCTAATACTATTCCGTAATTCAACTGACATAATGTCAACTTGGGGAATTATTGTCACATATATGTGTATATGTAGCATGTGTACATGTATGTATATGTGAATATATATATGTGTGTATATATATAGTTTTAACCAACATAATAGATGATATAGAAGAATAAATTGACTTAGGAAAATGTGAATGCATTCTTCTTAATGGTGAAAGTGTGTCACATTTCTATGCCTCGCAGTGCCTAATGTAGTACTATGTATACAGAGGGAGCTAAATACTTAAATCAGTAGTTCTCAACCAGGAATATTTGGCATTGTCTGAAGACATTTTCTGGTTGTCGTAACTAGTGGTGGTGGTGGTGTTGCTACTGGCATCTAGTGGGTCGAGGCCAGGGATGCTGCTAAACATGCTACAATGCCCAGGACGGCTGCTCATCACAAGGAATTATCCAGCCCAACTATCAGCAGTGCTGAGGTTAAGAAACCCTGACTCAAATAATATAAATCATCTGTTTTGTAAAACAATACTTTCTTTTTGAATTAACATGTTTACTTAACACCCCCCCAACACACACTTTATTCTTTGTTATTTCTTCACACTTTTAACAAAGAACACCTCTCTCTTCTTGAAAAAATGTATCCTCTTGATTTCCATGATAGAACATGGTCTTGGGACAACTTTTACCTTTCCTGGTGGTCTCTCATTCCTTCCCTGACTTCCCATTCTATTTGCTATAATTGCAGTGTCCCTAAAAGCTTGATCCTTGAGCCTCAGATTTCCTTAATTATGAAGCTAATCAATCCATTATTAATGGCTTCAAAAGCTGCGTCTATGCATGTGACTCTCAGACCCTTTAAAGCTATTTGGATGCTGTTCTATTATCACACACCCAGTATACACAAAACCAAACTAACATCCTACAACTTTCCCACCCCACCCCCAAGACTGGTTTCTCTTCCTAGGCCACTGTAATCCTCAGTCACCCAAGGCTGAACCCCAAACAAACCACATCCAGCACAGGGCTAGGGCCCCAATAAACACTTGTTGACGTCACCTCAAATGGCCACGATCAATCAGTCCTGCTTAGTCACCTCCACTGTCACTTTCCCATGGAGTCATCATTTAATCCCTTTGCTTACTCCATGCAAATATGACATAGCCCTTAGTCTGTGGACAACTACCTACTACCTACCCTCCTCCCAGTGGAGGTGGAAAATGTCTCGGTGGTTTTCTTTTCTCATGTGCCTTTTTACTTAAGTTCTAGGGCAGCAAGCTGGCAAAAGGCTGAAACTCAAGCCCACAGTGAACTAGTGCTTTAAAAAAGAAAGGAAAAAAAGTTTGCTATTTTAATACTCCCTGGCTGAGCTCTGCAATGCCACCAGTTGGCATCGGTGACCTTTTGTACCAGCAGCTCTGACTTCTGAAGGCTGATGTGATTTTCATTTTAAGCTCGCGTAAAAATTCAAAAGGCATCTCTTCTCCTGTCCCTCACTCACAGAGGTATGGCACACGATGTGACGTCAGCACGTTCCAGACGACCCGACTCCAAAACGTTCTGTTCCAGACCTATCAATAGACTCACATGCTCTCCAAGTCTGCTTTCTCCCTCCCGACGCCCCACCTGACTCTGTATTTCTGCTTAATTCAGTCATTTAACAGTTCTTGGGCTGGAACACCTGTCAAACAGATGGAGTAGCCAAGTCTTTGTTGATGGCCCCAGCCCCCAGCAATAGAAAGTATTCAAAGTTGTAGGAGCCTATATCCGGTGTTTTCAAACTCTAGAAAACAGGAGGGTTAATGAAACACTTGTTAAAATAGCCTGAAGGCAAAACTATGGAGACAGTAAAAAGATCAGCGGTTGCCAGAGGTTGGAGGAAGGGAGGGATGATTAGGCAGAACACAGAGGACTTTCAGGGCCAGGAAAATACTCTGTATGATACCATAATGGTGAATATATATCATTATGCATTTGTCTAAGCCCACAGAATGTACAACCTGAGTGAAACATAATGTAAACTATGGACTCTGGGTGATTATGATGTGCTCATGTAGGTTCATCAGTTGTAACAAATGCACTATTCTGGTGGGGGATGCTGATAGTGGGGGAGTCTGTGCATGTGAGGGAGGTAGATGGGAAACCTCTGTACCTTCCTCTCAATTTTTCTGTTAACTTACACTAAAATAATGGACTTAAAAAAAAAAAAGCCAACAGGCATTGAAAACCAAAACTAAAACCAAACCAAAGCCAAAACCAGACTGATGGGTTGCAGCCCCAGAATTTCTCATTGAGAAGGTCTGGAGTAAGAGGCTCAAGAATCTGTTTTTGCTTTAAGGGGCACTGAAAAAATCTTTCTTCTCTGGTGTAAGATCATATTTTGAGTCCCTGAAGGAATGAGATTTTGGAAAGGACCTGTTGACATCTTTTTAGTTTAAACAAAAAACAGACTTGTAAGACTATTACTTTTCCCATCAGCCTCCTTAAAATTCAACTGCTCTGATGGGAGAAATACTAAAAATTGCAAAAAACGTTAATCTTTTTTGATCAACTACTAGTGCCAGGCACTTGATGGATCACCACAATTATTATCGCAATCTATCATAACACAGCATATACTTATGCAGTGTTTACTAAATGACAGGCTTTTGGTTCTATACACGCCTCTATCCTCACCAGGACCCTATAAAGTAGGTACTATTGTTATCTCCATTTTACAGGCTCAGGGAGGTTTAGTCACTTCTCCTAGGTCCCACGGTGCAGAGGTGGAGGGGACTCATCCCCGGGGCGTCTGGCTCTGGAGCCCGAGTTATGAACAGGCGCACAGCTGCTTCTGTCAGAATCTCTGAACTCACTGAACCCTTCCAAGGCTCTGCAAGTTAGAAGCCACCACGCCACTTACAGGCAGGGGACTGAAGGCCCACAGGGTTGAGAGCCTCGCCCCCTCACACGGCGCGTGTGCGGTCAGAGCCCACGCTGCTTCCACATTTGTTCGCTTGGGTTTTCGCCTTTTCAGAGTGAGCCTAGGATCAGAGTGGGAAGCGCTCTTTACAGCCTGGCTGTCTGACCTTGGCAAAGGTAGCCATTCCTTTTGATGAAACAGGGATAAAACATTTTATTTGCTTCTAATCACGTGCAACCGGGGGCATGTCCAAGAAAAACTTGTAAATCACTTGGCAGACCAGGATAAACGCCACCGCTAATGTCACTGTGAGTAACATGGGGAGGTATAAACACGAGGAAGTGCTTTGCTGCCGCAGGAAGAGTGACACCTCTGAGGTCTCCTCCTCCCTGTCTGTGTGTAAAAATAAATGCTTTAGCCCCGGTGCACTGGGTGCAATTAAAAAGAATCGTGTCTCCTTCAAGGCAGTGCCTCGTGCTCACTGTGGCATGTGGTGTCTGGAGTCATGGGAGTAAAGGTCCCATCACCTGTCATTTTCCACTGGGCTTCAGGCAGGTGGCAGGCAGGTGGGCGAGGCCGCCGTATTTTCCAACACAGCCCCTCCTGAGCAAGATGCGCTTTAAAGCCGTCCAACAGAAACACTGCCTGGAGGGTCTCTGATTAGCAGATTAGTAAGTCCTGATGAACCAGTAACTCCTTTAGAACCAGCAGTTCTCTTCCTGCAAACTCTGAGCCATAAGCCCTCTCCTCCTTTTTCGGGGATACCCACCAGCACACTAATAAGTCCATAGCGAGTCAATAGCTTCACACACACGCTCAGCCCTTCCGATTTCCTCTGCATGGCTTTGCATAGGCTCTCAAAGTACTGAGTCAGGATCATTTTCCCTTCTCACTCCAAAGGAGGACCCCTGACTCCTGTAAAACATACAGCTCTGAATCCCAGAACACAGGAAAACAGTCTATTTTTGATTCAGGATTTTCCAAAAGCTAAGTGGAGGCAATAAACCTGGATATTAGAAAAACCTCTAAAAGGTTTTCTACTTGGAGAGAGAACCATATAATGTCACAAAAGCAAACAGCTAACATTTACTTCCATAGCTCCTCTTGACCAACCCAAACTTGTTCAGGGATGATGGCAATGCTAAGAGGAAAATGAATGTCCGCTTGCTTTTGTGTAATGCATTATATTTTTCCCAGCACTATTTCTTAAATGACTGCATTTGATCATCACTGTTGTTACCTAAGTAGGGTTTATAATGCACATTTTATAAAGAAACTGTGGCTTTGGGAGATTAATTTGATCTAAATTCCTTTTCTAGAGTGTGACAGAACCAGTAATGATATTCTGAGCCAGGAGGCCCCAGGCCAGTGCTTGCCCACTGCACACTGCTTTAGCTGCCTGAATTTTCTCTGCTGGAGGTGAACCTGATTGAAGCTGAGAAGTACTTCGACTATGAGATAATCATGACGGTAACAATGAGGCTAACCATCTACATACACTGGCTATTAGGGAGGCAATGAGCCTGACAACAGTAAGAGTTTAATGACCTTACATTGGTTCCAGGAAACTGCTTTCTACAGCACAATGCCTATGAAATTGGAGCACTCAATATGCCATCTGATAACACTGGCTGTAAAAGGAAGTATTAAAATATTTCATGTCAACAGTATTTTCACCCCTAAGGTGTTCTGATGAACTAATTATGGGATTATAGCCAATATGTATGTTGCCAGAGCGATATTTTTCAAAAATAAAGATATAATTGTGTCACCACCTTGCTTGAAACCCTCTAATGGTCCCCAGTATCCCCCCTGCAGGATTAAGTCCAAACCCCTTCACTCAACACGGAAGCCCATCTTATAATATTACTTCCTCCCTACCTCCACTGACCCCTGCACCCAATATAGAAAACGATCCCAAACACACACCCTCTATCCTTTGAGCAAGCTGACCTTGCAAACCCATGAACCCCTAACAACTGCATATGATGTTCTGCTTGTATTTTTCCCAAGAAGGAGATCCAATGCTTTCTTTTTCTCAGAAGAGTCATTTTCCCCAAACCACAGATTTGGAGGGTCTAATTCTAAACTAGAGATGTTCATTGACAAAGCACCTTAGACTAGGCCATAAGAAGGGGTTCAGGCCCTGGTGGGTGTGGCTCAGTTGGTTGAATGCCATCTCATGCACCAAGAGGTCACAGGTTTGATTTCTGGTCAGGGCACATGCCAGGGTTGTGGACTCGATGCCCATTAGGGGGAGTGCAGAAGGCAGCTGATCAATGTTTCTCTCTCTCTCTCTCTCTCCCTTCCTCTCTAAAAACAAAAACATATTTAAAAAGATAAATAAAAAGCCAAAAAAAGTGAGGCTCAGTAATACCTCTTAAAAGCAAGAGGAGGCAATCCTTGTCCGGCCAGGAAAACACCTACCCCTCTCCCTCATTTCTGTAGCTCAAGTCCAGCTCCAGGTTCTCCCTCCTGTCTCTGAACTTATGTTCAAGAAAGAAGGCATACACATCTTATTTGTCCTAAGGATGGAATTCAGGAAAAAGAAAGAGGAATTGGCTGCATGAGACTTGTTGTAGGACTATGGAAATGAGATAGTTGCCCGGAGGTAAACCCAATCCTTCTAAAAAAAGAAGTGGGACCACACCTTGCCTTCAGGTTCCTCAAACCATTTCTCCAGTCCCTCCTTGTATTAGTTTCTTATGGCTGCGGAAACAAATGACCACAAACTTAGTGTCTTCAAACAACATACACTTATTGTCTTATTATCTTACAGTTTGGGAGGTCAGAAGTCCTAAAATCAAGGTGCTGGCAGGGTGGCTTCCTCTGGAGGCTCTGGAGGCGGATCCATTTCCTTGCCTTGTCAAGCTTCTAGAGGCCAGCCACCTTTCTTGACTTGTGGCCCCTTCCTCCACCTTCAAGGCCAGCAGCATCTTCACATCTATCTCAGTCTCTCAATCTATTTGTCTCTCTCAATCTCTTTCTCTCTCAGCTCTGCTCTCGTTAACATACCTCGTCCTCTGATTCTGACCCTCCTGCCTCCCTCTTATACAGACCCTTGTGATTACATTGGGTCCACTTGGATTACCCCGGATAATCCCCCCATCTCGAGATCCTTAACAGAACACACCTGCAAATTCCCTTTGACCATGTAAGGCAACGCATTCACAGGTTCTAGGGATTAAGACAAGGACGTCCTTGGGTTCCATTATTCTGTGCACCACACTCCTCTATTTCAAGATTGACTCTGGCATTTTTTTCCAGTGTTGCCCCCAGGCCAAGAGAAGAGCTCCCCTCAGATCTCCATTCACTCAGATGCTGTTCATTCTTTCAACAAATATCTGGGAATTTTTTGTGAGCAGGGCATTGTGCTAGGTGTTGGGAAAAGCATGAACAAAAATAACAAAAAGGACATGGTTCTTGCTCTCATGGGAGTTTCGAGTCCAGTGGGGGAAAGAGATATTAAACAAAGATATATATATATATATATACATGACAACTGTTGTCAGTGACATAAAAAATAGGGTGATGTAACTGAGGTCAAAAGGGTGGAGATCCATGTCAGAATGGTGGAGTTAGGAGAGGTCTACCTGAGGAGTGATATATATGCAGGTTGAGACCTGAAAGGTGAGTATGGGCCAGTAGATAGGTCGTATCAACAAAGGCTGGCCGTGTACCCACCACGCGCCAGGCATTCTTCCACAAACTGGGGATACAAAAGTGACCTGGCCAGAATCTCTGCCTTCAAGGAACTGAGACTCACGTTAAGAGCTTAGGGGAATTGACTGTAAGGCACAGAGAAGCAGCAGTGCAGGGACCTGAAAGCAAACCACTGTGGGTAAACTACGGTGGGCAACAGGGAGCGCGTCAGAACTGGAGGCTGGGAAGACAGGAGGGGCTAGATCTGGGCCTTCCAGGCCATGCTCGAGGCTTGATGCGCGTCAGTAAGGGAGCAGCATTCTAACTGGGCTGCTGTGTGGAGAACAGACTGGAGGGAACACATGAGGGAAAGCGACTAGGAGGCAGTTACAGTGGTTCATATTGAGGTGTGGATGGCTGAGAACAGGGTGACAGAGAGAAAGATGGACAAAAGAGTTGAATTTGAGATATATTTTGCAAGGAGATACAAAGGACTTGTTATGAGCTAGAAATGAGGAGGAAAAAAAGCACTAAAATGCTTCCTGGTGTTTCCTTGGGCAATTGAGAGGATTGAGGTTGTTTTACCGAGCTGGGGGGACTGAAGGAACACACTTTTGTGGGGACGATTAAGAGTTCCACTTGAGATGCCAATGAGACATCCAAATGGAGGTGTCAATATCCAAGTCTGGAGCTTAGAACAGAGGTTTGGGCTGAAAATTTGAATTTGAGTGTTTTCCCATATAAATGAAATTGAAACCAAAGGGCTGGATGATTAACCTAAGGAGAGAGGGGAAGGTTCTAGAAGGGCCCTGAGCATGGTCAACATTTCGGGATTAGACAGAGGAAGCAGAACCTTTGGAGGAGATTTAGCAGTGACTGCAAGAGTGGGAAGAAAATCAGGAAAACATGGCTTTGGAAAAAAATAAGAGAATTTGAAGAAAGGAATGACAACTGTCTCAACAAGCGGCTCTTTCATTTGATAACATGAATGCTATCTACAACTTGATGGAATATCTAAAGCTGTGTGTTAAATCCCCTATTCTTGCCTCATTTGTATCACTGAGTCATTCATTAAGTCCAAGTCTAGATCCAGAATATTTGACAAAAGTATTTGATAAACTTCAGTCAAATTACGGCTTCATTTAAACCATATTTAAAAAATGTTCTATATATTAAAAATATTAAGTTAAAAAAGTAGGACATAAAAATAATAAAATATGAAAAACAAAAACTCACAAATGTATTTATACACATCCACAGAGGAAAACAAGACAAGAAGGAAATATATTTAACTGTAATGATTATCTATGGGCAGTGGAATATAGTGTGATTTTACTTGTAAGCCTTGTACTTCTCAGATTTTCTAAATTTTGTGTTATATGTAAGAAAAGAAATATCCTCCAATGAAGGTACTGTTACTATGTTTACAAAGACATTTTGAGAGATGACAAAGGCATGTTTGGGATCTGTTCATCTTTTTCTCTCCTTTTCTTTTAGGTCAAAGCCTCCATGCTAGAAACCCATGTAACTGTTTTATGAAGAGCAATCATGATTAACTTTGTCTCCTACTGTCCCTCTAAATTTATTCTGGGCTTAGATCATCCCCTTCCCTAGGATGAAATTTAGGGCAGGTCAATGACCCTTTTGGTAACCCCCAGAATAAAAGGTCCTGTGCTCATTTCTAGTCTCAGATCATTAAAAATGGTCTCAAGTAGGGATTTGGTTTGTCTAATACACTTAAAACAAAAACTTTAAATATATTTTCAGTAGCTATCTCCCCACCACCCAGCTGGCCTGACCCAAGCTGGCCACCAGCAGTGGGAAGGGTTGGGGCTACTTTTCTCTTTTCTGACTGCCTGCTGGAGGGAGAAGGAAAGGTCTCACTTGAAGAGTACAGTTAAGATGTCTCAGGCACTCAAAAGACTTGCCCAGTGTATCCATCTCTTTCTCTCGTGGGATGCTTTCACAGATCTGCACTTGTCCCCTGCAAATGGCAGTTGTGTTCTCACCTTTCGGGGGAGAACACATCCCTGGCTACTAGCTCCATGTTGTTCTTCCAGGTCCTCAGAAATGACCATGTATCAGTTTAATCTCCATGTCTGTGCCCTCAACAGGTCACAGGTCATTATCCTAAAACTCTAGGAATCTACAAACTGTACCAGCTCCCAAACTCCCCAAGAATCCCTTTTTAGCTTTGCCACCATCAGGTCAGCAGACAGACAATTCTCTTGTTCTTCCAATTCCCCAGAAAATATTATGGTCTGTTGCATCTCTCAGGCTCCAGCGAACACATATCACACCCTAGAGTGGTCTCACCGAAGCCCCGTTCCCCAGGCTGGACGTGACCCACAGACTCTCTCCCAACACTCCGCCTAATGGGAGTTACTCATGGCATATCAACAACTCTCTCCAAAATTCCTTTGCAGTCTCCACATCTCTCAGTGGACCAGCCAAGCTCTTTCATAGGCCCAGGGTGATCATTAAACTGGACTTAGACCACTTCCTTCCCCAAATTTTTCATGGTGGGCTGGCACCTGACTTTGCAATGTGATTAAATTCTTCCAGCCTTTCCGTTTGTACTGTCCTACACTGATCCACAGGCCCTGCTCAGAACATGGGGTTTGGTCAGCTGCTCACTATGTTCCATTCTACCTGCTAAATGACTCATCATTTTAGGCTTTTTATTTTTAATTTTTAAATATTATCTCCCAGCATAAAAACCTTCACTGTTGTGTGTGTGTGTTTACTTTCTGTAGAAAGGAATCTAAATTCTTGCTTGACCTTCAAGATTTTCTACAATCTCATTCCTGCTAATGCTAACTGCAATAAATAAATCCTCAAATACTAACTTCTGTAACAAACACAAAACACAACCCTGAAAATTGATGTCTTGATTCAACACAAATTTATTTCTTAATCAGGAATATCCCACTGTGGGTGTCCCTGATTGGTGTGACTTCCTCTGCTGGGTGGCATCCTGCATCCTTATTGTGATATCCCCTGGGGTCTCAAAGTCCTCCAAGTGCAGCTGGCTGATAGGAGAAGCAGTGATGGTGAAGGAACATCCACTTCCACTTCTCACTACCTTTGCTGGGAGTCACAATGCAGGATACTCCTCCAGATCTGCTCCTCAACCCTTTCTCCACGCTGCTCTGTGTCCTGGGACAGCCCCTGTGCAGCTACATTAAAGGGCTTCCTAGTCCTCTGGCTTCCAGTTGGGTTTGGCCAATGGGACGTCTCCATAGCAGATTAAAGGGAGGTTTGAGAGTGACATCAGGGTGTTTACTCCCTTCCTTCCCTTCCAGTGGGTTTGACTCACACTGGTGTGTCCTGAATGTTACTGTTCCTTTCTTGCGAGCCTCTCCAGATAACTCCTATTTTGGGTTCTAGAAAAAACAGTGTCTTTTTAAAACTCTCTTCATATTCCCCAATTTGAGTGTGTCTTCCATTTACTGTCCAGGCCCTCTATATAAAGATCCACTCAGTCCAATAGCAAGGATGAGTCACACGGCCTCACCGAGATACTAGGAGGGCTGGCTTCGCAGCTGTTACCCAGCTCCAGCTTTGCTATGGAAGAGGGGCCACAAATTCTAGGGGACAGTATGTTGTCTTGGCCACACCACAGATCCTACTGCCTCCACACAAATTCACAGCTTCAGCCAACCCATCCTGCTTCCATTTGCCTCGTGGTTCCTGGTCCCTGCACATGCTGGTCTCCATGCCTTCAATGCTGTCCTTCTCAGTTCTAGTTTGGTCTCCTACTTACTCTCCTAGGTCCAGTTTTACCACTGGTTTCTCCATACAGTCATTGTTCACACGGCAGCTAGACATGATTATGCCCTTCTCCCAGTATGAGGGATTTCATAAATGATTTTGAGGTATTACTTTGATGGATGACAACTACTTTTCTGATACAATTTTTGAAGCTATTTACATTTTCAAAAATTAAGAATACTGCAGTACCATTATAATGATTTCCTCCCTTGTGCCTGCATGGACCTCCTATGTGGTGAAATTGCCTGAAAACAAGGTCATTCTGACCCGCTAGGCACTAAACAACATTGGGAGGAGCCCAAGACAAATTCAGTTTATATTTAATTTTCCTTATTACTAAGCAGCCTTTTAACAAGATCCCACTGTATCCACTTGTCTGAGGGAAGATTTGATTCTTTAAATGTGATAAAAAAGGCAGAACACAAAAAGGTGTTTCATGGTTTCTTTTAAATGATCTCCACCTATTTATATGATTGGCAGTGAAGCACATACTCTCATTGGAATGGAAAAGCATATTAAGCAAACACTTCTCATTAACAGAAAAATACTACACTCGAGTATTCAGCAGTGGAAAATTAGACACACTTAATTGCCCTTAAAAGAGAGATGCCATCAACTGCAGATGAAATTTTTGATTTAGGAGACAGCATTACAAGTGCTATTACATTAGCCTTTTAGAAATATTACAGTGTAGATGAGACATTCATCATAAATGTGGCACAGTATGATATCCTTAATACCATTTCTACACACTAGGGAAAAAGTTTCATTTGTTTGTATGTTCAAATAAAAATAGTATTTATTTGATACAAATACAAATTTAGATTCAACAGATAAAAATATGGGTTGATTTTTCATTCTTCTAGAATCAACAAAAACCAAATTTCACATAGTCTTAGAGTATTGTATTTCCTGGCAAGGGAGTTGTCAATTTCAGGGATAAAATAATACATCAGTGCTAAGCACTGTTTTGGAGGAGTAACAAAATGCTTATGGCAGATGTTGCTAGTTTTCCCAGCATCTATTCGCCCTTTTAATATCTATCTATCTATCTATCTATCTATCTATCTATCTATCTATCTATCTATCTATCTATCTATCTATCATCTATCTATCATCATCTTTATTGATTTCAGAGAGAGGAAGGGAGAGGGAGAGAGAGAGACACACCAATGATGAGAGAGTCACTGATCGAGCCTACAACCTGGGCATGTGCCCTGACCGGGAATCGAACCCCGATCTCCTGGATCCCAGGTCGATGCTCAACCACTGAGCCATGCCGGGCCAGGCTATTCACCCTTTTTATTTAGCAGTTGTTCTCAATCAGGGTTGATTTTTGTCCCCCAGTGGACATTTGACAGAGTCTGAAGACAATGTTGGTGTCACAGTTGGGGAATGCTTCTGACACCTACTGAACACAGGCCAGCGACGCTGCTAAACATCCTACAGTGTACCGCCCACCCCAACAACAAAGAGTTATCCAGCCCCAAATATCAATAGTGCCAATATCGGGAAACACTGTTACAGAGTTTTAATTGGATATTTTGCATGGTTCTCTTGCAGCTAGGTATAGTCACATGACTAATTTCTGACTATTGAGATGTGACAGAAAATGATGTGTCCAATTCCCAGGTCACACCCTTAACAGGAAGGGGAGTGTCCTCTGCAGATGTGAGGGATGCAAATGAAGCAGCCCTTCTTGATCCCATTTGGAAGCTGTACCTTGTGGGTGACAGAAAAACATGTCAAAACCTGGGCCCCTGATGACTCTGCAGAGGAAGTAAATTACCTCTGCATTGTGATGTGAGAGAGAAACAAATTTCGACTCTGCTAAAGCCACAGTCATTCTGGTTCTTCCTTCAACACATAAGTGAACCTATATTTCAAGTGCTTATCACCTCTGAACTTATAACCAAATGCTTTTTACTTGAAAAGTGATGCAGATTAAAAAAAAATCTTTCAAACTGAAAGAGAAATGCCTACACAGATAGCCTTGCTTAATTAAAAAAAGTAAATGGTAGCTCAGGCTCACTGAGAAAAAGCCAAGTAACTCTTCACTAGAGGAAGTAAAACACAAACGCACCCTTCTCATCTTGCTTCTCAGGGTTAACTAGTGTCACATGTTCGGTGTGTGCTCTTCTAGACTTTTGTCCCTATCCACTGAAAATGTATACACATGTCTGTACATTAAAAACCAAAACTGGATTCGATTATAAATGCTGAAGCTTCCTCTCTCACACAGTATCCTTCCATGTCCGTCCATACAGATACTATTTTTAATGGTTACACAGATGTTCATAGTTTGTATACAGCACAACTGTTTCAGTGGCTCTCCTGCTGGTAGACATTAGGGTTCTTATTCGCCCCTTTAATAGCACATAATGCTGTAATGAAGGTCCTTGCTCATATGTCCTCACTCGCTCATTTGTTGTGTATTTCTGCAGCATTGCTTCCAAGAAGAATTGCTGAGTTTAAGATATACACTTTATGTTTCTGATAAGGACTGCCAAAATGCCTTCTAAAAGAGATTTCATCGATTTATATACTCACCGACAGAGTGGAAGGATGCGTTTGTCATCAAACACACACCAACACCGGTATCATCAATATTGTTAGTTTTTTCTAATCTTGCTGTTTTAGTTCCCATTTTCCTGATCGCTAGTGAGGGGGATACTCTGTGTGTGTTCATTGTATTATTTGCCTTCAACTTCACCATCTTCATTTTTTATGGTCACACACTAATAACCATGCTCAATTAATTCATACCAATTAAAGATAAACTGCATTTACAAAATAATCCCCAATGGAAAATGTAAAACAATAGGACTCGATGCTGATTCTGCACAGTTTTTATTTATTGAAACTGTAAGCTCTCATGGGGCAGAAACTGTAGCTATCCTTTATCATCTACCTGATAAAGTTCTTCTTCACTCCCTTTTACAGTAGCAAATATATGTACTTCTCAAGATAGTTTTTAAAATTTGAAATAGTACTTTAGAATACACCATATTACAATTAAAATTGTTTTTCCATAAAAATTAGAAATGAACTCCTTAATTGGCTCATCAGGACAGGGGACTCTTGGAGAAACACATCACTGGGGGTGCGGTGGGGGTTGAGAAGCACACCTTGGCAGAGATACAGAGAAGCTGTACAAGTGCCGCCTACCTGTCCCTTTAGAGCGTGACACTACAGGGTTGGAAAGGACCCTACACACCTGAGAAACAATCAGGTACCTTTAACAGGAACCTTGTCATATTAGGGCAGTATCTTTCTTGCTGTACCTCCGCTTCACCCTTTTTTGAGGGGGGTAATGAATGTTGCATATTGAGACCTTGTCACTGTTCTACCAGCCAGCTGGCATTTTCCAAGTGCTGAACTGTGATTCAGGCACTGCACTAAGTGCTTTAGAAGTGCTTTCTCCTTTATATGCATTTATCATCACAACAACTTGACAAGGAAGGTAGATTGTTGTCCTGATTTAACTAAGACGAAACGGATTCAGAAAGACAAAGAAGCTTTTCAAGGCCACAGTGAGGAAGTGACAAAGCTGGCCCTTAAACCCAGATCTGTTAACCCCAAATGCACACTTATAACTGTCACATCCAACATTGTAACCGGAAATAGAAATACAGAGATACCAGTTTTGCCAACAGTGTCTTTCAATGTAGCACAGGTCCAGCAAAATTTTATGGTGAGTGTAACTACTTGTTTCTTTTTTTTCTTTAATTTATCTTTATTGTTGAAAGTATTACAGATGTCCCCTTCTATCCCCCCCAGCCCCACCCCTTCCCAGGCCTTTACCACACTATTGTCTGTGTCCCTGGGTTATGCACATATGCAAATAATTTATTTGGTTAATCCACACCCCTGCTCCCCTCTGAGATTCTTCAGTCTGTTCATGCTTCTATGTCTCTAGATCTATTCTGTTCATCAGTTAATTTTGTTCTTTAGATTCCACATATGAGTGAGATCATGTGATACTTGTCTTTTGGTATGGGGGCCTATTTCCAGGCAACACCAAGCCAGCTTCTATTATTTTTTCTTTTGTATTTTCCATTGACCAGCACATACACAGTTAACTGTACTACCCAGAGGTGTGGAGGTGGGTCAGGGCCAAAGCCAGCCTAACTCCTATACAGTTCCCAGGAGACAATTTCACAGAACTCTGCCAGCTCAGGTACATGGAGTCACGGGCACCTGTTTGAAATGCAAACTAGATGGGGCCAAAGTGATCAGGTTTCAGTGCAAGGATGACATTTAGGAAGGTTCAGAAAAGTAATTAGAATGTAGGCTTGTCTGTGAGCTTTACATAGGACAACAACCAACTCCTTTCCCCCCTAAAAAACCCTTCGGCAATCTCTACTCTCTCATCACTCATTTTGCCTTTATATTATCTCCACCTACTCTGAGAGAGTGCTAATGCCTAGCCCTGCCCTACATCTCTTGCCACCAACCCCCCAAGCTCTCGCCTAATATGAACACACACACACACACACACACACACGCACATACACACGCACACACAGCTTTTGTTTCTGATTCAGGAATGGGAGGAGATAATTATAACTCCTTCAGGGAGGCTCAGACCTCCAGGGAAACTTACTATGCTTCCAGAAATACCAGTGACACACAAGATCTTCTTGTCTCTTTTATCACCTCCCCCAGGAGACCTCGAACCTTTCCTTTCCATTCCACCAGCTGACCTCTTCAGCTTTTAAAAGAAGACTGTGCTTAGGTAAGGCGGGGAAATAAGCCAGCGCACAGGCTTGGACGCGTTGGCAGGGCCCCACCATCCTGCAGTTAATTCGGGAGGTAAAGTCTGACTTCGTGAGACTGGAGGGCTCAACTGTTACTCATTTATCCAGATTAAGAGAATGAAAACCCAGGTGAAGTGTTCTACTGGGCGGCAGGCACTGCTTAGCTTTTCCACTTGCGCCTCGATTTGTATTATGGTTAACTTTTTTTTTTATAACTAAGTTTCTTGGTCTGTAAGAAACAGATAAATGACGAAAATGATAAAGGGTATAGAAGCAGGCCCAAAAGAACTAAAAACGGCTTTGCTTCTTCCTCCAAATCTCTCCCAGTTAAATTTTCTTCCTTAATTTTCATGATAAATTCCTGAGAGAGGGAATTTTATATATGTTTACTATATAGTTATATATATTTATTCCTATACCATATGCGTGATATGTTTTACATATTATACTCTGTATGTCAGTAACACCTATGAGTGAGAGACGAGTGAGAGATATATCTCACTCATGTATATGATGTCATGCTAAATACAACATGTACCATATAAGTGTCATAGGAATAAACAGCATTTATGAAATAGAAAGGCAAAGCTTGGGGAATCCAAAAATCAGAAGGAAGAGAGGGGAAGCATCATGACTGCTAAATGAGACAGAATCATTAAACAAAGCTAAAAAATTTTACAAACTAAAAATACAGTGATTTTCATAGATCGACAATGAAACACATTATTTGCTAGTAATGTGCTGTTTTCTAACCTTCAATCACTTTTCTGTGTGCAAGTCCTAAACGTTCCTTATGGAACACAACCAGCAGATGGAAGGATTAAGAAATACTCGATATTGATCCAGGATGAAAACTATGTCTTTTCTTTAAATTCCTATGATCAAGCTGTCTCTTCTGAAAGAATGAGTGAAATATCCTTCTTTTCACAATTAAATTATTTTAAATGACTGTAATAATAATTAACAGTATTATTTCTACCTGCCTGGTAGTTCTGGCTGTCTTTCTGGAAAGCTTCAGAAAAACCACGCCAAGGGTTTTAAACAGAAAGATCTGAAATGTTAATGCCAGTATTTTTCTGAAGGGGCTTTAAACTTGGAATTTAGGTGTTTCCTATATAGAAAAAGATTTGTTTTAAGCATTCAAAGGTTCAAATGTATAATTTTTTTGTGAGATCCATTTATGCACTTGGGTATTAATGTAATATTGCCATATATTCTGCTATAATTGTTGTAAGTGCTTATTATGTGCCTGGTCAAGTTATTTGCATTACTGATTTCTTATCATAACCTTAGTGCCTCTGCCTTACAGGTGAAGAAGCACCTTCAGAAAGGCCGCGTATTTGAAAGATAAGTCTGAGTCATTTTCACAAAAAGACTAGCAAGTAGAACTTTCCTAAAAATGCCCAGACTGATATATCAGACAATTTACATATTTTCAAGAATCCCTATAATCAGGATAAAGCATCAAGGTGGGGGATAATTTTAAATACTATGCACACTTTTAAGTTTGGATTACGCATTCTCTGCCCATGTAACTTCTATGTCTTAAGACCTATGTCTATGTTGCATCCAAGATGCGATTTTCTTCCTGCACACTCTTAGAACCTTAGAATAAAGTTTCTTTTTTTAAAAAAACACAAACTTTTATTGATTTTTAGAGAGAGAGGGAGGGAGAGGGAGAGGGAGAAACATGGATGTGAGAGCGAAGCATGGATCGGCTGCCCTCCCGCACACCCCACATAGGGGATGGAGCCCAAAACACAGGCATGTGCTCTGACCGGGAATCGAACCAGCAACCCCTTGGTGCACAGGACAATGCTCCACCAACCGAGCCACACCAGCCAAGGCGGAAGGCAGTTTCTACAGTCTTCTCTGCGAACCCTGTATATTTGAACAAAACCCCAGCCATTTTAGGTGCTCAGGACTCTCCTATCTGTTGGCAGCTCCCTCGCCCCTGCCTGATGGCGTTTCCTTCCTTGCCTTCTAGATCTCTCCCTCATGGCCTTTCAAATCACTGTGGTTTTCTTGGTCCGAGAGGCTAGGATCAGCCTTTCACCAGGAAAGCACTTAGGTCTTTGGAACAAAAACACTATCAAAATCGGCTGGACACCCAGGCTGCAAACCGGTAAGGACAAGAGCCCCTGGCCAGGGGCTGCCAGTCACTGAGGTGAATGTGATGGACTGGCAGGGGCCAGTACCTGCCCCTGCACCCCTGAGAAGAGCTGCAGTGGTGCCTTGCCTGCCTAAGATGCTTCTGATCACAGGAGAAGCCTCTCTCGGATTCGTCCCATCGCACCAATGCCATTATCTTACTTACTGTTCCAGGCTCTCTCCCTTCTCTTGCCTCTGGACCTGGATGCCAGGGTGGAGGACAGGTGACTAGGCCAGGACACAAGTGAAAAGACACTTGAATGGAGGCTCCTAGCTCTGCCACCAACCAGTTTTTGACCAAAGGTAGAAAAAGGGAAGAAAAGGCATTCATAGCCAATGACTAATGCCCTCATTTCATAAGTCCCCTACCATATTAATTTGCAAATATGAACAGACATTTGGGACCAGAAATAGCATAAAAATCTGAATTTGGGGACCCTTCTGCTAGCAGGGGGCTGAGAGACTGAGGAAGTCGCATGCTATCACTGGGTCAGTTTCCTCCTCTATAAAATGAGGACCTTTGATTGTCAAAATTTCTGTAAGCCCACTTTCTAGTTTCATTTATATGAGATCACCAACTAGAAATCACTTGTCTAAGGTTTACCATATTTAATTCTGACATTTTCTCCCTGCCTTTTTTTTTTTTTTTTTTTTTTTTAGTTACAGCTCCTCCATTAAAAAATTCAACAGAAAGTCACTGCATTTTGCCTACTCTGGATCACAACTCTTAAAGCAGGTAAGACTGATACTGAGAAAGGAGAACAGCATAGTCATTTCTCAGAAGCAGGAGGAAGCAACGCTGCCTCACTCACAAGCAGCTTCAGAAGCAGCAGCTGGGGAGAGGCCGGGCATGCTGCTTACTGCTGTTTGGTTGTTTTCTCTTGAACTCAGAGACGTCATTAAACTGTTTTTGATGTTGCCTGAGGCCATAAAAGCTGGTGTGAGAACTACTGACAGATCAACTCTCAACTCAGGATTCTTCCCACCGGAGCTCACCCCCAGACTGACTCCTTTCTGGACTGTCAGGTGATGTGACCGTTCTCAGCAGCTTCCCTAGAACCTCTTGACTTGAACCCAACACACCAGTTTCCACTAGCCCGGCATAAAATGGATCACGGACGGCCCCGGCTAATGGATGGCCGGCTGCTGTAACACAAGTGAAAGTGCCAGACCCACAGTCCGTTGCTCAATAGAGTGGTGCTTCCTTCCCCCTTCCCTGGGAACAGTTAGAGGAAACGGGTAGGTTTCTGCAAGCCCAGGCCTCTGACCCCACACTCTCTCTCCAGCTACGTTAACTTGTCTGCCATCTGACCACAGTGCCTTGCTCAGCGCTCAACTCAGTGTTGGCCAAATGTCTAAGCTGATTATATCAGATGGATAAAGACCATGTCAGCGCTAAGATTCTATGGGGCTACGGATACATCACTTCGGATATGGGGGCACTCTCTCTTTAGGCCCCGCAGCAGCCAGCTTTCAGAATGCACATAGCAAGCAGTTCTCTCTCTAGAAATTTCTGTGTTATGTTCTCTTACATGTTCGTTGAGTATGCTGTACAAAAGGTCTGGCTGAGTCCTCACCTCGTCTTGACCTCTGGTAACCTCCCCCTGCCTTCTGACCCACCCTCTAGTTCCTCTCTGCCAGGCCCACTTTGATGTGGCCTCCCCTCTGCATGACCCTTTCCCCCTTCTCCCAGCACAAGTATCTGATCCATGGTCCCAGGGAGCTACACGGAGGGTCCATTAGAAACAGCTTGTCTTGGGAAACAGACTACCTGGTATAGTGTATGACCTGGGGGAATTTTGAACAGTCTGGCTGGGTGAGAGAATAGCTTTTTCCAAGAGGAACAGTGTCTCACTGTGAAAGGACGTGAGTAGAAACAGTCTCACTCTCTTCAACCGCCACCAACCAGGGTGGCTCCACGACAGTGCAGGTGGTCCTGACACCCAGCACCACAGCTGCTCATATTTATGGGCCCGTGTGGCCAAGCGGTGTTATTTTCATGCCATTGGTCCTATAAACTGAGCATGATTGGAAAGATCTGTGCCTCTATCCCATGATTTAATTTGTTTGGAATTTAACCAGTGGAGAAATTCCAAACAATATGGAAATTTTCTTTGGGGAAAAAGCCCAAACAATATGGAAATTTTCTTTCAAAGATTCAGAAAGGAACAAGGAAGTACAAGTCATTCTCATTGTGCTCACAGCACGCGGAAGGGCCAGCAGCCTCCCAGCCATCCCCCCTTCTGGCCCTCGCTCCTTTCAGCTGCTGCTGCTACAGTGGTCTTGCTGAGGTTCATCACCTGCCTTAGGGTTCCCCGACTGGGGCTGTTTTTGTAAAGTATGGATAAGGGTAAGGTATTCCTTAGTTATTTATACTCTTTTTTTTTAAACATGTTTTTATTGACTTTTGAGAGAGAGAGGAAGGGAGAGGGAGAAAGAGAGAGAAACATCAGTGTGAGAGTGAAACATCCATTGGCTGTCTCCTGTATGCCCCCCACTGGGGATCAAGCCCACAACCCCAGCATGTGTCCCGACCAGGAATCAAGCCAGGGACCTCTTGGTTGATGGGTTGACACTCAACCACTTAGCCACACTGGCCAGGCAGTTCTTTATATTCTTAATCATCTTCTTTAATTCTATGTTTCATTATCCAAACTAAATTATGATCCCCAAACAAAAACAATACATCTAAATCTTCAACCACAGAACCCACAGATGTGATGAGCAGAGGGAAGCTGATGTTCAGTTCCAGACATTGAGAACAGAGGCCTGAGAGAGACTACACAGAGGCCGTCCTGGAACTGGGGGGCAAATGTATTCTCTTACCCAGCTGGACTATCGAAATGTCCCTAAGCCATATACTGTACCAGTTCTGTGTATTCCATATGCCAAGTTGTTTCTAAAGTAATAAACTCTCTACATAGCCTTCTAAAGCCAAGCATCAGATAAACCATAAATTCCCTTAGGCTAGGGTTTCTCAACCTTGGCACTACTAACGTTTTGCACTGGATAATTCTTTGTTGTGGGGGCTGCCCTGTGCATTGCAGGATTTTCAGCAGCATCCTTGGCCTCTACCCAACAGATGAGAGTGACACCGCTTCCTCCAAATGTGAAGACCAAAAATGCCTCTATAACATTGCCAAACGCTCCCTGAGGGCAGGAGGGCAAAATCAGGCCCGGTTCACAACCACAGCTTCATGCAAGTGCAAAGCTCTCCTAACCTACACCAAGATCAATCACCCTCTCTCACGGCTGAATGTCCCACGTGGATGCTTGTTTTCTTGTCTGCACATATGCTGTCCAAGTCAATGGAAGGCCATATATTTTAGGCTTGTCAAGAACAGTGTCTTAAAATTTCACAGTTGTTTTAACTCATTTTGTTTCAAGCCAAGCGCAAAACACAATTACTCAAGTGATTTGAAAACAAAGAAAACAACAATGGAGACAGGAAAGTGCACCCTGCTCACCTGTGTCCTGATCCAGGTCCTTAAACATGCAGCTGGTGCATGAACAGGCCTGTCTAGCCTCTCCCCCTTCCACACACACACACACACACACACACACACACACACACACACACACACACACGTGTCCCACAGCAGATGGCACTCTGGTTCTCAAGGGTAAACTGCACAGGAAGTATTAGCCATCTGTGCAGGAGAGATGACCAAGCAGAATAGCAGAATCAACACTGAGGGCATCTCTGGGGCAGATGGCTTGGTTTGATCACCCCAGTGCAACTGTCAAAGGTACTGGAGGTGAGTGCAGCGCCCCGAGAAAGGCTGAGGATCACGAGACTCAGAGCTTGAGCTCCAGCTCTGCTTCCTGCCCTTGGCAAGTCCTTGGCCGGGGACTTAAGCAGGAATAGTATTCGAGTTTCCACTTCCTCACTTGTTATCAAAAGCATTTCCAACTCTAGCGGTCTAAGCTTCTAAGAAGATAATGCAGACAAATGTCATTTCCACCCACCCACGATCCTTCTCCTTTCTAAATGAATCATTCCTGCTACTTCCACTTCAAGTGATGGTGACTACTCCCAATTCCGAGAGAAGCTGCAAAAACACACAGGATGTCCACTTACTTTCAAGACAAAGGACTAATCCTGTCATCAGAGGTGATGACTTTATTCCTATTTTTGCCCAAGATTAAATCTCTGTAGATAGCTAATGATCCATTTTCAAAGAACTATTAAAAAGATCCACCTAAGTTTATCTAAACTTGGAAGCAGGAAGATGGAAAATACCAGTCCCAAGGTACATATGAAGTCACTGGAGTATTTACAGTCCTGGATTCCAACCTACAGATCACTTGACTCTCTATCCCACATAGAGATTTTCCATATATCATTTCCTTCTTCCGGACATGCTTCATAAACATGACCTACTTCTGTAAATACTAAAGAAATAGCAATAGCGCATGGTACTGTGGGAGATGCATAATGATGAAGGAGATGATATATGCATTATCTCCAGCAGTGAGCTGGCTCAAAATTTGATTTTCAAAATTGTGTTCAAATATAGACTGCGTCATGTGACAGTGGTAACATGAGCCACATCTGCTTCTCAATCACATGGAATAGCATCTGAAGCCCAGTTTCATGCTCAAGCCTGATATAATGAACTCTTAGCTGTGTAAATTCATTACATGGAGATTCAGGTCCTGGAGGTGTGCTCATTACACTTACTGATTACAGGGAGAGAGTGAAACAGCAGAGGGGAGGGAAACAGAGGACAACGAACTACAAACGTGAGGTAGTCTCCATACCTCAGGACCTCAATGTCTACTGAGAGTCCCAGACAGACTGAGGGGATATGATAAAGGGGTGACCAAGTGCTCTAGGTGCACAGCAGAGGATACTGTCAAATTATATTGTGGTAGACAGAACAATGGCCCACAAACATGTCCGTGCCATACTCTCTAGAACCTGTGAATCCTTTGACTATGTTACCTTAGAAAGCAAAATATTACCTTACAAGGTTGCTGATAAAATGGAGGTTGCTAATCAGCTGAATTTGAGTGACCTCCCCAGGTTGTCCTGGATTACCAGACGGGCCCAGTGTAATAATATGGGTCCTTAAAAATGCAAAAAGAAGCGGCAAAATTGGTGAGGAGACTTGGTGCCAGTTGGGGTACTAGAAATATCGAGGGGAACACTGTGTAAACCATGTGCTTGTCTACTAAGCTGAACACCTGAAAACAATACAAAATAAATTTAAAAAAAAAAAGAGAGAGGGTGAGTGAGATACAAGGTGAGAAGGACTCCAAATGCCATTGCTGGCTTTGAAGATGGAGGAAGGGGCCACAAGCCAAGGAATGTAAGTGGTCCCTAGAAGCTGGAAGAGGCAAAGAAATGGATTTTCCTCTAGATCTTCCAGAAAGGAATTAAAATCCTGTCAACACCTTGATTTAACTTGGCAAGAAGTGTATTGAATTTCTATTTAACAGACCTGTAAGAGAGTAAATTTGGGTTGCATTAAGCCCCTAAGATTACCATAATTTGTTATAGTAGCAATAGGAAACTAATACATATATTAATTTTAAAACACTCTCAAAACTTGTAGGTCCTACCTATGTTTTCACTCTGCCTCACTAGCCCCAAAATGATGACTCTATTTATAAACAAGATGTTCTATTGGGACCTCTCTGGGGTCTGAAGTAAGTTATTTTTAGGTTATGGCCAAAGTCACACTTGCCCATCAGCACACAGTAAGTTTAAACACACTGAAGTCAGACCAAGGGGACTGATCGTTTGCTGAAAATCTCTTTCTTTAAATTGAATGCTTACAAATAATTATTAGCACTTCTCCCTGCTAATTTACACTGGGCTGAAATGAAGGAGCTTGGTTTGTATCTCTGTGGTCCCAGCATATGGCACCTATCAAGCACCAGATGGCCAGTTGTTGAATGAATGAGTGATGGGCTTGACATGGAAGAGTGCACATCTGGCCTTCCAGATGGGAGATGTTCTTTACAGGATCTCTTTGGACTAGAGATGACCAAGGCCAGACCCAACAGGAATATAGTATTCTGGCGTGTCTCCTCTTCTTTCCACAATACCCCTTTCTCCACCTTAGACTCTGGTTACAGCAGGACTCACCTAGGCTTGATGAGCAAGTGTGGCGAGGACACAGTGCCATGCTTTGTGAATATTTAAGTTTATTTTCCTACCAGATTGAATAATGACAGACTTTTGATAATTTTCTGATGTATTCATTTTCCCTGGACCACAGAAAAGAGAGGAAATCTCCACTTTTTCCCATAGAGGATTAATCTTTTTAAACCCACAGAAACATTTGAGTTTCTAATCCACAGGGTATTTAAGGAAAGGTGAGAAAACATACAAGATATTATCGCCTTTGCACCAAAGGAAAGTGAACTCAGACTCTCTGAAAACAGATGAGAAATAAAATGTAAGCTTTTCTCCACCGTTCACCTTTTCTTTCATGTTTCCACAGCATCCTGCATGTTCTTAATAAAGCAGTTGCTGCAAGGGATGATAACAGAATAAAAACACACAAACAAAACACAAAACAAACATAAAAAACCCAAGAAAATGAAAGGGCATTTAATTGTCATCCACACCCCAGATTTTACAAATGAAGAAACAGAAGCTCAAATATAATATGAACTAAATTTCAAAAGTAAAGTTGAGATGAATGAACAAAGAATTTCAGGCAAAATCCCCCCAAGAACCCAAGAAACGAACAAAAAAACCCACCTTCTTTTTTTCTTGCCCCAAACAAAATTTCTCAGGAGGAATGATTTCAATAACTTGCCTACCTCAGGCTAGCTCGTAAAAAGCATTATATCTTAGGATAATTTCCACACAGATTGCTCTGCTCTATGGGGAAAAGATCAGTAGGCCTAAAGGAACAAATTCTAAAAATTGCCCCAAAGTATAAGGAAGTAATATAATTACCCTGTCTATCTGGACTGATACCAAATCTAAATTAATATTTTATGAGAAACATGGTTTTACTATTTTCAAGTACTTGGCATATCTCAAAAAGCTAACTGTGTTTCCACTGACTGTCTTTCCCTAGTTTGCTTAAATCAATTATATAAAAAGTCAATATTCAATTAAGATTAAAAAAACTGTAAGTAAAATTAGAGTCAGAAAGAAACTTTCTTAATATGAAAAGTAATTCTTGAGCTAGTTATCAACATTATACTATTAGAAGCACTAGTGAGACAATTCCCAAATGTATTAAATCAAGGGATTTTTATTTATGTATCTATTAATAATCTGTATGTGTTGAAAAATGTACTCTGGGAAATAGTCAGGAGCCACTTGTCCTTTAATATCATGAACAAGACAAGGCTGTCCTCTTATCACTAACATACTTTGATCTTTGTTTTGGAAGACAGATCAAGCTAATAAAATAAGACAAGAAAAGCAAATGCAAAATATTGGTTAGAAGAAGAAAAATTATAATTTACAGATGATATAATTGCTACCTACAATATTCAAGAATCAATCATGGACCTAATGAAATGGTTTGAAAAAAATCAAGTTGGCAGTTTACAAAATAAACTCACAAGAATCAAGATCTTATACAGTCCCAGCTAAAAAACATAATGGAAAATAAAAAGAATCCTATTTATAGTAGAAAAAAATCCCAAGGCAATAACAACCCTCACATAAGTTATTCTGGAATATGTTTAACTAAAAATAGGTACAAAATCTCTGAAGAAAATAAAAACTTACTGAGGAGCATAAAAAAACATATACAGTTATTTCATTCTTGGAACAGAAGACTCAATAGTTAAAGATGCTAATTATCCTTAAGTTATTAATAAATTTAATACAATTTCAACAAAAATGGCAATAGAAATCTTTTTAGAGGAAATGACATTATAATTCTAAAGTTCAAGCAGAATATCGAATGTAAAAACATCACCAGGACATATTTGAAAATTAAGAATACCATGGAAAGTCTCAAGTTACAATATTATAATTATAACAAAGCATTACTAGCACAAAATTGAAAAATAAGAGTAAAGACAAAAATCTTAACAAATTTGGCTTTATAAAAGCTTGGGTCCAAAAAACAACAACAACAAACAAACAAACAAACAAAAAAACACCAAACAGGTAAGCAAAATTAAGACACATAAAGCATTTACAACAAAAATGCAATGCCCTTAATATATAAATAGATCTTACAAATAAAACAGCAAAGGGTATTCATAGATAATTGTCAAAAGAAGACATACAAATGAATAAAATCATCTGAAAAAAATGCTCAAACTAGGAATAAAAATGAACACAAATTTAAATGAAATTTAAGGCATTTTCACCTATCCAGCTACCAAAGAATTTTAAAAAGAACAATGCTCAGTGTTAGTGAGGACCTAGGAGAACAGGCACTCCCTTAAAGCAGCTGGAGGGAGTCTACAGTGGAATAACCTCTGGAAGTAATTCAGTGACGTGCTGAAATGTCCAGACCCTTTACTTGGTTCCGTGAGGTCACAGGACAAGTCCTTTTTCCTCACTGTTGATTCCCTGCTAACACAAGAATGTGCCCTGGTTGACCTCCTGAGTGAGAACACGTGGCACTCTGGGGCCTTGGAAAGCTGAGAACAGTGATGCTGTCTGGGGCCACTGGATGCCCAAGGCTGTCTGGTTCAGGTGACCTTCCTGAAGGTGAGTTTGGGTCAAAAGCAGGAAGGTGTGGATGGCTGTAATGTTGTCTACTCAAGAGTAGATTGTTAGTTTCAATTTTTCCTTCACGGGGAGGGAAGCCTGAAAGCAAGAGGGCTGTGGTCTGGTACCCCAGATTTGGCCAGACTCTGCCTTGTGTACTGGCCACTGTGTGTGTCCCCAAAGGGATTCCGAGGGCCATGGGATGCCCCAATGAGAATGATCACATCTTCTACTCTGTGTGGTCACATGGCTTCTGAGTTAAAACACCCTTTCCTCGGCTAGATCAATGATACTGTATAATTTTTTCCCACCCATCTGTAAACTCACCTGAAACAATTCAGGACAACCATAATCCGAAAAAATACAAATTTAAAAATCAGCAATATATATGTCAATGGAAGTATGCAATATGCTAAACAAAAAAATTGCTTAAAAATAAATTAATGAATATAAAGTATGAAGATAACCATCAAGGCAGCTTAAGTTAGCATACTTCAAATTCTGAAAGGAAATGGAAATTTAAGAGCATATTTTACATTAAGTACTTCTGTGAAAAACAGGAATTTGGCTTACCAAGCAGAATCTCAGAAGACTATATTTTGATTTTGTTCACAAATGCAACTTCACTGCTTCAAAATCTCTTTTGTATTTACAACTTTCAGAATTCCCTAATTTATAAAATGACAATTATATCCAAATTAAATGTTCCAAAGAACATAGGAGGGGAGGAAATGGTGGAACAGATCTGTCTCCAGGTTCAGAAAGTTAAAAATAAGGAAATAATCTTGGGGAAATTGTGCTGATTGTGCTTAGTTTATCCTAGATTTTCTTTAAAATGCATGCGATGCAAAGCTGGACATTTCCTGCTCACACTAATTCCCCCCACCCTTCTGTCTTCAGTGGTACACCCTCACCCAATTCTGTTGTACTCTGTGTCCCTAGAAAGATGACAATGCATTTTCCTCGGGAGAATCCCACTGGCCCAGGAAGAGCAGCAGAACATGCAAGGGCAGAGTCAGATGAGAAGAAAGGGCTCTTGAAGCCCAAAACAGTTTCCTCAAATTAAATCAGACAGTGGAAGATGACACAGCTACAACAGAAGACCTTTAATTTATTTACTATGATAGAAAACAAAAGAAAGTGTTTTCCCTTTCTGGACATAGGGTGTGTGTGTGTGTGTGTGTGTGTGTGCGCGCGCCTGTTTAAGGTGTCTTCTATGGACCCAAGTTAGATTTCCTCTTGCCACAGAATTCCACTGCTCTTGAAAACCACCTTTCACCTTAAGACTCAATAGTAGGGACTGTCATCAAGAGAGAACAGGGTCCATGTCATTTGGATTTCCAAATTTGAACAACGTCTCAGTATGGAGAAGGCGGAATCTCTACCTGTTCCTTCACTAAATATTGAGTTTTATCTGGTCTCCAGAGTCCTTTCTCTCACAGGGCTTAAGTTCCATTGGGGGTGGGCAGGGATCCAGCAATAACAGTAGCAATTTAATATCTGTACAGCAAACTGCTATCTTCCAAGGACCTTCTAGTACATGCTCAGATTTAATACTCAAGCCACATGTGGCACTGCTATGCTCAGACCGTAAGTGTCCTACATGAGGCTGAGCTCATCAGTGGCAGAGCCAGCCTGCCTGCTCCGGCCAGACTCCCTTCCCAGGCAACTGCTGGTGAGGAAGGAAGAGCGTCCAGACCAGTGCTCTCATCCCTGCCAGCCTTCGGGTCCTGGGCCCAGCTTCCATGTCTACCCTCCTCCATGATTTTCTGAAGGATGTAGCTGCTTTTAAAACTCCTAGGTTATTATGCCCTCTCACTCCCCTTGAAGCAGCAAACTTAAAAATCATTGATCCTGTTTCTTTCACTTTACAAAGAAAAGGGTGTTTACTATGCTGCTGTGCTTGAGACATGGGCTGCCAACTAATCCTAAATCCTGATCCCCCCAGAAAATTACTGGCATCTATCTAGGGGCAGTCTTTCATTGGGCCAACATCTGGAAAGAATAGAACCTTTCGGCGATGGAAAAAACTGCCTTCTTAAATTCGTTGTCGCAGCTCTTCCATGAGTGGCTGATCATAAGCAGTCTCTAGACTATAGACAAGGGACTTAAGGATGTCATCTCTTTCCAAGAGCCATACAGCAGCCCATGATGCAGATAATCACTACTATCTTTGAAACGGAAAAAGCCAAAAGAGCGGGACGGAGCTCTTTCACTGTGTTCTTCCTGCAACAAGGACATTCAAAGCACAAATTCCACCCCTTTCCTGCCCCTTTCTTTCCCCAAATATCTCAGCTCTAATTGCAGATCCAGGATGGTATAGGCTCAGAAACATATCTCTCTGTAAAGTCTTTAATAATTTTAGAATTAAGAAGGAAAAAAGTGGTGCATCTCTTGAGTGCTATGTTCCCAGCCCTGTGTGGGGCCCTACAGGTGTCAAGATGATTGGGAAAGGTACCTGCTCTCCAGCTGCCCACGGTGTAGGTGGCAGGACATTACTGCAAACAATTATTACAAAACAAAGTCACCCATGATATAAGAGAGGTAAGTACAGGGCGGTGAGGGAGGCCTGGGAGGGTGAAGAATAGATAGGACAGTTATTTATAAATATGACATACATGGTTGGCATGGGCAGAAAGGAACAGGGATGGACACAGTCAGGGTGGCTGGAGTTAGGCGTGTGCTGAAGATAACGGCAGGAGAGGGGTCAAGCACACCCACTGGGAATGGACTGTGAAGGACTCGCGTGCTGTGCTTCGGAGTGTAGATTTTCTCCGTAGGTAATGGAGGCCAGTGGGAGTTTATATGGGAATGACTTGGCCAGCGTTGTTTATTTGAGGAATATAACTCTCTGCAGGAGGGTCTCAGGAGGTAATAGCAAAACGTGGATGTTCCCCAGTGCTGGGCCTCACTTCTCCATCTATCTCACCAATTCCTGTGGACACACAGCTCAGCAGGCTGAATCTGAACCCTGGACCTCTCTTCTGAGTTCCAAATCCATACTTCCAACCACCTACTTGATTCTCCCCTCAACGGCTCACTGACACCCCCAAACTCACATGTCCAAATTGGGAGACTCAATTTTCCCTCACGAACCTTCTCCCCATAGCATTTCTCTTCATCTCAATAAATGGGCCCTCTACCCAAGTGCTCAAGTTGGAATCCTGGGGTCATCCATCATTCCTACCACGCCTTCTCCCCCACATGCAACCATGAGCCAGCCAGTCCAGTCCATATTCTCTCTGAAACGTATTCTAACTTGTTCCCCTCATGCTTCCTCTTCCTAGTCTACCATCCTAGCTTAGGCCACTGCCTATTTCTCTAACTCAGGGTTCCTCAAATTAGCACTACTGGCATTTAGGGCCAGATAGTCCTTTGTTGTGAGGGACTGTCCTGTACATTGTAGGATGTGTAGCAGCATCCCTGGGCTCATCACTAGATGCCAGTAGCACTGAATGCCTTCCCTCCCTAGTTGTGACTGCACTGTCCACTGAACCCTGGGAGACAAAAGCAGCCTCAGACAGAGCTTCTGCTCTTACCTCATCTTGCCCACACTTCCTTGAATCCACCAAGCTCCTTCCTGCCTCCAGGCCTCCACTACTCTCTTTGCCAAAAATCCTCTTACTTTCACTCTCTGTCAGCTGGTTCCTTCTCATTCTTGCAATCCTAGCCCCCGTGTTACCTCCTTAGAGAGCCCCCCTCCAAATAGCTTATCTAAAAGGTAGCACACCTACCCTTGCTTACTTTATTAACTGGACTTTTACAGTTAGTAATTATTTTATTATGTTTATTTTTTCTGGTCTGTCTCAACCATGACAATAAAAGTATTATTAGGGCAGGGACTATGTCTTGGCCTCTGTCCTACCCTCAAAGCCTAGCACAGTGCCAAGCTAAACAAATATTTGTTAACTGAATAAATGAATGAATGCATGGACATACAATCAAAAGTATGTCTTATATCCCAGGCACTCACCACACTCTTAAAAAATGACAAAGCCACAATACAAAAAATTCACTTGGAAGAATTAGATGTCACCTAGACAGCCCATATTTCAGCTCTGTGCTCAATAACCAAGTGTTCCCTGATCCATAATGCAAAGTAGACAGCAGCACTTGGATAAAGGGAAAGACTGGCATAAAAGTAGGAAGAGCGCATTTTCTCTCTGCTGGGGAAAAAAGTACAGTTGGGTCTTATGAACGGTTAAAAATTTTCCTTATAATTGAACCCAATTTGTGTCTCTTGGTGTCTGGGTATACATGTGTATCTGAAGTTGGGCAAAAAAGGCACAGGAGGACTCAGAATCTTCACCCCCGCCCCTGCCCTGAGAATCTTAATTTTATAGTCCCTAGAGACCAAGACCACCTTCTTTCTCTTCTCTCCTTAATGATGTGCTGAATGTCTTAGGCGCGATGGCTTCCACGCCGAGGGCTGGGCTGTCTCACCTCCCTTTCGTGTTATAATTAAAACTCGCAGACACAGGGTCCACAAATAGTGAACAGAACAGGCCAGAAAATACAGGTGTACTATCTGGGGGAACTTGATAATAGATAGAAGACTAGAACCCAACATACATTACTTGTCTTTTTCAGAATTCTGACTTCCACAATTTTAAATTTCTATGGTCTTGAGCAACTTCTTAAAAATCTGTTAAGTATCCAGACAAGGGAAGGGGAGTGACAGTGATAAAAATGGACAAGCCATAGGGACAGAGAGCCTGCTGGCCAGAGCAGAACCACGTGGCCAAGCTGCACAGGAAGAAGGGCAGATCGCCGGTGTATGTTAAGCCTTTTAATTTAAAAACAAAAGCAACGCTGTGTCCTGAGAGCAGGATCCAGCTCAGATGGCCTAACTGGCCGCAGAAACAGAAAACCCCGGCCTGCCAGCCTGCGATGAACACCAAACTTAACAATACGGTGATTGTCGCTGCTCCTAGAGGAGGCTGTGCCGCAAGTCCGGGGTGTAGAATTTTTTCCTAGAGTGAGTGTTTTGGGGACACCAACGTGATACTTGCTAGAATCTGGGACTAAAAGATGGACAGTCCGTAGTTAATCACAATGCAGAGATACAGTAGCCCTGCGTGGCTTCACACGCAGCTGCTCCCTCCAAGGTGAATGCTGAAAGTCACTCAGAAATAAAGGATTCAGGGGGACACCCTGACAGGAGGGTTGGCTTCTACTATTTCAAGCTGATGAGTTTTTTTTTCTTAATTACCTGCGTCATCTTGCTTAAAAATCATAACGGCAGATTTGAAAGCACTTGCTTTAGAACTTAGCGAGGAAGGAGATCAGAGCGCAGGTGATCCTGTATGGAGGCTGAGGGGTGTGGACGGAAAGAGCGCACAGAAGGGCGGATGGTAATAGTATGTGATTATACTATTCATGCATGCTTTTAAATCTAATGGATTAGTTTTTATCTTAATTTTTTGATTACAGTTTGCATTAACACTTCTTTTGTATTAGTTTCAGTACAGCACAGTGGATAGACATTCATATAGATTACAAAGTGTTCCCTCCGATAATTCAAGGGCCTGCCTGGCACCCTAGATAGTTACTACAGTACAGTTGACTGCATTCCCTAGGCTTTACCTTACACCCCTGTGCCTATTCCGTAACTACCAATTAGTATTTCCTAGTCGATCACCACTTTTTATCACGTTCCCCAACACCCCATCCCTCTGCTCCCACTCCCACCTCCCGGCCTCCATCAGTTTGTTCTCTGTAGAAGTCTGCTTCTATTTTGTTTGTTTGTTTATTTTGTTCTTTAGATTCCACATATAAGTGGTATCATGTGCCATTTGTCTTAAAAATACAATGGCAGCTCACTATTAGATGTACGTCTTTCTCTTTTATTTCTGAAGCCACTGTTCTCAGGAAGGACACGCTGTCCCCTCCAGCACTCACTGTCTACCCTCCCACGCCCAGGCCAGACTGGAACTGGCACCAGGATGCTAGTGACCATTCTCCCCGTGAGCCCAGCCTGAGGGGTGGGGGAGGACAGTCCCAATGGCTGCCGTGCTCAGTTCTAAGAGAACGAATTTGATTGGAAATCTGAGGCTAAGGGATCTCACTTCTGCTAATAAAAACAGTGACTTCACTCACTGGTATTCACTTTTCCCAGGGTGTGTTTGCATCGGCTAAACTGTTGATCCTCACAGCACTATGAGCTGGTCAGGGTAGGTATTAACTACATTTTGTCAATGAGAAAAATTGAGATTCAAGTCAATCAGGGAAAATGCCTAAGGTTATACAACTAGTGTCTAGACCAGCTGGACTCACATCCACCCTCCACTTAAAAGGGTAGCTTGGTTTGAGCAAGGCTTTGCAGCTTTGCAGCTACTAGCATTTCGCTAATTCTTTGTCTTGGGTCCTACTCTGTGCATTGCAGGATATAGTATCGCTGGCCTCTACATCCTAAATGTCAACAGCACCAGCCCCCCTCCCCCAATTGTGACAACCAAAAATGTCTCCAGACATTTGTTCCCTGGAGAGCAAAAGTGGTGCTGGTTCAGACCCACTGGGTTAGGGTGTTTTGGATTAAAGTGAATTAGAATAATACTAGGAATGTCCAAGGACCCCTCTTCCTAGAAACCAGCGTGGTTATTACTCATGACGACTGCTGCTCAATGCAAAGACAGGTGCCTCGGTGAAATTAGAGTGCAGTTGCCCCAGGGCAGAAAGCAAGTGTCTGTTATGGAGCTGGTGGCTTTCTAGAGTCTGAAGGAAAGGAAGAGCAGCCAGGGCACGAGACACAGCCAGCCCCCTCCCCATCTTAAAATGTTACTCATTCCATTTTGGAATCGGTAGAACATTTGCATGATTCAAAATTAAATATGCATGAACGGTGAATACAGAAAAGTTTCCCCCAACTCAAGATCCCCACCACCCGCTTCTCCCCACAGGCAGCCAATGTAACTGGCTATCTGTGTATCTTCCCAGAGATATTTTATAAAAATGCTCGTATTTAAGTAAAAGTTTTGTCTGAGATCAAAGTGTTTCTGAGTCATTACCTCACTCATTTAGAAAGTCACAAAAGACATCTTTCCTTGTAATGCGGTAAGGGGCAGTCATCATCCCCTCCCTTCTCCTCACTGCCTGCCTCCCCTGATAGGGAAACTGGCTAAGACACTGGAATTAAATGACAGCCAGGGTCTTAAAAAGTAAAACAAAACAAAATGGGAAACACTGGGGAACTTGGGTCAAGGATCCTGTTTGCGTCCTAGTCTGGTCAGTTTCCCACTAGAGCACCCTGAGCGCTGTCAATCAGTGTGCCCGTCATGGTGGAAATTGGTTAAAGAGATTATTGGCACAGCTGGAATTGGGGTGTTGGTGCCAAAGGAGGGTGGCCTCCACACCCCAGGCTACATGCAGTAGTCATCAAAACCTGAATCTCCCCGTGGAGGCCTACTGTGGGCAGGCCCAGGATGGAAGATGAAGTAGAGGGAGGGGTGAGAGGCCTGGAATGAGAACTTTTGGGTGGACAGGTGAGACAGAAAGAAACTCAAAGGGTGGTGGTGAACATTTCCCAGGCCAGTCCATGTCCAGGTGCTTGGCAAACACTGATCAATTCTGATGGACAAAATTAGGACATCATTGGCTGGAGACTTTAATCATGTCCCTGACAACGTCCTCTTACTGCCCATCTTAATTGGGCATTGAACCACCTTGACATCTGTTTTAGAAGGGTGGGGGTGGGGTGGGCAATTTCTTTACATACAAAAGAGAGAAAACTTAGATCTCTGGCATTGGTATTTTACCTGAGCTTAGACCATTCTTAAAGGGAACTGATGTGCTGCCTTTTGCTTTCTTCTAAGTTTATCACCTTGTTCCAAAAACAAAACAAAATATCTCTTCCTCAAACTTCTCTAGTTCTAACAAGGGCAGAAACTTAATGGTCAATCCCCAGATTGGAAACTTTCAGGTCAGGCTTCAGTGTTGTTTTTACTGCCATTTCATCTCATCACTAGTCTCCAAACCAATGTCAAGGTACCTTACTTCCTAGAACCGTGCTGTGCAACATGGGAGCCATTGGCCACATGTGCTTATTTAAATTGAACTAATTTTAAAATTAAAAATTAATTCCCCAGCCCAGCCAGCGTTGCTCAGTGGTTGAGCATCGACTTATGATACAGGAGATGAGGTTTGATTCCCGGTCAGGGCACATGCCCAGGTTTCGAGCTCGATCCCCAGAAGGGGGTGTGCAGGAGGCAGCCAATCAATGACTCTCATCATTGATGTTTCTCTCTCTCTCTTCCTCTCCCTACCTCTCTCTAAAATCAATAAAGATATTAAAAAAAAATTCATTCCTCAGACACACCGATCACATTTAAATAATTGAGAGCCACATGCAATTCGTAACTACTATATTAGAGATGATTATGAAGCATTTCCATCATTGCAGAAAGTGCTGATGGACAGTGCTGGCCTAGAACATAAAGTCCAAATTCCTCAGTCCAGCACCCAAACCTGTCATTTACAGGCGGCCTGTACTTCCAATATTGCCTTCTACTTTCCCTGAACACTGACACTGAGCCGTGTCTAGGCCAGGCCCTCCTGTCCCTCTAACAAATCAGGTTCATCCCCAGTTCTGTGCCTGTGCAGAATTCCCTGTCACTGAGACCAATGACTAAGTAAATCAATGCAGTCACCTAAGGAATGAGATTTTGCTGCCACGACAAAAAGCAATGAGGCATCTATGACATTTTTATCTCAGCAAAATGCTCTGTTAACAAACAAATCCAAGAAAAGGACCTTTCCCTACAAGACTGTCATGAGCTCTAGGTTTGTCAAGACTTGCTAGAGAATTAAATGAAATGACATTTGTCTTGGCACTTAATACTAACACGAGTTGTTATTTAAGTTTTTCACATGGGCCCATATTTTTTCTCTTAAGTAAGTTGTATGGTCATAGGAAGTAGGGAGCAGATTTTTTTCTTTTCTTTTCAGGAATATGTTTTTATCGGTTTTAGAGAGAGAGGAAAAGAGAGAGAGAGAAACATCAATCAGCTGCCTCCTGCATGCCCCCTACTGGGGATCAAGCCTGCAACCCGGGCACACGTCCTGACCAGGATCAGGAATGGAACCGGTGACGCTTAGTGCATGGAACAGCGCTCCGCCAACTGGGCCACACCGGCCAGGGCTGACACACATTTCTTTTGCATCTTACTCTTCCACCACACGTCTCTACCCAAATAGCACGGATGCCGCACACTGGCCCCTACCTGAGGGCCAGGGATGATGGTAGTGTGTTGTTTTGTTCAGAGTATATTTTTGAAAAATTTTGAATCACTTGCCAACCTTTAAAAATGGGAAGATTTCACAACAGTTTCCTGAAAAACCTGGCAATCCTGAGCGAGCACTCATGCACAGCTCTACTAGCTGGAGCTGAGTGCCACCTGCCCCCTTTCTAGGCGTGTATTTTCCTGTTTACCACTTTCCTCCTGATTATTTCACTCCCTTGTCACCTGCCCGGCCGCTGTAGGCTTTTGTGTTTACAACTCTTAGGGAAGACAATAAATGATCTGAGAATGGACATAACTACACTCTGTAAACACAGCTAGGCAGCCCTTAATGTCCATCTTAATGGGCAACATGTTTGTTTTAAGCAGCTAAAATCAAAATTCTCATTTTAGCCACTCACTGGAGACATTAACCTCACCTACTAATAATGGAGCTGATACTGGATCAGAAAAGCGGCGGCCTGCAAGAACAGGGAGCTGCCAGCCCAAACAATCACGTGCAAACGCCTGAGACTCAGAGCGCATAACATTGTTCCATGAACACTGCGCGTTCCCTAGAAACACGTGGAAATCACAGCACTCATGACACTGAGTGTTCTGGCAGCTGCCCAACAGATCTGGGGATTGATATAGAAATCCCAAGCCTGCTTGTCAACTCTAACCCACTCTGACTTCTCCTCTTTGGGACATTTTATCATAGACTACTGTGATCTAAAATTGTTTTCATGTCTTCCCTTCCCCACTGGACTGTGAGCTCCTTACAAACTCCTTTGATATCCTTCTCGATGCCTAGCATAGTAGATCGGGGTGAGTGGGTGGGGGTCCTTAACCTGGGGCCTGTAGATCGGCTTTGGTCATAGGCAAAAATCCAATTGGGTTATCAGAGCTTCTTATTAAAAAGATGCACACTCCATACTTAGGGCTTCAAGACTGGGGAAAAATTTTAACTTTAAGGTCTTTGTAACAGGGACAACAGTTAATGAAATGGATGGTGGCCTTGATGACACTCACCTGGTCCATTAGTTCCCATTCCCAGTTATTTGGCATTTGCATATTTGAAAAGCATAGCTTTTATGCTTTCATTAAGGTCATGGGTAAAAACTGTTAAGCTACACAGGGTCAACTCATGTATCATGCTGGTTGAGGCTAAGTTAGGAGGGAGCAAAACTGCCATTCTCTGGGAACACCCGTCCAATTAGGTACAAACACCCTTATCATAATATTTAATTCATATTTCTCTACCTTGTCTGAAAGGATGCCGCAAGAATCTTCTGGGTGCCTTTAAATCAAGATTCATAAAACCTGAGCAACCTCCTTATCGGTGGTTAATTTAATGACTCTCAGAATAGAAAGTGTAGTTAATTTGAGATAAATTATATCTGTATGAAGCTCTGCAGGTTTGCGGATGACATGTGTTTCTTCTCTAAATGTACATAAACCGTACGTTTACTAATCCCTGCTCAAATTATGCCAAGGAGCAGTCTCACTTACATCTGGGTTCCAGAATGTACCTTTTCCTCATTTAGAAAACTGGGATGATATTTGCTTATCTCCTGCCTTTGGACGACTTTTCCATTTGTCTGATTTCTGAAAGCTGACACTCCGTGGTTTTCCTATTCTAGCTTCAAGTTCTTTCACCTAGGAAATGGCTCATCTGGGCTGAGGGACAAACATATTTGCAGTAGTTAATGTGACTCTCATTATCACCTATTCTATCTCCACCAGGAACACCACCAGTGTCAGGGCCTTTTTGCTTAGTTGAGAAGAATTAAATTGAATAACTCAGCTGGGCTTTTTCCTGGCAGTAAAGCAACACTTTCTCTATGTGATCCCTTCTTGCTGTGCACATCAACACCATGTTTACTGAGGACCCAAGTCCTAGGCTCTGTGCTGTCTTTTGGGTGCTTTTCTTACACTAAGGCTACATACCTCCTCCAATGCGTATGCTCCTTTAAATTCAGAGATCATCAAAAGCATCCCTGTGCCATCCCACATTAAAAACCAAACTTTGGTTCTTTTTGTCCTCTTAAATTTCCTGCACTTTCTCTTACTTATTGAAATTATTTGCTCTCTTAGAATCTGATTTTTAGTTTTATAACCTTCCCGACATTGCTGAGTCAAATATCCTTTAGAGACACTAACCATAGAACAATACCTATATTATTTTTAAAAATTTACTTTACTAAAGTCTTGGGCAGGGCACGCTTAGCAAACTCTAAGATGCCACGGTCACATTCTGTTACTTTTGCATCACTAAAGGGCTCCTATAAGTCAGAATTCAGTCAAGAATCTTAGTGCATTTAATGCTCATTGAGAAACCGGCCTGAAACGGGTTGGAAGTAATGACGGGCTGGCAGTTTGACCACCTCTTTGTTGGTCTCATGCTTGACTGAATTGACAAGAAGTATTGAGTTAATGAGACAGGGTTTGGTTTCCAACTGTGTCTAAAAATTGTGTATTGTTGCCTTTGGCCAGATGCACACATTTTATAACACATACCACGACTTCTGAGAGCTCGGATCTTCACCCTACTCTTCCCCAAGCACATCATCACCCAGGATGGCAACCTCCCTGTTTATATTTCCAGCTTTGGCTGAGCAGAAAAGTCAGAAGACAAGGTATACCAGGAAAAAGGGCATATTTTCCCATATGAAAATGGAACAGGAAACACATGTTGACCTGAACATGTGGACAGATCAAATGGCCCGTGTACTTCGTTACAAAACTTCTTGCTAGTCAGCTGTTAGAGAGTAAAATGCAAAAGGAAAAGTTAAGATAACCCTTCGATCCATAAGCTTCCTACTCCCAAGGGGAAAGAAGGACTTTTTAAAAGCTAAAATGCACAGTCAATTTAAAATCGGGAGTCGTGGTGCTTGGGAATGTATATTACCCGGTAATGTTTCTGAGCATTAGCTTGGTTGCTAGGAGCCAAGGTTTATTAAAGGGAAAGAGGGGTAAGGTAATTATCCTGGGAAGTCTGGAAAGAGATTTTTGTGAAGCGAGCTGCAAACACAGAATATGGGAGGCTTAGAAAGGGGTAGGAGAGAATTTTATCTTAAAAATTTTTTTTTCAAATACAAAGGTAGAAAAATGTTTAAAATGTTGGTGGAAAGTAGTGAGCCAGTTAAAGGAGTCACATACGGAACACAGAACACGGCACGTACACAGGGGCTTCTTCTTAGGAATAAGAAGGGTCTTTAAATAACGACCTGCCAATGTTCTACATCACAGCCACTGGTGGGCAGAAAACTGTCCTACAAAGATGTCCATGTCCTAACCCCTGGGGCCTGTGAATATGTTATGTGGCAACCAGGAGTTAAGACTGCAGAGGAAAGCAAGGCCGATCATCAGCTGACTTTACAATAAAGGGGTGACCCTGGATTAGCCAGGAGGGCTCAATGGAATCACCAGGGTTCTTTCAAGCATCAGGGTAACACCGCCTGGGAAAGACAAGCCTTCGCTGGCTCTGGAGTTGGAAGGGAATCATGACACAGGGCGTGCAGGCTGCCTGGGAAAAGCCAGAAAAGACAAGAATATGGACTCTCCCCGTAGGTCCCCCAGAAAGGAAAGCGGCCCTGCTGCCACCTGGATCTCGGCACGGGGAGACCCGCGTCAGACGTGTGACCTACGGAACTGGGGGCTAACCCATTTGTGCCCCATAAGCCATCAAGTCTGAATTTGTTACAGCAGCAACAGAAAACTAAGGTAGTAACTTACATACGAGAACCTAGAACACTATTGACATTCCCAGCAATAAACGCGCTCCTCGTGCTGAACTGACTGCAGAAAATAAACGCTGGCTCACCTTTTTATAGGTCTTCTCTTCGCTTTGTTTGCCAGGTGCTGCATCTCCATTGTCCGCAGCAGACGACATCTGCAAGAAAAAAGTGTTCCTGTGCGAATTCACAACTCGGCTCTGGAATACGATCTGCTAATAATATGGTTCACCAGTGGATCTATTTTGGTTAAGTACATTTTTGTTGTTATTGCTGCTGTCTCCAAGAAAGGAAGAGATTTCTCAGAATACTAAAAAAATCAGTGGTCCCGATCTTTCCAAAATAAATCTGTACTTCTAAATCGTGTTGGTAGTGTGCTTTACTCCATAGGAAAGATGCTATGGAAGTCCAAGCCTATAAAGTTTCTTTCTGCAAAGCCTTTGAAAATGTTTTTTCCTTCTGGTTATAGACGCTTCCTGTAAAAATCTGGAAAGTACCAAAAAATAAGAATCAGAGGACAAAATGACTCAATTCCACTACCCTTGGGCAACTCCACCATTCAGTCTGGTACATGTGTTGCCACCTTTTGTTCCATACCCTTTCATACTAAAAATATTATGATACCATCTTACCCAGCACTTTTCACTGCACGTTTATGTGATAAGCATTTTCCTATTTGATTATAAAAATCTCATTGTAAGAACAGATACCACTGTGCAAACACAACTGTGTGTTATTAAAGGATAGTCGATGTGGCCCAAGGATTTTGCCTCTACAAATGATTATGTTAGGCCTGGCCAGTGTGGCTCAGTTGGCTGGGCGTCATCCCAGGCCCCCGGAGGTTTCGGGTTTGATTTCCAGGCAATGGCACATGCTTGGGCTGTGGGCTCGGTCTCCAGTGGGGCTGCAGAAGGCAGCCGATCAATGTTGCACTTACATGGATGTTTCTCTCTCCCTCCCTCTCCCTTCCTCTCTCTCAAAATCAATAAACTATTCTTTAAAAATATATATATGTATAAATTTATGCTTCTGTCTTTGTCCAACTTCAATGTTTTCTTGGACTAGATACCTAGAAATACTAGGCCATTAAAAAACTGAAAGTTCTAACTGTATACTGCTAAATTACTTTCCAAGAATATATCCATTTACACTGTCAGCAGTGAGTGGGAACTGGTTTCATTACATGCTTAGTAATCATTATTATCATTTTAATTATCTTTTCTAATTTGACAGGTGTAAGAAAGCATCTCCTAATTTTAATATGCATCTCTGAAAATTATTAGTGAAGGTTAACATTGTTTACATACTTTTACTTAAAGCTCTTTGCATTTCTTCTTTTGCGTTTTTCATTGTTTTTGTTCATTCATCTCGTAAGGGTCTTAGTTTTAGTTACTGATTTTTACCTATTGTGGTTATTGATAGTTGTTTCTTTATTGATTTTTATGTATTAATGTTATTAATGTTTCCAAGGACATTATTAATATTTTACTTACTGCTGTCTTTAAATTCATTTGATAATTATGACAGAGAAGTTTTCCGTGTTTCATACTCAAAACTATTGCCTGCCTTTTTGGTTTCTTCCAATGCTTTTAAATAAAATATTTTTTTCCATTGGGAGATACCAGATGTTTAAACATGTATTTCTCTCACTTTTTAATGACAATTTTTTTTCATTTAAATTTTAATGCATTTGAGTTTTTAAAACCACTTACTTATGTGTAAACAAGGACACTACATAATCAGGGAACCATGATATGTAAGGGTTTTATCTGAAACGGCATGAAGAGCATTCTATACACCAAGGAGCAGTAAAACTTCTTTCTCATAAGCCTTTGAAGCACATTTTAAATTTTGGGCTTGTGTAATAAACATAGCATTTGCGAAACCTAAGACTTGCCCAGCCACTTCTCTGCACTGGAACTAAATGCCCGAGTTTACTCACACTGCCATGATCTTGATGTGACTCAAAGACATCCAAGAAAATGAAAGAGCAGACCATGGCAAGCCAACCAGTCAGACCTACTCTCACTGCCCACCAGTCAAATCATTCTCTTAAATTTTCAGTTTGTTTTTGTGTCCATTCGTTCTGTCCCTATGAGAAAAAGTAGTTTTCAAGAACAGATGTTACACACTCTAGTGCTTCCCATGCCGTATCTGCTAAACTCATTTAAAGAATAATTAATTTTTCTAGTCTTTTCATAACAATTTGGTAAGTTTAGAATAATATATTAGTGGAATTAGGATATCTGAAAGGTTGTATGATATCAGGCTCTGGGCCCCATTTCACCCAGAGTAAAAGCCGAAGTCCTTACAGTGGCCTTTGAGGCCCCGTGTCGCTTGCCTGTCCTCTTACTACACCTTCTCTGACCTCAGCTCTTCTGAGTTACTACCCCCTCACTCCCTCTGCTTCAGTTATTTTTGTTCCCCAAACACATCAGAATGTTGCTGCATTACGGCTTTTGCTTTACCTATTCCCTCTGCCTGAACGGTCTTAGCATAAACAGATAAGCATAAACCTCTGCTTATCTCCTTCAGGTCTTTGCTCAAGTGTCACCTCCTGTTTGATGCTTAGCTTGACCATCCTATTTTAAACTGTAACCTGTTCAGCTCCTCCCTGCCCCCACACACTGATCCCCCCTTAGCTCGCCTTGTCTTTCCATTTATCCGTGTCTAACGTACTATAGAGTTTACTTTGTTTGTTAGAGTGGGGTTTTGTTTGTTTTGGTCTGTCTCCTCCTGAAGAATTTACACTCCCCCGAAATAGGAATTTTAGCTTGTTTAGTTCACTAATGTGCCTCAAACATTTAAACTGTACCTGGCACCTAGTAGGTGCTTAATAAATATTTGTAGAATAAATGAATAAATCAGTTGATAAGGAAGATAAGAAGATGCCATTAGGTCAATGTCGGCAGCACTGGTTCCACCTGCCTGCGTGCTTTGCTTGGGAGGAAAGCTGAGCCCTTGAAGGAGGGTGATGAAGACATTACTGAGGAGGCCGACACCCTCTGTCACACTGCATGCAGGACACCTTGAGAGGTGCCAGTGGCGTGGCAACGAGAGATAGTTGGCAATATTAACCTCCTATAACTTCCTCCATAAGTGAAAAGGGCTTTTAGGCTATAGGTTTTTCAGTAGAAATAATCTCCATATGGGATTTAAACCATTTTTTAAACTATAAACTGATACTGAATATGCCACATTTTCATTTTTCTGACATAACTGCTCTCGAACTATCTACAAACTAATTTGGAATTAAATTAAGTTTCAAAAACATGAGAAGGGCTCCTTGATTTTAATCAAATATATGATTATTCATTATTTTTTAGTCATTTTAAAATTTTAAATTAATTTTAGATTTAGAATATTAAAGGTGATACTTGTTTTATGCTAAGAAAAGTAAAACATGTATTTTATTTGACAAAATAAAAAGAAGAAAATAAAACTATCACCTTTAATCCAACTATCCAGAAATAATAATTGTTAATATTTGGCTACTTCACCATTTGATCTTTTCTAAATGTGTTTATTTTTAACAAAACTGGAATTGTATATTGTATACAACTTTGTATTTGCCCTTTTCACTTACCTTTATATCATAAACATTTTTCTGTATCACTAAATAGTAATTAGAAATAATTTCTAATGTCTGAATAATAATATAAATTTTTATCATGATTTAATACTTATTAATGGACATGCCAGATGCATCCTATTTTTCTATTACAAATAAAACTATACTCTGTGTTCTTATTCCAACAGCATGTCTAATTAGAGCTTCCACAGACTCCCAGTACAATGACTACTGGGTAAAACATATCTACTTTATATCTCTGCCAGCACCAAGTATTGTCATTTAAAAACAAACAAACAAGACACTGCCAATTTAACTTTGGGCAAAAATACCATTTTACTTTGCATTTATCTGATTAATAGTAAGGGTTAACATTTCTTGTCATGTTTGTTTCTTTATGTTCCTTTAGCGAATTGTCCATACAAAGCTTTAGCTCATTTCCATATTAGGGTGTGTTTGTGTCTCCAAATTAGTTTGTACTAATGATAGTAAAGAAGAGTAGGGCCAACAGAATGAACACTCCCCTAAAGAATGCCATTTCAGTAACTTCACTTCTAAGACTTTGCAGCTTTTAAAACCCCCAAAACTTCAAGAGCAACTCTGAAGGGTCCTTGAAAAAACAGCCATAATGAGGAGTTGACTAATTGGCATAAATGAAGGACAGACGAAGAGATGGTCTACTTTATTATTTTATAAATCACCCCTGACTGGACAGCAGGGAAGAGGGGGAGAGGAAGAGGTCAACTTCTGTTTTTTAAAAACAATTCCCTTTAAGCAGCACAAAACAGATAATGATAATGAAGGGAAGTCATGAAATGTCACCTAGATGCCAAGGCTTTTTCCTGCAGGGTGATGCTTAACAAAGGTCACACGAACCTATGAACCAAGGCGTCTGTGTGGGAGGCAAAGGCGATGCCTAGGGTGCCCTGGTCAACTGCAAACGGCTATTAAAATGGTGACAGTGGCAACGACTCTTTGTTCCTAGACCTGCTATGTTCCTGCACCAGTTACGTGTATCACTTATAATTATGAAAGCCACAGTAAGTATGGATTAAAATCATTGTTTTCAAAAACTTTATAATCATATATATCTCTGTATGCACATAAAAGGAAGGAGAAAAGAAATTCATAGAAATCCTGGTGATTATCTCTGGATGATGGGATTACGATGCTTTGGGTTTTCATTATATATATGCTATAGTCTTTTCTTAAATTGAATTTACTGGGGTTAAACTAGTTAATAAAATTACATAAGCTTAAGGGGTACAGTTCTGTACTACATCATCCGTATACTGTACTGAGTGTTCAGCATCCCAAGTCAGGTCCCTTTCCATCACCATTTACCCCCCTTCCTTACCCTCTCCTACCCCCCCCCCATTTCCCTCTGGTCATGACCATATTGCTGTCTGCGAGGTGTTTTTGGACCCAGCCCCCTCCCCCCTCTGCTCTGACAGCTGTCAGTCTGTTCTTCGTCCGAGTACCCTGCGGGAAGCACTGCTATATTTAAGTATAAGGAAAACACTACTGCTATTCAAAACTTTAACCACATGCAATAATTAATAGCAGAGACCACATCTCCTGGGTCCCACCCCTTTAGGCATACTGACAGTCACAAAATTTCCTGTTTCCATTTGCTTGCTGCTTATTTTAAATTTGATAATGTCAAAGTTAAAGGTCGTGAACTAGATACACGGTTTAGAATCTTTGTAAACAAGTATAAAATGAAAGAGGTAAGGGCTTTATAACGAGTCAGTAGGCATTAACTTAAAACGTTGACTGTATTTCCTTACCTTAGTAAATGAAATGGCAAGTCATCTGGTGGTGGTGGTGACGGGCAGTCTATTCATTGTTGGGACTGTGTTCCTCCCCGGGTTCCTGTTGAAATAGAATCGCTGGTCACTATTTTTTCCTATCTCCACCTCGTCCCCCCAAAAGGATTACAGGTGGCTACTGGGATACATAAAAGCAATAGGTTAAAACTAAAGTAAAGGAAGGAACGCGTGTGAGAGGAAAACAACGGTGGGGGAGCAAGGTGAGGCCACCGCGCGGCTCTGCCCAGGCCGCAGGCCGCAGGCCGCAGGCCGCGCCACCCACAGGCTCCAGCTGCCCGCCAGGCTCCCAGTGAAGGAACGATCAGCTGCCCCCATGCCCCGCGTCCACGCGACAAAAGCAAACCAGCTGCCCAGGGGAGCCACAGGTAGCGGGGGCTGGGGGCTGGAGCAGGGGTCTCTCCTGTGCTTCTTCCTAAAGGAGGCCCCATGTGGTGTGTGCACAGTTTTTCAACTGTGACTTTCGTAAGGGTCGTTTAGATGACACAACCTCCAATAAGGGTTCACCCAACATCCCTTACTGTAATAATGCTTTTGTACAGAAGAGGTAACTTACTCATGGTAACCAATTTGAAAACAGAGACGTACAAAAGAAAAATGATAAAGACCCGCTTGTATCTCCCCACCCTGAGATAAGCAATGTTAACAGTTTGTTGTATACCCTTCCAAGATCTTCCCTATGCTTGTTCACACACACACACACACACACACACACTTTTTTTCTGCTTATTCTTTCCAATGTTTCATATTTTTTCAAATGTTTATCTGTCTCATTTTTAAATAACTGTAATATATTCCACAAGATGGATATGCCATCGCTCAATCAGCCACTCCCCTCTGGATGACCATTCAGACCGTTTCTGGGTTTGGCGACCAAAACCAGAGCAGGAATAAACAGCCTTATTCAAACACCTTTAAAGTGCTAGTGCTTTCATTTCTGTGGGAAAGAATCCTCCAAGTTGGGCCAAACTCGGTAAGTGCATTGACTGGTTGAAGGACCATAGCTACATTCCTTTCTGTAGAAAGTGTGAAGCAATCGCCCAGTGGTGCGTGGAGAGTGCCCGCCTGTTGACATATTACCAGCACGGGGTGTTTGCCACCTTTACATGTTTGCCAACCTGATGGGCAGATCAGGGCATGCCAGTCATTTTGATTCTTGTTCCCTTGCTGCTAATGGGGCTGATCCTTTTCACAGGTTTACTGGTGATTTATATTTCCAGTTCATGCCCTTTGCCTATTTTAGACTATGCTATTTATCTTTTTTCCTTTTACAATCAACTTGCAAAATATCCCAGGATATGAAACACCAACTCTGCCACATGAATTGTAAGCTACTGTTAATCTTTCAGCTTTATGTGGTCTTGTCATGTAGGTATTTTCAATATCTGCATAGTCAAATATGCTAATTTTTCCTTTATGGACTGTGGATTTATGATCTTACTTGGGCGGGTTCCCCCCCACCTGATGTTATACATGTATTCTCCTATATTTTCCATTTTGAACATAAGATCTTAACTCCAAGTGGAACCTGACCTCATGATCTCCCAGATAGACAACTAATTGCCCCAACATCATTTTCCTTACTAGAAAGGCATGCCACCTATAGCATATATCACCTTTTCCTATGTATCTCAATCTATTTCTGGACTCTTTACTATGTCCCAAAGATTTGCTTATTGATTCCTGAGCTAATATCATATTGTCTTAAATGCAGTAATATGACAATATACTTTGATATCTATTGGTACAGGTTCCCCATACAATTTTTCTTCCAAGATTAGCAATTTTCTCACATTTATATTTTTAGATGGACTTCAAAATCATAATTGATTGATCTGACAATATGTCCCCCTTCCAAGTTGGGCTTCTGACAGGAGTTATATTAAATTTAGACAACTAATTTGGAAGGATTGTTCTTTTTGGAATTTTGAGTTTTCTCATTCAAAATGGGTATAGTTCTGAATTTCTAGAAATATGATATCTTTTACTACCATCTTACTTTTGGGATTTGTCTTATGTCTTACTAAAATCATTCCCAAATATTTCAGTTTGTCATTCTTTTAAATAGGGATTTTTCTGTTTTCATTTTAAACCAGTTATTAACTCACAGAAAGAAAAACAACTGGGTTTCATCTATTATTGTTCACCCAGTCATTTTGCCAAGTCCACTTATAGGATTTTTAAAGATTTTAAGTAGAATCTCAATCACATCACTACAAGTATTTATATAGCTTGTTTCTATGTCTCTTTTTAATGTAGTCACTGGCTCTCTAAAACCATGTTGAGTAGCAGAAATTGAGAAACAGTAGTAGTGCCAGGCATTTATAACATAATCCTGCAGTAGCTGCCATCCAACATGATGCTTTTGTTTGTTTGAGAGCATAGTAAGTTTTTTCTGCTACATCCTAATTTAATTTAATTTTATTAGGAATGTCTACTACATTATATCAAATGTGTTTTTTGCATCAGTTGATATAATAACCATACATTGTTCTTTATTCTGTTGTATCAACATGTAACATTGAGAGATTTCCTTGTATCTCTAGAACAAGCACTAACTTGGATTTAATTTGCTACCATTTTAAAAAGGGTATTTTCATGATTGAAATGAAGTGATTGTTATCACATCTTTTTCAGGCTTTGGTATTAGGAATTAATACTTTTCATAAAGTTGGAAGGTTTTCTCTTTTTATATGCACTCAGATTTTTTTTATGATTAATTTCTTGGAATTTAAAACCTCTTAGTCAACATGGTGCTGCTGTTTCAAGAAATCTTAATCAATAATTTAGAGTCCACAGTCCCGTTATGGTCATTTATTCAGCCTTGGCCGTAAGTTTTATAAGGTCCTTTGCTCATTGTTGTTGCTTTGGCTCCTCACCTTCCCGTATCCCGACACCCTGTTCGGATTCAATTTTCATTTGGTTGGAACACTTCTCAGAAGTGACACATGGATGGTCCACTCTGAGACACTCCATGTCCACGTCCAGTGTTACTCCAACGTCTTTCTTTCCTCCTCATATATGACTGCATCTCTTGACCAGTACCGGATTCTTGGCTCACAGCCCTTCCATCTCTCTATCAATATGGTATTGATGTCGTCTTCTTTCTTGGCTTACAGATAAGTAATTTCAAGCTAGTCTGATGCTCCTGTCTTGGTAACTTACTGGTTTTCTCTGCCTAGAAACCCATGAAAGTTTTCCCTTTTAACAGTTAAAAAATCCTATAGGGATAGATGTATTTTTATTAATCCTGCTCTTTAAAGGGAAGCTGAAAAGAAGTTATTACATAGAGATCTGATGAGTTGACTTAAACCATGAATAATATTTAGGCTATCTAGATGAAGAATGAACAGAATGCACAGCTCTCAGGCAGTATTTCATGAATATTGTTTCTCATAACCAACTGTTGATAAGAATTGGATGGTGAAGCACTGAAAGTTATAGTCTCTGGCAACAGCCCGGAATGTAGAAATTCTAGTGGCCAAGTAAGGGAATAATCATAAGACTCAGGTCTCCTTGGGAAATGTATTCATATGGAATCTAACACGAGACTCCCAGTGTGAACTTATTTTCTTAAATTATTTCTGACATTAAATAGAGCCAACTTATGGTGTCATATGGTTAGACTGTTAAGACACCAGCTCCGCTAACATTAATATATGCCAGGAAAGGATATATTATTTTTACTATTTTATTGCTTATCTATTGGTATCTAGTATCTGGATTCTGTTAGCTTCAGAAAGAAATAGCTTACCGTATTTCAATGCTTTCTACATTTCTACGTTTTCCTCAATTTGAGGGAAGGGGGGATACTATCATTTATTCAGTCACAACTATGTGTGAGATGCTGTCAAATATATGATCTCATTTAACTCTGCAAATGATCCCTTGACATTCTCCAATTTAGCTTGTGCTGTTCTGACACTTATAATGGACTGTCCTGTAACATCCATGGGATGTAGTCATTTTAAATTTTGCCAAGGCTCTTGCTGTGAGTTTGTAGAAGTAAAGCCCTTAGTGGGTGAATGAACATAGGGGACGCCCCCCAGCACGCAGCCTGGGTTTGCTGTTCTCTATACCAATGCTGGGCATTAGAACCACCTGGGGAGCTTTTTGAAAATTCAGATTGTTGGGCCATGCACCAAAAACAACTAAATCACTACCGCTGCATGGTGAGTCTGGGGAATCAGTGTTTTCAGCATGCTTCATAGGCGTGGGATCATCGAAGCTACTCTGACTAGCAAAGGCAATAAAAGATGTTTTTTCACTTCAAAAGAGTTGTCAGGGTCCAGCAGGGAAAACAGAAACCATTCTGGGTGTGTTAAAGAGAGGAAATTTAATACATAGTATTAGTTATAAAAGTGATGGGTGAGCTGAAAAGTTAAGCAAGAGATGGTGATGACATGCAGAGATTAACATCAGCAGGAAGCCACTGTTGCTTTTAGAGTTAGAGGCACACCAAGAGGAGGGGCTGGTAACAGATCTCAAAAGCTGGAGGTAGCTGATAAAGTAATATTGAATGTCAACTGAAGCTGAAGGTATCCGCTGGGTCCGGACCATCTTGGTGAGGGCTGACTGGCAGCAGTTGGGACTACGGAAGGAAGGGCATGTTTGGAGGCATGGAGGAAACAGTCATTGTTGGAGACACCACCCAAGACAGAGTGAGTGGGGACAACACCTGGATTCTCCCTCACACCCTCTAGCCGCCAATACCCGTCTACAGCTTCCATCGGACACGGGGAGCCTGAGAAATGCATCCTACAGGGGATGGCTGCCCTGGGATACAGAACAGGGGAAGAGTGAGGAATGGCTCTGAGGACAAACAGGCCAACAATGGGCCACAGAATGAGATATAAAACTGTCAGGAAAGTGGAAAAGCAGATATGAGCTAATGATATAAGCAAGAAACATGAGTCTCAAAGGAAATGTGGACTGGGAGGTAGGTTAGGAGCTATTTTTGTGACTGGGGATTTTCAAAGGACTCAAACAGACCATTACAAAGTGGCTAGGGTCTACTGAAGCCTCTTCGTTAAGTGCAGGAGTGAGGCTGTGCCTGGGGATAACCTGCCTGGGGTCAAGTCAGAGGTGGCGAGCTTGAGATTTGATCAGAGTTGTCTCTTTCCCCCATACCACCCACTCTCTCCTAGTTCTTTGACAACACAATTGTAAGAGTCTAATAAATATTGAAGTGCAGTTTTTCAATTCATAATGCCATAGAAAGGTTAGCCAGAAATACTAATTTCTGTAACGATTTCTTGTAAGACTTGTTCTACATCAGTGAGTCTCAACCTAGAGGGCATTCCTGAGTTTACAAAGTGGCAGGGGAGATTTTAAAAACTCTATATTACCAAAAGTTCCAGATATATTGCACCTAGGGGCCATATTCAAGTTGCTCAGCGGCAACCCTTTCAACCTCTAATTCTCCAGCTAGTGCCATAGAAGTTGGTATATTTTTAATTCACCACAGATGAGATTGGTCCTCATGCAAGACCAAATGAGGGGGGAAATGACTAATTACCTAATTACCCAGGTAAGTAGGCCAGCATGTAGATGCAAGAGGTGAGGGACACTAGCCATGAGTCCTTGCTGGTCTTCCCATAAAAACAAACGCTTCCTTAAACACTGATGAAGCAAACTACAAGCACCCATGGGAAGAACACTGCAATTCATCTCTGAAGGTTTGGGTTTTATGTCCATCTCTGCTACTAACTCTCTGTGACCTTGGCCTCTCATCCACTTCTCTTCTACCATGAATTTTGCTGACTCCATTAGGTAGTGCTTCTGGTTTGGTGCCATTGCCAAGTCTCTTGGGTAGAGCCTCACCTCAGATCCTCCTTGGAATGAGGAGGAGACTCACTCATTATTTGACCATCATGAGTGCAGCTTGCCCTATGGGAACTGATCTTCCACAAGATAGCCACATTCAAAGGTTCACGCCATTCAGGCTGCACATGGTAACATTTCCTAGAACATTTCCCCATAAAGACAGCAATGAAAAAATAATTTTGGCCTTGGTCCTAGCTGAATGTTAATGTTAATCATTTACGGTTAAATTATGCTCTTCTGAGTTCATTTTCAGTATCTGCCAGCAAATTAATTCACTCTCACATTCATTCAACAAACATTTATTGAGTATTATATGCCAGGCAATGGTCCTGGAGCCATAAATGCAAAGGCAGATCCTAGTCTTCAAAGAAGTCACATCAAAGGGATTAAGAAGTACAGATGGGTAGGTACAAAATAGTCATGGCATGTAAAGTACAGCATAGAGAACACAGTCAGTAATATTTTTTAAATTTCTTGGGGTGACATTGGTTAATAAAATTATATAGGTTTCAGGGGTATAATTCTATACTACATCATCTGTATATTGTATTGTGTTCATCACCCCAGGCAACAATATTGTAGTAACTATGTATGGTGCCAGGTGGGTACTGGAAATACTGGGGAGAACATTTTGTGAAGTATATGATTGTCGAACCAAGATGCTGTACACCTGAAACTAATACAAAGTAACACTGAATGTAAACTGTAATTGAAATAAAAAGAGAAACAAACAAACAAAAAATTTCACATCAACAGGAGAGAGAGATGTGGGGACAGCTACAATACAATGTGACATGTGCTGTACTCTGGGTTCTCAGAGGAGAAACTGCCCAAGTCAGCCCGTGGGGATCGTGGAAAGCTTCCTTTATGAGGGACACTGGATGGGACTTAGAGAAGTTGTCCCAGGAAACCAGGTTGGGGGGGGGGGTGAGGAAAATGCCCGGCAGCCTGGCTGTTGCTTAGAGAAAGACCCAACATGAAGAGGTCTTCAGCATGTTTTCATGGGTGTGCTCTGAGATCAAGGGGCTTGCGTTTAAATAATCTGCCCAGAAGGAGCCCGAGGTTTAGGATATTCCCTAAGGGGTTATGGACAGCCTTCTGGATCCCGCATTCCACCTATAATCGTGAGTCCCTGTTCAATCCTCTGCCTGAGTAAAAACGCATTTCTGAAAGTGTATATGGACTCACGGAAACCTCAAAAGCCATTCTTAGGAAAACGTTGGCCTTGTGAATAGTTTGCTCGGGAGGTAAGGATTATTGCGGGCCTTCTTCCAGGGTATGCCACAAAACAGCAGGAAAAATCTAAGGCTTAAAAATGCGATGGGTTATTTTCCAAGGCTGAAATAGAAGCGGCAAAAATAAACCAAACTGAAAACACCTTTGACGTTGTTTCCAAAGTATAAATGTCTATATTTTTCAGACCAGGAGAAATTTCTGCTGTGCTAAGAAAGCATAGGCTCAGATTTATTTCCTCAAAATATCTGCATAGACTCTCAATGAAATGCAGAAAATCTTCACATTAAATATTTGATAGTGGAGGACACCTATACGCACGTATGTTCAGACACCTGGTAGGTTCCACATTTGTATGCTCAGAAGCTGTAAAACTAGAACCACGGTGCTCTTGTAGTCAATGTATAGGTTCCCTATTCTTACTGCTGAGATTAATTTACAGGAGGTTTCATTTCATGTATCTAATATTTATATAACAAGCTACTGTCCAAACCAATTCCAAATGATGGCACCTGCTAGCTGTGAATCCAATTTGAGACCAATCAAAACAAATTGCAGGGCTCTTAGATTCTCTCATAAAGCACATTCATCAACTTGCAGAATGGTTCTCACACAGCAAATAAACCGAATAGCTATATTATAAATGCCATGACAAAAGGCGCAGCATAAAATGAACCACTTGTAATTCATTTTCCCAACAAACATGCTAAAAGAATTCTCAAGTCTTTTCAAACCAAGTCTTCACTGCAATCAGACAGAAGAAAGGACCCATGAAAACAACTGAGGGACATGTTGCTTTCAGACCAGTGTAACTCACAGTCTTTTCTGAAATTGCCATTATTGCACAATCTTCTCCTGTCTGGATTTTCATTTTAAATACACAAAGACACATAGCATGTGATGGTGTGTGTTTGGTGGTAGTGTTGGGAGGTGGCAGAAGAAAGCTGAGAGTCAGTAGAGTAAATACACACGGGGTCATGAGACCTGACCTTCCACTGGGCATATGGGAAAGAATCCATGAAGACTTAACAAGCACTGTTACTTTTTTGTTTCTTCCCAGAGACATCAGGGGTCATCACTAAAGATCTCACAAAGTTGAACTCTTTGCCTCTATATAATACTCAATTTTTTTCTTCCCCAGATTTTGCTAGACATTTGACACCACATAGACTTCCCAATATTATACTTTTACTACATTGTAAAATTTCTTATTGTTTTCATTTACTAGATTATGCTTTCTGTCCACCTTTTATTGTTCAGCTATTTTCCTCCTGCTAAGAGTATATGCCTCGAGGATTATTCAATTATTACAATAATAGCTGTATAAACCATACATGAATTAAAGCCAGTTAATGACCGGTAGAAAATGTTTGGACTCAGATGTAAATAACCAAAATCTATTTGGTTTTGCTCCTGCAGCAGTTTTACAAGGCATTTCTGGGCCTATTTCATCTTCTTTTGAGAAAGTCAGAACACTGATCTCCTTCCTGTATGCCCCAAATACAAAAGACAGCTGGTAGTTTACCCCAAAGAACGTCCTCTGAATGAGGCGTTTGGGGGGGCTGTGTGTCTGTGGGGAGGTCTGAAAAAACACAGAGGGTTAGGTAAGAGCGCAAAAGAAATGCACTGCCAGAGGGGATGGAGAATGCTGAAAACAGTAGAAAAAGATTGAGCAGGAGAAAAATGTTGTCCAACCAAACATTCTCTGTATGTCTGGACAAATAACTTAATTGTCAACACAATAAAAGTGGTATCAATCAAATATAAATGTCTGGATAGAGCGAAAACAGTAAAGAGGTGACCACAGATGACACATCCTCACCCAGAAGGGTCTTTACTGAGCCTTTCCCAGCACCCCCGTGTACGGGGCTCTGGGGAAAGGACAACGAGTCAGATGGCCCTGTTGTCAAGGCAATTAAAAGGGAAGCCAGAACGCCGGCCCAGGGAGTAATGGGAGAGCCTTTAACAGGATTAGGAGTTGATGCTTTTTGCTTGGCTTTGCCTCTAACAAGTATTCACTTATCACAGTCAGAGGGCTGACATGGAATGTTCTAAAATATGCAATAAAAAATTTAAAAGTTTAAAAATAAATCCAAGGCCAAGAGATCATAAATCAGCTATTAATCACTGATATTAAATTTCCCAAGTGTTTGATATGTGTTTGGCTCTGTACAGGTCTGAGACATATCCAGCAGAGAGCTGTTTTCAACCAATAATTTAATGGGAGAATCAAGACTCGAAGGGGTTGTCCAGAGGAGAGGGAGGTGACAGAGGTCTAGAGCAAGCAGTCCTAAGGGATGGACGAGATGTCAGGGCGGGAGGGAGGAGCAGCAGGTAGAAGGGAATGGCTGGTCTGTCCGGGAAAGACATGCCTGGTGGGAGAGCAGGGTTCCCACCCAATGATGGGAAATCAAGCTGGAGACAGCGATTAGTCCCTGGCTAGACGACCTTGGAGCCAACCCTGGGTATGACAAATTAGGGAACATCTGCTGCAGGCTTTTGAGTAGTAGGCCAGTAAGATCTTTGCTTAACAGAAGACAAGATGAAACGAGAAGGTAAGTGCAGATCTGAAGCGTGAACCTGGCAGCTGCTGCAGGCATCATGGTGCTGAGAACCCGGATGACCGAGATCAAGCTGGACACTGAGAGGAAGGAGCCCTGTGTGGTGTCAACAACGTAACTTCCTCAGAACCTGGGCGCCGACCGGGTCTGAGGGAATATGGGGTTACATCCAGGATGACTAAGTTTTCAAGCTTCATTAACTAGAGGATCATGGGAGCTGTAGGAGCAGCTGTCTCCCTGCCCAGGTGTGCCCTTCGCCACCCATCTCAGCCTTGATATAAACTGGGGAGGGACAAGTGACTCAGGCTACATGGCCGGATTATCCACGTTGAGAACTTTTCCACAACACAGGGACTGGGTGGGTCAGCAGGCGTTGGGCCTTAGACTTGCCCTGTCAGGTAGTCACAGAAGAGTAAATCTAAGAACTGTAAGAATTTTTCAGATGGTAGAAAGATGCACAAAGCCCCATTTTTCCAGACAGATAAGCAGAGATAGTGCTACTGCCTGACAACATCCAGACCCGTGAATCTAGCCATACTCCCCAGCTAGCAGCTGGGTTCTGGGAGGGCCCCTGCATCTTAACAATACACCCACCCTTCACTGGAGCTCTCTGTGGGGCTTCTAATCCTTACAGCCAAACCCTCCTTGACTAAGACAGAAAATATGCTATGGACAAGTTGCCATAGGTTTAACTGAGATCATCACCCTCTCCTCTGAGCCACACCCTAAAGGGAGAGGTGGTGACAACGTGGTGGTCACGGACTGGCTCTGGAGGCGGACTTCCCTGCTTCGCCAGCTGTATGGCCTCTTCAAGTCACTTAATCTGTGTGCCTTTGTTCCTCACAGGGCAGTTGTGAGCAGTGTGCAATATGTAAAGTACTTACAGTGTCCCTTGGACAGAGTATACACTCCATAGATTTAGCATCATCATCATCATCATCATCATCATCATCAGCTACTCTCACCAGCTAAAGCACTGAGAGACAGAGCAGATCCTTCACTGCTCTGCTTCCAAACTTCCTGAGGATGCAGAAGAGGGTCAGAGCATTCAAGGTCCTGCCCAGCTTGGGCTCACTGCTCCCCTGCAGACCCTCGCCCCCTCTCAGAGGTGGAAGGTGACCTTCTGCACACTGAGCCCTGCCCACGTGCTCCCTCTCAAGCCTCGGGAGAGCAAGCTCTTCCACAGCATGGAGGGTTCTCGAAGCCCTGGCCTGTGCCCACAGTGTTTGTTCAACTTGAAACGGCCTCTCCGTGACCCTGTGTATCAGTCAAGTGTCTCTGCTCTCTGAGGACGTCCTTGAGTCCCTCCATCCAGGAAGAACACAGTGCTTTCCTGGCTGTGCTTTCGTAACCCTCCGTCAACCACTTACATCTTGGTGTTTACGTGACCCCAGACTGCCTCATCCTATTAACAATAATCATTATGACTTATGCATATGGAGCACTTCTTTGTGCCAGGCACTGTTAGAAGTACTACAGGAATTAACTTACTTAATTCGCCCAATAACTCCAAGTAACAGGTTTCTGTTATTACCCTCATTTTACAGATGAGAAAACTGAGGCACAGAGAGGTTAAATAACTTGTCAGAATTCACATGGTTAGTAAGTGGCAGCCCAGGGTGGGAGCACATGGCTCTCCACATCCAAAGTGGGGCTCTTAACCAGTCGGTCAGTGCTGTCTATTTTAGGACTTAGCCGCTTTCCTTAAGTCCCCTACCTGACAATCTCGACATCCTGCCTCCTGCTTCACAGAGGGATGAATGGCCCCTTCATTTGCTGCCTTTTCCGCCTGAGAATTCACGAGCACTGATTCCCATCCTCTCTTCTCTAATGCACAGCTAAGGAGTGTTGTGTCCCCTCCAACACACACCTCTCTGGAGCCCTCTCTCCATCACACATCATTCTACCTGGATTGCCACCCTCTTACTCTCATCTGACTTTTTACCTTCAGAATATGAGCATGTCAAGTCCTTCCTGAGACCCTTCCTCTGCCATCTCTCCTTCACCCTGACGTTGCCCTCTGGCCGCAACCCTCTCTCGCTCCCCACACACTCAGGTCAAATCCTCCAAAGGCTAGCGTCCACTCCCTGCCTTCACTTACCCCTCTCCCATGCTCTTTTGGACACACAGCCATCTGGCCTCCCTACAACCACCCACAGTTCGCACGTAGACTCCTTGTTGTTTTGGCAACACAGTTCCATTCATTATTTTCCTGGACTTCTCTGAAGCGCTGACCTGGGAGTACCCTGCACACAGTGGGCACTGACATCTCTGTTGAACTGACAAAGACCAGTCCTCCTTCCCTGCGAGCCCCACATGGCCAACACTGTCATCTGCCTGCCCCAATCCCTTCCTTCTCATGTTCTTTGCTAACAGAAGTCTGGTTTTGTTTTGGGAGGTAATGTGGTCAGTCAAGCAAGCAAAACAGAAACGCGTATTCCCAGAAGTTCTGGAACGAGATGCCGGTCGACATTTATGTCCTGAGGAACTTAAAGAGGCAAACATGGGTGGCCTGGGCATTTCTGCCACTTGTCATTTGCGCTGTGCCCTTTCTTCCACGGAGCGCGGGCAAGGACTGCATGCACGCCTGGCTTTCCTTTCCTGCTATCCCTGGCTTTCCCCACCTCTCTGGAAGCGTCTCGGTCCCTTTGGCAGGCTCCCTTTTCCTTGGCTGCCTTCTAAAGAGTCATGTTCCTCAGGGTCTTCTGTATTCTTCTCACTTCTGAATAATCTCTTCCACTACCAATGGGTTCAACGGCAACCCACCCGTCATAACTCCCAAACACCTCTTGAGTCCAGGTCTCCTTCCTGAGCTCTAGACTGACCTTTTCAATCACTTTCAGGGTTCCGACAGTGTCTTACGGCACCATAAATTCTATATACTCCAACTGCAGTTTACTATAACCCACCCGCGCAGAGAAGGCCACCATCACCCACCTCGCTGTCCAAACCAGAAATCGAGAGGCCGTCCCGGCTTCTCCTTAGCCCCATCCTACAGCCCGCCCAAGGCCTTTCCGATCAGTCTCCTTAATGTTCTTTGATTCTGACTCTTTCCTGGCATTTTCCCTGAGACTGTTTTCCCTGAGACTTCATTTCCTGCACAGATCTCCTCAGCCTCCTAAACTGTCTGCCTCATTTGCTAAAGGGGCCTTTCTACACTGCTAATCTGCGGATGCCACTCTCCTTTACAGTCCTACGGTGGCCTCCCCCTGCTTTGACCTCTCATGGCCTGGCGTCTTTAACCATTCCACTTGCTGCCCGCCCCTCAGGGCTGCAGCCATATGGGGTGACTCAGCTCCCAGCAGCCAGGGCCCTCTCCCGCCGGCCCCCTGCCTTCGTATTGGCCCCGGAGCCCCAGGGTCCGCTGCCCTCGCTCCCCGGCTATCCCTGTCCAGGGAGATGCAGCTCAGGCATCACCTCCTCCTATGAATCCTCTCTTAGTCCCCTGAAGCCAGGGTCCAGGGCCTCCCCTCTGTGCTCCCAGGCACCCTGCCCATATTGTGACACTTACTGACTATATTGTAATCATGAGTTTAAATGTCTTTTCTTTCCACTATACTATCAGCCACCGTCAGGGCAATAACCTCTATGTATTTATCTGTAAATTGAGAACCTAGCACAGTGCCTGGCACATGGACTGACTTAAAAGTTGAAAGTTTAATAAATGTTTAGATGAGCTGTCTTGAGGGCAGAAAGGATTATTTTCAGTCCTTACAAATTAAATAAAAGCTTAATAAATGTTTTCTTCTTCCTCATGTTTAGCACTGGATAATACATGAATGTTTAGTTTTGAGAGTGATAAAACTAGATGAAAAACTGGGATAGTGACCAGTTTAGCATCCCAAATACTTCCATGAGAGGTTTTCTCCTTCCTTTTTTCCCTCCCTCCTCACTCTTTTCCCTTCCTTTCCTGTTTTAGGTTCATTTTACCTAAGTTTCTCTCAGTTTCTTCAAATGGGTTCTCTTTTAAAGTATTTTTTTAAAGCATGATCATAAATGCACTGATATCTATTAGAGAGATATTGGGTAAGCAAAGAAAATCACAAAGGAAATAAAAGCAGCCAGCAGTCTCACCACCCGCAGACGCCCATTGTTCTTCCCTTCAAGGACCTTCTTCTGATGTTCCCCGTGATGCTCACACACAACCTTTGCTCCCCATCTGCTCGCTGCTTCTAGAATGGCACAAGAGGCTGAAACAGGCCATGGAGCTCTGGGGGCAACCTCCATCCATCATTCCATCAGAAAGCAACACAGCATTAGACACAAAACAAAGTAAGAAGACCCCACGCAGCAACTGCGCTAAATAGTGAAGACTTCAACCTGAGATCAGCTTCTGTTGGAGAGAGCTGTTCTTCCTTCAGACCCCATGTGGGTATATCTAGCCCTGCGGCCTGCAAAGTAACCTTACCTTTAAGAGAAAACATAATTCTGGATTCTCGCTTTTCTGTTGGAATGAGACTCAGTCCTCTCTGGCAAAGACTTCTTGTCAAGTGGTGTATTAAGGCCACAGGAGTAACTCTTAATCTTATTATTAAATGATTTCAATGACCATGGTTTTGAAAATAGGGGGAAAATCTCTGAATCTTCGGCTCTAGGATCTATTTCAAATCTTACACCACTGGCAGGCGGCCTCCAAGCCTACCACTGTGCTGATGTCTCGGTACCAAACAAACACGCCCTCTCTTCTCAGCATCAAGGACTAGGATAGGCCTATGGTTCATAAATTCAGTCCAACTAAAAGAAATCCAGGAAGGATGGAGCACTATTGTGATTATTAGCAAGAAAAGTATGTACCCTTTCCCTAGTGTTAATACTGCTAAGTCTCCCTGGAATGCCAGGCTCGCTCCTGCCCAGGCTTGTTTCCCCTTTGAGAGCCCCACTCGGGGAGCTGTCATCAGAACAAACAGGACTGTGTCGTGGATCAAGGTCGGCACCCAACACCCCAACCCGCTACACACAATTTCAATTCACCTTATCCGAAGGCAGGCAGAGGAGTCTGGGAACAGTGATGGATCAGCCTATGTGGAGGGAGCATGTGCTAATTGAGAGGCGCCTGGGAGCACTGGGAATGGAAGGACAGCTGTGATTCGGGTCAATAGTTTCCTGCCTGAGTTTGTTGGGGGGGAAGGAGGAGCTGCAGGTATGGAGGCAATAGTCCAAAATATTCTGACACTTGGAATGCTTATAGCTTAAGCATCTCAGGAACTTAATAGTAACGGAGACTTTGGAACAAGGTCCCACATGTCCTACCCTCCCACAACCCTGGGAAGCTTAGAACACCTTTGTTTGAATGACAGCCCCTCCACTCCCCCAAAATACCTCTTTTGAGTTAAAAAGCCCACTTCTCTATAGAAAAAGAGAAAAAGATATCTCCAGTGGGCAGATTCAACAACAAAAGGGTCCTTTTTCATCCGTATGCTCAGGGCTTGGCAGCTGAATGTGGGCTGGAAAGCAGCCCTCGTTTGCGGGACACCTTCACAGAACCACACACAGCGGTGCTGCACCCTCTTGGCAGGGGCTCCATCCACAGACTGTCAGTGGGATGGGTCTATCAGTAAGCAGGGAGCGGTGGAGGGTAAAACTGCCCCCGATTCCTTCCAAGGCCAGGGAATCCATGGGCGCTGGATTATTCCTTCATTTAACAAGCCTCTGTGTATGTGCAGGTCCTGAGCTGGGTGCTGGGGAAGGCATGGCCCAAACCTGAAGCACTGGCACTAGGGAAAGGCCCACCCCCAGCAACTGCAGGGTCTGGGAAAGAGAACAAATGGAGGCCCACATACCATATGTGACGAATTTCTCTTCACTTACCAGCCTAAATTGGGCACTTGCTGCCCACACATACCTCTGCCCTCATCAACATCAGCTTTCAGTTCCCCAGAGGAACCTGCTGTGGGAATAGCTTTGGATTTAGAAATCTCAGACTCTTCAGTGTTGTGGGACTGAACAGGCTGGCTCCTGACTCCTGGCCTGGCACCTTCTCTCCCCCCACTGCAGTCCTGTCCCACATCTCAAAGAGTCTTGTGTGCACATATGTAGATACCTAGGCAGACACTGCTCACCATCCTTCATGCCCAACAGTGTAGTCTGCGGAGCACGGCTCTCCCTCAGAAGGGTAAACTTGGGAGAGAAGCCCAGGCTGTCAAAGCAGGCTTTGGGTCATTTGGGCAGGGAAATCTAGAATCTGGGGTCCTGGCTCCACAGAGTGTGGCACAGAGAGGATTACCTGGGCTCCAGCTGGGAACATCCCTGAGCTTCTCAGACTCGTTACTTCATGGAGAAGGGGCTCAGCCAGAGGGGAGCCAGGAAAGAGGCCTTTTAAATACAAGACCCAGATTAGGTGGTTTTGAGGAGGGCAGGGCCCTTCTTGCCTGGGTGTAAGAGCAGTATTGTCTACGAGACAGAAGGACTGATTGGCAGACACAAAGGAGTGTAATCAGTGCTCAGATGTGGTAAATACAGGTTGCTCAGGGGAGCACGTGGAAGGGGCAGAGCCTGGACTCTGGGAAGGCTCCTTTGAGGAGGAGAGAGCTACCTGAACTGTGTCTTCAATAATGACTTGCAGAGAGCAAGGTAGAAAAAGCTAGAATAGGTGTTTCCAGGGCACAGGTACAGCATTTCAAAGGCATGGAGGAGGGACAACATGGTGCCTTCTGAAAATTACCAGCTATTTGTCATGGTAGATGTAAAGGAGTACATGTTGGGGAGGGGCCTAATGAATCTAGAAGGTTCTGTAGGGAGGGTCTGGTGTACCATGATAAGACTCACAAAGGGGACTTCATTCATTTCCATAATTGGCGTGTGCCATGACTGAGTTACTAATGAACAAAAGATATGTAATACAGGTAAAGTTTCAGTACTATCAATTATACTACAAATGCAGTGTGGTCATCTCAAATGTAATTTTAGCTATGGCCCACACCTTTCCTTAGCTTTGGACTTACATGTACAACTGACACTCCCTTTGGGTTTCTCACAAGTATATTAGACATGATACATCCTAAATAGAACTCAAACACCTCTACTTCTGCCCCTTCTGACTTCCCCACCTCATTCAATGTCACTTCATTCCTCCCCGTTTTACTCTCCTCCCTCACCATGCCCCCTCACAAGTCCTGCTATTTTCTCACAACACCTTCTCCTCTCCATTCTCACTGGTTTCCCCAGATCTGTTACCAGCATCCCTTGCCCAGACTAATACAACAGCCTCCTAATTGGTCTCCCTGCTTCCATTCTCCACAAGGCAAGAACCACCATAAAAAAAATAAATCTGCTCGGGACAGTCTCTTGCATAAAAAAATCTTTAATGCTGCCCCATTGCATTTAGAATAAGATCCAAACTCCTTACCTCTACCAACCTTATCTCTGCTGCCTACCTTGCTCTTCAACCTCACCTCAAGTTAATCTTCCCCTTACTCACTTGGCTTCGGCCCCACTAGCCTAATTTCAGTCCATCACACACATCAAGCTCTTTCTTGCTCAAGGACGCTGCACGTGCCTCTCCCAGTCTGTGACGCTTCTCCCTGACCACCGAATCAGAGCAGGTGCTTGGCTATGATTCAAGTTCTCAGCCTCTTGGGTATTTCTTTCCTAACTTTTATTGTAATTGGCAATTGGCAAGAATTTCATTATTTTTCTCTCTCTCATCTAATTCCCTTTACTATAACATAAATTCCGTGAGACCAGGGGATTACTGTCTATTAGAAGCTAGAGATAAAACTGTTCACAAAAGCTCAGTGTCTGGCCCACAGTAGGTGCTCAAGATATATTTTATATCAAGTGAACAGTGTTACAGCCATTTTAGAAATTCACCCACTTTATCACTCTCCAGATTTTGTTAATTATGCTTCCTAGATTTAAAAAACACACACCTTGTTTACAAAATAAGCTCAAAATTAATAAAGGAATCATTATACTCTGAGGAAGTTTAATTCAAATCTGGGCTCCAATAGATTATCTTTTTCAAGTATTCACAATGACTATTATGTAGAATTCCATGGAGAATTAAATAAAACAATTATCATGGATGCAAATTCACTTATAAAAAAAATCATGGCAGTAACATAACAGTACTGCATGCCTTATTTAATGTGGAAAATATTTAAATAAGATCATTATGGCTTTCTTACAACATACCTAATAGTCTAAACCTCTGGTTCCTTTCCACTATAAATCTACTATGTTTGAAATCTCAGAATGTACAGCTCAAGGCTTTTCCAAAGCTAAGATCAACAGACGTGCACAATGGTCTCGATTATATTTTGCAGCATTACCAAGAGCATGAATTAAGCAGATAATTTGAACTACATCTTCTCTGTCTATTCTATCCTTCTGTCTCTGAATCTGCAGTCACAATTTCTAAGCTATTAAGCATAAGGCAGAGAGCAAAGTGATGTCACTGAGATGGGAAGTAGTTACAAGAACATCTTATTCAGCCATGTCCATTTCATATGCTCTTTTAGAATCAAATGATTTATTAACTTCCTAAAAAGGAATAAACAAATAAATAATTAGGATTTTTTAAAAACAACACACAAAATTAACGAAACAAATATAGAGAAATAAGAAAACATTAAATTAATAGAAAAAAAATTTAAACTTAAGATTTTAAATGAACATTACAATTCTTGTTTGCTAGAAATTCCTAGAGTACACTCTGTCTTTTGCACACTTTGCAATGGCACTTTTCGCATTCCCCTCACCTCTCAAGGGAAGAAAGGCCTCTTCACTTATCAATCTGCTAAAGAATTACTTCCTCTATAAACACCTTTGTTATTCCCTTCTTCTGATTCCTGTAGCATCTTGGATATAGGTCATTATGTAGTGCAACAAAGCACTGCAAAGTACTGTTGGTTTTTTTTATTTATATGTGTGCCTCACCAAGATCAGCTTAAGGACTGGCTCACTCCTCTTTGTCACAGCAGCCTGGCACAGCGCCTGGTACAGAATAGGTGTTGGTCAGATATTTATTGCAAAAATGAATGATTAAAACATCTCTATTATTCCTTTTTCTAAGACCTATAAACTTAATGACCATATTTTATGACCCTAATATTGATAAACATGATGTAATAAAGAATTTGTCATTTCTAGGTACATAAAACAGAAACATACTACTTTTAATGTTAAGACTTCAGAGATGTTTCCATGGGCAGCTGGGGGCAATATTTGATAAAGTCTTAACCAAGAAAATGTGGTATCTCAAGTTGCTACAGCTATGAAAGATGAAAATGGTGGTGCCCTTAAGTCTGTGGGGAAAATACCTAACTCTGGCTTCCTTCTCATCACTCCTCCACCCCCTCAGGCTCTGGCCTGTATTCCACTGAAATGGCAGAACAGTAACAACTAACCTACTGGTGACGTCGCTAACTGAATTACAGATCAGTCTAGTTACAGAATAAAGACCTCACAGCAACATTTTCCTGATGACATTATCAGAACTCTCTAGTTTGGATTGAATGAGGAAAAGGCTGTCTTAGATTCATAGATAAAATATGAAATACACATTACTGTCAGAGAACTACACTTTCTCTTTTCAGTCACACACAAGAGCTCCAAATGTGACCATCAAATAAATCACTCAAAATTGGAAAAGAATGTTCTTAAAATGGACAAAATTAAATTAAAATTAATATGCCAGCTATTTTATATTGGCCAGGCCAAGGAAACTTTGTGGTCTTTAAATTTGATAAGTTGTTCAGAACATCAGAACATTGTAACTGAGAAAAAACTGTACAATTCTAGAGACGAAAACATTTGGTTAACTAATATGGTACAGCCATAGAGGGTAAAATAATGCAGAGGTATATTTAAAACATTCATTGTATATTACATGGGGAAAAGCAGTATACGGAGCTGACTATACAGTAAAATGCCAATTTTGTGTGAAAATTACATATGCATATTTAGTCACTGAGAAAGCCGGTAACAATATACGTGGGAGTGTAAACAGTGGCATCGCAGTCAACTGTACTACTTTTTTGCTTACTGGAACTTTCTAGTTTCTGAAATGAACTTATATTGTTTTTATCATTAGAAAGTGTAATTTGTTTTAGCCTATTTAGTTTTTATTGTCTAATATTTTTCACATTATTAAAATACATGGCTTATGAAAGGTTGCTTAAAAGTGTCATCTGCGCTCCTCTCCTAATTATACAGAATTTGATAGATTGTGTTAAAGTTAAAGCAGATTTCTACATTCTGGGCTTTGAAACTGTTGGAAAAACCCGAACAATTTTCACGAGTGTTAAGAAGACTAAAAGGAAAGCTTACTGACTATGTGCCATCAAAACTGCAACATCACTTCCCTAGATTGTGCATTATAACAGTTTTAGTCTCAAAGATTCTCTAAGGCCTAAAACCACTCACAATGTGCAACAATGAAATACATTATGACGTGCATACCATAGTTTCCTCGAACAAACATTCCGTATTTCCTAAGCACCATCAATCATCATTAATAAATACTGAGTTCTTTCTATAGATGAGAATTGTTATTTGGAAATAAACATAAGCCACTGTCCCTTCCTTTCAGGCAATCTGCCATAAAGGTAGGGAATTATTTCATGTATTATATACATTTATATCATTATATATATTTGTATATAATATATGAAATATACATTTTGGATATTCAGGTTTCTATTTATTCAAGTTACCAGTTTTCTGATAAATAATTTTACAAGCCTTATCCCCTCTAATCCTTACTACTTTGAGGCAGGAACCACTCCCATTTAACAGGTGAAAAGACAAAGGCACACAAAGATTAAATAATTTGCTTAAAATCACAAAGCTGGGAATTGGTAAGGCTGGGTCTGGAATGCAGTTCTACAAGTCTCCAGAGGCTGTGCTTTTAACCATTACATCACATTACCCCTCACCTCCTCCCCCAGTACACAACAACATTAAGGGCTACAGGCAGTAGGTAGCACAGTGATTCAGAGGAAAGTAAGACCACCTAGAGCTAGGAGAAGCAGAGGAGGCTCGGTGGAGAGAGCAGCACTTGATGGGAGTCTTGAAAGACAGAAATGCAGTATCAGGAAAGTGTGGTTCCAGGGGAAGGCATTTTTCCTTCCTGAGTACAAGTATGGCTTGGATGTCCCTGAGCCCTCTTCTATAAAGGACTGAGACAGACTGGCTAACCCACAAGAATGAACTTGACAATATTTTATGATTAGCATGAAATCTGAGCAATTCAAAGTAAGGAAAGCATTCTTTCTTTCTTATCATTACTAATGCTCTCCTCTCCTGCTGTTCAGCAGTAATTTTAAAAAGGAATAGAGGGAAAAAAAATATGTTCCTAAATAAAACCTAAGAGGACAATGAACTACTTAAAAAAAAAAAAATCACAGCACTCACTGAAGAGGAAAATGTCTCTGGGTTAGGAAACTGGGCCAAACTTACAGAAATAATTGTGTCACGGGTGTGGAATTAAATTTCAATTTAGAAGTGGAAAAAAGCCATCAAGAGAAAAAAGTGACAAGGGAATAAAATGAACCAGACGAATTCATGAAGGGAGTGAATCGGTAAGTCTCTGGCTTTAACAGTTTACTCATGTTTAGAGTGAAAAACATTTACTCACAGATTTTTTCCCCCCTTGCAATAATACCAAAAAAAAAAGAAAAAAAAAAAGTTTCATTTGCCCTTGGAGTTTTCCCCAACTATAATCATGTATTTGTGATGGGATATTTCTTGTGAAGTGCTTAATAACAATTTACCAATAAGACAGGGAGAGGGATGACCTTTTTAGTTCTATATCCTCAAGGATTTTTAAGAAACAATCTCTTGAGCCATCTGGCTGTCTCCAACTCTGCTCATCCTATTCCCTCGTAAACCTACTCTAATCAGGCCTCCACCTCACCACGCCAAATAAAAGGACTCTCACCAAGGTGACCTGTAACTTACATGTTGCTAAATCCAGTGCTCAGTAATCAGTCATCTAAATTGACAGCTGCAATTGACATACTTGGTCATCCTTTCATAGACTGTCTTCACATAGTTTCTAGGATGCCACACTCTCTTGGTTCTCCTACCTCCCAGGATGCACCTTCTCAGTGTCCTTTTCTTGACCTCTTAATATTAGAGAGTGCCCCAAGATTCAGGTATCTTAAATCGAGGTACACAGTCAAGTGACCCTTAGTGATCGCATGTATTATTCTCTTGATTTAAAATACCATCCAGAGGCAGCCAGCTCCCAATTATCTATCTATTTCCAGCCCAGCCCTCTTTCCTGAACTCCAGACTCAAATACCCAATTGCTTACTTGACATCGCCACTTGAGTATCTAACGAGGATCATGTATTTAACATATCCAAAACTGAGCTCTTAAAGACCTCCACCCACCCTCACACCCACAACCAAAAATTAAGAAAATCTTACTTCACTCACAGATTTCCACATCTGAGTTGATGGCAACTCCATCCTTCCAGTTGCTCAGGCCTAAAATCTTGGAATTATCCTTAACTTTTCTCTCTCTCTCATGCCCACCTTAAATCTGTCGGCAAAACCTGTTGGCTCTACCTTCAAAATATGTCTAGAATTTAACCACTTCATCCCCTCTTTCTCTGGCTACCACCCTCATCCAAACCACCATCAGCTCTTATTTGGATGGCTGGGAAGCCTCCTGATTGGTCCCATTCTACCCCTGCCCTTCACAGTCTGTTGTTAACAGAGCAAGAGTGTTCCTTTTAAAACCTAAGATGGATCGTGCCTCTCTTATGATAAAATTCCTGCAATGGCTCTCCATCTCTTATAGCCAAAGCCACCATCCTTCAACTGCACACAAGACCCTATGCCAGCTGTGTCTGCAACAATCCCCACTCCTGCCCACCTCTCTAAGTCCCTCCAACTATTTTTTCCCTTCAATAACTGCTCCAGCCACCCTGACCTCCTTGCTGTTCCTCACTCTATATACAGGATGGCCCCCCAAAATGTATGCATGCTTTGAATGATTATAAAGTGTTTATTAGCACTGAAAAGGAGTGAAAATTAAGTGAGTTATCAGCTGTTAAAGTGTGTATACATTTTTTGGGACCCCTGTATTATGTTATTTGCTTATCTATTATGTTTATTGTCACCCCTCCCTTTATCTTGTTAGAATGTAGGCAGAATAAGTACTCTACACGGGTGGGAACCTTTGCTTTCCACACTGATATACCCTAAGAGACTAGCCAGTGAGAGGCATATAATAGGTGCTCAAATTAAAATTGCTTAATGAATGAATTTCTAGTCTCTTGGCCAACCACAGAGCCCAGCCATGTGACCAAATTTGTTCCACTAAGAATCTTACTACATTCCTTCCTCTTAAAAATAGTCTATGCCATTTGTTCATCCATTTACACATCCATTAATCATCCACTCAAAATAAATTTTAGCAACTATAATATGCTATGCACAGGCATTAGGGACAGAAGTAAAAGGCTAAGGCTTTGTTTTTACATAGCACAAAAAGACAAGAAGTCATATAAAAACAATCTGGCATGCTGACTGTCTTTATAGAAGGAAGCCCTGGGTATAAGAGAATCACAGGAGAAAGCCATCTAAATGACCAGGGGTGGAGAGGCAGGGGCCATCAGAAAAGGCTCTCCAGAAGATATACTCCTTGGGTGGAGTTAGTTAAGGAAAAAAGGTTGGTAGGCACTGTAGAGGAAGAACAAACGAAGAGCCACTAAGCAGAGGACACAGCTTGCCAAAGCACAGCCAGTCTACAGGAGCATGAAGCTTTGGGGAACCTCAGGCAACTCAGTGTGGCTACAGTCCTGGAAATCAGGGGATATGTGGAGTTGGAGGGGTCTCCTTTCACTCATGCTGCTTGATCTGATTTAATCCTGAAGTTAAGGGGTAGCCACTCAAGTTGCATTTCAGGTTTGCATTTTAGAAATATCTGGCAACAAGTAGTGTGGTAAAATGGAGCCTTTAGAAAGACTATATAGATAGGTACAGAATTTTTATTTAGAGTTAGAAAACTGGTATAAATTGGCAAGGTAAAGACTTCCAAGGATTGTAATTCTTGTCTCAAAGTAACTTGGGAATTATTATTTACTCCCCTCCTCCCCCCCCCACCGAAGATGCAAAAAAAGAGAAACTAAGAGAAAGACACTTAAAGGAATTCTTAAACACATCCTGATTCAACTCCAATTCCCCAATGAAGTGGAATAAAAAGCAAATGTTCCTAAAAGAACCCCACCATCGATGTCATTTTTTTTTTTTTTTAAATATATCTTTATTGATTTCAGAGAGAGGAAAGGAGAGGGATAGAGAGAGATAGAAACATCAATGATGTAAGTCATTGATCGAGCCTGCAACCCGGGCATGTGCCCTGACCGGAATCGAGCCCCGATCGCCTGGATCCTAGGTTGACACTCAACCGCTGAGCCACGCCAGGCCGGGCTCAATGTCATTCTTTACTTCACAGGGAGCTCACAATGATAATACAAGAGAGGGCTCACTTGCCAAAAGAAATACCCTATCCATTCATCATCTTCCCACTCCCATTCTCTCCTGAACATCTCATACTTTTCTTTCTAAAATATATCAACACTCCATAGCTACTTGTCGCTACAGTTCCGGTAATCCTCCTGGCATTGCAACAGTAAAATCGTTATTTGTCCTTAAAGCAAGGGGGAGGTATTGCCTGAATCACAGGAATGGTTACCTTAACCAACCATTTTACTTTGCGAGGGCACAAAAGCTCTTTCTCAATTGTCTTCTTTCACAATATGCCTTGCTAGCCAAGCCTTAGACATTAGTTTGGTTTGGAAGACCATTTTAGGCAATTGGAAAAGAACCAGAACTATCCCTGGCATTGATACAAAACTGAACTTTCACAGGTAAATACAAGCAATAGGTTCTCTGTTCTCTAGTTTCAGTCATACTGCCTTAGAACTTGTTAATGAGTGATTTTTACCTCTCCCCAAATATTTTTTTCCAGAAGTTCAAAAGGAGAAATAGAGATCCTGGGTTCCAGAATCAAATGCCTATTTCTCTTTCAGGGCAGCACTTGGAATTCAGAAAGTTGATGCAAAATCAAAGCACAAAACATTCTTGTCAACAATGTTGTGTGTGTAATTTACAAAGTCCAACCTACCTAAGAAAAGCAAGAAGGGGAAAATAAGAGGACAACTAAAATGGAAGGAAAGCTAAACATGGCTCCTAGCACACAGAGCAAGGCTCATAAAATAGGTCAGAGGTGGCTGTGTGCACGTGCGCACATGTGCACGTACATTTGGTTGTACATGCACAAGACTTGACTATCTGCCTAACCTCTGTTATAAAATTATTTGCTCAAAACAAGCCACAAATAAAACTAGAAGTCACTTTTGAAGAGATTTTAAAATATTTATTGAACTTCCAAAAATGATACTAACCTTTTGGAACAAATTGTGGCTTTTGATGGATTGTCTCAGAATGTCTAATGCTGGCACATGACACTGTGAGACTTGACATCTAAGCACCAATTCTAAAATGTATTCAAGGGGTTTTCCTTTTAGGGTCCTTTCACTCAATTGTGAAGTGATCTTCTATGAAGTAAAGTTAAAAAACAATAATAGTTGCTCCAGGATTGCTCAATTGTTCTTACAGAGAAAGAAGGAAAGCTATTAGTTAGGTAATAAAAGGTTTTAGATCATTCTTTAAATCCTGCTGTTACTTTTCCTCTAAATAAAGATACATTTTTAACTCACAGTTTTTTTGGGGGAGAAGGGGGGATCATAATGGTTCTTGCGTTGGTTTCCCTAGGAACAATGACCTAAGGACAACCAAAGATACTATACAACTCAAATATAACAAAGCATATATATATATAGATATATATAAGCAACAATCTGAAATTTGTGGTTTTGGGATTTCTTCAAACATTTAATCAGTTAACAAATATGTAAAGCATGATTTCCTTTTATATCACTTTAATTTTTTAACCTATTACTAAAACAATCCAATGCCCCTGATAGCTTCCCTCTAATATGGTAACAATATCTAAAGCCATACTTTTAATAAACATATTTGATTCAAAATGGAAGCAGCAGCACTAGCAAGCTGGAAAATCAGCTTTATTTCAAATAAGAAAAAAGTTTGTTCATAAGGAAAAGGCAAAAAGGACCTAAATTCGAAAGGAAACAAAAGTATTAAAGACTTATGAAAATGTATTTGGTTTTCTCATCTGTTAAGTGGAAATAATTATAACACCTACCTCACAGGGTTGTCATGAAGATTAAATGAACTCATACAAGCAAAGCACTGAAAATAGCGTCTAGGCTCACAGTGCTCAATAAATATTAGTGCTAATTATTATTATTATTGGCAGTGGCTCGTGTTATTAACCATCTTTTACTTTTTCAGTAGGGAAAGCAGTCTTAAAGGGATCATGATTTTGTGAAAATTTTGGCTGCCAAGTAATGATAGCCCTATTTCACAGGGGGAGTACACTGAAAAAACTACTCATGATTTCTCAAATTCAAAAGAGGTAATTACAGAGGAATCAGTGTTTCTGATTTGTGAAGGGAAGGCTATCATCTAAAAAAGAGAGCTAAGGCTTGTTCTGCATTTTCCAAAGAGCTGGACCTGAATTAAGTGGTAGGAATTACAGAGGGAAATGTCTGCTCAGTATAAGACTCTCCAACATCCGAAAAGGGAACCCACACGCACTGTTGGTGGGATTCTAAACTGGTGCAGCCACTATGGAAAACAGTATGAGGTTCCTCAAAAAATTAAAAAAGAAATACCATATGACCCAGCAATCCCACTTTTAGGTACTTATCTGAAGAAATCCAAAGCACTAATTTGAAAAGACATGTGCACCCCTATGTTAATTGCAGCATTATTTACAATAGCCAAGATACAGAAGCAATCTGTTCATCAATAGACAAATGGATAAAGAAGATATGGTATGTACATGTAATGGAATATTACTCAGCATAAAAAAGAATGAAATCTTGCCATTTGTGACAACATGGATAGACCAAGAGGCTATTATGCTAAGTGAAGTTAGTCAGACACAGGAAGGCAAGTACCACAATTTCACTAAAAAACAAATGAACAAACAAGACGGAAACAGATACAGAGAACATTTTGATGGTAGGTAGATGGAGGGGGAGTTGGGTGAAAAGGGGGAAGGGATTAAGGTGTAAAAATTACCAGTTATAAAAAGTCATAGGGATGTAAAGTACAGCATAAGGAATATGGTCAACAATATTGCAATAACTATGTAGGTGTCAAATGGGTACTAATTGGGTGATTACTTTGTAAGTTATATGAGTGTCTAATCACTAGGTTGTATACCTGAAACTAATATAATATTGTATATCAATTGTAATTGAAAAATTAAAAGAAAAATACCCTCCGATATCTAAAACACTCTCCTTATAATAGGATAGGAGGCCTTGAAGGGTAGAGTATAATGTTACTGAGTGTGAAAGTAGGAGTTGCATTAGTCAAGGATGAGAAAGAGAAATTCCTTATTAAGTTCACATTATTGCTGTTATTAAGATAATAATAATAATGACAACCACCACCATCACAATGTTGTTGATGATAGTTAACACTTCTACAGAAACTGCCCTGGATTGCTGTAAGGACTTTACATATAGTGACCCATGTAATCCTGGCCGCAGCCACCTGGCTCCACAGTCTGTGTTCTTATCCATAATAAACTGGCTCCCTCCGTTCTGGAATGCTGAGCAAGTTACTTAACCTCTCTCTCTGTGCCTCCATTTCCTCATTTATAAAATGAGGGAGATAATAGCACTTATCTCAGATGATAAAGATTAAATGAAACAACACATATGTTTAGCACCTAGAATAGTGCCTGACATACAGCAAGTACTTTACATGTAACTTTTTATATAAACGTCATTTCAACTTTTAAGAACACTGTTTTACTTAGATGACAAGTTAGGGAAGGCATAAAGAACTGTCTTGGCTATAGTGAGCAATCTGACTCGATTTTTTTTTTTTTTTAATCAAATAAGTGGAATTCAAAGCTTGCTGATGTAGGACTGATTTTCTAACTAAACAATATTAGTCATGAAAAACATGGGCAAAACTGCTAATGTGAGAGTTCTGCAGTGAGATCAGATTCTCTGCATACTTTGCCATGGCTAAATGTAATGTAAGACACTGCAAAAAAACACCCATAACCCACTGCTGACTTCTCTCACCATCCCCAAGACCTTGCCCGATCATTCCACTTTCAGCAGATCCTTAATTGCTTCACACACTGGACTTTGCCTAATATCTAATACTTAAACAACTCCCAAACCTAGGTCAATCCTACCCACTTCTTTTCCACCTGCCATCCAACTGCAGCCTGGCATCCAATATGGCTTAATAAACCTACTCACTCCTTTACAGATTCTCAGAGGCAACATTAAACCTTTATTTCACTCAGGCTTCCAGGTCTACTCTTGCTCCACCCTCAAATATCGTAGATTCCTCAATAATTGGAAAATAGCATTCAGATACAAATTCTCACTTTTCATATACTTTCCTCCAAACCCCTAAACTCCTGCAACAGCAAATCAACTCAACATTTGCTGACCTTTGCCTAGCTGTTTCATTCTCCAAACCCATCCTGTTCTTAAAAAAGAAAAAACTTCCAGACCTCCTTTCCAAGACCAACTCTTTCTATTTCTATTCCCTGGTGCTACCCAGGAAACATAGGTGACGTCATCATCTTTGGTTTGTTGTTCTGGCAACTATTCCTGTCTCCCACCTCTCTCTTGGATCTTTCAACTTTTTCCACTCATCCATAAACATGCTCATAAGAAAAAAATGTTCTCAATCCTGTTTCCCTCATAAGCCTTGACCCTTTCCCCATTTTACTGCCAAATATCTAAGAGCGGTCTCTTGTTATAGGTATGTAATTGACTGAACTAATAAATGTGAATCACTGGAAGGCAACTGTTAAGGGTTATTCTTGATTACAATCAATCTTTTAAATATGCTTATAGGTTCTGACATCCAGCGGCTGCAAATTTAGTGGCCATTATTTTTTTCCATTTACATTGTTTTAAATAAACATAATAAAGGAAAATATACCACAGAGGTGTGTTATATGTGACAAACTATACTGTAACTCAATGTTATGTGCTTTGGGACTTCTAACGCAAAGTTTATAGATTAGCAATACTAATACCCCAAAAAATGTTTTTTGAAGGATAATTCTTGCATGATCTAAGTCCTTACATTCTACAGAGTAGTGACTGAAGTTGTGAACAATAACATAATAATGTAAATTGTCTATATAAACTCTTAGAGACACATCTGATTTAAAACTTACTGCCTATATAGAAAAATATGCTTAAAGAAATAAAGGTTTCTCTATACCTTCAAGAAAAATGATCTGTCAAAAAGACCTAAAATAGAAAAGAACAAAGAGTATTTAACAAGCAAGAAAGCCACTGAAGGTGGAGCACAGAAAACAGGGGAGGGAGAGGCAAGGGGGAACCCACTGGGCGTCCAGGGCCAGAATTGATACATTTTGATACACCATAACAATAGGAAACAAATGAAAAGGTTTCAAGCTGGGAGATGGAAGGGTCAGATTTGCAATTTTAAAAGAATTACTCTAGTTGCTATCTGGAGAATAAATGGGTAGCCAACCAGAGCAAGCGTGAAGGGGACAAATGGGAATTAGAGGGTAGCTTCAGAAGCCTAAGCGGGAAATGATGGTATCCTGGATGAGGGAAGGTAGTAGAAATTAAAGAAGACAGATTCTACAAGATAAAATCAGTAAGATCTGGGGAATGATTAGATATGGGGGAAAGAAAGGAAGAGAGATGAAAATGACGTGTTTCCTGACTTTATATACATATATACATGGAGTTGTGGAATAACACATCTTGTACAATATATACAGAATTACTGACAGGAATTACCTATGGGAAGGGAAGATGAATTTTACATAGTAAAAGGTAGACTTTCATTTTTTTACTGTATAGATATCTGCATTGTTTAAATATTTTTATAATCAGCAGGTATACATTATTTCATAAATTCACATGCAATAAAAAGAAATAAAGCATTTGCCTGACTGAAAAGGACAGAATTAGCATTTTAACGAGAAGAAACAATCTATCCAAAGGTTTTACAAACACATGAAAGTATGTGGCATATTTAAAGAATATCAAGTAGTCTAGTGTTTGTAGAGTAAGGAAGGATGTGTATTGAGATAGGATGAATAGAGGGATTAAAGCTTGTAAGACTATGGCCAGTTCATTAAAACAAAAACAAACAAACAAATAAAAAAACCTTATTATATACTAAGCTAAAGGAAGCATTACTTAAACTGTAGGAAATGGGGAAGTATATAGTTTTTAAGCAGGAAGGAGAAAAATCAAGTTCATATTTCAGAAAAATCGCATTTAAAGGCAGTGTGAAGACAGGGCCAAAAGGGAGGTAAGAAAATAGGCTGGCAGATCACTTAGGCCAGAACTTAAGCTAAAACAATGGAAATATAGATATAGAAAGGGAAAGACTTGAGATTCATTTCAGAAGTAGATAGGACCTGGTGTTTAAGCTAGATGTGACAGATAGGGAAAAGGAAAATCAAGGATGTTTCTCATGGTTTACAGTTTAGGAAATTAGATAGTGGTGACATCATTAATTTAGTTAATTCAACAATAGGTTCAATGAGAAGACAGTAAATTTTGCTTTAGAGATGCTGAGATTAAAGTACCTCTGGAAGCAGGTTAAAGTGCCCAACAGGAAGCTGGATACAGAGATTTGAATTTGAGGAACAAGGTCAGGAATGGGTACATGAACACTATTACCTAAAAGAGAATTTTAAGCATCTGCACATGATCTTACCCTCGAAGTAATTTCACTGAATTCTTGAGGCAACTGTTAAAAGTTGACCAGTTCCATTTATTCTCATAGTTGTAAAAATTCCACATAATTGTTAAAGTCTCTGTAGGTAATAACTTTAAAAAGCCAGAGTTTTTTTGTCTCGGTCTCTCTTTTAGTCTTTTTATTTTTTCCCCTTTGTCTCTTTCTTTCTCCTTTCTCTTTCTTTCTTTCTTTCTTTCTTTCTTTCTTTCTTTCTTTCTTTCTTTCTTTCTTTCTTTCTTTCTTTCTTTTTCTTTCTTTCTAGTTAAGGATGATATAAGAAGTATAATATAAAAAACATTTTGTTATTAAATATTTTCATATTTTGTCTTAATTGTAAAAGGCAAAAAAAGAGAACATTTCACAATTCTACCTTTAACAAAACCTAAGTCAAATACTGATTTACCTATGTGACTCTCCACTGATTTCCCTTGCAAGTCATTGACAATTAGCTGTCATCCCCAAGGCACTCAACTCCAGCTGTAGTTTTAACCACAGAGGTTCCTGAAACAATTCCACAGTCCTGTTGTTGCTCACTGTAAGAAATCCGAATCACACTGTACCTTTGTCTAACCAATGATGCCCTAGTTTGGTGGGAGGTGGAGAGGAAAGACCTGTTGGCAAGGAAACAGCTGCTTCCTTCCTGAGCCAGGGAAAACCAGGAAGGTGACAGATGGGCAGAGCCAAAAAGCAGCCAAAGTTGCTCTGGCTTCTTGTTGGCAACGATTTTCACTGAGGCACAACTGGATATTTTAAAGCACATTAATGATTGAGAGTTTAATCTGCCTGGATGCTCTGCTGAAGTTCAACAGGGCTTCCCACACATTTTCTACATTTGAAAAACTTTAAAGTTTGCAGTGGTTACAAACAATCTGGCCTCAGTCTATGTGCAGTGGGCTAAGACTGCAAGGCACTGTCCCATTTCACTTGAGGATTATAACCAAGAGAATGCACTTTCTGGTAAAAAAAAAAAAATTTCATTTTCTGTAGTTGTATTTGTACAACTTATTAGAATCACTATTAAATTTCATTTGAAAATGTTTTTCTTAAGTATGTTTACTATTTAATTTTTAAAAATTTGTTGCAAATGTTTATATTTTGGCCTTTTATCATTCTCCCTCCCATCCACTTCTGTACCCAGAAAATTAAATATCCAAGGATTCCTGGATAAAACAGACAACCACTGGATTGATATAACTAACATATTTTAAAAATAGCGTAAGTACGTAAGTATTGTTCATCAAATAGAAATTAGCAAACATTAAAAATAACATTAAAAATTAGTGTGGGCATGAAGTATGGAATTTTAAAACATCAGTTTACTATACTGATTAATTCAACATTTATATTTGCATCAGAACTTAATAATCCCATAAATAAATAGAGCTCTCAATTATTTTTTAAAAAATCAAGGGATAACATATGTATTTAGACATATTAGCAGCGTAAAGATGTATGCTTCAACACACTTATTGGGAAAACGTCTGAAAATATTACTACACTGAATTCAAGGGCATCCGCAGGAACCTGACATAAAAGTTCTCTAGAATACCAACAGTTCAGAAAATTCCAAAAAAGGAAAGAATCAAATAGGAAATAGCTTCAAATTAATCGACAAAGTTCAGTGCTTGCTCCAACTTGATTTTTCTCTCCATTGCAAAAACACAAAACAAAAAACCGAGTCTTGGGGATGGGTGGGTGAGTCACTTAGATGAAAGTTCATCTACTGGAATAAATGGAGCGGCCGCCTGGGCAGGCGACACCGGAGAGTCGGTGGTAGTGCTGACTTTCGCTGGTGAGTTACAAGAAGATCCAGTACTGCTGCTGTTTCCATCAAGGGTATCCGAAGATACACACACGCCAGGATCTGACAGCTGTGCAACGTCAGAAGAAAGCATGTTGGTGATGCCCTGGAAAAATCTCTTTGGCTGATACTCAGTTTCCATTTCACATTTTCTTTTCAATGGTCCAAGAACACTTGGTCTAATGCAATTAATGGGACTCTGGCTCCTTCGAGTAGTAAATCGGGTCGTAGGGCTGGGAATAGGACTCGGAGGCAATCCATTGCTACTCACAAAACTTTGCAAGGATGGTGAAAAACACTGCTTCCCAATTCCCCGGGTGGGAGATGGTGCTGGTGACACCGGAATGAAATCGATGCGCTTCGGGGAGGCGGATTTCTCCACATCGTTGTCACTCAGGCTGAAACTTTCCTCCCAGGAGTGGCTTATCTGCATTGCGTTCTGCACCTCGCGCTCGTGGACGGTCTCTCGGTTGATCAAGTCCATGCCCTCCTCCTGTTTGATCTGCAGCAGGCGGCTGCTGTGCATGCGGACGGGGGAGGCCGGCAGCGGCAGGCCATGGCGGTTCGGGAACGTCGTGCTGTTCCGCCTGGCGCTCGGCGCCTCGGCCTGGAACACCGGCGAAGTGTCACTGAGGCCGTGGATCAGGGGGGCGCTATTAGACCTCCTGAGGCCCCCGCCGCCGCCGCCGCCGCCCTCCGCCGCGCTCCCGCCCGTACCCGGAGGCAGCTCCAGGTCTAGCTCCATCTTTTCCTGAGCCATGTCGGGAGCCAGGGAGGCGGGGCGGTGCTCAATCAGAGAGCTAGGGCTCCCATTCCCCGCAGTCCGGGGCCGCCGCCGCCGCCGCCACCGAGAATCTGTCAGCGGTCTCGGTCCTCTGCGCATGCGCCCCGCTTCGCGCAGGCGTCCTGCGGCCTCTCTCGCGGCGCCTGCTTAAAGCGTAAGAGCTGCGCCGCAGCCCGAGGGGAGGGGCGGGGAGGGGCGGGGAGGGGCGGGTGGCTGTTCAGTTCCTCCCGCAGATAGCTACTGAGCACTGGCTCACTCTAACACGTGTTAATAAAGGTACCGTGTTCAGGAGTGTATATTTATAAAATAAGACTCTGAAAGAGAGGCCCGTGGTGACGTGGGCCGTGGGATGGGGAGTGGCGCTTGGCCTAACCAGGGAGGGCTTCTCGGAGGAAGGGGCAATCTCCTGAAGACCCGAAGTAGGAGAAATGGGTGCAGTGTAGAACTGTCCGGGAAGCGGGAATCTGGGGCTACGAGAGGTGGGGCTGGCGTGACGTGAGGTGGGGGAGTAGGGCAGATGCTGGTCTTTATCCTGAGAACAATGAAAACTCCGAAGGTTTTCAAGCATGGGTATAATGGCGACTGAAAAGCTCGCTGGCTGCAGTCTGTAGATTATCGGGAGATTAGAATTTACCCGGGGGGGGGGGGGGGGGGGGGAAGGGGAGCAGAAAGGAGGCAATCCTCTAAGCCAGAGAGGATAGAAATTTGCACTAATGTTACCACATTAGTGGGAGAGGAGATGGATAATGGTAAATTTAAGAATTACTGGAGGTAAAAGCACCTGTAATTGTATTACTGTTGTTTCAGTTACAGTCCTATTTCTAGCACAAGCATATGTACTCGATAGTATTCATTCCGTATGGGGGATTAAATGAAGGGAAAACCACCAACAGGTCCTCGCACTTTAAAAATAAAAACACAACACTTGGCTCAAGTAATTAATATATATTTTGATGTCTCATTAAAATGGGTTTATATTTAATCCTTTACATGTTCATTCATTCACTCAGATTTTTTTTCTGCATTCCTGCTATGTGCCGGGCACTGTGCTAGGAATTAGACCCTAATATAAGGACATTTAATTTCAATGTTGGGGGGGAGGGGAGGACAAAGAGGTAAACAGGCTATTTTCAGATAGTAAAAAAATAAAATAGGGTATGCTAGAGCACTACTGGTAGAGGGAGGGGGTGATTAGACAGAGCTGAAATCAATAGGACAAGAGGCAAGTCATGCTGGCACCTGGGGATGAATAGTCCAAGGACAGAGAACAAGTGTTAAGACCCAAAGCGGCCATGAGTTTGGTGAGCTGGAAGGAAAAGATAAAAGGGCCATGCGTCTAAAGCATACGGGGGAGAGTGGTAGCAGCTAAAGGGGTTTGGATCTTATTCTAAGTATGATGAAAAGCACTGGGGAGTTTTAAGCAGGAGACTGATATCTAGTTTGTTTTAAATATCACTTTGGTTCGGTGGAAAATAGGCTGGAAAGGGGCAAGAGTAGAGGCAGAAAGATGGATTAGGAATCTTTGGCAACAGAACAAACAAGAGATTACTGGGCTAGGGTTATAGCAGTAGATATGTTTTGGAAGTAGAACCAATAGGGTTTGTAGAGGGATTAGATTTAGATGGTGAAAGAAATAGATGATTCAGAGGCAACTCATACGTTGTTGTGTTGTTTTTTTAACTTGAACTGGGGGGGGGGGGTGTGTGGAAGGAGTGCGTTTAGAGAAGTGGAAATTAATTGTTTTGGTCTATCTGAGTTGGAGGCAGCTATTAGATATCCATGTGGCTACATGAAGTGAAGAAGAAAAAAATTAGTGATTTTTGTTCCTCCCTCTTTTGCAGTGAAGAAAAATCCAGAGAGGCTAAGTGACATATTCAGCATCACAGAGCTTGTTTGAACTTTCCAAGTAGCAGGCACTAGTCAAAGATGTAGTATTTCACAACAGCCCTACAAGGTAGATACTATTGTTCTCATTTTGCAGGGGAAACTGAGCTGCAGAATTAAGTAATGTCCCCAGGATGACAGTAAGTAACAGAACCTAGATCCAGAGCTTGGGCACGATGTTGCCAATGTGGCCTCCTCCAACTGCCGTTTCCATAATATATTGCTAATGCATATTACTAAATTATTTCTAATGTGGCTCGAATGTGCTGACATTGTTCATCTGTGTCTGCATAAACACAATTATTATCTTTACTAATAAATCACAGAGATGGTGATAAGTCCACAAAATGAAGCATCTCTGCCATTTGGTTTTTGCCTGAACACACCCATTAGAGATTTTCACTCCTTTCCCTGTTTCTGCCCTTTGTCTCTACAATCAACTTTTATTCATTGTTCAAGGTCGTCCTTAAAAAAGAAAACAAGACTTGAATAGTCACTTCCCTGTTCAAAACCCTTCAGAGGAATCCTGCTCAGAGAAAAGGCTGAGGTTATTACAATGATCTATAGAGACCTATCTGATCTGGGTCCCTGCTGTCTCTCTGATCCCATCTCTAACTACTTGCTCTCTCACTGCCTCCCCTAGAACTGCAGAGGCTTCCTACTGTGCTTCAGCTTGCCAGGCATTCTCCTCGTCCACTTATCTTACTCTTCCAGTGGATGTCTACACTGCTCTGTCCCTTCAGGTCTCTGCACAAATGTCATTGACTGGGAGACTTGCCCTGACCTACCCTATAAAAAGCAACAGCAGTTCCCAACATGAAGTCTACACTCCCATGCCCCGTACTCTGCACCCATTTTCCTCCAGAACACCACATGACATATATGTACATATTGTTTTCCTTCCCCTTATACTCAACTTCATGACAGCAAGATCTTTGCTTTGTTCCCTGCTGCATGCCCAGTATCTAGAACAGGGCCTTGTCCATAATACTCAACAAGCAGTTGTTGAATTATTGTGCAAGTGGATGATGAATGAATGAATGAATGAATGAGTGAATGAATGACTAAGTGAATGGACTAACACAGCTTTGTCCAAAAGGGAAGAAAATTCGATTATTTGAAAAACCAGCCTAAGTTTTTCTAGGCTGATTCTAAGTGCTCCTTACTTTGACAATTATTTTTGTGATATCCAGAATATTATTAGTTACAGTGCCCTCCAGACAATGCGGGTTGGTTAATTGAACTAAGAAACTGAAGCCCTATGTTTCCATTCTTTTTCAACTGAATGTGGATACACACCTTGATAGAATTAAAATGCTCAGTGCTGAGGATTCTAAGCAGTGTTTATTATATTGAGTTACTGCTTCTTCTCAAAAGAATAAATGAGAGAAAACAGTAGTCATAAAATGCAATTCCACCTGTTACAAAAATAATGCCAGAGGGAGGATCCAGGCAATCTTCCCGAGTCAATTCTCCCTTCTGGTTTCAATCTGGGTATGAATTAAATACCACACTTAGCTGATATTCATGCTCACTCCTAAATCATAAAATTAGACATCTATTCAATAGTTAAATTTTATTGTGATTAATATTATACTTTCTCAAATTAACAGTTTCCATTTAACTCTAGGGGCAGTCTTTCACTATTAAACCCCCAAGCATATTCATATTGAAGGAATGTGAAATACAAACATGTGTATGTACATGTATAGACTGAAGTAAGCTGGCAAATATCTCCACATCCAATATTAAGTAGCACTACCAACCTAGAATAAAAATACTGCAGAGGAAATTGTAGTTTCAAAGTACAGGAACATGCGAGTGTTACCTAGGAAAAATGTTTGGTAGTACAGTACCTACTAAAAGAAAGTATATATTCACGTTCCATGATTAAACAATTGCATTCTTGAGTATATATCCAAGAGAACGAAGTGCTTATGTCTACTAAAAGACATGTACAAGGATGTTCCTTGCATTATTATTTGTAATAGCCCCAAACTGAAAACAGCCCAAATGTCCATAGGCGCTCAAATGGATGAATACATTATACAGCGGAATTCTTTACTCAACAGCATGGATGAGTTATCGTACAAGGATGAATGGAAGAAATCAAACACAAAAGCGTACCACTCTGTGACTCCATTGTAATAAAGCACAAGAACAGCCAAAATCAATCTATGGAGGCAGAAGTTAAAATAGAGGTTACCCTTGGGACTGCTGACCGGTAGGAGCACAAGGAAATGTTCCATGTCCTGGATCTGGGTGCCGGCTACACGGGTGTACACACATGTAAAACCTGATTAACTACATGCTTGAAATTTATACACTTTACTGTATGTGAAGTTAGACCTCAAAATGCTATTGATATAAAGAAAGAGAATGGGAACTTAGAATATAAATGGAGGGCAGAAAAGAATTAGAATGCACTTCAATTGGAAGATATTTTGTTCAAACATTCACCATGAGTCTGACTCTGAACTGGAATGCTACGCTTCTAAATCTCTCCGACACGTGACGGTATCAGGGAAAAAACAGCTAGCTGGCCTTGGCAGTAGAAAGAATGGAGACACACACACACACACACACACACACACACACACACACACACACACACACACACACACACACACACACACACACACACACACACACACACACACACACACACACACACACACACACACACACACACACACACACACACACACACACACACACCCCCCCCCCCCCCCCCCCCCCCCCCCCCCCTTAAACTACATTTCACTGGGCCCCTCAACACCACTAGACTCCAGCAGCCTCACATAACCACCGGATGCCTGTCGGAGGCCAGTCCCAGATCACCAGCAGAACCATTAGCTCCCCTTGGTCCTGTTCCCACAGAGCCCTCAAAGTTAGTCATTTCTAAGAAGGCATGAAGGAGGGAATGAAGCCGGTTCTATAGCCTTTGACTTTCTCATTTATGAATTGCGGACACAACCTCTTTCTAAGGATCAAATGATACAATGTCTATAATAGGCCTGGCAAACAGTAAAGGCCGGATACAAACAGGTTTCTCTCTATGAAAACACTCGGTGCTCTGATCACAGAATGATCCTGCCCACGTTTCCACTGCTCTCACCAGAGGGCTTCCTCTGTTCTCTTGCTTCTAGTTTGATTCTCTAGAAGAAAATTCTCTCTTCAGCTTCTTCCCTGAGATGACAGTAATTTTCAGAGGCATACATTTCCGGGGCCCAAAATGTATGAACTGAAAGGTTCACATGCAATCAGGTAGGTAGTTTCCAAGAAGGAAAAATAAAAAAACAAAACATTATTTAAGAATTTTATTCTGTAAGTCTACCTAAGCAATGGACCCCATGGGGTAGAGAGGCCATCAGTCACTAAAAATGTGTCTAGATCAGTGAATAGCATTCCCTTCAGCCAGCCAGTTGTTAATCCCCAACAGCAGCAGTTACCCTCCCCCCCACCCCCTGGGTTGCATGGACCTTTTCAACTGGGATTATCCCAGGGTTTATTCTTATGTATTCATTTAAAACCCTGTTTGAATGACTGCTGTCATGCTACTGTCCTTCCAGGCACATAGTACACTGCACAGCGACATCCATTTGGCTGACAAACAAGTTGAACCCAGCCTCTCTCAGAAAAAAATGACAAGAGTTAAGTGGAAGAAACTGGGAAAAGCTTCCAGAAGTGTCAACAGTCACCATTCCTCAAGATGAGTCCGTCTCTCCATGTAGCTGACACCTGGGAGGGATGTTTGAGGAGCAGGTTGGAGGTTCCAAAGCAATTTGAGGCTGCTGCCCCAATTCGAAAGGTTCCTAAGCTACATGCTTTAAGGAAGTATGTACTGTTTTGGCTTTAGAGGGTGACGGCTGCACAGCCAAGAGCCACCTGACCTCTAGGACTTGAAGGCAGCGAGGTTGATTCCTGAGAAAGGGCGGTTCATAACTTGCTCTCCTTTGGCCCAGCTTTACGTTAAGATGACAAGAAAAAGCAACAAAAAGAGAGGATATTCAGGGTGGGGGCACTCTAGTGCCTCCTATTTTATACCAACTAATCTATAAATAGAAAGACGCTGTTATTCAGTATCCATCTGCCTTTTTCACCTGCAGCTTAATTTGTTACCAGAGAATACATTTTTACCACCCATGGAGTTCAGCCCTCTCAAAGGTCCCATGTCTTAGGAAGTGATACAAGTTTTCCTCTTCAATCTCCTCATGAAAACAAAAAGTCTAAGATATTAGGCTTCTTTGGCCCTTATAATGAAAACACTTTTCCCCAGACAGTGTTGCCATTGTCACCATCATAGGATAGTAGCTCACATTTACTAAGGGCATATGTGCCAGGTATCCTTCCAAGCACTGTGTGTCTATAAGCTCACTTAATCCCTACCCCATCTCTAGGATTATTACCCTTATTTTACAGATGAGGGAAAGGAGGAACAGAGAGAGTAACTAAGTTGCCTGAGGTGACATAACCAGTTAAGTGGTAGGAGAGCTGGAGCTCAGAGGTTTGGCTTTAGAGGCCGAGTTCTCCATCACCATGCCCTACGGCCTCTCATGAAATCCACTTGGGTGCCTCAAACCTGCCATGTTCACGGTGCTCCAGGTTATCTTTAAAGAACACTGATGGGGTTGACATGCACAGGGTAATGATTACGCTTATCAGAGAGACAGATGAGGGTACATGTAATGTCACAGACTTACACATACATCAAGGTTACCCATGTAAGCAATTAATAAATGCCCTATTTTCCCCAAAGCACTCATGAAAACAAATGCTAACAATCAGAACTGCAGAATGTGAGGTCTGAAAGGGGCTTTAGAAATCACCTCCACTAACTTTTATCAGCAAGGAAACAGAAGTTCAGACAGAGCCAGTGATGTCCTCAAGGTCAAAAAGGCATCCAGAACCGAGTCAGGGTGCTTTATTAAATTAGTAGGGGTTGCCTCCTAACATTTGCTTCCTGGGTTCCCCTTTCACTTAAACTCTCTCTCTATAAGCAAAAGCATCCACTTTCACGGTTTTAACTCCGACCAATGTGCTGATGTCTCTTAGATTTATATCCCTAGATAGGGCTGACCTATCTCTATACAATAATCTCTTAAGACAACCGCATCACAACTCAACATATTCTAGCTGGTTTGGCTCAGTGGTTAGAGCGCCAGGCTGGACTGAAGGGTCCCGGTTCGATTTCGGCCAAGGCACATACCTCAGCTGCAGGCTCGATCCCTGGCCCTGGCTGTGTGCGGGAGGCAACCAATCGATGTGTAGACACATCGATATTTCTCTCTCTCTGTCTCTCCCTTCCACTCTCTCTGAAAAGCAATGGAAAAAGTAACCTCAGGTGAGGTTTAAAAAAACCCCCAACCTCAACATATTCTAGATCTCTCCTCTCCTTCATGTCTCCCATATAATCCATCACTAAGTCTCTTCAATTTTACCTGCTTAACATCTATCACCTTTCTCTTCCTTTCTGCCTCTATTACCAAACATTCTATCTGCTCCCAACTACTACAGTAACTTCATACGAGTCTTGCTCATTTTAGGATGACTCCAATCCAACCCAATTTGCATGAATGCTGCCAGAGTAAATTTTAAAAAAATGATCTGATCAAGGTAACCCCCTGCCTTTCGATACAACTCTTTCATTAACGTTCCTCTGTAGGGCAGGGGGGCAGGCAGGGAAAGTACAGAGGAAGGCCGGCTGAGAAGAAGGGAGGCAGAGGGGCGGGGAAGGAGCCTAGGATCTCCCCAAAGCTCCGCTCCCTTTGAACGAGGGGTGCTACACATAGTATTTAGGAAGTTGGGCCCTGAAATCAGAGAACCTGGGTTAAAATCTTGACTGTAACTTATGTGTGACCTTGGGGGTCATGTTACTGACCCTCCTTGAGAGTTTCCTCATCTTAAAAGCGAGGAAGGTAGTCCCTCTATCAAATGATTGTTGTAAACATCAACTGAGGCCATACGCACGAATCGCTTAGAATACAGCAGATGTGAGCTTTCTCAAAACAGACGCTGGAACCATAACCGGTACATCTGATTTAACTAGATCGTTATCTCGCTTTTCTTCTCTAGGCACCAACCACCTAGCCAGCTCCTCATACAATATTTATTGAGCACCACAACTCTATGCAGTTCATTCCAGAGACTGAACAAATCCCAGGGACAAAGCTTCTCTGATAGAACCCTGAGATTTCAAATGCCTTCCCTCCCCAGACATGCAGAATCTGTTATGATTAAGGCTCTAGAGGGTGTTATGAAGGTGAAAAAGACCCAAGGGAAGTTGAGAGTCCAGGGAGGAAGGGGGCTGCACACTATTAACTTGAATATAGGCTGGATTTTGTGTCCCCGGCCTTTAGTAAGCGTCAGAAACATCTGTGAGATTTTTAAAAGCAAATACCAGAGAGCCTCAATATAGAGATTACTACTCAATAGGCTGAGGGCAAGGTACTGGCATTTTTATTTTTAAAAAAGCGTCCAAGTGAATCTGATGTACTAGAGGTTGGAAACTACTGGGGTAAAAGCATGTCTACTGTCACAAGTATTTCTTAAAGTCCTAACAGTTTAGAACAGGGGTGGGGAGCGTCCAGCCCTCGGGCTGTATACTGGCACAAAATCATCTGGTCTGGCCCGGCCAAGGCCTCACCAAAGAGAAGCAGTTCCAGCCATCACATTAGCGGTGAGTTAATTTAATGTTTGACCAAATATAGCAGGCTAATTTTTAAGTTGATAATTTTGTATGGCCTGCGAACGATGTTATAAATATCCAAATGGCTCTTGGCAGAATAAAGATTCCCCACCCCTGGTTTAGATAAAGAGATTGCTTTCAGCTGAGTGGAGGGAGGAGCCGATGATTTATGAAGAATCCTTGGAAAAATCACCCCAAAAGAGTCTCTTTTAACCTAATTTGGAGCACACAAAGTCATTTAAAAAAAAAATCTTTATTGATTTCAGAGAGAGGTAGGGAGAGGAAGAGAGAGAGAAACACCAATGCTGAGAGAGTCACTGATCGGCTGCCTCCTGCATGCCCCTGACTGGGGATGGAACCTGCAACCCGGGCATGTGCCCTGACTGGGAATCGAACCTCAATCTTCTGGATCCTAGATCAACGCTTGAACTCTGAGCCACACCAGGCCGGGCCACACAAAGTCACTCTAACAACAGTACTAGTTGAGTAAGACCTTGGAGTGAAAATTTTTGTTTTTCTGTTATCTGGACTTCTTCCTATCACTGTTTTGAACCCAAAAGGTTAGAACCTCAGTAAGTTGGAAAGGACTGATGCTCAAAGGCCAGGAAAGAGGGGAGAACTTGCCTTGCTCCCGAGGAGCTAAGATATTTTCCCTGCAGAAGGCCCTTGCCAAGGGAGGGGAAGAGCCACTATAAAAACAGTATGGTGGTTCCTCAAAGAATTAAAAATGGAACTGCCTTATGACCCAGTGATTCTATTTCTAGATATATAGCTGAAGAAACACAAAACATTACTTCAAAAGAATATATGCATTTATATGTCCATTGCACCATTACTTAAAGTAGCCAAGGTATGGACGCAATCCAAGTGCCCATCAATGGGGAGTGGATAAAAGTGGTGGTACATATACAATGGGATATTATTCAGCCATAGAAAATAAAATCTTACCATTTTTTACACCATAGGTCAACCTTGAGGGTATTATGATAAGTCAAATAAGTCAGTCAGAGAAAGACAAATACTATTTGATTTTACTTATTTGTGGAATCTAAAGAACAAAATAAATGATCAAATAAGATAGAAACAAATTCATAGATTCAGAGAACAGACTGATGGTTTCCAGAGGGGAGTGGGGTTGAGGGACTGGGTGAAATAGGCGAAGGGATTCAGAAGTACACATTGGTAATTACAAAATAGTCATAGGGATGTAAAGTACAGCACAGGGAATATAGTCAATGATAATGTAATAACTATGTATGGTTCTAGGAGGGTACTGGAAATATCGGGGGGATCACTTTGTAAAGTATATGATTGTCTAATCACTATGCTGTATACCTGAAAATAACACAAAATAATATGGAATGTAAACTGTAACTGAAAAATTAAAAAAAAAAAAGGAGTGTGTGTGTGTTTTAGTGTCTGGGAGACACCTGGTGATCTTGGAGAGAAGACTCCAGTAGAGACATGGGGAGGGGTTGTGCAGGAAAAAATCATTTTGGGAGAAGCTGCACCCTAAATAGATGGTAAAAAAAAAAATGGAGGCAGCCAGATAGACTATGGTTTGGAAAGCGTGGCTGTCTCAAAATTAGAAAACATTTTTCAAGTTCTGACTAGGTGCCAAGTGCTTTCACATAAAAACTGAGAGGATAGTAAGTCATAAAATGCCATCATGATGGGTCATGGAATGGTTCTAAGGACAGGGTTTTCTTAAACTTTTTTCTTTCTTGAAAAGTGGCAGGTGGTAAGAGAAATAGTGATGATACAAAAAAAGAAAAAAAAGAAAACGACATTGAAACAGAAAGCCCTGGAGTGGAGTGAGGAGATGGAATTGAGAGCACAAGTAATAGGTTATAAATATTTATTTGTTTCAAGTCAGGGAAATAACCTTTAGCTTTAGATCAGCCAAATCTGTGGAAATTACATTTTTCTTTTCTTCATATATATTAGGTAGTTTCACAGTGCTGCTTATGTTTAATGAGCTCCATCACTACCAACAGAAAAACTTCCAAACTTCTTCAGCAAAAAATGAAGGGAAAATGCAATTAATGCTATTACTTTTAGAATATCTAGCAGATCTGGCAGCCAGACACAGAATATAAGAGAAGAAAAAAAAAACCACACCCACAAAAAAGCCCAGAGCATAAGTGACAGTGAAAGCCTGTCCCATTTTTCCTATTTAATTTGCTTTTGGAATCTGTAAAACTTAAAGGCTCAATTAATCTTAATGAGGTGTCAAAGAACAGAAAGATTTCTCTTGCTAAAAAGAATTCTCCACAGGCTGCAGAATTCAGAAGGAAGAATTGACTGGGGAACATGCAGACAATAGCCAGTTACCTCTGAAGACAGGCCCTCAATCTTTTAATGTTAAAAATCACAACTTTTCAATTTTAAAAATAATATGGGGAAAATTTGGATATATTCCTGGGTATGAACAAGTTGTACATTTAATTAAGCAAATCTTTCTTCATTTGTTCAAATGGTACCATCACTTTTCCCAGCAGGGTGACCAGTCAACAATTCCTAGACACTGCTTTACAACTAAGATCCTAGCAAGTTTGCTCAGTATCTCTCTGGTTTACTATCAGCATCAGGGTTTCCAACTGAAATGCTTCCAAAGGTGACAGATAGATGGAGTGATAGCACCAGGAGAAAGAGTATTTGCACTTAGCTGACTGAAGAGTCCCTGGGCAACTACAGGAGCCAGCCAGCCAGTGCTGACCAGCCATCTGTCGCTCTAGCAGGAAAGGAAGTTATTCACTGCTGGAGCTTCTAAGTTTTCAAGAGAGGCTGAAGATCCAGACTTGTGAAAATACGGACTCTTGCAATTTGTAGATGTCAAATTAAAAAAAGTAAAACGCTAACACATGAAGTAGGCCTGATCAAAAGGGCATAAAGGCTGGCTTAGGCACAAGCTCGTGACTTCTGAAAACCCATTCTTCCCTCTCCTTACTTTAGTCTCAGCCCTTTCCCTCTTCTTCCATAATGTTCTCTGTCATTTTTATTTATGCTTAGCCCATGGCCACATGCTGAATGGGCAGCAGCCTTGTCTTATAGGTGGAAGAATGCCCTGCAGCGCTTTGCATAGGGCCTGGCTTATGTCACATGCACATGGATGACAGTGGGTTATACCTTTGAGATCTCTCCTACGGGATGAGGTATGCATCCAGTCTTTCCTTTCCTTTCCACCGGTACCCCTGCCAGCGGCATTATAACTCGCCGCACATGTTCACTTCTCTTGTTGTTTCTATTAATTTTTCAGTTGATTCTCTACTCTCTAGGTATGCATTTAAAAGATCTACAAATAATGCTAAGTTTGCAGCTTCCACTCTGATGTTTATATCTATTATCTCCTGGCTGGTACTTTCTGAGTTGGGTTTATAAAAGTGAGCATTCTTGTCATACATTAAATTTCAATAGGAATGCTTGTTGTGTTTCACAAAATATGATGCTGGTTTGGCATGAAGACTACATATTTAAAATAAAGCAACAGAAATAACAAATTCTACTTATTCTAAATGTACTGCCAAGTTTTAATTTTTTTCTTTTTAATCAGGAATGTGTGCTGCATAATTTTTTCTCTTACCATAGACTAATTTTATTTATTATTCTAAAAGTTAGGTTTATTGACATAATTTACATGAAATAAAGTTCACCCTTTCAAAGAGTATAGCTCAATGAGTTTTGACAAATGTGTATAGTCAGGTAACTACTGCGTCAATCAACATATCATTGGATACTGCGTTTTAGCAAAGCATTTTGGCACCTGTGAAGATGACCATATGGAGTTTTCTTTTTTGATCTATCTAATATGGAGACTGGCTTCTCTAGTATTAAATCAAACTCACAATCCCATGATGTACCCCACTTGATCATGATATTTATTTAATGTGCTGCTAAATTCTATTTGATGGCATTTTATTGGAAGGGTTTTGCATCAATATTCAGAGCAAGGCTGATCTGCAGTGTGTGTGAGTGTACACATGCACACACACTACCTTTAGGAAGCTCTTGGGTAAAGGTCATCTGGCATCTTTAAAAGACCTGGAAGTTTCCCTTTTGCTCTGTGCTTAGACAAAATGGAAACAGTAATGTGAATATTTGTCCAGGTTTACACGGGACAGTTCTGGTTTACAGCCACTGTCCCAATTAAAGCCGCTTTCAATAAACTAAATGATCACTCTACTTCATAGGAGCAACACCCTTGCATGGTAGAAGGATTTACTGCGGCCATCTGGGGCTTACACTTTGAATTTAGAGAGCACCTTTTAATAACTTTTCCATTCCTTCCACAGTTATTGACTCAGGTTCTCTCTCCTGGGGCTACTTTGATAAAGTAAATTTTCCTAGAAATACCACCCACTTCCTCTATATTCACAGAATTTCACATAGTCTCTCTCAATATTTTTTGGTTATATCTCCTTTTTGGTTCCTACTTTTGTTATCCATGTTGTATGATATGAACATCTTTTCCATATTAACAAATACAGATTTACATCTTCAATTTCAATGGCTGTGAAGCATGGTTACACTATGACTTTCTTACTTAAATTTCTGACAATAGGGGCTAGGTAGATAGGTTAATTTTTTAAAGCTATTTTTAACAATGCTGTGTTGAACATTATTTAACATTTCACATGCTCATCCAGTTATACTTGCAGGACAGATTAGTTAAAGTAGCAGTGCTAGTCAAACAGATACATTTAAAGACAAATTTTTTTTGCTTGTAAAAATGGCTATATTTCTTATATTAAAAAATCAGCAAAGAACCAAGTAAAGATTTCCCACAATCCATTACCCAGTGATCGTATCTGTTAACATTCTGTTAGATATATATCCACCAAGTCTTAGCGCACGCTCGTTTTTCAGCCACAAATGAGACTACCTTATCCACCCTAGTTTGTAACTTACCCTATTATGCTGTCTTTTCTTGCACAGCATCATTCTATAGGGCTATAAGGTATTCAATGGATAAAAGAGGCATAATTTAATTATTTTACTGAGGGAAATTTGAAATGTTTCCAATTTTTGCCATTATAAACAATGCTACAATAAATAGTGTCTTTATTTTTTGCCCCATTGTTCAATTATTTCCTCAGGCTAAATTCCCAGGGGTAAAACTACTAGATCAGAGCTCTGTACCTGACGGCTTCTGATGAACACATCGCCCTTGAGAAAGTCGACATCAATCGACATTCCCAACAGTCTAAGTGTTTGCTCTCCACACCCACTTCCACCTCGGTATGCTGTGCTTCTGAGACTTAGATAACAACAAAGTGGCTTTTTTTTTGCACTTTCAAAATTATTAACAAACTGGACATATTTTTATGTGTTTTTTGGCCCTTCACAGCAAGTTAGTAAAATCACTTTATATGATCTATTACCTCTCTATAAACAAAATAGCCATATAAATTACATTTCTTAAAACCTTAGGTCCTATTTTGCTAGAGAATTTTTAAAAAGAAAACGAAAACATGCCTTGCGTTTTTAGAAAGAGCTTTGGTGCTCTTGCTGGAATTTTGCTTTAAGTGTATTCCACGTAAGGGAGATCGACCATTTTCTCACGTTGCATTAACATAAATATGTACATAATTATAAAATATTTTGCTAGAGCAGAGAATTCAGTAAGTACAGGTACACACCGGACTTTTTAGTAGTGTGAGGATTTTAAAAAATACTTCATTATAATATAGTCTCATTTCTAGCTGCTCTAGGGAACAGTCCCCTAAAATAAGACCAGAGGCAAGTTCTGTTTCGACACAATGTCAACATCTATAATCTTTGAAGCATTAAAATTTGGGAGCGCAATCTCTCTCAGAGCTTTCATTTTTATTTATGTTTTTAGAGTTTTCATTTAAAAATAGCTACCCATTATGAACAATTGTGACTGATTTCCTATGGAACAAAACACAGTGAACATTCACTATTTTTTTTTTTTAACAGTTAAGAACAAATGACCTGCAAGTGAATTCAAGAAAATGAGCAGTGACTGTAGCATTCTACCAAAGCATTCTGATTTAAATGTTTAAAAACAATATTCGGAATACATATTCCAAAAGGCAGTGAATTTACATGGACCTCCTCCACTTTTTAAAACAAATTCTAGTTTTATTTTAAAATGCACATGCCAAATGTGTAAGATGCTTCAGTGTTTTCTAATAATCAGCATTAAAGGGAGCGAGGTAATTACAATTTGAAATGTATAATCAATTTTGGGGGATACATTGATGTTTGTGGTTAAGAGATCACATAATAAAGGTGAAGGCAAGATAAAATGTACTTTATCAAGTATAACTAGAAAAGATTTTCTGTCTTTTTAGCATTATTGCTTTTTGTTTTGATAAAGTATCTGCCTGAACTGGGAATGTTTGATATAATGTATAAAGTAATGGTACAGCATTAAATGAAAGTATAAAAATCTAGTAAAATGTTTATATTCCTAAAGCATCCAGTAAAAAGATACTAAAATTCTAAAATCCTATAACAGTACTTTGATAAAAGAATACTCACTTCTATACAAATATAGTAGCTTCAAGAGAAAAATCTTCCAAGTCATTCATTGAACTACAGGTCTCCAAATATAATGGATTCCAAACTCTAGCTCATAGGAGATGATTAAAACAACAGGTTAGGAAAATAAGATCACACTAAGAAACGCAAAGGCCGCCCATGTAATTAATAGTACTGTGAATTCACCCATAGTGATGGGCTTAACCGACTAAATATTCCCAGAAATAGCCCACTATTCAGCTCCTGAAGGCAATGAAAAAAAATGACCCCTATGGAGAGTGTTTATTACGGAAACTAAGGTAAATCCCATCCAACAGCAGCCACCCTTAAAGAGAATCGAAATAAGCTGCAAGAGAAGGGCATCTGAAAGCAAGCTGAAACAAACGTGATGGTGGAAAAAAGGGCTGCAGGACGGGTGTGTCCAGCCACCAAAGGGATACTCATGAAAGGAGAAAGGAGGGAAAATCAGAGCGGCTCCACCATTCCCACGGAGATGGTGCCCTGAACCAAGCGCTCTGGGAACTCTCATCCGCCGGGCACATGCCGGGAGCGGGGCTGACTGGCTGCGTTGGCGTCACCCGCTGAAAGCAGCCCTGCCAGGCAGTCATCGCATTTGCTCCAGCTTGTCATCTTCACATGCCAGACCAGTTCATGTCAACAGGGGAACTTCAGAGAGTTTACCACCAATTCACGGGAGGAAAACACACTACCTCCTTGCCATAATTATCACAGCATGCTGAGTGCCTTCCATTTGGAGCATAAATTGATCAAGTGGCATTTTTCTTCATCAGTCTCTGATGATTTTGAGTAGGATGAATCAATTCACCAGGGTCTAATCAGCCTTGCAAAATGATGACACAGTTTATACATCTACAAAGCTGCAAAGCATCATTAAAAAAAAAATCCTTCGACAATTTCCCCATGTCAACAGTATTATGTGAAAACTCCTTAGCATGAGCTATGCGGGCCTTGTGTGCATCTTCAAGCTCCTGTAATATCATGATTGTCATCGTCGTCAACAACAGCTGACATTTAAGTGCTTTTTATGTCAGGCCCTACCCTAAGTATTCTATCTATGATTTCTTATTTAAAACTCACAAAAACCCATGTTTTCTTTGTTTTACTAAACAGGGCATCAAGGCACAGAAAGGTTGAATGCTTTGCTTTATCACATTCTCACAGAATCTCCCTCTTCAGTCATATTGAAATATCTGCAGGTCTCGCAAATGCCATGTGGTTTGGCACACCTCTGTTCCTTTGCAGACTATTGGCTTTGCCCAGAACTGTTCAACTTTTTATCTGACCATCTCCTATTGATTTTCCCCCCATTTTTTTTTATTATGGTAAAATACACATAAAATTTACCATCTTTACCATTTTTTTCTTTCATTAAAAACTACATTTATTTTAAAATTTACATACAGTAAAATTCATACTTTCTGGTTACAATTATATGTGCGTTTTTTTAATTAAAACAAAAGTTTATCTTTATTGTTGAAAGTATTACATATGTCCCCCTTTTTTCCTCCCACCTACCGCCTCCTCCCCACTCGCGCCCCCACCCCAGGCCTTCACCGCACTATTGCACTACTGTCTGTGTCCATGGGTTATGCATGTGTGCATATAAGTTCTTTGGTTAATCTCTTCCACCCTCTTCCCCTGCAACTTCCCTCTGAGAATCTTCAGTCTGTTGCATGCTTCCATGTTTCTGGATCTATTTTGTTTGCCAGTTTCTTTTGCTCATTAGATTCCACAGGTAAGTGAGATCATGTGATGCTTGTCTTTCTCTGACTGGCTTCTTTTGCTTAGCATAATACCCTCCAGGTCCCTCCATGCTGTCTCAATCCTATTGGTTCTTCAAGACTCAGTGCAGGCAGGGCCTCCTCTGAGAAACCTTTCTAGATACCCTTACTTTCCTAAGAAAAGTTAGATGCTCCCTCTTCTGTGCTCCTATATGTACCCACTCACACACAGCACAAGAATTTTAAGAGTATTTGTGAATATGTTACCCCCTTGCCCCCACCCGGGCTGCAGGCTCTCCTGTGGGCAATGCCAGGATCACTGAATAAGGTGGGCATCGCAGTCTTTCATGGACAACTCCAGGGAGCACATTCACATGGACTATAGAGTGGTGTAAATGGCAGTTCCTGGAGTTGAACAGATGGCAACTCAACAGTACGTCAACTCTAAGGATAGTATCTCGTTGCCTTTCGAAGAACTCGGTACAGAGTATGCACTCATAAGTCTTTCTAAATGACTGAATGGCTGAGACAGATCTCAACACCATAAACGTGAGATGGCACTTACCAGGGAGGTCTCCCAACCAGTTTATTGCCCTCCGAACCAACACTTCATAAGGTAAAGTCTAAATGGCCCTGTTGACCTAAAGATAAGTGCTAGTTTTGCCACTCAGTACACTCAGAAAGTCCCTGCCTTATCTCCTCTACATCAGCTTCTTGTATAATTTCTCTAAATGCTAAAAGTGGATTTAGATTTCCCTCTACGCCTCTGATAATGACATAATTATCTGCAAATGGATGTGGCATTTTCACCAGAGATGCAAATAATTATAGTGAGAGGCAGATATACAAATCTACCCAAAAGAGAAAACTGCAATGCAAATTAATACAGTCCAATTTTTCTATTTTAATGAGCATGTTTGCAAGGACATTATGATTCTATATTAAGAAAACAACATTCCACAACTTTCAACCACCTGCTCAGCAGAGAGAAAAAAACGTACACTGAACTTTGGCAAACATTTATGATATCTCTCATTAGAGGTTTAAAAGAAAATGCTTAGGCAATACATTCCTATTTTCTTTAGAAGGATGTAGTTTCTCTCTTTCCATGGGTGGGAACATGGTCATAGGTAAAAGAACCTTCTACATATAATTAGCTTGAAGACACAGCTAGAGATTGAGGCAGGTGTCAATGAGGAGAAATTATTTAGTCATTCAAGGTCACTACTTCACCATAATTCCTTCAGTTGACTCCTGTCTTTTATTAACTGATGGCTGCCTCTACCTCAGAGTGGGAAAAGAGAGCAGAGACACAAAAGTGACTAGCTCTGAAATTACAGGTAAGAACTATGAAACCACAGAGATATGGCAATGTATGGCAGGCAGAAAAATGGTCCCCCAAAGATGTCCACATTCGGGTCACCAGAAACTGTGGCTATGTTGTGACTATGGCAAGGGGACTTAAGATTGCAGGTGAAATTAAGGTTGCTAATCAGCTGACCTGAAAATAAGATTGACCTGGATTATATATGTAATCACAAGGGTCCTTAAATGAAAGAGGCAGGCAGAAAAGTTGATGTCTAAGTGATGTGATCTGAGAAAGGCTATTACTGGCTTTGAAGATGGAAGGAGGCCATGAGCCAAGGAATGCTGCTGGCCTCTAGAATCTAAAACATGCAAGGCAACAGATTGCATCCTAGAGCCTCTAGGAGGAAGGCAGCCCTGCTGACCCCTTAATTATACAGCCCAATGAGACCAATTTTGGGTTTCTGGCCTCCGAAACTATGACGTAATAAGTGTTTGTTGTTTCAAGCTACATACTCTGTGGGAATTTGTTACAACAGCAATAGGAAACAAATACAGGCAATTTCATTTGGGAGAAGTGATCAATTATTTCTATAATTTCTACAGCATGTGGACATTTATTCCCCCAAAGGAGAGCTAAGAGCTCTGGCAGATGACCACATCTGATGTGGCCATTCCCTTCTCTACTTCTCTACCCTCACCTAAACAATATATCAAAAAAACAACACTTCATAGCTATCCACTTTATAGAAATTGTCTGAAATACATTTCAATTGGTGTGGCATTTTGCACCTTTGTGCATACAAGGCTTATGAGTGCCAAAGGGACCTCACAGAACATCTGGTCCATTCCCCATTATAAATTAATGTATAAATGAAGACATCCAGGCCAGAAGGCCTTGTGTAGTACTATATTCCAGGTCACACAGCTAGTCGCAGAGTCAGTACAAGTCCTTTCTTTCTCTTTCTCTCTCAAGAAAATTCTCCTTCAATTCCCCATGCTACCAGTAACTAGAATTGAATGCTGTGAATAAAACTAAGCTGGCACATGAAGTGTATGTAACTGAGGCAGATTTTTTTTCAATTACTGTTTACTTTCAATATTATTTTTGTATTGGTTTCAGGTGTACAGCATAGTGGTTAGACAATCATATACTTTACAAAGAGTTCCTTCCTGATATTTCCAGTACCCAAGTGACACCGTAGTTGTTGCAATATTATTGACTATATTCCCTATGCTATACTTTACATCCTTGTGACTATTTTGTGAATTCCAATTTGTACTTAATCCCTTCACCACTTTCACCAAGTCCAACAAACCCCCTCCCCTCTGGCAACCACCAGTCCACTTTCTGTCTATGAGTCTGTTTGAATTTTGTTTGTCCATTTATTTTGTTCTTTAGATTCCACATGTAAATAAAGTCATAAGGTATTCACCTTTCTCTGACTGACTTATTTCACTTAGCATAATAACTTCTAGGTCCATCCATGCTGTCGCAAAAGGTAAGATTTCATTCTTTTTTATGGCCAAGTAACATTTCATTGTATTTATGGGCCACCACTTTTTTAGCACTTGTCTATTGTTGGGCACCAGGGTTGCTTCCATATCTTGGCTATTGAAAACAAGACTGCGATGAACAAAGACATGCATATATTCTTTTGAGTTACTGTTTTGGGTTTCTTCAGAGATATACCCAGAAGTGGAATCGCTGGGTCATAAGGCAGTCTCATCTTTAATTTTTTCAGAAACCTCCATACTGTTTTCCATAGTGGCTGCCCCAGTCTGCATTCCCACAAATAGAGCATGAGGGTTCCCTTTTCCCCACATCCTCGCCAACAGTTGTTATTTGTTGATTTATTGATGACAGCCATTCTGGCAGGTGTGAGGTGACATGTCATTATGGTTTTAATTAGCATTTCTCTGATGATTAGTGACACTGAGCATCTTTTCATGTCCACTGGCCATCTGTATATCCTCTGTGGAGAAGTGTCTACTCAGATCCTCTGCCCACTTTTTAATTGGATTATTTATTTTTTTTGTGTTGATTTGTATGAGTTCTTTATAATTTTTGGATCTTATCAGATGAATCACTGCCGAATATGTTCTCCCATTCAGAAAGGTTGTCTTTCCGGTTTGTTGATGGTTTCCTTTGCTTTGCAAAAACTTTTTAGTTTGATGTGGTCCCATTTGTTTATTTTTTCCTTTTGTTTCCCCTGCCTGAGGAGATATATCAGAAAAAATATGGCTGAGGGAGATTTCAGATATTTTACTGCCGATGTTTTCTTGTAGGAATTTTATGGTTTCAAGTCTTACATAGTCTTTAACCCACTCTGAGTTTGTTCTTGTCTGTGATGTAAGAAGGTGGTCTGGTTTCATTTCTTTCTCATGTATCTATCTCACTTTCCCAGCACCATTTATTGAATACACTATCTTTACCCCTTGTATGTTCTTGCCTCTCTTATCAAATATTAATTGACCATACAGGTGTGGGCTTATTTCTGGGCTCTCTATTCTGTTCCATTGAACGATATGTCTGTTTTTATGTGATTATCATGCTGTTTTGATGATCATGGCCTTTTAGCGTAGTTTGATATCAGGTAGAGTGATAGAGGAGGTACATTTTTAATTTAATTTAATTTTAATTAGTTTTTTTAAAACTGAAGCTTGTTTGTGTTACTGGGAAACTTTTAAATATGTTGAAATGAGAGTCTACTTTTTCAATGACAAAGCTTCTGAAATAAATACAGCTCAAGTAGTTCTGATGAAAACCCAGTGTCTGAATGTGCTATAAGTATAAAACACACAATGGATTGGGAAAATTTCATCTGAAGAAAAATATAAACATGTTATTAATTTTTCAGGTGATAAAATGTTGAAATGATAACATTTTAGATACACTAGGTTAAATAGAAGACATCATTAAAATTAGTCTTACTTTTTAAATGTGGCCACTATAAAATTTAAAGTTACTTATGTGGCTGATATTACATTTCAATCAGAAACTGCTGTTCTAAAGAAGTAGATTGAGATACACGTGTATTTAAACCTGAAATTCTAGAAAATGGGAGCACAGGAAAAAAATACAAGATATCTGTGTGATGCAAAGACGGAATAAAAGAGAACACATGCGGCAGAAGAATATGTACACGTGATCAGAATCCTTAAGCTTGTAATGAAGTTAAAGATAAAAGAAAATTCTTTTCTAATTTTATTTTTAATCAATTGGAATGCAAGGATGATTGGGACAAAAAGATGTTAAAAATTACTCTTCTCAAAACTTCCCTTGTTTGTTTGTTGGCTCTTAATTTACAGCTGACCTTGTAAAAGAAAACCGTAAACTAAGACTGAGTACACAGGCATAGCCACCACGACACATTTTTAGAAATTTATTTTGCCCCCAAATGTGTCTGGCTAACAAAATGAGAATACAAGCAATTCACAAATTCTCTGCATTACATTTCTAATTCAAGCTCTCCCTTTCTTTGGCTTTGGTAATGGGTCAGTGGTAAGTTTTTAGAACTAATATTACACCACGGAGGGAGACAGGCTGATCTGTCAAACAGAGGTCTTTGGGAATATTTATGTAAAATGTCACATGGGGTGGCCAAAGGGCCTAAAGAATTCCTGGAATTTGGCCTCAGGAGTAAGACAATTTATCCAACCTCCTCCTTCATGCCATTCTTTATGCACGACAGGAATGAGTCTACACTGGTAATATCCCCGTGTGTCAGATGACTGATCAAAGAAGCCCAAGTCTACACTGCGGCTCAGAGAAGGAGGCCAGCCTTCAGAGGCCACCCTGCTGCTCAGAGAAAAGGACTGTTTTGTCCCGGTGACCCTAAGCCCCCCAGAGGTCATGTGGGATAATCTCAGCTTTGTTTTCCAGGCTCTCTGTGGACACCTGGGTCAGCGATTGAGGACTGTGGTGGGCCGGGCTGAGGGCATCCCGAGATTCATCCTCAGGACTCTGGCCAGAGTCCCCTCATTCTCCAGATTCCCACCGCTCAACAGTCTAGTTTTCCTACTGAAATGTTCCAGCTCTAGGAAAAATACATGCGATTACAAGTTTAGATAAACGGACAATATACAAATGTGTAGGCAGCAGTTACACAGGATCCCACAACAGTCGCAAATGTCCTGTTGACAGGATTATATTCCTTATGCTTTTCAGTGTTTAGGGCTATATATGTATAAGGGCTATATTCCTTATACTTTTCAATGGCAACCTACTGATAGACTATATTCCTTATACTTTTCAATGTTTTCCACATTTTGGGGGAAAACTTGTCTTACTTATACAAAACCAAAAAGTGTCCATATTACTAAAACATACTTGAATATATTTTTAATTAGCATATTCCTTAATATTAGCACCTAATACATTATGTAAAATGCTTGTGACATAGTTAAGCAGAGGTATATCTGTAAGTGTGCTTTCAAAGTGCCATCCATCTAATCCACAAAATAGGATCAGCACTTCAAGCCAAAGTGGATTCTTTAGGAAAGTTGACTCCAAAAAGGCACACAATAACACTAAAAGTTGTTTATCCTTTGATGTATGAATGTAGACGTCAACCATTCAGTTATACTGTACATCTAAGATCTTGACAAAACTGTATGAAAAATTAATACTTTACATGATATTTTTGATCCACTTTTCTAACATGAGTATATTTCAAATTACTTCTTACAGATTTTTTTAAAGGTCAGCAGTGCAGACAGAGAGGTACAAATCACTTAGAATCTAAAATAAAAGGTATTTGTTTATTAGATCAAGATGTCACCTGCCGTGATAGATACTTTGGCTCTATCTGTGTAACCAATACAGCACTGTAAAATTTTAAAGCTCGAAGGACTAAATTTTATAAATGAGTAAACATAAAGTGTTGACTATACTGAAATATTAAACTTTTTGTACATTTGTAAAGTTAAAGAAAAGCTATTCCATATAAACAAATATAAGAGTATCATGTTCTTTCATAATGTTTTTAAAGAGTAGACAAGGAGATGGTACATCTGGGCTTTAGTCTTGGCACTGTCAGATTTTTTTTTTTTTAATTATTAAGGTGATATTCACATAATGTAAAACTAACCGTTTGCCCCTGATCGGTTCAGTGGCATTTCGTACATTCACAATGTTGGCAACCACCGCCTCCCCTAGCTCTGGAACCTTTCCTGCAGTGCAGCGATGCGCTCCAGGTATATTCCAGGTCTGCTCCATTCCTGATCCTGACCATTTCCCAGTGAAGCCTTTGACTCCTTGAGGAACTTTTGAAGTCATTTCAGCAAACCTGGGCAATTCATTCTATTCTAGAATCATTTAACAAATGTCTATCCAAGTATCTATCAGCAAAGTGAATAGCCATATAATTACCTAGAAAAGTCAATCGGTGGGATCATCCATGATAACTAATTAATCACATTTTTAACAGCTGAACTTTTATTACCTCAATTATCCACTGCCTCTACTCCCTCACTTCAATTTCCCTTTGGGTAAGTTTACACGGAGTACTCAAAGTGTGTCTGGGGCCCAAGTTCACAAGAGGCCAGTTCATAGCTCTCTATGAAGACTGCTCCCGCCCCCCGCCTTGCAGGCAAGGCTTATTAGAGAAATGTTTGCATATATTTGACCCTGAAAATTACAGATATGCTTTACAATTACCATGAATACTTACATACTATCTTAGAAGTAGTTTATTGTGATAATTGTAAAATTATAACTACCAGAATCTTCTGAAGGTTTATTACGCTTTTGACACAGGCTTAAGTGTTTTTCATGTGTTATTTCATTTAATCTGGACAAAGGGTATAAGGAAACTGGGTTTGGAGAGGTTAAGTGACATGCCCAAAGTCATTTGCTTTATATGTGGAGAGCCAGGATTAAAAAGTTGATCTATTTGACGTAAGAAACAGAGCTCTGGTCTGCTAGGCATACTCCTTCCCTGAGACTGCACTGTCAGTAATGGTCCCTGAGCCACTTCTATCAAGAATTCCAGCGGGGATAAACTGAAGCCACATGGCTTAGCTCTGAAAGACTCCCAGGCAGTGCCCTGGAGAAGCAGCAGAGGGGTAGCCCCTGTGAAAGACTCAGGCATTCTAACCGTTCATCAGAAGCAGAAGTGCATTAGCAGACACTGGTTCCAATCCATAGCAGAGACATTTTCATTTGTCATTAGAGAAATGCTAAAAATGTTCCCACTCTTATTCAAGATAGCTTCTTGTCCCCAGTGCCACCCTTCCCTAGACTCCTGGTTTTCCCGTAGGTCTTTTTTTTTTTTTTTCAATCCTCACCTGAGGATATTCTTTCCATTGCTTTTCAGAGAGCGTGGAAGGGAGGAAGGGAAAGAAGGGGAGAGAGAAACATCAATGTGAGAGAGAGACATCCATTGCTACCTCCTGCATGGGCCCTGACCAGGGGCAGTGAGCACACCCACAACCAAGGTACGTGCCCTTGACCGGGAATTGAACCTGGACCCTTCGGTTCGCAGGCCAATGCTCTAACCACTGAGCAACACTGGCCAGGGCTTCTTATAGGTCTTATCACCATCTAATACACTACCTTAGTTAATCATTCACTGTGCATATTATTATTATTATTCTGTGCTAGAATGCAAGTTCACTGAGAACAGGGCATCCTTGTTTTTTCGCTGCTGTGTCCCCAGTGCTTGGAGACACAATGGCCTAAATCACAGTTGGGGCACATTCCTCCTCCTTAAAAAGTAGATGATGGTATCTATTCAAAATACTTTCTAACATTTCACCAAAACTGCTAAACGCTGCTAAATATTTCGCACATTTGAATAGAGACATTGACACATCCATAAGTGAATTCAACAGAGCGGCATCACAGAGGAGAAAGCTGTAATTATGGAACAATAGAAACATCGCTGACAGATGCAAGGGGGTGTTCTTGCTGTTACAGCTTATCCAGGGAATTACATGGAGAGTTCAGAGAGTTAGCATGACTGACAGGCAATCCAAGCATTCAAATCGAGCCATGATTCCTCACCTCTTAGGCACGGCGCGGGGGAGCAGAGGGTGGGAGGGAAGGGCAACGAAGGAAGAATGTTTAATTTCAGACACTGATCTTTATAACAGAAGTTACTATTTGGAAAAGGTTTTAAATTCTAATTACTTCTATAAAGGCAACTACTGAAAATAGTGTGATAAACTAGCCTGGCAGAGCATGGCTTAATAATAGTTTTCATTTATTAAACACTTTACTAGGCACTAGGCACTGTTTTGAGGCCTTTACATACATTATATCATTTAAATAGCTTCACTGCGTGATGTAGGTACCACTACTCTTTTATAGATAGTGAAACTGAGGCTCTGAGAGGCTGTCTAACCTGCTCAGGACTACACAGCTACTTAGTGATGGAGCTAGGATCAAACCCAGGAGTCATACTCTAGGTTAGTGGTTCTCAATAGGGAGTGATTTTGTTCCACAGGGGATATGTGGCAATATCTGGAGATTTTGTCATTGTCATCACAACTGGAGGGAAAGTGATACCGACCTGTTTAGTGGGTAGGAACGTAGCAAAACATGCAACAATGCAGAGAACAGCCTGCAACAGAGTTATCTGGCCCAGAATGTCAACAATGCCGAGGTTGAGAAATCTCACTTTAGAGCAAAAGGTCGTCACCACTGTACTCAACATCTGAGAAAGACCACCTTTCCCACATGCATAGGAGGGAGGAAAACTGAGTATAACATGCCAGTTGCAGGCAGTTATAAATGACCTTATAAAAGAAGTATATGTTTCCTGTTGGAACAAATTACAACAAACTTGGGGACCTAAAACTCTACAACTTTACTCCTTCACAGTTCTGAAGCCCAGAAGTCTGAAATCTTTGTTACTGGGCTGAAATCAAGGTGTTGGCTGGGCCACACTCCCTCTGGAGGTCCTAGGGGGACCTGTCCCTTGATTCTTCCAGCTTCTGGTTGTGCGACATCATTGGCTGTGGCCGCATCATTTCAATCTCTGCCTTCTCCTCTGTGTAGTCCTGTAGTTCCCCCTGCCTCTTTCTTATTAGGACACTGGTGATGAGACGCAGGGCCCACCTGGATAATGCAGGGTAATCTATTCATCTCAAGATCCTTAATCACATTTCCAAGGACTCTTCTCCCCACCCCCAATTAAAGTAACATTTACAGGTTCTAGGGATTAGGACATGGGTATCTTTGGAGCCATTTTCAGCACCACAAGTAGGTTAATATCTACTCCCATCTTACCCAGGAGGCAACATAAAGTCATGTGCACAAAGACAAATGGCTGACAAGTGGTGGAGGTGGGATTTGAACCCAGTTCTGTCCACCTCTGAAGCTCATTCACTTTTCTTCAGTCTAAGTCCTGGACTCTGGGCACTGCCCCACAGCTAGGCCTCGTACTCTTTTCTTTATACCATGTCACCTACAAAGGCTGAGGAAGAGATCTTAAACCAGCAGGTCCCAACCTCCCAGTGGCGACTAATGCAAGGAGATGAAGAATCCACATGTGCCCCCAACGCTGCCAGTAAAAATCACAAAAGCACAAACTTCCATGATGTGCGGGTCTGGAGAATATCTGCGTTAATTCATTATTTTCTTTACATAGTTTAGTGAAATTTCTTGTCCCGTAGGAGGTATCTTTCTATACAAAGAATAGCCTATAATCCTTGCACAGAACAGCCTATAGTCTTCCTTCTGAGTCTTAAATAATATTTAACAAACTGCAGCTTTAACTGCACACACTCCGCAGCCCGACGGCACAGTGGCAATAGCTCACCCAGGGGGCGGGCGCTGTGACTGTACAGTCAACAGGCAGGAATTAAGCGCAAAGGCGCCAACAGCTGCAGTTTCGATGTGCTAATAGCCAGATAGGACGGCCGAAGAATGTGCATTTGTGAGATAAGCTTTTCCCTCCCGAATTGAAGGTCGCCCCTCAGGGAGCCTGGACGGCCCCGGGGGCCTTATGTGGGATAAACTTTGTCAGAGGAAGAATGTGAAGTTCTGACTTGTGGCCAGGGTTAGGACAGGCTGCGAGCAGCCGGGGAAAGAGTGAAGGTGAGGTGATCCCCAAGCCTAGTTCAAGCCCAGCACCATCCTTCAGAAGCCAGCTTCCCCTTCTCCCTTGGAAGACTTTCCCACCTCCCCTGAACCTCCAAGTGAGTGGGCCAAGGGCAGGAAGGGGATGTGGCGCATGTAAATGAACGGCTTTCATTGGGCTGAACCTTCAAGAGAAACTCTCCTGCTCTGCACCACGCAATGTAGGTTCTGGGCTGGGAAAGCATCTTTTCATTCCAGACTGAGGCTGGGCCACTGATGCTTCTGTGCACTTTGGAGGTGGTGAGTGAGGCCACAGTCCTGCTGCAAGGCCAGAGGACAGCTGTGACAAGAGGGACAGAGGGGGAGGTAGAAGAGGACACCCTAGGAATGAGCTGGGGGCATTGAGCTCCGGTCCATGTTTGCCATTAATCCCTCTGATGATTTCACATCTAACTTCTCCTTGGTGTGGTTATCTGTAAAATGGGGTAACAGCCCTGCCCTGCTTGCCTCAAACAGAGTTCTTGTTAGAAGAGAGCAAGTGAAAGTGAGAATCAAAGGGTGGGGGAGGCAAGGGAGGTGAGACAATAACAAACAGTAAAGTACACAAAAAGTTAAGCCTATCAGCATTTCTTAAACTGGGTCCCAGCATCCCATGTAACCAAGACCCCAGATGTTGAGAATTAACTCTCCTGCTCTGCACCATGCAATGTAGGTTCTCAAAGAAGAGAGAATTTTGGGAAGTGATGGCTTAAACAAAGTTGTTCTTTTAATTCATGCCTTCATTCATTTATTCAACACACATTTAGTGAGTACCCATTAGGTATATCTTACTGAATAAAATAGATATAGATTTTCCTTCATGGGACTTACAATTTGATGGTGTAATACATGCTGTGAAGGAAATAAGGAGACTACCGTGGCAGAAAACTGGGGGGAGGTCTATTAGGTAGGGGGGGCAAGGCAACAACACAGAATCCTGAAGCTCAAAGGATCTAGATATGCAGAGGAGTGGGGAGCATGGCAGGGAGCATCCAGAAGGGAGGTACAGCAAGATCAGGAGAGAAAGAGGTTAGGGTAAAGTGGCAGGAGACCTGGGAGCCTTTTTTATGCCACGTTTCTTGTGAATCTCCAAGAGTAAGGGATATGATAAGCACTGCTTCCCGAATAAAGTATTACAGGAAGTTAAAATGGGAATGTCAACTGAGCCACTAAGACAGACTAGATATCAGATACCAAAGTGAAGTGCCTGGCCTCGATGCAGTTCTTCAAAGGACATAGCCCCAAACCATTCTCACTGACCTTTAACTCTTCATGCATAGTGAGGGTAAAACAGGTCAGGCTGTTGGTGGCTAAAATGTTTCCCCTTTAAGCCAGTCGCCTGCAGTCCTGGTCGCAGCACAGCGTAAAGGACTACGGGAAGAGGTAGGAGTGCCTGTCCACCCTCTTCTAGTCTAGTGAGGGGCCTCCACAGAACTAGCTGGAGAGCATGAGACTCCTGCAACATGGTGACTTCTGCCCGAGCAATCTAAAGCACTAGAGGTAAGCTGGCAGGATGCTGACGGACGAGCCAAAGGAAATAACACCTGCACTGGGATCAGCTTGCACTCCCCAAGTTTGTGGGAACAAAGGATATATGACTATTTCTGATGGACCAGACATGACCACACCATGAGCACATGTATGGGGCTATATCATGCTTGCCCAGTAAGAGCTACCTCTTGCACAGCAATGGAACCCAGCAGATAGGAGTACAAATGAACCAATGGGCTTTCTAGAAACTGAGAAAGGAGAGAGTGTGACAGACACACCAAGGAAACTGGAGGTAAGGAATTCTCAGAAATAGGTGAGGGGATAGCTCTGGAAAACCTACAAAAGGGTCCTATCAGAGAAAGAATTGGTTCTAAACACTCACAACACAAACACAGCTCTCCTGTGATACCAATTGCCAATAACAAAATTTCCCCTACCCTTTCTGTTCTCTCCACCCTACTCTAAGCCAGAAGTAACAGCTACTGATTAAGCAAGAGAGAAAACATCCAGCCACACCCCTTCTCTCTGCAACAGCCCTTGCTGGAGGAAACAGAACAGTTGTAAATAGGAATGAAGTGGGAAGTTTGACTGTTACATGTTACTAGACATTTTAAGGACCTGGCAAATTAAAGTGGGACTTTTTATCATGTAAAAGGAATCAGAATAGTTATGTGATAAGTTTTCATCCAGAAATAGGGGAAATGCTTTTGGCTGAATAAATTTTAATGGGAGAATGGGGGACTAGATAAGGTTAGGTTTTTTTAAGATGCCATCCCATGAAACCTATTTATTCAAGGCTGATTACACATGGAATGTCTTTGTAGAAACATATCTCATGGAAAATGTACTTTCCGAAAATGTCACCAGCTTGAACATTAAGATCACTATGGTTTCTGAGTTTACCTTGCAACATCTCCATCCTTTGCAGGAACATGCAGCCTTTAGACATTGTATTCTGCATTTTTTACTGTTGTTTCTAAAAATTATTTCTATGTTCTTTTTTATGCTTACTGTCATTTTGTTGAAGTTCTCACTGAGTTCATCAGTTCTTCCCCTGCTGGGCTCCCACCCTGTGGAGAAGTCAGCTAGCTGGGGCCAGCCTGAGCCTGTGTTGTAGATTTTCTTGGGGGGTTCTCAATGATGTCCAGGCAGACTCGGGGGGCATCAGAGATGCACATGAACAGACTGAGTAGAGTGGCTTTTGGGCAAGAGCTGATTTTCCTGTGCACCCAATGGGCAATGTCCCCCCACTGGAGATCCACTAGCCCCACAATACCAACTCCCTGCGGCCCCACCCTGCCAAGCTAGCACACTGCAGAGGAGTCTGCTTTCTGTGACTGGCCTGGGCCTGTATTGCAGTCTTTCCTGGAAGGCTCTCCAGGAAGCCCAAACAGATTCAGGTGGTGTCAGAGATGAACAGGGAGAGACTGAATGGTGTGGCTCTAGTGTGAGGGCCGTTTTTCCCCTCTGCACGCCCTGACTGGCACTACCAGATACAGAGTTCAAAATAATGGTTATAAGTATGCTCAGGGAAATTAGAGGAAGAACTGATAAACTCAGTGAGAACTTCAACAAAGCTATAATAAGCATTAAAAATAACACAGAAATCATAAAAAACCCCCACATACACAGAGTAAAAAATGAAGAACACAATATCTGAAATGAAGAATACACTAGAAGGAATAAAAAGCAGTTTAGATGAAACAAAGTATTAAATCAATAAAACACCTAGTTAGAGCAGAAAACACCTAGTTAGAGCAAACAAAAAGGAAAACACATTTTTTTAAAACGAGGATAGTTTAAGGGAACTCTGGGACAACATCAACCATAACAATATATGCATCATAGGGATACCAACAGGAGAAGAGAGAGAACAAGATTGAATACCTATTTGAAGAAATAATGAGAGAAAACTTTCCTAAGCAGGTGAAGGAAAAAGATACACAAGTCCAGAAAGTGCAGAGAGTCCCAAACAAGATGAACTTAAAGAGGCCCACACCAAGGCACATCATAATTAAAATGGCAAAGGTTAAAGACAAAGAGAGAAACTTAAAAGCAGAAAGACAAAGAAAGTTAGTTACCTCCAAGCGAGCTCCCATAAGACTGTTAGCTGATTTCTCAAAAGAAACATTTCAGGCCAGAAGGGACTGGCACAAACTATGCAAAGTGATGAAAAGCAAAGACCTAGAATGAAGACTACTCTACCCAGTTAGGCTATCATTTTAAAATTGAAAAAGAAATAAAGGAGCTTCCTAAGCACAAAAAATAGAGCTAAAGGAGTTCATTACCACCAAACCAGTATTACAAGAAATGTTAAAGGGGTTTCTTCAAGAAGGAAAGGGGAAGCAAAGGAGGAAGATAACTGTAATGTATAATACAGTGGCAGTAAATACCTACCTATCAATAATCACTTTAAATATAAATGGATTAAATGTTCCAATCAAAAGACAAAAGGTAGCTGACTGAATAAGATAACAAGACCCATATATATGCATGCTGTCTACAAGAGACACACACAAACTGAAAGTAATAAGATGTAAAAAGATATTTCATGCAAATGAAAACAAACAAAAAAAGCTGGGATAGCAATACTTGTACAGACAAAAGAAACTTTAAAACGAAGGCTATATCAAGAGATGAAGAAGGACACTACATAATAATAAAGGAAAAAAATCCAACAAGAGGATATAACCCTTGTAAACACTTAGGTGTCCATAAAGGGGGTACCTAAATACTTAAAGCAAATCTTTTTCTTTTTTTTTGTTTTGTTAATTGTCACCTGAGGATATTTTTTCCACTGATTTTTTTTTTTTTTTTTTTTTAGAGAGAGTGGAAAGGAGGGAGGGAGGGGTAGACAGAGAGTGAGAGAGGGAGAGAGAGACAGAGAAAAAGACATCGATGTGAGAGAGACACATCGATTGGCTGCCTCCCGCATGCACCCTGTCCGGGGCCAGGGAATGAATTTACAACACAGGTACGTGTCCTGGACTGGGAATTGAACCTGAGACCCTTTGGTGATAAATGAATTCTGTGAAGTAGCAGAATACAAAATAAATATTCAGAAATCGGTTGCCTTTTTATTCACCAATAATGAACTATCAGAAAGGAAAACTAAGAAAGCAATCCCATTTACAATTGCATCAAAAAAATAAAATAGCTAGGGTGTGGCTCAGTTGGTTGGAGTGTTGTCCAGCACACCAAAACGTGGGGAGCTCGATACCTGTCAGTCTCGGTAAGGGAACATGCCCAGGCTGCATGTTCAATTCCAGGTCAGGGTGCGTGCATGAGGCGACCGATCAATGTCTCTGTCTCTCTCTCTTTCTCTCTCCCCCTCTCTCTAAAATCAATTTAAAAAATTTTAGAAATAAAAATCCAATAACTAGGAATAAATTTAACCAAGGAGGTGAAAGACCTGCACTCAGAAAATTATAAGAAACTAAAGAAAGAAACTGAAGAAGATACAAATATATGGAAGCACATACCGTGCTCAGGGACAAGAATTACCATCATTAAAATGTCCATACTACCCAAAGCAGTCTATAGATTCAGCTTAATTCCTATCAAAATACCAATGGAGTTTTTTCACGGAACTAGAACAAATAATCTAAAAATGTATATGAAACCACAAAAGATCCTGAACAGCCACAGCAATCCTGAGAAAGAACAACAAAATTGGAGGTATCACACTCCCTGATATCAAGCTATACTACAAGGCTATCTATCGTATTGGCATACGATAGCACTGCGTAGTATTGGCATAGAAACAGACACATAGATCAATGGGCCAGAATAGACAGCCCACAAATAAACCCGTGCCTATATGGCCAATTAGTATTTGACAAAGGAACAGGAACAGACAAAGGGGTAAAGGCTGCATTCAATTAATGGTACTGGAAAAACTAGACAGATACTTGCAAAATAATGAAACTAGATCACCTTCCTATACCATATACAACAACAAACTCAAAATGAATTAAAGACTTCAATGTCAGACTTGAAACCATAAAACCCCTAGAAGAAAACATAGGTAATAAAATCTCTGACATTTCTCTTAGGAATATTTGAAAATAAGTCAGAGAAAGACAAATACCATGTGATTTCACTTATATGTGAAATCTAAAGAACAAAATAAATGAACAAACAAAATGGAAACAGACTCACAGATACAGAGAACAGAATGATGGCAGCTTGGGAGGGGGGTGAAAAAGGTGAAGGGATAAGAAGTACAGACTGGTCGTTACAAACAGTCACAGGGATGTGACGCACAGCATTGGCAATATAGCCAATAATATTGTAGTAACTATGTATGTTGCCGGGTGGGTACTGGAAATATCGAGGGGATCACTTTGTAAAGTATATGATTGTCTAACCACTATGCTGAATACAGGAAACTAATGCAAAATAATATTGACTATAAACTGTAATAGAAAAATGAAATTAAAAATATACTACACTCATGCAAAAAACCAGAAAATTCTTTTTAAATATTCAGTAATAGTTCATTTTCACCTGTTCTTCTCACCTTAGCTAAGATTATCCTCCAACTCTGAAATTCCCTGATGTAGAAATGGGGGAGACATAAACTTCTAGTTTCTTATAACCTACCCCCGCCCTCCCCACACCCGACAACCGCCACAGAAAACTTCCAGTTAACACGCGATAAGAACTTTATCTGCGGCATGAACAAAACGCCGCAGGCCCATGGAGGAGAAAGAGATAACTGGAGGCGGGGGAAGGAGGTAATATGTGGGGGGAGCAGGACACAGAGAAGAAAGCCTTAGTCACCAAGTGTCCCTCCTTTACCACTTGGTCCAGCATCAGCCCCATTGCACCCGGTTGTGCACAAACAAAACTAATCCTGGATGTCCTCTGAGACACGGGTGGTCACATGCATGTGCAACTCCACCACCCTCACTCTGACCCTGACTGTGGCAGCCTCTGCCCACGAAGTGGGCAGCAAGAAGGCACAGAGTGCTCTGGAATATTCCCTCCTGCTTATTCCGTAAATGGCCTAAGCTGTCTAGACTTACAGGATGTTCTCAAGCCAAGTGTGCTTAGCTTGGAGAGTGCATATAACTTTGTCTCCAACATGCAAAATTCAGAAGAAAATGCAAACATGACCAAGGGAATCGGATTTTCCATAAAAGCTCAAAGCACTACTCAGAGGACATAGGCTAATACTCATGATACAATGTTGAGTGAAATGGAAATCATTTTATGAAAATGTATATCCAGTCTGATTCTAATTTGGAAATATACAGGGTGGGGCAAAAGTAGGTTTACAGTTGTTCCTATGGAAAATAATATAATAATAAGTAATGCATGAATAAACTTGGTATTTTGCATACTTAAAACTGTAAACCTACATTTGCCCCACCCTGCATGCACACATGATATTTTACACATTCTTACATATATCTGCTTAGAAAAAAAGACTGCAAGGAAATACTCCAAAACATTAACAATTATTTTGTCTGTGTTATGAAAATACAGGATATTTTTTATTTTATAATTTCTGTATTGTCTAAGTTTGGTTAAATGAGTAAGTAATTACATAAAAAGAGGTAAAATGGCATTTAGAAACTCTAATTTGATATTTTAAAGCTAAAAGAATCCTTAGAAATGATTTGATTCAACATTTCCCTCGGTGCCTCTTAATTTTGTAGGAAAAACTCCTCTGGCCCCTCAGGTGACTTATGAGCCTGAAGTTTTACAACTAGCAGACAACGAGCCAAACGGTGGCTTGAACTTAGATCTTGTGACATTTACGGTCTGTGCCGCTCCCATATCACGGTGTCCTAAGTGAGAGACGAATGAACTTCATCAGGAAATACTCCATAAGGAAGGAGTAAGTTTTACTGCGCACACCTACCCTTCTCATTAAATAAATATTTGTCTCAAGTCATATCATAGTTTTATGACATGCAAACAATTCGGTTGCTAAAAGAGCTCTGGTGACCTCATCAGAGCTACTGAACCACAGTTCTAGTTACACAGTTTTCACTCCTGCTTTGCGTAGGAGCCCACCTTTGGAGACTTTCAAGATGAAAATATATCAGAAGGCATCTCTGTCCTAATGGTACACATCTCTGTGACTATAGAGAAGAAATAGTGTTTTTTTGTCTTCTGCTATTGCTAACTACACATATTAACAGCCACTTAACTTCAGTTCCACCGTATCATGCTGTATTAGAATTACTTACCCTTTATCCAGCCCCAAAACAGGTACAGAAAGCAAGCAGACTGAAAACCTTCTTTTAAAGCACCTGTTTCCTAAAGGCTTTAAGTACTTTCTATTCATAAATATGAAACCTTATTAGCAACAAAGCACCATTTAAATCTGACTAAAAGATCAATTCTAAGGTCTTTCTTAAGAGAAAAAATTCAGACACTCAATGCAAACAGACACACAGAGGAGCCTTGGAAAGTGGCTTCCTATTTCACTCGGCTTATCTTGAGCTGGTTGGGCCGGGACAGCTTTCTAGGCAAGGGGTGGGAGGTGGCCTCCAAGGACACAGGAAAAGAGAACTGGCCACGCGTCACATAAGTCAAGAAACTGTTTTTCAGATAAGCAAAGAGACTCTACCCCTGGTGACAGCCACAGCAGGTAGCTCGTTTCCTGTCCAATGTGCTAACCGAAAACATACTACATGAGCACAAGATATATTTATGGCAGGCAGAGAGCATGCAGGAGTCTGGACAATGCATTTGTCACCTGTTAACAGTAGTTGACTTAGATTTAGAACCTGAAGTGAGCTGTACCGGTCACATGAGTAGAAAGCAAAACCTAGAGCATGCAAAGGCACAGCAGAGCAGGGAGCACCTGAAACGAGCTGTGGACATGCTGACTGTGGGAAGAATTCATGGTAGAAGTAACCCAGGAGGAATTTAGGGAAAAGCAGGCTGAAAGGTGCTGCAAACTGAAATATCTCAGGTTGCCAATACTCCTCGCACCAAAAGTGGGAGTAGGGTATTGAGGGAAGCCCTAGAAGGAGACAGAAATTTATGTTTAACTATACATGCTAAATTCTTAAACATTTTTAAGTTTTAAGGAAATTATGTAATGTGCTAACATGATCTCTTCTTTATCAGTCAAATAAAGGCCCCCCAAAGGGAGCAAGGACCATAGCAATGTACCCCTCAATCAGAGACTCTGAGAATTCAGTCTAAATGAGTAAGACAAAAGAAGCAAACGGCTAGACTTTGTATGAAGATAAATAATACACTGTGTTCTATCAGAGCAAAAATTAAAACTGGATCATACTTGATGACTAACAATAAGGGAAATTGGACTAGGCAAGAGTAAATTAAGGCATGTAAAGTATTTTCAACCCCTTTTGAAATGATAACATGAAGATACATATGGGAAAAAATTTAAGTTTAAAAATTCAAAATTAAACATTCGCTATGGTTACAACTAAATCAAAGTAGTGGTGTTGGGGTGAAAGCTACTGGTCACCCTGATGGTCTGGGGCCAGCTGATAAAGAAAGGACATGCCAAAGGCCAGTGCCCCTTGAAAAAAGCCATGGAGTTGTTTTGGGGCTGGCGAAGGAGAGGCTTCAGTCTCATCAGAATCTCAGGGGGTAGGCCTGAGCCCTAAACAAGAAAAGATGTCATCTTCCTAAGATCAAACAGGGTCCAGGTACAGTGCTTAATTAACCTTGGATTGAAGGGTTGACAATAAGGATGGTCTTGTAGAACCCTGAAGGAGAGAGATCTGAAGGAACTTGCAGATTAAAAGAAAACAGAGTGTTTTTCATGAGGGCATGGAAGGGTCTGTTTAATACAAAATCTTGGGAAGGCTCCATTTAGAAATTTGCCGAACTTACTGAGGAACATGAGAATGAACTTGCAACTGCTTGATTGAACACGAGAGCGGGAATGGGGCAAAGTGGTTAGTTTCACCCCACCCCTTGCTGTCCCCAACTTTCCGATAACACAACTCAGACCCAGAGAGGTTTACCAGCTGCTTACCCAAGATGACAAGTAGCTCACGGCAGTGCCAGGGTGAGCACGAGGTCCTTCTCATTCCAGCATTTTTTACATTATACCACGCTCTCATGTCAACCACGTATCGGCAGACCCAGCATTCTCCCACCACATCTGAATTAACTTGAAATAATCATTTTCCCTGTATGAGTAATGTTGCTTTATTTTTAATTGGGAGAAATTCAGGAAAGCCAAAAAAGGAAGAAAATCAATTGCAGTTTCAATCTGAAAAACCTCAGTTTTTAAAAATTCTCATTATTTCTGTTAAATGTATCTAGTTGGTCTTGCCCCATAATTATAGTTGGTGGGTGTTTATTTCGTAGTGTGAATATTTATTCTATAGGTGTGGCTAACCCACTTAACTTTTTGTCATCAGCCACGCAAAATATATGGATTTTTAAGATTTCTATCCAAGTCTTAAGGATCTTTCTTAAGTTGGCACCAAAAAACAACAACAACACTTGCAGGCCTGCCACTGGAAGCTTCTTTGCAGGCTGCTTGACACTTAGTAACTGTGCTAGCATCTGAATAGAACTAGCTGTGAATTTATTTCACTAGCCTCTCCTCCTCCAATGTTTCTCTGTTACGTGCATAAGGAGACCTATGAGAGATTTTTCTCAAATGCTTTGATGTCTATGGATACTTCTTCCGGTACCAATCAAAAACAATTTTATAAAAAGAAAATGGGATGAACTGGTCACTACACATTGGTAAAATGATGCTGGTTCCCAAAGATCAGCGCAAACTCTTCTATGGACTCATTCAGAAATTTTGCAAGGGAGCATTCCTACTATGACAGTTTTAGGAATTCAACTTTTTCAAAAGCCATTCAGAACATATGCATGTCTCTGGTCTTCTGGCACCTCTCCCACTCTCTAAGGTTTACTCAGCGATCACTGGCAGTGGCTCAGAGATGATATCTGCTAATTCCTTCAACGCTCTGAGAAGCAGTCTAGCGTGCCCTAGAGACGTGAACTCATTCAAATTGCCTAGATGCTCTTTCACCATCTTCTAAATCCCTCTTCATTAACCCCTTTTCATTTTGAAGACCATTCTCTTTGCCAGAGAAGTAAAAGCAAACTAGTTCTGCATATGTCATCTATTAATGTTAGCCTTACCCCCTTACTTAAGCAATACTCTACTGCTGTCTCTCGTCTTCTAGCTCTGTATACAACTAAAAAGCACAACAAGCTAAAACACTATTCTCAAATACAATTACATACCACACATACTACACACACACACTCCCCCAAAAGTTCAACCTAGCCATAAAGAAATTAATACAACAAAATGTCATTTTATAACAAGCCACGAAAACACATCTTTAAGTGATAAACAGTAATGCTGATGACGTCACAAGGAAATGGACACACTCATATGTTTACTGATAATGTAACTGTGTCTTTGGAGACCAAATACATAAGATGCTCGGGCCCTTTGTTCCAGGAACCCTGCCCCTGAACATTTATCTAAAGGGACACATTGCAAAAGAAAAGGGAGGTCCAAGTATACAAATATGTCTTTAGAAATCTCAAAAAGCCCCAAAGTGGATACGGTCTAAGCATCCAACAACAGAAATGGCTAAATGCACCACAGAATACCAACTGTGGAAGGCCGGGTAATGCCCCCTCCCTAAAAGATGCCCATGTCTAAATCCCTAGAACCTGTGAATATGCTGCCTTACACAGTTAAAAGCAACCTTCCAGATGTGATTAAATTAAGGATTTTGAGTCGGGGAGATTATCCTGGCCCAATGTAATATAAGGGTCCATATAAGAGGGGACAGGAGGGTCAGAGTCAGAGGAGGAGGTGTAATGACAGAAGCAAGGGTGAGAGGGAGATTGAAAGCGGGAAAGAGGAGGAAGGAAGGGGGAGCGTTGACAATGCTATGCTACTGCTTCAAAGACAGAGGAAGGGGCCGTCAACACAGCCCACGGCAGCCTCTAGAAGCTGAAAAAGCAAGAAAAGAGGTTCTCCCCTAGAGCCTCCAGAAGGAACACAGCCCTGCCAACACCTCAATTTTAGGAATTCTGACCTCCAGAGCTACAAGATAACTTCGTGTCCTTTTAAACCACTAAATTTGGGGTAATTTTTTATAGCAGTAATAGGGAACTAACACACAAACTATTATGCAACCGCTAAAAATTTTAAACCTGGGAACTGTATTGCAACAGAAGACAAAATTAATCTGTGCAAAAAGAAAACTGCATATGCACAATTACTACTATGTAAAATATACATAAAAATAGATCAAGGTAAATAAATTACTATTAAAATATACCAATATATTCAAAGACCTCTTAATTGGTCTCCCTGCTTCTGCCCCTGAACCCCTAGTCCCCAGAGCAGCGAGACTGATCCTTTTTAAATGAAATCAGATTATCTTACACATTCACTCAAAACTCTCCTAAGGCTATTGTCTCCTCAATGAAAAAATAAAACCGAATACCAAAAAGAACCTATAAATTCCAGGTCCACAGCAGTGCACAGCTCTAGGGAGAGCCACTTACATGTGCTTTATGTAACTGGCATCCCCCAAAGTATGCAATACACCCCAGCTCAGTACCTGTTTGCCCTCACTCACCCCATCTCCTTGGCCTTCCCACGTACATACTGCTGTGTGTCTTGTTGACTCCACTCCAGCCTCACAGGCCTACTTGCTATTCCAGAACATACTAGGCATACTTCTCCATATGTTTTGCATTCACCGTTCCCTCTGCCTGAGGTACTAACTATGCAGGCGTAGGGTTCCTGGAACCAAGGGCATGGGCATCTTATGTACTTGCTCTCCAAATACACAATTACACTGTCAGTTTCCACCTCATCAGCATTATTGTTGGGCTTTTGTTTTTTTTATCACTTAAAGATGTGTTTCCAAGGTTTGTTACAGAATGATATTTTTGTATAGTAATTTAATTTCTTTACTGGCTAGTTCGGACCTTTTTGGTGCACAAGTGCATGTGTGTATATATCTAAGTGTGTAGTGTGTGCTGAATGCCATTTGTATTTCAATAATTCATTATCTTGCTTCCTTCTGGTCTGCTTAAATGTCACCACCTTATGAAGAGACTTTTCTTGACCACCTTTTATTAAATAACAAGCCCACCCTGGCCAGTTTGGTTCAGTGGTTACAGCGTCAGCCCTCAGACAGAAGGGTCCTGGGTTCGATTCCAGTCAAGGGCATGTACCTCAGTTGCAGGTTCCCCACCCCGGGCGTGTGCAGGACGCAACCAATTGGTGTGTCTGTCTAGCATCAATGTTTTTCTCTTTCTCTCTCTACCTACCCCCCTCCTCCTTCCCACTCTCTGTAGAAATTGATGGAGAAAATGTCCTCAGGTGAGAATTAAAAAAAATAATAATAACCAAGTCCATCCCCCTACCCCAGAACTCCTCATCCCCCTTATCTTCCTTTTTTCTCTATGGCATATACTATCAGCTGTCATAGTAAAAAATACCCATCTGTTACCCATACCCCTGAACTGGATTGTAAACTCCATGAGAGCAGACTTTGGCACACTGTGCACTGATGTGTTCCTAGAGCCTAAATAAGTTCCCATGTGGGTGTTCAATAAATATTTGTTCAATGAATGACTTAGATGACAGATGACTTCAGAGAAAGGAAGAGCTCCCATTTTAATATAGCTGGTTTAAAGGTGAACCACAGAGCTTCATTTGGTGCAGTCACAAAGTTGTTTTAATAAACCAGCAGCTAAGCAACTTTTGATGATGCTAGTTTTAGAAACTCTCAGTTCAATGGCAAGTCTTCTGTGCGTGCCTTTTAAAAATCCAAATTGATAATAAAATGTCCTCTGAAGCCATACCGGTTCCCCTTGATGCTATCTCCCCATCTCCCTCATGAAGTTTCACCATATTTGTGTCATTAGAATTTCATTGTGCAGAATCTCTCATCCCTTCTGAGTCACACATTCCTTAAAAGCCATGAGATCCAATGTATTTCCATTGATTGTTTTAAAAATTTGCTTTCCTAAAGCCCTGCTAACCTGTTTTATTTCTCTAGGGTACAAATTCCAATAGACCTAAGACAGAAAAATAGACCATATGAGCCAGGAGTATTTTGTAGTGTCAGAAAGTAAGAAGGTGCTAAAACAAACAAACAAAACTCCACAATGATGGGTGTATATCAAAGGATACAGGAGGCCAATAGAAACAGGAAGTGAAGGAGTGGAAGCTGGGGCAATCTGAGCAGGAAAATAAAGTAGCATTGGATTATAACTCAAAGTATAATGTGCCTATGAGTCCAAAGCGACATAATAAGTGATCAAGTAAACAAGTGGGGAGAACAGACAAACCTCCCATGCAGAAGAACTCCTTCAGAGAGGAGCGTAACTCCCACTCCCTGAGCGTGGGCTGCATGCAGTGACGTCCTTCCAAACAGCACAGTATGGAAGGGGAGGGGAAAGAAAAGAGTGACTTTATCATCGAGAAGCCTGGCAAACATTACATCAGCCAGGTAATCAGGAGCAACATCAACAGAGATATCATATTGACAGTGTGTACCTTTGACAGGATGTGAGGAGAATAGCACCTGATCTCCCCAGAACACATTCACCTCAGTCTAACCATAAGAAAAACAGCAGACAAATCTCAATTGAGGTACATTCTATAAACCACCTGAGTAATTCTCAAAACTGCCAAGGTCATCGAAAAGAAGAAACTGTCACAACCTATAGGGGCCTAGAGAGACATGACAACTAAATGTAATGGAGATAGAAACAATGGGATTCTAATGACACAAATATGGTGAAACTTCATGAGAGAGATGGGGAGATAACATCTAAGATCCCTAGAAGGGATCCTAGAACAAAAAAAAGGCATTAGGGAGAAAACAGCAAATCTGAATAAAGCATGGACTTTAGTTAATAATGTATCAGTACTGGTTCATGAGTTGGGACAAAGGTGCCACACTAATGCAATGACGGAAAACTGGGCGTGAAGTTTACATTCACTGTACTATATTCTCAAAGTTCTCTAAATCTAAAACTGTTCCCTTAAATAAAAAGCTTGTTAAAAATAATTCCAAGAGCCTGGCTGGGCCTGGCTCAGCGGTTGAGCATCAACCTAGGATTCAGGCGATCGGGGTTTGATTCCCAGTCAGGGCACATGCCCGGGGTTGTGTGCTCAATCAATGACTCTATCATCATTGATGTTTCTGTCTCTCTCTCTCTCCCTCTCCTTTCCTTTCTCTGAAATCAATAAAGATATATTTAAATAATAATAATAATAATTCCAAGAGATCATGATCAAAGGCTCCTCCATCTCCCACATCATAAAACAATTCTTCCTTAGTGGTCAGTGTTGAGTCCAATACAGCAGCTTCCTTTGTTGTATTCTGAGAAGTGACCAAAAAAAAAAAAAAAAAAAAGCCCAAAAGATATTATTTTTTTAGCCTAATTACCCAGCCAGCAGAAGCTGAGATGGTCATCTCCTATTGCCTCCTCAGTTTTGCAGTTTGTGTCAACAAGGTATTATCAGCCTTAGCCCCCATCTGTCTGGTTAGCAGAAGGTCTCCACACCAATCATACTGATGGGCATTTTTTCCCCCTTTTAGCCTCACCAAATGCTCTGCAGAATGGTTCCCCGATAAGATTCTAGATTTATAGATAAAAATCATTTTTATTGATTCTGTTTCTCTTTATCTCTTCCATAGACCGGAGAGACATACCCATCCGCATAGTCTCGGGACCATTTGAGCAGGAAGCCATGGGAGAAAGTATCAGCCACCACGTTAAAGGAAAGGACAGGGGGAAAGGAGTAGGACCTTCCACATCTGGTCCACTTGACAGGTTCTGGCCTCACCTGCCTCCTATGGCCCGTCCTCACTGGTCAAGTTCTTAAGCAAGCGGTAGAGATAAGCTGGGTGTAGCTTCAAGCCTCTGTTCTTGTTGTCCTGGCCTCCCACCCAGAACATTTCCCTGTTCTCGTTTCTTCTAGCTTCTTTAATCCTACAACCCCTACACTGGTGTGATCTTTCCCTCTGAACTCACATAAGCCACGTCTTACTCACTTTGCATTCCCAGTACTCCTGGTTGTGGTTCGTGAGCCTATCTCCTCAACTACACCGTAAGCTCCTCGTTGGGGTGACCTCCATCTACTTTTCCGTATATACTTTGTGCATCGATCATGCAAATTGTTTAATAAACATCAGCAAATATTTGAGTACTTGCTTTTGAGTGTTTATTTCACAACAGCTCAATGAGGCAGGCACATAATTACCCCCATTTTATAGTTGAAAACACTGAGGAATAAAGGAGTTGAATGGCTTTCCTGAGGTCACATGGAAGTACAGAGCCAGAATGGGAACCCAAATTCAAGCTCTTACTCACCACAGTATATTCCACTACCTCCTAATAAATATTCCTTAGAGAAATAATTCCTAACAGAGTCTAGGTATTTTAAATAAGTGGTGGGTGCAGAAGGAAAGTTAAAAACCCCGGATCTGTGGGCCCCAAACTGACTGAGAAAATTTTGATTCAACCCCTCCCCCCAAACTTAAAAGTCAGAGTTTGTATACAGCATAGGCTATAGGGTTCAAGGGAGATGTACTTTAAAAAAATTATTGCTTGATTGATCGAGTTTAGAGAGAGGAAGGGGGGAGAGTGTGTGTGTGTGTGTGTGAGAGAGAGAGAGAGAGAGAGAAATATCGATTTGTTGTTCCACTTATTTATGCATTCATTGGTTGATTCTTGTATGTACCCTGACTGAGGATCGAACCTGCAACGTTGGCTGGCGTATCAGCACAACACTCTAACCAACTCAGCTACCTGGCCAGGGCAAGATGGTACTTTTAAAAAAATCTCTTCAGGAAGCACTGTGGTTACTCTTCCTTCTTCACACATTGACCAGTTAGAAGGACCTATGAACACAGAATGAACAAAGAGAGAAAAACAGAATATGCAAGTCTGTCCAGTCAGGACTGCAGTGCCAGGCTGGCCCGTAGGTTTTGAGGAAACTGGGCAGAGGTAACAAGGCACCATGCTAGGGGACTAACCAGAACCCAGCACCACACTGTGTGACCATGGGCAACACTCAACCAGGTTTTCTTCAGCCATCTGCTCCTCATGCCCCGCTGTCCTGTCTGTGCTTGGATGATCAGCTTCCCAGGAGATTTCTAAAAATAAGTCACCACCAAATTCTATTACACAGTACACCGGTATTGACACTAACCTCATGATCCGCAGCCAAATTAAACAAGCTTCCTTCTGCTACAGGGAAGAAGGCGCTGAGCACCTCAGCAGGTGCAAAACATCCAAATTGGCAAAAGGCTCCAATTTCTTCTTCATCTCCAGCAGCAGCACCACCAGATGATGGTTTTTTTTGCTTTTAAAAAAAAATATCTTTACTGATTTCAGAGAGAGGAAGGGAGAGGGGGAGAGAGAGTTGAAACATCAATGATGAGAGAGTCATTGATCGGCTGCCTCCTGCAAGCCCCCAACTGGGGATCAAGCCCGCAACCCGGGCATGTGCCCTGACTGGGAATTGAACCCTGATCTCCTGGATCCTAGGTTGACGCTTAACCGCTGAGCCATACTGGCGGGGCCCGACGATGAGCTTTTATAGAATGCCTGCACACTGTGCCAACAAGCAAGTGTGATGCCCACTCCATCCAACCAAGAATGACCAGGCTTTGCTGAAGGGGCAGGCAGACCTCTTGGCATGTTTGTGCCAGCTGCTGCTTATCTCTGAGCACTCCCAGAGACCTGGACCCGGCCTTCCTTCCTCTGGTCGATATGTTCTTTTCTTTCGGACCCCACTATCTTCTGTTTACCAGACCCACGTGTCTGCTTTAGTGATCAAGCTTAAGACCAGCATCTCCTCCCCTGATGGCCATAGTCCTGAGTTTCCAAAGAAATGTGAATGAAGACTAAATGAAACGTACCATGGCTGACACCCAGGCAAACTAAAGGGAAAATGCCAGCAGAGTATAGGTTAGAAATGGCAAGGGAGTGAATTTCCTCCAAATCCTCAACATGCCCAAACCAAATGAATACATAATTTCATATACTCCTGAATAGCTTTATGAAACAAACAAATGTTTACAGTCAGCAAAACTTTCGAGTACAGGGAATTGCTTTGGACAAAGTATTAGTTATTAAAAAAAAATAATTAAGAGATCCTTCTTCCTTCAAGGAACTTACAATCCAGCAGAGAAGATAAGCCTGAAAGGTGATGAGTCCCGTAAGAGAGGTATAAATAAAATGCTTATCTCCACCACCTCATTCTTTATTCCAGTGTCATGGGAAAGATTTCAGGAGCTTCTGCAAAGCAATTCTACCTTGAGACTAGTTGACAGGAGCCCGGCCAACGGCAGGCGGTGGAAGCACAGCAGTCCCCGGAGGACAGGGTCAAGGTGAGCTGGAAGGAGCTGAAAGTCATCTCCCTCATTCCTACTCTCCTTCCACCAGCATTATAAAGACGGTTGCAATGTGCTTATTATGAAATACTTCTTGAAGTAGAATGAAAAATAGGCCGTCTTCAAAAGCGAAGAGCATAATTCTAACATCTTATCACTTTTTAAAGTGTGACTCTTAGAGTAATTTCATAGCATGCGTTAGCTTTTGTGCCTATCTTCAAATCTGGAGAGGACAACCACACACACCAGAGGCTTAGAAGCTTCACCTGCAACCCTGAGGCTGGCTTGTGCCCTAACTCAGGCCGTACCTGACACTTCTGCCACCCTTCTTCTAATTTGTTTTTGCAATTGTCTCCTGGCCCCACCTCCTCACTCTAAATGTCATCCCTTTTGTCCTCAGCACCTTATAGAAAGCTTTGCTCATTAAAAGTGAAAGAAAGCAGCTTTTACTTAGTTCCTACTACCCGTATTACTTTATCTCAGTTAATCCTCTCAAATATCAATTGAAGAAGGCAAACACAACTTCATTTTAGAGGCTGCTCTCTGCTGGGCAAAGGGATTGGATCATCTTAGAGGTTGTCCATTGTACACAAGGTAATATCAAGTTCGCCTCTTCTCACCTTCCCCTGAAAAACATACGCCTCTTATCCAGGCATCAGGAGTATCAGAAATCACATCAGTGGAACAGATATTCCTAAACTGAGGTTAAATGTAAATACTACAACTTTTAGGCATCAAGGTTTTCTAGAGCAGCCTCGAAGATTCTAACGCAGCACTCAAACATGACACATGACCCTTGAAACTCAATTATCACACATATTAGGAAGGATCTATAGGCTTGTGCTAAAGGTAACATTCCTTCACAGTGATGACGAGGGAGGTCCTATCTGTTAACCTGTTAATGATTGAAGGATGAGTAGGGAGGGGCAGCTTTCAGCTAAGACTAAAAGGAAAGTGTCCCAGTCTGACCCCATCTCAGGGATAATCCTTTCTCATGAAAAGAGGAGACGTATTGGAGGTACATCCTACATTCAAAGCAACCAGGAAACCCATTATTCCTTTTCCTGTTTCCATTCTAGTTGATTTGTATTTGCACTTAGTGTATACATGAAATGGGTGGGGCCCATTTTAAGGCCCTAATGACATCCTTGGAATTTACTGTCTAGTTTCAATACAACCGGATGTGACAAGCTCAGGAGTTGTATTTTCAACATAGTCCAGATCAAATTCCATTCTAATGACTTCTTTGGGCTTACTGAAATTCTCTGCTTTCCTAGAATTTAGTTGTACCTGACAGTACTTAAGGTGTGGTATCAGTTAAAAATTAAGAATTTTGTTTTTACTTATGGAATTTAAAAAATGTCCTGGTTGAATATGGGCTGTGAAAATAGCCTTCTTTAAGTATTTTTTTATGCAGAAAGAAATCTCATCTGCTAATACAGCTCACTAGTGCCAGCTAGGCTTGAGGAGCGTTTCCTCAATTACTCTAGCCTCACCTTTATTGGAAGCATAGAGTGGACTGCCGCTGGTGTCCCAATTCCTGGCTGTTGGTATCAGGTCCTCCAAATCTTGTTGACCTTGCATATTATTTTCTACATCTTATGATATGCTTTCAAATGTGAATTATATTCTCTTATATTCTTCATGTCATATTCATATGCAACCAAGTATACAATAAAAAGGCAATCAAAATCATTAAAGCAAATTGTACACTGCCAGCACCCTATTCTGCTTTATTTTTTCTCTATAGCATCTTGTATTAAATTATACATATATTTTTCTTTGTCACTGGCCTCCCCCACTGGAAAGCAATAAACCTAATCCTAGTACCTAGAACCATGTTAATAGGCACGCAGATACCTGTTGAATTATGAATGAACTAAGGTTAATTACAGTAATCTCTCCTTATCTGCAGTATCAATTTCCATGGTTTTAGTTATCCATGGTCAACGTGGTCCCAAAATATTAAATGAAAAATTCCAGAAATAAACAATTCATAAATTTTAAATTGCATCCCCTTCTGAGCAGTGTGATGAAATCTTGTTCTCTACTGCTCTGTCCCACCTGGGACCTGGGACGTGAGTTATCTCTTTGTTCACTGTATCACACCATGTTCCCCACCCATTAGTCACTTAGTAGCCATCTCAGTTATCAGATTGACTGTTGAGGTGATGCAGGGCCTGTATTCAAGTGACCCTTATTTTACTTAATAATGACACATTCACATAACTTTTATTACAGTATATTGTAATAACTGTTCTCCATTATTATTTATTGTTGTTAATCTTTTATTGTGTCTAATTTATAAGTTAAACTTTATCAAAGGCATGTATGCATAGGAAAAAAGATATAAATAGGATTTGGTACTATCTGCAGTTTCAGGCGTCCACTGGAGGTCTTGGAATGTATCTCCCATGGGGAAAGGGGGACTCCTGCACCTCTTTAGGATACAGCCTCAGAGGAGAAGTCAAGTCCTACCTTAGGATCAAGGAGCATGCACAGTATGTACCATGGGGTGGGGTGTCACATCCATTGCTCTACCATGAGACATAACATAGTCTCATAGCTAAGAGAAAAGGCTCTGGAGTTGGACGACCTGGCTTAGAATGCTGGCTGTGTGGCCTCAAGTAACATACTTACTATGTCTGCTCCATGGTTTCCTCAGTGATAAAATTATGACAGTAGTACCTATCCCATGAATTGCTATAAATACTGAATAAAATATTAAAGCCTGTTTATTGTTTAGAGAGTACCTGGAATAAAGTTAAGCACCCAAGTATTAGATAATCATCAGCAATGAATGTAATTTTAGGGCCCCTCTTTCCTTTACACAACTTTCTAAACAAAGACTATTTATTTCTCTAAGTATTTCTTATTTGATTCAGTTCTTACCCTCTACCCATTTTAGTTACTTCATGTTGTTTTTACCTCTATGCTTTAATTACCAATATAACAATGATTTATTTTTATCAAAGAAATGCAATGTATAAGGTAAAATGGCAAATGATATAAAGGACTTTGTGAGAACAACCATTTCTTTATTTTATTTATTTATTTATTTTTAAATAAATTTTTATTTTCCAATTACAGGTAACCAACATTATATTAGCTTTAGGTGTCATTCTGGTGGGTTTTTTTTTCTTCCCCCCATTACAGTTTAGCTTCAATATTATTTTGTTTTGGTTTCAGGTGTACAGCATAGTATTTAGGCAATCATATACTTTACAAAGTGTTCCCCCCAATATTTCCAGTACCCAATTGGCACATACATAGTTATCACAATGTTATTGACTATATTCCCTTTGCTGTACTTTACATCCTCGTGACTATTTTGTGACTACCAATTGGTACTTCTTAATCCCTTCACCTCTTCACCCAGTCCCCCAAACCCCTTCCCCTCTGGCAACCACCAATCAGCTCTCTGTGTCTATGAGTCTAGAACAGCCATTTCTTGATTTTCCTGTTCCTGCCACTAGTTCCATTCTCCAAAGACAATCAGTCATAAAATTTTCTGTTTTGTTGTCTTAGTGGTTATCTCCTTAACTCTTGATAACATGCTTAAATCTGTTATTCTTGACTCTTATCGGCGACTTTCTTCCTACTGACCCCTGGCCTCCACCTAACGTTTGATCTATTATTGTTTTAATTCCTCTGTTCATTACTTTTGTAATTTTAAGTACTTAAAATTTCATTTATGTTTCTAACAATTTTTTTTTTTTTTTAGGTAAAACTGTCTTTATTTACAGACAATCTATGTCAAAAAATTCTCTGATGCTATAAAAGTTACTAGAATTAATACTTGAGTTTAACAACTCACCAAAGGACATATAAGGATGGCAAATAAGCACACGAAAAGATGCTCAACATTATTAGCTGTTAGAGAAATACAATTAAAAACCACAATGAGCCACGGCTATACATTTGTTAAAATACCCGAAATGAAAAAGACTAACCACACCAAGTGCTGATGAAGATGTGGAGCAAATGGAACTCTCCTAAGCCACCAGTGGGAATGCAAGACGGAATTTTGCATCAACTCAGAATTCTACCAACTTTTAATGACTATATCTTACCCCCTCATTTTAGATGAGACTATTAGCAGGCTTACCTTCTCCCCTCTGCTTCCACATCTTACTTCTATCAGCTTTTCTTTTACTTACTGAGGTTGCTACCATTTGCAATCTAGCCTGCAAGCACATCAAGTCTGCCATGCTTAGTGCATAGTCTGACTCTAAGGGCGGAAAGCCAAGAAACAGTACCTGTGTGATCATGATTGTGCCAGTGCTCTCACTGTCAAGCTAAGTAAGGAACTAAGATTTTGCTCTCTTATAGTTCCAATGTCAACACTACAGAACCAATGTTGAACTCCTAGGCCACCGATGTTAAACTCTGTGGGCTACCCTCATTTTGATCAGGTATTATCTATGTCATTAACTCCAGTCAAACCCCTCTGCCATTTGACACAGGTCATGAGAGTAAGTATTTCTATTATTAATTGAAGGTTTCCTTAGCATTTGGGGAATGTCCAATTAATTTCAAACAGCCTTAAGGATTCCACAGGTGGCCCAGCCGGTGGGCTCAGTTGGCTGAGCGTCATTCCATGCACCAGGAGGTTGCTGGTTGGATTCCTGGTCAGGGCACATGCTCCGGTTTGGGGCTCGATCCCCATTTGGGGTGTGCAGGAGGCAGCCGATCAATGTTTCTCTCTTATGGATATTTCTATCTCTCTCTCCCTCTCCTTTCCTCTCTGTGAAATCAATAAAAATATATTTATATATATAAAAAAGATTCCACAGGTGTTAAAAGTGCTTTCTGGATGACTTCTATGACCTTCTCTTAGTCCATCTAAATAGGAACCAATTGAAACACTAACAATCTGTGATGTGAGACACAGTGTTAGGCACTCCGTGTGGTCTAATGATGACAACCACAAACCACACAATCTAAACTGAATAAGCAATGAACTTGTTTAATACATTGAGCATCATGTCCCAGCCTGGAATCTATCATATGAATTATTTGCTGCCCACAAGCATTCTTTTTCTTTAACAAGTAAATACGAGTTTTGCTTTCTTCAACAAACCTACACCCAAGATTTATCTCCTTTTAAAGATAGAAGTCCAGTGCTCTCCACATCCATGATGAGAGCATGTCTAAATTGTGGAACTCTGATAAGAAATTTAGCAAAGTGCCTCACTTGTACCCCTCGCCTCTGGGAAGAGCAGAGGAGAATTCTTCTTCTATGGGAACCTCATCATAGCAGATGTTACATGCTTTGCTTCAGATCTGCTTACCCGAGGGTTATAAAGGTGGCTGTCTGGAGCCTGACCTCCTGCTGTAATTCTTATGAAATAAATTCTCTAATGAGCATGATGCTTTTGTTCTAAGGATCTCAAAGGCCATCATTCTATCTGGCCTCACAACATGCCTTTGAAGAAGTTTAGGAGCCAGTGTATAGATTCTCATAGCACAGAGGAGAAAAGAAAAAAAAAAGGCACAAAAGAGGTCAAGCCACTGGATCACGGGTCACTAACATGTCAGGAGAGGGGCAGGATAAGCCGGGATACCTACTTCTTGGACCACAGCTCTCACTGCATCCAGAGGGAGTCTGTGCAAATGCATGCAAAATGTCATTTAAAAACAACAGGAAGTTCAACCCAATGAAACCAGGAGATAAACTCTGCTCACAATAAGCAATAGTGGTGCAGCTGCCAAAAGATATATTCTCTTCCTCTCGAAGTTTCAAATAGCGGGAATGATAAATGAGAAGGATTCTGAACAAGAATGATAAATGACAAGAATGGGTTTTGTGGACTGTTTTGCTAATTAAATTTCCTTTTTTTTTTTTTTTTTAGTGAGAAATAGAACATTCCTACAAACACACGGTAAGCAGGCATTTTCAGTTTAGCTCAGGTACATTAACTGATATAAATCCTTACAGAGCGCCGAGCTGTTCCCTTCTCACTTCACTCTGCTCAAGTAGAATAAAACTGATTAAAAAGCAGGAGGAGCAGCTAGCGTGCAGAAGACACTGGGGCGAGGCCGGGCGGGGACACGGAGGGGAGACGTGGTCTCAGCCCCCGGGGACTCCGCTCGGCTTGGAGAGGCGAGCAGGGAGCAGAGAAACGTCCGCTTCCAAGGAAAGGTCCAAAGGGCGTAAAGGCAAGAATTCCAAAGGGAATGTGTGCCCAAGGAATCGCTCTGGGCAAGGGTGGGGATCAGAGAAACTTTCCAGAACAGTGACATATGTGTGGTGTTATGAAAATCTCATGTCATTTCCTTAAACAGAGAAGAAAACGGAGGAAGATTCAGTAAGAAAAAATGGAATATGAAGAAATGGTACTGCAAATGACAATTAGGACATGAGGTTATCCTCCAGACATTTTCTCTTCTCAGTCTACAAACCTTTTCAGGGAAGTCTCATTGGACCCATGGCTGTCGTCACTGGCGAGCGAACGTAACATTCTGTCTCCGCCACGGGCCTGTCTCCTTCCATCCACACCCACGCGGCTTCCTTCCAGACCCTCCGTCGGGCTGTCCGGTCGGTATCTCAGCCTCCTCCGCTCCCCCGGCCCGAAGCGCTGCCCAAAGAAGAGACTCCTGCCCACAACGCAGCCGCGCTCCACCAGGCGCCTCCCTCCCTCCAGCTGCACTCCACCCGGTCAGCCCGCAGGCGTGCCAAGGCAGGCCGACCCTGGACGCACATCGTCACAGCCTCTGTCGCCCCGTATGTGCTGCCTCTTCCCGGGACTCTCTTAGCTGGTCATCGTCCTCCAGTGTCTCCAGCCACTCAAGCCAAACATCAGAGAATCATCTTCTACTCCTCCGTTCCCTCGAAATTCATATGAAGTGGTCACCAAGTCCTACAAGCCTCCCTCCTAAATCTCAAACCTGCTCGTTTCCCCATCCCCACTCCCTTAATTTAGGTCATCACCTCTCGCAACTAGTCTCCTTGTCTCCAGCCCCTTTCCCCTCTCACTCATCTCCCAAACGACAGCCCATGTTGCTGACCTAACATAAAACACGAGCTCACCACTTGTCCGTGAAAACCTAGTCGTTGCCTCATTGCCTACAGAAGAAAAGTTCAGACTCCTCAGCACGTCTGACAAGATGTCCATGGTCTGGCTCCAGGATACCCCACTCTTTCCACCCATACCCCCCCCAACATCAGATTACGCAGCCCCATGATACGCTAAGAGCCTTTATGACTTCATGTGTTCTTATGTGTTGTACCCAGTACAGAGTAAGACGTTAGAAATGGTAATTGCTGCCACTACTATACAGCTACAAAGATGACAGTCACACAGTGACGATGATGAACGTCAACTAGAGCCAGACTGTAGATGGTCTTATGAACCAAACCAGCGCTTGAAACTTCAGGCATTGTAAAGTATCTAGGGATTTGGGGGCACGGCAGCAACGAAGTGACAGACTCTGGTGGCAAGTATTATAACCAATTAAAGACGGGCCTAGAGGGAGGTAGGAAAGCTGTTTGGGAAGCTGCTACATAGTCCAGGTAGGAAATGTTAATATATTACAGATGTCCCCCTTCCCCCACCCCATGTAATACTTTCAACAATAAACATAAATTTTAAAAAGAAGAAGTGTTAATATAGGGAATATAAGTGAGAATAGAGAACATTTTTTTTTTTTTTTAATTCCTCAGGACTTGGCAGTTTCACAGAAAAAGCAAAATAAAAAGACCGCTAAAATTTCAAAGGTAGGTAAAAAAAAAAAAAAAAAAAAAGAAGGCATAGGATAAAAATTTAGAATTTGGAGAGAGATGAATTCAGGTTTTGAAAAGGTGATAGCTACCAGTATAGATTTCATAACAGAGGTACTTTTCATAGAGGTTAGAGTTGGGATCACAAGATTAGGTAAGTGACTGAGAGTGAGGCATGAGTTAACAAGTTGCTCTAAATGTTATGGGCCAGAAAGCGAGAGATGGAAAAAAGACTAAAATCTGGCCATGATCAAGGCTGCTCACTGGGGAAGGAACTTGAAGCAGCGGTAAGGCTAGAAGCTAGAGGCTGTTGACATTTTAAAAAGGAAAAGGGAGCTAGGAAGTTGAAGAAAAGATAGCTGTAGCTTAAGAAAATTATTTATTCATTCATACAACACACATTCATTGAGAGCCCTTTTTATGCTGACACTTTTCTAGTGAAAATATATGGGAATATACAAGTGAACAGGACATAGTCCCTTCCCTTGTGGAACTTCACTTTCCAGTGAAGGAGGTAGACAATGAAGAAAGCAATAAAAATGTAACAACAGGGTGTGCTGGTGATCATGTAGGATGCTTAACACTCAGTTCTACAGTGCTTCCAGGGAAGCCAAGCTGTGACAGAACAGCTCCCTGACAGAACAGTAACCTCCTCCTGTGGTTCACCACCATGCTCTCACCTGGTCAAGGAGAAGGCAGCCAAATAGAAGGAAGCTGCCAAAGCACAACAGTGGCCCAGAAAGGGGCATGAAAATCTGATGCTCTTCATGGGGCTCCTGGATGAGCCCATCAACAGAGATGCTCTCACAGAACCACATGTAACACAGGAGAAAAATGGGGAGGTCAATGGCAAGAGACCACAGAAGTGGATTTACTGACCAAGGAGGTGGAGAATTAAGATGCAGAAAGCTGCTGCTCAAGCTATCAGTGGCATCTCCATCAGAACTGATGTTCACATTGTCAACCTCTCCCTTGCCTTTCATGGTCAAGAGCTGCTCAGTGACACCAGGCTGGAATTAAACTCACGCCACTGCTTATGGCCTCACTGCCATAAATGGAATTGGAAAGTCTATGCTATTGGGAAACGTGAAGTGCCCATCCCTGAGCACACTGACATCTGCCATCTGACTCAGGAGATGACCCCTAGTGACAAGACAGCCTTGCCGCGTGTGATGGAAGCTGACACAGAGGGGACCATGCTAGAGAAGGAGACTGAGCAGCTGGCTCAGGAGGATGCAGAGTGTGAGAGGCCCTCGGGGCTCTAGGAGTCTCCAGAGGAGCTGAATGCTGACAAGGCAGAGGTGAGGGCCTCACGGATCCATGCAGTGCAAGGAACTAAAAGGCTTCAGTGGGGGCTGCAGGATGAGGGTTGCCCCCGCCAGAGCCTCTTCATTCAGCCCTTTATGGTGGGTGCTCCTGGCTGAGCCCACCAACCACCTGGCCCTCTATGCTTGTGTGTGGCTGGAAGAGGAACTAAAGACTTTTGAGCACATTCTGGTCTTCGACTCCATTCCCAGGACTTTCTGAATGGTGTCTGTACCAACATCATTCACATGCACAAGAAACTCAAGTATCTTATGGGTGATTGTGATCAGTATATAAAGACCTGGCTGGAGCTGGAGGAGAACCAGATGAAGAGGTTTCACTGGGAGAAGATCAGACTGTGCACAGGAAGAACTACACTGTTAGGTTTGGCAGTGCTAAGCTGGCCCAGCAGTTCCAGAGCAAGGAGAATACAGAAAATGATGGCATCAGGACTGGCAGAGAGGGCTGTGAGTGACAAGCCAATGTCATTTTATTACCTGCTATGTGGCAAGATCCCCCCACCCGTCATTATGGTGCAGAATGTGAGCTTCAAGTATACACAAGATGGGCCTTGCATCTACAACAATCTAGAACTTGGCACTGATCTTGACACGTAGGTGGCTCTGGCCAATGGAGCTGGGAAGTCAACTCTTCTGAAGCTGCTAACTGGAGAGCTACTACCCACAGATGGGATGATCCGAAACTCTCATGGAGCATTCCCATCAGCATTTACAAGAGCAGCTGGACTTAGACCTCTCATCCTTGGAGTACATGATGAAGTGCTATCTAGACATCGAGGAGAAGAAAAACAATGCGTAAGATCATTGGGCGACATGGTCTCACTGGGAAAGAGCAGGTGAGCCAGATCTGGAATCTGTCTGGTGGGCAGAAGTCCCGAGTGTGCCTGGCCCAGCTGGCCTGGCAGAGCCCTCACATGCTCTGCCTGGTCAAGCCTACCAATCACCTGGATATGAGAACCACTGAAGCCCTGGCAGATGCCATCAATGAGTCTGAGGGTGGTACGATGCTGGTCAGCCACGATTTCAGACTCATTCAGCACGTAGCACAAGGAAATCTGGGCCTGTGAGAGGCAGACAATCCCCAGGTGGCCTGAAGACATCCTGGCTGACAAGGAGCACCTCAAGTCCAAGCTGGAAGCCCGGCTCACCAGGGGGCCCACAGTGTGAGAGGGCCCCTGGGACCACACTCCTGCATTGCTGAGATACCGCTCCCCAGGCCTTCCCCTTCCCCCACCTGCCTGAACTGCACTCTGTGATCCTGTCTACAGCTGGACGGTACCTGTCCGTTTGCTCTCCTTCCAATTATTTTTGTCCATGTTTGAACTCAGCTGGCTGTTCTCACCAGCCCCTTGCTGGTTCCTGACAATAAGTAATGCAGCCAGAGGCACCTGAGGGTTAGCCCAAGGGCCCACACCCTGACTGGCCTACGAAGGAGCTTAGGATCCTGGTTTTCTGGGTTTTGGTGAAGTTGGAAGAATATCTCCCAGCCCACTGCCCCCATTTCTCTCTGCTTCTGGTTTGGAGCTCTGGATCAGGGCCTTAGCCTGATCAGTTTTCAAATAATTATTTAACAGTATAACTTTCAGACCTGCATGACATCTATAAAGCATCCAATAAAGAAAGAAACAAAAATAAATAAATGAAATGAAATGAAATGCTTCCAGAAGTCTTCTGACATATGTGGGCAGTGACTATTCCTTATATAAAGTTTGCACAAAATGAAATGATGCATCATGTTTACATTATAAATTGCCATGCAGGAGAAGGAGTTTCTGAGAAACTGCAAAACTAAATAATGAAGCCCAACTGTACACAAAGCTTAAGAGCTGAATTTCTATTCTGTTTTCTATAAACAACCATAAACAAAAGTTATGTTTCTCTCTTAATCCTTAGTATGAGAGACTGATTTCCCATTTACTCCATTTTCCATAAATCTTCACCATTCTGTTTAAACTACACGTCTTGGGTAAAACAATAAAAGGGCATCATTTAAATACAGCTTGCCAAAGCAATACTGCTATTTGAGTTTCTTTGTTTCTGTATAATGAATTCATAAGCCTAAGAACAGTCTGGTTCACATCACTCCTTAACAATAAGGAAAATTTTTCATGTTCACTTTTCTTGTTTTATGGCGAGTATTACAGTTTGTTTTCCAATGGAAGATGGACGTCAGGAAACTTGGAAACATCTTCTACGCAATTTCTCCAGTGGAAAGAGAAATGCCTTTGGTAACCTACAATCTCTCAAGGAATAAACCATTAAAAATGAAACTGTCACCAATCACCCAGAATTATCACTCTGTTTAAGTTAAATGAAAAAGTCTATGAAAGTGTGCTTGAGACCATAATGTAATAAACACATATTTTATAAAAAGGAAAAAAAAAACACCATGAATAAATATCTCAGTCTAAAAAGCTAGCACTGTATTTATCCAAAGAGCTCAAAAGTCAGGATATAAGGAAAACATGCTCTTTATCCGCCAGTGAAGTGAACAGAAAGCTCTAAAGCTCGCTTGCCTTACAGCTGGACCTCATAAGGCTCTTCCTCAAAATCTGATTTTTTGCCATTTAAAAAAAATTTCCATCTCAATGCATAAAATGAGTCTATTTGGGAAACATAATTCACACAATATGGCTGTTATCTGGCTCCCAAGATTACAATAGATTCTCAACAGCAAACAATGAGTAAAGGAGCTATCACTGCTGTAAGTCACAGAAACAGCACCCCCCTCGCGCGCACACACACACACACACACACACACACACAGAAAAAATAATCGAGACAAGGCAGATAAGATTTTCAAAAATAGTAAAGTGGGGCCATTTGGTTCAGATGTTAAGAGCCTTGCATCCCTGAATGGATAATAAAGCTATCAATTTATCATAGCAAAAAAGACACACTCTGTTCTGTACAACCTTTTTAAAAATCAGGGAAGGTTGTGACAACCATGGGGAAATTTTCTGTACAAGAATTGGCTATAATAAATTTTGACACTTAAAAGGAGCAAACAAACCCTTCATAATCAGGACATTTATTCTAGAAGTAAAAGCCTGTCCTGAAGTTCTGAATAGCCAAGTTCCCAGTTTTAAGCTCCTTTCACTTGGTGCTTGAATGGCCAATTAAAATGGGCAGGCTTAATGCCTCAATGTATTTCTGGCAGGAAAAAGAAATGCTATCAAACTGTTCTTGACAAATTTTAAAGTAAGGGTGTATAGACATGCTCCAGTTTAAAGGCCATATTTCATCTCTATAGCTTATTTATCTGGGGTAACAGACAAGGTAGCCTTAGGTGTTGCTTTCCCCCAACTCTATCAGATGCCTACTCTCCAAATTTCACAATGCTTTCTTGACAGAAATGAAAACTTTGCAGGGGGAGCCTCATGGAGTTGTTAACACAACTTCCATGAACCCACAGGGGTGCAAAGAGCACTGGATGAGGAGTCATGGCCAACACCTCAACAAAGGCATGCCTCTGGCATGAGCTCCCACACAGGCAGCCCTGGAAGGGACAAGAGATTAGATTCGTGCTCTACAAATTGTAGGTCTCAGTCCGCTGATGCGGAGTATAATCACTTTAGTGGATCACGACCAATGTTTGGTAGAGGTCAGAGGAGGGAGGGAGCATATCAGAAAATATCAGAGCAGCCCGGCCAGCGTGGCTCAGTGGTTGAGCATCGACCTATGGTCCAGGACATCCTGATAGGATTCCCTGTCAGGGCACATGCTCGGGGTTTTGGGATCGATCCCCAGCAGAGGGCATACAGGAGGCAGTCCATCAATGACTCTCTCATCATTGATGTTTCTCTCTCTCCCTCCCCCTTCCTCTCTCTGAAATCAATAAAATATATTAAAAAAATGAAAAAAAGAAAATACCAGAGCAGGTTTCATGTAGTATAGCTAAGTATTATTCCAAGAAACCTTTATTTTAAATATAATTATTTATATGTCTATGTCTACACTGGGTTACAGTGTCTAATGTGCTTCTTAAAGGGCAATGACTTAGCCATAAAGGGTTGTGTGATGGACTGAATGTTTGTGTGCCCCCAAAGTTGAAAGCCTAGCCCCCAATGTGATGGTATTAAGAGGTGAGGTCTTCGGGAGGTAGTTTGGTCATGTGAGTGGGGCCCTTACGAATGGGGTTAGTGCCCTTATGAATGGAATTAGTGCCCTTATAAAAGGGATGGCAGAGAGCTCCCTTGCCCTCTTTCCAATCCACCTCATGAGGATACAATGAGAAGTTGGCAGTCTGCAACCTGACAGAGGGTTCTCATCAAACCCTCCCATGCTAGCATCCACCAGGACTGTGAAAAATAAATTTCTGTTGTTTAAAAACTACTCAGTCTACAGTACTGTTACAGCAGCCTGACCTAAGACAGTTTGCTACTTCTGTTTTATTTACAGTTCAAGTGACACTGAGTAACTGAAAAAGCCATGTGCAAAGATTAAATGCAAGCTTAGCTTAGGCTAAATTACATTAACTGGTTTCTGCAGGATCCTACAATCCTGTTTTTCGTTTCATCCTAAAAATACCTAGATCATCAAAGCTAATGCTTTTAGCCTCCAACTAACTCCTTCCTCAACAACTGCTTTTCTCTCACCTAATTAGCAGTCATTGGTTCCTGCTTGAATGAGAGAGTGCACCTCGGGGATTCCCAGGGCACTCTAAAAATTTGGGTTGGGCAGGTCCTTAGGATCACACTGGTCTTCATCCAGTGCCTATAAGAACAACAGACTCTAGTCACCACTGGCCTAACTGCACTCCAGGAGAGCAAAAGCATAAGGGTAGGATGCTGTTGGGAAGAGGAAGTCCTCAGAGGTTGTGCAAGAGTTCAAAAGGCAACCAACCTGGAGAGCCCCAGAGGCCAGAACGTGTCCGCTTCCTTGAGGGCTTGGCTGGGTGCGGGAGGTAAGGATCTGGCCAGCGGAGTCTGGGGGGTCTCTCCAGCCGTCTCAGTTGCTGTGGCTGCACTATGGGTGATGGTTTAGAGAGGGGCCAGAATGTACTCAGGAGCCCAAGGAGGCCATGGCTAGAATCCAGCAGAAAGATAAGAAGCTGGACTAGTACAGAATCAGCAGAAACAATGAGAAGCAGATGGATGGGGGAGATATTCAGGAGGCAAAATCAATAGAAATGGGTGAGGGGTCCGATTACGTAGATGAAAAAGATGGCATCAAGGACGGCTCCTAGGTCTCTGCCTTGTGCCAGGTGGTGGCTGTGGTGTCCATCACAGAGCTAGGCAACACTGCAAGAGGGTCAGGTCTGGAGAGAAAAGATCATGGTTCTGCTCTTGGGCATGTAGAATTTGAGGTGCCTTTGAAATATCCAAGTGTAATGTGAATTATATAATGCAGACCTCATAGGTAGAAATTTTAGGCTCACTTATGTTTTCTTTTTAAAAACTCTTCTTCCAAAACTACATCTCAAGATATAATTGTATGAAGCAGACAAAAGAATGTGGGCTTGCCTGGCCGGCGTGGCTCAGTGGTTGAATATCAACCTACGATCCAGGAGATCAGGGTTCAATTCCCGGGTTGAGGGCTCAATCCCCAGTGGGGGGCGTGCAAGGAGGCAGCTGATCAATGACTCTCTCATCATTGATGTTTCTATCTCTCTCTCTCCCCTCCCTTCCTCTCTCTGAAATCAATAAAGATACATTTTTTTAAAAAAATTAAGAAAAAGAAGAATCTGGGTTTTAAAATCAGAAAAGCTAGGGTTGGAACCATCCCTTACTGGCTCTGTGCTCAGGAACATGAACCTAATCTGACTGGTTTCCATTTCCTCCCCTACTATCTAGGAACATGGTGAAGGTGAAAAGAAATAGCACTTGAGAAGTGCCTGGAATAGTGTGAGTTCTCAGCAAAGCGAAGCCAGGCCATGTTCATACTTTTTGTATGCCCCATAGCAGCTGGTACTGTCCTCCTGACCAAGGAGGTCCATCAATATCTAGTATATTAAACTGACTTGAAACATTCTGAAAACTGTCAGTAAACCACCGTTTCCTCTTGCGAGAAAACCACTAGCTCACGAAATCATTCTTCTACTTGGCATCCTCTTGAAGTGACACCCAGATATGACTTCTGCACAGAGCAGGTCTTACCCTCTTCACCCACACACCCTGGTCTACCTCCCAGTCTTGGGAGTATCTATTACTTGGCAGGGCCAACGACTACCGAGAGTATTTGTGTACTATCCAGAGTCCTAGGCATCCGACCCAGTTGCATGCATTTATTCTCTTGTGATCCACGTGGCTCTGAGAAAAGCCAAGGCTGGTTTTATTTCTCCCCTGGTGTTTCGAGCAGAGCAAGCGGATGGCATCTTCTCCACGCACCCTAGGATTCTCCCAGGAATACCAAGTCCTTCAGGAGGTTTGTACTGTACTTTGAGCAATAGATTGAACAAGCATCGTTCCCCCTCCTGGAGGATGTGGTTGTCACCCTCACGGTGCTGCCATCACTGGCCTTTAAGAACTGTCTTCACAGCTAAACCTGAGTGGCGTGAGTTGGCTTAATGGTGGCCCAGTTCCTCTTGACAGGATGGATGGGACTTCACTCATTTAAATATTTACTGGGCACCTGATATGTGCCAAGCACTGTAAAGAGAGTGTTCAATAAGCATGACTTCTGCCCTGGCCAGTGTGGCTCAGCTGGTTGGGGTTGCCTCGCCTGCACACAGAGAGGCTGCCGGTTTGCATCCCCCTTCAGGCCCAGGCCCAGGTTACGGACTTGAACCCAGGTGGCGGAGGAGGTATGTGGAAGGCAGCCAATCGATGTTTTGCTCCCACATAGATGTTTCTCTCTCTCTCCCTTTTGTTTCTAAGAAAAGCAATTAAAAATAATTTTTAAAAAAGAACCATGACTTCTGCCCTCAAAAAGTTCATAATCTTCAGCTGAGTGCAAGTTTGGGCAGAGGGGTAGAAAAACAAGTAAAATGCATAAATGTAGAAGTATCCATTGTGATAAGAGAAGAAAACATATGAAGAAGGTCCCCTTTAGGTTAGATGACCAGAGAAGGCCTCAAGAACAGGTAGCATTTAAACTGGTTAACTTAGAGAGGCTTAAAGTCCATTCTTACCTGGGCACCCTGAGCCAAACTCACCATTTGAGCCACTCGGGGTGCTTTAAAAATATGTTTAACTGGTGCTTATAAATAATAAAAAGAGCAACACGTTTCATACTTATATTGTGACTTCTATCAAGGAAGAGAAATAAAATATTATTCCTAGGCATGTTGGTTAAAAAAAGGTTGGAGGTCTGATGAATAAATACCATTTATGATGAAAAATGAAGTACATTATAAACTATTGAAACTAGTATCTATCAGCTGGCTTGACATTTCCAAAATGGTCTAGAAAATAATAGAATCATTAGGATAATCATGAAACATCCTAAGGTGATGAGTGATTTTCATTTGGATGCATCAATTGTTCAATAAACATTTATTAAATCCCCACCACTTGCCAGGGATAGTGCTGAGTTCCAAGAAGACAAAGATAAATAAAACATGATGCCTAACCTTTTCCATTGACAAATATTAGCTAAACACCTAGGATGTGCTTACCACTCCCTCAAGTAGGTCACAGTATTGCTTCTTTTGATCGCTGCTGTTTTGTTTCCTTACTTTATCAACAGATGTTATGACTGAATGATCCATCGATTATGATAGTGGGCATGTTTTTTGGTGTGTTTTTTTAAGAAAGACAGAAGTGTGTATTAAATGTTGAAAACCCACTACCTAACCGTTGACTCTACTGCATTTTTGTGTGCCTATCTGTGAAGCAAAAAAGCACATTTTTTATGGCTAGCTATAACTGTATCCCTTTCACAAACCCCTTGCTCAGAGTTACTGAATGGCAAAGATTTAAATGTCACCTTTTTCTTACAAAATGGATGAACTTTCTACCGTCCTGTCTTTTAGTCCTGGAACTTCAGTTTCAACTCAAGTCAATTATCCTCCCTAGCCCCCCAGAATTCCAACCCTTGATTGAACCTCAACCGAAAGACATACACCCCCATCTTTTCATGGGAGCAAGGCTGTACACTCAGTGCTTTATGTTTCATTACAACTTCACAACCGACTTTCTACAACGCCTAGAGAAAACAAGTCTCAGTAGCTCACTGCTCACCCATTATGTAAACTTCCAAGCAAACCTTTGTTTATTCAGTCCCACAAATAACACAGCAGACTTTCTATAAGAAGACGCTTCATGTAGTCTTCCATTTAAACATGGGTTTGTCTTAACTTAAATGATAATACCAAGGTACTATCAGCGAACTAATGTGTAACCATGTCTCAACTGTTAGCTATGTTTCAAATCTTCCCGAGAGCAATCCGGTTTGGGTAGGATTCCTGTGTTTCCTTGTATCATCATCTCCTGTATACTCCTCTGATGAAGTTAGACACAAGTGAGCACAATTGAGAATGGGACACACAGAATCCAGCCTGTTTTCTCTGGCCGAATCTCTTACACTGGAAGGAGCCTGACTGGATAAAACACTTCATCAATAGCAGCTAATTGTTTACTACACGGTACCCTTCAAAAATGTCATTAATAGATTAAGTTTAAAGTTTATTTTTAAATAGAAAAATCCTGAACAAAAGGCTAGGTTTCTCTCCTCCCTGATTTCCCTTCCAATTTAGAAGAATTGCCAGATATGTCCACGACTGAACAGCTGAGCTACATAATGTACAGTTCTAACTGGGCAGCTTCTACAAAAATAAAAGGACTCCTTCCAACTCTGGTTAATGTACTTGATACAAAGAGAACATGTTTCTGCAACAAATGCATTTAGAACTTGGCGTTTTACAGAGTAACTAATGAGGGCTCTAGCCATAGGAAAAAAATTATTTTTCCAGGATATTAAATGTTCTGACTCACCATTTAACAGAAGTACAAGCAAAATGCAAATGCAAATGAAATGTATACACATTTATAACTTTATCGGCTGTATGACAGGGCCACCTTTGGCTTCTGGCGCTTTATTTACCAGGAAGAGGAGCTTGGAAAACCAGCATACATTTGTATTTCTCTTCAAATAGTTCCCTGTCTCCAAGCACTGGTTGAAGTAAAGTTTTAATTCTAGGTCTGTTGATCTATATAGCCATGAGAAACACAGTGAATAGATAAAAACAGACAAATTTTTCTTCTTAAAAGTAAAAAAAAAAAAAATTCACCTTCACCATAAAACCTCAGGCACAATCTTGAATATGAACCTTCATAAAAATTCCACATTAGCCCTGGTCCTCCTGCTAAACATCTGTGTGACTGTGAGCAAGCCATTCCACCTCTCCAAGCCTCAGCTGTCTTACCCATAAAAGGTGTGAGTGTCTGAACTAGTTAGTTAATATGTGAATTCTCTAATCAGAAAGAAATACACCTCAATCCCCAATGACTGGGTCTGTTAATAATATTTAAGACCCATTCTAATTCTTTGCCATCATTCCTCTAAATACAGAAACACTACTTTTCAGTACACAGGAAAGAGAGGTGAAAAGAGAAATCTTAAAGGGAACAGAAACTAGTTTGGTTTTGTTAATTAGGTTCCTCCTCTGAAACCATGAGCTGGTATTAGCATCTGCTGAAATTTACTCAAATATTTTTAAAAAGAGTGGTTGGTTTCTCCCTCTCAAGGCATACTCTTTCATAAAATGGCACAAGTCAATTTCTAGCGATGTATCCTTCAGTGGGCTACACATTACTAACACCTCAGGGGGTGGGGGGAGGCAAGCCCAAGAGCACGTCATAGATGACATGAGTCTATTGTCTACATGGAGTAAGAATAACTCTTCTTTGTATGATGTGTTCAGGAAGGAGAGCAACAATGGGTACCTATACCTGCCAGCTTCAGGAGGCACACCTCTTGTAGGTAAATTATCTTATGGGTCAGGAGATGTTGGGAATTTACATGATGAGATGCTTGTGATTTTTTTTAAAGAGTTATTTCATTCACCTCCTTCATTCAACAGCTATTTATTTGGTACTTACAGTATGTAAACCCCAAAGCTAAAAATATAACCAAATAAAGATACTGAGTTGACTATCTGGAATTTTCAAGTAAATCCTGACCTGTATTTTAGAGTAGTCCAGTCCCCCCAAATATTTTCAAGTCAAACAGTGAAATACTAAACTATAGATGCTGAGCTAAAGTACATTTGGAATTTTCTTTCCCTTCATTAAGTGGTATGTGGTGAAGGGGATGGAGGAGTAAATGACAGGTGAAACAGAGAATTAGTTAAATCCCTAGTTAATATAGGGTCAAAAAGCCTTTTTTTTTTTTTTCTCTAGAGAAAAATGGTAATATTGAATTACAAACACACTGATCAGCGTTATAGAATGCTAAAACTGGAAAGAGAAGCCTAATTCAACACAAACCTCTTGTTTCACATGTGGGAGACTTAGGGCTCAGAGGTGATATGATTTGGCGCAGGTCGTACAGACAAATATAGTGCCAGAACTAGAACCCAGGCCACCAGCAGGCACGCTGAGCAGTCCCTAGTGTATTGCAGCATCTGTGATGTGTCCTAATTGCTATCGGAAGTGGAACACTGGCATAATCCACAAAGCAACCGTCTAGGTATCGGGAGCTCTGGGTTCTAGTCTTGTACACTCCGCTGGATTACCCATGAAACTATGGACAACCCCCATCACCTGTGCAAACCTCACTATCCTCGGCTGTCCAGTGCGAACAGTAATTCACAGTGAGACTGTGCAGACCAAAATAAATCCAGAAGCTCTGGCCACTGTAAAAAATGTTACACAAGTACAAAACCAGCACTGGGTGGTGACCGTGGTGGCCGTGGCGTGGGTTATTTTAGAAAATCTTGCTGTGACTCCAGTTCCAGTCACCTGCTACCTTGCAAAGACCCTGGCCCTGTGAGCCGCACGTTCCTCCTGCAAGTATGGGGTTAATAATCTTTGTCCTGCCTCTCTCAGAAGTGGTCAGAATTAAATGAGAACGCTGAAAAGCATTTACGAAGAGTAAGGAACGGATGCAGATTTAAGGTGTCATTATTAAATGCCCCTAGTCTTAATTTGGACAAAAATGTAACAGGGTTTAATCATTCAGTTCTTAATAGTTTCCTTCTTCAGTAAGACATCACTGCAGGTCAGCCTCACACTTACCAGCTTTCTCATCAGTCCTCATCCGTCTCCACTCACACTGCTGTTCACAGAGCACACCCCTGCCCTGGCTCCAGATCCTGCGTGACGCTCACTCAACTGGCATGAAGTTGGCTGAGAAAGGGTTTGTTTTTTTCCTTCCAGGGCCTCCTTGCAGCTGGAAATACTCTGACAAAAGCTTCCATGAACACTATTCTACTTCACATTAGAGTGGCCATGAAACCAACCCTTCTGCTTTTCTCCGCTGGACTGCAGGACGCCAGCCTTTCCACAGAAGGAAAGCAGCCTGGGCGGATGAACCTCACCAGACGGGCAACGGGGGTTCCCCAAACCTACCCTCAGGAGTGCTGATGAGGGGGCGGCTTCTCCTCTGCAGGACAGTAACACACTCTGAGGCCCAACCGGTCCCTCCGATCATTCACCTTATAGCTGGGGCCTCCAGCAGGCTGAGAATGTCACAGAAACGCTGGGGGCGGGTGGGCGCGGGGGGGGGGGGTTGCAACACTCTACCTTTAAAAAACATCAGAGAAACTAGCATTTCTTTGCTGAGAGCCCTGGTTCTCAGCCCATAAGATGAAAGAATTCATCAGCCTACCCAAACAACTTCTCTGGAACAGGTTTCTATCCGACCACGGGGGGCATGAGAGACAGGTAAACTGGGGGGGCGGAGGGGGGCGGCGGGGTAAGACTTGACAATAGGCTCATTTGCATAGACGGCGAGAAGCAGACTTTTGGGGTCTTCTGCTTTGGCGACTCCTGGCCCCGGCCTGGCAGCCCAAGCCCTGCCAGGTCCCTCTCCGTGGCCCCACAGCCCCCGCCACCCCTCCCGCCCGGCGGGGAGAGGCTGAGACGCAGGAGCCTGGTGCAGCGTTAGCCCGGGGCCGTACCGCACCTGTTCCGTCCGGCTCCCGCGCCAGAGGCGGCCAGAGCGCCGGCCCGAGAGCCCCCGAGATCCCAGGGGTGCCCAACAAGTTCGCCGCCCGTTAGGGTGGTGGGAGATGTCTCCCGCTACTGCCAGACTCAGCTCGTCCCCCCGAAAAAATATAGGACGGGGCTCCTGCTTAAGTAAACCCAGAGTGATCCCCGAGTGTCACTGCGGCCCCGGGGATCGGAGAGCGCCGAGCGGGCGGGCACCCCGGGAATGAAGGTCCCGCTTCGGCAGCCACGCGCACCCCCCGGACCCCACCTCCAGCACAACGCGGACCCGGTGGGCGCCCAGAGAGACCGCCAGTTCTCGTCAGAGACACAGAGTCCCCGAACCCGAGCCCAAAGGGGGTCCAGGGAGGAGGGGCCGGGGACGCGCAGGAAACTTACCTCTCTCGGGCAGCATTCGGGCGCCTCCGTGCCGAGACCAGTTGCGCCACAGTCTGCAAGTTATCGGGGTGTTGCTGCTGCTCCTCAGCAAAGGGAGAGAAGTGCGGGCGAGGGGCGGGGGGGGCGGCGGGCCGGAGGCGGGGCGGGGGCGCAGCGCGGGGAGTCCGCAGGTGCCGGGGCCGAGCCGCGGGGCCAAACGCGCCCCGGCCGCGCCTGGGCGGGGGCGCGCGGCTGCGAGTGTGCAATGCGCGCGCGCCGCGGCGAGCGTGTGTCCCCGCTTTCCCCTTCCTTCCCGCCGGTCCTTCGGTCAGGTCGGCGGCGAGCGGACGCCGAAGCGCCGGCCCCTCGGAGCGGCTCCGCCGCCCGCGCAGCCTCGCCGCGCACTCGGGGCCGCGGGCGGACGAGCAGCGGCGCCCCCGGCTGGGGCGCGGGTCCCGGCGCCGTACGCGCCCGAGTCGCAGCGAGGCGCGGGGAGAGCGGGCTGCGCCGGGGCCGCGCGGCTCGGGGAGGCTGCAGGCCCCGCCCGCCGGCGCCCAGGCTCTTCCCCTTTTCTCTCCACCCCCTCGCTCCATCCCGCACGCCCCGCAGGGAAGCCAGACGCGCTGGCCGCGGCCGCGGCGGCGGAGCCGGTCGGTGCGTGTGGACCCCGCGCTCGGGCTCGCGGCCGGTGCCGGGACCCGGAGCAGGGGCCGCACGGGCCCCTGGATCTGGCCGGTTCCCCCAGGGCTCCGGAGCTAGCCCGGAGCTTCCCGGCGGTTTTCGAAACCCTGCGTCCTGGCTGAAAAGGGCTGTGTCTGGGATAGGGCTCCCCCTTCCCCAGGGCGTTGAACTCCGCACCCTGGGCGCCTACGCGCTGGACTCGGCTTGCGGCAAAGCCCGCGCCGGAGCGCCGGCGCCGCATCCGCCGGGAAGGGATAGGCTAGGGTCCCCGGCGCGGCGTCTCCCCTTCTAAGGACCCCAGGTGCTCCCAGGAAATAAGACCTACCCAACAGGTAGGGAAGGGCTGGCGAGGGAGTCCCAGCAGGGGGAGGGCTGGAGGCCACAGGGCCCAAGTGGGCAGTGCTGGGGCTGGGGGCCAAGTCCCACCCAGAGCGCCGAGCGCGCGTGGGGCACCTTCATCTCACCTGCTGTCAGCCCAGCTACAGAAAGGGCGGGGGCAGATCTGCAGGACTCTCCTGGGGGAAGATGCTTTCATGGAGGCTACAGCTAAATTTACTCAATAGGAACCGAAAAGTGAGCGGATCTTTCCCAGATGAGCCGAAAGCAAGTGGTAGTTCCCAGCCCCATTACTTCCTTCCACTTTACCCTTGTTTAAAATGGAAACAGCCCTGCCCCGTGTGGCTCAGACGGTTGGAGCATCCTCCCGTGCTCCCTCGGGCCGCGGGTTCGATTCCCGGGAGGGCGCCTCCCCAGGTTGCCCTTGGGTCCCTGGTCCGGCGCGTGGTGGAGGCAACTGCTCCTGTTCTCCTGCGGGTCGCATCGACGTTTCTCTCTCCCTCCCCCTCTCCATCTCCTTTCCTCTCTTAAAACAACAACAATAACAAACCACTGAAGGAAAACATGAGATGAGTACCTTCTGTCCAAGGAAGACCAGCAATTCATGGTCCTTATTTTCAGATATCGCTGGCCTGGTGAGCTAATAGAGCTTTCTGTTTGTAAAGGATACTCCCTAAGTTCTCAGCAAATGAAACCCCTCTTTTCAGTCCTGAAATCTTTTTATACCTCTCCACCCCCACCATGGGGAAGTTTTGTTACGGTTTAATCTCAGCTCAGAATGGAGTGCAATAATTCCTTGGTAACACAAATAACCTATATTCTTAGATTTTCCCCAGCCTACTTCTTCCAGATGTATCTGGGGTTTTAGGGCGTCACTTATTTAGGATCTGTAAAACGCGTCTGGTTTTATCCTGGCATCCTAAATCTTCAGAGCGCAGAGCAGCAACACATGTCTAGTCCAGGTTGCTCATTTTGCGGAAGAGAATAGGAGCACCCAAAGATATCAAGTGACCCAAGGGCCAGAACACCGGGTCCCTTGACCCCCAACTCCTGAACAAGAAATAAACGCTGGGTTAACAAAGTTCAGCTGGGGGTTGGTAGAGGGAGGGGGGCAGTGGAGGAAAGAGGAACAGAGGAAAGAACTTTAGGGGCCTGGTTGTGAATCACTGTAAGCAGCACACCACTGCAAGTAGCAGGCAGGCTGGGCTCTGGAAATAGTAAACCCAGTCTCCTCTCCTCGGCTCCTCAGACTCTGCTCTGAAACCCCTGGAGAGGAAAATGAATCTGCTTCCCAGAGAGGCAGTGATAAGTGAAAATGCAAAGTCAGTTCTCAGTATTTCCTGGGAATGCAGGAGAGGTAAACACAGGTAAATTCATTTTAAATCACAGTGGATCAGAGATGGTCACACACATTACATACAAATGCACACATACATGTGTACACACAGCCCTCCTTTCCCATTAAGGGCCTGAGTGATTCCTTTCTGTAAAGCACAGATGCCAACAGTCTTCACTTTCCAGAGAGAATTCACAAAGCAGGCTGACCACTAGCTATTTAGAGAGCTAACTCTATTTAACAGGATTCTAAACAACTCTACCAAGAGCCTTAAGATTATCATTATCGTGAATTAATTAATGGAACAAGGGACCACATAGTGTGAAACCTGATATCTCTTCCCTATTCTCTCTAAATCTATCAACAAGAATTTGGGAGCATCACCCTCTTTTGGAAGTAAACCAAGATCAATATCACCAGCAATAATGACTTGGCAAGAAAATCTGGAAACATTTCAAAATCAGAAAATGCTCATCTGATTGTTTTACTTAATTTCAAGTATAATTTCAAGTATAATGTTTCTAGATCTTAGTCCAAAAATCTTAATAATGCTATTTAATACTCCCCTGTAAGGAATATGCATAGATTCCTTGTAGTAGATTTGATAGCATTAATGGCTCCAAGTAATGACCTCCCCTTATTCAGGTTTTTTCCCCTCTGACTTTGTAGTACCTTCCTTCTGTGCTCTGCTGTGAACATAAAACTTTCTAAAAAAGAAGGCCCATTTTTCAAGAAAGTTTGTGCATTTCTGCTTTTGTTCTTAGAATCCTGCCATAACCATGAGAACAAGCCCACTGGAGATGAAAGGCCCTGTGGAGCAGAGCTGAGTCATCATGGCTGAGCGCGTCCTTGACCAGACAGCCCTCAGATGCCTACAGAGGTACAAGCAAGTCCAAGTGAGATCAGCCAGGCTTGGTCCATATCAGCAGAACCACCCGCCCAACTGATAGATTCATTAGAAATAATACATTTTTACTGTTTTAAGTCACCACTTCAATTATCTATTGCTACATAACAACCGTCCCCAAACTAGTAGTTCAAACCACCATCATTTACTACTTGTCATGATTCTGTGAGTCAACTGGACTCAGCCGGGCGTTGGCTAGGGTCACTCACTTGGCATCTCAGCTGGAAGGTCGGAGAAGTCTTCATTCACACATCAGGCATCTCACTCGGTCTGCTTCCACGTGACCTCTGTCTTTCCAGGTCACTAGCTTGGGCTTCCTTATAGCATGTGGTCCTTTCAGCAGGATGGTCAGACTTCTTACCTGGCAGCTGGCTTTGAGGGTGGAACTGGACACTGCCAGTCTACTTAAGGACTGAGCCTGGAAGTTCTAGAACATCCACTTCATTCTATTGGACAAAGCAGTCACAAGACCAACCAGATTTAAGAGAAGAGGAGATAGATTCACACTTTTGGTTTTGGGGGAAGCATGTATGTATAACAATAAAAGGGCCCATTCCAGCCATTAGGGGGAGACTATCTCACCTGCTAAGTTTTGGGGTGGTTGTTTTACCCCACTAGCTAAATTCTTCTAAGCTATGTGGCTTTGGGATAGTTACAGATCCTTTCTGGACCTTCTATGAAATGAGGAAGGTTGGGTTTCTCTAGGTTGCTAATGCATATTTAACTTTTTCTTTAGTGATGTCTCAAGGGCAAACTGAAGTTCCATACATATCCAGAAAGGAGTTGCCAGAGGGAATTTGTGGAGCATTGGTTAACTATGGGTGCTTCTAGCAGGTCATCTGTATCTATCCTTCAACTAGGAAAAAGCCCTCAAGAACCCGCATGAAAGGCATGCATTGCGGTGAGTCCAAGCAGCTTGGGCGGTGGGACAAGGGGCAGGGGCTAGGCAGCCCAGTTTTGCAAAGGCTCTGGGCCCGCCTCGGGCCCCCAGGCCCCCAGCAAGTGCCTCCCTGTGACCACGCCTGCATGGTGCTCAAGGGGATGGTCAGCACCGTTGAGGGGGTGGTGAAGAAGGAGCCCCGAGAGGACATCTTCGAGGTTATCAGCTATACCTGCTCCTGCAAAAGCGGAAACGAAGCAAAAAAGGCAACAGGAAAGGATAAATCTGCAGACAGAAAAAGGGCAAACAAAGGGAAGAGGGGAGTAAAGGGAAAACTGGCCAAAGTGGGTAACCAGGAACCCAAAGATCTACCTGCAGAAAACAGAGAAACTGAAAATGAGGGGAGTCCAACCTTGGATAAAGCAGGAGAGAAAGAAGCCCAGTCTGATAAATTTCATGTACCAAGTCTCATCAGTGGTCCCTGTCTCCCTTGTACAATCCAGAGGAGTATTTTTATCAACTATTTTGTAAATGCAAGGGTTTTAGTAGCTCTAGAAACATTTTTAAGGAGGGAATTCTACCTCATCCCATTTTTTTTAAGTGTAAATGCTTTTTTTAAAGAGGTGAAATCATATGCTGGTTGTTTATTTTTTGGTATAACCAGAAAATAGTGGGATATTTAATACAGGATGCTTTGATTGTCTTGGGTGTCAGCTTAACGTTCCCTAAATGGGGGTCGTTTTTATATCCTGTAATACAAAGCATAGTAGATGGCAATTTGGAGTCAGTCGTGCATTTAATATGTCTTGAACATTTTAAATTGCTTCTATTCCCATGTTTTTGGTAGAATTGTTTCCTAAAGAAAACCACTCCTTGATCTTGGCTCTCCCTGTCAGAATTTTGTGCACTCCGTAACATCTTTGGTGTGGCAATCTATCCAGCTTCCCTAGTGACTTTGTTAGTGTGCTGTGAAAGACTGAAAATTTGATTATGTAGTATATATGATACTAAAATGTGAATTAGTGGGACTTGGATGTAACGGCGTATCAACATTTGAACATATTGCTACTTGCTATTCCATTAAGGAAAATTAACCTCCAAATTTTAAGTTGGAAAATCACTGGAATAACTTTAGGAAAGTATCACAACTACATGACTAAGTTTTTGGTACACATGTTAAAAATTATGTACAAATTGAAACATATTCTCAAAACAACCAATAAAACGTCAATTATGAGAGAGAGAAAAAAAGAAAGGCAGAAAGGCATGTGTTACCTTCACGGACATCAGACAGTGAAGGAGAGGATGCATCCTTCACAGCTCCTGAATGATCATCTTTCATGACATTGTCCTCTCCTTCTGGAAACTTCATTTTTAAGCAGACAAGAAGAGCCACTGCTTAGCTGACTCCCCTCTATAACCTGAGATGCTCATTTCAGAGGGCAATATGTTCTCTAATTCCAGGTTTGCTCTTCAGGTTAGCAAAGGCTTGCAAACCTCACCCTAAGGCCCTTCCTTCTCTTCTTTCTCCTTGTGCCATCTTCCTTGCCTCTGGCTTTGCTTTCTTTTCTTGCTGCATCTTTTCTTTCTTAATCCTACTTATTTCTTTGTTCCTCCCTCCTATCAGTTTTGGAAAGAGCGTTGAACTAGAAGTCCTAGGACCTGGCCTGCTTTCCCATCCCGCCTCTGCCCCTGCAGCAGTGAAGTCCGCGTTCTCTCTGCTTCAGGTTCCTCGGCTCCAGCTTCTTGTCTGTATCATGAGAGTGTCAGGTGAGATGCCCTGAAGGGTCACACAGCTAACAGTCTATGATTCTTAACCCCGCTTTTCAACACATACAGGAGCAAAACCTGGACTCCTCCAGGTTGAATAGTAAGGACTCAGGACCCTTTAGAAGAGGTGTACACATATCTCAGACTTTCTCAAACAATTCCCAACACCTCAGTACTTGTTTGCTAAGTTTTTCATTTTTCAATGAGGAAACATGCAATTCTACCAGCTACAGGCCCCACTAAATTCATTATTCTTTGCCCAGAGGCTGGTGTCATTCTAGCCCTCAAGACCAGCTGATATTTACATTCTTCAGCCAGAAACCATGACAACTGGATGCCCAATGTTAGCAGGCATTCTGCTCTGACCCTCAAAATGTTCCCCCAAAACCTGGTAATTCATCTAAGAAATGTGAAAAGAGTGTTAAAAGAAAAACCAAAAAGGTTTCCATGACAAATTCAGCAAGATACAAAATTATGTGCATTGAGGTTATAATTATGTGAAAAAAATTGGCACATGAACAACTCCTGAAGGAAAGCAATTAAAAATCAAAGTTCTTATGCAAGGGTGGGGAAATCCTAAGAGTTAAAAAGTTTCAATGTTGTGTTGTTCTTTACATTTAAAGATGCATGTGCCATTAACACTTTTAATTTCCACCCAGCCTGTACAATCTGTTTTCTGTTGAGTTCAGTTACCCCTTTTCTCTTCAGTACTTTTTCCTTCTTAGAAACAGACTCACACATATACCTTTTCTAGGCGAATTTTCGCTTTGCCTAGAAGTTATTGAAAAAAACCAATATCAACTTAATAGTGGGTGATTTGAAGAATGAGTAAGAAGCAAGAGAATATCAGAATGGAGGGGAGAGGAAGGGAAAAAAAGTAGAGAATCGTAAGTGTGTAGCACAGAGAACCAAGCTTTGTTTCAGAAAGCATCGTAAAGACATTAAAATTTTCACACACATTTTTAATATCAAGTCTGAACTTGGATGTTAAGGAACCTGAAAGTCAAGGTCTTCCTATGAGAGAAAGCAACCCCCTTTGGGTTGGAGAGGCTCTTTTAAAAAGCTTGATGTAGGTGAAGGAGGCAGAAATGAGTCAGCAATGTTCCTCAAATCAAAACCTGGAAAATATATTGCAATTATTATACCTTGGGAAACAGTGTGTTGAAACAACTTACCCTCAAGTGACAAAAACCAGCTGTATAGAACCAGGAATAAACCCAGGGCTGCCATCGTATCGCCAGAGCAGGAGGTGGTCAGCGGAATGTGCCCTGGATTCGCCATGTCTCAGCGTAGGTCGATCATGCCACAGTCTTCTTTGTTCTCATCCGGGCAGTACTCAGTTGTCTTCTACCTCCTTGACACATGAAAATAACTTCTTATCAACAGGGAATACGTTTGACATCAGACGGGTCACAGAAAGGGGCAACAGGTCTAGGAAGAATATCAAGAAATGGAGGAATCTGTGGGGAAGACTGAAAAAGAAGGAAAGGTAATGAATTCAACAAAGACACTCAAGCTTCCTAAACAGAGGCGATAGCTGTCCATCCAGGACACCCGTGGAGCTGATGCCTTCCTGTCACCGTTTCGGGAAGGGCTCTCGGGTGCCTACCTTGAGCGAGGTTAGTTCTGCTCTGTGTGGAGGAGCAGCTTCCAGAGGCAAGGCTTGGAGTTTCTCAGTTTTGCTTTCTGAAGGGAGGTGGTGCACATGATGCTAACGACGCAATATGTGTTGAGGACCGAATGCTAACTTTAGTCAACGGGTGAAGCCCCCTCTAAGATTCCTCACATCCTCTGTGACACCTCTGAGAATGCACCTGGAAGATAGCATTGATTTGTGCTTTTACTTCTCAGAAACATTTAGGGACTTTCCTGGAATTGGAACTATTTATGTAGAACCTTACTTAGCAAGCGTCTCCTTTTGAAGATATTTGAATTTCAGTACTTTGCTAGCAAAATGCAACTCTAGTTTTTAAAGTATGTTTTTATTGATTTTAGAGAAAGAGAGAAATAGAGAGAGGTAGAAACATTGATCAGAGAGAAACATCAACATCAACTGGCTCCCTCCTGCACTCCCCACACTGGGGATCAAGCCCACAACCCGAGCATGTGCCCTGACTGGGGATCGAACCATCAACCTATTGGTGCGATAGGACAGCACTCAACCAACTGAGCCACACCAGGCGGGCTGGAGCTCTCATTTTGACACCTCCCGAAAGACATTGTCCACAAGCTGTCACAGCAAGCTAGAATATTTTGCTGGGGCAGGGGATAGAAAAAGGAAATATGTTATGCTAACTGGTATAACATACAACTCTCAGTCCTCGGTGGATTAATACAATAAGGCTCATTTCTTATTCATATCTCTGTTCGACATGATTTGTTGACAGGGTTGACTATATTCAGGGACCCTGGCTCCTTTCATCTGCGACACTATTATTTTTAACATTTGGCCTCCAAAATCCCTGCTGAACTGGAAGAAAGAAAAAAAAAAAGATGCCAGGTATGGAAGTGGTAAATGTCACATCCACCCACATTCCACCTGCCAGAACTCAGCCACGGCCCCACCTGATGACAAGGAGCCTGGAAACGCGTGTGGAACGGCTGTGCCCGGGCGAAGAGCACAGCACACGCATCGGTGAGCCCTGGGTTCCCTGCCTGATGCGCTGCATTAAAGACAAGGCATCATCTTAAGCTTGTTCCTGAACAGCTCTGATTGGAGACGGGGAGGGAGAGTCTCCAGCAGTCAGGCTTATTCTCCTGTGCTTGCACCTGGGTGTCTTCTCCAGATTTTTAGCCCATTGTGTGTGTGTGGATGGCATTGCTCTCTTGGAAGTGTTGTGGACATACACGAAAACATAAGGAGTCAGTAGCTTACATTGTTACAGAAAATTGAACACTTGAGGCAAATGCAAGAAGTGCCTCCCAGAGCTTCTGCCATCAGGAGAGGGCTTTCGCTTCCATTATCTTGGGAGGAGATAGAATCTGTGCAACCGGCTTTCGCTGCCACTAGAAACTCTGGAGCCTTCGGGAGGAAAGAAAAGGAACGTAAGTCCCAGCTCCACCTGCGGCCACCCTGTCTGATGGCTCAGGCGATGGCGGGAGAAAGGGGTGTGATGAGGGAAAGACAGGGAGGGTGGGCGAGCCAGAGGCATGTCGTTTTTCTGGCACGCACACTCTTTAAGAAAACTACAGAAGTTGGGTTAGCGTGGGGATTTACAGACGCTTTAAACCAAAAGGCAAAGCCGCACCATGGAGATGTGAGTTAGGGCTGTTGGAGAGTTGCCCAGCTTCGGCACAGTGCATAAGGCTCCTCTCCTCTGTCTTTTCCTGCGTGAAGCGGGGAGAGTGTCAGACCGAGGCAATGGACCCGGCTGCACCCGCTCCAAGTTCTGCTATCTCTCCTTGGTTTGTATCTCCCACTGGCTGGGGACATTGTGTGTATGTGTGTGTGTAACTTAATATTTTTCCTTAAATCCAAAGTAGTGAGTGTAGGAAAGGAGTCCTCGATTGTCACCATTCTGCACACTGAGAAATGCAGTGATGTTTCTTCTAGAGATTTTAAGAAGAAATGGTTAAAGAGGTTTGTTTCATATGCAGGGGCTTATTTATGATATCATGATAAGAATAAAAGGCATAATTTGAACTTGACCATATAGTACAATTTCAAAAAAGTACAGAAACTCTAGAAAAATGTCCTGGAAGAAAATCTGCTAAAATGTTAGCTGTTGTTGCCTTCAGGTTAATGTGTCTGCTTTAAAAAAAGAAAAAAATTCTCATGCTACTTTTTCAAATCAGAAAATGATAATTGAGGGAATATATTAACATTTGACGATGACAAAAAATTTATATATGTTTTAAGAATTTAGAAAAAATTATAAAGGCTAAAAGAAATTATTCAATTTTCTTTACTCAGAAACTACCCTCTGCAACATTTGGTATTTGCTTACTGTGCTTTAAAACATTTTATACTTTTTTTTTTTTTAGGTTAAAATAACGTGCACAGGGCAAAGGATCTGAATAGACATTTCTCTAAAGACATTTCACATGCCCAAGAAGCACGTGAAAAGCACCTCAGCATTATTAGCTACTAGACAAAATGCAAATCAAAATCACAGTGAGATACCACTTCACACCCACTAGGGTGGCTAGAATCAGAAAGACATAAAACAAGCGTTGGTGAGGATGTGGAGACACTGGAACCCTCATACAGTGTTGGTGGGAATATAAAAAGGTACAATGTTTTAGGAAACAGTCTGACAGTTCCTCAGAAGGTTAAACATGGAGTTACCATACGACCCATCAGTTTCATTGCGAGGTATTTGCCCAAGAGAAATGAAAACATATATTCACATGGCACCTTGTACATAAATGTTCATGCAGCATTATTAATAACAGCCAAAAAGAGGAAAAGAAAAGAAAAGAGATCCCAAATCTCCAATAACTGATAAATAGATAAATAAAATGTAGTATATCCATATAATGGAATATTATTTGGCAAAAAAAGGAATAAAGTACTGATACATGCTACTACGTGGATGAATCTTGAAAACATTATGCTAACTGAAAAAGGCCAGATATTAAAGACCACATGTTGTATGATTTCATTTCTATGAAATGTTCAGAATGGGCAAATATATTAAGATGGAAAACAGGTGAGTGGTTGCCTAGGACTGGGAAGAGGGGCCCTTGATGGGGAAATGGGGAGTGACTACTAATGGGTACTGGATTTTTGGGGGAGGTGATGAAATGTTCTAAAATTGATAGCCACGATGGATGTACAACTTTAAATATACTGAAAAACATGGAATTGTACATTTTAAAAGGGTGAATTAAATAAAATGCTAATTCCTACTCTGTTTATGGCTCCTGTGTAACAATCAGTAACGCGGGCTCTTCAGCCTTGGGTAAAACCCAACTGCAGCTGCCTTCAGTGTTCCATGGATTTAAGGGTGGGCAGAGTTTTAGGAAAGAGGGCCCCCAAGTTTCAAACTCTGTCTGTAGGATCTTGGCAAGACAGGCACAGGAGATGGTGTCAGTTAATGGTCTCAATTGTTCCATGAGTTGCAGCTATAACAAAAGCTCAGTCCTTTACTTGTACTGAAATGAAAGTGTGAAAATAGGGGTTGGGATGGGGAAAAAATGAAACAGCTGGAAAAATCTTGCCTGGTTCTGCTGCTATAGAGTTCATTGTGGCCACAAGGATGACAGTCCTGGGGTCACCCTTCCATTTTCTTAAAATGTATCATTCTTAGATTCCCCTGTTTGTTCTCCAGTTTGGGTATCCTGAATTATGGCTGATATATGTTTTAAATTATATTCTATAAGAATTTTTCAAACTCCTTTTATTTTATAAAATTAAGCAAAATGAACAAAGCATACATAGAACTATAAAACCAGAACATTTCAAGAAAATCCTAATTATTCTGCCACTACCCTGGTCCAAGGGGCCATCACCTCTTGCTTAGATGACCACAAGCACCTCTTAACTAGAGTCCTTGCTTCAGCTACGGCTTCCTTAAAATCTATTTGCCAAACACTGCATAGTGTGATCTTTAAAACAGTGGCTATCAGATCTTGTCACTCTGCTACTTAAAATCTTCCAAAGGCTTTCCTCTGTCTTACAATAAAAGTCAAACTTTTTACTGTGGCCTTCAAGGCCCTACCATGATCTGATAAAAAAACACACATCTTTGGAATCATTGCAGACCACTCTGTCCCTTGCTCCCTAGAGTTTCAGTCATACTTGCCTCTTTCTTTCTGTTTCACGAACATGCTAAACTATGTCATGCTCAGGGAATTTAGACTTGCTGTTCCCTTGGCTGGGAAGGCTGTTAACCTGGGTCTCCCTCAGCTCTCTCCTCTGTTCATGTGAACCTTGACTCCTACACATCATTTCCTGCGAGAGCTCTTTCCTGACCATTGTGCTGAAAGATTTATGGTCACCACCTTTCCTCCAGAGTGCCTGCACACACACACACACACACACACCAGTGTTACTCAATGTATTCATATATATGAGGTAAAGGGCTTAGGACAGTGCATTACAAGTCTTCAGTATTGTTAGGCCTTTTTCCATCATTTATCTCATATTATCTAAATTTCTCTTACGCATTTATGCACTTATTTTTCTATGGCTGGCTTACCTCTTCTCATTGTTAGCTCCATAAGGACAGGGACCATGATTGTTTCATTCATTTATATATTTCTAGCACCTAGAATAAAGCCTGGCACATGGTAGGTGCTCCATAGCCATTGTTGAAAAGATGAACTAACTATAGAAAAATATATACATATATGGCAAAGAATACTGGAATAAAAGTCTGAGTAGTGGGATTCTTGAGGGACTTGTTTTCTTCTCTCTAGTTTTTCAATATTCCAGATTTTTACATAGAGCTTGTATTCTCTTTAATTGTAAAAAAAAAGGAGTTAATTTTTGCAAAAAGACATGTTTGTGTGCCATATAGAAAGTCAGTTGGTCAGTTTCTGCAGGCATGCGGCAGGTTGCAATCTCTGGACCTGGGTATAACTATAACCACTTCTTAAATCAGAAGTCATCTGACAGTCTTCAGGAAGAACTGTTAATGCTGTGTCCCTTAGTGTGTGAACATGTATGTAGGCCCTGGTGAAAGCCCCTTGAGAGGTTTTACACGTCTCGTTCCATCAGCAGCCACGTGTCATGTGATCAGCCACCCGCCTCTTTATCTCTAGCTTCTTAAGTCAGGATTTCTGTTCAGCTACAGACCTGCACACTGTGGAGGTCAGTCAAGGCCAGGCCCCCAGTAGGAATGACTCACACCCTGCTCCGTGGTCTGGGCTGAGCACAGTCTGGAGCACAGTGATCACTGTGATTTTCCCGGCCCGGCTCCCAGGAGGTGGGGCTCATTCTCTGAAACACTGATCCATGAAAAAACCCTGAAGCAGCCACTAAAAGGGTGTTTGGCATTTAGATTTAAAAAGAAGCTTCTACTCTCTGGTCCTATCCGGGTGGTTCTGATTCAATGTTGACTGCCCAATGTGAACATGCTTTTTAGGCTTGTCCAAAGGAGGGCAATCATTATGATTAAAAAAAATTATTGTGAAAGATTGCAAACATAAATACAAGTGTGAACAATAATACAATAAACAATTGCAATACCAGGGTTAAGCTTAATAAAATTTTTACATGTCTCATTTGCTTTGGAGTCCCTTGTCTTAAAAAAATTACAGATACAGTATATCCATCTCCAATTCCATTCCTTTCCCTGGTCCGCAGGGGCAATCAGTATCATAAAGTAGCCATTTATGATTTCCTGCACATGGTTTTATATATCCCTGTATCCATCAACTTCATTGAATTGTTTTGCTTGTTTTCAGCCTTTACATAAAGGTTGCCATACCTCACATACCCTTTTTCAACCTTTTCATGTTGTTGCTCAGCATTGTATGCACACGATTTGTCTTTGCTGATGCATGTAGTGGTCGGTGGTTTGTGTCAATATGACTAGGCTACAGTCCCCAGTTAAGCAGTGAAACACTACTCGAGGTGTTGCTGTGAAGGTATTCCGTGGATGTGATTAAAATCCGTCATCAGTTGACTTTAAATAAAGGAGATTATTTTAGATAATTTGAGTGGATCTAAATCAATCCGTTAAAAGGCGTTAAGAACAGGGCCCGGGCTTCTCTGAAGAAAGGGCTTCTGATTGTACCGGCAGCCAGAGCTCCTGCTTGACAGCCCCAGCCCGCCCTTCCTGAGGGCCCCTCTATGGGTTTCAGACTTGCCTCGCCGGGAGCACAGTTGTTTCAGCCAATTCCTTGCAGTAAACCTCCTACCACATACCTCCCACTGGCTCTGTTCCTCTGGCTGAACCCTGACTGACACAATGTGTGGACCTCTGATTCACTTCGTGTTGCTGTATAGTAGGAATCCGAAAACTTCTCTTGTGAAAGCCGGTCAATATTTTAGGCCCTGTGGGCTCTACAGTCTCTGCTGCAACTACTCAATGATTCTTTACAGCACAAGAGCTGCCGCAGACAGCACATCAAGGGATGATGGTGGCTGGGTTTCAATGACGATGTATTTACGCAAATGGGCACTGGGCTGGATTTCACCCATGGCCTACAGTTTGATAGCCCCGGCTCTGCTGATGCCATTGTCTGAAGAAACCACAATTTACCTATTCTCCTCTTGATGGACATTTGCTACGTTTCCCCCTCACTACACAATGCTTTACCTAACATTCTGTATGCATTTCTTTTTGTGTGTGTACATGTTCAGAGTTTTGCTCCATCTATCTAAAAGTGGAATTTCTGGGTCACGTGGTATATGAATCTTCAACCGAACTAGACTTGGGCCAAATTACATGCGAAAGAAATCATTCCCATTTACACTCTTATCGGTCGGCCAGGAGAGTCCCAGATTCTCCACGTCCTCCATGCCACTTGGAGTGTCAAACTTAGATTTACAATGTGGCGGATATAAAATCACATTTCATCAGAGTTTTCATTTGCATCTCCCTAAAATGTGAGAAGCATCTTTCCACTGGGTTGTTTTCCATCCATACATCCTCTTTGATCAAGTGTCAGTTTAGATCTTTTGGCCACTTAAAAAATTGAGTTTTGTTTCTTATTATTGAGTTTTGTGAGCTTTTCATATGTGTGTGTGTGTGTGTGTATCACTGATGCAAGTAAGTTGTTGGATATGCAGTTTGCAAATATTTCTCCCAGTCTGTAGCTCATTTTTTTATTTTCTGAAGTGCCTTTTACAGAGAACAAATTATTAATGTTGATGAAACCAGATTCATCTCTTTGTTCTTTTATGGATTATGTTTCTGGCAACATATCTAAGAAATCTTTACTTAACCCAAGGTCAAAAGGATTTTTTTTAAATGTTATCTTTAGAAGTTTTATATTTTTAGATTAGGCTTATTACGCATTTTTAGTTAATATTTGAATATAATACAGGATATGGGTCAAGGTTCTTCTTTTTTTTCCCCCTTGCATGTGGATGCCAATTGTTCCAGCACTATCTGTTGAAAAGACTCTCTCTATTTCCTTTGCATCTTTGTCAAAAATCAATTGACATATAGGTCTGGGTCCATTTCTGGGCGCTCTGTTGTGCTCCATTGATCTACATGTCTATCCTTTGCCAATACAACGCTGTCTTGATTACTGGAGCTTTCTGGCAATTTTTGAAATCAGGTGGCATGCCAACTCATTTTGTTCCTCATTTTCAAAACTGTCCTGACTGTTCTAATTCCTTTGCCATCCCTTATCAGTTTTAGAATCAGGTTGTTGACATCTACAAAAAAATCCTGCCAAGATTTTTATTAGGATTGTGTTATCTGTAGATCAATGTAGACCTGACATTATAACAATGAACACAGTATGTGTCTTTTGATATATTTAGTTCATTGTTTCTTTCATCCGTGTTTTCCAGTTTTCACCATATAGAATCTGCACATATTCTGTTAGATTTATACCTAAATATTCTTTTTTTTGATGCAAGTTATAAGTGGTACTTTTAAAAATATTGCTTTCTAATTGTTCATTGCTAGTATATAGAAATACGATTGATTTTTGTATATTGACCTTGAATTTTAATTGAGTTATTTCATCAATGATTTTATTCCCCATCATTCACCAAGTCCTATCACTTAAGTATTGAACTTTCTGGACTGCTCCTCTATTTTCTTATCTTTTTCTCTCCTTGTCATTTTGCTCTACCGTCTGGGAGATTTTCTCAGCTTTATCTTCTAAGCCCTCTTTTAAATTATTTTTATTTCTGCTATGAAAAACTCTTTCCCCAAAAGCTCTTTTTGTTTTCTAAATTTCCTTTATGATAGCATCCTGTGCTGATTTCATGGATGCAATATCTTCTGTCTCTCTGCAGATAGGTATTACAGTTTATGGAGATGATGTTTTCCTGTCCCCAAACAGCCTGTTTCTTCCCAGTTCTGTTTTCATTTGTTCAGTTTGATCTTTGGAGGCCTTCCTAGGTTGTCTGGTGATCTTCACTGTGCTCATGTTGAAGAATGGGGGAGCTAAAATGCTGATTGGAATCTCTGTGGGTGGGCATAGTGCTTGTTAACTGTGAGTGACCCTCTAGGATATCTGGGTAGGTTTTTTCTTCTTTATTGTTGAGTCTATTACAGATGTCCCCATTCCCCCCCCACCTTTGCCCACTTCCACCCACCCGCTGCCCCTCCCCAGCCCTTCACCACACTATTGAATGTGTCCCTGGGCTATGCATACATGCATTTATGTTCTTTGGTTAATCTCTTCCTCTCCCCTCCCACTTTCCCACCCCCTCTGAGATCTGTTATTCTGTTCCATGCATCCATGTCTCTGGACCTGTGTTGTTCGTCAGTTAATTTTCTTCATTAGTTTCCACAAATAAGTGAGATCATGTGATATTTCTCTTTCTCTGTCTGGCTTATTTCGTGTAGGGTTTTTTGATGCTAGTGTCTGGGCAGGGTAAATGCCTGGCCAGCGGTGTTCTGGAAGCTCAGTGGGAGAAGAGGGCATGAGGTCTCCGTTAAGTACTCAGTACACTTACTGTCACTTAATTTCCCTGTTATTGGCAAGATTCCCACTCCTATCTTAAAGAAAAAAAGGAATTTGTTTATTGAATGAGTTACAAATCTTTCACCACAAAGAATCTGAACAATAACCGAAGAGATAACACAAAGAGATAACACGCGGAGAACCACTGTTGTAGAGCTGCAGGAACCCTGAGATGGAGAGGAAGCAGGGCTTCCTGCTTACACTGCTGGCTGGTAAACCCCTTTCCTGGACCTCCTCTCTCTGGCTTCATTCATAAGCCCAATAATCCAGTGTAAGAGGTTTATTATTTGAATAAGCTCTTTAGTTTTTACAAACTCTAAGTGCATTTCTTAGGCTTTTAAAACTTAACACCCGCTTGTTTATTGTGAGCAGGTGAGGTGTGCACCAAATCAATTTTCTATTGATATGTCTCAGGTGCGCAAAGAGTGTGAGTCATAGAATCATATTTCCCCAGCATGAACCGGGATCCCTCCTATTTCCCAGAAACATTTTTTTTCTCTCCTATAACACAACTCTGAAACACAGCTTGATGAGGAAGAATCTGAACAATAACCAAAGCTAATATGATTCTGTGGGACGTCACTGACCATGAAAATATCTTAGGTAACCAGAGACCTCCAGCAGTACTTTTGGTAAATAGGACGGGAGGGAGGCTTCAGTGGGTTTGCTTCCTTGTTTTCATTCAAGACTCAAATGCTGGGCCTCAACTTAGTGCCTCGCACATGTCATCCAGTCTTGAAAGATGAGAAGGTGGAGAAAGGAGGAAAGAGGGTTCTAGACAGGAAGGAATTGTCAGGTAATCTGGCTTACCTGGAGGAATGGCAGGGACGCTGGAGGGGCTAGAGGATGGGGGTGGGTTTGCGGGCTGGGGTGCAGGGAGAGCAGGGGTTGGCAGAGACGAGTGAAACAACCCACCCAGGAGATGGCCCAAGGGGAGCAAAAAAGGACAGGATGAAACCCAACTGGGTGATTTAGAAGATGAATGAGAGCAAAGGCACCAAGTAAGGAAACAATGGCGGTAATAAAAATAGCAACCAAATTATCAATGCTAATTAGTATGCCACACGCTTCAATACATTATCTGCAATCTTCATCCAGCCTCCCAGAGAGGCAGCACCCTTCCTGCAGTACAGATGCAAAAGCAGAGGTTCCCAGAAACCCGGGGTGGCAAAGTCTGGCTGCCTCGAGTGTCAAGCTGCCTTCTGTCACACCAGGCTGCCTCCCGATTCCTGCCTAGTTTATTCAAACAACTCAGCCAGCCAGCCAGCCAGCTAGCTAGTACCTACTAACCTCTAACCTATATGCTGAAAACAACAAAAATATTTGTCACCAAGTGGCAGAGAAACCTACACTGTTTTAAAATCCATTTACTTTCTGAAAATATTGTTGATAGGTCTGCCAGCTCTTTGATGCTACTTTTGAATGTGAGCCTCTCTTAGGTGGGTTGATAGAGGCCCAGCCATCCCGACTTAAACATCAGGTCACAAGTGAGACCAGGGAAGCTCTCCTTCAGAGCAGTCAAATCTGCCACCCAAACTTGTCAAGAGCAGGAGTAACAACCCCCCCCCCCTCCAGTGTAAGGTATGGAGTGTTGCAGAGTTACAAAATAGTGTTTAACGACCTCAGCTGCTATTTAGATTTATAATCGCCTGTCGCCGATGTGGGAAATGCCCACAAAGAATCTTGCCCCTTACAACGGCAGTCATGCTGTTATGGCCTATGATGTGTTGTGGGCTATGGACAGCTGCAACATTTAACCCAGGTCCCTTTCCGTGTAAACCCTCCCCAGTGCATTTAGGGAGACATTCAAAATCTTTACCGTATTTCTTCTTGAAGCCTCACCCACCAGTGCCATTTGCACCGGCCTCTCCCTTGCACTTCCCGGCAGGCTTGTGTATGTGCTGCCACCGCTTCCTGGAAGCCTTCCCCCTACTCTTTCCGGGGTTAACCCCTTGTATCCATTATGTTCAGTTTGAATAGCAACTTCTAAGAGAGGCCCTAATTCCACCTTAATTAAAGTAGCTTCTCGCTGTAATCCTCCAGCTCGGCCCCTTCTTTCCACTGCGGCACTTATTACAAATGAAAACGTATTTTTGTTTATTTTTCTGATTGCCTTTCTAGTTTTGTTCTTGTGCTAATGTGAGCTCCCTGAAGGCATGGGGCTATCTGCCCTAAATGTCGTATGTGCCCTGCCCTCTGCACAGTGCCTGGCAACAGTAGTGGTTCAATATATATATGATGAGTAAACGAAAGTCAAAATTACAAACACAGGTTCACGCTGCATGTTCTAACAGTGAACTGGGGCTTCTTTTTATTAGTATTGATTGACTGAGTTTAGAGATAGAGAGGAAGAGTGAGAGAGAGATTTCTTGTTCTACTTATTTAAGCATTCATTGGTTGATTCCTGTATGTGTCCTGACTGGGGGTCAAACCTGCAATCTTGGCCTGTCGGGATGGTGCTCTAACCAACTGAGCTACCTGGCCAGGGTGAACTGGGATTTCTTAAAATCTTAAAATTCTGAGTCGATGCATTTGTGTGTTGAGGATTTTTTAAATTCCACCTTCTATCAGATGTTCAGCAGGATAATTTCTAATTATGAGAATTCTATGGGATAATGTTCACTGATTTCCTCATGAGCAAGTATCAGCTACTGATAATGTTTCCCATGTAAGACAGACTAGGCATTGGTCCAAATGAATCACACAGGTGAATTTGTTCTGAATTCCTGGACTACCGAAAAGGCCAAACAAAGAATCACATGGCTCTTTCCTCATCACTTGCATAATTGCCCTGCCAAAGGTTTAATTCTTGTAGGTGTTGTAGCTCTTGATATAACAAATAACGAGCGTTTGTTAGAAAACTAAATTACCTACAGTCCCCTTCCAGAAATGGAAAATGAAAGTGTTGCAGCTACAATATCATAGTTTTGCTTTGCTTCTGGGATATAGACTCTCCATGCAAATTAGGAAAAATCTTCAGCTTCAAAGATATGAGGCTGAACTCAACAAAAACAGGCTATAGACAAATAAGAATCCTCATGAAATCTGGAATTTGGAGTGCTGCTCCGGTACTGTGTATCATCAGAAACCTATTGTTCATGCCATTGCTAAGCAACAGGTAGCTGCATCCATTCTTTATTTTATTATGCTGCGATTCTCTTCTTGTTCCTCCCTTTTGTCTTGCTCAGCTTCTTCTTTGGGATCATTTCCTCTGGCTACTGCTTGGTGTTAATGTCCCCTGGAGCTCTGCCCTCAACCCCCTTCTCAGCCTGTATTGTCTCCTTAAGCCATCTGGACACACAATTTCATGGTTTCAATCCCACCTGAATGCTGATAGGACTCAAACCTTCATTTTCAGCTGGGGGAATCTCTCCTCAGATCTACATACCCAACAGTCTATTAAATAAGTTCTCCCGAATGTGCTGCAAGAAACTCAGATTCAACATTTCCAATATCAAACTCAGGAACAACCCCTGGCTTTCAAAACTTCCTGCTCCAAGCAGACTCCTTTGAGGCATCCGATTTGGAGACACACATATTTCTAACTCACATACTGAATGTGAGGGGCATAGATAGTAAAATAATTAAAATATTAGAATTGACCTATGGTTCCTATTAAAGTGACTCATACACTCCAGGTTTCTGTGTCCCATTCTGCTGAGCTCAGTCACTGCCTCTCTGACGCTGGCTCTGTCTCTTCCTCTCAAAAAAATAAAAAAATAAAAAAATAAATTTAAAAAGTTTAAAAAAAATATTTCAATATGAGAGTGATTCAGAGTATAAACAAATTCTGAGCGATAGAAGGACAACATCTATTTATCCTCAGAATGTTGTCTGAATTAGTCAGGGTAAGCTATGCTATGCTGCTTTAACAAAAATCCAAGAAGAAACAAAGAATAATCTCAGCAACTTAAAACTATATATTATTTCTCCTGTAACAGTCAAATATGATTGGCAGTTTGGTTCATGGATAGGTGAGTTACTCAGGACAAAGTGGAACTCAGGGGGGAAAAAATTCTGCTCTTCTTGCTATGCAGGATACCATCACTCAACCCAGTTTCTTAAGCCTGAAACTTGGGGATCATTCTCAACGTACCCATCTTCTTTACCCCCACATCTTGCCATACTCCAAATGTTTTCCATTCTACTTGCTGAATATTTATTGGACGTGTCCTCTATTCTATGTTCTCTTCTTTGGTTCAGGCCCTCACAGAATAAAAGAGTAAATACTTTTTTACTTTTAGATGGACATTGTTCTAAGCACTTTGCATAAATTTCCCTTTAAATCTGCACAGTTATCTTATCAGTTGTTATTTTATTTTACAAGCCCCATTTTCAGGTGAGGACATTGAGGCACAGAGAAGCTGAATAACATCCCAGCTAGTAACCAACAGAGCTGGGGTTTGAATGCAAGAGTCTACTCCATACATAAGCCCTAGGATATGCTGCCTCCATAATATCTAACCTGCGATCCTGCAATAGTCCCCTAGATGTTCCTGCTGCTGCTTCTTTCTTATTCTTCTGCATCCCTACAAATAGGCACCCAAATGATCCCTCAGTAACGCAAACTGGATTAAACTTGTTTGAAACCATTGAATGGTTCCTCATCTCCTGGAGTGAGATAAATGAGAGGGAGGAGTCAAGTATGGCTCCCAGACTGGTGATTTGACAGACCCATTCATGGAGGCGTGGAGTACGAGAGGAGGAACAGGTTGGGTGGGGAAAGGAGGGACGGGGAATGAGTTCATACTTGGAAATGTTTGAGATTGTGGTGCTTTTGCAGCCAAGTGGGGATATCCCACAGAATATATTCAAAGTTCAGGAAGAAAAAGTTTTGAGTTGGAGATAAAGCATGAAAAACCATTAACATATAAATGTTAAGTTAAAGAAGAGGGAGAAATGACTAAGGATAGACCTCCTGAAGAATATGCATTTAAGACATAGGAGGAAATGCTAGTGAAGGGACCAGGCAAATGCTTAGATGTCCATATTCACAGAAAAGAAGTCAGGAAGTCAGAATGCCCTTAGATACGTAGATACTGGTGTCTGAATTTAAGAAGTAGGGGTATGCTAAGACCACGGAAGAGCACGGTTGCCTGTGTGTGAGCCATACAGTGACCCACAGCTTCTCTATAGCCAGAGGAGGAACAGATTGGTTGAGGAAGGGGGGCTATAGCTATAGCAGGCTATAGCTTTAATGAATGAAGAACATGACTTAAAAAAAAATCTCTGGTATAAAGTCAGGGACATTGAATATAGTTGAGGGGTGGTATGAACACATATATGAATTGCAAATCATTATCCCTTGCAGAACACTGTTCTCGAATATTTTCCTTAATGTGCTAGCATTTATGTATTTGAATTAACCTAACCCCCAGCATGTATATTTTCAGATTTTCATTTTGGGAAGGGAACACTCCTATACCCCATGAAACTCATTAAAAATACACAAATCCAAGCATTGCAATTGTATTGAAGTTTTATCATGTTTCCTAAAAGAGAGAGATAATGCAAGGAAGAGAACTGAAGCCTTTTCTAAAGATGGATTTTCTAAAGGCTTTATTCCTAAAGCCTTCTGTAGCAATTCTTTGGTCCTCGTGGCTGGGAATGTTTATCTATATGTTTATGTAATATGCAGTCCCACAGTATCCAAGCACCTGGAAAATCTAATTAGCCTGGTCTTGATTGACTGTGCTGGATAATGCCGTAGTCCTCAGTCTGTTCTTCATCTCTTACAGCGTGCTTACTGATATGAAAATGAAGACACAGTAAGAGTTTCCATGAGCAGCTGCCAAACGGGCTTCTTATGGTATCTTGTCTGCACAGAATAATTGCCCATAAATAAGGAGGGCTCTCCACCAATCAGGGGCTGGGAATTAGACTGCTCCTGAGGAGAAATTACAGCAAGTTTTTATGACTACAGCCCACTTACAGCATTAGTGGCAGAGCATTTTCCAACCCTTGCTGGGGGCAGCCCACCAGCAAACAGCATTGCATGGGATGAAGACATTTAAGACGTGTTCTGTTTTGTTTTCTTATCATTTAGCAAAATGCTGCCACCACCTTTGGCACTGGCACTGAAAGCCAACGAAATCCATCCTATAGAAATGGTCTAAACTACCCATTGTAGGAGTTGGGGGAGCTTGATTGGGACATTGATTAATTGACTGGAGCAAAGCCAGCTTAACCATGAAGATTTCAGGCTCCTCACCAGCTTGGGCCTTTTCCAAGGTCTTGCATTCATAATTTCATGGTTATCCATTTACGTTCTTTATCTTAAAGAGAACCCTAAAACTTGTGTAAGCTACAGGCCCCACAAAATCTGGATCTGTCCCTGAGCTTGGGTCAGGTTGTTCCCTGTGGCTGAACCCACTGACCAGTTGTTCTGCAGGATCCATTCACTCCCATTCTTCTCAGTGAGCCACCCAGCCACCCCCACTCCAAGTTTTAGCTGGGCATAACTGCCAATCTAGAGGCTATATTTCCCAGCCTTGTTAGAAGCTGGGTGGAGCCATATGACTAGGATTTTGTCAGTGGGATGTGAGCACTAGTAACGTGCACTTTCTAAGGATGTGCACTACCCTTTTTTCGCTCCTGCTTTCTTAGTGGCTGGCAAAAGGCATTTATGGGTGCAACCACCTTCAACCCAGAGAGGAAAGCTATGTGTTAATGATAGCGGGTAATGATAGACCACATACCTCTGGACTGTTACTTGAGAGATATAAGCTCATATCTATTTAAGCCTCTATAGTTTTGGAGTCTTTTGTTACAGCAGCATGACCTGTACCCTTCACTGCCAGGGGGCCCACTGGGTCAGGGTTTATTTCCAAGGCAATGAGAAATGGAGGGAGTTGAAAGAGTAAGGTTGAGCCAAAGCCTTTGAAGGATATCAAAGTGTCGGAGGCCAGAGAGACAGGTACCAATACGAGTGGCCAGGTGAGGAGTCGTGATTAATAGAGGATTCAGAGTCAGGAAGCTGGTGGACACCTGAAGAGAGAGGGAGTGAGATAGGTCGGTCCCCGAGCATCACCTTTGCTGCCATGACTTGACACTGGGGCTTAGGTGAACTGAGCTGGGTTAGGAGAGGAATGAATGAAGAAAGCTAAGTTACCAGGCTTTGTGCTGCCTGACCCCCACCCCCAGCTGGTGGAACCAAGGATGAGTAACTGATCCTAAGCTATCCCTTACAAGTTGTCTTGTAGTCCTGCATTTATCTTCCCACAGGCGTGTTCTATTCTTAATGGGGCTGACTATCCTAATCACACCCTTTCTCATATGGAGTTTTTAAAAATTATTATTGATATTTAGAGAGAGGAAGGGAGGGACAGAGAAAGAGAGAGTGAGAGTGAGAGAGATATATCGATGTGAGAGAGAAACATGATCGGTTGCCTCCTGTACACACCCCAACCGGGGATGGAACCTGCAACCTGGGTATGTGCGCTGACCGGACGTTGAACCCATATCCTTTCTGTGCAAGCGATGACACTCCAACCAACTGAGCCACACAGGCCAGGGCTCTCATAGGGAGTCTTAGTAAGAGATCTAGAAAGAAAGAATCAGCTGTTGGCAGCAGAGGAATAAGCGAAAAGACGCTAAGGAAGAAGACAGAAAACGAGATGAAGCCACCAGGCAAAGAAGCAGAAAGGAGTCAGGAAAGGCAGAAGGTGGGTGGAGGAGCTGAGTCACGAGCGTGGCTCATGTCTTCTTAGGTTCCCAGACCTTTGGATGGAGGGTTCGAGCTACTGCTGTACCTCATACTTCCGGAGTTCTTCACGAGATGGCCTGGATTTGCCACTCTGAGGAAATGTCTCGCTTTTTTTACTTGTCTGTGTAACCATCCAATAAGCCCCTTTAACAGAGACTGAATTGTTCGAAAGATACAAAACTGAGGTCACCAGAAAATCCTGTATTGTATCTTTTCTACAGTTTCCATTCCTTTCTCAATCTGCACTCACTGTCTTCATGACAAAGCTACCAAATGAAGGAGACTAAAGGTGAAGCCAGAGTTATTTTTTTTGGTCACAGAGGTATGATGTTGGAAAAGTCAAGGAAGGGATGGAGCATGCATCTCCCTTCTTTGGATATAATTTTTCCAGAGGAACCTCAGCAGAATGACACAGTGTCACTGTTCATGTTCACAGCAGATACAAATTTAGAATAGTTTGTGTGTATTTAGTCTCACTGCTGGGAGAGCTGTTGGAACATTACATGCTATTCTGGTTCCCTCCAGCGAATGCCAGCTCTGCTGGAGGGAGGGGAGGGGGGTTTACACTGAGCTCAGAAGACATCTACTTTAACCAGCCGTTTTCCTGAAAAGGAAAGACGATGCCTCAGTAACACCTGGCCAGTGCCTGCCAGCCCCTCGCAAAGGCACCTGCAGGTCACCTCGCTTTGATGTTCCCCCACCAGAGACTCCACATGCTGGGGCGCAGAGCATCATTTTCTCACTGCTGCTCTCCTCAGTTCCCAGGCCGGTGAGGAGGACTTCCAGGTCCCAGTTCTGCACGTAAGGAGCTAGGAAATCGCCTCTCTATCCCACAACAGGCAAAAGACTGAACAGACTGAAAAATCAAAACTCTTCTTTCATCTGTAACAGAGGAAGGACACGGGGCAAATCACTGTCCCCAAGACTGAAGAGACAGGCAGACAGAGGGTCAGGCAGCTTCCCAGAGACTCTGACCTGCTTGGGAGCAGTGCCAGGAGGGAAGCCGGAGCTGACTGACGAATGGCTGAAGCTCATTGTGGACAACTCTGAGCGTTAAAAACTCTGTTAGGGGGGACCCCTTGGGTCTCCACAATATTGTGAGATTTACCTCCAGGAGCTCAGCCAGGTTCCCATAGTAAATGTTGAGAAAAATCCTCTTGGGCTTCTGGTAGGGGGAGGGGAAAGCAACCACTTTGAAATACTCCAGGGTACTCTGTTCTTCTTAACAAGGTCCACACTCAGGAGAAACTATTAGCAGGAACCCAAGCTGCTGGGGTATTATCAGAGCCTAACTGACCTGGTCAGGGGAAAATAGCTCAATCCAGCCCACTCTGGCCAGCCTGTTCCATCTTAGGGGTTGGGGGAGACCGCAAACACTTGGGAAGTTCACAGTCCAGAGGCGCAGACTCACCAAAGGACTGAGACCTAATCACAGGACTATAGAGTGCTTCCCTTCCCCCCCACCTATCATCACATTACTAAAGAACTATTCACGGCAGTTCCTTTTACCTGGTACACCAGGTCCAGCTGTCAAGAAAAAAAATTAAAAGGCAAAAGCACAATGTGAAGAGACAGAGCAAGCCCCAGAACCAGACACACAAAGGTGCTGGGAAAACCCAACCAGTGAGTCCTCACCGACTGGTCCCCCGCTTCTTCCGATGCTGAGGGATGGAGGAGCACATGGGCTTTGAGGCTGTGCTGCCTGGTTTTGAGTCCCTGTTGGCTTTTCTTTAGTTATTTGATTTCAGGCAAGTTATTTTATCTTAGTGAGCTTCAGCTTTCTGAAGTGTGAGATCTCAACAGTAATAGTATCTCCTTGTAGTGCTTTAAGGATAATTGAGTTACTACATTGAAGTCCAGCGGTTGGCACATGCTAGGTACTCAATAAATGTTTCCCATTATGTCCAATCAATCTCCAAGTTCTAGCAGTTTTCAATTTATTCAGGGTCCTTTCTGTTACCACCATTACTGTCTAATGATCTTATCTTTATGTAAATAAAGATAAGACCTTTGCCCTTACTTCTTCGACATTCTGCACATGGCCAGCTGAGAGCCTTCGCCATTGACTGGGTTCTGCACTAACCATTTTAGAGACATTATCTATAATCTTTGCAATACCTCCCTAAGCTAAGGTGACTATTATTCCTCCTTTTACACATGGAAGCACTGAACTCAGAGAAGTAATTTGCCCAAGGTCACACAGTTGGTAAGTGGGAGGATAAGAAACTTTGGCGATGTTATTTTTTTACACCATACTTTACTTTTTATGACACCCTGCTTTGACATTCAATACGTCATCCCCCTACTTAGAAACTTAGGTAAATAAATAAACAAATAAATGAATGACTTGGCAGTGGGGAGGGGGGAACAAGCAGAATTTGTTTTATCCTAACATGACAATTTAGCCCAAAATTAACTTTCCACTCTAATATTTGGTACTTCTTAGCCCCAACCCAGTATTCTAGCCAGGCTAATCTCACCACCCCACACAGGCCACAGCCAATTCCCTTTCTAAATGTTTGTGACAGTTATCCAGTTGGAATGCTAGCATCACATTCATCTAAAATAAAAAATCATACCTACCCTTCAGGTTATATCTCAAACTCCACTTCCTTCATGAGGCCAACATGATTGTTTAGAATTATGAAGGGCCTGACATTTCACCTTACTTGCAAGGCCATAGTTTAGCCAGTTACAGTTTCATGGAGGTGGCAAAAGACTAGGAACTCCTAGGTCAGAGACAAAGGATAGTAGTAGTGATAGTACCTGCATTTATGTGCCAGTTCCCCAAGTCCTTATGCCCATGGGGTGATATGAAGAGGGCCAGGCCACACCTGCATACACAGTAGGCTGCATTACACGAGAGAAGCACAGAGCTCAGGGAACTCAAATATTTTATAATGGACAGTAAACATGCCTCCCTTTCACTTTGTCTTCCAAAGCTGGAAGCAAATCTGTACTGTGCTTCACAGAGATATTATCTCTATTTCCAAATATTGTTCACGTATACAAATACCCTTGAAAAGACAGTCTAGAACAAAAGCAGTCAGTGCCTCTGCTCACAAGGTGGACAGAAATGTGAGTCCTTTGGAGAATGGTCTCCCAAAACTGATAACCCAGCCAACATTGATATTGCTTTCCTCTGAGACTTTAACATAGTATTTCTCTAGCTTGAGTGATGTACAAAGCCCTTTAAAAACAAACAGCCTGGCCCTCATGGCTCAGCGGCTGAGCATCGTCCTAGGATCCAGGAGATCACGGTTCGATTCCTAGTCAGGGCGCATGCCCAGGTTGTGGGTTCGCAGCCGATCAATGACTCTCTCATCATTGATGTTTCAATTCTCACTCTCCCTCTCCTTTCCTCTCTCTGAAATCAATAAAGATATATTTTTTTAAAAGTTTAAAAACAAAGAAACAAATTCTCATGTACTCCCTAGGGTTCACTTAAGCACTTGTATTATAACATTATTTAAGTACAGGTAAACCTAGGTGTATTCTCATTGTGCTCAAAGCTTTCACACACTACACAAAGGGAAAAAAGAACATAAATTAAATGCAAACCCAAACAAGAAAATCAATCAATTGCATATTTATAATATTAAATTAATGTTATAGAAATTATTGTTTGGCTAAAACTAAATTGTTGATGTAGGATTTGGTAGTTAAAAAGAAAAATGACAACTTTCAGCCCTACCCCTTGACCTTCAAGGAGGGCAGGGCTAGAAGTTGAATCAGTTGTCAATGGTCTATAATTTAATCAATCAAGCTTATGTAATGAGAGTTTCATAAATCACAAAAGGATAAGGTTCAGAACTTTTGGGGTGCAGAATTCATCCACATGCCTGGAGGGTGGGTGCACCCCAGTTCCACAGAGACAGAAGCTCTTGTACTTATGTACCTCTTCATCTGGCTGTTCTCCTGTATCCTTTATAATAAACTGATAAATGTTTAAAAAAGTCCAAATCTACATTTATCCTGCTCTTGTGGGTTTTTTTTAAATTTCTATAAATATCAATGTGAATAATGCTTATTTGTGAAGTATTTTGTACAAAATTATATTAATAACAATAAGATTTTGCTTGTTAATTCAGGGTAACCATATATTTAACCAAAATTAAAAGGCAATTTCAATGTTGCAGCACTCTATAAACTCTGAGAAGATATCACATCCACTTAATATTTGTTAGTTTTACTGAATTACCACAATCTGGACTATATGTGTTTCTCTTATCTAATTATTGGTATTAGCATAGGAAAATCATATCTGAAGTTTATTTTTGCTAACAGATATCAAAAATGAATTTCTAGTTTTAGTAAGGAGTTAAGTATTATAATGTTGAAATAGAGTATTTTAACCACAACTTTTTCAGTGTATACTTAAAGTGTTAAGTACATTCACCCTGTTGTGCAACCAATCTCCAGAAATCTTTCCTTCTTGCAAAACATCAGCTCTACGTATATTAAACAATAACCCCTCAGTCTCCTGCCCTGCCCCCTACAACCACCATTCTACTTCCCGTCTGCGTGAATTTTACTACTCCAGGTACTTCATGTAAGTAGAATCCTTTTTGTGACTGGCCCTCTACTTTGGACATAGAATAAAACACACACACACACACACGCACACCAGATTAGCCTTAGACAGTCACCAGCCCTGGAAGCAGCACTTGAGGGCTGCGTGTAAAGATCTTTCCTGTTCTGAACTCACACACGTGGTGCTGTTCTCTTTGCCACCCGGTTCCCATCATGCTGACCTGTCAACAAGTTAAAATGTTGCCTCCATTCCTTTTCTTTTCCCAGGCTGAAAGCGATTAGATTAGACTGGAAAGAAATAAGTCTTTCCATCCATGAAATGATGCACTGTGGTTCTTAATCTTTCTGAGGGTTTTGGGTAAGAACTTCTGAGGATTTGATGAAAGGTATGTACCCTTTCCCAGAAAAACACACAGGAAGGCCTACTTTTGCACGTAGTTTCAGGGAATTTGTAAACACTGATTTAATTTGGGTTCCTTCAAAAATAGTCCCTGAGATAAGGATTTGGGTACAGTAGTTTATTTGGGAGGCAATCCCAGGGAACGTGAAGAAGAATGAAAGCAGAGAAGGGAGGAAAGAGTGTGTTGTTAAAAGGTGTGTTAATTAGTGGGTACAACTGTGTGTAACAGGGGCACAGTGTTGCTGGGGGATCTCTGAGACCATGTGCAGAACATACCTTAGAATTGTCCCACCCACCGAGGAGTGAAAAAACTGGATGTCTATCAATCAAATCTTGCCTTCATTGGTCAAGGGCTCTAGTGCAAATGTCCAGCTATCCCAGCCTGCCCTGCCCTGCAAGCATGCTCCAGCAGCCACAGAAAACCCTCGGGGAGGAGAGAGAGGTGTTTGAGAAGAAGGCTTCTAGGTGCATGGAAATCCTCGCCAAAGCTGAAGGTAACCTCTGGGTGGGCTGAGGGGATGTGGGTGGGGCACTAACACTGCTATAGATCTTGGGAGATTCACTCATGCACAGAATCTTTGGAACAGGATCACTAACATCCCTTCCAGGCACAATAGCCTATTGTTCTATTTAAGCAGCAACCAACTTGTTTGCACTATTGGGCCTAATTTTTTGATCAGATATTTAAGTAGACCCTCTCCCAAGCAGCCTGTAATAGACACGCATGCTGAGGTTGTGCCGGTCCTGCACAATTTAACGCAGCCCCACCTGTGCACACGACCCAGCTATCATCATTTACTCCAGGCGTTCATTCTGACAGCAGTGAGCAGAAGGCCTGACCTGGTGGGCTCATGTGCTTACTTCCATGGTTTATGGGAGTGAGGCACGCGGCGGGGATCTGCACAAAGCTAAATGGAAATGGCCTCACTGCCACCTCAGATTGGCTTCTGTTATTCATTTCCTCTGCTTCATAGTTAAAGCCACAGAGGTGGCAGTCAGTTTCATGAGCAATAAACCAGAAACAACACGGGGACCTTAGTGATAAAATGGAATTTTTTAAAAGTCCCAAGCATAAGCATCAGGACTTTTTGGTGTTGGCTCTTCTAATTATCACATTGGAGGAAGTGGGAGCAGAGCAAGAATAGAGAAGAGCTGAGACCTTAGGGTTGTTAGGGTTGAATTGTCCCCTCCCCCCAAAAAAGATGTTGAAGTCCTAACCCCTGGTACCTTGAATGGGACCTTATTTGGAAATTGAATCTTTGCAGATGATCAAGTTAAGATTGGGTCATTAAGGTGGGCCCTAATCCAATATATGACCATGTCCTTACAAAGAGGGGAAATTTAGACACAGACAGACATATACAGGAGAAAGACAATGTGAAGACATAGGGAGAAAATGGCCAAAGAATGCCTTAGAATAGATTCTCCTCCACAGCCCTCAGAAGGAAACAACCCTGCCAACTCCTTGATCTTTGGGAATACACCTTTGCCCTTCCTGTTTACAAGTCTCTCCCTAGACCAGTCTAAAGCCCCTCAAGAAATTTTATTCTCCACATCCTGTATCCCCACATGCCTGGAACACTATAGCACTCCAAGGATGTTTGAGCATGAATGGGTAAACGGCTAAATGTCACATGGCTCTGGCCTCAGTGTTGCGATGCTCAACCAGTCACAAGCCCTTCCCAACTGCTGGTCCTGCTGACCACGTTCCTACCTAAGAAGCCAGACCCTACCATCACCCTGAGCCCAGGAAATATGTGCACAGCCCCAAGACGCAAGCTAATTTTTGTCTTAATATCAAAACCATGCCTTTTATGCCTCTATCCATCTACCATCCGTCCATCAATCCACCAATCCAACCATTCATTTCTTCAACAAAAATTGTTGAGCCTTCTTATATTGTATCAGGCATAGTTACTGATGCAATAATAAAAAAGAATGAAAAAAAAATTGAAAATTCTTTGTACTCAGAGAGGTCAAAACCTAGTGTGAAGACCATCAGGGAGGCAAATCTAATGCAGAGGGACAAATACTCTGATGGGATAAGGTCCGGGTGTTGTTGGTAGATAGGAGGCCCTTCAACACAGTCAGAGCAAAGGGGAAAGTTAACCTAGAATTCTGAAAGGGGTCAGCTCCGCACAGTGGTGGGGGGAGTTAGAGGGCAAGTCCAGGAAAAGAGAACAGGGCCCGTTCATGGGTAGTGTGACCTCCAGTTGCCTGTACTTAGACTTAACTTTCTTGAATCCTTTGCCTGATGCTGGTGACTCAGAGATATGTGGTGTGATGGTTTAGACTCACAGCATCACTTCTTGCTCTGTCCTTTAATCCAGTCATGTTCTTTATCTTCTTTATGTTCTCTCACTGTTCCTTCCCCCTCCCCAAGCTTGGACTTCAGTTTGTTTCCTTGCTTAAAGCCTATATTAGTTTCCTAGGGCTGCAGTAACGAAGTTCCAAGAACTGGGTGGTTTACACAACATAAATCTATCACCTCACAGTTCTGGAGACCAGAAGTCCACGCTCAAGGTGTCAGCAGGGTTGGTTCCTTCTGAGGAAGGTCATAGGGTTGTTGTGAAGACTAAATGAGACATTTAATGTGAATCACAGAGAAGGATGGCACGTAGCAAACAATAAATGCGTGTGCTATTATTAATTGCGCTAGGACAATCTTCTGACCCTTACGCCAGTATGATTTCTAACCACCTATGCCTTCAGAATAGGATGGTACTTATCTCAAAGGGGATTAGGCCTCTAGCAGTGGCCTTTCCAAGCCGTTGTTCATCACCTCTAATCAACGATTACCTTCAAAGAGTAATGGCCGCTAATCTTGGATAATGTCACTTTTGCTCACTAACTCAGAATCATTACACGGGATGGGATTCTGGGAAACATACTTCTCAGTTGACAATAGGACAGCACAGTGGTTCCTTCCCATAAAAAATTCATGACATCCTTTCTCTTGAGAATAAATAGCATGCTGTGCCATTTTATTGTATCCCACGCTGCTGACATACTAGGTAGTGAAGCATTTTTTAATAATATGGGTGGCCCGCCTTATTTAGAGGCTTAAAAAGACAACAACGTAACAGCCTAGAATAGTCATCATTTTTTTCAGAACTCAGTGTAGCTATTTGTGATCTCTTTGCGGTGTCAGCTGGAAACACAACAACTTGTATCATTAGCACGGGAAGTATGCAGTGTTGGATTATAATGTATAACAATGCTTTCCACTTCTTCTTATCCTGTGTTTTAAGAGAAGAGATGTGTGAAGGATTAGAAAATAGGTTTCCCAACAATTTTTCTTACACGTTTATTTTTAATTATTTTAATCAAATAAAGTGATACCTTCTCTTCTGGTGGTTGTCAAGAGTGGACAGACACCCTGAAAGGATTAATTCAAATACAGACACAAAAACTTTTTTCTGGTAGTTCTTAGTGTGATAATATCTTAGGCAGTTGAGATGATTTTAAGCCTTCCTTAGACACCCTTATTTTGCTACACAGAGTTGTAGAAAGAGCATGAACTTTGAAATCTAAAGGGACTGGATGGAAATCCTCCCTCTGCCACCTTCCAGCTTTGGGACTTTGCACAGTAGAACCTCCAGACTGTCCCCCATTTCTCCTTGGATGGACTCCTTCCTCTCATCCTTTCTTGGTGTATGTTTATTTTGCCAGCTTCCTATGATTAATTAATACACATTAATGTGTAAATGACATAGGAGGTGAATTCTGACCTTTAGAAAGAGGAAGTCTTCTTCATTTCCCTCTTAACCCCGCGCCCTCCTTTAATTCCACTCCATCGAGAAGATGTGATAATCTGTTTTGATCAGCAGCCCTGGATGGGTTCTAGGACAGTACATAGACTAGTGTGTGTCTCTCTTTACTAGCTTTCTTCCAGCTGGGGGACTACTTGGGATAGCATCAGCCTTTTCTTTTTCTATCTTTCCATGTTCTCTCCTTGCAACAGGCAGTCCTGGGAGGGTTAGGGAGAAGAGTATAGTGGGAAATAAGGAGATAGCTATAAGCATTCCTAGACGTGTGGCTTTTCATTGGAATGATAGGTTCTGGGGTTCATACTTAGACATATTGGGTGGGTACCCTGATACCCAGATCGGCACTTCCTCATTGAGGAATTTAACCAGAACATCATATTTTCTTGGTCTTTATCCAATTTTTATTTATCTCCCTTGTGGGGAAGGAAGGGTGACTGGTCTCAGGTAAGATCCAGCCTTCACCCCCCACCTTTGCCACTTGAAAAATGCCTTCTTAAGCTCATCCTGGCCCGTTATCCACTTCATTTGTATGGCTTATGGTGCTACTCCTCCCAGGAATGATGACATATAATGGGGGAGGACGCCTTTAACCAAACAGTGGAACTCTTTGCAAAGATGAGTTCTAGACAGTAAGTAGGGAGAGAAATCCCATGAAACGGATAGGAGATCTTCAGGTCACATGAAAGCCCGTCTCTGATGATGGGCAACCTAGGCACCTGGCCACCCTCTCAAAGGTGGTGGGTCACAGGCCATCTGGAAATAAATAAGCAGGTGGCTGAGAGCTAGATCATGCCCGTTGTCTTTAATCAGTGCCTCCTTGCTACCCACCCATTAGCCCATAGTTCATGACCTTGAGGAATCAAAAAGGTCTCTGATGAGAATTCACAGTAACAGCACAGCCAGGCCAAAGTCAATAGGATGGATCTGGGCAGGGCTGCCCACGGACATTGTTTTAGGGATCTTCAGGGCTCCCTAAGCAGCAAAATCTGGGCAACAGTAGGGGCTGGAAAAGAAATGAGGAGGCAGGCTGGCAATTCAGAATTAACATCTGTAAAGGATTTTCTTTCCTTAAATAATGTGATCGCTTATGGTAGTGGGCTTAGAATGGGATTCCTTAGCTTTTCTTCAAGAAGAAAAAACATGAACTTGTCCTCCTTTATTTCCCGTGGACATTGCCTCAAACCTGTGCAGAAATGAATTGATGTTAATTATGGGTATGCTGTCTCCTCTTTTTAAAAATTTAATAGACTTTACTTTTTAGAAAAGTTTTAGTTACACAGAAAAATTGAACAGAAGTTACAGAGATTTCCCATGTACCCCCTAGCCCCACCCATGCATAGCCTCCCCATCATCAGCACCCGCACCCGAGTGGTGCATTTACTACAAACGATGAACCTACACTGACACACCATTGTCACCCAGAGACCATAATTGACGTTAGGGTTTACCCTTGGTATTTATTGCACATTCTATGGGTTTGGGAAAATGTCCGATGACTTGTATCCACCATTATAGTACCATACGGGGTAGTTTTATTGCCCTGAAAATCCTCTGTGCTCTGCCTATCTGGCAACCACTGATCTTTTTTTTCCTGTCTCCATAGTTTTGTCTTTTCCAGAATGTCATATAGCTGGAATCACACAGTCTGTAGCCTTTTCAGATTGGCTTCTTTCACTTAAGTTTCTCCCATGTCTTTTTACGGCTTGATAGCTCATTTCCTTTTAGCACTTGAATACTATTCCATCTTCTGGATGTGCCACAGCTTATTTATCCGTCCACCTGCTGAAGGACATCTTGGTTGCCTCCAAGTTTTGGCAGTTCTGAATAAAGCTGCTATCAACATCCCCGTGTAGGTTTTTGTGTGAAAATAAGCTTCAGCTTCCTTGGGTAAAGACCAAGGAGGAGCACAGTTGCTAGATTATACAGAAAGAGCATGTTTAGTTTCGTGAGAAGCCAATGAACTGCCTCGCAGGCGGCCGCGCCTTCTTACATGCCCACCGCCGACGGCCCCCTTTCACACCGGCCGCTCTCCCGACCGTGAAGAAGCGCTGTCTGTAGAGCTGTTCCCCTCCGTTAGCACGTGTGATAAAAGGAAAGTGAAGTTACCAAAGCAACTTCAAGACATTAAAGAAAAGCAAAGTTGTTCCTGCTTAGAGAAGAAGTTGAAGTCATCCCCGAGAAAAACGTGGGTGGCCCACACGGTCTGGAACCGTCTGTGTGCGGCTGGATTTGCCTGTCGGCAGAGCTCACCACTACAATTATTTACCTGGTGACGGTTCTTCGCCGCCTCCTCTTTCCCCCTCCTTCTGTTCCTCTTTTTTTTTTTTTTTGAGGGGTGAGGGTAGGGCAGTAGTTAGGTAGGTTTTAAAAATATAATTATAGATTCAATTTCTTTAATGGTCGTAAGTCTATTTGGTTTTCTATTTCTTTCTGATTCAGTTATGCAAAATTGTATTTTCATGGAAAATTGCCCCTTTTGTCTAAATTTCCAAGTTTCTCTGTATAAAATTCACATTATTCTTTTGTGATTTTAATAGTCCCTGTTTTACCTTAACATATTATTTGATAGTTCTCTCTTTTTTATTTTATTTTCTACCTTTGCCTCAAGTGCATTATTTTATTAGCATTAGGATATTTGACTTGGTTGATCCTTGTACCTCCCGGTGGAATATACTAACTCCTTACTCCTATGATTTACATGTGAGCAGATTTCCCTAGATAATCCTGATTCTTTCCCCATTTCTTACTCCTCTGAGTAAAGGTGAGCTTCAATACCTGCTGTCAGGCGACAACCATCAAATACCCCAAGCACCAGAAATCGGATCTCTTCCGACCCTGCAGCCCCGGGTGAGCGGCCTCTTTCTCTCCCGTGTGTGGCTCCACGTTCTACAAGTGGAGGCTGGGCCGGCAGGACCAGTAGATCTATTCGACTCTTGCTCAAAATCACAACCTCCACTAGTTAGTTATTAAAAGAGGTGATTATTTCATCTTCACCTCTATAACTCTTTCTCGATCTCTCAGTGGACTCAGAGTTTGAGAGAGAACAGCAAAGTCATTTATTTGGCTCTCTCAAACCCCAACAACATTTGTTTCCAGTTTCATTAATGGGTGCTCTTTTTGTATTATGTGCTCTCTTCTTTCTTTGGATGACTTCATGTTTCTTTCAGCTACATTTACTCCTAGAGCTGTTCCCTTGAGTATTTAACGTCATCAGCTATCATTCAATTCTAAATAACTCTAATTTCCATCATAATTTCTTCAGTGACTCATGAATAATTTCAAATCTAGTATATAAGATTATTTTTAATTTTATTTCTGCATAGTAACACATCATGAGGTTGTGCTTTATGGTGACTATTTAAAAAAATTTAATTCCAAAACAAAAAACTCTTTGTAAGAGAGGAGTATTTAAAGAAAAATCAAGAAAACAACCTGAACATCTAACTGCTAACATACCCAGCTCAAATAATTAGAGGCAATCTCAACATTTTTCTAGCTCTGAATCTCCCCTTTAAGTCGCATAATTTCTGCAATTTCCACGTGCTTTCTTGAATACTTTTTAAATGGTATTTTTCCATCATGACATCCCTAATGTAATATTTTTAATCATTCTAGTTCCTTAAAGTTAGCATTTTATGCAATGTTGGGAATAAAATGGACCTCAAGTGGATGCCTCATGCAACGTATGAAAACACAATTTATATTCTTTCCCCTCCTAGCAAACGATTCATTAAGCTTCAGAGGTTTATTGCCATGCCTTCCTAGGTTTCCTGATCATGATTTGAAAGTATTTAGAGTTGAATGCCAAATGGTTCACTTCTTTACCATGCATTACCACTTGTAAAAAGCATGATTTTATTAAAACCCGTTTGAAGTGCATTTTGATAAATTGAAGAGATCCGCTAAATAGAGATTTCCCCCGAATTGTGTTCCCAAGTAGCATTAAAACCAGCTCTTTATTGCTGTTCCTGATATAAGCTTTCACCGGTCAGCATACAGTGCTCTACCTAACACATACCAATTCTCACTGCCTTGCTCTGGATTTCCTAGGCCTCTGTGGTTTCTTAACAAACTAGGCAACACATTATACTCAGCCAGGCTACTTTATTTTACGGACTTCCTCCGTGTCTGTGTTTGTACATTTTAACCAAGATAAATTAAGACACCTTAAAGTTAATGATACCTTGATACCATTAAATATTCTGTCCATGTTCACATTTTTCTGGTTGTATTATATGTTTTTCACACTCTGAATCAGGAACCAAATGTGATCCATTTGTTACAATTGGTTCATAGGTCTAAATTTATTTTAATGTAAATTCCTCCTCCGTTTTCTCTCTTGAAACTTTTTGTTGAAGAACCCGATTTGTTTGTTCTGCAGAATTTCTCACAATCTTGATTTTGCTGATTGCATCCCCAAGGTATTAACACTTTCCTCTCTCTCTTCTATTTCCTGCAACTTTGTAGTTAACCTAGAGGGTTAGACCAGATTCCTGTTTTTATTTTATTTTGTTTTGTGTTTTGCAAACTCCTCTAGAGTTGGTGTTCTGTGTTTATATGAGGAGGCACATAATGTCTGGTTGTCTCGCTTTTTGTGATATTAGCAGTTTTAGGTGAACATTGTCTAGATTCATTATTTCCTTGAGGTGTGTAAAATGATGATATTCTAATTTGATCAATCCCTTTTGCAGTTATTAGCTAAACTTTTCTATAAATTCTTTTGTAAATACTTTTTAAAAAAATTTATTTTATTGTTGAAAATATTACAGATGTCCCCCATTTTCTCCCCTTACCCACTCCCCCATCTCCTCCCCCTCCCCAGTTCTTCCCCTGTCTACTGTCTGTGACCGTGGGCTGTGCACATATGCTTGTAAGCTCTTTGGCCAGTCTCTTCCCGCCCTCCTCCCCGCCTTCCCTCTGAGATCTGTCAGTCTGTTCCATGCTTCCATGTCTGTGGTCCTATCTAATTTGTCAATTTAGTTTGTTCCTTAGATTCCACAATAAGTGAGATCATGTGATGCTTGTCTTTCTCTGCCTGGCTTATTTCGCTCAGCATAATATTCTCCAGGTCCATCCACGCCGTACCAAACTCAGTTACCCTGAGTTTCAGTTCAGACAGGAAAGTTAGGATAAATGTGGATTCTTCCTCTTTGTTTACCAGTTTTCAAAATAATGTGGCTGATGTATCAGTCTACCATCATATCCTGGCATTCTCCAAGGTGATCTGTGAGGGTTGTTGGGTTTTTTTTCAGTATTAGTATGAAGTCATAGATTTTTAACACATTCGATTTATTTTAACTCATTCCAGTTATCACCCTTGTTCTTGGTCAATAGTCCGGTCTTGGCCAATGGGAGCTATGCGTTCAGTTTGGCTCCCAAGTCATTTTAACACAATAGTTCCCTGTGGTGTGTCTGATAAGACGTTCCAGATTCATTGTGGGTATTTCCTGGACAGATCTGGAATTAGCTATGTCTCCAAGGAAGCATGGTTTATTTTAGTGAAAACTGGTATTTCTGCATTTAAAAAATGAATGGTAGGGGTACTTGCTGTGATGGGATTTTATCATTACTTCTTGGCATTTTTAGTCAACAGAGTATCTCTGGTCTCTTCAGTTTTGCCCTTGTCGTTTTACAGCCACGCTAACTGTGTGTAATGTTCTGCTTTGAGCATACCTCTCCCTACTCTACCCTGTGCTTCTGAAACACCTAGTAGGTGTATGTTAGAACTTCTCCTTCTATAAGCACTATTTCTTATTCTAATTTTAATCTCTTTCTTTGTGTTGCATCCCAGTAATTTCTTCTGGTCTACATTCTAGTTTGTTCATGTTCTTTTTATCTGCATTTTACTTGTATTATTATTACCTTAAGTTAATTTCATTGACTGCATTTATATTTTTAGAAATTTTTTGTCCATTTTCAATTCATCTTGTTCATTTTTCATAGTTGTTCTTTTCATATATTTCTATTTCTTTTAAGTCTTAATTACCTTAAAAACTTATTTTATAGCCACTTACAGACAATTCCATTATCTGAGACTGTGAGTCTCTTCTGCTGTGTGTCTCTCCAGAGAGCGTTTGCAGCTGCATTTTCCAGTCACTATAGGCGTACGACCCATCCAAACCACTTTTCTTTTTATTCCTCAGCTTGAGGCTTCCTGAATTGTATGGATCATGTAATTTTGAAATCCTAGCCCATGCCTGACTCATGGGAGGACATTCCTGTGATTACAAATTCTTAGGGGATACATAGATACAGATATAGGTATTTTTTCTTTCAACCAATACCTAGGTTGTAACTAAGACATTAAGAAGTTTTCTGGTGATTGCCCCATGCCAGTAGGCAAAGTTATAGCCCTTCAGAAGTCTTGGCTTTATGCAGGAATTTCATTTGCAGCTCCCCACTTTGCAGGGCTCTAAGCCACTACAAGACAGTATGTAACTGAGGCCCTTCCCCCCCAGCTCCCATAGTGTCAGTCTATTTGCTTATCTCTCTAGTTGTCAATTCCATCTTCATTTTTGGCCACCGATAATTTCCTTGTTTATTTTTATTTATTTAATTTGTTTTGCAAGCGCTCCACTTAAGAGAGTGTTTTTGTAGTTTATCCAAAATTTCTATGTATTCTGTATTTAAAGGGTTTTCTGGCTATGTATTTTAGCATAGTGCTGGATACAGAAACCCATTGTCTATTTCTACTTTTTACAAAACCCTCATCTAAACCCGTATTAGTCTAAATATCCAAATCCACAAGCTAGTCAAAATGTTAAGATTTTGACTGGAAAAATATTGATGTACCCTGCGGATCAGATATTCTGATTGGTGGTTGATAGCATTATTAGACATTGTAATTCTGTGGGAAAAATAATTGAATGGATTCTCGAGAGTGAAAATGTTGGTTATTAACTACATTTCACAGTCAGATGTCTACACTCAAATGGCACATTTGTACCATCAGTACCCTACTTCAACAGGCACAGCTCCCCAGTTGATCTCTTTGTAACTGGCTTTGTTCCTAGTATAGTTGTTCTCATATTGCTCCCACACAATACTAGTTTTCAGAGATCTGATCCAAACTGTACTACCTCCAATATAAAATAACAGATTCCCAATTTGCAGAAAACTCTTAGTTAATGAGTACCGTTTTCTCGATTTAAAAATTTCCCACAGTACTCTTTTAATACTTGTCAACTCAGAATTACTGGATGGCTATTACTTAAAAATGGATGAATTAATAGAAAACTTATAGTAACCGAAAAACTCATAAACTTGATATGTCAAGTATATTGTATATATAGTTATGCATCACATAATGGCACTTTGGTCCACGATGAACTGCATACAACAGTAATCCCATAAGATTATAATGGAGCTGAAAATTCCTATCTCCTAGCGATGTCGTAGTTGTCCTAACATCATAGCTCAATGCACGACTCACGTTTTTGTGGTGATGTCAGTGTAAATAAACCTACTGCCCTGCTGGTGGTATAAAAGTATAGCACATATTTTATGTGCCGTGGGTAATACTTGATAATGATAATGAATGACTATGTTACTGGTTTATGCATTTACTATCTTATACCTTTTATCTTTAGAGATTACTGCTTTCTATTTATTTAAAAAGAAGTTTGCTGTAAAACAGTATGCAGTGTTTACACTAGCAGCAGCCTCATACACCTCATGTTTACCATGTCTCTTAATTTCATCACTTTCCCTCCTACTTAAATCTCATGCTGTCTTATAAATTTAGTGCAAACCAAGGGTATGGTGCTTATAAAGTCTACAGTAGTGTACAGGAACGTCCTAGGCCTCACAGTCACTCACCGCCCACTCACTGACTCACCCAGAACGACATTCAGTCCTGCAAGCTCCATTCATGGTTAAGCGTCCTTTACAGGTTTAGCGTTTTCCATCTTCTACACCACATTTTTGCAGTCCCTTTCCTATGTGTAGATAAGTTTAGATACACAAACACTTACCGTGTGTTACAATTGCCTACAGTATTCGACACAGCCACATGCTGTACAGGTGTGCAGCCTAGGAGCAATAGACTATTCTGTATAGCTTAGGTGTGTAACAGCTGTACCATCTAGGTTTGTGCAAGTGCACCCTAGGACGTTTGGAGGACGATGAAATCTCTTAACGATGCATTTCTCCAAATGTAAGCCCCTTGTTAAAGCATCATCTGACTGTACTCTTATCTGTGAAGATGCAGAGACCTGCAGAGTTTACGGAGGAAAGTCTTCACTTCCTTAGGTAAACCTTCCTATGAACTTGAGTGTTTCCATCTCTTTAAGGCACCTTCCAGCTCTCAAATTCCATTCATCTATTTTTAGCCAGCTGGTAACTTTGTTAGTTATTCTAGGAGGGAATTAGACTGTTGACACTTCGTGGCATTTGACAAAGGGCACTGTACTTTCTAGGTGTTCTGATTCATGAGAAATACTGAGAAACACTATCCTAAAACAAAGTTTTTCAAGTTTTTTTTTTGTTACCAGTGGTATTATATTGCAAACACACATAAAATCAGGAGAACTTTGATAAAGTTGTAATGCTTTAAATATACACCCAAAATGCTGAAAAGTTGTCCAGCCTCCTTGGCCAGTCTCAAAGCAGCCTCTCAATCAAAGAAATCCAGTCTGGCATCCAAAAAACAAATCATTCAGAAATAACTCAAGATATTTACTTGCCTTTTGAGAACACATTAGAGTGCATACCTCTCAAAATTCCTCTTTTATCTCTTGTCCACTTTTGACGTACACTGTGGCAACTCCCACACTTCTTTTCTCAACACCCCTCAAAATCTGCCCCCAACCCTAACTCAAGTGTGATGTTAAGAGTTTCCTCCCTAGCAGGTACTTTTTAGTTTGAATAGATATATTTTGGATGGCTACAGAGTAGTTGGGAAAAAAAAAAAATCCCAGAATTGCAATTTACTGCTGAGGCTCAAGATTTAAATGAGAGGGAATGAGGTCACAAGCTCTGGGGACCCTTTAAACAAATTAGTAAGTACTGATTTTATGTTGAAAGTCTGTTTGGAAAAAGATTTTTCACTCTTTAAGTATCTTGTGGAGCTATTTCGGAGAGATTGAAAATAAGATAATTTGTATCAAGGTGTTTTGAAGCCATGAAACACTATGAAAATGTTAGTGCAAGGTGGTTGAGAGTTTTGGCAAGAGAGTGGTTGAGGAGAGAGGGAATGAAGGAGCCTGATACAGATTAGGGAGAGGGGGCTGGAGGGCTTCATTCTTCCATTCACTTGAATATTATTATTCACTTGAATATTAGGAACCAAACACACACACACACACACACACAGGACTATGCCAGCTGCCGGGAATAATTAAAATGTTGAACAAAACCAGGCATGACCCTTACATTCGTGAAGTTTAAATCTAATAGGGGAAAGAGATATTTATCAAATAATTACACAGACAAATGTCTAATTACTAAACCTAAGAAAAGCATTCTGAATCAAAAGAATATAGTCATAGGGCAGCACATAGCAAAGGAACCTCTTCTAGATTGGTGGAGGGAGTGAAGAGGAAAGAGAGGTTCAGGGAGGACCTTCCTACGACAGTTCCACCCCAACTGAGATCTGAAGGATGAGTAGAGGTAATCAACTCGGGCAGGAAGATAAAGGGTGAGAAGGGCAAGTCCCACAGACAGACAGAAGAGTATGCCAAGGCCCTGTGCAGGAAGGCCCACGTGGTAAACATGAACGACTGAATTCAGACCAGTGTGTGTGGGAGAACATAAGGGCAAGAGTGGGACAAAAGAAGCTGGCGAGGTAGAGCAGAGACCAGGCCATTTAGGGCTTTGTAAATCCTGTGTGTATCCATTAGAGACTGAGTCTAACTCCTAGAGCCAGACATCCACTGATAGTGAGGATCTAACCATAAGGATTTTGATCTCTCACAGAGAAGACACCCTGATGTAGACAGTCAGGTCTCGTACGATGGTCCCATAAAGTTACCAGGACTCAGGCTTTTTTCATCTTTCTGACTTACCATCTCTAGTTCTCGCTTCCATTATCAAGGCCTCAAAATGGTTGCTGGAGTTCCAGTCATCACACCCACCTTTCAGGCATGAATAATTACAAAGACTTTCCTAGCCACACTATTTAACAACTTCTGCTTACATTTCCTATGTTATTCATTTCTGTAAGGGTGGTTAGAAAATGGGGTGTGGGGGGGGGAGGGAGAGAGAGAGGGAGAGAGAGAGGGAGAGACATTGCCATTCCACTAATATATGATTTTGTAGGGGAAAATGGATATTGTAGGAAGGCAGTCTTTGCCACAGCATGTTTGGATTTTGGTTATTTTCCTGTGATCACTAGGAAGTCATTGACAGGCTTCAGGGAAGGATATGCCAGGGCTGGCTGCAGTAGTGAAGGAATGGGGCTGGGCAAGCGGCGTGAGTGCGGAAGGAGTCCAGTAAAAGGGAGGGAACGTGATGGCAGCACGGATGAGGGTGATGACTATGGAAGTACTGGACTCAAGGTCATGTTGGGAGATATTTAGGAAGTGAAAGAGATAGTAGGCTTTGGTGATAAATTAGGTACGGTGAGAGGGGGAGAGGAAGGAATCGAGGACGATACGTGACGCTAGATGGATAATGGTGCCATTCACTGAGATAAGGAACAGAGGAAGAGGAGGGTATTTGCTGGGGAAGATCACAAACTCGGTCTTGGGCGTGTTGGTGAGGAATGCCTCCCAAATGGGATGTAACAGGCGGCTGGGCATCTAGGTCTGGACCACAGAGAGGCGGCTGGTTCTGGATGTATAAGTTGGTGTCCAATGGCATGTAGATGACAACTGAAACCACAATTGATAATGATTTCCTGGAGATAGTGCAAAAAGTGAGAAGAGGGTCGGGACTGAGACTTGAGGATTTTCAACGTTGAGTAAAAGGGAGAGGAGAGTGAGCAAGAAACAGAGACAAAATAGGAGCAGCCAGAGAGGTGGAAGGAAACCAAGATGTAATGTCCCAGAGCCAAGGAGTCCCAGCAAGAGGACCACGTGCAATGCCAAGGGGGGGTCAACGAGATGAAGACTGAAAATGTCTTTTGGATTTAACGGTGTGGAGACCACTAGGGATCTTAGTGTAGACTGTTGGAGGAATGTTTGGGCTACAAACCAGATTATAACGGGCTAAGGAGTGAATCAGGTATGGAAAATGGCAGCAATGGATACACAACTTGTTGAAAAGGCTGACTCTGAAGGAAATGAGAGAAACGGAGTGGTAGCAGGAGCGGAGATATGGCCCAGGGAGATTGTTTTCTAACCCTGAGGGGTCTAGAGGGGGTTAAACACTGATGGGAAGGACCTAGTTGAGAGGAGAGAAGGGACAATTGACACATCCAAGGCTTCTTTTGAAGGAAGGTGGGAGAGTATGGGATCCCAAGCATAGGTCCTGGGGTGACCCTAGGGAGGTTGAAGAGAAGGTATAGTTAAAACTGGAAGATGGGCCAGGATTTGGGGCCAGAGGTAGGATATTGCAGTTCAACACCTTATCATCTCCAAGGTAGATCATCTTGGAGAAACTGATGTCACACGAGCATTATCATTTTTAGAAAAAGTTCAGATCACGCTAAAGTTGTCATATGATGTGGAGCGCTTCCATCTTTCCCCTCTGAGGCACCTAGTTCAACAAGAACTCAATGAAATACTGTAGTTGGGGTAAGGGTTTAATGGACCTTCATAAAAGCATGTCATCCGTATGACACGTAAGGCGGATGCTGGTGTAGTCTCAGATTTAGAGTCGGGGATATGAGGTCAGAGGGGTTAGGTAACTGGGCTGGGATCGTGCCCTAATCAGTGGTAACAACTGGATTCCACGAGTTACCTGCCCGCTGCGGGGCTCTCACGGCCACGCTGGGCCACGGCCTCGCAGGAAAGGATGCTGGGGGACAAATCAATTCAGATGTGACCTGCCCGAGCGGGGAGGCAGCATCCTCCCCCCTCAGGTGAACGCCTGTGCTGGTGGCCCGAAGGCACGCAGGGCACCCTCCCTTAGTTAAGGGTTTCTCTTCTTGAAGTGTCAGAGGGAATGGAAATGCTTATGAAACAGAAAGGGAAGGGAAATCAAGACAAATGAAACAGGAAATGCCACCCCCAAAGGGAACAGGTTTATTTACAGAAGGACAAGTGTCAATTTGACCATAAAAACGCTCAGCCAAACGCGGACCAGGTGGGACTTCCCGGTTGCTGTTGTGGGGTTTCCAGGCCTTTCCTGGGCAGCCTGAGGGCAAATTTCTGCCAGGACTGAAAGGCAGTGTCTGTTTCTGCTTCCCCAGAGTGCTTCTCTTTCCTCTGTCCTTGATCTTTTCCAGAGAGGTTTGCTCATTTCAAGGAAATGCCACACGCAACGGAGGCAGATGGGGAAGTAGGCCGCATTGGACCCAGGCAGCTTCTGTGAAACACTATGGCTTCCCAGCGATGTTTCAAAGGGGCAGGTGTTTGGTCATTTTTAATGGGCCTCAGTGAAATTTGACCCATGACTAGAGGTTACAGGATGTACGCATAAATGGACTTCCTCTTCTTTAAGCTCCAGTGACCTGCCAGCCAAACAGAGGAAGGAATAACTGACACCAGTCCGCTTGTGTCAAGCCCTCGGGTTCTCCTGGGAAGCACCAGAAGCACTGGGGTTTCGTTTGGTTTTTGTTTTGTTTTTTCCAAGAGAGAAAGTCCTGGGGCGGGGGAGGCGCGGGTGTGTTGCTCCAGCACTGTTTCTGGAAATCTAAGAAATGTTTGTTAGCTTCCCTTTTTCCCCTCTTCCACTCCACCCAAAAAGAAAACTTCCCCAAACCTATAAATCGGGAAGACAGCTAATGAGACAACACTGTGGATGACAAAGGGGCCCCGCACTACACCTGACAAGCTCAGGGAGGCCTGCACGGTGGCTGTGCAGACTCAGAGACCCGAAGTAACCACATAAGATGGTCTGAAATTAAATCTTTCTAACTACATGGGTCATGCTGGGCAGTCATGTCCTAGGCTGGTATCTCCCCTGACAAAAGTCAATCTTTACCTAACTGAGCCTGTGTCTGTGTCTTTCTGCATCTACGATAACCTACCTTAGGAGCGTCAGGCCCCTCAGGGCACAACCTCCCACTAGAGCACAAGCTCCCTGGAACCCCTCATGGTTATCTTGTAGCCCAGTCGCCATCTCTACATGCAGTAAGTGTTAATTGTTAACTACCCTGTACCCTACATTTATTTCCCAGCTACTGAGCGAAGCACCTTACAGGGATTATCTATTTAAATATTTACAATAACTCCACAAGGTTGGTACTATTATCATCCCCTCCCCTACCACCCTTCTCTATGCTGAGGAACAGGTTTAGAGAGGTGAAAACACTTATCATAACAAGAACTCCAGTCCAGACCCTGGGTCTTCGCCACTGTGCGACCCTGCCCCCCGGGGACGCCACTCGCCAGGTGTGGAGAGCCGCGGGGGAGGGAGCCGCACAGCTCACAGGAAGGACAGGTGGCAAATCCACTTCGAATGAACAAAGCTAATTTCACCAAATCCAGAGCTGGACAGAATTTTGAACCCCATCCTCCACCCCCTGGCTTTAAACGGGATTAGGATTCACCGTAAAATGAGAGCTGACCGGTTTACAGCTTCTAGAATCCAGAAAACGCTACAGGTCCCTTCACCCTGCTCACCTACGAGGCCATCCCTGAGCACTGGCCCCCAGTGATAGCCCCTCCCCGGCTCCCCGCAGCCCTTCCAAGGAATAAAACTCAATAAAAATTGTTCTTAAAGTGTTGCCCAGCATGTTTCTATAACTACTTCATGTGATCCCCATTGAACCTCATGCAGTAGGCCGGGGCACACATTACATTTTCTTTTTTTTTTTTTTTAATATATCTTTATTGATTTCAGAGAAGGGAAAAGAGAGGGAGAGAGAGAGAGATAGAAACATCAATGATGAGAGAAGCATTGAACGGCTGCAGCCCGCAACCCGGGCATGTGCCCTGGCTGGGAATCGAACCCCGATCTCCTGGATCCTAGGTTGACGCTCAACCCCTGAGCCACCCCTGGCGGGGCCATTTTCTATAAACTAGGAAACTGAGTCCCCAAAGGGGTGAGGTAACTTGCCCAGGGCCCTGAGCTAGTGTGGGACAGGGCGGGGGCCATAATTCAGGACCCTCCGTCCCAAGGTCGTTGTCAGACACCCTGGCCCTTCCTGCAGCCTCAGGGGATGTGTGCTCTCGGGGTTGGAAGCAGATGCGCTCTCCCTAATTTTCTGGGGAAGGGCTACAGTTTCCTTTGGGAGATGGCTCTCATTCTCCTTCAACTGATAACCACACAAATAGTTCCTTGTTTTTCAGAGCTATTTTGCAGGCGCACTTCTGTCTGTCTCCCCTGGGGGTTTGGTGTGCTGCGCTGCACCCAGCAGGTGTTCAGTTCGTGTTGGCGTCAAGGAGGCCTGACCGAAAGAGAAGAGGCTTTGGAATACGGGCAATCTGGGTTCCAGCTCTGCCTCTGCCCATTCTGGGTGCGGGACTCTGGGCAGGGGGCTGACCTGTCAGTGCTTCGGGCACCCCAACCCAAAAGGAAGGTGGTAGCCCCTAGCGCACGGGGTGACAGCGAGAACGCCGAGACGACGCGGGCACGGTCTTGAGCACAGCGCACAGAGGGAGCAGGCAGAAAACGCTCTGCGTACAGTTGTTATTGTTACTGTTTGTTATTAGGACGCCTGCCTGACCACCTCCCTGAAAGAGCTCCAGCTCGTCACTGTCGAGCCTGCAAAGCTTCCTCCGTGTATTTCAACAGATGCTTCTGTTGACTCTATAATCGCAGCTGGTTCTCCTTTATCTTCATTCAGGCGAGGAGGAGGGTCACTTTCAAAACCAAAGTTCAACCAAGTGCAACTTAGCGCTGCAACTTCCCCAGCGTCAGGGATGCATATTAAGAGGACCGAAGAGCTCATTCCTACCCCCCCCGCCCCCGCCAACATTGAGCACAACTGCTCCCACAGCCAGGCTGCTGTCCCACAAGATGCCTCTGAGGCTGGATGATTCCGGCTCAGTAACATCAGATCTGCCTGCTTGTTTCCTCAAAGCAGTCTCAGAGAAAGGAAATGGTGCCTGTGTTGAAATGGGGCCTCTGTTCGAAAAAACATAATGCAGCCCTCCTGCAGCTCAGCAACAGAACTCCTCCAGGTTCACTACCTGGAACCCTGTCACTTTATGTCTCCAATTTACCCATCGCTGTGACTCAGGTAGGAGAGGACAATAAACGGCTTTGACTTCCCGAGTCACCTCTTTCTGGGATTTTATAGGCCTAGAAGTGAGCTCCTTGGCAATTTTTCAGCTCCTTTTTTCTCTCCCCGTGAAATTGTATAGAAACTGGCTTGGGAAAGAAGTGTTATTCTTACTGTGAGCTATGTACTTAGCATAAAATACCTTAAAATTAATTTACCAGCAGCTCAAGCTGTACCTGGAATGTGTCCAGGTGAGCCTCTCGAGTATAAGATGTTTGTTGTTCCACCCTGGCATTTGAACAAAAGCTTTTCTAATTTCTGCACCTCCCCATAGCTAACTTTGAGCTCTGAGGATATGCTGGACTTTGCCCTGAGGTTGACAGGCATTATTATCTCATTTAAACCCAACAAAGACCCCATCAAGTAAGTGCTACTATTGTGTCCATTTTACTGTCAAGAAGCTCAAGGAAAATTAAGAAACACTAGAATCCACGTTGCCAACCTCTCTGCCAGCGTCTCCCAGCTAGAAAATGCTGTGAGCTTCGTTTTCCTTGGGAATAAAAGTGCCTTGAGGGTGGGGACCAAGTCTTAAAATCCTGTGTCAAGGTGACAGTTTAGTCCTGGCTACCAGGTGGGTGTTTCACAGCTGCCATAATCAGTCCATTTCTCAACAAGAATTTATACAAAGCACATGTCTCTTTAGAACCTCCTAGGTTTTCAATTTAGTATCAAGCCCTGTGGGGTAGACAAAGGCAGCACATAACCTATTGGAGTGAGATTAGTCCATATGCAACAAAGAAATTAATTAAATGTTACACTAAAAATAAATGTTTCAGCCTCCAGAGAAAGGGGAGGACAGAATCATGGAGGGGAGGCAGGATCTGAACTGGCCCTTAAAGAATGAGGCTGATGCCAAGAGGTGGAGAGGAAGAGAAAGGGGGAGGGGTGTGAGGAAAGGCTGGGGGTGGGGTGAGCAATGGGACTCGGCCTGTAACAGTATGATGTGAACATTGTAATTTCTCTTCACCATCAGGGCTGGGGATTCTGGAAGCCTTGCAGAGTCCCTCTTCTTGATAAAAACAAATAGTACTTAGCTCATCAAACAGATTTTCTTTCTAAAGCCTGGTATGGGGGTCAAAGGACACATACAGGGAATGTTCCAGAAGCAGGACTGATCTGTTTCTTTCTTTCCGGTTCTTTCTCCCGGGGAGGGGCAGTGAGGCCAGGGAAGCGTTGAGCCCGACCTGGGCGCAGCGGGGCTCCCGGTTCCTGGTCTTCTACAGCCTCATCCCCATACACTTGTTTTCAGATCAAGTTCAGCCGTTATTAGTTTTCACCCTTCAAAAACGCTGAATTTCGCCTTAGCTTTGTCTTGCCCTGTGACTTCACACTTCTTCAAGGATCTGTAAGCTCTCGGGAAGTACAGAGGAATCTTACAGATTTTTGTATCTTTCTCAACCTCTGGGATACCGCACCCCCCAAAACTGACACTCAATTACTTTATTTTTTAGCTTCTTTCTTTCCCTTTTTTCCCCCCTGCAGTTTTATCAACTTAGTGAACGTGAAACTAGGAACGTACTTCGCACAAAGGTGAGTGTATAGGTAATAAAATGTGGCAGGAACAAGGCTGCATTGTTCCTGGAGGGGGTGGGGAAGCCTGGGTCCTCTGAGGTCAGGCATTAAATACTGTTCTGCCGAACACTCACATACTGGGCAGGTGTCTGAGCAGGTGGGGTGGCCTCGGGCACATGCTGAAGGGACACCTGAGACGCTGGTGGATATAATTACACCTTCGTAAAAATGAATGCTGGACTCTCTCCCCTGCAGTGTCTTAGCTACGGGTGCTAAAATAAATATTTTAATTAGTTTCAGCTTCCAAAAGAGTTCCAGACTTCCAAATCTGCCTCCTATAGGGAAAATACTTTTCAAGAATCACCAGTTGGCAACAAATCCCTCCCAAACGGAAACTGAAAACCAAAATTCACATTTCTAACTAAACAAATAAATGTACTTCTTAGATAGACAGCTTCTTTATGCATTTGGCAGCTTGGATTGACACAGTCTTGGGAAAAAGTGGAATCTCCAGATCTTTTATCATTTACCATGAACTGTAGAATGTTACCACTAAAAGTCCTGTAATCCATCACCCCTTTGTTTGATTTTTTTTTTTTTTTAGAAAAAACAGGTGAGTCCCAGGGAGTTTAAGGTACCTAAATACATAACTAGTTCATAGTGGTTTCAAGGTAAGGTTTCCTTTTCTTTCTTCTTTTTCAAAAATATGTCCTCTCCCGGCCGGACGTGGCTCAGCAGTTGAGCGTTGACCTAGGATCCAGGAGTTCGGGGTTCGATTCCCGGTCAGGGCACATGCCCGGGTTGCGGGCTCGATCCCCAGTCGGGGGGATGCAGGAGGCAGCCGATCAATGACTCTCTCATCATTGATGTTTCTATCTCTCTCTCCCTCTCCCTTCTTCTCTCTGAGAATCAATAAAAATATATTTTTTTAAAAATGTCCTCAAGTTGCCGTACTCATTCGTGGCTATCACCACCTTATGAAGGAGGGACCAGTATCCCTCTGTTACACGTGAGGAATCAGGGCTGAGGCCCAACCAGGTGGCATGCCTGGCACCAAGCTGGCAAGTGCTGGACCTGCCATCCAGCGGTCCGACTAGCTCACCCCTAATCTCTGTGTTATGCCCCTGGAGCCAGTTTAGGACAGATGAAGACAAAATGTACCACAGGCACGAAGAAAAAAGCACTCCCCAATCTTTTAGTGTAACACCCTTTCTTTATTTCCATACAGGCCACTGTCTCTGGGGGAACAAGGGGCTACATTTGGGGCTACAACTCAGAGTGATGGCAGATGGATTGGAATGTACAGGGTAAAGAAAAGGGAAGAATCAGGGTTAACTCTTAATTTTTTTTTTTTTTCTTCTGAGCAACTTGGTAGATAAATTAGGCCAATCATGCTTTTAGGAACTAACCCTTTGCATTATAATAATGCCTCTTTCACGTCTTCAAAGAGTTTTCACCCCTCCACTCCTGTTGACATAAGTGATCACACTGAGCTTTATCTAGGCTAGTTATAGAAAAAGATTAAGTTCATGGATTTCTAAGATACAGAAAGAATTTTTATTTTATTTTGTTGCTTCAGGTGGCATTCATTGTACAAATGCTATTATTTCATAAATCCCAATAAAGCTTAACTAAGCTTTCAAAACAGATGGGGATATGTTATTTTAATTATAAAAGGTATCCCTGCAAAATTCTTTAAAGCAGTGGAATTTTCTCAATATTCCTGAATTTATTCAACAAAGCTATTCTGAGCGCCAGCAGTGTGCCCAGCACTGTGCCAAGTGCTGTGTGTACGGTGCTGAAGGGAGCAGTCTCCGAGGAGACGTGTTAGAAACACACAGATAGGACTTCGAATGGTCAGAGACGGAATAAGCGAGGATAACAGTGGGCACAGGGGCGGAGACGAGGCGGGAGAGGAAACACACAACCAGAATAGGGAACAGCATCTTCAAAGACCTGGAGGTGGGGAAAAGTTTGGCAAGTCTGAGAAACAAACAGCTGGCTAGAGCGTAGAGAGCAAGGGGGAGAGTTGAAGATGAAGGGGCTGAAGATGAAGTGGTACTAGGGCTACCTTTCAACGATTTTTTATTTACAGATACATCCTCACTTCACAGAGAATCAGGAAGTAAGGAAAGCCATTATGTTGGGAGCCACTGTTCCTGTAAGAACTCCCAGAAATGAAATCATAATTTTCTCCCTGAGATTATAAAATTAGCCAGAGAAGAAGTGATTTAATTTCCATACACTTATTTTATTCCACACTTGGGTAAAGTGTGCCACATTTGTTTCTGTGTAAGTTAAGAACTTGTTGGGTGACTTGTTGGCAATTTTTCTCAATATTAGGGCAAGTGCGGGTAAGAAATTTCAAACTGGTGGCCCCCAAGCGGACTGTGGTCCAAAGGCATGGTTCCTTTGGCCTGGACAGTGTTTTACAAAATCTAAATGAGTTGCAGTGACAACTCCTTTTATAATGGGTGCACGGTGACACTTCATTCCGCGGCCTCCCCAAGTGTAGGGGGGACCATGTGGCTGATTTCCGCCACTGGAATGTGGGCGAAATTGCTGCTGCTGCTTGGAGGCCCTGCCGGTGGAAGGCCTTCCCCCGGTGCTCCTGGCTCTCTTTCTCTCTCCAGCTGCTGCTGAATGCAAAGAAGGAAAATACCGTAGATGATACAGAGCCACACGGGGCAGGGAGCAGTGGGTCCCTGGACAGTCTCTCTGCAGTTGACCTGCACTGGCTGTGATGGGAATGAAAATGAAAACCTATGGAGCTCATCACCGAGACTGTGAGTTTATTACAATTATGTCTTTGCTTAGGTCCCTCCAGAATTAGGCTGTAAAATACAGATTGGTGTGCAAGTAGTTTATTTGAAGGTGATGCCTAGAAATATTGGTAGGCGAGTGGGGAAGTGAGGGGGGGTAGGAATGGAAACCAACGGATGGCACATTCTCTGCCAGTTTCTGCCGTGGGCAGCTGGGGCTCAGTCTCACATGAGAACCCTGGGAGACAGAATAGGAGCCGCCTTAGCGCTGTCCCAGCTGAGAGGCGAGGGGGCTGTGGATTTAAGGGCTGCCCCTGTGCCTGTCACTGGTGGAGGGCTGCTTCTGAGAGCACTGACTTTTCAGCATCCCCAGCCTGCCCTGCATGAAGGCCCAGTGTGCCCACAATGTCTTCGGGCAGAAAGTTAACGGCAGTCACAGGAGGCAGCCTGGCGTGCAGAGGCGGGCACTGACTAGCCACAAGTGGGGCACCATCAGCATCCACTAAAACATTCAGTCTACACAGACGCATACATGCACGTGCCAACATTTCAAAGTAGATGACGTTACATAAAAATCTGAATCTCTGACTTCTCTCAAAAAATAAGATAGTCCACGTGGGGTTTGCATTTCTGTAGGGTAGTAACTGGTTCAAGCTGACGATGACTGCTGCGTTAGGTGGGGTAGGGTCTCTCCTTTTCCATAGTCCCCACCACACCTTGCTGTCTCTTAGTCCAACCTGTTTCCCTTGTTTACATTACTTTCATGACCCCTTCCACTGGGCATTTAAATCTGTAACTCCTGGTGTTCTATAAGGACAAAGCTTTTGTTTTTCCACTTCTTTCTTTTTCAATCCAATCGCATTTTCCCCCAACTTCAAAAACTTCTCAAGATGCATCTTGATGAGACCTTCCCTGACCACCCACATCTAGGTCTCACCCCACACTTCTATGGTCATCTAAAGCTATATTGTCCCATATGGTAGCCACCGGCCACATGTGGATGTTTAACCTTAAATTTCAGTCAATTATAATTAACTAATATGAACAAAATTAGTCCCTCCATCGGACTAGTCACATTTCAAGTGCTCAATAGCCACATGAGGTCAGTGGCCATCATAGGGAACAGCACAGATATAATACATCTCACAATGACAGAAAGCTCTTTTGGACAGAGTGGGTGGTCGTTCTTAGTTTTGGGTTTTCATGTAGGTGCTCTTGTGTTTTCCATCAGTATTTACCCTTTAAGGTGAAATCCACTTCAAAAATAAGCTTCTTCTGTGTACTGTGTATCCTTTCTCACCATTGAGTACCTAAGCAATTGCCTGGGGTGAGACTGCGAATGGTTCTCAAGTTCCCCAATGAGGTTCTGTGCCCTGCGGCCGCATTCAGGGACACACTGTGTGTTCTCCTGTCCCCTGAGGCTTGTAAGTCTGGGGAGGTGGCTTAGGGTGGAAAGAGACAGGGAATATCAGGTGTCATTTCAACATCATACCCTCTTGGTGGTAGAAGGAAATTCTTTAAGGACACTTATTGATGATTTAATATGGTTTTTAAAAATGCGTTTATTTAGCCCTAGCTGGTTTGGCTCAGAGGTCAGAGTGTCGGCCTGCGGACTGAAGGGTCCCGGGTTCGGTTGTGGCCAAGGGCACGTACCTCGGTTGCAGGCTCGATCCCTGGCCCCTGTTGGGGTGTGTGTGGGAGGCAATCAACTGATGTGTCTCTCTCACATGGATATTTCTCTCTCCCCCCACCCCACTCTCTGAAAAGCAATGGAAAAAATATACTCCGGTGAGGACTTAAAAAAAAAAAAGTCTTTATTTAAAACTCCATGGTGATGGAGGCAGTGCAGCATTAAGTTAAAGCACTCTGACTTGGGAGTCTGACAAATGGGTTGAAATCCCGGCTGGATACTTACTACCTTGCACCATTTACTTGCCTTCCCTGAGCCTTTGGGGCATAACCACACTTACCTCATGGCATTTTTGTGAGGATTAAATGAGATAAATGCCACAGGGGTGTTATAAAAGGTAGCTATTATTATTGTCTGCAAAAAATCAAATTCAAAGGAAAAGCAATCCCGATTAGAATAGACTTCCAGTGGTGCACCGTGTTGGAGAGAACCCATGCAGATAATGCGCTCAGAAAGTTCCCTCCAGTGGAGCATTTGCAGAGTTGCAGGGGAGCCATTTGGGCAAGCACTCACGTTTCTTGGAAAATGTGGACATATTTCCATTAGAATAAAGACTAGGGTTAGCGAGCAAGCACTGCACCCTTCCCTTGTCCTTCTCATCTAAACAAAAAACATCTCAACTTAAAGTTACCATTTGGTGGGGAAAAGATGATAGACGTTTCCCAGGAAGAAAAAGACTGGAGAGCTTCTATCACTCCGTGTTTGTTCAGAAAATAAAGTCATTATAGGGAACCTCTCTCTCTTTTTCTGTCTTCTCCATCTACGTGTCTTATGCATTTGAAAAGAACAGAACACTTTTCCAAAGAGGGAAACAGTGCCTGGAAATGTGAATGTTCACATTCACCTCTGAAGCATGACTGTGCCTTTCTCTTGGCTATTAAGCTGAGAAAAATCATTGTGTAGTCCAATAATCTTACTGAGAAACAAGCTAAAGGCACTTCCTCTGAAAAGAACAGACCATGCTAGACCCGCCTAAGAATGGCAATTTGGCCAATGGCCACGATGTCATGATGGGAACTGATTTGGGCAGAGGTTCAGACATGACATTTGGTAGATTTGCCTTCTTTACTGTGCCCAGTTTATCGTTACGGGAAGATACTCAAGCTCAGTGGCTAAGTGAAATAAGGTAGGTTACAAAAGAGGTTGTGTGGTGTGATCATAATCATGTTCTGGTAAAAGAATGGAAAGTGTCCATTAGGTTTTTTGTGTGTTTTTTTTTTCCCCAGCCACAGAAATTCACTCTGGCTGGCAAGAAATGGAATTTATTAGAAGATGTGGAATTTCACAGAACTATCACTTAGCTGTTGTTGCATCAGAGGCCATCCCAAACTTAGTGGCTTAAAAAATCAATTTACTTAGCTCAATAATGTAGGGTCATCTTCCACGTGCACCTGAGGCTAGCCGTTTGCCCACTGGTGACTCTGCTTCTGTAAGTTGGCTGAGGCCCCTGGGCTGTCCTCTAAATGGCTTCTCATCCTCCAGAAGTCTAGTCCGGCCTTGTTTTTATCGTGGAGTCAAGGCTCCAGGAGAGAGAAGCACACAGGGCTTCTTGAAGCCTGGCTCAAGCTGGCACTCCCTCGCTTTCCCTGCAGTCTATTGGCCAAAGCAAGTCACAAGGCAATCCAGCGCCAGAGGATGTTGAGCTGGACTCCACCTCTTCACAGGACTCCGCTTATGTTAAAGGACCTTGATGTGAAGGTCACCAACTGGGACCATCAATGCAATACATTTACCATGACAGAACTGGAGGAAAAGCTGAAGCATTAGTTCTCAAAAGGGCCAGAACCCAGGGGTGCTCCAGGGTGCCTGAGTGATGGGAACTAGTGGGTGACCTCTTCTCAGGAGGGAGGAACTCCGGAGTGTTCAGTCTCTGGAGACTGAAATCTCACCTGGTCACCTGCCTACCGCTTAGTCAGGTGAATGTGACATCTGGCTTGGCAGTCCCACTAGAAATGTTGTTCTACTGACTGAGGGGTTCTCCCCAGAGCAAAGTGTGGGTGTGCCCCCCTGAAGAAGGCAGAGTGAATGCTGGGCCACCCATAGCAATATGCTCTCTCCGTTCACCAGAATGGTAACAGCAGTAATAGCTGCATGTTGGGTTTATGGAAGAGAGTTTTCTTTTTGTTTGTATATATTTCTGAAATTTCTCCAAGGAATCTGTATTTATTATGTAATTTTTAAGTTACAGAAATAAAGATATAGAAATGCAAATTTGGGGCAAGATAAGGATAGTGAAAAGGTATTTGGACTTCAAGTACTTTTGCCTCCACTCTCTTCTTCCCCCCTCCTCTCCCTTTCCCCTCCCCTCCCACTACTACTCCGACCACTACACACGTGTACACACACACACACACACACACACACACACACACACACCCCTTCCATCTCATTCCAACAGGGAAACTGCTTTGAGTCTCTGCCTTCTCACCTGTAAAATGATAGGAGAAGAGATTGTCTCCAAAGTCATTTCCATTTATGATAATGAATACACATGTAATTCTGATTTGCCAGACACACAACTTTATATCCTGTTTGGCACTTTCGCTTTGTCTCAATATTACTATATTTTAGCCCTAAAACCTCAAACCTGTTCTACGAGCCCAAGGGAGAGAAAGGTTTTCTTCACCTTCCCCCTCCTCGGTCCCCACCAGCAGATGCTGAAGGACAGTCCCCTGGAGACTGCGGGGATCCAATGGGTGCTCCGCCCTCCCTGGGGAATGCTTAGGACTCGAGCTTTACATGTCAGAGATCAGTCCCTGCAGAAAATACCCCTCCTTATTCATTACCACTCCCAGACACCAACTGGAGGGAGGGAGGGGGAGGGGGAAGAGGGAAGAGAGGGGGAGAGAGAGAGAGAGAGTTAGAGGGAGAGGGAGACTCTCTCTGTATATGCCTAAGGGGGCCACTGATACGTGGCTTTGACCTTGTGGGTTGGAATTAGTGTAGCCAAAAAATACAAGATATTCTGTTAATTTGAGTTTTAGATAAATAAGAAATAACTCGCTGGTGTAAGTATGTCCCATATATTGCAGATTTTGCCAATTTGAATGGGACAGACATACTAGAAATGTATTTGCTTTTATCTGAAATTCAAATATCATTCAGTAAATCTGGCAACCCTAGTTAGAATAGATTTCTAAGGTTATTTGTTCCCTTTAGACTCCACCCTTGGGCACAGAGAAAATATACTACCTGAACCAGACTTTGGCCAAAGAAAGACTTAAAACTTCTGTTTTGAAGCACCTGAAAGAAATAAAAGAGGAAGCATTTTATGGAAGGATATTCCTCATTCCCTTGTGGTCATGTCAGTCTGGAGCCGGAATTAAGTCTGGTTCTAAATTCAGGAAACAAGGAGTTTTTCTTCTTGATTTATTTTTCCTTCATGAAAGTGTTGTGTGTGTGTGTTTTGTTAAACAAGCAAAATCTATAACAAACCCCAGGCAGTACATGGGAGGCCCAGAGAGATGCCCCCTCAGTACCTAAAAATGGGAAACAAGATCAACCCTTCCCTCTGAGAGCTGAATTAATGAAACTGACTCAGAATACCCTTGAAACCTCCCAGGACAGCCATAGACTATAGGAAAACCTGCAATATTAACAAATACAGGAAAGGAAGGTACCATCAGAAAGGGGGTACATTAGCTACCGATCTCTGGAACGGCGGATTTGAGAGGGCTTGGGCAGTGCCCGGCTTGCACTGCCTGATGTGTGTGTGGCTGGGGGGACGGGAGGCGGGAGCAAATCCAGCTGAAGTGAGGAAAGCTAAGGAGAATGAGGGAAGACTCCGAATCAGAAAAGACCTGGTGCAAGGATAATCTGAATTTTGTTGATATGTGCAGCATGGTGAGAACTCTGGCTCCTTGAAACATGCAGTCTGCCTTGTGCACAAACACTGTAGGAGAAAATTATAGAAAAATGTACTCTGTGTACCCCAAATAAATGCACTGGGACTTCATGTAAACGAAGGAATAGCAATAAGTAGGAATAGCAGCGGTTTTCCCCTTAGTCATTGCACCTTTGAACAGGATTCAGTGTCGCAACCATTTAATTTGTTCATGCCCTCCTGGCACTCATGAGGTTGGACTATTTTGGCCTTTATTGACAAGGAGGAGACGGCAGGCAGGTGTCCAGAGCTCCAATCAATGAAAGGACAATTTCCCCCCGTGTCTGCAATGGGCCGGATGCTTCCGCCGCTAAAACTCTCTTCTTTGGTTCTGTTTCCTAAACAGAGACCAGTTTAATTCTCACACAGCTCTTATTTACAGTCTTCCCCTGCCCTTTCCAGTCTGAAAGCATGGAATCAAGGTCAGGTTACCTCCTTTACTTTGTTTACCAAATGCTTAGGTAGCCCATGTTTTGTGCCAGGTAGCACTGTTTTAAAATAATAACTCATTTAAGCTTCCTGTTAGTCGTATGAAGTAGGAACCACTATCATTTTCATTTTAAAGATGGGGAAACTAAGGCTCTGGATGGTTAAGAAACCTGCCCAACTAAGTGACTGCTTTGTTATGTGCTCTCATCTGTGGTATGTGCTGATGTAATATGCACCTCTTGGCCACACCATTGTTAATTCTCTTGATTCTTGGGGGTAGGACGGGTGGGGATGGAGTTTCAAGGGAATGCTTATTGCTAAGTGGGATGGGAAAGAGAAAATATTTCATGGCTACTCTGTTAACCTTGGAACACAGTTGAAATTAGTTGTCTCAAGGAATCTAGTTCTTGGCTTCCCAGTATGAATTTTGGGGCTGCCATTTCAAGGATGGTTATGCAACTTCAGAGAGAAAAAACGGTGCTAGCAGCTCCTATCCCCTGAAATGCGGCTATTGGGGATCTGAAATGTTCACAAATGCTTTGGATTTCTGAAGATAGGGATAAATTCCTTTTCTAATGTTAAAAAAAAGTCTCCATAAAATATGTAGGAATAGATTTAACTTAAGAGGTGAAAGACCTGTACTCTGAAAACTACAGGACATTGAAGAAATAAATTGAGTAAGATACCCCAAAATGGAAGGATATATCTTGTTCATAGGTTGGAAGAATTAATATTGTTAAAATGTCCTTCCTACCTAAAGTAATACACAGAATCAATGCAATCCCTATTAGAATACCAATGACATTCTTCTTAGAATTAGGACAACTAGTCCTAAATTTATATGGAAGCACAAAAGCTCCCAAACAGAAAAAAAAAAAGAAAAAGAGAAAGAACAAAGTGGGATGTATCACACTCCTTGATATCAAACTATACTATAAATCTACAATAATCAAAACAGTATGGTACTGGCATTAAAAACAGATATATAGATCAATGAAATACAATAGAGAGCCCAGAAGTAAATCTTTGCTTATATGGCCAATTAATCCATGACAAAGGAGGCAAAGATAGTAAAGACAGTCTCTTCAATAAGTGGTGCTGGGAAAACCAGACAGATACATGCAAAAAAATAAAATAAAATTGGGCCACTTTATTATACTGTATACAAAAATAAACTCAAAATTAATTAAAAACATAAATGTAAGACCTAAAATAATAAAACTCCTAGAAGAAAACATAGGCAGTAAAATCTTTGCTATCACTCTTACCAGTATACTTTTGGATATGTCTCCTTGGGGAAAAGAAACAAAAGAAAAAGTAAACAAATGGGAGTATATAAGACTAAAAGATTTTGTACAATGAAAGAAGCTATCAATAAAACAAAAACAACCTACTAAATGGAGAAGATATTCACCAATGACATATCCGATAAGGGGTTAATATCCTAAATATATAAGGAACACATACAACTTAACACACACAAAACAAAGAGTCCAGTTTAAAAAATGAGCAGAGGACCTGAATAGACATTTCTTCAGAGAGGACACACAGATGCCAATAGACACATGAAAAGATGCTCAATATCACTGATCATCAGAGAAATGCAAATTAAAACCACAAGGAAATATCACTTCACACCTGTCGGAATGACTGTCATCAATAAATCAACAAATAACAAGTGCTGGCCAGGATGTGGAGGAAAGGGAACCCTTGTGTACTGCTGGTAGGAATGCAGACTGGTGCAGCCACTGTGGAAAATAGTACGGAGGTTCCTCAAAAAAATCTAAAAATAGAGCTGCCATATGATCCAGCAATTCCACTTCTGGGTATTTATCTGAAAAAAAGCAAAAACACATTCAAAAAGATATATGCACTCTTATGTTGGTTGTAGCATTACTAGTAATAGCCAAGATATGGAACCAGCCTAGATGTCTATCAACAGAGAAGTGGATAAAGAAGATGTGATATGTATAATGGAATATTATTCAGCAATAAAAAAGAATAAAATCTTGTCATTTGTGACAACATGGATGGGCCAAGAGGGTATTATGCTAAGTGAAATAAGTCAAACAGAAAATGACAAATACCACATGATTTCACTTATATGTACAGTCTAAAAACAACAAATGAATAAGCAAAATGAAATAGAAACAGATACATAGATATAGAGAACAAGCTGATAGTTCCCGAAAGGGAGAGAGGTGGAGGGACAGGAATTTTTAAAATGGGGAAGGGGCTAAATAAATAAATAGAGAGGGAAATAAATAAATAATTCGGTTCAAAAGTCTGAATACCAAACTCTATTTCCCTTTGAAAAAAAATTTTAGGGCTACTGTTTACTTTGCTGATATTTTAAGGAAAGTTTTCAGCAACTATTAATCAGCCACTAACCAGAATATAAACATTTAATGTTGAAGTATTTTTGGTAATAAGGGATTATTTTTTTTATTTTTATTTTTTAGAAACAGGGTTCATTTGAATCCAAAGGTAATTTAAAACCCCACACACATTGAATGCATCAATTTCAAACTTAAAAAATTATTATTATTGGGTGCATGATATATGGGGTAATCATATAGCTCATCATATAAATTGCAACACTTGTAAAAGAGCTGAGGAGTTATTAATAATTATGCCTGGACAAATTGGCATTAAACGAAGACTCAACTAGGCAAAGGGAAGGTCTGGTCACTCTGATGATAAATGAACCCAGGGCCTCGCATCTTCAAGCTGTGATATAGTTGACTCTGGATAAGCCCGCCTAGGATATCATGCAGAGTTGGCGGGGTTTGTAAGTGCTGTGAGGGCGCATGGCGCTATCCTGATAAGAACTGCACGGAGGCTCTGCAGACCTGCTTCTGTCTGTCACCGACGCAGTCACTTAATGGAGCACCTGAGACCCCACAAAGGTAGGCCAAATTAGTGCACAAACCTTGGGAACCACGGACTGGCTAATTTTCAACAGATGACCAACTGCCATCTGAACTTCCACATGGATTTTCCTCTGAGTCCACTTGATATTCTCTGGTTCAATGGAGGGTGACAGGATGTCAAGGAGACAGGAAACCCTGTCAACTGAGTGACAGCTGAAGAAAATGGGAACAGAGAGCTTGGAGAAGAGCAATGTGGGGGCCCCAAGGGGTGGCATCAGGTAGCTGACTTGCTGCCACATGCAAGAAGGAATAGGTTTATTTTGAGTTGCCCAGAGTGCAGTAAAAAAATGGAAACTTCGGTCAACAATAATTTGGCTCAATTTAAGTGATTGCTCCTTTTTGTTGTTTTTTGAAGTTTTTGAGAGAAATGTTCTAATGATAAAAATAGCACATGCTCTTTGTAAAAAACAACAACAAAACAAACTATAACAAAACATGTAGGTGGAAAGTAAAAGCTTTCTTTTTTTTCCTGTTCCCACTTCCTCGTATCCAAACCCACTCCCCAGGAACACTCTAGATATTTATCCTCACATCCCGATCTCTGCACATGCAAGAGCACTATCTGTACATATACATATGTTTACTATATATGTGTATGTAATTTTGCTCTATTTGTGTATTATTCTAAAAAACACAGCCATAAAGTGGGCCTATCTCAGGAGATGATAAAGAAGTGCCCTCAAGCCCTGGCAGGTGAGGCTCAGTTGGTTGAGCGTCATTCCCTGCACCAAAAATGTTGCCGGTTCGATTCCCGATCAGGGCACATGCCTGGGTTGTGGGCTCCATCTCCAGGAGGGGCCGTGCAGGAGGCAGCCGATGGAGGTTTCTCACATCAGTGTTTCTTTCTCTCTCCCTCTCCCTTCCTCTCTCTCTAAAATCAATAAAAACCTATTTTTAAAAATTCCCTCAAATGTAAATTTCTGTTATTTCTGAGTGATGTTACACTGAGATGCCTTGCTGAAGGCTCTGAAATAGACAGTCGAATATGACTTTAATCATTGACTAAGTATTTGAGGTGTTCCAAAATTTTAGTTAACTTGTATTGACGTTTTCTTTCATTAAAAAATTTTTATGGGGTGCCTTGAAAAATAGAAGTAGACATTTTGTTGCGATCCTTGTTCTTAAGAGAAAGGATGTTCAGATGATTTAAGCTGTTCGCAAGTGGAGGGGCTGTCTAGGAGTCTTAGCTACCAGCTACATTCAGGCAGAGGTTGGCTGACCATTTGGTTGGGACACTTTAGAGGAGACTGAAGCCACAGATGGGAAGGCGGGGAGAGTTGGACTCAGTGCTTTCCAAGGCCCGTTTCGGCGCTCTGATTCCCTGATTTCCTGTGCACGCTCACCTGGGCAGTGAGAAAGCTCCAAGAGGAGCCCTGCAGACAGGAGCATCCAAATAGCCCCCAGCTCTCTGCACCCCCCCCCACCCCCCCCAGCAGGAACGGCCGGTGCACGTGCAGCCCAGCTGGGTCTGGAGCTGCCCAGGGACACGGGGCTGGTGGACCGAGGCCTGCGGGCAGCAGTAGTTGCTCCAGCTGCTCTTTGGACCTCGGGAGCTTTCAATTAGGGACCTCAATTTAAAACCAAACAAATTCTTCTCTAAACACTGCAGGTTCTGCATTGACAGCAAATGCCGTACATGCTGCAGAGCCTGGCATGGCAGGAAAGTGCTCCGTCGCCTGTTTCCTATTTTGACATTTCATCAAGATGGAATTTAGTAGCTATGAAAGATAATATTGTTACGTTTGACCTTAGGAAAGACACACTGGCTGGATGTTTTTAGTGTTCAGAAGCCCCTCTGCTTGTGCATATGTTAGATAGATGTATTTTTTAAAAATCTTGAATAAAAAATAACTCCCAGAAACATTGTAAAAAGAGTACATTGAACATCTATATATCTTAATTAAATTCACCTATTAACAGAATTGCTTTCTCTCTCTCTCTCCATATATATACACACAACATATATTATATATATTAGTATTATTAATATAACACACACACACACACACACACACACACACATATATATATATATATATATATATATATATATATATATATATATATATATATATATATATTAGTATTATTGGCAGGAACAGCTATAGGCTGAATGTTTCTGCTCCTCTTCCTCCCCAAATTCATGTTGAAATTCTCCCCTTCAGTGTGATGGTATCAGGAGGTGAGGCCTTTGGGATGTGGTTGGGTCTTGAAGGCAGAGCTCTCAGGATTAGGAGTAGTGCCCTGATAAACGAGATCCCACTGAGCTCCTCGACCCTTCCCCATGTGAGGACACAAGGAGAAGTCTGTGACCTGGCACAATGATCTTGAACTTCCAGCCTCCCAAAATGTGAGAAATAAATTAATTTCTGTCCTTTATAAGTCACCCATCTATGGTACTTTGTTATAGTAGCCCAGGAAATATCTGAGGTGAGTTGTGGACATCATGACCCCTCCCACCTAAACATATGGGCAAGTGTCTCCTAAGAACAAGGGCACAGAATAATGATAAAATTTAGGACATTTAACATTAATATAATACTATCACTGGATACATTTGTATTCAAATGTTGCCAGTCTTCCCAATATTGTGGTTTCTAACATGTTTTCCAATCCAGAATTGCACTTAACCGCCATGTCTCATTAGTGTCTTTAATCTCAGAATAGTTCCTCAACCTTTGTCTTTTATGACACTGATATTCTGGACGAGTACAGGCCTTTGGTTTTCTAGCATGTCCCTTGATTTGGGTTTGTCTGACATTTCCTTTGGATTAGATTCAATTGACGCACATGCTGGGTCCTTCTCAGGACATCACATTAGGAGGCACCTGCTGTCAGTTTGCCACCTTACTGGTGATGTTAATTTTGATCATGCGGTTAAAGATTTTGCCACTTTAAGGGAATCTTTCTTTTAGCAATTAATAATCTATGAGTAGACATTGGCGTTGTCACTGATATTTCTTCACTCTAAAGGCAACTTTTCCCCTTAGTTGTAGTCAATAATCTAGGAGAGATACTTTTAGATGATGTAGACAGCTTATTTACAAATAAGCTGGTTTTAGCATCCATTGGCAACCCTTGCTAGAATCACTTGCTATGTTACTATGGCAGGTAGATGTTTTTGGAAGGGGAAATATTGTAATATTGAGGTTTCCTACCAGCAACCCCTCTTCATTATTCTTCTCTCAGCACCAAAAGAGATACTCTAGACAAACCGTTTGGGCCAATATGACTACCAAGAGCACATTCTCCCCACCATTCCAGAGCTTGAGCTGAGCCTGGGGGATGAGACAGCATGAAGGGCCCCGGATTGAGAGGCAGATACACAGATGAACATCTGGAGATTCCGCAGGTCCCTCCAAATGAACATGTCCTGAACTGAACTCCTTGGAGGGGTTCAGTGCCTCAACCCTGTGCCTCCTCCAGAATTCCAACTTCAATGAATGCCATCACCATCTACCCAGCTGCCTGAGCCAAAAATCTGGGCAGCATTCTCCACCCCTGACAGGTCCTTCCTCTCCACATCTAATTGACAATCAAGTCCTATGTGATGGCACTTTCCAAGCAAGTCCAGCTGTTTGCCCTCTTCTCTCCAACCCTAGCACCTGGTCCAGGCTACTATCATCTCTTGCCTGCTCATCCGCAATAGCCTCCTGACTATCTCCCTGCCTCCAAGATTTTGTGGACTACAGCCCATTCTTCTCACTTCAGCCAGCGTAACCTTTCTTCAGTATAAATCTGAAATGTCTCCTTTCCTCCCCTCTCATTAAACCCTCCGGTAGCTCCATATTGCTAAGGATCATTTGCTTAAAGTGGCAAGTCTCAACTTCCTAACATGGTATACAAGGCTCCCACAGAGTTGGCTCACTGCACCAGTGATATTCTCATCCACCTCTTACTTACTTACTGGTCTCTCTTCTGGCTAGACAGCTCAAGACAGGCACAAGGTGACACATATATGGAGCTTTCTTGAAAAAACATATGCAGCTCCTCAATATGCACACACAAAGCCACCTTCCCTTAGGATCATGGAAGCAGCTTTGGCCTGGCCACTTCCAGAGCTCTAGCTGTAGAAAGCTTCCCCAAAACTGTGGACCCTCCTTCTTAGTTGAAGAAAGAAGTATTCACCAGGAGACAGTTTCTTAGTTTGCTCATCAGGGCAGGTGAAGCCATTGAAAAAGATGGGCCACCAGAGGGCGCACCATGACCCTGCAACAGGCTTGAGGAGCCATGGGCTCCACGTTAATTTTATCTTGAAAGAAAAGATATTGAGAAAGATATTAGATATATTTATTTATGCCTTCTGACCACCATATGGGTCCCAAATCCCAGGGCAGCCACATTCTTTTATTTTTATGTTGTATCCATGGTTTCAGGACAAACATGCTAAGAAAAACCTTTCCCATCACTGAATGGCAAAGGAAATATGAAAGCTCAGGCTATTTTTTCCTCCAGAAAGTCAGACTACATTTTAAATAGTCTCTCTTTAGGCCAGAACTCTTGATTTATTTAAGAAACTTCTGAAACTCTGTATAGCACATTATTCATAAATATTAGAAAAGTCTCAGAAATGTGGGAGATCTGGCAAAATTATAATAAAATATGTTTAATAGCTACCTCTTATTGGACATTTACTATGTTCCAGATACTATACGAAGAGTTTGATAGGCATCATAGGTAAATATATTTAATTCACATAATAAGCTTAAACATTAAGTATTACTATTCCCATTTTGCAAATGATAAAGCCGAGGCCCAGAGCATTTCAGCACCTTGACTAACATCACAAAGTTAGGACTTGAATGTAGGACTATCAGACGTCAAAGTCTGTGTTCCTACTCAGGGTGCTGGGTATCCTGGCAACCTCTCATCTTTCTCTTCGAAGCCCATAATGTCAGGACTTTCCCCCCTTCCCCCTCTTCCTCCCATAAATCCACCGACAGTGCTAGGAGGTGACTCCAGCAGTCAGTCATCTATCGTACTCTAGATCCAAATTGTCCCACTGTTTTCTAGGCTCTACCTCCTACTCCCAATCAAATGTGGACTATCCTGTGTCTCATTCCTTCAGGACCACCGTGTCATGCTAGTATACCTTTTAGTGCCTGGTAGTTCAACAAATACTTACTGAACGTCCTTATGCCAGACCGATATGCTCCCCATACATGTGGGGTTCAGTAGATGCTTGCGGGATGGATGGATGAATGAATGCACAAATGAATGAAGGAACAAACGAATGAATGCTACTACACAGTTTTAGTGACGGTAGAGGAAGTTTCAGGCAGATGATGAACGAGTTCTGGAATTAGAAAAATTTGGATTCTGCCCTATCATTTGGGTGGTACTTAGTATTAGTCACCAAATATTTCTGGCGATGGTCATGTCAAGCAGTTGGTAGTTCTATCACCCACTGCTTAGTGTTTCCAAATTCCCAAGAGGCATCAGTCTTTGGGATCTAGGAATAAGAAATCAGAATTCTCAGAAATTCTGAAATCATAAAGGATGCTGTATTTTTCATGACACTTTATTTACATATAGTAAGTAATATCAGAGAACCATAATAATGGACATTGAATCATTTTTCTGTGATAGGGTTATACTGCCAGGGTTTTCTATAAAAAAAATAACATAGTAATACATGAATTATTATAAATCAATATCTTGTGGCAAGATTATATATTTTAATTACATGTAAAAAGAATATCTTACATAAATATTTGATAATAGAAAATACTAAAAGAGGGGAAGAATAATATATATATCAAATAAGAATTATTATTAATAAGATAAAATATTACACAAAAATATTTCTATAAAATTTGTATTGTTATTAAAATGAAAATTTAGGGCACACAAATTTCATTTTTGGCCTTAACATTTGTTCAGTTCTTAGGAGTTCACCCAAAAGCACTTTCAAGCTGAGCATTAGAGTACACATTGCTTTGTATAAGCTCATTTCCTTTCTTAATAATGAAAATTTAAAATATTTATCTTTCTTGTCTGCTAGCCCTCGTTTTGATTTTGCTGTTGAAATAGATACCAGCTTTGCTAATTCAAATTTTTGTTCAGTTTCTGAGTTCCCATCAGAGTATTCTACAGCAGTATTCACATCATCAGCTCTTTGCATTTCTTAAAGTATTCACAAAGAACTGCAGCCTAGAGGAAATATTAAAACTCTATAAAAAAAGGGGGGGGGGTAGAATGTTACTGGGTTGTGTTCAAATAACATAACATTCAGATCCCCTAGCAAAGTTAACAGCACTAAATAGAAGCATATGTTGAAATTTCCAATTTAAGGATTTCTTTTGTTTCCAAAATTTATTTCTTAGGACATCATTCATAGAATCTGTATGAAGCACACTATGCATATAAACTTATTGATACTTTTTTTTTTTTTTTTCAAGAATGGCTCACCCAGCAGACAGGGCCTTGAACACACACTTATAATCTGCCAACAACTGCTAGCAAGGCTGACTGATTAGATAGTTTGGGCTTCTGGGGTGTTCCTGTCCCAGCTCCTGGAAAAGTCAACCTTCACTTTTGATTCTGCACATGAGTGTTTCTGGGTCTTGCTTTCAACTTGACATGAGTGGGTCCTTTGAACCAGTAACATCTCCATGATAATTCTTACGGTTTAATTCTTTTAGGAGAATCATAACTTTTTCCTGTTTTCCTAATTTCTTGACAGGTAAATGTTGGGTGAATTAGATACCCTCTCTGAGTCTCAATTCCCTTATTTGAAAAGAGAAAGAGTAATTTCTACTTTAGTTATTTATTTATTTATTTTTAGTAAGAATTAAGCACATGTAAAGTTTGGAATGCAATGTCCAATACACAGTAGACATCAATATATGCTTCCTCTGCAGAGGGATAAAGAAAGCGTTTAACAAATAGGTCACATAAAAACAGAAGTCAAAGCTGCATTAGATTTCCCAAACACAACATTAGCTAGAGGTCACAGAACAATGCCTTCAAATTCTGAAGGAAAAGTGTCTCTCCAGCCAAACTAAGTATGAGGATAGAATACAACCATTTGCACACAATTTTTAAATCCTATGCACTCTTTCTCAGGAAGTACTGGACCAAAAATGAGTGAGTTATCCATCCAAGAAAAATACACAAGGTTAGGAAACAGGTACTCCAACAACCCAAGATAGAGGGATTCCTGTGAAGAGCACCCCCAGCTTGATGTCTGGACAGAGTCTAGAGAGCCACTGGCGGGCCTGGAGCAGGAGGCTGGGCTCCAGGGGACCCTAACCAGGAGCAGTGTTAAACTGATAGGAAGTCTGTTGCATGTGGAAAACAGTGCTGGAGGGAAAGCACCTTCTATAGGCGAGTTTGCAATGAATTAATGACAGTATCTGGATAACTAAGGACATAAAAATCTATAAGGCAATTATTAACTCCAAGGACAAGAAAAGTTTGAAAAAGAAATCACGATAGGTTACTTGACAGGAAAGAATATCTACATGATTGTAATGATTTATTTTTTGATGTATTGATTTAATCAGAAAATTTAAAATAACTGCCAAAAATAGGTGGGAGAGGAGAGGGGAAATCAGAGACATGCTAAATCTTCATCTTGCAAATTGGGAAATCAATCGATTATGCCTAACGTTGGTAAATCAAGAAATCCAGCATTGGCACATGATTTAAAAACATGGAAGCAAGTGCCAGAGGAAGCTTGGGATGGATTTGGAAGGGGTCGCTGCTGAGGAGCTGCATTCAGGAAACCACTGTAGTACTATTTGACTCTTTAAAAGATGGGTATATATTACTCTGCAATAAGGATTAGTTACTATTTAAAAACTAACAAAGGCATACCTAAACCCATAAATATTTATATGAAGCTCTAGGTTCAAGTCCCGGGTCACCACCAGCAAGCTGTGTGACCTTGGGTAAGTCCTTTCACCTCTCTGAGCCTCAGTGTCCACATCTATAGGCAGAAGGTTTGAACGCACTGGCTATATGGCTTCTGAAATCTCCAATGCACTATTATCAAAATGCAAACTTGTAACGTACCTTGAAAAAGACCACTCCTTATTTTTACAAACGCATTCCTTTTCTTAGATAACATACTAAAACACACCAAAATATTTTAGGGTTAAAAAAAGGGGGTACACAGGCTCTGGCATCTTGACCACGTTTTGTCATGGAGCATTTTTAATAGCCTGGGAGGCTCTGTAAGAGATCCAATTTCAGGCTAAGCAATGTGGATACATAAACACGATCTGGAGTGCTCTCATTTTCATATGCCCCATGCCTCCCCGCCCCAGGACAGTTTTCATAGTTATTGAATTAGAATTCAGTGTCCGGATAAGCAACCAAGACAATCTCCCCGCTGGAGAGGTCCCTGGGCGTCCGCTGCAGGCATGTGGAAGTGCTTGGATGGTTCAGGAATTTTCACTGGAGACAATTTATCTTTCACCTCATCTCAAGCTCCCATGAGCTCTTCCTCTAGCTTTGCTCACCCCCAAACAAAGAGCAGCAAAGAGCTCAACAATTTCCACATGAGATAAGTCAAAGTCACAGCTCCTCCCAGGCAGGATTCACTCTAGTGTCTGTCTCCTGCTTCCTCCCCTTGCCCTTGCCCTTCTCCCTCCCTCCCTCCCTCCCTCCCTCCCTCCCTCCCTCCCTCCCTCCCTCCCTCCCTCCCTCCCTTCCTTCCTTCCTTCCTTCCTTCCTTCCTTCCTTCCTTCCTTCCTTCCTTCCTTCCTTCCTTCCTCCCTTCCCTCCCTCCTGCCCCCCTTCCCTGCTCCCTTCCTCCCCGCCCCACACAATCCTCAGATGGGCGTGCGGCGGGTGATTTAACCCCACTTCCCCCTTCAGCCTCTCAGGCACAGCTTGTTCTCCGGAGCCAGGCGGCCGGCAGCAGCAGGTGAAATTAGCTGGGTATACTTTCCAAAGGGCCATTTATTATTCTGACAAGAGCCAGCCCCTGCGATCCGCCTCCATTAGAACCGCGATTCAGAAAAGCACATCTGACAGCTCCAGACTCCTGTCCTCAGAGCCCTTAATTTCCTGGTGGGACTCCAAGGCCAGGGGGTGGGAGGAATGAAAACAATCCTAAAGGGAAACCTCATTTAAAATGGAGTGGGGAGGCCAGCAGGGGGCGCCCTCCCACCCCATTCCATGGCAGTTACAAACTCACTTGGGAATCAACAGGCCTTTCCTACTCCAATGGGAGGAAAGAAAATTCTGTTTCATGCCCAGAAACTCAGCCAATGAGAGACCATCACCACCTTGAACTCTTGCTTTCCTCCAATGGACCTCTGTCCAAAACAACCCCTCCCAACATTCTCCGTTTTCTCTATTATTAATGTTCCTCTCCTTTGCTTGCTGGACTTGCCCGTGGCTTTTGCCATAGCCTGCTTGTGCTGAGTTGTAATTCTCTGCTATTCCCAAAGAAACCCTTTTGCTGGTAAAATAAGTGGCTGTTTTGAGGCCAACAGAAGGGCTTCCTGGGCAGAGGTTGGAGGTGCATTCGCAGGCAGCTACTATTCTTCCAGCCTCGTCACTTGGTTATGTAGAGCTGAGGAAAAAAAGCAGTTTTGCTCTTAAAAAACAAAACAAAACAGAAAACTGACCTGCAAGAAGAAACTTCCCCTTTTCATGCCTGGATGTGTCTGAAACAAGGGCAACCATTTCACAAAACAGAGAGGGAGGGAGCCAACGAAAGAAAGACTGTCCGGGCCAGGGCTGCTGCTGCACGTGAAGCTTCTGGCCTACCCAACCTCGCAGCCATCCCTAAACCGACGTCTTGCTAGATAAGATAAATAGCTTTGCTGTTTGCGCTGCCAAAACCTCCTGCTATTTGTAACCCAAAGCATGCTCTCTGACACACTTCTCTCCTTGTCATTAGATAGTCTCCTGCAATAATTTTCAAACGGGTGCATACTATTTGTTTTACTGACATGCAACCACTTCCCTTTTTCTGGACACAGTTCTTTCCCGTGTCTTTGCTAATGTTATAGCATTGCTGCAGTGGCAAAACTTGCACTTATTTTACATTTCTCGAGTTTAAATTCTGGGTTAAATGTTATGGACAATTTTTAAAAATATTTTTTTATTGATTTTTTAGAGAGAGAGGAAGGGAGACGACAGGAGAAACATTGGTGTGGGAGCAGAACACCCATCGGCTGCCTCCTGCACGCCCCCTACTGGGGATTGAGCCCACAACCCGGGCGTGTGCCCTGATAGAGAATCGAACTCAGCAACCTTTCAGTGCATGGGACGACACCCAACCAACTGAGCCACACCGGCCAGGGCTGTTACAAACAATTTTATGGCTTTTAATACATATTCCAAATTGCCTAGGAGTCATTACTGATGAGTTTTGTACTAACCTTTAAAAATCCTCCTTGTGAGGCCTAGCGGCTCTTTCTTCACATCTAGCTGTCACTAATAGGAAATGGTTATCAAAAAATATTACTCCTGCAAGTGCAAACTGATTTTCCAAAATGAGTTTCAGTCAAGCAAGGTATGTCTTCTAATAAACTTTAAGAGTGTATGCTCTTCGACCATGTTACATGTAATTCACATTATTCAAATCTTATGAGGTTAGATCCCAGGGCCCAATAAGATCGTATGTTTGGGCTGATGGTTCTCAACTGTGGCTACACACATGGAATCATCTGAGAAACTTCACTGAGGTACAATTAATGTACAATAAACTGCACATACAAAAAGTGAACAATTTTATGTTTTAATATATATATGTTTATACATATATATGTATGTATATATATATCCATATATGTGCACCCACAAAACCATCACCAAGATAGCGATGATCAACATCACCCCCAAATTGCAGGGCTCGCTATCTTTGGTTGCCTGATGTCCACTGACTAGAAAACCATTGTTTCATATACTTTGTTTTTTGGGTTTTCTCTGGTGGGAGGGAAAGCCTCCTCCCTGTTACTCCATCTTGGACAGAAGCAGGTATCCCCCACCTGGGGAGCTTTAATAAGACAATCTCTGGGTATCACTCCACAACAAATGAGTTACAATATTTGGGGGAAAGGCTTGGACATCATATTTATTTTTATGTTTTTATTAAGGTATAATCTACATGCAATAAAGTTCATCCCTTTCAGTGTAGAGTTTTGGCCACTGCACACAGCCATGAAACTATTAGCATAGTTACTATTAGCGGATTACCACTAATCTGCTTTCTGTCTCTATGGATTTGCCTCTTCTGGACATTTCATATACATGGAATCATACATTATGTGACCTTTCAGTGTCTGGCTTCTTTCACTTAGCATCATGTTTTGGGGGTTCATGGAGGTTGTAGCAGGTATTGGTACTTTGTTCCTGTCTATGGTTCCAGGAACCTTTTAGAAATGTAAATTCTGTGTTTGACCCAAACGAGTGAATCAGAAATCCTGAGAGTGGGCCCAGTGACCTGTGTTCTCACAGCCCTTCAGATCGTTCGGCTGCATCCTGGACCTTAAGAACCACTGATTTAGGAGATGCCAGTTCATGCCGTCAAACTCAGAAGGAAGCTGTGGGATTCCTCAATCCAGGATTTTGTTATTCTGCCAAAAACTCAGAGTCAGAATAGATGTTTTAAAAACAAAATCTGTTTTGCCCTTTTTCTTGAGCTGTAGGAGAGGGCTGTCAGGATCTGTCAAATTCACTTTTTGTCCTAAATAATATGTCGAAACCTAGAGCACATTCTTTCAGAATAATCCTAGGCTATTTTTAATCTTTTGGCATTAACTTCAACCTTTCCCGTTTTGTTTCCGTCCTATTTTTAGAATGTCTAATTGCTCCTCGAGCATCTCCGGATGTACCTTTCATTGCCCAGGCTGTACATGGTAGGTGCCCGCGAACAGGACTGCCCCGCTGGCCCGGGCCTTCCCTCCCCTGTGACACGGCGCAGGTTTGTCCTGTGAACACACATGCCTGGACCCAATAGTCCACTTAAATGGCTTTCAGAAGCAACGAACCTAAAGAAATTTCTAATTGGACACCCAAATTCTAAGTTCCTTCTCCGGTATCACCCTTCCCTCACCCCTTAGGGTCGCCTGTGCAGCTCACCTGGCCCTCTGCTAGTAGTTTGCAGATTTAGGAAGGAGAATGGTCTTGGATGGCGTGGGAACCTGTGGTAGGAAATGCAAGGAACTAGGCGCCAAATGACCTGGGTTCAAATGCTGCCTGGATCCATGCTCTTGTCCACTCAAAAAATACGGTAGTTCTTGAGCACCATGGAAACTATCTGTTGGCCGAGAAGCTAGCAGAGCATAAGACACACTGGCCCCCTCCGCTCCACTGTGGGAGCTTAACGTCCAGGGGGAGAAGGGGCCAGCAAAGAGCTCATTTCAGGGCTGGATGGGGACGGGAGGCGCCTGCGAAAGACGCTGTGGGGGCCGCCGGGGAGGCGCTCCTGCGGTGCTGGTGCTGGGGGTCCGAGGAGAAAGAACGGTTAGTTTAGGCCTGAAGGATGAGCAGAATTAGTTAGGAAAGCCGGGTGCCGGTGGGGCAAGGTGGCTTCAGTGGAAACGGCTCTCCAGAGAGAGGGAGCGGCCCACGCAGGGGTCGGGAGGGAAGGGAGAGCGTGTCTCGTGCTGGGGACCAAGAGGGCTGTGAAGTTGCTGGGCTGTCATGCTGGGGGTGGGCCTGGCATGACGTAAGAGTAACAAGAGAAGGGGCCTGTGGGGCCAAGTAAGGGCCGGGTAAGCCACACCACCTTGTCGGGGGGGCTTTAAGCCAGTGTGCGAGGTGACCTGCTGCGTGTTTCAGTGGCCCCGACTCTGCGGGGACAGCGAGCTGGAGAGAGCGAGAGGGGCCCCTGGGAACCCACGGGATGGGCTCCCGCGTGGGGGCCTCCCAAGCACTGTGGGTGGGAGCGCGGAGACAAACACTCGGGAGTGAATAATCTGGGAAAGTCTAGCGAAGTCGAAGATGCGTGTGCCCTGTGATCCAGAAATTTTATTCACAAGAAGGATGTGCGAGATGCTCATAACTGCATGTTTCAAAACAAAAAAAAAATTGGCAGCAATCTAAATGCCCATCATAGGAGAATGGATACATAAAAGATGCTGTGCTTATACAATGGAAATTTTTATAGTAGTTAAGATGAATGAACTGGGGCAACATTTATCATAGTAAAAAATATTAAAAGCACAGTGCTGAGCAAGAAAGCATGGCTTGTAGGGATACAGGTACAATCTGATACCTTGTACCTGAAGTTTATAAGATATACTATTATTTTGTGTACCATTAAAACAAAAAATCCTGAGAATTTAACTCTGACAAAATGCTTTCTTGTCATCTCTGATTTGGTACTTTATACTTGATTAGACAATTTTTAACCATATATTACTCTTGTGCATGCATAAAAAAGGAAAATCTGAGTGAAATAAATCAATTACGGTGTTCCTCAAACTCTTACACATTTAAAGTCTGGCTTGTCTGAATTGTTTTGACTCAAAGTTGCTGATGTCTGTGTTTTCCCACCCAGTGAATTCTCTGCTCGACTAGAGGTCTGGTGATCTAGCACTTCTGAAGAGAACCCATAAAAGAAACAACAGTCATTGGCACTGGGCTCTGAAGTTATTTCTGCAATTAGATATAGATCACCTCCTCTAGATTCCTGTTCCTGCACCATTGCTAAACATTGCTGATTTACCACTTCCCTGACTCCCTCCTCATGAAGCATTTTGTTCCTGAGGGTACAAAAGTACCCCACTATTGTCTCCACACTTTTCTGCCAGTTTGTTCCTGCTACTTTTATGTCAGAGGATGCGCAGGTAGTACAGCTATGGCACAATTGCCACCTGGCTGACAACTGTTGTAGGATGTCATCAATTACAGGAGACATTAAAATCTGGAAAAAAAAAAGTGTGCCTTAGAAACAGTGAAATATAGTAGTTATTATTTATGAATAAAATTATATTTATAAAACGGAGCAACTATGCATGAAAAAGATAAACACCAAGTTCAGGATGGCTGTTATCCCAGAGTGGTTAGTGTAAGTCGGGTGGGGAACGTCCGGCCCATGGGCCGTATAAGGCCCGTGAAATCATTTGGTCTGGCCCTGCCAAGGCAATCATGGGCAGGACTCAAAACTTAATAAATCTAGGAGCTTTTTTCATAGCTAATTTTTAAGTTGATAATTTTGCATGGCCCGTGAATAATGTTATAAATATCCAAATGGCCCTTGGCAGAAAAAATGTTCCCCACCCCTGGTATAAGTGGAGGGGAACCGATGCACAGGGAGGTGCCAATGAATTGCCGATGTTCTAGTCTTTCAGTCACGTGGTGGTTACCTGGGTGGGTTCAATATTCTCCATACTATTTGTATGAAAAATATTTCATAACTCATAAAAAAGGAAACAGTCTTACTGTTACAGTTCTGTTAATAATTGGCTGTGTGAGTTGGGGGAACCTGTGCAACTTCAGCTTTTTATTTTATGTTGTAAAGATGGCACTACCTCTTCTTCCTGCCTCACAGGAATTTTGGGTTGTTGGTCAAAATAGCCAATGTGTGTGAAGACCTTTGTTGAACTATAAAGACAACAGAGGAAGGTTATTGAGACTGTCATCTCAAGATGGTTATAATAACGGCCCCCAGTGGCTCAGGCCTCCCTGTGTCCACTCCCCTTTTGCACCAGGACTCTGACACGCCTCTCATCGAATAGTGCAGCCTGTTTCTCCACTCCTGGCACCTGGGCTGGCCTTGTGACTTGCTTTGATCAATAGAGCATGGTGAAAGTGACACTACAAGTCCCAGGTCTGGATCTTGAGGATAATACAACTTTGGCTAGAACAGTCTTAGATTCCTGAGCCAGCCATCATGCTGTGAAGACACCCGGTCTACCTATTGGGGGGCATGTAGCCACCTTGACCTTCCAGCCCCGCTGACCTCCGGCTGAGCCAGCAAACTCCTCAGACAATCCACAGAATCATGAGAGGTAATGGATCGTCACTGTTTTTAGGGCACCGTGTTTCAGGCTGATCTGCTTTGCAGCAGAGCCTCCCTGAAACAGACGCCTTTGAGAGTTAGGTACACGGACTCATGCCTTGCAGTCTGGTGTGATCTGTTTCACGGACCACAAGGCACCATTATTGCCATATTGCATTCTACGGCAAGCAGTGACTAATCACTAAACATCTACTGTATGTAGGTTACGGGCTGGGTGCTATGAAGACTATAAAAATCACCGTAGATGGATGCTCAGCCATAGCAGTTACACCTATAATCTCATTAAGAAGACAAGATACAAACTATAGAAAGTTAAATAAGAATACGAAACTGAAAAATACCTGTTCTCTACAGAAAAATAAACATTTATGAAGTTCTTACTCTGTCACTGGAACTATGGCCTACTTCTTTAATTCTCACAACTCTATGAGGTAGGCACAATGATCATCCCATTTTACAGATAAGAAAACTGAGGAGCTGTAGTTGAGTAAGTTGCCCAGAGTCACACAGCGAGCAAGCAGGTGAGTGGGGCTGGGAACCGGCAGCCTGACTGTGTGCTTACTCAGACAGTGAGCCCTGGACAAAATGATGGTAGCGAGAGCCCATGCTCGAGGATGAGGGGACAGACGCTCTGGGCGTGGGAAGGGTCCAGGGACCTAAGAGGAGCTGTCTTCCAACTGCCCCGTGTCCATCCGCCAGGATAGCACAGAGGCCGGGCGACAGGTGTGCCTGCGGCCAGCCCTGTCCCTCGGGCGGCCTGTAGCGTGCGCTGCTCCTCACGGCCCCGCGTGTGACGTGCCCAGGCCACCTTTTCCCCCTGCCCTGCACTAGAAGGGGTGGCTGCAGCCAAGAGCCATTTCTGGGAAAACCTTGTCGACGATTCTCGAGGGAAAGCTGTGCTCTGATATGCTTTGGAGATTCTTACCCCTAAGCAATCTCTGAATTATAATGGAGCATGTTGGTAAAAGACTAATTCTTGTTTGTTATATGTACTTTTTGCCAAAATATGCAACTTGACCTTATAAACACCCACTGTACCTGTGGGGTGAGCGCGGGGTTTTCTGGGTGTTTGCAGACATGATTGCTCTTCATGAGGACTCAGTAGCACCCTGGGAAAAGCAGGGGCCACAAGCACACAGCACACTCCACTCCCACCCCGACACACGGGAGAGCTCACGGCCTGGGGGCGCCTCAGGAAAGGCTCTGAGTCAAGAGGCATCTGAACTGGGCCTTGAAGGATGGGCAAGATTTTGACAGGTGGGGCCAGAAGAGGAAGGTGGCGGGTCACCTGAGCAAAGGCCTGGGGCCCCGCACATGCGGGGGGTAGCGAAGGAAGAGGAAAGGGTCTGGTGTAAGAATGGAGCTTGGGAAGTAGGATAAGACGGCGGGAGAGGACGGTGACTGGGGCAGGGTTGGGAGCCGAGCAGGGACGTTTGGAGACCTGGCACTGCATTCGGAGAGCAAGAGAGAAGGTGACATGAAAGCAGCCATTCCACCTGCCCCGTCTTAATTCAGCCTGTGGGTCTAGGGTACCAGGTGGGTGAAAAGTATGATTATGAGAACATCCTGTGGGAAACGATCAGGAGGCTCCACCCAAACAAACCCTTAAATGCAAAAGATATAAAGTGCATATTCTGGTAAACTTTTAAAAAATTATACATATAATATGTGGTTGGGTAGAAAAGTTTGAAAATACAGATGAGCAAAAGGGAGGGAAAAATAAAAAGAAATACCACTTATAATTCCACCATCCAGGGGTAATCACTATATCACTCCGACTCTTCTCAGTGTATGTATATAAATGCACATTACACAAACGGGCTCATCCTGTTTTAGAGCCTATTAAGAAGACAATCTATTGTGACTATCTTTCCCTATTAAACATACTCCTTGGCGTCATTTTAAATGGCTGTTTATTATTCCATGTTGCAGAACATCTTGAACCCGCTCCAGTTCCCACTACAATTTGTATAAAAACATAAATGCATTCATTCAAGAGACATGTTCTTAGCCACATGTGCTTGGAAACTAAACCCGAGAGGAAGAATTATTGCGGTTATGCTGATGCCCACAGAGCTCCTTCCAGGGCGCCCCCCGTCGCCTGCGGACGTCAGCGCGGCCTTGAGCAGGCGGCGATGCGGGCGGGCGCCCCGTGGGCTGCAGAGCGCGCTTCCCGCAGGCGCCGCCCGCGCGCGACGAGGCGGGAAACTCAGACAGAAGCGACCTGGAAACGATGCGGCTGTAGACGGACAGACTCGGAGCTCACGGAGGAAGGAGGCGCAGCGCTCTCGACGCTGCCCTCTAGTGGTCACGGCGGGTCTCGGCGGGTCTCCCCGCGCCGACTGGGTCCCGTCGCGGGGAGCCCAGCGCCCCCTTGTGGACGGCAGGAGGAGAGGAGGCCTCTGCTGGCCGAGATGGAGGCCGCCGCGGAAAAGCCAGAAGGCCGGCAAAGGTAAACGAGGCCCGAAGAATCGATAAACATCCAGCCGTCCACCAGAACTTTGACTTTACTTTCCCCCAGAGATTTCTTTCTTTCTTTTTTTAAATATGTCTTTGTTGATTTCAGAGAGAGGGAGGGAGAGGGAGAGACAGAAACATCGGCGATGAGGTTGTCATTGATCGGCTGCCTCCTGGCCGCCCCTGACCGGGGATCGAACCGCAGTCTCCTGGGTCCCAGGTCGATGCTCAGCCGCTGAGCCACGCCCGGCCCGGCTCCCTCAACGATTTCTTAAAAGCAGAAGGAATCAATTCTCATTCCTGTAGGATGACTGAATTATCTGTCTTTTTTATGAAATACTACCTTCTGTGATGGCTCTGTTTATCCTGTTTCCTTGGAACATCCTCCTGGAATTGGCTAGTTTAAGAAATGCAATATTGTCACATGTATCAGACGTGGCCTATGGGTGAAGGGCATGCCCTAGGGAACTGAGGGTGGTACCCCGAAACGGTGAAACATTTCTCAGGTTTTGTAGACAGAAGGTAGTGACTGCAATGGGACACCGCTCAGCCTAAGACAGGACGCGACCTGCCCTTGGTAACAGCGCGGGTGGACCTTGAGGATATTATGCTGAGTGAAATGCGTCCCCTGGAGGTGAAATGTATAGTTACTCAGTAGATATTTGGGGTCGCCTGTAGTGAGGTAGTTTTGTTCTAATAAAGATACTTTTCTTTCTCTGGTCCCTGTTCAAAGCCCTTGGAAGTGGGTGGGGCTGCAGTGAATTTGGGGGGTGACCGCATGGAGTGGCCCTGTCATCTAGGCCAGGGGGCTGGGCTGAAACAGCTGTAGAAATCACACCCCAAATAAGAGCCTGGTATCCAGACTCTGTGACAAAACTCTTTGTGTGTTAGAGTCTTAGCAACAAGCAAGGAAACAGAAGTGAGTGCATCTGACCCTCAGCCCTGCTGCGGGCCGTCGAAGACACAGAGCCAGTGAACCGGGGAAGCGGGGGCGCCCAGCCGATGCTCCGGAGGGACGCCAGGCCATTTCCTTCCCACCGCGTTGGATCAGATCCGTCTGCTTCGTGTGCCCTCTTCACGGCGGACAGGTGCACGTCTTTTTTTAAAGGATTAAGACAAGAACTGATCTCACCCTGCGACACCCTCTGAAGGAGGCAGAAATAGAAGCCCTGACAACAAACCTGGGCTGCCTTTTGCGGTTTGAAAAGCACAGCTAATCCCCACTATTATTACTCCTGAGCTTTAACCACTGTAGAACTGTGCTATCACCAAGGGAATTTTGAAATTTTATAGCCCAGCCTGTAAGCATGCAAAATAGAACTGAAAATGAGCTCAGGGCCACCTGTGGCCCGCCTGCGCTGCCGGGGGACGGCGCGGACGCAGAGACGGCAGGCAGGAGACCTGGGCTGGAGGCTCGGTCCCAAGGCAAGGAAAGTAAACCGCTGTGACGGAAACGGTGGGTTAGTAATGGATTGGCACCTTTATTTGTGTTTGTAATGGAAGTTTGTCATAAAGGGGGCTAGTCCTTTTCTAGAAAGCGATTTAAAATACAGCAGTGGGTAGGAAAGCCACAGCACTGGAGCCCATCCACGTCTGGTTTTCTGCGTGCAGACAAAGTCCCTGCCCGCGACCCTCTGGGATAGTTTTCACTGCCAACAAATGCTGCTAGCAGAGCCTGCAGGAACAATCTTTTTGGAGGGTGCGCCCAGACCCAACTCACTGTACCAACCAAGGGTACAAAGAGACTTCCTCGGAGTGGCCTCAGCTTCGCTCCTCTCTTGCACGAACCCTTCGCACCATGGTCCAACTAATGTCCTTAACATGGACCCATTCTATGAGAACCCCTCCTCTTTGGTGGCAGCCTGTCACACCAGAGCCCTACTCTAGCCACAAAAATAGTGTGGCTAGGGGGTGGGAATTCAGGGCCGGGAGGAGTCACAGTTTCAGGTAGATTATGGGCAGCTTTCTGATTGCCCTCTTACCATCTTCCTCTGCCGCCACCCCCCACCCCCACCCCCGCCCCCACAGTATTCGTCTTCATTATGAAAAGAAAACAGTTGGCTGTTTGCACGTTGGCCTCAGAAGACCAGAGCTCCATAACCGAACACCCACAGAAGTCACGGAAGTAACAGAAATTATAAAAACCTGCTGAGTGTTAGGCCTTCTGCAAAGGCGATCAGCTTCAGGGTTTTGTGTGCATTGCTTTCTTTCTCTTTTTTAACATTATTGTGGTCTACCAAAATCTATTTGCAGTCCGATTTCCAACTATGGGCCACCAGTGTGTAGCCTCTGATGAAGGCCATCCTTCCTTTCACCGTCAGCGTTTAGGGTGAATTTGTAGTGTTGGCATCCTAGAGAAGTGATTCTCAACCTTAGTTGTGCATCTGAATCAACTGGGAGTTTTAAAAATATGCTCACAGATGAGTTCTTAATTTTCCCCCCAGCTAAGTAATTCAGAATCTCTGGGGGCAGGGGTGTCTAGGCATCAATGTTTTTCAAAGTTTCCCTAAAGAGTCTAGTGTGCGGTGGGGTTGAGGGCCACCTTCTGGGGCTGCCTGCTGCTGCTCTCCCAAACCTGCAGAGACAGAAGGAGCACTGAGAAAGGAGCCAATAGGAGGAGCTGCCAATACCCTCTGATTGAGGCCCAATGTGGAGAAGACACTTTCAAAGGTGTTGCTGGAGGACCTTTCGATTCCTTCACAATCTTACAAACCTGGCTTATTTCCCCAGGCCTCACTGCTGCGAATTTCAAATTCAGCCCTGAGAGGTCTATCTGGACATTTCTTTTCCTCTAACCTTTCCCCTCCGTCCAACTACTCAAACTCCAACAGTTCTACCTACCAACCAACCCACATGCTGAGAATTAGACCCTGATCTCCAGCAAGGCAGGAATCCAGACCCCTTGTGACTCCAGAGGATGTGGCTCAAGATGAGGGAGTGGACCAGAGCAAACAAGGGAGGACAGAGCCCGAAGAAATGACAAGTAAGGGAAGTAAAAGGATGGGACGCTTGGCTTAGTAGCCGCTAAGGGCCTAGCCCAATCACAACTTCAACTCAGACGTCAAAGTCCCCCATGTTTATGGCCAAACATGGTCATGATGAATTGTGTATTAGTGTCAAACTATTAATGCCACTTTATCAAAATAAACTCTGCTATCAGCTTAAGGGTAGAAGTGATTTGCTTTGTCTTAAAATAGTTGATCCAAGGTCTTTTTATTTTTACTTTTTATTACACAAGTAAGTCTGTAATGGAAAAAGTCATCCTCTTGGAGTCTTGACTTTCATTTTAAGGCTGAAAGAAATGATAATCCAGCTTCTATTTTTAGACGTGAAGAAACTGGGGTCTGGGAAGATGAAAGGACTTATTTAAGGTCATGCAACCAGCTCATGGAAAAGCTGGAGGTGGTACCAAGATCCACAGATGACGCTCTACGCACCAACTGCTGTTCTTCATGGACAAAAACCGCCATTCCCATCCCAGGTCATCATTAAAACTCAAGGTTAAAAAAAAAGAACGGAAGGCATTGTAGTTCCTTCCTAATATTTCGGGAAGCTCATTCTCAATTCCTGACCTCTCTACCCTGACTGGGGATTCTGGCCTCGCCCTGCAGGCTCCCGGGCTCTCCCCCTCTCCCTCCAGCCTGGACACCACACCAGCCCTCAGGTTTAGCTGTCGTTCTCTTTTTCTCTCATCTGTAGATTCTTTCTGGCCCACTTGAAACAGAAGACCCAGGGGCTCTGGATATGATCCCAGCCCCCAGGAGAACATTCCCTGCTCCCCCCCCTTCCCCCCCTGCTGGCTGATCCCAGCAACCCCACTGCCATGACTCCTCCCTCCTCTCTCTCTGTTCCCCTTCCCTGGGGTCAAAGCCTCATTTTCTCAGTCATTTCTTTTCCTCAAATAAGTTTCTCTTTCATATATTTTAGTAATTATTCACTTACCCATCTCCTTTTCCCAGCCAAATCTGTACTTTCTGAGAACAAAAACTATGTTTGTCATTTTGTGCTTTAGAGCATCCATTTTATTATGCGGTCAATGAGTCATTGAATGAATGGATGGATGAAGGAAATAAAGACAGACATGAAAGGACTTTTGGGTCTTTCTCTAAGGCTGATGGATGATGGTTCTTCCTCTAATTGCAACAGACATTTTGTCCAACTCTGTGTATAAAAACACAATGAGAAAAAAATTTTCAAACCATGGCTTTACAAAGCTTCCCTAAGGAGTCTGCTTTCTTTCTTCTGCTTATGCCAAAAACAAGAATCTGGAGAACCTAAAATCAGCATTGATTTTGAAAATATGTTTATTTGGTTCTCTTTATGATTGAACACAGACTGCTCCTGGGCCGCCAGGGGTGGCATGAACACACAAGCTACCCTACTGAGAACAGTTGGAAAAGAAGGTCCAAAACGCCCCACATTTGTTACGGACCCCTAAAGCTGTTAGCATTAGCAGCTATTCTTTAAATTTCTGAAACCAGTAATAATTCAACAATCTGAATGCCTATGAGTTATCATATCTGGGCATCTTTCCAGGATGAATCTTGCCTATAGGCATAAAACACTGACTCGGCTGACTCCGGTAGCAGGGGGCTGTTAACAACTGGGGACCCCATCTCCCAGCAGAGACCAGGGATCTAGGGGAAATGGGCAGGTAAGTTTTACTGGCTGGTGTTCTCCCACTAGGAGCATCTCCTCTGACAATGTCATTCTTAAATGACACCTTCTTATTTACTCAACTTTCTTTGCTGGCCTTAGGAAAAAGAAGATTTTCACCTTTAAGCGACCCATTTTCATGAAGCGGCCATCAGCCTTGCCATGCACCACTTGCGGATTAGACGCTCCGACCCGCGGGCCAGCGCTCCCGCGTGGCCGTCAGGGATCTCAGGCAGCTCAGGCCACCCTCACAGCCCTTGAGGGGTATCTGTCATATGAAGCCAAACAAACGTTTGCAACTTATGAAATAACGACTTGAATTTTTAACAGCTTAATTCGGCTGTACGCTTTGCTCGTCTCTCTAGAGACTGCTGGGAGCTTTGCAGTTTTTACAAGGCCCAACGTGGGTCCTCTGACTGCTTGCGAGAGCCCAGAAGAACCTTATGAAAAATCTCCTCCTTCCCAATTCTACGGCCCAGAAAATTAACCCGTAGGTGAATTACTAATAATGCTGTGTTAAGTTTCCCACTCTCTAAAATGGTTGAGATGCCTGGCCCTGCTTTCTAAACTGTCCTTCATTAATATATGCACACAGAAATATGTATTCACAGAAAACTCACACGTGGTAACTTGTGGAAGTCCTGTTCTGTTAATAAATTATAAGTATAGAATCAAAACTTTTTGATCTAGAACCCAAGTAGTTCAAATGATAGATTTGGCGCTTTTAAACCATGTAATCTTGGAAAATTATTTACCTCCTCTGAAATTCCATTTTCTATCTATAAAATTAAGATAAAACCAAATGTCTTGCACAATTGTTACAGAGATTACATTAGAGGATCCGTAGACATATATTCAGCACATTGTACTTTAAAAATGTTGGTTTCCTTTTCAACCCCTATTCACTGAAGTGTTCTTTAAATTTATGTTTTCAGCTCTTGGGACAATGTGAAAAAGGTATCATATAAACATACAAACTACCAAGACAGGATAGGAAGAAAAAAATCTGAACAGATCAATTATTAGTAAGGAGAGAGCCTAGTAATCAAGTCTCTCAGCAAAGAAAAGCCCAGGACCAGATGTCTTTACTTATGAGTTTTATCAAACTTTTAAAGAAACATTAATGCCAATTCTTTTCAAACTCTTCCAAAAAATCAAAGAGGAGGGAACACTCCCAAATCATTTTTATGAGGCCAGCATTACTCAGCTACCAAAGCCAGAAAAGGACACTACAGGCCAATGTCCCAGAGAAATGCAGATGTAAAAATTCTCAATAAATTTGGACATTAACCCTTTATCAGATGTGTCATTGGTGAATATCTTCCCCCATTCATTAGGTTGTCTTTGTGTTTCATTGATGGTCTCCCTTGCTGTGCAATAACTTTTTAGTGTGATATGGTCCCATTTGTTTATTTTTACTTTTGTTCTCCTGCCTGAGGCAATATGTCAGAAAAAATATTGCTAAGAAAAATGTCAGAGATTTTACTGCTTATGTTTTCTTCTAGGAGTTTCATGATTTCAGGTCTTACATTTAAGTCTTTAATCCACTTTGAGTTTATTCTTGTATATGATGTAAGAAGGTGGTCTAGTTTCATTTTTATGCATTATCTGTCCAATTTTCTCAACACCATTTATTGAACAAACTGTCTTTACTTCATCGTATGTTCTTGCCTCCTTTGTCCTAGATTAATAAAGAACTCAGAGAACTCAACACCAGGAAAACAACCTAATTAAAAAGTGGGCAGAAGACTGAATAGACACTTCTCCTAAGAGGACATACAGGTGGTCAATGGACATATGAAAAGCTGCTCAACATCACTAATCATCAGAGAGATGCAAATCGAAACTATAAGGAGATACCATCTTATACCTGTCAGAATGGCTGCTATCAATAGGTCAACAAGCAACTAGTACTGGCAGGAATGTGGAGAAAAGGGAGCCCTCGTGCACTGCTGGTGGGAATGCAGTTAGTGCAGCCAGATGGAAAACAGTATGGAGTTTCCTCAAAAATTAAAAATGGAATTTCCTTATGATCCGGCAATGCCACTTCTTGGAATGTATCTGAAGGAAATGAAAACAGTATGTCAAAGAGATCTGCACCCTCCTGTTCACAGCAGCATTATCTACAACAGCCAAGACATGGAAGCAACCTAGGTGCCCATCAAAGGATAAAGACATTGTGATTATATATATATATAAAATATATATGTATATATTATATATATATATAATCACACACACACACACTCACTCTGAAATATTATTCAATCATAAAAAAGAAGGAAATCCTGCCACTTGCAACAGCATTGATGGACCTTGAGGTCACTAAACTAAGTGAAATAAGTCTAATAGAGAAAGACAAATACTATATGATTTCAGTTATACATGTGGAATCAGAAAGAAAGAAAGAGAGGAAGAAAGAAAGAAAGAAAGAAAGAAAGAAAGAAAGAAAGAAAGAAAGAAAGAAAGAAAGAAAGAAAGAAAGAAAGAAAGAAAGAAAGAAAGAAAGAAAGAAAGAAGGAAGGGAGGGAGGGAGGGAGGGAGGGAGGGAGGGAGGGAGGGAGGGAGGGAGGGAGGGAGGAAGGGAGGGAGGAAGGAAGGAGGGAGGGAACTCATAGAAAAGGAGATCAGATTTGTGTTATCAAAGGAGGGGGTGGGAGGAGAAAGAATTGAATAAAGGTACAAAATTCCGGTTATAAGATGAACAAGTACTGGGAATGTAATGTACAACATAATGACTGTAGTCAACACTGCTGTACAGTAAACATAAAAGTTGTTAAGAGAGTAGATCTTAAGAGTTCTCATCACAAGAGAAAAACATTTTTTTTAATCCTATGAGATGATGGGTGTTAACTAAACTTACTGTGGGAATCATTTCACAACATATGTAAGTCAAATTATTAGGCCATGTGCCTTAAACTGTATGTCAATTATATCTCAATAAAACTGGGAAACATTTATAGAAGTTGAGTGGTCAAAGGCATTTTCTGGTTCACCTACTCCAGCTACCTTATTTTACAGATGAGGGAAATGAGCTTTAGCATGAGTCCAAGGTTATAAACTAATCACCAAACCCAAACTCAAATCCAGGTTTCTGGATCCCAAGCTCAGGGCCCTTGTCATTACACTGTCATAAAGTTAGATCGTTGCCCTGGCCAGTGTGGCTCAGTTGGTTGGGCGTCATCCCTTGCACCAAAATGTTGCTGGTTCGACTCCCAGTCAGGGCACATGCCCAGGTTTCGGGTTGGGTCCCCCGCATTGACGTTTCTCTTCCCTCTCTCCCTTCCTCTCTCTCTAAAAATCAAGAAAAACATATTTAAAAAATGACTTTTTTTTTTTTTAAGTTATACTGTTAAATTTTCGTTGATCATATATCATAAATGTGATATATGGGGCAGGACTTAATATGCTGCATCTAGGGCTTGAAGTCAGGAGAAAAGAGAAAGGAGTTGCCAAGTTTCAAAGTGAATCATAAGGGGAGAGAGCCAAATGGGGCCAGGGTGGTGTGGGAAGGAGGCTGGAAGACCCATAAACATAAATGATGACAGATACACAGCATCAAAATTACAAGGAGATTATTGAGAATGGTCCGTTTCCAAAAGATTGACTTGCCTGTAGGGGTGAAGTAAAAAAAACATACCAAATAGATCAGGTTGTGTCCTTTGTCCACTGTTCTCCTGTCTTTGTTGCCTGAGGTGCTGAGATGGGGCTTTTTGAAGTTTTAGAATAAATGTACGTAAATACTATCAAAATTCCATAGTTTGTAATTCCCAGGACATGAATATTAAACCTTCTTCCCCATCCCCGCACAAACATTTTAAATGCAGTCAGATTTCATTTTAAAACACTAAAAACACCCTGCCCTCAATATCCTTTCCTTTCCTCTCCCCCTTTCCTCCTCTCTCTTCTGTGACCTTCCCCTTCGTTTTAACTGACTTCTGTCTGAAATAAGTGGATCATCATATAGGCTTTGAAATTTAAGCTATTTATTGTCACTTGACTTGTTGTATTAACTGAGAAGCCCTCTGAAAAGGCTGCTTCAGAGGAATGCACCCGGACTTGAAGAGCCCAGGCGCTCTCCGGGGTCCCCCCTTTGGAGGCTCAGCCCGGGCCCCCGTGCACAGTCCTGACCGGCCTGTCTCACCACGGCTGGCGACTGACACGGGCCACAGGAATAAATAATCGCTGGTAACCACGTCAACCTACTGCAAGGCTCAGGCTCCGCTTGCAAACACGCACATGCTCGCACTCAGGCTTTGAAGCTGGAAATCTTTATTTTGCAGGTTATAAAACCCCGAGTCGTCATTTAAAGGGAGAAATAGGATTTTGTAATTGCAAAGACTAATGAAGCTTTCACACGGTTGATGATTTCATCTGTTACCTCGATGTTTGACAACTTTAGTAAACTGCTTGCTAGAAAGGGTAGAGTCTATTCAAACTCATCCCCTGAAAATGATAATAAACCACTTTGGTGAACATAGCAATTTATATAATCGTTAAGTTGCGTAACGATTGATATTTGCATTTTTGTAAGATTTTTGTGTATGAGTGTGGGCCGTAAGGGTAGGACAGTTTCAGAGGGATTAAGTACACAGAAATGAATCCATTCCAGGCAATAATTTGGAAAGTTATAACTGAAACATAGTTAAAGTGCTAATCCTAGGACTTTCCTTAGCCCCTGGAGTCCCTTTACCTTAATCAATTCAGTGGGCTGAAGAGAAGTTCAACAATAATTCTTTTATGTCATGGTCGACCCTAGAAAAACGCTCCCCAACTTTTCCCAACTTCTCTCCTTTTTGAGAAAAACAGCAAAGGCTTAGAACAATTTTTCCTCAAGGGTTCTTGCATAAGACAAACTTGGGTGAACCTCCAATTCTCCTGGATGGATGTTAAGACACAGACTGCTGGCTGCCACCCCAGGAATTTCTGATCTATACTGAGGGAGGGAGAGAGACAATCTAAACAATACAGCGAATGTAGCAAAATGTTAATAATTGCTAACAAGTATTTGGGAGTTCTTTACTCTTAATGCAACTTTCTGTAAGTTTGGGTTTTTTCCAAAATAAAAATTAAAAAATTATAGCATGACATTAAAACTATTTAATATCTGAAAAAGAAAAAAAAAAAAAGAAAGCCAGTATGAATAATGTCTCCTTGGGCACCCCTTGGATTTGAGTCGCGCTCAATACTGAACAGCCAACTTCCTTCTTGACTCATCGTTATCAGTAATAATTGTTATTTTCAATACAAGACTCACAGAGTCTGAGCACACACATGGATTTCTGAAGCGGATGCTTGTACCACGGCTGGAACATGGGCTTTGGATCCCGAGAGTCCTGGTGTGGTTCCTGAACCTGCCATTTACCAGTTTTGTGAAGCTGGTCTCATCGAGCCCAGGGCCACTGCACTGCGCTCTAGGAGGTGCCATTTACATGGAACCAAAGGGACCGAGGCTCCCTGTGGTCGGGCAAGGCTATGACCTTCAACTCTTTCGAACCTCAGTTTCCGTATCTGTAAAATGGAAATAATAATAAACCCCACGGTGGCTATGGAGATTAAATGATAATGCTGATAAAGTTGCCGGGCCCATAGCAAGTGCTCAAGGAAACGCTGCGTATTAATGATAACGGTGACCACTGTTGGAAACCACGGAGTCTCCTGGCCCCTCCCGGGACCCATGCTGTCACCTGGAGACTGTTCTGTTTAACAAAGACCACACAGACTTTTTCCCTTTATTCTTATTTTTAAATTATTTAAAAATTTTTATTATTTTTATCCTGGGAGACCTTCATGAAAAGTCATACCTGTTGTTACTTCACTTATGTTAAAGAGAGAAGTTAATGATTCTGCCGCTGCATGAATAAAAGCAGCGTTTCCTTTGAAGCGAGCACATGTAGTACCACCTCTTGGCCATACCGAGACCCAGCACCTCGCCGATGAGCCTCCGCAGGCTCACTCTCTCCCAGGACGCTGTGAACCGGGAATGTTTAAGAAATAAGCATTTACTTAGTTATCTCCCAGAAAAGCAAATAGGTTGTTGCTGCAAAAAGCCATGGGAGGCAGCAGACCCAAATGGCCAGATGCAAATAAAATCATAAGGTTGGTCAACAAGAGACAGATTTCAGGATGGGCGTGGGAGATATGGTTCGGAACTCTTTCTTTGAGTGGCAGGTGTGCACTAGTGTTACATTTCCATCCCAGAAAACCACTGAGAGAAGAGTGGATTGGGGAGTCAGGGACCCCTCTGGTCCCAGCTACCTCTCAGAGTTATCACCGAGGCCTTTGCAAATCACTGAACCTTTTTTTCCTATAAAAAGAGGGATCTGAATTAAATCAGAGGTTTCTCAAGCCATTTTTGAGCCAAGGAGTCCTTTGTTAAAATCAGTTGTATGAGAATCCTCAGATGGGCACTGAATAAATGGAGAGGTGCTGTGCAGAAACTGAGTAGGGGAGTCTAGAGGTGACTGCACTCACCTCTTACCTCTGGCAGCTCTGGAGGGAAATCGGAGGGAATCCAGGGGTTCCTTGGGGCACAGACTGAAAACCACTGAACGGAATGATGTGCCTTCCAACTCAAACTCTCCACCCTCTAGCTCTGACCCATGGCTTCACGGGCTCCTTCATCTCCTGCCAGCTCTGTGTGGGAGCCATTATTCAGTTCGTTTGGTTCATGGGCAAAATTTAAATCCACTAGCCCAGCCCTTGCCTCCAGTGATGAAAGGAGAGACTGGTTTTAACATTTGTTCCAATTTGTTAGTGTTGTAATTCATGCTGATTTTATCCAATTCATAATTTTCATTTAATCCTAATCTTCCAAATAACTGAGTTTCTAGAGTCAGTAGCCATTACAGTGAACCAGCTAAGAAAATTTTCACCCAGTTTTATTTATTAGCTGTGGAGAAGTTGCTGGAAAGCCTAAAGGGAAAACAGATGGTTTTTAAAAATATTCTTCCCTAGAGAATTTGGGGTCCTTTCCTAGGAGGCATTAGGTTTTCCTTGTCATAAATGTGGTCCAACAGATGGCAGAGATGGAGAAGACGACTTCTAGAGTTTCCATGGCGACTGCTGAGGGCCGCGGCCTATTTGAATGAGTTGCGTGTAGGGCAGGATCCAGTGCAAAGGTGAAAGGTCAGGCTCCTGCAGCACCCCCGGGCTCCAAGCTGTTCCGATGACTTCTGCTGGGCTCCCTCTGTTTGAAATGCCGTCTCCTAGTTATTGGAGGGAGGGAAGAGGGATGCCAAATACAACAAATTACTGGCTTTTCCTTCTAGACAGAGTATTGGAGAATACAATGAAACCAGTAAATATGTCATTAATACAGGACTGTCTTTAAACAAGTGCTGTCCACTTAAGCAGTATCAAGAATACAATTCCAGCCCGGCCAGGCGTGGCTCAGCGGTTGAGCGTCGACCTAGGATCCAGGTGATCGGGGTTCGATTCCCAGTCAGGGCACATGCCCCAGTTGTGGGCTAGATCAGTGACTCTCTCATCATTGATGTTTCTATCTCTCTCTCTCCCTCTCCTTTCCTCTCTCTGAAATCAATAAAGATATATTTAAAAAAAAAAAAAAAGAATACAATTCCCCTAAACGGGGTTCATCATCAGCTTCTTTACTTAGAGTCCATGCGAGAGACACTGGAGCCCCCTAAGTGTGTGGGTCCCGAGACAGACTGCCTGTGTTCAAATCCAAGCAATGCCATTGTTTAGCTGGCTGATCCTACATAAGTTATTTAAGTTTGCTGTTACTCAGTTTGTCATCTATAAAAGTGGGAATAACAATGGTATGTAGCTCACAGAGTTAAGAAAATACAGTGAGTCGATGCATGGAAAGGGCCTATAACAAGGCAGGTGTCCCTACGGGTTAAACATTAGCAAGAGGAATGAACCCTCAATGCAACTTTATTCACCAATTTTCCAAAAGTAAAACTCACGTGACCTGAAGGAGAGAAAGAGCAGGCTGGTTAGGGTGATGCTATTAGCTGGCTCTATGACCTTTGGCAAGCAACTTAATCGCTTTGAGCCTCAGTTTCCTCATCTGTAAAACAGAGAATGCTGTACCCGCTTGTGATCACCTCACAGAGATGACATGAACTCCCTCCCCCAAAATTTGGTTTGGACGTTGAGACCACGCAGACAACAAGAGGGTCTGAAAAGTTTCTGATTCACATGGTGAGGCTTTCTGGGGAAAGAAAGGTGTGAGCAGGGACAAGAATGGTGTAGGGGAGCAGGGAGAGGACACCAGCTTTGGGGGTTTATGGTAGTGAGGGGTGGGGGAGGTGGGGAGCCCTCCTTGCAGCTGGGGTTCCCTTCAACGAGGACAGAGGGATCCCCTGGGCTTTTTTATAAGCTTGCCAGGGGAGGCGTCGGACAAGGGGTCTGGGGGAAGTTGAAAGCTGTGAGCAGCTAAGCGTCAAAACTGGGTCAGAGTCGTTACCGCACCATCCCAGAGGGTGGTTGTGAGGAGTAAATGAGATTACACACATGCAGCCTTTAACTCAGTGGCCAGTGGCCAGAAAATACTCAATAAATGTTCTTTTTTGAAATAAACATTGTTTCTTTAAAAACCACTCAATTTTTAAAAACTCACCAAAAAATTGAAGAAGCAACACCTGCCTGCTTTTACCTTGTTTTATTTGTTTATACCAGATTCATTTAAAACCCTACAAAACTTCAAGATAATCTCTACATGTGAAAAAAGTTACCAGCAGTCCTCCACCAGTGAAAAGGCTGTGTTCTAAGGATTCTATTTTAAATTCATTGTTACTTGGAACACTTTTTCCCATAGAAACAATGTTATAAATGGAGTCAAGGTCCCAGAGGGATGCTTGAATATTTCCTAAACTATAATACAGTTAAAAGAGTCCTTGATAGAACAGGGAACTCTGAACCCAAGCTCTTCTGGCTCCAAGGGTCCCTGGGGTGAGACTGAACCCTAAGATTTTGAGGAGGAGCCTGATGTGTTTGGTGAGGGCCCACTTCCCAACACCCTCTAAGTCAGGCCCTGATGGGATTGTCTTGTTGGGTCTTAGGCCCACCCCATTCCTCTGGGGGTAGGGTGGGTCTTGCCCTTGAGGGATGGGAAGTTTCAACTCTCAGCTGTCCTAGGGAGGAGTCAATCTAGGGGCTGGACCTGAGCACTGCCGTGGTGGACCTTTGCCTAAGGTGAGGGGAAAACATGGTTTTATTTTCTGAAGCAAGATTCTGAGGCATGGGGAGGCCCAGAGTGGGTGTTTGGGCAGAACTATCTCTGGTCATATGGAAAAGGCCAGGACCAAGCAATGAGCCAGCTCAGGAATCCACCCTAAAATGGGCATGCGCCCGTGCTAGAGAGGAAAGGTACCTCTCATTCTCTCGTGTCTCCACCTCCAAAGGAGACAGTGTGTCTTGGTTCTTCTGGGCCATGGTGGATTCTGTGGTGAGCCTGGGTAGAAGAGACATCAGCAGCACCGTGAAGGAAGATATCTGGCACGGAACGTGGTTGCCTTCAGAAGGGAGGAGCAGTCCAGGGCCCACCGAGAGGGCAAAGGACACCCGGGCAGATTGCAGAGAATATCTGTCCCTTACATAGCACCTACTATGTGTCAGAGACTATGCTCAGCACTTTATCTTTATTAACACACCCAAACTTTCTAATCGCCAATACACTATTACTATCCCATTATACAGATGGGGAAAGTGAGGCATGGAGAAGTTTAACTTGCTTAATATCAGGCAGCTAGTAAGTGGCAGTGCAAGGAATTGAGCCTAAGTAATTTGGCTGCTGAAGCTGGGATCTTCACCACCATGCTTTACTCTCTGTCACACAGAAACATTCCCCAGGGATAGCCCCAGAAATACCCTGAAAAGGTGTACATGGCAAAAGGCCAGACCTCCTGCTAGGAAGCAGGATGGGGGCTGGGAAAAACGTGAGTCAAAGCGGCTTTATGTTCCGGTGTGATGAGGGCATGCAGGCTACATGCCTTGCTCGCATTCTGAATTCATCCATTTATTCTTTCAGTACAGATGTATCCGGTGTGGTAATGAATGCCAGAGATAAACAGACAAGTAAGATTTGGTCTCTGTGCTGAAGATGTCATTGTGGCCAAACTGTCCTCCTTTGGCCTGAAAGATGATTGTGTTTATTTTCTTCAGATGCAAAGGGAAGAAGGAAAACGGAGCTCATTCTGTGTTCCTTTTGTGTCCTTTTGGGGTCTTTGTACTTGAAAGATCGTGGGGCATGCATCTCTACTTCCTGTCCTAAGGACTTAACTGTTGCTCTGACTCCCAAGTATCTCACAGCTGAGAGCTCAGCTGAGCTTCCCTTCAGTCTCTCATGGCCGAACCATGCCAGTACCAGCCTTTAATCTGCAAAATGGCAGGGCAGGTTCTGGAAATTCCTATTGCAACTTCATGAGGACGCTAAAACGTGTTCCACGAGCTCTGTTCAAGGTTCACCTCTGCACATAGGTTCCACTTCCTATTTCCAGGCATTTGGGTGTTTTAGAGGACACCATAATTATGCCCCATGTGAGTGGAATACATGCTCTGAAAGTCCCTGGACTTTCCTACCACGCGTTGCACTTGGTAAATGATTAATTACTAAAACAGTCTATGCAATCTGACTACGGTTCTCAGTTTCCCATGGGCATGTGGAGGAGGGGTTGTGGCAAGAAAGTGTGTTAAAAATAAAATACTTCAAAGGCCATTAGTTCCTTATGGTAATAAACACAATTTGAATATTAAAAAGGAAAAGTTGCATGCTAAAAACCATACATTACAGTAAAATTTCCCCCCAATTCTGCAATTTTACAGAACAGTCTGAAGGTAGGTATAGGTTTTACCAAGAAATTTCTGCATATAAAAGTTCAATTACCCTGGTTGTCTCTGCTCTAGCAGCCCCCTTTCCTCAGGAGACAAACAAGAACCACATGAAAATCTTCTCTCACTGTCTCGTATTTGCATTATAACAACGCTGTCTAGCACTCACATAGTGCTTACTCTGTTTTAGGTGCTGCTTTCCACCCTTGACAGAGGTTATCATTCTGATCCGAGGGAGACTGAGGCACAGAGCCAGTCAGGAACATTATGCAAGGCCATGCCCTCGTGATATTTGCTATACCCAAGTACACCTTGGCTGTTAGGTGCTGAATTTTTTTTTTTAACTTGATGAATTTTTTTTAAACTTAAGTTTACTTCAAAAGGAAACTTCACATCTCTAACAGTAAATGGAAAATCAGCATCACTTGCCATAAATAGGTTAACTATGAAAATGGAAACAATGAACAAAAAACAACGGTATTAACTTCTACCTTATTTCTCTTGCTTGCCAAAGTCAGAGATTTGCTCTTTGTTGAGAGAGAGGAGGAAAGTGGGGAGAAGCAGGTGCTGTAGAGGTGTTAAAAATATATTAAAACCAAAATATAAATACAAAACAAAACAAATAACAAAAAATAAATAAAATTTAAAATCTGTATTAATGCCAGAGTATCCTTAGCATAATCGTAACAAATGAAAGACTTTTGAACACAGTTTTTTTATTATGTGCTCTGGATTCCAAACCTGACTTTGTTTCTTCCTTGCCCTGTGTCATCTGACTGCCCTGAGCTTCAGTTTTCTACCTGAAAATGAGAACCACCTCAGAAGTTTAGCTATAACATATACATGGAGCCTGGCACATAGTAAGCCCTCAATAAATCATTATGAACAATGGTCACTCCTTAGGGCAGAGGAATGACATGCCACATATCTTAGTTCTGTGCTTGATATGGGCTCTCACATGTTCTTTCCTCAGCAGAGCAAGGGCAGGCTAGGAAGGTGGGTGTGACGATTCACAGTCAGCAGTGACAGAGATGCTTGGAGGGCTGTTGATATGAAGAATCTGCTCATTTGCCGAGGGTCCTATATAGGTGGTAAGAAGAGACAGAAAACTTAAAATTTGAGTATCTTAAAATTTTTGGAAAACAAGGGAGATCACGGAATCCAGTCTCCCTTAGGTCATGGTCAGGAAACTGAGCCCTTGGGCTGCAGGACCCTGCCCATGGCCCCTAAGCAGTGAGAGGCAGCTGGACCTAGACCCCAAGTGCCTTCAGTTCAAGCCCAGACCCCTCCATCCACATTGAACCTGATGCCCCATGAGCCCCTTCTTCTGAACCAGCCCACTCCAGGCTCTGAAGGCTGGAAGGCACAGAAGACCTATAACCCATATTTTATGGTTTGGGGCCCCGGACTGTAATTTCCAAAGTGATTTTCGGCTTTGATGCTATCTACTTTTTTTGCTAAGATGTTTGTAGCCTTTCTTAGAAAACCAGATAAAAAAAATGACTTCTTGACAAATTCTGATTACATCAATTCTCCAAAAATAAATCCATAACAAGGGAAAACAGTTCAACTTGGGGGTTTGGTCTGTCTCAGGGGAATTTTTTTTTTTTTAATATATCTTTATTGATTTCAGAGAGAGGAAGGGAAAGGGAGAGAGAGAAATAGAAACATCAATGATGAGAGAGTCATTGATCGGCTACCTCCTGCACTCCCTCTACTGAGGACCCAGGGGCCACCCAGGCATGTGCCCTGACCAGGAATCGAACCACGATCTCCTGGATCCTAGGTCTATGCTCAACCACTGAGCCACACCGGCTGGGCATGTCTCAGGGGAATTTTGATTCATGCTGTGGAAAATGGCCTGGACTCTGCAGCCCCTCTCCAAAGGGGAAAACAAAACAGAGGTCTGCGTGACAGGTTAAAAACCCGGTGCTGAGCGGTGCAGCTAAGTTCCAGATAAATCAGGAAGGAGCAGCCCCCAGCGTCTCTCAGCAAGAGGGGCTGAGAGGGGGAGCTTGTGGACTGGGCGGGAAGAGAGGAAGAGAAATGAGCTCCAGGAGAGAGAACATCATGAAGTGGTCCAGGCTGTGACTCAAGTGTTCAGCATTATAGCCCGTGCTCATGTTCACTCCTGGAACCCTTCTCAAAAAGGGATTTGGATCCTTTTTGGGGAAACAATTTTTTTCTTACAGTTTTTTACAGCAAACAAATGCCCACGTGGCCTGGCTGGGAAGGTAAATGTGTGACAGGGCGGCCAGGCAGAATCAAGTGAACCAGAGGGCACCTGTCTCTTTTAAAAAGGCAGCTGAGGTGCAGCTTCTGGGTTGTTACCATGTAGGACCATGGATGCAGAATGCGAAACGTGCCTGTCATTCAAGATTATCCACTCTTCTATATTCAGCTGAGTGATGCTGGGGCCTTTCTCCTTTACCAACCCTCCTCCTGTTAGGTTCTGCCAGTAGGGGGCACTAGAGGCAGCTAAGATGGCAGGAGATGGGCACAGGGGACTTGCTCTCTCCTAGTCGCTTACTGGAACCACCAGCCTCTCCCCGGCAGTTACCCTCACCCCCGCAGCAACAGCTGGTCCTGGGTCCCAGCCTTTCCTCCCACTCCACCTCCCACAGCCTGGCTGTGCCCCAAGAAAGTACCAGTAGCTGCCATGTGGCTCCCCCTCCTCAGAGGCCCCAGCTCTAGAGCCCCTTCCTTTGGCCTCTGGGTTTTGACAGCCCCCGTTTATCCCCTGCATTCCTCCCAGCCCAGGGGGGCCTCCCTCCTGTGGTCACTGCGCACGGGTTACCTCAGATTCCTCTTTTGCCTCCCCAGCACTGCTTTGGTGAATCTGCTACATTAAACCTCTCTGTTGACATACCCCGCGTGGGTTCTGCTTACCTGACTGGACTCTGACTAATCCACTAGCTCTTCTGATTTTAAGAGAAGCCAGCGTAGTTTGTGGCAAAGAAAAACATGTGTCTGGAGACCAGATTCAGCCGTGTAGCTGACGCGGTGGTACACCCTGGGATGCGGTGGAGGTGTCCCTCTCCAGTTACTGGGAACGTCACCCATGGGAATTGCACTGCTCCACCCATCCCGGGGGGTCCCCTCCGCTGAAGGGAACAGCCTGGTCCAAAAATAAGCCCCTTCTGACTGGGCGATGCAAGGAACAAAGGCCTGGCCCCTAACCTCCACCTGAGACACTGCTGGAGGGCCCGCTAGCTCCTGAGCTCCTTGCAGGGTTGGCTAAGGCCTCTGGGTTGCAGCCCCACGAGGGGTCAGCTTCTCCATGGCCCAGGCTGCTGCCACCGTTTTAAAAGAAATTTTTACCCTCACCATGCTCGGGTTCGCTGACCTTAGAGAGAGACAGAGAGAGCAACATCAATGTGAGAGAGAAACATCAAGCCCTACTGGGGTTCAAAGTGGCAGCCTTTTGGTGCAGGGGACGGCGTTCCGGCGGGGTCGGCCAGCCGGGGCCCAGGCTCCTTTCACATCCCTCCGGGCAGCCCCCTGAGAGCTCCCGGTAGGCGGGCTGCATGCATCTCCCCACCTCAGGGCCCGCTTCCGGGGGGCCAGTCTAAGCCAAGGCTGCTCTGGTTTGGCGTACAGAGTGCTGCACCCACACAGGAAGCACGTGAAGAAACAGAAACGCTTAATTTCACCAAAAAACACTCAACTATAAAAAGGGAAAGGAATGAGGGCCCAAGAGTGTGGGCAAAGCAAAGAGCCGGGGAGCATACCTGGGAGTCTAAGTGAACTCGTCAATGGAGGGGAAGAAGCAAGACAGGCATTGAGAGCATGTTGACGTCCCACAGCAGGTGCCATTCCCCAAAGCTGGGGGACACCGCAGCCACCTCAGCCTTTTCTTTCTCCACAGAGCTTGAGTGGACAGGGAAGAAACGCTGCCAGGGACTTCATCTGAATGCAGCTTGAGCTGCTCCACCAGCAGCGGCCCCCACGGCCTAGCGGGGGAGTGAGTGCTCGTTTTGCCTCGGCCCCCGGCCATTGGCATGGGACAGTAGTAAATGGCCTGTGCCTCCTCCCTGGTGGGCAGTGTTGCAGCTACTGGTGATGGAGATGCTGACACAGTCCCAGCTTATGGCTGGGGGAGGAGGTGATGCCAGACTGCACCCCTCCGACCCCCAGCCCGCCCAGCTAGGACAGAGAACCAGCTGTGCAGGCTTGTCACCTGCAGCAGGAAGGAGTCTCTGTTGTCACCGTCTGCTGCACTGGCTGGTGTAGGAGAGAAGATGGATCTGGGCCAGCTCTGCCCTTCGTGGATCCACAGCTGGCAGTACGTGCACCTCCATGGCCTGTCCCACTTTGGGGAACATGAAATTGCTTTTTCATTAAAGTATAACACGTTCCTTTCCCTGCTGCCCCCTTCTGCAGCTCAGCACGTTTGCTGATCAGCAGGTTGGTCAGCACAAGTCAGATCCTGTCAAAGGGGAGAGGTGGGGAGGCAGGGGTCAACCATGCTGTAATATTTAACCATATTACTTAAAAGCAACTGGAGAAAACTCATTTTAATTTTCAACTTCAAAGAGAGGCCAAGGCCAAGGGAATTATTGTAGAATCCCCTGGGGACATATTGAGGAATAACATTTTGAAGGGCATGAAAAATAAAATAAGTGAGGCCTCTCTTTTATCAGAGATCTGTGGCCCCACTGGCTCCTGTCTCTGTCGGTCTGACATTGTCAGGGGAGCAGAAGAGACAGAAAAATATCCGTTGTCAGTACAAGTGTGAGAGACAATCACACTCCTAAGATGTGTCACTAAGTCACATCTCTGAATGTGTGTTCTGATGAATAAAGATACAGAGAAGTGAGGCTGGGAGTGAACCACTGCAGGGATCCGATTAGCAGCATCTCACTATCAGACGAGCGGCAAAATCCGGCTGCTGGTGCACACACATGCTCCTGAGAGACAGACGGAGTTCAGCTGGCACCCACCTCCCTTACTGGGAATATTTAACAGGCCCAAACCTGCCAGGGTATTTCAAGTGGCAGCATTCCACTTTCTGGCAATCGTGTGTTTCTAAAATACGTACTATTGCAGTTGGCCACCATAATTTAAAGAACTGTCTTAGATACAGCCTCCTTCATCTCTTCAAGAAAGAATGACTGGGCCACTGCTGTGTGGCAGGCCCTGGGCTTGGCCCCAAAGAACAGGCCTCAGGACAAGTAAATAATTACAGGTGTGCCGGGTGCTATGCTGGAAGGACCTAATCTTTTTCGGGAGCAAGGACACCCTCCCTAAGGAGGTAACAGGCCTCTGAGACGCAGCAAATAAGGGAGAGCTGGGTACATTGAGAGATGGGGGGGAGAGAGTTCCTGGGAAGAAAATCATCTCCAGAGCCCAATTGTGAGGCAGCATGGCACAGAGACAAGGCTGAGGGCAGCCCCAGAGGGGGGGCAGTGAGGGCTGGCTGGGGAAGGCGGGCAGGGCCATTACGGGGTGCCTTCCAAGCTAGGGTATCGATTTGTGGCTTTACACTTTGACATAAGTAGGGAGTGACACAGAGTGAATTGAAACGGGGTAAGGCGAGGTGGAGAGGTGAGGTAGGAAGCACATGTTCTTGTCCAGAGGTGAGACGACCGTGGTTTGGATCAGCATGAGTAGCATATAAAGGACAGGCTGAAAGATAATTCAAAATATCTTTTTGAAAAACTTACAGGGGTGAAATGAGCAACATTTGGAGACCAAGGATGTTGAATGTGAAGGGTGACTCGCAGGGCTCTCGCTTGCCTAGGTAGGCTAGGTGGTCGGTCTGTCTCTGATGCCAGAGGCCAGGAGGGGGAGCCGGCTGGGAGTGGGCAGTGGGGTGAGGACCTGGCAGGCCTGAGAGGCAGGTCAGCTTTGATCGGGAATTGCTCTGAGCTTTCCGAGGGCACACGTTGAGAGGCAGGTTTGGAACTGGTATAGTTATGCAGGTAGAGAAAAGTTTAGGAGTCAACCAAATAAAGGAGATGATACAAATATGGGGCTTTCAAACTTTTTAATGAGGATCTACAATAAGAAATGTATTTTACATCACACACACACACACACACACACACACACACACACACGCCCCAAACACAAGTACCCTTATCAATTCACACCGGTGTCCTGTGTGCTGTTCAGTGACCCTCTGTTCTTCCTCCCAATGCTGGTCCCGACCTTCTGTGTTGATTTAATGACCAGACAGTGCAGTGCTATCCACAATTTGAACAGTCTCATTTAGAGTACATGAGGAGAAAAAAAGAGAGTCCAACACAGAGCCCTGAGGACATGAGGGCTCAACTAGAGGGGGTGGCGCTTAGGGAGAAGCTGGAGAGGATCCGATGGAGAGGTGGGTGGAAAGGCCCGGGGGCCAGCGAGGGCTCTCCTGACACTTGCGAGATGAATACAGGGATCCAAAGAAATCTCCAAAGCCAGCAAGTGCCAAGTCTCCACCTCGGACCCCTTTTTTAGAGCAAGGAAGCCCCTCCTGAAGCCGGCAGCCGCCTTCCCTTTGATCTCATTGACCAGCCTGGTCACGGGAGCAGGGCCCAGCCAATCACTGAGGGAGGCAGCAGCTTTACCATGGTTGGCTGAGGCTGGTTAATAGCCTCACCAGTGGGGCTGGGTGGGGTGAACCCCTGACCAATACCCCTAACCAGGAATGGAGGAGGGGAAACAGTTTTGCAGACTCCTTGCTACTTAAAGTGTGGTTCAGGGACCTGCTGCATGGGCCACACCTGGAGCTTGTTAGAGATGCAGCATTTCAACTGCCCTGCTCTGACATTTTGTTATTTTACTCAAAGTGGCATGAAAACATATTCTAAGAATTGAGACAACATTAATTCATTTGAGAAAATGTCCTGTTGTAGTTCTGATAAAATTTAGCAACCTCAGTATAAAGGCACTGCTTCCTTGTGGGGCATTTGAACTTCCATGGTCTGTGACCCAATGACTTTTCCAGTCTCTGATTTCATTGCTCATCTCACCCACCCCCTCTCCTAACCCATCAGTCTACCTATCTTTGCCTAAACAGGCCAAACCCTTTTGTGCTGTTTCCTTAGTTGGAATACCTTTCTCCCTAAAATATCCTTCGATGCCTTGAAACTCACTCGAAGCATTTAAAGCTTCTCTGCTAAGGCTTCTGCACACTGGCTCGAAATGACCTTGGTCACTGATCCTCTCAGAACTCAGCAGCCTCCTGTCTGTCTCAGCTGGAGCTTATATTTACCTTGCAGTGTTGTTGTAAGAATTAAAAACAGTAAATGAATGGTACCTGGCACATGGTGATACTTAAAAAATTATTATTACAATTGTTTTAGATGTATTTTTCATGTTGAACCATGTGAAATCTGAAAAAGTGAAAACTACACATATTTCAATTTAAACAAGGTACTCACGGCTACTCTCTCCAATGCATCAGTGGCAAGATGGTCAGCGCACTCCATTTTCACTTATCTTTCAAAAAATAGATAAACTTGGGTCCCTATTGATTTTTTTAAATGTGAGACTATTATATATGAAAAGATAATAACTTATGCCTAAATCTCACTTTCTCATTCAGAGAGAGGAATATTTTTAATGAATTATTCAATTTTCCTCTGTGCAAGACACTGGTGACTCATTTAAAATAAATACATGGTTTGAAAAGGGAAAGAGAAAAAAAAAAATAAGACTCTGTATTTGTTTTTCAGTTTTTGTGGATAAAAAAAGTGGTAATCATGTGTGTTTGAGGCTCTCAATTAAATTTATAAAATTTGAAAAAATAATCCTGAGTTTGATGATAACTCCTCTGTGAGTACAATCTTGCCCGTTGCCTCCTTGTTTTGATTTCCAACACTTGTTTAAGTGTAGTGAACTGTTCATCTCAATACGCTTAAATAAAGGTTTCTGTTCATCTGAGTGTCACTGGCCCATAACAGTTTACAGTTACTGTGATGGCACATTCACAGCTTCATCACACTCCTGGCTATTAGGACACATAACTTCAGTCCCTGAAAATAAACAGAGAGTGATTCACCCTTCTGAGGCAGTAAATAGCAACATGGGTAGACCATTACCATCCTTATACTTCTTAATACACCTATAACTTGGGAACACATCCCTTCTGAAATATTTTGTATATATTGTGATATATGCTAGAAGAAACATTGTGTTCCAAAACAGGTTCTTGTTTCCAAGGTTTTAAGAAGAGGAAGCAAAATCTCAACATCCATATTTCCCAGTTCAATGAAAGATCCACTCTGTAATAGCAGCAAAAAATGTAGGAGGGGAAATCAAACCAAGAGACAGGAGTACACACATTTAGTGTTGTTTCCTCCCAACTCAACTCTCCTTCCTGCTTCTACCTTCTACCCCCATCCCACCCCGAATCTGTGCCTAGGTCGTCACCTGTTCAACTGAAAAACAAAAAATCAGACTGAATCAGAAGCACTATTATAGAGCTACTATATCCCAGACATTTCAAGTGATCTCAGGCTCTACAAAGCTGACATTTCTCTCTTTTCAAGGGCCTTATTATTTAATGCTAATGAAATAAAAGAAAATTAGTATTTATACTCCAGTATGAAGGCTCATTCAAAACATGCAGTCATTAAAAATAATGTTTTCAAAAACATGTTGTTCTAGTGAAAAAAGCAAAATACAAAGTGACATATACAGTGTGATTCTAACTTTGTAAATAATACCCACTAATGTCTTCATACATTCAGAAAAGAATTGGGGAACAAATTGGCAGGCTAAGCATACCTGTCTACTTTTTCCCCTCCCCAAATTCCATTAAAATGCCAAACAAAAAAAGTAGTTATAATCAAAGATCAGAAAATTTGAAGAAGAATTGGATTGACGGAGTGATAAGAGTAGAAAAAAAAGACAGGAGATGGATACTGCAGAGGTCAGAGCTGTTTTTACACTAAGGCTCTAGAGGAAGTTCAGTGTCAGGGTTAACCAGCACAGTGGGAGGGGCTGGTCATTAAATTAAACGATTGCGTTATGAACTGCTGCGCCGGTCAGGATCCACCCGAAATAAGCCAGTCAGAGAAAGACAAATACCACATGGTCTCACTTATATGTGGAATCTAATGAACAAAATAAACTAACAAACAAAATAGATCCAGAGACATGGAAACATGCAACAGACTGACAAATCTGGGGTGGGGGGTGAGGAAAGAGATTAACCAAAGGACTTATATGCATATATATGCATAACCCAGGGACACAGACAATAATGCGGTGAAGGCCTGGGGGGGGGGGGCAGGCGCAGGGTGGAGGGGGTGAATAGGGGAAAAAAGGGGACATCTGTAATACTTTCAACAATAAAGATAAAAGATAAAATAAAAATTGTGGAATTGTAAAAAAATTGAAAACGATACTCTATATTCTCACTAACAATGAGACTACTGAATGCATATTAGGATTTATTTGTAGATGGGAAACAGAAGATCAATATTGAAGAGAATTTCATGAGGCAGGACACAGAACCCACTTCATATTTACAAGTCACTGGCCTTCATGCCAACTGGTATAAACCCAGGCAGTCACATCCTGCCCTGGCTTAAGGCGTCTGCTCTGATCCAAAGTGGCCACAGAATTATGGTCTCCTTCCAGTTTTCCAAGGATCCACGAAGAAATGAAATCTCTTCTGGCTTATACGTGGATTAAAATGGAAGCTGAGCTAGTCTAGAACAGCATTTGTTCTCTTATTTGAGACTCACTAGGTTCATTCCGGGGTGAGTGTGAGTCTTGTGTGGCATCTAATTTCACCTTCCCTCACATGCTACATGTTTTCTGAGGAGCTGTTTGTGCTCTGTCAGCCTAAAGATGCCTTCATTTCAATCTTCTCCTTGAGCGAGCGAGTGAGTGAGTGAGTGAGAAAGGGGAGGTGGTGGTGGTGGAGGGGGGAGTTCCAAAGCAGAGAAAACAAGGAGAGGAGGAAATGGCCAGTGTTCACTGAACCCACACGTGTGAAAGGCTAATCCAGAAATCACTCAGAATCACCAGACCCTGCTGACATCGCTCGCTACGCACACACTCACCTTCCCCACCTCCCGCAAAGCCTCACTTCCTGAGCCAAAGTGACCTTCTGAAATCTGGCCACTCAACCTCAGCCCTTGGCCCCATGCCCCTTCTCTGCAACAGCCTCTACACACCATTAGCTTCCTTCCAAAGTCCCCATCTAGCTCTTACCCAGAGCAACATGCTTTTCCTGTTTTCAAGAGAAGGGTATGGGCCAAGCAACTAGTAAACAAAGGCTGGGCAGAGGCTGTTAGAGGCTCCAAGGCATTTACGTACATACTGCATGGAGAGTTTGAAAGGAGGCTGAGGTTTCAGGGGCTCTGGCCTGGAAGGCAGAACAAGGCTTGGAACACGGCTGCACTCAGTGTTCAGAACAGCACTTATGGGGTGGTCATGCTCAAAGGAACAGAGCGTTGGAAGAGTGATTATGTGTTAAGATAGTTTGGCTGTCAACCAAATAACATGTTGCTGCCTACTGCCAAGCCAGGCACTTCTGCTGATTGGTGAATTTTTAAGAATGATGACAATAAATAAATAAAGTGGTTTAAAGGCAAAACATCATTTCCTAGATGGGTTTCTTGTCCAAGGGATGGGAATTGGGATAGGAGGACTTTAGCTTGGCTTCCGATGGGTCCCAGAATGTTCCTCTAGAGAAGGTGGGCTTCTGTCCATACTCCTCCCAGAGCATCCATTTACCATCAGTCCCATGCTATCTATATGAACTTTGGTGAATCATCACTCTCTGTCTCTTGTAGTTTCTCCACCTTTAAATGGAGTTGATATTATTGGCCCCTTACTCTCACACTCAGTGCTGGGTAAGTGATGAGATGAATGAGAACAGGAAAGTTGGCCTGGAGTGAAGAAGATAGGGCAGAACAGAAGGAAGCCCAGGCAAAAGCCTGAAGGCCTCCTGAAACTGACTCTAGGGTGATTTTTGGTGTTTGACTGGCTCTTTATTGGACTCTTTCCCCCATCCCCCAGCCCCGAGGATCTGGCCTGCTCTTCTGCTTGTGTTTCTGTCCCTTCGAGACTGATGAAGACCAGGGCTTTTTCTCTCAATGCTGTGCTCTTCCATGATCACTGAAGCAAGCACACATCTACTTTCATTTTCTACTTTCCAAAAAGTCTTTTCACTGCTAGTGGTTGTGGGGAATGTGGGCATACCACCACACAAATATCAGGGAAACCACAAGTAATAAAAGTATTTTTAAAACTAGAGGTCAACTGGCTTTAGTTACCCTTGGTCACTGGGGACTGACACTCACACAGCGGCAATGCATATGGTTCAGAATGGAAGCTGAGTCACAGTAAAAAAAACAAAAAACAATTATTTAATCATTTATATAGTTTTATGAAAACAAACACAAACATGCAAAAATAACTGTAACATAAATCCTTCACAGGTATGTCTCAATGGTCATGGAGACACGTGGTTCCCAGCAATACGTCCCATTTCTGTATCGATTCTTTCCTCTTCCTCAACTACTCTCTTCATATCCTACAGATTCTTCTATACTTTCTCCTCGATGCCCCACCTCATTCAAGATAAACGTCAAATATTCTGAGCCCCGGGATCTTATGTAAAGTCACTACTCCCTTTCATTCTCCTGCCAGCTCTTGGATTATACTCTTTCCTACCCAATTTCTCACCAAAACAAACAAACAAAAAACCACCACCAACAAAAACACCGCTCTGGAGCCACAGGATCCTCCTTAAAGGACATGGAGGTGAAGAACCTGTCTGACAAACTACAAGGCATTGTTTATCCTTTATTGGAACTGGAGGAGGGGAAATACAGAGACTTACTTGCTCAAATATTTGTGTGATCACAGGAACTAGGCCTGACTTGTCCTAATGCCCAGTCTGATCACACCCGCCCTCAGTTTTGGTCTAAAACAAACCCAACCCTCTGAGTGGGCAGTTCTCATAGGGAGTGCTGTCCCTCCTTCATTTAATACTTAATAGCATCTCCAGGGCGCTACCATTTTCCTGTTCTTGGGACCCAACTCCTAGGGCAAATGTTATAGTTGGGAATCCTGGGTCTTTGCCAGCTTTTCAGAATTACAACAGTAATAATAAAAATGATGGTGAGGATGATGGCAGCTAACTTAGGGCATTTTCCATGTGCCGGGTAATGTGTAAACATCTCACACTTTGTCTCTTCTGGTTTCCAAGTCCTAAAGAACTGTATTAGTTATCTATTGCTGTCTAACAAGTTGCCACAAAACTTGGCAGCTTAAAAGCAACACACACTTATCTTCTCACCATTTCTGTGTATTAGGAATCTGGGCATGACTTAGCTGAGTTCTTGGCCTCAAGGTCTCCCGATCGAGGTGTTGCTTAGGTTATAGTCGACCTCCAGGCTCACCTGGGCCAGGGTTTGATTCCAAATTCACATGGTCATTGTCAGGATGCAGCTCCTCACTGGCTCATGGACTAGGGGCCTCAGATCTCTACCGGCTGTTGGGCAGAAGCTTCCCTCAGTTCCTTGTCTCATGGGCCTCTCCAGTATGGCAGCTTCCTTCCTCAGAGGGTGCAAGCTAGCAAGACAGCGAGATAGTGCTAGCAAGGCAGAAGTCACAGTCTTTTGTAACCTATTCATGGAAGTGACATCCACCACATTTGCCATTTTCTGTTGGTTAGAATCAAGTCACTATGTCCAGCCCACACTCAAAGGATATGGATCACTGGGGGTCATCTTAGAAATCTGCCGACCTCAAGACCAACTGGGGAAGGAGGGAGAAAGAATTATTTTTAAGATTTTTAAGGATAATATCAAGACTAGAAGATAAAAGTAGTTCAGGGTAAGGACTGAAGCTAATAAAGGTAGAAGTTAGGAGGTAGAATGGGGACGTACCTTATAGCATTTTTTGGTCCTGTGTTTCTCTCTCTCCTAGCTTATAATATGAAGGCAGAGCTGAGGAGATGAAGCTCAATGTTTTATATGTATTTATTGTGCAAAGAACTGCTTTTTCCACTGTGAAAGTAAATGGGAAAGAATGGTAATGGAATAGTGGGGTAGAGGAAGAGCAAAGAGGAGCTGAAGGTAATCTCTCCGGACAGAAGTGACCCAGGCAGCCTCTGGGTAGCAGACTTTTGACAGGGACATGCATCCAATAAAAAAAGAAAGAATTAGGGCACTAACCAGATCTAGAATAAGGTGTCTGCAACTAAAAGATAGTCAAGAGGGGAGAAACAAATTCTGGACAAAAAAGAGAAGGCTGGCTCTAGAAAGATTCTTTGAGGCAACGTTACATAGAGCAGTGGTGTGGGGGAGAGGACAGGGAACATTTTTTAGCAGCATCTACCAAAACAAATTTTATTTAATATATATTTTATGAGAGGAAGAAGGTTGCAGGACTTTAAAGAGCTTTTAATATATTAGTATGCTCTGTGAGACCCCACGATGTGTGTGAGGGAAGGTGCGGATTGAATAGACAGTGCTTCTCACAAGTTTTTATTTGTTTTGTATGGAGATGGTAATATGCTACACACTTTCGGGAATGCTCTTTTATCAAATGCCTGTGGCCTTTTTGGGGGGAGCAGGAAGGGTGGGATCTGGTTCAAACATTTCTAGTATGTCAAAAATGGTGGCCAGTGGTTGAGTAATAAGCAAAATATTTTTATTGAACACCTATGTGATAAGCAGAAATGACCCTAGGATCTCAACATTTGGACACCAACAATGGGAAAGATACAAAACCAGAATCTGAGCAGAAGTCACCATATCATCACCTTTTACAACTATCCCCAGCAATGCCCTCAAATTCCCAAAGCTCTGTTTATTACAACTCTCCTCTCCAGCACTCTCTTTCTCCCTCCTGCTGATGTTCATCCTTCTTGTCAATAGAGAAGGAATCGGGTAGTTCACCCCATGGGCTTTTCTCTTGGGATTTTTTTCAGTATAATAGTGTGAAGGTAATAAAGGGAGATTCATTGAGAGAGGCATGACAAATATCTTAAGAGCCTTTTTAAAAATGTCTTTTTAGTACAGAGAAAGAAAGAAGAAATCAGGGAAGGACTTTCTGCCAAACCACGAACAAGATAGTTCATCAAGAAATGCTAATTTCTCCAGCATTCGTGGGGAATTACCCACTGTGGGGATTAAGACACCCGTGCTCTTTTAATCAAAGGATGGGAGACCTCCCCTCAAATAACTGGGAGTCCTATCCTGCTCAGAACAAGACAGCTATGAGAAGCCACTCCTTTCTCTAGTACACAATGCTGTGTTTTTAAGTTAATTCTCCAACAATATTATAGTTACTTTCAATGGTTAATGAATAGCTTCTAAGTGCCTGCTTCATTTAATTGTCCAAAGGCCAATTGGTACAGAGCGTATAAAGCTATGAGCTGGCTAATGAGAGCATTCTCTCTGAGCAAGGGAAGCAGGGGAGTGGCAGGGTCAGGGAGCCGGGTTCCAAAGGCGCAGGGATGCGGATCAGAGCTGGAGCAGTGCTCTGTGCCCTTGCCCTCCTCACGGGCTTCCTGACCATCTGCCTGGGGGCCTTCTTCATCTCCTCGGGCTCCACCTTCAACTGTTGGTGGAACCTGATCCTGGCCTATTTTCTTCTGCCTCTGGGGTTTGTGATCCTTCTGAGTGGAATTTGCTGGAGCACCTACCACCAGGCGAGTGAAAACAAAGGGATGTTCAGCCATGTGCTCAGACCACACCTTGCTCATGGTGCTATGGCCCTGGCCACAGTGGACAGGTATGTGCCGAGAAGCCAGCCCTGTGCTGAGGGCTGCGATGGGGCTGAGTTCGGAGAAAGCGGACTTCTAATTCCACTTTGGTGCTTACATGTTTCGTGGGGCTATATGTCTAGAACCGAGGCTTTATCATCTGGGAATTACTCTGGGGTTAGTTATTAGGAATAACGGTGCTGCCTCTGGGGAAAACCATGAAGTCAAGGAAATTTGTCTCAGAGATACCCCCACACACGCATTGAACACCCACCTAAGCCAATTGAAGAGGCCCAACTCTAAGGTTCTTTTGCTGCATCATGGCAGCGGTCCCTAGAGGCTGGTGGTTAGTCATTCTTCCTAACCTGGCTTCCAGGTTATAAGGAAAGCAAATCCAGAACCTAATTCTGCCACACAGCAAAGGAGCAAGCAGGCATAAAATCAGTCCTGCAACTTCGTTATGAACTCAGTGAAGTCCCAGCTTCATATCCTCTTAGGTATTGTGATCATACTTTTATGAAAGATTCATTTGAGGCACAGCAATAATATTCCAGAGGTAAGATTCAGTTAACCTTGCCACATTGTACCCATTAGGATGGCTATTGTAAACACACACACACACACACAGACGCACGCACGCACACACAGAACAAGTGTGAGCAAGGGTGTTGGGAAATTGGAAACCTGGCACTGCTGGTAGGAATGCGAAGTGGTGCCGCCACTGTGGGAAATGATATGGAGGTTCCTCAAAACATTAAACACAGAATCACTATTTGACCCAGCAATTCCACCTCTGGGTATATAGACAAAAGAATCAAAAGCAGGGGCTTGAACAGATTATTCGTACACCAATATTCTTAGCAGCATTCTCCACACTAGCCAAAAGGGAGAAACAACCTAGTCCATCAGTGAGTGAATGGATAGACAAAATGTGGTGTGCACACACAATGGGTATATTTCAGTTAAGCTCATGGTTAGTACCAGACAAGCAAAAACCTCCTAATTCTTGGCTGAACACAGGACCATTTAGGGATAAAACATCAGGCCTCATCCTTAAGGTACAGGCTTTAAGACTCCATAGATTCTTTTACCCTCTTCATCTAAAATACTTTAATGACTCCATGTATTTTACATAAAAGTAATTTTACTCATGACTTCATTTTTGACATTATTATGCTAATTGATACTAATTATAATAACCACAACCCATTTCCAATGTTTATTATGCTGACCAGCAAGGACTCTGGATTTGATAAAAAATTAAGACAGCTGAGGTGATTGTAGAAGATGCTTCTAGAGAGCTGATTTGATTTTGCATAAATGTTAGAAAATTGCCTCCGGGGTTTGAATTCCTGATAAGAGTAACTGATTGCCTTTGAGTGTAGCTTAAATTTACCAATGCATGCATCACATCACGCTGTTTGTGCAGAAATGCTTTAAAGGAAGTTATGGACCTCATGACGCCCCGTTCACTGTCTCTCGCCGCTGCATCTCGTAGGTGCCCAGCCCACTCGAATGGCCAGCAAGTCGGCCAATGGGAAGTCACATTTCTCAGGAGCGTTTGCATTCAACATGGTGCCCAGGTTGAGGGATTAAAGCAAATGCGTTTGCAGTGGTGGCATTCAGGGCACTGGGCCTAAGAACTGCTGGAGGGAGGGGTTGGGAGAGGGGAATGGGATTGGGGGGCAGGCAGCAGTCATCCTGGAGCCTCTTAAATCACTTGAGGGGACAGCTCACCTTACTGTCTCCAATGTCTTTGCACATGTGCCCATGACACAGCCTTGGCTATTCCGAGTGAAGGCTGAGATGTGGGCTGTACAGTAGACAGCGGCTTCAGCCATTTGGCTTTGGGCCTGGTCACATTTGGAAGAGAGCTGTGGCTAAAGTGGCAATCCCTGCTCTGTTGTGGTTACACATCACAAACACTCCCTGCAGGCACTGGAAGAATTCACTCTATAAATACACAGCTGAACCAAGCTCACCCTCTCTCTTCCTCACCTCCTTGCTACCCCCAGTCCCATTCATGATGGAGAAGCCGGAAGGATTCAGCAATTAGCAAACTGGGCAAGGTCACCAGCTCTGGCATGAATGGCTCTGTTAGCCTCTGGCCTGATGATATGGAAAAAGCTGCAACTGGAATCTACATAAAGTTCTCAGTTGAAATAGTTTGGAAAATGAGGGGTTTTTGTGTGTTTTTTTGTTTTTAACTAGCTGCTGACACTTTAAAGTGATGGGAAAGAGAGAAGCATCTGACAGAGCTCAATGGCTATGAGGACGTGAGACAGTGAGTGCAATTGAGTAGAAGATGCTGTGTGTGAATGGGGACTCGGATGTGGCTGGACTGGATAATTGGGTAGCGAAGTTCCATAGTCAAGGCTCCCATGTCCCCTACCCATGCTAAGGATCTCACACTGAAAGTCCCTGGTTCCAATGAGTAAGAGAGAGGGGGAAGCTGGGAATAACCCACTGGGAAAAGTATGCCTATTGAGACCCACATCTTATGGCTGATAAGGAGGGCTCTGCTGGAAGAGCAACACATTTGTAAAAACCCAGTGATGCCAAGGAAGAAATACACCTGTTTCAAGTCAATGCTTCATAACAGTTTAACTTCGTACAACGTGATCTGAGAGTGGCAGACATATGCTTCTCTGGCCTGAACCACTTAAATAACATGTGCATATTTGTGGCATTGTGTCCCCCAGGCCAGATTTTCACCCTCCTGCTTATGAAGAAAGTCTGGATGCTGAAAAGCAAACCTGCCCTGCGGACAGAGAGGCCTTGGATGTCCCTCCACCTCTGTACACAGAGATGGACCTCGGATGTGAGGATGAAAATAGTGCTCACCGAGAGGCACCCCCATCCTATGAGGAGTCGGTAGTGGACAGGGTGGCAGCAGCAGCGCCATCGCAGGAGGCCCAGGGGCGAAGCCAAGAGTGCTGAGGCAGGGGAGCTCTCGGTGCAGGACGCCCCCTCACGGAACACAGCTGCTAAAATTAAAAGCAGGCAAGGGACTGTGGGAGGAAAAGCCAAGTCAGTGATCCTGGGCAAGAGCTCCCCGAGAGGATCTTGAGTCTCTAAGAAATCTTGTCAGCTTTATTATATTTTGTTTTACCACAAGAGGACAAGTCGGATGGCTGGCCTGATGCTTTAGAGCTTGGACAAGATTCTTCATCTCTCTGGGCCTCAGTTTCCTCCTCTATTGCATGAAGAATTTATGCTGGGATTAATATCTAACAATTATGGAATGCTTTTTATATGGCAGGCTCTGTGCCATGAACTTTCTGTGCTTTTTATTTAGTCTTCATGATAACCTTCAGAGATGGGTGCAGTGGTTATCCCCATTTTACAGATGCATAAACTGAGGCTATGAGAAGTTAAGAAACTTTTCCGGTAACATACAGTTATTTCCAGGGGGATGAAGGAGGGTCCATAGAGGGGCATGGGGGATGTACTTACTTCCAACTTTTGTGCTAGGTTAACCTTGTCTTGCTTCCCTCCTCACAGGGAGCAGTTTGGACTTCTCTCCCTGTTCAGGAAGTGGCCCTAACGGGAAGTGGAGCCCCAGGGTTATTGTGTTGACATTAAAGCCCTTGGAAAAGCAGCAGAGGTTGCTTTAGGTTCAGCTGCTGGATTCTCTTTTAAAATGTAAATAAGGCCTCCAGGTTTTCTGCCCAGGAGCTTGACCCTCACCTCTTGGTATAGTTTCCTTTCATCTCATCCCTATAATGATAATGAAAGATGATTCCTAGTGGTAACAGGCAGCTGCTGGTGAATGGGCACCAGAGGGGCTTTGGACAGTGATGGGAAGGATGAGATCCTTCAAGGAGGAAGAGGGTCATCACGATGGGATGGGGCCCCCTTGGCCTTCTCTCCGTGATTGCTGACTGCACAGATTAAGCATGTCCTGAAAAATACATGGGAAGCCACATAAAAGGAAATCCTGGTCCCTTTAAACGAAGCATGAATTTGGGCATCTGCAATTTCAATTCTTGACAGCAAGGGGATAACTAGATATGCAGGTCGTCAAATAGGAAGGTGATAATTTATTAGCAGAGCAATTTATTATTCCTCTCTTCTCTCTTTCTATCCCTCTACTGAGATGGGGATCCTGAAATTTTCTCTGGGGCCTGAGCACATTCACTGGCCTGAACAAGCTCTATCACTGGGCTTTCATCCAGTTTGCACTTGTAATAGATGGTTTTTCCAACTACTGGTAGTCATGTGAAACAAATGTTAATTTTGGTTTACATAATAATATTGTTTTAATCTCTTTACTGTAATAAATTTTGTACTTAAACTTTCCCTTTTCTGCCACTGTTTTGTATCAGAAAAAAATATCAATAGAGGAATGTAAGTCACAGTTTGATTCTCTACGTGGAAAGAACACAGCATCCAAATAGGTTAATCTCTTTGCAAAACCAAACATTACTGAAGAAAAACTGTTGATTCAGAAAATTAGCCAGGTGCCTTTTGAAAAGAAATACTACTAACAGGCATTTATTGCCTTTAAAAAAACACACATATGTACTCAGAAGCAAGCATCAAGTATTACCCAAAACAAAGCCTACTTTTGAAAGGCCCAGCAATTAAAACCCACTGGGCAAGTCAGACATAAGTGTCCTGTGTGGTTAATAATAATTCACTGGCCACCCTGGAGGATTCACTCAGGGGAAGTAGACATTGTGTCCCCTCTTCCTCCGTAAGCTTGTGATAAAACTAATGGTGATGGATTGAGGACCTGATCCCGTGAATGACAGGGAGGGCGCTGAGACTGTGAGAAAGTGGACAAGAGGCGAACCTCCAAAGGGAGCGTCTTAGCTTGTTCCCTCTTCTCAGATGTGAATGGGAGGCTCATGTGTTACTGGGGGAGGGAAATATTCAGAGGTGACGGCTGTCCAGCATTTTAATCTTATAACGTCTCTCTGAATAGCAAGTTTAAGTACCCACCCCCCAGAAGGAGAGCATGATAAGGTCAGTTATTAAACAGTGTACGCTGTATCTTTTGCATATCTGAGATGGAGTGTGGGTATTTTTAAACCCTCCTCTCAAAAACTCTCAAGTCCTTTTACTGACGGTCCTATCCATCCTTCAGGATTATACCTACACACAGTGTTTGGTGACATCTCTCTCCAGCTCACTTATATTGCAGGGCACATAATGTGCTAAAAGACATGGAAATACGGTAAAGACATGGGTTTATAACGAAACACATATCTTCAGTGATTCTATAATGTCCCATGACAGCATGGCCTGATTCACATACCAAGGAGGCTGTCAGTTGCACGAGCCGTGCCCACTGATAAGGATTCCAGCTGGTTGGAGTGGAGCAGGCATTCTGCTAAGCTCTGCCGCCTCGGATAATCTCTTGCCGTTTGTAGCTGTTGAAGGGCCAAAGACTGATTTACTGGCAGTTATGTCGTTTCCAAAGGCGCAAGATTTCTCAGACCCTTCTCCACGCAAGAATGGAAATGTCCTGAAGGCAGGTGGCTGGGATATCAGTGTCCATGTGTTTTGACAATACCCAGTGCATGACCGAGCAATAGAACAGTCATCTGTTATGTTACTATTAGTTCCCCCGGGTGCTTTTCAAATTCCCCAGACCTGCCACAGCTGATGGATATTGCAGCCAAAGTGAGTCCATGCCTTACACCGACCCACGGCTGGCCAATGGGAAGTCCCCACACCGTCATCCCTGTCCCTGTCGCTGTCTGCAGAGAACACTGGCTCAGTGCGGCCTGCTGTCAGCCCAGTGTGCCACCATGGGACTGGTCGTCAGTCTGAGCTTCCTGTGCAGAAAGCCTTCATGTCATGTCCAAGCCTCTCAGCCTACAATGCCATGCAGCACTATTTGTCCCATGAATGCTGCAGATGGAGGCTGCACTTCGGATCAGTCAGATTTGATAAATGATCTCATATTAACAATGGCTGAACTACCCGTTTTCAAGGTCAGCTAATAAACTCAAGAATCATGGATGGAGCAAAACAACTTTTTGTTCTAGGGGACTGACTGACACCTGGCAGGATGTTTAGCATTCTTGGTCCCCTCCCATTAAATGCCTCCCTGGCACATGTACACACATTTCCAAACACCCTCTGTGTGGGTAGTGACACTGGCCTGGCTGGGAACCACAGTGTTGTATGTATTGTATATATTGGTGTACGTGTTGTATGTATTATTATATGTATTGTTGCTGTCACTGCTCTGGAGGCACATGGTGCCATGGGTGGACTCCTCAGTATTAGCTGATTACAAGATTGGCCCTGACATTTGCCACACTCTATCTGTAGTCTCTGCTATGACTGTCTCCGTGGTCCCCACAAATGTCTTGGACTTCTCCAATCATTTACTCTTAAGAAAAGCTGAGGGCTGGAGCTCCACCTTTAACAGCATAGTGAACATTATGTGCAGAGGAGTGAACCTCCTGTCTTTCACTCTCCGAGGATGAGGCAAGAGGACGTGTATGTTTAGCTCAGAAAGGGAAGCTTAGGTTTTATGTCAAGCAGACAGGATGCCTTGGCAATGTGAATGTGAGCAGGTTCCCGAGAGAGGCTATGTCCTAGGGTCACCGCAGGACCTTCCCTTTGGCAAACTAGCTGAGAAGAAACTCTGTAAAAATAGGTGGCTGCACAGCTGCTTCTCTCCATAGCTGGGCCCAAGCATGTGCTCTGCCTGATATTTATGATGCTGTGTCAGCTTCAGCCCCACTCATCCAAGCAGCCTCAAGACCCAAGGCAAGCCCCCCTCTCCAGCCCTCCTACCTCTCAACTCCTAATCCTTGTTCTTGGATACAGTTTTCCCTGGTGAAATTATATAAATGATCAAGTGCCTAGTGTCCTGCCATCTCTGAGTCAATCTCTCTATGAATTTCCATAGTACGTTGCTTGTGCCTCTACTATAACATTCATGTCTACCTGATTCTTTGTGTATTTTTGTTACAGCCTCTTGTTCCCAAATTATAAACTCATAGGAGCAGGAATAACATTTTCTACATCTCCTTGCTGCACCAAAACCAGGATTCTGCATAGAGTTGTTCACCAGTGTTTGCTGAGTGAATGAATATACATTTGGGCTCCTGGACACACACGACTCCGTACAGAAATAAAGAAGTAGACATTTTAAATGAGATTTAATTCGCATTTGAACATTGAAAGTTAGAAAAGATTAAAAGTTCAGCAATTTGAGGAAAACTAAATATTTTCTTACCTGCAGCCAAGCCTAAGAAGGTATCTAATTGTGCTGACCAAAATGAAGTCGGGTAGTGAATGAAGGCCATCATGGGCCTCTACTGTAAGGACGGTAAGAACCAAAGCTATAAGGCAAATTGTATTCCATTGCTGATGAATTTCATAGCTAGTTCTTTAGAATCTTAGCTCAAAGCCACCCTCCTATTATTCTGAAGTGAAGATATTTACAGTGAAAACTAAATGCCATTTCAGTGTCTGCTGACTCCCAGAGGCAGTTTTGAGCAATTTGTCTTTTCTGTCCCATGTATTTAATAAATTCCCAAGGTCCCGATAATGAAAACCAGCCCTTGCTAGTGTTCTGAGAGGCAGACTTACTAGAAGAGTGACCACTACAGCAGATTCTCAAATGGCAAAACAAACAAATAAGCAAAATTCCACAATCTCTGCATAAGGTTGAAATAAAGAATTTCTGTTTTATTGGATACTAAATGTCCTAACAAGTTTCTGACAGAGGCATAGATAGAAAATGGAAACAAACACCTTATTGGGAATGTTTCCCTGCTTGCACTAATCCTAACTACAGCAATAACAAACTGCTTAACAGTCAAAGCACACCACGTCATCTGTGCAAATGACACAATAAGTGAGAGCGCCGTTCCCAAGGAAGCAAAACATATGCAAACAGGTCCCGTGCACCTAGTGTCCTGGCTGAGTCAGGCAAGGGCTGCTGGAGCTGCAAGATCCTTTTCCTGGGCACAGACAGCCAGTTGTGACCCTCTGCTTTCCAGCAGGGGTCTCCGCTCTGCCCTCCATCTCACCAGGCCCATAACTGTACCACCAGGAAGGTTTTCTTCCAGCGTCCACTTCATTCCCTACTTCTACGGCATTTCATTGTCTCCTTTTACAGCCATCATAAGTAAAAGCTGAACTGTGTCCAAACGGGTGCATTAAAATAGGCTCTTATTGGGAGATAAGAGAGCAGAGAGAACATCAGAGATAGCAGACGTGGTGATATTTTGTCTTCCCAGGAGAAATGAGTATAAACTCATGTACCACTCTAGGTGATGCAATCAAGGAAGGGCCCAAAGAATGTTAAACATTCATTTGCAGAGTCTTGCCAAGAAACTATTTCCCACCTGCATCATGAACAGCTGAATTTGAAGGAATGCAGCCAGCTTAATAGCTAAAATAATATCTACAAAGTAAGAGAGAACACCCTTTGATATGTTTGGTTGAATGTGTGCCATTGTGATGTGTAGGAAGTTTTAGGAGATGTGAGAGAAGGTGGCAGGGGGACTTTGGAAATGGGAAGGTGGAAAAGAGGGCCATCAGCTGGTTCAGATGTCGTGACTAACAGTTTCCCAGCCCACTTTTTCTTTCTTAAAAGGGGAGGTTCCTTTGTGTGATAAAATATCAAGAACAAATGATAGTACAGTTTTAACAGGCAACTGAAGACCTTATTGCATTGGGAGGAACTGACCAAAATCTAAACAAAACATTTTTTTCATTTCCCACCCACCCCTCCATCCCCTACCAACAAATTATCTTTTGTTTTGTTTTTCCAAAGTCATAAGAGGCACAAACAGGTAGCAAGAAGGCGTGGGTGACGTGTCTCCCGCCGAGCGCTCTCCTTCGGGCCTGGTAAGTGATTGTGCCTTCCTTCAGGTTATGACAGTGGGACCCCTCCGGCCGGTTCTCTCATGAATCTGGGATATTTTCAGCGCGATGGCTATGAGAGGGCTCAGCACCGCCTGGAGAAAGAGGAAGAAAGTCTGTGAACAACTCCAGTCAGTCACAAGAAGGCCACTGTGATGGGCTTTGATCGCAAACATCTAGATCGATGCTGATGGCAGTGCCAGCATGGGCAGGGCCCTGCTCTCTGGGCCTTGCTCCCCTTTTCCATACAAGGGGGGTGGAGTGTGCAGGGTGAGGGGAGGACGGGGCGAAGATGAGCCTCCAAAGTCTTATCCAGCTCCCAGACACTGATCTAAGATAGGGAACTGCACAACCCAACTGCCGGAGCTTTGGAGCGTTCCATGAACAGAGCTTTGTGAATTAGGGGAGTTCAGAAAACCCCAGGCTTCCTCTGCTGTCCTCGCTCGCCCACATGAACGCCCTCCTCCCCCCACACATGAACTTGAGGAAAAACACTACTTCTCCATCCATCCTAAGACCACGGGCCTCAAGAACCTGCTATCTTGAGATGTCAAAGAAGACGGGCCAATCCATTGGCTAGTGCTGCAGAAACAACTGCTCATTTCTCCCATCAAATAACACAGTGGCCCGTGAGGCTCCTCAGTGCCCCTAGAAGGAGGTGGGCTGGTGTAGTGGCCTAAGGAATAGATTCTCGGAATGACGAAGGACATGATGAGGAATCAGAATCATTTCTCGCCCGTTAGCTGCTTCTCATTTCACAGGAACAAGGCGTTGTTTTCCAGAGAGGGAGCATATACCACCCAGGGTGGTTTTAGCTAGTACAGGAGACTATTCCAGGTGGTGCGTGGACATGGTGTGACTTACAAAACAATGAGAAAGTCATTCTATTTTCCATTCATCTTCAACCCTCCTAATTTTATCAAGGAGAAACTTTGCAACCAATATTTTTAATTTTTATTAAAATACAAATGCGCATTTTTTCATAATTTTTTGTTTGTTTAAAATATTACAGATGTCCCCTTTTCTCCCCAGTGACCCATTCCACCCGTCCCATCCCCCTTCCAGTCCCTCTCCACACCACTGTCTGTGTCCTTGGGTTGTGCATATATGCTGCCAATCTTTAACACTTTAAGACAGGGCATGCCTCCGGCAAGAATTACCTACGAAGGAGGTGATATCATTGTATGTTTTTACTGAATTCATTTTTAAGGTGCCCTTTTATTTAACAAGGGGTGACGTGCTTTTCCTTGTAGAGCATGGCTATAAACTTTCTGTAGTAAATAGACTTAAGTGAAAACAAAGAGAGTCCCTTTAAAGACAAATACTAAGTAGCCATACTGATAGAAAAGAAGCTTGGGAAATGCTGGCATAAAGGAAGAAAAAAGATACCATGTTGAGGAAAATAAAACTTGTAATTCTGGAGAGGGGGGTGAGATTCTGTCACTTGCAGCCCTCACGCATACCTAACAGATATCGGGAAGAAGGCAATGCATACATTCTCATCAGACAAGAGCACCGGCAAAGGCCCAGGGAACAAAAGGCCCAGTGTGTCCTGAGTGGAGTGTACACACGGCCAGTCCTGATGATAACTGAGCAAGCCTTGTTTGGGGGGACCTATAGGACAGAGTGAAGTTAAACAATTTAATTCATTAGGCAAGGGAAGATGGTGGAGTTTCTGGAAAGATTTCTCTAGCAGCAAATCCATAAACACATTTATGGCTAAGTGAATTAAATTATCATACTCTATGAAGATGTCTAGATGGAAAAGCTCAGACACAACCCTGGACACCAGGAGGAAATGCAAATCTAGAGTCATTTCATAACCAAACAAGCCGGCAGTGATTCCCTCTGGTTCCACATCCATAAACTTGACATACATAGAGTGTTTCTTTTCCTTTTAACCCAACTGGTGCCCAGAAAAATCTCCTACTGGCACCTTTTTCCAGCATACAGTCCACATGATGCCCACGTAGGGGCAGCTGGATTCTCTAGGAGCCAAGTACCTACATTGTATAGAAATCAGATTGTTCGCTTTCACTCTTCTTCCTCCCCTGTCTTCTCCTCCCTCTTTCCTTCTCCCCCCTTCCTTTTTTTTCTTGGCTGTATAACTCCTCATTAATACCTATAAAAGAAGTTAAATAAGGACAGAAAAAGGGAGTGATCACTAAAGTAAAACTGATCACTTTAACTGAGTTCCTGGAGAGCAAGTACAGATAAATTTAAAATATCCTATCAATTTAAGAAAACGCAGTGAAACTGAATTTGAAACTTCAAAATTGAGAAATTTAAATATATTTGTTTTGCATCCTTGTATGTTTCAAGATGAAGGATTTTCCACTCCATATGTTTAAGTGCTGGTACTATTGGCAAGAGCACAGTTGTAACTGACGCTGTAAATGCTGCAGGCCTTCTCTTTACCCATCTCCACTGAACTCTGCAGATGATCCTACATTTTCCATTTCTTTGTAGAACTTTGGATTGATGTCCACAGCACACTGATGTCTCTAACATGATCACCAACTTCTACTTCCAGCAGTCGAGTTATGAGCTTACTAGGAGTCAGTTAAGCCTGTTCCTAAATATCTTAATGCGTGTTTTGCTCGTTATTTAGACTATGCAATTATTAAGTTATATGAAAATCAGTGAAATGTAAGTATAAATAGGAAGAGGTTCTCTCTAGGAAAATTAAAGTGAATGTTTTGGAAAGAATTAGGTAATGGTGATTAGCTAATTCTGTCAAGTTAAATATATAAAATATTTGGGAGAAATAAAAAGAATGTACAATATTATTTCCTCATATAGCTTCACAAATGTCATAAGTTCCCAGTGACCACAAAGAAATTAACGGTGAACATTATAGATGATGAATTATGAATGAAAATCTTTTAAAGAAAAATAATCACAACCAGTGTGCTTGTGTTCAAAGAAACAGTCTTGTACCAAAATTAAAAGATTGACAAATGAGCATACATTTAATATTTTATGCTAAAAATACAATGGGCAAGATATGTGTGCCTTTAATGACCTCTTAACTCTCTGGATTAGTGAACCAAGCACTTGCCCCTTGTTCTGATCATGTCAGAGGAGAAGGCTTCGCTGGTTACTATGCAAACCGAAGGGAAGAAAGCACGTTTTTGGAAACTTTATATGAGAAAGACCTTGAGCACAGGAAGTCACACCCTGAGCAAAAAGCCCTAGGCCAACCTGGCCCAGAAGTTGTGGAGCCATATGCCCTCAGGGGACCATGAGGATTTGGGAAAAAGGACATTAGTGATGTTCACCACGGGATGAACACTGGTGAGATCCACTGAGCCATGTTCCAGGAACCCAGAAAGTCTAGATGTTTGTATGATCCTGAATAGTTCTGGAAGGGAGTCCCTAAAAATGCTCAAGATCAAATTTTTGCCAGGCTTGTGAAATGGGAGCTGCAAGTCATAATTAATTTATGGATCATAAAGTAAGATATTTTTTTCTTGTCTGAGTATACAGAGTAAATACAGGGGTGAACAAAAGTAGGTTTACAGTTGTGAGTGGCATTCTTTTGAGTTAATAAAGCTATTGTAATGATCATAACCGGCATGTCTTTTTTGCCCACATGTGATAGAATGGTTACACCATGAGCGCAGGAACTTTGTCTAATTTAGGGCTTAGAAAGTGTCCGCTACTTAGAAAGTATTCAGTAAATATTGATGGCATAAATGAATGCTCTATCAGTTTGATGAATGAAAAATTATGCGGCAGATAGATTCTTCTATGGCCATTCATGAGGGGCACTCTGGGTGAGTGGAAGGGTTGGTAGTATCAGATTTTTACTGCTATGTTTTTCTTTAGAAGTCACAGCTTGGATACACGTGAGTCCCATATCATCAATCATGTATAACGGAAAAGAGAGAGGGGGCAATTAATTTCCCTGAGGCATCGGAAAGGGCCTCAGAATGGGGAGTAAGAAAAGGAGTTAAAAATGAGAAGCCTGCGGGTGTGAAATCTCGGGTGGAACTGGAAGCAAAGAGCCTGAGAAGCGCAGAGGAGCAGGGGACGGTCTCATCTGATTCTTTCTGGTCACAGACGAGGAAGCCCGGCCTGGAGAGGAGACACGATGGGGCCAGGGTGACACTGTGCTTGGCAGCGAGCTGGGGTAAGTACCCAGCGATGCCTCCTGCACTGCTCTTCCATTGCACAGTTCTGATTCCGAGGCCTGCGAGTGACAGAAAAACTGCAGGTGAATGAGCCTAAGGGGAGCGGAGGGGAGGGAGGGCCGGCAAGGCCATCACCCTGCTGCCCCAGACAAGTCCCACCCTAGGCGAGGGGTGCGACCAGCCATCCCCACGGACCGAGCGCGGGGGAGCGCGGGAAGAGGAGCATTCCAGTTACTGAATGCATAGGGCCTCCAAGAGGATTCTCTGCGAAGGAAAGAAACTAATAGAGACTTCAATAAATTAGGAACAGGCCATTTCCCCCCCAATTCCAGCACTTCTCAGAATGCCTGACAATAGCTTTTCTACACTCCACTGCAGGAAATAGCGAGTGGTCATCCTGTAACAAACCAGGTCGGCAATAAGTCCTTTCAGCAGTACTCACACTGGGGCTCCAGGGCCAGGGTTGGGCGAACTTTGCTGTCATCTCGAGTTTATTAACTGCCAGGCTAAAGAGGGAATTGGAGCCTGTCTCTATTTAAAATTTTGATACTTTATCATGGATATTTTGCATTGATTTTGATTTTTAAAAGTAGTGTATTACAATATTGATCTCGGTTACTGCGTTTTTTGGCACCCCGACATTTTGCACCCTGCTCACCTCACCCTACTTGCAACCCTGTATTAGGCTTTAGCCTCTTCATACCCCCTGGAAGGACAGAGAAGGTTTCTCCTTTCACTTCCTTTCCCCTCTTATCTCTTGCTTTATGTGGTTGTAGTTTTGATCCACGCTCATGTAAATTAGAACCACGAAAACAAGCCCCTACCAAACTGAACTTCTTACCCTGACCAGCAATAGACAGGAGAGGTGTAAATGTCCTGAATGTCACAAGACTCAAAGTAAATAGTTAACTGAATTTTTTTTTTTTTTTTAATTTGTGGAGAAAAACAAAACCCTAACCACAGACACAATCACCTATTAAGTAATATTTGTCAGACTTTGTGGAGGGAGCCAGGGCTGGGCTGGCCTTAGTGAGAAGGTGCGTTGGGAGGGTCAGGGAGGTATCCTGTGGGAAGGAAGGGTGGGGATGATAGTACTGTCCTGGCTACAATCCAGGGAATGCAAATCATTCAATACCAGAAAACACTGATATTCTGATGTCCATAAAAGCAGAATTTATAACAAACACCATTTTCTCCTGATCCTTCGGGGTAACTTGCATCAACACTCCCACTTTGGTTAAAGCGGAACTACCTGGCTTTCTCTCGTGATTCCATTCAAACGCTAGTTTTTAACCTATGTATTGCTTGCTTAGTCTAAGGCAGTGGTCCTCACGCTTGAGCATGCATTGGAACCCTCTGGGGATCTGGTAAAATGCAGATAGAGGCCTCCTCCCCTTGAGTTTCTGATTTAGGAGAACTGGGGTGGGGCCCAAGAATGTGCTTTTCTAACAAGTTCCAGGTGATGCTGATGCTGTTGGTCCAAGGACCACACTTCGAGAACCACTGCTCTAAGATATGCCCATTACTGTGCCTGTCAAATTCTTTGCTCTAGACCAGCAATTTTCAACCTTTTTCATCTCATGGCACACATAAACTAATTACTAAAATTGTGAGGCACACAAAAAAATGTATTTTTTGCTGATCTGACCAAAAAATAGGTATAATTTTTATTCATTCACACCAAATGGCTATTGTTGTGTTGGCTGTTGTCACTTTTTTTTTTTAACAATCTAAGGCAAAAGAGGTCAGTGTCCCTAACTACATAGTCAGGTACTGCATGTTTTAAAAATTCTTGTTGCACACCAGTATGCAGAGGCGCACTGGTTGAAAATCGCTGCTCTAAATAAACACTAGGTTGTCTTGTTTATATCACGTGCTCTCACTCCCTGGCCATAGCTGAATGGACCAGGAATGGGTCCCTGACCTATAGGCAGCCAATGTTTAGACTGGCCAGTGACTGAGATAATAGCCTAGGGCAAAACCTGAGCCAGCTGGATCAGATTCTTGCCTTAAACTGATAAACCCCCAGACAGATGGTGGGGATAACACACAGGTGAAGGCAACCACAGAGACCTGCAATCTTCCCAGGAAGGCATGCACCCTTTCTATCCCCTGCGAGCTGTCTCAGATAATTCGGAAAGCGGTGGGAGCCCCAAATAGCCACTAGTGAGCTTCTTGCCAAGTCAGACAAGGGTGGCAGAGTTAAAAATAATTTGATCCATATAATACAGAAATGTGACATTCTTGTATCCCAGGAGTTGTGGAGCAATTCATACTTGTTATGATTATAATTAAAATCATCTCCTGGCTTTGTTTCCAATACATCTCAGTATTGGAGAAAGTTTCTGATTACACTGCCCTTGGAATCCCTAATACTCATACAGTGTAACAGGGGAGAGTTAAGCACAGGGATCTGTAACCTCAGGCTACCTTTTAAGAGGCCCACTAAGTGGAGGTGGAATCTATCCCCAGCTCCTCTCAGCATCCAGAAGGCCTGGCAAGGAGTGGAGTCCTCCGGGAGGAAGGAGCGCCCTGTCTTCTACAGAGATCATCCACCAGCCTCCCTTTTCCTGTGTATTCCCACTGGGGGCGCCTTTCCTAATTGCAAAAGGTGCCCTATAGTCCATTGTTTAGGTAACAAAGATGGCTAGCTATTTTACATTCATTTGGAAAGCATAAGGAAGCAAAATTATTATTGAAATTCAAATCAAATAAAATTAAATACATTTTTCTAATGTAAATTAAGTGACAATGCTAAAACTGCAAACACTTTGTTCTTTATTAGAATACATACAACCATGGTCCTAATTTAATCCCCTTTTCATGTAATAAATCTACCTATCTATCTTGATCCAAAAACAGACCTAAAATTAACCAAAATACAGAATATGAAAAATGACTATAGATAAATCTGAATTCTGAGCTCAACACTGAGGGAGCCCATTTATCTTGTCAATATCGGGAAAATAAAACTGCTCCACAAAAGTTCTCTTCTGAGGGGAAAAAGACATTCCAAGACATAACAGATGAAATACTCCCCCAGAACGTTCAATCACAGCAGAAACTAAGCTAGTGCTTTAGGAATGCAGCGACCAGCCTGACAGAAACCACGCTGACCCAGGCAGAGCCGCCTCCCCCTCCACCGCCCTCCCCACTTTTGTAATTGATCTGGGACTTTAGGAGGCGAAAGACAGCACGTAAGTTGCAAATCCAAAATAAAATGGAACAATCATGAAGCCCATTTTCCTCTTTGTTCAAGCGTGAGCCAGTTCAGGGGGAAACTAGAGTTGCCCACCTCCCTACTGCCACTTTCAAAACCGTTAGCAGAACTATAAACTGCAAGGGTGAAAGCAGAGGTTACGAAAACAAAAGGATCATCGTCTCTCTGGTTCTTGTTACTCAAAGGACTCTCCCTGTAGCCATCTGCCTCCTAGTTTTCCTCTGTTCCCAAACCTCATCTGAAGCCAAGATCTGGGTTATTGGTCCTCATTGTCATTTTTTAAAAACTGGGTTCCTATGTTTGGAACAATATGTGATTCAGCTTCATTTCCTGCATATGGATATCAGAAAGCCTTGTCCTTAGAGATGAATTAAAAGCATCAACAATGATGGGTCAATGTTTAAAAATCAAATTTCATATGAAAATCCAGAATATTTTGCAACCTCGAGCTCATATATTATAAAGCAATAACTGGAGAGGGCTGAGTATCACCAGAGTTCCCACTTAACTAGCCCCAACTAGAATTTACTGCCTGTTTTTGTGGGCATCTGAATTTGCTAGCACTGGATTGGCAATAATGTAGTAGAAACAGTGAAAAGATCTCAATATTAATGAGTATACATTTTTCCTGGATAGTTCTACATCCAGGAATCTGGGACATTCTAATTTAGCTTTTCTCTTTTTCTGAAATAGAGATAGATCATCACTATGAGGAGACTGAAGACTGTGAGGGAGGGCTGGCAGATTTGCAAGAGGAGCCCAGAGCACTCTGAGGGAGTGAGGGGACTGAGATCCTTCCCAACCCCTATTTCCTGAGATTCAAATTATCAGCATGGACTGAGCTGACCAAGACTGAGACACAAACTATAATCCAGGAACTGTCTCCTTTCACCTAGCCCTTGGGGCACATGAGCCTGGCAAAGCAGCTGTGCAAACGAAGAAAGCCAAAGAGCAGGGATGCTAAGACCCCAACCCATTTTAGCGGAGAGAACTCCTGGCTGAGTGAAGCCCTGAGAGAATGAGCTCTTTTCCTCTCCCACGTTGAAGAACTGCCAAGGCCTAGGCAGGGAGCCTCAGTGGCCAGATGGTGTGGGCCCGCCCAGGGTGGTAATACTGCTCCTCCGGGGAGAAAGGTTAACAGTCTCTCTGCACTTCCCACAACTGCCACCACAGCCCACTTGATGCAACTGGTTACAGGTAGCACTGTGGCATTCTCCAGCTCCTACAGGTACGGGCCTCTAAGACTGGACTAGCCCTTTGGAAGGGATTTGAGGATACAAACAGGGATAGGAAGTCTGAAAGACAGACCAGACTTTCCCCTAGTCTGGAATTGTGGTGCTCAGAAATTGTACCTGAGAGCAGTCTTAGAAGATGGATTGAGTAAGTCAGACTGAAATGGGCACCCTGATTACTTTAATTATTTTTTGATGGCACAAATAAAGCACCCTAGTTAAGAACATGGGCTCTGAGGCCAGAGTCTAGGTCCAAATACCAGCTATCCTACTTAGAAATAGCAGATTATTCAATTCTCAGAGCCAAAGTTTGCTCATTTATGAAACATGGGTGGATGAATATCTATCACATTAGATGGTGATGAGAATTAGATATAACACACAAAAAATGCATAGCACTCTGCCTAGCCCATACACAGGCAGGCAGGTGACACGTGATACTGAATACTGTTGTTGTTGCTGCTGTATTATTATTATTATTATTATTATTATTATTATTATTATTATCAAAGAGGAAGCCTGGCTTGCCAGAACAGTAGGATAGAAGTGAGCAGACCAGCATTCTAGCCCCAGTAGATTGACCTTTGGTAGACAGACAACCACCACTTTGGCTTCTGTTTCCTTGCCCATAAGATGACATTCACGTCATCTTTTCTGATGGAAGATCAGACAAGAAAAGGAATGAGCACATCAAAAGTGTTTTCAGTTTTCTGAATGAAAAAAGCCCAAAGCCACTCCAATCAGAGGTAGGATCTCTCGCATCAGTGAGGCGCTCTTAGCCTCAGACACGCCGGCCTTCCATTTTACTTATGCGCAGCGGGACCAGTCTATCCAGCCAGAGGGAACACAGTCAGACTGCAGTGGGAAGAGACAATGCTGAAAACAGAAGGAGCAGACGCCACTGCGCTAGGAACACCTTCCTTAAGGGCACATCCGTTTCTGAAGGAGCTAGTTAGCAAGGACAGCGCCAGTAGCAGACGCAGAGTGGAAAGAAATCTGCTGCTATGAGGGCTGCGGGGTCATACAGAGCAGGCTGTGCAGCAGGAGAGTCATTAACACCAGGCGCAAAAGAGACAGGAACAAGCCTCTACTTGAAGAGAGATTCTTCCCTGCGATATAAAGGCTGCTCGTGGAATTTATGGACAGTTAATGTATATTTTATGAGTGCAGCAACTGGGACAAACAAACAAACATGTTCTTTTGTGGACTTTGCCTTTAAGATACAACTGCCATATAACCCTTTCGTATTTTAAGTATATTATTAACCGTTTCACCTAGTAACTGAAGTAGTGCTAGGCTCTTTACTCACAATTTTAGCAAGGCTTCCTCTCTTGGTAAAACCGAACTAGAATGTGACTTCAGGTTTAACAAAGATGGTCGCAGAGTAGGTGGAAGCTACACTCCCCTCCTCACAGGACCAAACTGAAATCGCAACTGAAATATAGAGCAGTCAACCTGAATAACCAATTGAAGGCTAGTTGAAGGAAAGTCTTATAACCAAGGATTTACTGAAGAAGCCACATTGAGACTGGTAGGAAGGATGGACGCAAAAGGGACGGGCCCCGCTCCCCCAGGCAGCAGCTGAGATCCTGGAGGGAATAGCTCAGCTGCAAAGGTTCCCTGAGAAGAACGGGGTCTCGATCCCAAGCTGGGCTCTCCAGCCCAGAGCACCAGAGTCAGGAAGAGGTGCCCACATGCCATCTGGCTGTGAAAATCAGCAGGGATTCTCTGCCAGGGCGAGATGAAAGTCCTCTAGAGACAGGTGCCCTCTTAAAGGGCCAACACACAAAATCTCGTTTGCCGCCACTCACCCTGGGCTCCAGGGTGACAGAGGACAGAGCAGATGAGAGTCGCATGAGGAGAGACTGGGGATTTGTGGCTCTGGGGAGAGAGCTGAAGGGACAGCCACCAGGATCCCTGAGCTGAGTTCCTCCCTCACGCCACAGACTCCATCATTCTGGGGTGGCGCACTCTCCTCCATACGGCATCAGCCTACGGGAATGCAATGCCCCAGCCTCTGGACCCCCTGTCATCCCATCCTGTGGAGCTTGCACCCTGCTGAGAAGTATGCTGCCTGGGCTGGGTATAGAGGTCTGGACAGACTCAGAGGGTGTCAGTGAGTGAGTGTGGCTTTGGGATAAGGCCATTCCCCACACTTCCTCATGAACCTGGTACCTCCCCTTCATGGGAGATCCTCTAGCCCCACTTATCAGGTTCCAGGCAGCTCCATTCTCATGGCTCCTGGTGGCTACACCTTGCTGAGGTCTGGGCAGAATCTTGGACAGACTGAGTTGTATAGCTTTGGGGGAAGGCTACTCCCCTCCCCTACCCCCAAGCATGACCAGCACCTCTCCCTCACAGGAGATCCACTAGCCCCATCTTCCCGACTCCTGGTCACCAAGCCCTGCTGAGATTGGACTTTGGGCAGAATCTGGGGCAGACTGAGTTATGTGGCTCTAGGACAGTGGCCATTTTCCCCTCATATGCCTGCCCACTGCAGAGCCCTCCATTCACAAGGCCAAATCTTGTTTTGGGGGGCCTGATAAACCCTGTGGGCCTCACCCTGATTACTCCCTGAGATCCCACTCAACCTCAAAGGTGTGTTAGCACCCAGCAGGTGGACACTTGCTGAGTGGCCTCAGACCCAGCACTGGCATGGAGTTTGAACCTGTATCGGCCTGGTGAACACCACTTGCCCCTACCTAGTGACTCATTGAGAACCTATCTTACACAACTCGAGTACCACCAGAGGCTCTTTCAATGACTGAGCCTAAACAGGCAGCCAGCAGGTGGAGACAGATCTTGGGGCGCCTTGGGACTTTTGCTGACTTGCCCCTGAAACTGGTCTTGGTAAAAGCCAGCCTTGGTGCACAGCTTGGTCCTTCCCGTGCAGCAGAGAAAGCCACAAACTGTGGATTGTTTTGTAGCTCCAAACAGTTTGCCCAGGGCCAGCCACAGGCAGTGTCTGACATTGGCCTGCACCAGAGTCCCTCCTAAGAGTCCCAGAACCAACACACACAGTGGCCAGCTTCAGACAACATCAGAGCAGGATCCAATTAGCTTCACAAGCAGAATATCCAAAGGGAGATCTTGGCAGGCACTAGACCCTGCTGCAGCAAATTCCTCGCTGTGTGGTCAGCACCTGCATAGGAGCTCGTACATTGTGGTAGGGGTTGATCCCCATAGTCAGCCAGCATGAGAGTTGGCCCCATGCATGAATGGGCCAACAGCAATCAAGACTCAATTACAATAGGAGGGCCCACATAACCCATACAAGGGACATTCTTGCAATACCCAGCTCAAGTGATCAAGGAGACTGAGTTACTGGGTATGCTAGGATACCTACTACATATTTTTATTCCTACTTGACTGATTAAGTACTGAAGCTTATAGCAATTAAGTTGCCCAACGTTGCAGAGTTGAAAATGGCAGAACTGGGGCTCAAGACAAAAGATGTATGATTCCAAAGCCCAACTTTTGAACAGTGGGCCATTTGGCCTCGATGGTATTTGACAAAACAAAATCCTGGTGCCCCCAAACAATTTCACCCACCTGAAAAAGTGACCGTGGTTTTGTCTTTTCCTCTCTGTATTAAGCATGTATTTTATTCCTATGAGCTGACACTTAGGGACCTTGCTGACACTGGAAGGGACTGTCCTTTGGAAGTTAGCTAATTTCTAGAGATAGCCAATAGCTCCCCTGGGAGCACATCTTTTATATGCAGACCAACCAATCTGAAGCCCAAACACCAACCACCTCCTTTACTGGTCTCTCACTCTCAGACCACTGTCCACCAGCTCTAATCACCCCAGGGCCAGGTATCAGACAACTAGAGACTGTCTCCATGTCCCGGAGCCTGCTGAAATTATTCAAATTATCCAATCCTGAAACTTCTTACCCTGCTTTGCCTATTTCTTTCCACAATAAAAGCTTTTTCCTACATTTTCTCCCACTCCTGCCTCATAACTGACCCTGGTGCTTCCTGTGTGGCCCTGCAGGGTATGACATGGCATGTCCCCTCCTCTTGGGAACAGTGAGTAACAAGCTGTCTTTCCAATGGCAATCATCTCCTAATTTGTTGGCCTCACCATTCTTGAACCATAATAAAACCTTCATTTTAAAACACTCTCTTAGCCTTATTTACCTCCCATTCCCATATCATTAAGTCTGGAGTACAGAGGCTCCAACCTACCAAACAGTGCCTCACATGATGATTTCTACCAACAAAAATGCTCATAAAGGAAACCAAAAAACCTCTTAACAAGAATATCATAAACTTTTATTGCTTTCCTTCCAGCCCTAAGGCATTTTGGTATAGAAATGCTGCTGTGCTGGAGTTTATCATACCTCTGAGCTTTCCTGGGAGTCAAAAACAAAGGATGGAGAACTTCCTCACTTGCATCTTGAACAGGATTTCTCATTCCAGGATTAGGACATCAAAATTAAAATCAGCTAAGTGCAGACATGATCCAGTAGCTCAGTTGGTTAGAGCATTATCCCAAAACACCAAGGTTGCAGGTTTGATCCCCAGTCAGGGCACATACAAGAATCAACCAATAAATGCATAAATAAGTAGAACAACAAAAATTGATGTTTCTCTCTCTCTGTCTCTCTGTCTCTCCCTCCCTCAAAAAAATAAATTAAAAAAATTCAGCCAAGAGCAGACAGTGGAGCTAAAACAGCCACATTCCTCTCAGCTGCCTGGATCTTTTGTTCCCCATGGGAAAACAGCATGACCACGGTAGGGACCCCAGGCCATCCCTTCTTCTCTTGGTGTTGCTTGAGTGCATAGCATAGTCCAGAGCATTTTTCTGAAGATCACAGGCTACCTCCAGATTTACCATCAGTGTTCATTTGCCAAGATACACTATAATTTGTGAGCAAAACAAATGGTTTACAACCTGTCATAGAAAGGCACTCTCCTCTCCACCAGTTCGTGAGCTGGTGTACCTTTCTGCTGAAAGGCATGGAAACTTGGTTGTGCTGTGCATCCTGGCTGGAACAAAGAGTATGCTGGGAAAGCCAGATTATGCTGGCCACAGCTTGTCACACCCATTCATATGGTGAGAGAAGTTATGGCCAATGACCCTCTGTACTTGTGTGACCAAGGCAAATTCATTCATGCTCCCTTTTCAGGCTGAGTAAACAAGATCCAGCAAGACTCTGATTGTGGACTTAAATAGTGCCAGGTTAACCAGTAACTGGTTAAGCATGTGCTTTGAGCACAGCAAAGCAGAAGCACTGAAATAAAAAAGCATCATAAAAGAAAAAAATTACATTTTGTAAGATTTTCTTACATTTATTTTTAAAGCTAGTTTTGTTTTTATTTTGAACTACATGTGGGGAAGTGTGGAGGGGAAGTATCATTTGTTCCAGAGCTTAGGGTCTCTAAATTTTAATCCAAAATTGACCTAAAGCCAGGATCAAGGTACAACTTTTAGCTCTTCTGCCTCTTAAAGCCACTAGGCTCTTGGGAGAAATTGGAACTGAGAGTCTTCTAAGATTTGATATAAGGGTCTCTTCTGTGCATACTTCCAAAAAGGGGGATTTCAGATAGACTCTTTCGGTGGGACTGACATGAGCAGTTTATAGTGCCAGTTGCTGTCATCAAGACACACACTTCCCCACAAGTCCTAGAATGTCCCTTCCCCGAGCCAGCACACACTCAGTACCTTGAAGAGAGTTCTGACCCAGCAGAGATCAAAGGAAAGTCCCACTATCATCAACACCCAAAGCAGCCCTGGACTGTGAGAGTCACCAGCCCCTATGAAACACCTGCCAAATTCCCAGCCCAAGGGAGTGCTCCAAACTCTATCAGGTGATTATCCAGGAATGGTTCTCAGTTCCAGGGAAAGCAATCCATCCACAGTAATAGAGCCTGAGTCCACATTTCAATATCTAAAGAAGGAAAAGAAGGACTGTTTGCCCTGTTTTGTTTTTCCAGGGGGTAGTTTACCTAAATGAGCAGAAACATAGAAAACCTATACATCTTTATTTCTTTCTCAACTTTAATTCAGGTCCACATGACTCATTTGTGAAAAGAAGCTGTACTAAATTCCTTTCTACACCACTAGAGGGAAATCTAACCCACCTGACCACAACTTGTTTCTTTAAAAAAAAATTTTTTTAAAATCACAGAGCCAAAATTTTAAGGCCAAAGAATACCTTGAGATGTTATCTTGTTCTGTCCTCTCCACCCTTGTCCATATTTAAAAATCATCTGAATCTATGTGGCCATAGAGACTTCTAGAAAAGCACAAACCAACCATCTTAATTGGGCGGAAGCCTTCACAGTTGAAATTGTTCTAATAGTCTATTTGAATCCCTTCCAGTTCAGCTTGAGTTTATTTATTGAAATCACATATTCATTAGTTGTGGAGAACAGCTGGTCATCTTTCTCTGTCTCATATTATTTAAATTCCTAAAGACCTCCAGGCAATGCCTCTCTTCCTTACAAAACAAGCCAGCTATGAACTTGGTCACAGCATTTACATCCCAACTCTTTAACCACATGTTTCTTTTCTAAACTCTCTCTACATCACTCCACCCTCCCTGATATTTCCAAATTACAGCAATACAGATCATACCTTGAGAAGTAAAATGAAGTATTTCCTCATGTTTGTCCTTGCAGATATGGCTATTAATACATCCTTGTGCAGGTTTAAAAAATAACAACATAATGTTTTTCATATACATTCATCTAGTATGATTCCAAAACCATGTATATATGTGTGTGTGTATATATACATATGCACATACACAAATATATATACATACATATGTAATTTTTCGTCTTGTCATGAAAAGTGAATGTCCATTTATATGTCACTTCCAGATTCCATTCTGTGTCCAACTCTTCCACATCACATATATTATTTCAATTTCTAATTTTATTCTCCAAGTCACTTCAGATCTCCTATTAACTATAAAACATAACCAATGTGTATTTAAGACATTATTCTTTTAATTACTTTAAAAAAGCATATTCATTGCTAATTCAAATTAAGGGAGAGAAAACTGGTTGCGTTCAAAACACTCACATTTATCTACAGTTATTAAATGTGCTATAATAAAAAAGTATATTTGGTCTTTGCCTCTGGTTCCTGGCATAGAGCCCCCCAAATCCTTTAATTTCCTGAGTGATAAGAGTGTCCTTCGTTATTCACAATAAGACCCTATCAACCATACCTGAGTTTATGCTCATGAGGTAACTCTTGGTGGGCCCCTACATTGATAGCTTTAAGGTGAGGGCTATAGCCAGAGGAACCAAGCAGGTGTAAAGGATTGGAATTTTCTACCCCACCCAACGTCCCAGGGAGAAGGGCTGAAGGAAGAGTTCAATCACCAATGGCCAACAATTCAATTAATCATTCCTACATAATGAAACCTCCCTAAAAACTCCTGAACAACAGAGTGCAGAAAGCTTCTGAGCTGATGAACATGTCAGGTGGTGGGATGGTGGTGGGCCAGGAGAGGGCACAGAAGCTCTAAACACTTTTCCCCCACTCCTTGTCCTATGCATCTCTTCCATTTGGCTATTCCTGAATTGTATCCTTAATAATAAACCACTACTAATAAGCAAAGAGCTTTCCTGGGTTTTGTGAATTGTTCTAGCAAATTAGCAAGCCTGAGGAGTGGAAGATCACGAAGACCCCTGACTTTTTAGTTGGCTGGGCAGAAATGTAGGTAACCTTGGCACACCATTTGCAGCTGGTGTCTGAAGTGGGGAGCAGTCTTGTGGGACTGAGCCCTTTTAATCTGTGGAGGTCTGGGCTAACTGGGCATAGTTATTATCAGAACTGGACTGAATTGTTGGGGACCCAGTTGGTGTCTAAGAATCAGATAGCTGTTTGGCATGAGTAAAAAAACATTTCAGTAAGAACAATGAATTGAGGTTCCAGCTGCAGCCTTGAATTCAAGCACAGGTAAGAAGAAATTCTATTTCCTCTAGACCTAAAGCGTTAGCATGGACAACATGGATTTTGTTATAAGACCAAGTTTAAATCTCCAATCCAGAAATTACTTGCTCCATGGGTCTGAATGGCTCCCTGACTTAGTTTCCTCCCCTGCAAAAGCATGATGATAATTCTACTATGGGGCCTCTGGAACAGCTAAGAAGTTAGTGAATGTATCTAAAGTATCTGGAGGGGTACCTAGCACATTGTAGGGACCTTAAAATGGCAACTGATTTTATTCAAACCCTCAGTCATAAGAGAAAATCTGATGGTAGCAACGAGGTGCATATTGAGTACAGAATATTTCAGTTTCCTGGGTGATATAATCAGTCTGAGATATTCCAAAGTAATTAACACTGAGTATTTCACTCATTGGGCAAAATTATAGTGGACATTTGCCTACAGGGGTGGGCAAAAGTAGATTTACAGTTGTTCGTACGGAAAATAATACAATCATTAATAAATAGTACAAGAATAAATTTTGTTTTGCCTATTCACAACTATAAACCAAGTGAGGGAAAAGGCATGCAGATACTGGAAGGTAAAGCACTCTAGGTAGAGGGAATAGCCATTGCAGGTGTCATGAGGTACAGTGTTCTTGGCATGTTCACAGAACAATGCTGGAGTGAAGAGGGAAATGGAATGAGAGGTAGGAGATGAAGTCGGAGGTAATCTCCAGTAGAGCATTTAAGCCCACGGTAAGGGTTGGGGCTCTTCTCTGGGTGAGATGAGGAGCCACTGGGTGATGTGAGCAGAGCAATGAGGTCATCCAACATGTCTTCAAAACATTGCTCTGGTTGCTGTGCTGAGACTAGGTGTGGGCAGGGAGTGGGCAAGAGTGGAAGGAAGGACACCAGTGAGGAGACCACTGCACTAATCTAAAGGCTAGAAATGGTGGAGGTGGTGAGAAGGGGTGAGCCCCTCGTGTTCTGAAGGTCAGTACGGGCTATGAAAAAAAGGAAAAAAGGAGTCATGGATCAATCCTAGGGTTTGGCCAAACCAACTAAAAGGATGGAGCCACCATTTACTGAGATGAAGAAGAATTGAAAGAAGCAGGGTTTTTTCAGGTGGGGTGAGGATTCTGGGAGGCTGGCAGGAGTTCAACTGTGCGTATGGCAAGTTAAAGACGCCTAGAAGACATTCAAGTGGAATCAAGCGGGCAACTGGAGATGTGAGTCTAGAGGCCAGCAGCCCACGCATGGAAGGGCGCTAAAAACAGGTGTTGCCCTTTCTACAATTTTAAAGAATTCAAGGTCCTGCTATTAGGGCTTCACGGTTCATATAACTCTTTGCTATTCAAAGTATGGCTCCTAGACCAGCAACACAGTATCACTCTGGAGTGCTTGTGAGAAATACAGACTCTCTGGAATTTCTCAGACTTGAGTCAGAATCTTTAGTTTAACACGATCCCCAGGTGACTAACATACACGTTAAAGTTTAGAGGAACTTCTCTAATGAGAATCACCTGGGGAAGGCTTTAAACATATAGGCTCCACCCCAGAACAATAAAAGTACAACATCTGGGAGTGGGGCCCAGGCCTGTGTGTTTTTACCAAGCCACCCAAGTCGTTGTGATGTGCAGCCTGGGTCAGAACCACTGATCTAACGCTTCACTCCCTCATGTTCCCTCTGTACTACTAGGTTTAATTGCTAGTGCTCCTGGAAACCCCTTTTTTAAGGAGATGTGCAGATCTAAGACAGCACAAAGGCATGTGACTAGAGTAACTGTATGTCCTGGTTTACTGGGGAGGGTCTCATTATAATTATTAGTGCCCCTTTCCCTCTTAAAAGCATCCCAATTTAGATGATAAATGAGATGCTCTCCCAACATAACACAAAATGGCTCTGTACTTTATATTTCTGGATTATAAAGTCATAATAAGAGCAGGTAGGGCAAAATGACAGATGGCCTTTGCTTTGACAGATGAATCCAATACAGAGGAACTCCTGGTGCTTGGATATTACTCCTTAAAGACTTCGAGGTACAGCTTATCAGAAATACATACATAAATTTCCTCAATGGGAAAGAAGGTCAGAGAAAATCAGGCTCCTTCCAGGGGCTGGGGTCTGGTGGGGTGGGGCCCAGTGATATTCTGCAAATAAAGTACCTAAACCAATTGTTGATTAGCGGGAAACTGGTTATCAGCCTAATTTTTGCAGCCCTGAACAAAACTTCTACTTCCTTTTCCTTTAGGCTCTTTTATTGTTCATTAGCTACTCCACCCACAGGCTGAAAGGCACAAGGAAAGAAAGTGAATAAAACATTATTTTAGCAGCCCTGCTAATACACCTGGTGGGAAAGAAAATGGAAAGAACTGGACTATTTCTGGTTACCTGTGAATTTAAATACTTTTGGCTCACCCCCTTTTTCCAAATTACTACCAGCTGGTTTGAGGGTTTGTTGAAGGTCTACTGATTGCCAGTACAATTAAAGTAATCTTGTATTTTTAAAACTACATAATCTTTCAGAAATAGGCCTTGGAAACTTTCCTTCCTGATTTACCAAGGACACAGAGAGGGCAAAGCAAGCCCCTTCTCATCTTATCAGGGCCCTCCCAATCTCCTTCCTCCCCTCAGCACCAATTCCTAAGTGCATGTGGATAGAATTCTCTAAAAAATATTTTTGAATGTAGGTAAAACATTATTTTAGGTTAACTTAAAACACATAGTATAATCACTATTATACAAACGGACCCAAATGGAAAAATCTATAAGCGGAAAAAGAAACTTATGTGCATGTAGATTGCATCACAAGTTTTCCTAGTTGCATCAGTAGGATAGTTATAAATACTTCCATGAGGCAACTACAGCATAAATGTTTAAAACAAGTTCTGTTCACATGTGTTTAAAATGTCTGGAAAAGAAACTATCCCAGCTCAAAGTAATATAGCCAGATGCTAACAAAGGCAGTTGAAAGGAACTTTCCAGTCCTCCTGCTAAATAACTTGAATGTCGATGGGTATTGTGTTAGAGTGGGTGAAGCATTCAAAAACACCTGGTGAACTGGAATGAGATTATCATGGGATCTCTGCAGATACAGAGGTGCTTTAATGGATGTGTGAGTGCAAGTGCCAGTGTGGCGGTGGGGGAGGGCTATTTGTTCTCAGCTTTCTGAACTGCCGCTCAGGGCCAGCCAAAAAGGCAGGAGGGGTTTGCTCTGCGGCTGAGAAAGCAACCCAAGCCGGTGTTTCCCGGCCAGGCCCTGAATCAGTAGTAACACTCGCTGCTTGAGGAGAAGGCCTTATCTTTGATCTCTGTTAACAGTTAACCAGAGGCTTTTCCTTCCAGAGCTCTTCTAAGGTAGAAGCAGGTGGCCCTGGAAAACAATGCTGTCCGGAGGTCCCAAATAGTCAAAGTTAAATGCTTAGGTGTAGTTCAGCAGTAATTGAGACACTGAGCCTCCTGAGAGAATCGTTTCCCTTTTCTTAGGGATTTAGATGTAAGGTTTAAAAACCTCACTCTTCATTTATATCTTGATTTATGCAATAGGGCATAAGTTGGTGAGTCAATGATATATAGCATTTTAATACACCTTCTCATCTTATCAGGGCCCTCCAATCTCCTTCCTTCCCTCACCACCAATTCCTAAGTGCATGTGGACAGAATTCTCTAAGAAGTATTTTTGAATGTAGGCAATAAATTATTTCTTAAATAAACATTAACTTAAAACAAATAGTATAATCACTATCATACTATTTAATAAGGAGTTCTATTTTAATATAAAATTTTTAGCTAGGCCATATGCTAAATACTGTGAGGACCACCTAGCGAGGTCTGAGAAAACCCTTGTTGATGATTAGAAAGGAAGAGAATACTGGCAATCAGAAGATCAATATCAATGAAAGGATTCCCCAACCATTTAAAATACTCAGTAATGGTGATTTTACCCACAGATTGAAGTATATATTATAAGGGAGGGGAAAATTTTCCTTTCTACCCTCCTTGAGTTCTTATGGCTGGACTAGTAATAAAATTGAAACAGACCAGATAAACAGGAGAAAAACCAACTTAATATGTGCACACAGGAGATCATAAATAATACTCAGAGAAATGATGAGCCAGCCCACCTTTTTATATTTTTTTAGACAAAGAAACAATAAATTTGTAAAGATTTCACAGAACAAAGAAACTTAGTTTTGAATGCTTATTTGTAAGAAATAGAAACAGAAAAAGGCCTGGGAGGTAAATGAGAAAAAATAAGGTTTGTTTACACAGGCTTCTAGGCTCTAAATTCCTTAGCTTTAGGCATCAGGGAGTCTCTCTCCACCCCCTTGGATCAAGGAGGACACCTTTCACAGGAGAGATTTATTTCCTGCATTCTAGGAGACAACGAGGGTCAATGTGCCCTTCTTGCACTGGCTGCTGGTCCAGTAACTTTAATTCAAAGTAATCAATATGCCAGTGTGGGATATTTGGGGGTAGCCTGCCCTGACCCTGACTATACAAATGGGAGGGGGCACCACTTTTTTTAGACCATCTCAGAGAGAGACTTGTAGGAGAGCAAATTTGCCACCCCAAAATGTGTCTCTTTGTCATAAGGACTATTTTAGCTGGTTATTTTTAAGAAACTGTAGACATAGGAAAAGCTCTAAAAACTGAGGTTACCCTTTAGTGAAAGACATGTATTTGTAAGTGTGTCTCCATCACTTTACCAGAAAGAGGGGGGTGACCTTAACTCTAGAAGGTTAATGGAGAGGCAAGGACTTAGATCTGCACAATAGCCTTACCCTTGTTTACTGGGCTTTTGCTGGTAACCTCTCATAACTCACTTCCACCCTCAAAATCTTCTTTTGTCTTATAAGCTGGCAACATTATTGAAGGTGGTAGCTTCTGCCATTTCAGAGAGTTACTCAGTTTTCTGGGTCTATCCCATGTATATAGAAGGTAAACATTATCAAACTTTAACTTGTTTTACTCCTGCTAATCTGTCTCACGTCAATTTGATTGTTAGATCAACCAGGAGAACCTAGAAGGGTAGAGGAAAACATGTGTATAGGATTCTTTTCACCCATGTCTAATGGCCTAGACATTATATAGATACTTCTGCAATCAGTGCTGAAGGTAAGTAAAAATAAGCAAAATATAACTACTTACTGTGTGCAAATAAGAAAAAGAATGTTGAGAAAAAATAAGCTTGAGTTAGAGTGAGTCAGAGTTGCTGAGGCCAGGAATATCATTGCTCACTCTGTATGTAGCTCTGGACATTGGGGTCGTGCTTTAATCTTGCTTCCCAAACATGAGATATAGACAAGAGTTTAATATAGAAAGAGAGGGTAAACCTCCAATTTTTGCATGATTTTGTACTCTCCTGGGTGAAATGTACTCACTAACAAATCATTTTGGCCGAGCGAGGCCCATCCCTGCATGGGAAGCCTGTGATCCCCAGAGGGCAGGGCCAAGGACTTGATACTGGCCATGTGCTCTGCCCCTTGGTGCTCTAGGTGATCCTGATAGCAGCTCTCAGACTCCTAGGCCTCTACTTCCCCACCTGGGGTAATTTTACTCCAGACACATCTTCTAGTTGCAGGGTCAGGTGTAGGGACCTATGGTACCATTTTCCAAAATTCTTTGAGTCTCTCCAAAGAAAAATACCATGAAAAAACCCCCCACTAAAGTACTGACAAAAAAAGAAAACTTTCCCTGGCACCTTTTCCATCCAAGGAACAACTATGGCAAATTATAACTGGAAATTCTGAGCAACTGTAAAATGAGAAGCAGTGAGTTTTTCCTTACTTCTCTGTTTCACAAAAGATGCACTGCAGATGGAGCCAAAGTTTTGATCTCAAGAAATCATCAAAGACCCTGCTTCAAAACCCAGGTTGAAATAAAGAGCAAAAGAACGGGGCAGCCAGCAGTGTAGCTGGAAGCACCTAACAGTGTGTCCTTTCTGGTATTAATTAATGTTGCCTGGAGCTTTAATGGATATGGGAGTGGGGAGGCCTATGCTTGTGCTATTTATTATTTTTCTATGTGAGCTCTTAATTAGTTCTATTGTTGACAACATAAAGGGGCTTTGCCAAATACTGGCTGGCTTAGCTTCATTAGTGTCTTCCCTTGACTTTAAATTCAGGCCAGCCATAGTCCCTCTCATGCTGGGCTCTGCAGCAGTCTCAGAGAGGAAGCCTGGAGTAGCATCTATATTGGCACCTTAAGGTCATGGTCCAACCCAGAGTTTTCCAAACACCTGAAGACTCATAATGTACATGAGCATAGTCAAGGCTCTGTAGCTTGACCAGTATAACTCTAACTCAAAATTTCCTTAACGTATCTATACAAAATTTCCCTAACTTATCTATACCTCTTCTTGATGTCATCCCAATTAACAAAATGCAGAGCAGTCAAGAGAGGCAAGTTGTTTGGGAAATGTTATACTCATCATAGATGCTAGAGAACATTTTTTTTTGTTTCAAACACTTCAGTGAATGAATTAAATTTGCTTGGAGTCACCCTAAGTTTTTCCTTCAAATGGAAGTATCAATATGGAATTTACTTTCCAGAAAATAAAAACACTCCCATGAAAGGCATACAGGAGCTCCTGGAATTTGCCAGAAGCAATGAAACACACACTGCTGGGAGCACAGCTCTGTTTTGGTACCTGTGGCTCCTGGTCATGACCGCTGGGATCCCTCTCATAGCTCTCTGCATACAGTCTGATGGTGGCCCGCATGCCACTGGAAGAACTGAGCCGGAAGATGAGCCGTGAAGCATCTGAGAAAATGATCCTCAAGCCCTGGGACAAAGGACATTCAGAATGGATCAGTGAACAGATGAGTACACAGGTAAAAAGAAGGAAATCAGCGTATTTCTATGATCTAGAGATGCTCAGGCTCATGACAATTTATAATTGGCTCTCAACACTCACCAAAGCAGGACCATGATGTGAATCTAAAGGCTACTTAAAATTACCCCTTAATCTCTTTATTCTATTTCTGTTGCCTTGTGGTTAATGCCAGGGCAAGAGCAAAACTGTGAATAAATGCTCAAGTTTCCTTGGTCTTGTGATGTGGGTGGAGGTAATAAGGGCCAAAGTTCATCCCTTATAAACCTAGATGCAGTGGAGTTGGGCCATTTATCTATTACAGTAAAACAAATTACCCATGTTGAGGTCACCACCATGTGATGTTAGGCTTTGCTTTAAGTTCATCTTTGTTTCTTTCCTTGTTTCCACATTTTTCTGGCAGTAAGGGAACCCTGCAATGAAATGCTCAGGACTAGAGCCTCAGCTGGATTCTGACAGCTCTTATTGACATCCCCATCCTTTTGCCTCTCTCCTTCCTTCTTACGAGAAAGACCTGGCTACCATGGTGGGGTGGAGACAGAGCTGTGGCTGTACCTCAGTGCTGCTCAGTATTAATATGTTTTTGGCTCAGAATATCCCCATTCTCTATGCCTTTCTTATTAGTGGCAGTGATATTTAAAAAATATAACTGTAAAATCAGACAGTGACTTCTGTTGAAGGAAATTTGTTTTCTTAAGACAACTGATAAAGTCATTGTTATAAATAAGCATGTTGACAAGAGCCCGAAGAAAAAGTAGGGAACAAAATAGTATGTCTGGTCACTTGTTACTTCAGAAAAAGTGGGAATCTCGGGTAACTTTGATATTAGACATTTTCCCTAAGAAATTTACCCTTGAAATTTCTCTGGTCTCAAATCTTGCTTGTTAAAAATAAGCCATTATTAAAAATATCTCATACCTTGGCCAGTGTGGCTCAGTTAGTTGAGAGTCATTCTATGCACCGAAATGTCGCCGGTTTGGCAGAGACAACAAGATGGCGGCGTGGGTACCCACAGTACCCGCCGCCTCCTGCAACCGCATCAAAATTACAACTAAAATACAGAATCACCATCATTCAGAACCTCCTGAAATCTAGCTGAACAGAAGTTCTATAACGAGGGAACTGAAGAAGCAACGAGACTGGTAGGAGGGGCGAAGAGTGGGGACTAAACCTGAGCTGAATAGCGGAGAGGCGGCCGCCATCTCACACCCGGTGCCGTAGTTTAAAGCCAGGAGGGACATCTCCGTGGTGGAGGTTTCCCGGACGAGTGAGGGGTGCCAGCCCTACATCAGGCCCCCAGCCCATGGTTCCAGTGCCAGGAAGAGAAGTCCCCACACCTTCGGGCTGTGAAAACCAGCAGGGATTGTCGCTGAGGGTCACAGAGGCTGCGGGAGCCCCAGGCAGCTCCTCTTAAGGGCTGGCTCACAGACTCACTCAGATGCGCTCCCTCTGAGCCCCAGCACCAGGCAGCAGCTTGAAAGGTACCTGGACATTTGGGGAGGAATTAACTTGCCTGGAAACAGGGCGAGAAGTGGAGGGGAGGCTTTCTCTCAGGCAGAAGAGCTGGCAGAGGCCATTATTCCTTTGGCGAGCCCTCCCCTCATAGCGCCCACAGGCAGGTGCCTTTTCTGAATCTCCAGCAACCTGACTCACAGCTTTTGCCCCTCCCTACCTGCAAGCTCATCCAAGCCATTTCCAGTGGTTTTTCTATACAAGTGGCTTCTCTTGCCTCAGGCTTTGGACTTTCCTAAAATCTCTCAAACAAGCAGCAGCTGGACTTAGAGTGCCCCATACCTCTCAATAAGTGGCCCCAGGCCTGGCACTAGCAGCAGGCTCCATTGGTTCATAGCTTGGCCTCTCCTGGGCACCTCTGAGCCCAACACAAGTAGCAGCCATCTACAGATTGCTGTGTAGTTCATACTGGGTAGCCCTGGGCAGGGCACAGGTAGAGGCTGGCTCTGCACCTCCCAGGAGGCCCCAGAGGCAGAGTACCTGGTGGTCAGCTTCAACCATGCTGGATTACAACCCTACCACATCCACGAGTGACACACTCAAGGGGCAGACTCGGTGAACACCAAAGCTCTACTGAAGTAAGTCCTGCTCCATAGGGGTTTCTCCGGCACAGCAGCTCTTAGGCTGTAGTTGCAGCTGGTCCTCACAGCTGATTGGCATGGGGGTCAGTTCCTCCCAGTGACACCAATAGCAACCAAGGCTCAACTACAACAGGACAGTGCACACAATACACAAGGGGAAGCACCTAGAAGGCCCAGCTCCCATGATGGGAGACTGAGTCACTGGGCACTACAGGACACCTATTACACAAAGCCACTCTACCAATTCCAGGAGACATAGCAGCCCTACCTAATACATAGAAATAAATACCAGGAAGCCACCAAAATGTGGAGGCAAAGAAGCATTTCACAAAGGAAAGAACAGAAGAAATCTCCAGAAAAAGAACTAAATGAAATGGAGCCAAGCAAGCTACTAGACATAGAGTTCAAAACAATGGTTATAAGGATGCTCAAGGGTCTTAGTAAGACTATTAAGGAAACTAGTGAGATCATCAATGACACATCAAAGAACCAGTCAGAAATGAAGGCTACACAAACTGAAAGGAAGAATAATTTACAGGAAATCAACAGTAGAGAACTCTGAGAATCAAATCAGCAATATGGAACATGAGGAAGCAAAAAACACCACCAGAAGAGCAAAAAGAGTAAAGGATCCAGACATATGAAGATAGTATAAGGAGTCTCTGGGACAACTTCAAGCAGCCCAACATTCACATTATGGTGATGCCAGAAGGAGAAGAAAGAAAACAAGAAATTGAAAACCTATTTGAAAAAATAATGACAGAAAACTTCCTCTACCTGGGGAAAGAAATAGACTTACAAGTCCAGGAAGCACAGAGTCCCAAACAAGAGAAACCCAAAGAGACCCACACCAAAAGACGTAATTAAAATGCCAAAGGTTAAAGACAAAGAGAGAATCTTAAAAGCAGCAAGAGAAAAGCAGTTAGTTACCTACACAGGGCACCCATATGACTAATTTCTCAACAGAAACTTTGCAGGACAGAAGGGAGTGGCAAGAAATATTCAAAGTGATGAAAAGCAAGAACCTACAACCAAGAATACTCCACCCAGCAAAGCTATCATTTAGAATTGAAGGTCAGATAAAGAGCTACACAGACAAGTAAAAGCTAAAGGAGTTCACCACCAAACCAGTACTACGTGAAATGTTGAAGGGCCTTCTTTAAGAAGAAGCTAATGAACAAAAGAAACTGACAAACAAAATAAACCCAGAGAAGCATGCAACACACAGCTGTATCTCAGAGGGAAGAGGGAAGGGGGGGTAGAAGGTGAGAAGAGATTAACCAAAGAAGTTATATGCATATTTACATAACCCAAGGACACAGACAATAATGGGGTGAAGGTCTGGGGAGGGGGTGGGAGCAAGGTGGAGGGGGTCAATGGGGGAAAAAATGGGACACCTGTAATACTTTCAACAATAGAGATAAATTAAAAACTAATAATAGTTAAAAAATTAAAAAATATATATGTTCATGACTATATTCTACTCGTTATATCCTAGATGATATTCTGGCTATGAATTCTATTTTGTCTGAAATTAAATTTACAACACTGTGTTCTTGAAAAAAATAAAAACATATTAAAAAAAAAAAATCTCATACCTGCCATATAAATCTCTTACCTCACCCCATCTGGTGATATCACTGGGGGGCACTATGACTCTATAGAAGTGTTTTTCTGCTTTTTAAATCTTTTGGGCATATTTTGTTCCAGTCCCTAAACAAAAAGCCTTAGTCTCTGTTGGAAGGGTTCAAGGTCTGCCACAGTTTGTGCAACAAAAAGGAGCCATCCCCCTTCCTGGCAACTCACCACTCTATGATACTAGTTTTGCAAACAAGATGATATTATTCAGGATTCATTCACTGGGCAACCATTTTTGGGTGGCCATTAGGGCTCAGGTACTGGACAAAGCCTGAGTAGATAAAGATAAAGACACAGTACTTGTTCTCCATAAGCCTGAAGTAGTTGATTACAAAGTACAGAAACCATTTTCTTAACCACCATATGCTGCTAGACAAGTGAATAATTAGGAAATTCCAAATGGAACAAAAGGAACAATTCCTTACTATCCAGAAAGAATGATATATCAAATTATGTCCAAACTGACAATGAAACCCCGAAGGTTCCACAATTGTATACCATGTTTTTACAAACTCTTCTGAAGCTGTTATTTCTGTCTAAGCCTACTTTCTCACTGTTACTACTTATGGCACACATGAGTTCATAATTCATTGCTCAGGACCATGGGTTACCCATAAACTGGTTGAAGTAGTATCTAAGGCTGGAGCCCTAAATCACCCATTGATACAGATTCCAAATCACTTGAGGCCACTTCTGATGACCTCCCCGACTTAACCCTTTAAAGTAGCTCCAATTACACAACCCCACAGATTAGTTTATGGCCAGGGGGAGGTATTCAAAAATCCAGATCATAGCAAACTATCAACATGTATTATCTGCTCGTTAACTAAGCCTTTTTACAGTGAAATCATTATTTTTTCCTAAGGGCTGGGCAGCTGTATTTTTGGCTGTACTCACAGAAGATTTGTTAGAATCTACATCTGGTAGCCTGGAATAGATTTTGCACTTGAAAAGATGATGGAGTAAATAGCACACACCTACTGGACATAATCCAACATCTTCTCTTCTTCCTAAGCCAGGAGATCTTAATAGAGAATGCATGTTGCTTTGTGAGACCTCCAGGTGAGAAACACAATTCCCCTTCTCTACATGAAATAAAAAAAAGTTTAGACCCAGCCCAGTTCTGCGCTGCAACAACCCTAGTTCCATGTATGTTGAGTGTCACTGTGATGTGTGAATAGTTATATTGGATTGCTCTGGGGTCCACATTTTCCTCCAATGTAATGAATTTGCAATTTGAACATGAACCAACCTCTCTGCAGCATGTATCATTACCTACTATCAATTAGATTATGAGGCCAAAGGCACTACTGACCAAGACTTGCCAAGTTTCTAAACATTCTTTAATTCCAACAAAAGAATAGCAATAATATACTTTGCTCCCCCCCCCCCCATGTTAAACCAAGGACTGGCAATACAGTTTGTCAGCCAAAGATGACCTGGCACCTGTTTTTATAAATCAAGTTTGATTGGAACACAGCCATTCCCACTCACTTATTATTGTCTATATCTCCTTTTGTGTTACAACTGAAGAGCTGAATAGTTATGACAGAGACTGGCCCTCAAGGGCTAAAATATTTACTATCTGGCCCTTTAAAAAAGTGTTTGCTGACCCCTGGTATAAACCATTCTATAATCTACAATACAGAATACTTACCCTTCAACCCTACCTCAGAAAAAAGAAAAAAAAAAAAAAAAAGACCATCTACTGGGATTTTGAAATTCCAGTAGAGAGAAATTATGAAGACTATTTTTAAGGGTGTCCAATCCATTCATTCCCCCAGATATTCCAGCTTCTAGCCATAGATTCATCTGGGTATATATTTGACACAAATCAACTTACTTCTGACCACCTACTTATGGCATAAATTCACCTTTTTATATCCTTACATTTATTGTAGAGTCTTCAAGGCACTGTGTCATAAAATCCAATTTTGCAGTCAGTATGGCAATATTGTTGGTGACCATATGAAACTCCACATGAGATATTTCCTCAAGAGCCAAGTGTTAGGAAAGCCTTTCCTTCCCTGAGGTAATGGTATTTTTTGTCTTCCTGGTAATAAGAACTTTATAACTAACCATAGCTCCCTTCTCAGTATGGCTACCAGGACACCTAATGCCAGAACTGAGGTTCAGCCCCAGTAGATCTTTATGGCTTGCATAACTATACATTTTTCTTCTTCTATTCTTAACTCTCTACACTTATTTATATTTTCCCTAGTCTTGATCTCTGTTTCTTATTTATATTCTAACAACTTCAATATGTGTGTTCTTGCTGCCACAAATCCTCTTGAAAAAACAAGGCCCAGTGCAAATGAATAAAATAAGTTTCCATCACAGCCTTAACCCTAAAGTGCTAGAATTGCTGAATTACGTCTCTGGGTCTTTCATTAGCTGATAAGCTCTGGGAGCTCAAAGCCTTATGTTCCTTGTTGACCATTTATCCACATAGCCTAGGACAATACCTGGCACACAGTAGGTTTTCCTCAAACACCTGAGTAAATGTCATTGCATGTTTGACAACTGGAGGGAGCACCACAGAAGGCCTCGTTCCACATTCAAGAAGGACTCAGAGGCCAAATGAAAACACACTCATATTCTCCATCAGTGAACTGGGACTAATGTATTCACCTTGAAGGGCAGTTGTGAGAGATAAGTAATATATAGAGATTACCTGGCACGTCATCATTATGGCAGCTGTCCTGTATCTACTCATCCTACATTTTTAGGGAAAGAGTCAGTTTTGGCTGAAAACAATCAAGTTGAACCATGATGGGTTCCTGTCCTCAGTTGTGTATCTTAGATAAACCATAAGACTATTAATTGCAAACTTTTGCTGGACATTGGAATCAGCTAGGTTTAGGGGGTGGGGTCTTTAAAAACTATTATTACTTGGCTTTTACCCAGACATTGCGATTTATTTGTATGCAGTGTGACTTTGGGCATCAGGATTGTGAAAGCTCTCCAGGGATTAATGTGTAGCCAAATGTGGACACCACTGTAGTGGCCTCTTTTCTCTGCATCACCTCGTATATCACTTTATATATCAAGTGACTGGACTACACTACAAGACAGTCTTAAAGAAGATCCCTTTAAGATCTACAGTTTCATGCATATCTGACCATTGGGCTGGGATCTTAGGAGGGCCGTAACACAAGGGGATAATAAAACACCAGCTTGCTGAGTTCTGAAAGCCTCCTTCTCATGGTTTGTCAGCAGGAGAACCATTAGAAGTATCCCCTCTTGAGCCATCTGACAGTAATTGTTTTCAGCACAATCTCCTGAGGAATTCTTGAAGCAAGAGTGAAGGAATCCATGATGCCTGCGTTGACACAGCAACTATAGTAGTAGAAATGTCCAGAATAACACAGCATAAAGAAGGAAAAATATGCTCCTACCCATTAGAAGACAGTGTTCATTCTGGGGCAGGGGTATCCAAAGGGCACTTCAGCTCTTTCCTAGCATTGTTCTTCCCTTGAGCGCCTGCAGCTGTAGCCTCAGTGACAACGGTTTTGCCCACCTCAGCTTTGTCCCAGTGAAGAAGGATTGTTAAAGGGCTATGTGTCCCCTGCAGGTATCCCCACACAAAAACCTTCCAGTCTGCTTCTAGCTTTCTCTGTAGCACGTATTTTTCTCCCCAGACTTCTCTTTGTTTTGCTGTTCATGGAGTCAGTTTGGAAATGATACAGAAATAACAATTATAAAACTCCAGCTTGAATTATGGCTTGGCACCTATTAGCCAGTGACCTTAAGTCACTTACGCTCTCTAGGCCTTAGTTTCCTTTAAAAAAATAAATAAATAAAAGATAAAAATAAAATAGCCTGGCTTATTTGGTTGTTGTGAGCATCAAATCGGAAAATGTATGCTTTGAAAATTGTAAGTCACTATATAAATATTCTTCTTCTTCTTATGTTAAAGCTTTGAATGAAAATGGTGCTAGGCTCTAAGTTGTCCAACCTTCCAGATTTTGCAGAAGATTGCTAAATAAAGCCTAAATGGGGATGATTTGTGATGCCATGTTCACAGGCAGAAATAAGAAGAATTTTATTTTAAGAACTTTGTCATGCCCTCTGAAATCACTGCTAAACTCATGGGTCTGTTACCATTTACCTTCTCCATACCTCCCACTGAACTGGCTTTTTTGGCAATAAAATACTTCTTCCACGTTGATCAATTTAGACACTTAAGGTCCTGAAGGAAAGGCATTAGAGTCATCCAGGCCACTTCCTCATTTTACTGAAAAGAAAGGGCAAATTAAAGAACTTGCTTGAGGTAATAGCTAGTAAATGGAGGGGCCAGGACTTCAGTCTAGGTCCTCTGACTGCAGGCTCATAATTTTAGGCTGAACCATATGAAAATGCTGATGGTCATACATTGCTTCTCATGTGAAATATCTGAACAATATTTCATTGGATTTGTATGGTCCCCAAAACTGGCACAGAGCCTCATGTGGAGTAGGTATGTGATAAATGTTTGATAAATAAATGTTGATTCCTTTTTAAAGACCTGTGTAAATCAATGCAAGGAAATCTGCAAGTTGCTAAATACACACAGAGCTGCCAGATGTTATTCTGGAGACTATAGGACATGTTGCAGCCAGGCTGGGAAAAAGAAACTGTACATTACCAACAGTTATTTGGCAGCATCATACCTCATCAAATACTGACTAGGATGACTTCCAGAGGAAAACAGCATATGGCCCTGAAATCTGGTACAATGTCACATATATAGTCAGTTGGCTACACCAGGCACATAAACCTGGAGACAGGACAGGCTTGCAAGAGAAAGACTCTGTGAGCCCAACTCCAGTGTTATCTCCCACAGGAAATCCCAGAGATTTATCTGGAAAGCTTCAAGGTGAAAATATTGCTGTGTAACATCTGCACCATATTTTGAAGAAGAAACACACAGTTTATATAGAAGGAGATTTGGATTGGATTGCCATATCTCTCCATGAAAACATTACTTAGAATTACCCATTTTTCTTTGTTTAAGTCATAGTTAGCTGTGAGCATGAGTTCAAAAGTGGGTGAGAAGGGCAGCAGCTAGTCCATACCATGCCTTTGTATAAATTACAAACAGGTGGACAAATTACAGAAAAGCAGCCTTCCTCTTGGCTGGCTTAACCTCAGCTTCCCGTCCCCCATTAGGGAAGTGTGTTTGTGCAGTTCACTGCTACACAGCCATACCCAGCTGCCCTGCTCTTGGGAGCAATTCTCATCTAACCTTTTTTACAACAAACCAGCACTCTTGGAAGCCAACAATTGCAAATAATTATCTGAGGGAAATCAGGGTCAAATGGCTTCTTCAGTGCACTTGTAAAACACCCATCCAGCAAAAACCACATTAGGTGATGAGAGGGCTATGTGGAGAGTGAAGACTTTATAGTTATTTCTCACTCAGATTCCAACTATGAAATTTGGAACAATGGAACTAGGTCATACATGTTCCATTTCCCCATGTCTTTGGCCAAAAATGACTGTTGATCACAGCTCACTCAACACCAGCCCCAGCTCTGGGACATCCTGGATTCAGACACTTTACCCAGATTGCAGAGGTAGCTTCCTCCCTTAGTTCCTGCGATCCTTTGCAGCTTTTCCCTTTTATATTTATGCTTCCTGGTAAGGGACACCCATCTGACTATACACAGCCACTAGTATTTCCGTAGGAAGTAAATGGAATACCATTCCAGAATGTTTACATTCACACATCTTAGCAGGATTCTACTACCAACATTTTAGAAGATAGTCCTAAAGCAATCAGCTTATGTCAAGAGAAGGTAATTCATTATAACTCCAACGAATCAGACGCAGGGGAGTAAGAACTTCTCAACTAATTAGAAACAGTACCTTCCTCTCTCTATTTTCAAATCAGCCAACAGGTCATTATAAAGCACCAAATATGTGTTTGGTCCTTGGAAGACAAAGAGACAATATCCCAGGAAAAGTAGCTATTAGGAAAAAAAAAAAAAAGTCTATGGTTTTCAAGGTGTCCTACCAAGAAGAGGCCCAATTATCTTTATTTACAACTATAGTGTTGTAGAATGAGCACTGAAGTTGAGAATCATAATCGTAGGTATTGTAACATCCCATTGCGAATATTATTGCCTATAAGAAATCCCAGCTCTTTATCTGGAAAGCTGAACAATGGTATAACTACATTTGATTGAAAAAAAAACATGTAGTCTGATAAGATGGTTTCACCTGAGCCAGCTCCCACTCACTCTTCAGGGCACAGCTTAAATATCACCTTCCCATAGAGAGCTTTCCAGAGCCCTAGTCCAGGTTAGTTCCCCCTGATATGAGCTCCCAAATAAGTTCTTTCTCTGTAATGCTGTTCAGTAAACTGTATAGAAATTACAAGTCTAATGTCAGTTTGTCTTCCCTGCTAGACTGTGTGCTGTTGTATCCTTAATGCCCAGCAAGCTTACTAGCATACAGCAGTGTTTGGTAAATATTCATTGAATAGATAAAGACATGAATCAAATTTCAACTACCTTCACCATATTGTACTAAGGTAGGAAAGAAATGTATATTTACTATAGAGAATTTTTTTCAACATCACAACTTGCAACAGAAAAAGTTTTTTAACCTAGATTTAATCACAATATACATGTAATAATAACACCTCACTCCCTAAACATTTCTGTTACTCAACATAGGAAGACTATTTGTAGATTTAACGAAATTCTGTAGGTGGGATAATCACAATGATTAAAATGATTTCTTAAAATCTACTTCTAGTAGCTCAAACCACACTCCAGCAAGTGACATCTTACAGGACAGTGATAAGTTGTTAATGACAGTCTCTCAGTTAGTTCACTGATTAGAATGTGACAAAAGTTGAAGGTTGAAGTTGAAGGTTGACCAGTTAGCTTTACGTAGAACAAGCCTCCTGGAGCCCCAGGTTCTCTAGCTGATACCATTCGGTTGCCTTCTTCTGACGCCTCCAAAGGTGAGGTCTCAGTAAACTTCCTTGTTGACCAGGGGTTGGCTACACCACAGTATACATTATAGCACCACATGCCAGACGAAAATGTGATTTCAAGATTGCCAATTCACTTCCTTATTTCTAAATATGAAATTAAAAAGTGCAGACACCTTCTTGCATCTTAAAATAACAACTCTACTAGCAAACTGACTTCAGAATCAGTCTTCAAAGTGTGCTTTTTCTCTGAAGTAGTTTCAAATGGTTCCTTTTTTTCCAGGTTGAGAACATCAAAATCTTTCCACACAGCCTGCGTAACTTGAAGTATTAATAAGCTCAGAGTTAGCCTGATATAATCAAATTAGATTTGGTTTTCTGCATCAGCTAACTGGTATGGATTTATGTGCATCAGGTTTTTAAATATCAGCTGAACTATTACTTGCAAATGACTTCAGCACTGGTAGAATTTCATGATTTTTTACCTTGTTAAGTAGAAATTCAGGAGTTGGACACGTCATAATGAGAGACTTGGTTGCTTCAATTTTGCTCCTGAAATGTCAAGTTTTCTCACTTGAAAGCTAATTTTCAAAATATAGGTCATAGTTCTGGACTGATGCCCATCATAGTAGCTATATGCCATCAATCAGTGCTTGCACTATCGTCACATTGTCCCTTCACACCACCAGATTGGGATTTACCTTCTATCAGAACTGGGAGAGTATTGTAATTATAGGGCACTGAGTGGTGATTGCAGGAGATTCAGACTACAAGGCAGAGATGGGGAGGAGGATGGGGAGAGATAATCTGGGTATTGACAATGTTCCTTGGGCTACTGATGGTGGGGGAAAGAGAGAGTGCCTAGCACCATGGAAAGTCTGGGTGTTTGCACAAGAATTCATCCTAGAGGGAAGAGAGAGCCACACTTCAGGCCTTAGGGAGTCACCTTCTCTTCCCTCATCTTTCCTGACTCTTTACAAGGCAAAAATTGGGAACCTCTTAAATTAGTCAGCAACTTGGTCAAACTGTTCCCCTACTGTCAGGGTAGCTGTTGGCTTCTTTTTCTTACTCATGTCTGAAGAAATCAATGTCATTCATTCATGGGCCTAGATTTTACCTGAAAATAAACAGCTACATACCCTCATGGAACAGTACAGGATGAACTGCGTTGTTGAACCCTGCCTCATTAAATTAGTATTTCTAAATCAGAGTTTCTCTTGGGTCCTGTTGAATGAAAGGCACACATCAACTTTTCTCTTGGTGCACAAGGTCACAAGAATTCAGACATTTGGAGGCAGCCATAGGACATTCCATGAGACTCGAAGGTCACAGCGAGGACAGTGAGGTCCCTGGGAATTCCCGTCAGGGGTTGAGTACTTCAGGGGTTTCCTTCTTGCTCCTTGAATGACCCCCACAGGGTCTCATAGGCAAGATCGATTTTGCTGAACATTTCCACAGCAGTGTGGAGGAAAGGGGTGGGGGGGTGGCTTATCACCAAAACGGGATTTTAATTTCATTTTGGACGGAGAAGCTTTTCTTCGTTATCTCTAGAGATATGTGTAAAGCAGATTTTTTTCCACGGTCTGTTTCCTGACTCCAACCTCGAATCAAGGACAAAAAGGAGACTGAGCTGCTTTGAAAACAACCTTTTCCTTTGTGAAGCAAAGGAGCGGGGGTACGTGGAGATGGGGGGACTTAGGGAAGGCAGAGAACTGTGACTGAGTCAGTTCACAGCTAACAGAGACTGAAGAGGCCTTCCCATGTCTTCACATGCCCTCCTGTAAGGCTGTATGGCTTTTTCCTGCTTTTCTTATCATATATTTCACAAAATGCCCAAGTCTCTCTTTCCCAAGGGTCCTCTTTTAACATACCTCACTTTAGCAAACCATTTATTAGTGTTTATTATGTGCCAAGACTTTATATGTATTATCTCATAGTTCTCCCAATGGCCGTATGAGGCAACCACAATCACTGTCCTATTTTCACAGACAAGGAGAGGCAGGCACAGTGAGGTTGAATGACTTGCTTAAGATCATCCAGCCAGGAGATGGCAGAGCCAAGATCCAAACCCAAGACTTTTTTACTTCAAGCCTGTACATTTAAACACCACTCACACTTTTTCTGCAAACTGATATTCAGGCGAGTGGAGGATGCTGCTAAACGGGAAGGGACTGATGTTTCTCGAGCATCAAATGGGTACCAGCTGCTGTGCCCGGGGATGTGTCCTCATTCTCCATAACCTTCTATGATTATTAATACTAGTGTCATCCACCCCCACCGCCAAGCTGAGGTTCAGGGAAGTTAAGTAACATGCCCAAAGTCACAAATCTAGGCAGTGGCAAAGCCAGCCTTCAAACCTGTGTCTATCTGACTCCAATAAAATAGAACACTGGAGAGACCACAGCCATCTGCCTCCCCCAGCAAACGGACATATTGCTTTATGTTTCCTTTGGGTTTTGCTAGGCAAGGCATACAGCTGATTCTCCTGATGAAGAGTAAACCGTTTATCTTAATTTTAAAGTAATCCATAACATAGTAAGTTATTTTAAAGTTACAGTATTTTATAATAAAAAGAGAGAGATAATAACAAGGGTTGGCAGAAGAGTGCAGAAACTGGAACCTCATGTACTGCTGGTGAAAATGTAAAATGGTGCAATTTCTTTGAAGACTGTACAGCAATTTCTTTAAAGATTAAACATAGTTAGCATTTGATTCAATAACTTCATTGGTAAAGATGTATCCAAGAGAATTGAAGAACTATGTCTGCACAAAACCTTGACATGAATATTCACATAGCGTTATTCATAATAGCCCCAAAGAGGAAACCACCCAAACTTCTATCAACTGATGAGTGGATAAACAAAATGTGGTACATCTACACAATGAAATATTATTTGGCAATAAAAAAGAATGAAGTACTGATATTTAGTACAATGTGAATATATATTCTGAAAACATTATGCTTGGTGAAGACAGCCAGTCACAAAGGGCCACATACTGTGTGATTCCATTTATGGGAAATGTCTAGAATAGGAAAATCCATAGAAACAGAAAGTAGACCCATGGTTGTCAGGGGCTGGAAGAGAGATGACAGCTAAAGAGAACAAGGTTTCTTTTTGGGGTGATGAAAATGTTCTAAAATTGATTGCAGTGACTATACCTTATAAATATACTACAAATCATTGAGTTGTACACTTTAAATGGGTGAATTGTATGGTATGTGAATTATATCTTAATAAAGCTGTTATATATTTATATTTTTTAAAACTGCACCATAAAAAAACTATTATGCATTTGGTAGGCTCTCAAGAAATACTTATTGAATAAATGTACCACAGTACTTTATGATTATTTTAAAATAATACGAGCTTGTTTAAATTCAAATTGTCCTTTAGGAGTAGATAGTTTATTTTGCAACAATGTTGCATGAAGTGTGCCCTAGACTCAACTGTCCTGGAGTTGAATGCTGACAATGACTGCCATCGCAAGATTGCCGAGCTGTGGGCCTCAATGGTGGAAGCTTAGCAATAGCCCCACAAAGCAGGAATTCTCCTTCTACGCCAATGGGTCCAATTGTGGTCAAAGAACCACCGGTAACTTACTGACAATGGAGATGTGACTGAGTGTTGACTGGCTTCTCATAACCCTCACTGGGCCTAACTCAGACCTCCGGAGAAGCTCCAGTGTGACTTAGGGCCACTAGCTAATGAAGTTGTCACTTGGGTCCTGGAATCTGGGAAGATGAACAACCTTCCTTCTGTACTAGAGCAACTCCAGAGAGCAGGTTCTGGTAGCACTTGTCTATTCATGGCCACATTTGAGCTCAGATGAAAGAGTGTGGAAAGAAAAAATATCAATAAATTCCAGAGTGAACATGGAAACCAGTATGCAGGGTTGAGGTGGAGGGGACATGGAATAAATAAATGTCCAAACTTGAGACCTAGCTGAGGAATTAGCCTGATGTGAACAATTAAAGAAAAGCCAGGGGAAATGTATCCAAATGCTGAGTGCACTGAAGAAGAAAATGGTAGAGTATTAGTGGATTTAAGAGCAAAACAAATGAGCTCAACAGACAAGCTTTTTATGAGCAGACAAAGTCCAGAACCTAGCAATGACTAGACAATCCCTTCAAGGAATGGTTTTCAAGCCTTCCTCATGGGGGGACAGAAATCATCCAAAGATACTTTAGAAAGCATGTATTTTACAGTCTTAAATTTTACAGTAACAACAACAAAATGAGCCCTGGCTTTGGGGAAGAAAGCCCCGAGGTCCCTAGGTAAAATGGAAGTGGAAACATGGTACAAACTGGAAGACTTATCCGAGGCATAGAAATTCAAAGGTGCCGTTGCTGAGCTCCTGACTTCACATTTCTAGGGAGTCACTGGTATTGTGTTGGAGAGAATTCAATCCAGTCAAGAAAGCGTCCTGGAGTGAAACAAAACATAACTACAAAAAACATGCTGTGTACTCCCTGTGTAAAGGATAGCCAGGAGCTTTTGTGTATTTTATTTCATCCCATTTCTAAAACAACTCTGAGATAGATATTTTAATAGGTGAGGAAGAAACTGTGGCTCAAAGAAATCAAACAACTTTCCCGAAGTCAGACACTAGTAAGTGGCAGGGGTAGAATTCAATTCTGGGTCTTTAAACTTCTTAACCACTATTTTCTCCACTACCTTAGACCTTTCAAAATAAGATTGTCATCATTTTGTCTGGCCATGGGAGGCCTTCTAGAACAAAAGACCGACATTTTGAGAGATGAAAAATCACCATAAAACTAAACAGACCAGAGAGAGAATGCCAAGAGAATAACAGGATGACCCTGAGCTTTGGAACATTTGCAAATCAGGGTACCTAGGGCAAAAAGTATGAATGAAATACTGGTCAAAATAAAAATAGCATTATTACTTTAATAAAATGTTTTTATATTCAGTCCCCAAGAACTTACAGCTTCTGATTTATTTTGTCGTCTCTACTTGATGAAGAATGTATAAGAAGAGAAGAATTTGGGGGTTTTAGAGTGGAACTTCTCTTAACGTCACTCGGAGTATCTTATTTAGATTGTAAATGTTAAAATTTACTCTGAGAGTGGTCAATATTTGCCATAGACAACAAACAAACAAAACTGAGAAGAAAAATAATTGTAATAGCTTTCAACTTTTCTTATACAATTCACAAAGATGAAACCATAACAGAAGTTGTGGTTAATTATGTCACTTATCTATGGTGATAATAATTCTCAACCATCAATAATTTTCAACCTAAATCTCCCTTTGGGGTTTTGTGGGGCAAATTTTCCAACTGTTTCTTTCCCTACCAGGAGTAACATCTGGCTAAGCTCCTATCCTTTCTCAATGAAATAAGGTAATAAAAAGGGGTCCTGCACTTGGGGGTCCCAAGGAAAAGGATCTTTTGCTTCTGGAAACTTAACTGCATCCATCTCCAGTAATGGCCACCACACAGATAGCCTGCAGGTGCGAACATTTCAGAAGGAAGTATTGGGTCTATTATCTGTTTCAGATATTGGCCCATTAGTTACCAAGTGGAAAGAATACTGGACAGAAATTCAGGGTCCCATGTTCTCTCTACCCTCTGCCACTCATGAGGTAGGTAAACTTCACCAAGGGCTTTCCCCGCTCCTGGTTACAGGGTTCTCACCTATAAATAGAAGGCCTCAGAGTAGAACATCCCTAAAGACTCTCTAGCTCTAGGGCACTTTGGCACCAGGCTCTGCTTAATACCCTGTTTGGGTGATTTCTTAGCAAGTACCTGTTTCTTGGTCACGGTGCCATCCACGGGGTCCACGTATTCAAAGCTGTCTGTCTTTGCCACACTGTAGACATGGCTCCCCACAGCAAACTGCTGGCCAATGAAGGACTTGTCTGTGACCAGGGCCTCCAGGTCCCTCATGATGTAATATGTCGCCTTGGGCTCTAGCCCCTCATAATCAAACCTGGTGAGGGAGGGCAGGGCATAGGATGAACACAAACCTAATTAGAGAATGAGAAATTAAGTGGGCCTCTTAAGGTCATCTAATCATTGGTTTGGTTTTCATGGAAGAATCACACAGAAAACTACCCCCAACTAATCTCCCCTCTTCCACCTAGCTCTTACAATCCATTCTCTACACAGCAGCCAAAGTGATATTGGAAAAATCAAGCCATGTCACCTCATTCCTTTAAATTCCTCCAAAAGTACCCATCACATTGAGAATGAGACTCAAAGCCCTCACCATAGTCTGGGCACGGTGGGCTCAGACCCTGCCCACCTCCCGACTTTAACTTTGTCTCACTTTCTCCCTTGTTCACTATGCTCGGGCCACACTGGCCTTCTCTCCAGCCTCAGAGACACTTCCCCCTTTCCTGCCTCTGGGTCTTTGCTCTTTCTATCTGTTCCCTTTACCTAGTTAGTATATTCTTCCCCTGGCTACTCAAATAGCTGGTGCATTTTCTTCCTTCGGTTTTCAAACTTATTGTCACCTCCAGAGAGTGACCCTCTCTGGAGTCCACCTAAGATACCTTCCCTCTATCTCCCCTCTCTCTCATCACCCTTTGTATTTTCTTTGGTAGTTATCCAAAGAAAATATAACTTTTCTGTATGTTTGTTTATTATTTCTTGTGTCCTTACAAGAACGGTAAGCTCCCAGAGGGCAGAGTCCTTACCTGTTTTGTTCTTGGCTGCTTCTGGTAAGTAGCAAGTGTTTTTGTAAGTAGCGGAATGAAAGATGGGAGGGAGAGGAGGAAGGGTGGCCAGGGATGACACAAGGGAGGCAAAGAGAAAGAGGGAGATCAACATACCATGAAAGTTTCACGGAAACTTGGAAGAAATATCAGCATTTTTCCATTAAAAAAAAGAAGTCCTCCTAGCCAAGATCATCAAATGTAACAATGGGGCTGAGAGGTGATTAGAAAAAAAAAAAAAAAGTCTAAAAATAACACCTATCTCATTTCTTGTTATGAGGATTAAATATGATAATGGAGACCAAGCAGTTGGCACAGTGCCAGACACAAGTGCTGAAAAGTGTTGATTACTTGTCTTCTTAGTCACTCCCATGAAGGAACTGCAGGGCCTTTCCCAACATCGGGGAGTCTTGACCCGGCTCTAACGGCACAACCAGATTGTTCTGTCTCAGAAGCAGCCCTTCGAGGGCAGCCGTGCTCACGCAGGAGGCAGTGCTGGGACCTCACATTTGGGCTCCCGGTGACACAGGGAAAGAATGGGAGCTCTCAGAGTGAACGGAAAGAAGGAAGATCTGAGCAGTTGTTTCTGCTTTTTTCCACCAATGTCTTTCAAGTGAACATCAGGGTAGCAGCCAGAATAGACACCCTGAAATGATACCATGTCTGGCAATGGGCCCCCTGCACCTATATCTGTTTCTTTTAGTCCCTCCCTCCTAACAGGGTGAGTCTTCCCCAGCCTCAGAGACAACGCAGCAGGGAACTCAGAACATTCTTTCTCCTCAGTGCATGCGCTCTGAGCCTAGATTCTCTTTAAAGATAGTCTTTTGGGGGAAGGTAAAGACCCAACCAAGGAGAAAGCAGTGGGGTGATAGGATAAGAGGGTCTAGTAGGAGATAAGGATGCAAAAACTGAGAAAAATCCACGAATGGAGCAGATCACAGTCAGCCTGTGGCCAAAGTCATCAGACCAGCCTGTGCCAATGCTCATTTTCATAGACAAGCAGGTCCTAGCACGGCCTTCCCGTCACCACAACCCCCTCTGACTACCAACACCACCGACATGTTCCAGGGAAGAAAACTCTAAATGGAGAACTCCTGGGGTCCACTCATATAAGGACAATCATCTGGGTTCTCAGATACAGCTCCAGGCTCTATATTAGTTAAACTAAACTTGTTTAAGAATCTCCTCTCCACTAAGAAAACAAGGTAGAAACCATTTTATTTCACAAGCACTTTTCAATCTGCATTTTCCAGAGGCTGAAGGAAATGTTTACCTTTCCTTCTACCTTTCCCTCCTCCCTTTCCCTTTATCTCTGTGATCTTTTGGACAGAAATCTGAAACATAAAACAATGTCCAAGAAGCATTCAAATCTCCATTGCGTTATACTCTCTAATATGGTATTTGTTATGAACAAGGTAATTATCATGTAAGCTCTTGGCCACAAAAAGTGAACTATATTATAAATACACTTACCATAACACCATGTCTTCAAAACACTGGCAGAAAGCTAGATAATCATTCCACAAATTATGAGAACCATATTCCTGACTTAAAGCGGTCTCCCTAAGCCAGAGGTTAGCAGTCATGATGTATTTTATCAAGTTGGACTTTTAAAAACAGCTTTATTCAATCGAAGGATCTGCTGTGCCAGTCAGTCCCTTGATATGCCAAAAAAAGCCCACAAGAAGTAGGATTTTCTGGCACTTGTTAGACATACTAGCGGGTAAAACAAGTTCCCACCTGCCTTGAGAGTCCTTATTTTATGACACAATGAATAAGTTGAGGTGGTTTGCAGGCTCTCACATCTAAACAGGAACCAAGAATATTACCACGTTGTCTACATTTGCCAGAGCATTGCAGTCTCTCACTTTAATGAATGCAATCACAGGCTTCCTTATTCTCTGATATTTATCTAAGTAAATGACCTCTTAAGAGAAGAAACAATCACCTTATAAGGGAAGTCTGAAGATTTCTTTCTGTCCCTCAAGCTCTTGAAACACAACCAAACACCCAAAGGAGTTAACTATTCATAAGCAAAGCAAATGAGCCACAATCTGTTTTCAATACAGAGAGCCTGTGACATAGCCAAGGATTCCCCTGCCCCACTCCCACGTCTTTCCTAACATCCTTTCCTGCCACTGCTGCCCCTGAACCGCGGCTGGGCACTAGGGACACACACCCAGCAGGCAGCCACGCAGCCAGAGCACTCTGCCCCCTCACTTACTTCAACAACGGGAAAGTGGTAGAGACCCCCAACCCAAAGCTCTCAACCACTGACCTTTTTCCCCCCTTCCTCCTTCCCAGGGTAACGTTTCCCTTTTCTGTACCCCCTTCTATGGGGATAGAACTTTAGCAAAATCTAGAGATCCTGAATCATGTGGCCCCTTCAGAGGGCCCCAGCGCAGGCATCTTGGATGTGGTTTGGACTGTTAGTGGGAAGGTAAGAAGGTAGGCAGAGGATTACAAAAGCACCCTGACCTGTCACAGCTTCTGTCTCTGCCCCCCCTTTCTTGATGATTATGGGTGGAGAGCCAACAAGGAAAGCGCTAGGCTAACTGCACAACCCTATGAGCACTGAAGAACTCACCAAGGCTCTGCAGTTCAGATTCCCCCTCGAGATGGCTGCCCACCTTACAGGCACGGCTGGGAAGATGACAGAGGGATGGCACAGGAGAGGGGAAATGTGTGCCCTCCAGTTTGGGAGTCCCTCCAGTTTGACACCACCTCCAACCACCTACCAGGGGTTATCCAGCGTCATCCTCTGTGTTCCTCAGATCTTCCTGAAAGATGCCTCCTTCCTAAGGTTCTAGTCCAACGGCTTTAGAAACCTTCCCAAGAGCAGTTCCCCAGGGTCCATACCAACACCTTTACCCTTCTTTCTCACCTGCAATAGTAGTGGCGGCCAAATTTGGCCCAGTGATCTCGAACAATTTCCTCCACACTCTGCTTGCGGGCAGCGATAATGGAGAGCCAGACCAAGACAGCCCAGAGGCCATCTTTCTCCCGGAGGTGATCGGAGCCTAGGGGAGAAAGAAATATTTGTGCCAGGGGGAAAAGTAAAAGCTAAACAAAACTATGAAGACCAGTTAGCAATTGTTACACTGAAACGGCTGGATATATTTTATTCATTGAGTTAAATATATGTCCCACAATATACTTAGATTTCCAAAAACATGTAACTGGAATTCAAATAACATAAATAATATTTTAAATTCCTGTGAATTGTTGAAAGGAGCCAAGTTGACAGCAAATTTGCCAAATGATATCATTCATGCAGTAACTATTTGGTGATTTTTACACTATGCTAAGCATTGGTCTAAACACCAAGGACACAGCAGTGATACCCATAAAGTTTGAATTCAAGGAGGTGGCGACAAGTAACAACAGCAGAGTGGACAGATTAAAAAACAAGATGCATCAAATAAGGACAAGGGCTCAGAAAAAAACTAACAGGCTGATGGTGTCACAGTGCGAGGGTAGCAAAGACTGCTTTATCTGCAATGTAGTTTACCTCGGGCAGGGTGTAATGCCACCCCCAAGACACGTCCACCCAGAACCTGTGAATGCGGCCTTATTTGGAGAAGCAGTCTTGTAAGGATAATTAAGGATCTTGAGATGAGATCATCATGAATTACCCAGGCAGGCCCTAAGTCCAATGACAAGTGTTCTCGGAAGAAGAGGCACCGCGAGGAGGCCCAGAGAGAGGCGAAGTGGGAGTTATGCTGCCTCAAGCTAAAGAATGCACGAAGCCACCAGAAATGCAAAGAGGCAGGAAAGGATCCCCCCTCGAGCTTCAGAGGAAGCGTGGCCCTACCAGCACCTCGGTTTTGGACTCTGGCCTCCAGGACTATGAGAAGGCTACGTTTCTGCTGTTTTAAGCGCCCAGTTTGTGGTCATTGTTATGGGGCCTTAGGAAACTAATACAGACAGTCAGGGTCAGCCCCCTGAGGTGATGAAATCTGAGCCTACACCTGAGAAGGAGTCAGCCACGTCAAGATGGCAGGACAAAGCATTCCAGGCAGAGGGACAGCCACCGCGAGGACCCTGAGGCAGGAATGCACTGGGAAGCTTAACCCTACAGCTACTTATACGGGAAGAGGTGCAGCTGATAGTGCGGCGTTGCATGGCTAGAGAGTGAACGCGCGGCTTTGTACAAAAAACCCAGAAAAATGCGGCGTGGGCCACTTGAGCATCTGCACGTCGGCCAATTCTGCGTCCCCTCGGGTGCGGATAAAGCCTTGAATACAAAAAACTGCGTCCAGTATGGGTAATGGAGTGTGATGGGGAGGCACAGGGAAGGCTTCGGAATTAGGGTTTTGAACCAAACTCCGCTCCTTCCCAGGTATGAGGAGCTATTGCCAGATGTTCATCTTCCTGAAGCCCACCTTCTCATCTGTAAAATGGGGACACCACCATCAATCTTGTGGGGTTGTTGTAGCAATTTAATCACGTTCGGAGGGCAGACTCTCCAGTTTGTTCGTGCTCAAATTCTGGCTCAGCTACTTACCTCTGTGTGACTTGCTGTCCGCACCTGCAACATAGGGACAATCATGGCCTCCACCCCATGGGGTTACTGTCAGGATGAAGCGACTAAATATACCCAGGTATTTAGAGCAGTGGCTGGGATGTCACAAGAGGTTACTGTTGATCTTGTCGCTAGTAATTCAGAGAAAGCACCGACACGGTGCTGGTGCCTCAATACATACTTTGAGGCAAATTGTCCTCTATTATTCATATAATTTTATTCTCTGTCTCTGGTGACAGCAATGTCTTAAGAAGGGGCCTGGGACCAGGGGATGCGCCATTTGTTCTCTTGGGTTCCAGGGCTATGAAACACATAGAGAAAATGAAAAAGGGAGACCTGGTATCACAGAGCTGTTTAAACCTGGAACATGCTGAAACAATCCCTTAGTTAAGTTAAACATCTTCGATAACTTCTCAATGAAGCTTTACCTTCCTGTTGCATTTACAGTATTAAATGTTAAATTTTTTTTCTCAAAAAGGAAAACACAACCTTGAGAGGGCAGTGAAGATATTTAAAAGGAAACGGGATGTCTTTACTTCTTCCTACACACCGATCAAGTGGTCTGCTGATGACACTTCTACACAGCTGGTTGTAGCCTCCTTTAGGTCAAGAGGACCCTGGGTTTTAATCATCACACTATGGAGTGACTCTAGTCTCATTCAGTGAATTCTTTACAATGCTACAAAAATGGAAGAAGTCTGGAGATGCTGGGTTAGCTCCATGGCCAAGTACCCAAAAAAAATCCAAAAAAATCTAGGAAACCCTGCCCAGTGGAATAATTTTAAAACCTTTTGTCCTTTTATAGCTGAAAAATCACTTTTACTCACTAGCAAGAGAAAAATGCTCTTTTGTTCTAAAACATGGGCTCTGCATACCTTGCAGTCCTGCTGGGTTACATTACCTGGAGATACAGCCACTAAGATGCTATTAACTGTGAGATAACTTGTCATAATTTAGTGGTGAAGAGACATAAAGTTCTTTTAGCAGGATTTAAAAAAACAAAACAAAACAAAAAAACACCTCAACCATTTGTTGCCCACTGAATAGTAGATTGTGAGTTGGCTTGGATATACTTACCTACAAGTTAAACATTTGCCAAGATTCCTAAGGGGCCAATGACCAAGAAAAATTAACTGTGCTCTTTACAGTTCTTTGAGGTGGGAATAGAGACACTGATGACAGTGCAATTACACAGTGTTTCCAGTGCATTCTCTGGGTGCTTTGGAAGGGATATACACCAAACCGTTAACAAGCATTATCTCTGAACTGGCAGAATCTGGTAGGTGTTTTCCTTCTTTTGCCATATTTCCTCAATAAACATGTATTATTTTAATAATAAGAAAGAAATAAAATTTTAAGTATCAATAGTGTATAGAAATTCATATTAAAAAACATTAATTCCATTACCAAAAGCCAGTTGGGGTATTAAAGGGATCAATACCATTTATGAAGAGGTGATGAACATTGAACCTATTGATCCCCTTTTTTAGATTGAATAATATAGCTTTTTAAGGCATAGAGACTGAATATTACCTCTCCCCCTCCTTGTGAGGCTCATAGGTCTTAGGATTAGGATCAGGGATATCCTTTAAGGCTTTGGTATTAGACAGAATGTGAGGACAGGACTGGGAAGGAGGGAGGGCCATGTCTGAGCTGTCAACACTGGCCTTCATTGAAGCTGGATTGGGGGGACAGGGTCTGCTTGTCTCACAGAGAGACCCCAGGGGCAAGGTCAAAGTTTCAGATTCACATTAAAAGCCCCCCACAGATATTTCTGCTGTTGCTGACCATGTGTAGAGAGGGAGGTCCACACGGCCTGCATTTCACCCCCTTTTTTCCCAGGCAAAATCCCAACATTCCGTGAACAGTTAAAAGAGTTGTTTGGGGCCCTGGCAGGTAGCTCAGTTGGTTAGGGAGTCATCCTGATACGCCAAGGTTGCAGGCTTGATCTTCAGTCAGGGCACATACAAGAAGCGACCAATAAATGCATAAATAAGTGGAACAACAAATCAATGTTTCTTTCTCACTCAAATCAATCAATAAAAAAGAGCTGTTTAGGAAAAAAAGCAAGTAAGATATTTCTTTACTTCCTCACTTCGTATGTTCACATCTGCTCTGTCTTTAAAACATGAGATCCCAGAAAAAAAATTATTCTACGGTAGCATTTATACACATTATTGCCAGTACAATTTTTTAATAGACTATTTTTAGAGCAGTTTTAGATCCACAGCAAAACTGAACAAAAAATACAGGGAGTTAGCATATACTTCCTATCCCCACACAAATGCTACCAGCCCCACTATGAACGTCCCCCAATTGAGCGGGACATCTGTTATAACTGCTGAACCTACAGTGACACATCATTTTATTGCCCAAAGTTCACAGTTTATGTTACAGTTCACTCTTGGTGTTGGGCATTCTATGGGCTTTGGCAAGTGTATAGTGACATGTCTCCATCACTAGAGCACACAGAATAGTTTTACTGACCTAAAAATCTTGTGTGTCCTGCCTATTCATCCTTCCCTCCTTGCTATCCCCTGGCAACCACAAGTCTTTCTACCATTCTTCATAGTTTTGCCTTTTCCAGATCATCATATAGTTGGACTCATAGTGTATAGAGCCTTTTCAGTTTCATGTCTTTCACTAAATCCTTTGCATTTAAAGTTCCTCCATGAATTTCATGGTTTCATAGCTCATTTCTTTTTAGCACTGAATAACATCAGTGCAGTTTTTGAAGCTTGCTTCCTCTGGATCCCTGACTAGTGGAGCAGTCAGAGCTTGCCACCTGACATGACTCGAGCAAAAATTGGTGCAAAAAAGAGGGTCTATTTTTCTCTCTCACCAGAAACATCCCTTTTCTCCCTCCATCCAAATTAGACTTCGAAATTTCTCAAGCTTTAAAATCGTTATTACTTTGAGCTAGGCAGGACACCAGTAAGTACAGTGACGTCACAAAAGAAAAGGGGGGAAATACAAAGAATACTCTATCCTCTCAATCATCCGTTTGAAATTTCTTCAAATGGAAATCCCAGCATGGGCCAATCAACTTGATCAAGCATCACACATGTTACTAACAGATCAAGTCATCCCTGCAGACACTCAGGCCAGGGCAGTCTGGATCTATTAGTTAGGAAAATATAAATCATTTTGCACTTGCTGTAGACTCCCAGCTGGAACATAGGTTACTGGTTCTCAACTTAGGCTGCAGTTAGAATCACCTAAAGAACTTATTAAAAGATACCAATGCTCAGAATTTTTGGCAATGAGACCCAGGCATCAGTATTTTTTTTAAGTTCCTTGCGTGATTCTCACAAGCAGCCAGGGTTGAGTCACTACTTTATATGGCAGCAGATCGCTTAGGGGTAGTGAATTAGACTTCTTCCTCTTTTTGTTCAAATTTGGTGTTAAAGAAAAGTAGCCAGTGGTCCCTAGTTCAATAAATGCCACTGGCCTTGCCCAGGTGGGTGGCTCTCGCTGGAGTCAGCTTCCATGTCATGGTTTCTCCCTGCCCGTTTTGTCTGGAAAACTTGTGAGGGTTTTGTCAATTCTGGGGTAACCAACTCATCCTGGCCTACCTGGAACTTTCCTAGTTTTAGGACTAAAAGTCCCACATCCCAGGGAACCTCTCAGTCCCAGGCAAATCAGGATGGCTGGTCACTCACTCACTCATTTACTCAAAGAGGTTCCTGATGGGTTTTAGGATATGTGCACATTCAGCACAGACCTCAGCACACACACTTCCTGGAGCCAGACATGACAGGAAACACTTACACAAAACTTGCTCCTCAAGTAGAATTGCAAAGTGAGATAAACACCATTCTTAGAAGAGTAATAGTAAAGCACCAGGCACTGAACTTAGTATTTTAAACATCTATTACCTAATTGCCCAGCTGGCGTGGCTCAGTGGTTGAGCGTGAACCCATAAACCAGGGGGTCGTGGTTCGATTCCCGGCCAGGGCACATGTCTAGGTTGTGGGCTCGATCCCCAGTGTGGGGCGTGCAGGAGGCAGCCGATCAACGACTCTCATCATTGATGTTTCTACCTCTCGCTCTCCCTTCCTCCCTCTGAAATCAATTTAAAAAAACATTTGCCCAGCCGGGCGTGGCTCAGCGGTTGAGCATCGACCTGGGATCCAGGCGATTGGGGTTCGATTCCAGGTCAGGGCACATGCCTGGGTTGCGGGCTCGATCCCCAGTCGGGGGCGTGCGGGAGACAGCCGATCAGTGACTCTCTCATCATTGATGTTTCTATCTCTCTCTCTCCCTCCCTCTCTCTCCTCTCTCTGAAATCAATAATGATCTATTTTTAAAATATAAAAAATACAAAAAATAAAAAAACATTTAAATATCTATTATCTAATTTTCACAATTTGATAGCTCCTTTTTACAGATAAGAGACTGAGGTTAGGTCATTTGTGTGAGGTCACTCCGTGACTAAGTGATGAAAAGTAGATTTAAACCTGGGCAGTTTGGCTCAGATACCTATGACTTCCCTCCTAGAGAACAGCCCGGTAATGATTGCGGGCCTTGGAAGCTGTAATGAAGCACATAAAACACCCCACATGGTTAGAGCTGAGGCAGCCCTTCTGAAGATTCAGGTAATAAATTTGAGCTTCTTCTTTCTCACATTAGGCAAGCAGGAAAGTTGCCAAATTTCCCTCCACTTCTCTCATATCGATTTACCCTTCTCATTTGCAAACCAGGGTTTCATTAATTTGCAGTGAAATTCTTCCCATGATCTTTTTATCCACTCAAGACAAGGATTTGTGTGTGTTTTTTTAATAGTGGAGTTATGAGGGGAAAATTGGGAGACATACCTCGCAAGTGGATCTGAGATTGGAGAACATGCTACAGAATTGTGACAGGTATTTTTTCCCCATGTCTCAAACTGCTTAAGTTCAGCTTTCAAAATCTGGCCAAAAAGCAAGACTCATGGAAAAATTGTCACCTTTTCACACATAAAAATAAATGCTTAAAAAAAATTAAATGCTCTAATATTTTCTCCCATTGGAGAACAAAGCTATGCTGCATATAAGCAGATCAGAGCCAGCTGTGAGCTCAGAAAGGTTTTACTACTCACAAAGGCAGTAACTGACAGATGTAGCTAATCCTGTGCTGTGGGCAACATAGCTCCCAATGGTGAGGCTATGTTACAATAAATTAGATGGTAATCATGAGGACGATGATAATAATTAATAATAATGTTTGATACAAACATGCTGCAGGACTTTTGGCTAATATCCTGACCATAGCAACACCCTGTAAGCTCTATGAGGGAAGAAGCTATGTCTGAAATTACTCATCACTTTATCCTAGCCCTGGCTCATAGGAGGTGTGCCGTAAATGTTCACTGAATGAATAAATGAGTGAAACTCTAGTATGAAGTTTGATATGATTCATCAGATTTGCTCCTCACTAAAAGTAGCTAGCTAGAAGCAACGTGGAATGTTCCACTAGAAAAAACTTCACAGATCACCCCACTGAACAGATTCATCTTGGAAATGAGGAACTGGATGCCCAGAGAAGTTAAGCAATCTTTGTGAAGTAATTCAGCCACAAAGCGGGGGAGTCAAAATTGGGGCCAGCTCTGTCAATTCCAGGGGCCGTGCTGTTTATATCACACCAGTCTCCCAAGTCCCCTTGCATTCATTCCATTCCCTTCTACTAGAATAACAAGATGGGGGAGAGTGACCACCCCCCCCCCCCCCAGCATTTTCTTAAGCAGGAGCAGCAGAGCACTGTGAAGTCAGTGGTATTAAGTTTGAATCCTGGCTATGCCAATGTAACCTCACCAGCACTTGACCTTCCTCCCTAAGCTTCAACGGCCTCATCTGTGAAATGAGGGTCAGTATGGTCCACTGTTGAGAAGTCTCAGTGAAATAATGTAGAGGAGGCCCTAAGCATTGTACCTGTCACTTAGGAGGTACCCAATAAGGAATATGTACCAGCACTATTTCATTACCGCACATCCTGAGGCAGTCCAGCCAGCCATCCCAGGGGAGGAGAAAACATTACAACATCGTGACTGACCCGCTGACACAATTCTCTCACCTGAGCAAACCAGCACAGGAAGGTAAGGGACAGTGGGACCTCCTAACTCATACAGCCCATCTCGTTTCTTTGTCACCGCTGCTGATGGGAACAACACAACTCTCTAAGAATTCTTGACATGACATAGCAGTGCAACAAATCTCTCCAGTGGGTTTAAGGTCTGCACCACAAGGTTGAGGACTTGTCACTCTATAGTCACTATACAGTGGGCCACCTAGAAACCATCAGAGAGCAGGTAGAGGAGCCTCAAAGCACAATTTCAGGTCTTGCATCTTAAATCCCAAGGGATGGGAACCATCGTTAAAAGTCCCTTGGCAGACATGGTGAAAAGAAACAGTCTGTTTGGAATCCTTCAGTCTGCGGTGAAGAGCCATGCTTTCCCAGGATTCCTAGTCCCAGTGCACTGCTAACTGTGGACACAACCTCAGAGGCCCCATTCCTTTGTTTCTGCTCCACACTTAGGCGTCAAACAATACCCTCTCTTGCCACTTTTCATCAGCATGGAGAATGAATTGAAGGGTCATGGAACTGGAACTATGGAAACCCTGGGAAAAGGACCTCATGTCATGAAGGCATTCTTCCCACTCTAGGAGGAAGTCTGTTTCCCAGGGTTGATAGTTTGTAGAAGGTCCAGAAGGGAGTTTCAGTTTCCAGACTTTACTAGGAGGCACTTGGTTGGGGATGTCAATCACATCCCAGCCTAGATTGTGCTCTAGCCCAGCCTAGATTGAATTGCACTTGTGTGCACAGCCTGTTTCAACCAGCCCAGTGGAGACTCTGATCTCCTGAGCACTGATGCTTCCTCATGTCATATCTGCTACCCAGCCAAATTTACACAAACTGGCCACAAATTACAAAAATGTGGAAGAACCTCAATAATCTGAAATTCACAAATCTATGGGCCTCTTTCTCTAGAGACTTCGACAGATATTGAAACAGTTCAAATGTAGAGTTTATGAACACTGAGATAGGGAATGGACTAAAGTTTTCCTTTATTTTACCATTTAAAAAATATACAATATGTAATAAAACAATCATATAAATAAGAGACAGGTAAATCTACTAAATATTTGTTCAACAGCACTACTGTGAACCTAATCCTGTTTTAGGTTTAGGTAGTTCATGTGTGAAATACAAATAAAGAAAGAGGCATGGTCCTGAAAGTTTTATAAACTGTATAACTGTTAGGAGAAATAAAAATCCATTCACAAAACAACCAGAGAACAAGTCAATAATATAAACCTTGAGACAATAGAGCAGAGAACATCTATGCTAAAGGCCATAAGAATTTAGTACATACAAAAGATCACTAGATCACTAAAGCTGGAACCTAACCCACTGCCAAACATGGCTATTTAGAGGTAATTGGCAGCAACCCACACACAGGAAATAATCAAATTAATAAAACAAATTACAAATACTTAAAAGTATTTGAAATTTAAAATCTGAAGTTTTCCTAGAAGTGCTTTACTAGCTATTAATTTGTGCTGATGATTATATGATGATTGAAAATATCAAAACTTTATTTTAAAATTTTATATAATTCTGCTTTTACTGTAATTCATAACATCCCTCCTCACTCCCTTTCAACTGGTGCATATGTGTGTGTGGTTTTGTTTTTGTGAATCCTCCCAACTTTTGGGATACCCTGATGCCAGGATCTCCAGAAATACATTCACTCAAGAATGATAAAAATATAACTACCAATAACACAAAGAAGGAATACCAAAATGAAAAGTCTTCCTTTCATTCTTCCTTTCCTTCCTGGCTTCCATCCTTCCATCTATCCTGCAAACACTCAAAGCCTGCCATATATCAAGGAAATAGAGGTAAAGGAGATAGACAGGGCCCCGTCCTCAGCGCACTTACAACTTCTGCATCACAAGCAGAGGGATCCAGCAAATCTCAAAAGACTAGAAAGACGCTTGAGATTTCCTGTGACGTGGAATACACACATACTCTGGGCCTCTTCCTTTTGTGCTAGAGACTGGGCAGATATGAAAACAGCCAGCTTCAAGAGCACCAGGCTGTACTCCAGAGTTCACAGTGAAAAAGTGGGTGCCAGGAGACCTGAATACGATTCCAAATTTCCAGAAAAAGATGGATGTATTCAAAAAGCTTAGCAACACCTCAGCACATAGGAGTGCTCATTTAAAAAGATTATTATTATTATTGTGAAAAACTGAATTTTTCACAATTTTTACAGCAGTCTCTTGCAAACAAAAAAAAAGGGTTGTCTTGCCTGGTTTGACTTAGCAAATTTGTATGGCTATTGACATTAGCTTTAAAAAACATAAAAATAAAAATAATATTCAACATGGTGGTCAAGCTTGGAGCTTTTCCAGATATTCACAAACAGCAATTCCTCAGTGTTACCTGTAAAGGGACAAGCTCTGAGCTGTGACAATTCATACACTCCCCAAATTGTATGACTTCTTAGATGACAGTGATAGAAACCGGTAGAGCATCATCAACAAATGCCAAAAAACTTCAGAGTTTCTATCTTTGTTTTAGTATTTTAGTACATCCTCTTTTGCATACGGAACAAGTAAAAATTTCTTCAAATGCAGAACTTCAGAAAAGTAGCCAGAATGCAATTGAGATGAACAGTTTTCCTCCACTGAAATCTGAGGATTTAGAAAATGCCTCCCTTCTCTCTGTAAAGCAGTTTTCCTGGGCCCTTCCCAGGAAGTGAGTGAATAGCTGGTCCTAGCATAAAAGATGATTTGGCTTCTTAAATGACCTTGGTTCTTTGACAGAGCAGTAAACACTGGTTTCCTACTGTCCAGGACCTGGACCTTTCCATAGGACAGAAACCTGAACTCCGATCCTATCATCAGCTCGTCACCTTGGAAAGTTGTGGGTGCTCAACAAGCCAGCAAGGGAAATTTCTACCCAGGATATATCCCGCTCATCTTGGACAAAAGCTTGGCATTCTCGAGCATGAGGCAGAGCCATAATTTCAAGCTTTCCTGGCACTAAACTATGCATTCCTAGTTGGTACACAGCTCCATGCCTCAGGGGCACTGAAAAAAGGCCTCCACTGGAGAAAGTTTGGTTAAGTTTTAGGAGCATCTCCACATCCTTAGGTCTAAAACCTTTCTATTTCTCCACTTTCTCTGCCTTAATTAGGTAAATTACTTTTATTCTGAAAACCATATCCCAAGGTAAAAAGGAAGCTCCTGTGACCAGCTGACTTTTACAGGTTGGAAGTGAGGGTCAGAGAGGCCATGTGACTTGTCCATAAGTGGCAGGTAAGGGTCTTGAATATAATTCTCAGCCTCACATTCCTGGACCACACCTGACGTAGCATCTCAGGCACACTCTTTCTACCATGCCTAGTGAAAAAACAAACAAAAAACCCCCTGATTTTCACTAGAGCAATGCTTTCTACTCCTGACTGCATATCAGAATTATACAAGGATACTTATTTAAAATGCACACTCTTAGGCTCCACCCCACCAGGAATTCCAAGTAAGGGTAAGATAGAAAATCTGTACTCTTAGCAAGCTTTCCAGGTAATTCTGATGCAACCAGCTCCGTGCCTGTCCAAGAACTGGCATTAATAAAGCCCAGTATGAAAGCAGATTGAAGCCACTTTCTCCTTCCAAGACTGAGTAGTCCAGTTCCCCAGACCTTCGAACAGTCATTTACTGTTAAGTGCTTGAGAAATGGAATTAGTCATTGCTTTCATCGGAAAGACTGATCAGCACAGTGGAAAGTGGCATACACTGTAAGGCAGGAGACCTGTCTTTTAGTTCAACTGTAATTTAATTCAAGTGGAGGTCTTTTCCAGGCTCTGGGGCCCTAAGTGAATCACTTAACCACTTCTTGGGCTCAGGAGCTTTATATGTCCAGTCATGCTTGTGTCACCTGAACCTGAAGAACGGCGGAGGAGATCATACCTTTAGAGCTCTTCTATACTTTTAAAGATCTCTTGTGCTTCTTGAAAGGAAATGATAGACAAATATACCAATAAGAAACTTTAAAAATTCCTTTTTAGTCTAGCCTACATATTGCAATCATCTTAACTGTCTGAAAGCAAAGCTTGCTGAAAAGTGCAAGCAGATCTCGTTCCTGGGCAGACCGTGGTTTCCTATTTTCAGTTAGGTCAAGACCCAACATCTAAGCTGGGCAGTCAAATGGTTTCAAAAGCTGGCTTCTCTTCGCTCATATTTCAAGTCCTGTTTCTTGATATTTCCTTCTCTACCCTACGCTATACATCAGAGGTTAGCGAACTTAAAACCATGGGCCAAATTTGGACTTAGGCTTCTCTGTGAAAGTCAATTTTTACTGGAATACAGCATACTCATTTGTTTATGTATTGTCTGTGGCTGCTCTTGTGCTACAGTAGCAGAGTTCAATAATTGTGAAAGAGACCCTACACTAAGTACAAAGCCTCAAGTATTCACTATCTGACACTTTAAAGAAAAACTTTGCTGACACCTGCTATAGATCAGTCTTTTTCAGACATTTTGGGACATGACTCCAAATATATACACTTAAAGATGAGACCTACTATACACAGATACCTATGTGTATATTTATATGTACATATTTCTCAAAATAATATTTACCTTTACTGAATGCAATGCATTTTCATAGTTTCTAGTTTATTTTTAAAAATTTTAAAGCTGTTCATCACATGATACTAATCTCATGACCCCAGGTGAGCTTTGATTTATATTTGGAAAGCACCGCTCTAGACAAAATGAACAATTGGCTACTCATGACACATGTCCCCTGCTCTCCCACCACTATTTCTTTCTTGAAATTGCTCCCTCCATCTGACAAGTCCCTGTCCTTTCATCTCTATGTATACAAATCCTTTTCATTTTTAAAGAACTAGCCCAACCTCCATCTCTCTTATGAATTTGGCTTTGAACTTCCAGTCCCAAAGCATTTTCTCCTTTTCTTATCTCCCAGAGTATTTTGTCTATTAATCTATTGTGGAACTTTAAAGCTTCTGCTTTGTATAATAACCATCTGTGTATCTTTCTTATTATGTATCCTAGAGATCTTCAGTTTCTTAAGGGTATGATTTTAAGCATTTTGTGTTCTATATACCATATAATACAGTGTCTTACATAACATAAGTACTTAGTAAATGTTTATTAAATTGAAATGCAAATATTTATTACTAAGGTATTGTATGATTTACATGTGTAATATTTTATCCTTGAATTTTAAAGACTATAATTATATGATAGATTGTAAGCACTCAATAAATGCTTATAAAGACAAAGGGAAAGGTGAAAGGATAACCTGTACTTACCAGTTCCCTTTCCAGTTGTTATATTTGTGTTATTTTAATAACCAGGATACATAATTATTACATACAATATATAATCTGTGATTTTTTTTTTAGTCACTCACTGGTTTAGAACAAAGACTACCAAGGAGGAAGGAAAGTGTTCAATTCATTAGGCCTTAGTAGAGAAAAGGTATAACAGTCTTGACTGTTCTAAGCAGAGCGGCTGTCCACACCTTCTCAGTTCAAACAGTAGTACTTGACAGAGACCGATATGGTCATTCTTCTTCCAAGGAAACAAAGATGCATACCATCCCTCCTATACCATTAACGGTAATGCTGCTAAGGTCTAACTGATTTTGGTAACAGGATAAAATTCCCCAGGAGGAAATTTCTTCAGGAATCTGAACATAGCCTGAAATGTTTTCATTATGACCAGCTGGAATGGTTTTATTGCAATCTGTTCAAACATGACCAAATAGTACTTATTCCAAATAGGAATTCAAGGTTGGTTTGATATCAGCAAATCAAGCATAGTATTTTATTACATTCACAGAATAAAGGAGAAAAAGCATATTAATATATCACTAGGTTCTAAAAGAGCATCTGATAAATCCAACAGCCATTTCTAATAAGATTCTAAGTAAAATGAGAATAAGAAAAATATATATGTATATGTGATAAAGATTTTACCAATACTAAAAAGCAATCATTAAACTAAATAGTAAAATACTGAATCTATTTCCATTAAAATCATAAACTATTACAATTATTATTTAATATTATTTTGAAGATTGTAGCTAATACAATACAGTAAGAATATGAAAATAAAACTATAAATATTAGAAAACAAAACAAAAAGTCTTTTAGTAAAAGATTATATAACTGTATTTCCCTACCACCACTCCCTAAGTCCTAAGAGAATGTAGAGTTTCTAGAAAAAGAAAATGCTATAATTAATAATAGAAAGTGCTATGGTGGTTGAAAACCAGAGAAAAGGCATATTAATCAATAGCTTCTCTTTATATAAGCATTAAACAAATTAAGGGGAAAATGAGGACATCGACATTAAAATCAAAACCATTAAAAGCTCTCCAGGACATATAACTCAGTTTCTTCAATGAATAAATTAGAAAAAAATGTGGAGGAGAAAAATGCAGATTAAAAGAGACTTAAGGAATAACAACCAGTTATAATGTAAGATCTCTTGGATTCTAATTGGGGGAAAAAAACTATTGAGGTGTGGGGAGTGAGGAGAATAGGAGAATCATAGTTCCACTTTTGCACTTCTGTTTAGGATATGAAAATCTGCAAGAAAATGTCACTCCCAGTAATACTAAAAGGCCAAGAAACCTACAAAATCATAACTTTTCTTGAACTCAGTAGAGATCCAAAATCACAAGGCAATAAAGTAAAGTGAATTACAGAGTGACGAGGCCCTCCAAAGAGAGACAAGACACAGAACATCTCACTTTTGGCAGAACACAGGAGAAAGATGATGCTTCCATGTAAGTGAATAATAACAGGTCCCTGGCTGCTCACAAGAAAGACTGGAAACAAAGAGGTAGACTTGCTGGTACTGGCATGCGAGAGATGATCAGCTGCTGCTGAAGACAAGCATGAAGCCCTTCCAGTTCCCCAATCCTTCCTTTCACAGGACACAAAAGTCTTAAACTCCTGAATGTACGAGCTGTAAACCTTCTCATCCTAAGGGCTCCAGCAAAGACCCACTGCTAATGGAGTAGGGTTGAAGTAAAAACCTCTGCTCCTGGAGAAAGGGTAGGAAACCTTCTTGGGCCCAGAATTCCACACCTATACTAGGCAGAGGTACTGGAGAAAGGTCCAGTACCTGGTGAAAAAAATCTGTTTTGTATCACAGATATGCAGTAACTGCTGGAAGCTATGCATGAAACAGAAACACTGAAATATCCCCTCTAGCACCCCATTCTTGCTTTCAGCACACAGTAAAAAATATCCCCCTTCTGAAAGAATCTGAAGGCCATGGTACACTAAAAATTTTAACAGAAACAATAAAATCCAAATCCAGCTCAACTCCTGACTAGATTAACGTAACTTTGCACATTAATGGCCTGATAGAGGAAGTGGTGTGCCCATTTCTGTGTATAAATATTATTTGCCCAAGTTTCTACTGTTTTTATATACATACTGCCCAGCATTCAATGAAAAACTGAACAAAAAGCAAGAAGGAGTAAATCACTGCTTTACAAAGAGATAAAGCAATCAAGAGAACCAGAAACTAAGATGAACCAGATATTGGGACAATCAGACAGGGAGTTTAAAATAACTATGTTTAATATGTTAAATAACCTAATGAAAAAGATAAACACATATGAATATATATATAAACAACACATATAAAAAAAATCTCTTCAGAGAGATGAAAAATTATTTTTTAAAACTCAAAGAGAAATGCTATTAATAAAACCACAGTATCAGAGATGAAGAATTCCTTCAGGAGGCTCATCAATAGATTGGCCACAGCTAAGGGAAAAAATCAATGACTTAAAAATATGCCAATAGAGATTATCCAAATTCAAACATAAAAGGAAAAAAGTAAACAAAACTAAACAGTGGATGTAAGAGATCTAAAACAACATATGGTCACAATTCATCTAACATATGTGTAGTTAAAGTTCCAGAAGGAGGAGAAGAGAAGAATGGAAAAAAAATATCTGAAAAGATAATGGCTGAGAATTTTCTAAAATTAATTCAAGACAACAAACAAGAATCCTAGAGATATCCAAAGAGGGTTTAAAAAAAAAATACACATATTAGACATATTATAATTACACAAAATAGACATATTATAATTAAACTGTCGAAAACAAAAGATAAAAAGAAAATATTGAAGGCAGCCAGAGGCTGGGGTTGGGAAAACTTTGATAAAGAGAAACAGAAATAGGAATTAGAGCCCACTTCTTGGAAACTAAGCAAGCTGGAAGACAATGAAGTGACATCTTGAAAATACTGGAAGAAGAAATTATTTTTTAACATTTTAGGTGTGACAATGGTACTGTGGTTATATACTTTTCCCCCTCAATAGCTATTATACTTACAGATTCAGTAGGGACTGCTTCACAACAATCAGGGAGGAGGGCTGCACACGTGGGTAAGGGTAAAGAGAAAGCAAGACTGACCATGAGTTGATGATGGTTGAAACTAAGTGATGAGCACATGGAAATCCAATATGATATTCCCCCTGCTCATGAATTTTTTAAAATTTCCATAACAGAAAATTTTTTAAAGAAATGGAAGGTTTTTTCTAAAAAAAGAAAAAGAAGAAGAAAGAGGAGGTGGAGGAGGAGGGGGAGAAGAAGGAGAAATAGGCAGGTGAGATGAGGGTATCTTAGCACACATCCCACTTAGGTATCTTTCTTTCTTTCTTAGTAGTTAGTTAGTCAGTCAGCCAGTTAGTTAGTTATTTGCCTCTAACTCTTCCTCCAGCCATTGACTCCCAGTGGGCTCAAAGGTCTCCAAACTGGAGTCACAGAGTGCTGCAGCCACCCACTCCAGCAACATCAACCCGACAAAACCTACCAGTGCCAAAGCTCTCTTCTCCACACAGAGAGCACCGTCCCGAGTCCATCAGATTTGAGAAGAATCTCCATCCAGCGGGGGTCTCATATACAGGGACCTTCATTAATTTGGCCACTCTGAAAAATGAAATCCGAGGCAACAGTCAATTCATATACCCCGTTTTCTTTCTTTTTTCAGCCCAAAAAGAAGTCTTTCGGTTCAATCAATCCCATAATTAGATTTCAAAACATAGTGAACAACACTGACAGTGTTTAGGATGTCAAGCCATAAGGTAGAGAATAATAAATAGCCTACTTCAATGGTTCTCAAGTTTGCTTTCCTCATAGTATAGGATATATTAAGTTAATGTAGAAAATAGTCTCACTTTTGTTTCCCTTTTATAAATGTTCCTTTATCTTTATGGTAAGATCCCATTTGGGGACCTCAGAATCTAAATTAAGATGGTATTTGGGTACCGACACTTTGAAATATTGTTTGGCAGTATCTACTAAAGATGAACATACACATATCCTATGAGCCATCAATTCAACTCCTAGAAATTACTAATGACATGTAATAGACACTGTGGCGAACTGCTCACCTTCACCCTAAACACACACACACACACTTTAAGCTTTTCAGGACTAGAACACTCATTCTACCTGCTGCTAGGAATGTTGATGGATGACAGCTCACAGACATGGCCCCATTCTCTATGAAAGAGGGATGTCTCGCTTAAAATTGTGCTCACTTTCCTGGGTCAGTCCACATCCAGTGACTGGTGAATGAGAGCTGTGTAAAGGTCCAGCCTCCTTGCCTCTAACTGGCACAACTTTGTAGGACCATTTCAGCTTCAGAGCTCCCCACAGGTTGGCTGAGGCCTTTGTTGTGACTGCATCACAGTCCAAATTCTCTCTCTGACCAATCCTCCTTTCTCACTCCCCCACAGGTGTTGATCTTGAAGGCAACTTTGGTACTTCGGTCTTGAAGGCAGAAAGTAATAAACTTCCTGTAAGCAAAATCTCTCTCATCGCTGCTTCTGGGGAAGCACACTGTGTGACATTACTTGACAGAATGTGTACACAAGATTTTACAAAAATTATCATAGAATCACAACTCATAATAACTGAAACAACCCAAAATGTCCATTAAAGTAGAATGGAAAAATAATTTGCAATACATAATACAATACCATAAATTCCACTGAACGAACTATTCCTACATGCAACAACTTAAATAAATCTCACAAACATAATATTGAGTAAAATAAACCAATAACAAACGAATATATACTGTATTGTTTCATTTAGATAAAATTCAAAAACAGCTAAAACTAATCAATGCTATCAAAATTCAGGCTTAGAAGATCAAAGAGGTCAAGTGTTTTATTCAGGTCTCACAGAGGTAAAAGGCAAAGCTAGAATGTGGACTCAGATCTGCTTAGTCTCTGCTCATGTTCTACTTCCCTACATCATGCCGTCTTCCCAAATGTCTTATTGCTTCTAGAGGTACATAGATCTCAAAGCATGTTGGGGGATGAACTGGTACCACAGACATTGTCCTGAAGAGCTTTACCTTTCCTGCATGCAAGCGCCCAAAAAATAGACACCAAATGCCTGCCACCAGCAAGGTTCAGTTCTTTGAAGGCCGTAAGTATAGAAGATGGCCATGGAGAGGAACCAGTGAAGGTGTCTTGGTGAAAAAGAGGAAGAAAGATGCACATAAGACAAAGAACACAATGTAACAATGCTTTCTTTAAGTGTGCTTGGTGCCAGCTAGAAGAAAAAAATATATAGCTAGAAACTCTTGACACAGGTAAGTAAACATCTCCCTTTCCATAAAACCCAAATATAATTAATGTTCTCAGGATCTTGAAAAAATATGGGCTAAGTCTCAAATTTTCTTTGAAAACAAGCACCTTTTAGATGTTCGGGTGTTACATCAAAGGGTCTGTTTTCACTTTCTTTCAGTCAGTGGTCTAAGAAAGAGACAGTTGTGCTTATATCCTTGTAGGGACACTGAAACAAATCCTCCCCAAACTGTAGAGCAAAGGTAACATTTCAGAGCCATTAATTTCATGGTCAGAAGCTCAAGGAGGGAGGAATAATTCACACAGAAGCTTTCCAAGGGCAGCACATAGGAAAGCCTGGGTTGAAATTAATTTAGCAAATATGAATGCATATGACTACCAAATAGGAAATGGGGCAGAGGTGAGTGTAGAGGGTGTGGGGATGTATATTCTCTGGCCAAAACGCTCATGTAGATTCAAAGCCAAGTTGGCAGATCTGAAGGGAGGGGAAAGGATTTCCCCAGCTCCTACCCTTCCTCATGAATCACTGTCAGGAGGTCATCAGGTTGAAGGATGGGGTTGGATTTTAAAGGACCTGATACTTTTATAACTATGAGCCACAGTTGGAGCTATGCAAGCTAAGATAACAACATGGGTAGTTAAATTTCAGGATCTTGAGCACAAGTTGATTGCGTCCTAGAGTCAGAAAGGAATTCCTCTCCCTCCTCCTTCTACTGAACTTGGGATCCATCCCAAACAGCATTCAGCAGATACCATTCTCTGGACTGGATTTTGGCAGGAGGCCACTAGGGAGTCTCTGAGACCCGCTGCTACAAAAGTTCAAAATAAAACTGCTCATGCTGAGGGTCTGCACCCCTCTCCTTGACTGCTGCCACGGAGTTTTGGAGACAAACATAAGAACTCACTTTCTAGGAAAGACTAGAGTATGAAGGAAAAGAAAAAGAAAAAAATGAATTTGGGCCACAATCCTCCTGCAAGAGGGAGTGAGCCCTGGTAGCCACCCCCCAAAAAAGTAGACATAAGTTCCTCAGTATGGATTTTAAAACTTCAAAAAATGTGGCTTCAGATTGGAAATAGCCTTAACCTATCTTTCTAGCAATTTCTTGCATAATACTCCCTACATTCTTCCGAAAAACTGGACCATCTCTTATTTTTCAAATATGCTCTTCTTCTTCTTTTTTTTTTTCTGTTTAGGTCTGAGTCCATCTTCATCCTTTTCATTTTATCTGGATGAAGCCTCCTTTCCAACCTCTACCAAAAGACTTCACATGCCATCGAGGCCTATCTTAAATGCCCGCTGTCACGGAGCCTGTGGCAAAGGCTGTGGGGTCCGCAGGTCCCCTCCTCCTAGACGCACACTGGGCTGGACGTGCGCACCTCCCTCCCAGCCAGAGGTGGCCACACGTGCGTGGAGGTCCAGCCAGTGCGACCCGAATGGAACTGACACACCCCCCCTTCAGATCTGGCTGTTGAAACCTTCTGTCCACCACGCTCTTCCTCCTTCTGCCAGCTTCATGTGGACAAGCCCGGCAACTCTAGAAGCTACGTGCTGAGGATGGTGGACCCCAGGGTGGGAGAGTCTGAACATCTAAATTAATATTTCAAGCACAGTGAATTACCAATCAAAAGCACCCGTTTTTAACTTCTGATGGCTGAGTTTTTCACTTTTGCTGTGTTTGATCCATTATATATTTTGGGATTAGTTTTGTCCATTATCTTAACTAAAACAACCCTTGTCTTATCGCCACAATCAGTCCAAACTAACCCTTCCTGGTCAGCAAAGGGCAGCCCTTGGCATTCAGGCTAGACAACAGGAGGACTTCCCCCGGAAGGCTGGGAAAGTCCATGAACTTTGAGAGGACACCTGCACATCCCTCAGCATGGTGCCTGCCACAGAGCTGGTGTCCTCATGGGACAGTTTTTCCCAGGAGAAGTTCTTCTTAGGCTTGGTTCCCCAGAGGGTCGGGAACCTGCACTGGGCATCAACAGATGCTTTCATTGATATTAAAAAGCATAAATTAGCACCAAAACACACAAAACAAAACACAAACTAACCCTTCCTACCACTGTGCTTCCTCTAACTTGGGTGGGTCTTTATGTTCACACTGTCCTTATCTGTATTGCTACCTCTTTTACACTTCGCTTCAACACACAGACACCACCACCACCACCAGTGTGTGAGAAATTCTTTGAGGTAGGGATGACATCTTATATACCTTTATAGCTATTCAATGTCTAGAATAATATAGCATCAGTCAGACTTGACCTCTATATATTCTGTATGATTTCATTAATACCTACTATTTAAGGGGTGTTGTTGGATAGCAGAAGGGAAAGTATCTCTATTTTATGGTCTTTTTCCTTATAGTTTCACAATATATACAAATAGCAAATCATCACGTACACTTTACAGATATTACAATTTTATTTGTCAATTATATCTCAATAAAGATGGAAAGAAACAGCTAACCACTGGTGACAGAGGTCAGGACAGTGGCTGTCTCTGGGAAGGAGGCAGGAAGTAGTGGTTGCAATGGTGAACAAGGAACCTCGGGGGTGCTGTTCTGTTTCTTGCTCTAATCCAGGGGTGGGAAATATTTTTTCTGCCAAGGGCAATTTGGATATTTATAACATCATTCTCAGATCATACAAAATTATCAACTTAAAAATTAGCTATGAAAAAAGCTCCTAGATTTATTGAAATTTGAGCCCCACCTGTGGTTGCCTTGGCAGGGCCAGATCAAATGATTTCGAGGGCAGGATGTTCCCCACCCCTGATTTAGATGGTAATTACATGGGTGTGTTCACTTTGTGAAAAGTCTTTGAGCAATGTATGAGTTGTGCCTTTTCTTTATATGCATTGTACTTCAGTTAAACATTTATATAAAAGAAAAAGCCCTCTGTGGTATTTAAGACCAAGTAAATGTTTGAATTAGTCATGTTTACATAATTTCAAGAAATAAACTACTGAAAATGGAGTTTAATAGCATTCTGGATATGTTGGTTAATGTCTGGCAGACATGTAACAAAACTATCCTCAAATTCTTCCTCCAGTATTTTCATATCGATGAGTTTACTCCCAGACCCTTTCTTTGATGTCAGGCACTGCTAGCTGGGGCTGCTCTGAGGCAAAAGGCTTATGTGAGTTTGCATTTTAGAAACATTTCTAAGGCAGCCTACTCAACTCACAAATGTGCATTAGGCAGAGTTCAGCCAGGCCTTGTTTTCTAACAGCAATCTTAAAGTCTACTCTTAAACTCATCTTTTGGGTGCAGCCACTCACACGTTCAGGTAAAATAAATATAAACCATGAGGCTGTCATAATAAGATGACCACAGAAGTTTTTCAACCTTAAATATAGAAGAGAGCTGCTTGTTCTGAGGGCCTGTAGTATCTCAGCCTGGTCTAAACTTCAAAACTCACATATTAAACAACACCTTCACTGCCTGCCTTATCAGGGAGGTCGCAAAAATCAAATGAAATGATATATAATTTTTAAAAAAGTGCTCTAACAACTGCAAAACTATTACAGAGTTTTCAACATTATCACCATTCTTGATACTGGATCTTGCATTAATGCAAAGGAACAAGAACATATTTAAAGAATACTTACAAGAAAAAGCTAAAGGTAGCTGCATGTCTCACGTTCCCTCTAAATTTCTAGATTTTGGCCGGTTGTAAAACAAACACAGACTCCTCCTACATGGGTATAAAATGTAATTTAGATTCCAGCACTAGGTCCTTCAAGTACACATGGGAGCAAGTACAAGGGACCATTAAAAGTTCAGAATAAAGTTAAGTTATGGTGGACAAATTTACAAGTGGAATTTTACAAAGGATTGGCTGAAAAGATTGATAGCCTTACTTCTAATTAAGGGCAAGTTAGTTTACCAAGTACAGGGCTGTAAGTTTATTGTGAAAAAGTGGCAGATTATGTTAAAACTGACCTCTCTTTACCTTTGTGGGATTTCTCAGACGGAAATGCTCATTTCACTGTAAAACTGAAAGGAGAGGGTAGAGAAACATTGCTCACATTTCCAAGGAGCACCTCACAGGGCTGAGGTTTCATTTAGCACACAGGAAACACCGGTTAAGGGGAACTGGGAAATATATTCTGTGTGTGGTTACAGCAGGGGTGCACTCCAAAGGAACTGACTCCCCTTGGATACCTTTGAAGAGCAAGGGAGAAGGCCTGGGTCAAGTACTCTTAAGTCACACCAGAATTCTCAGCAAGATGCTTTTCCAAGAGAGGCTTGAGAGACAAGAAGTTGAAAGGGCATCAGGCAAGCAAGGTACCCCTCCTCCAAGTCCTGGATCTCAAGAAGCTCTGAGCTCAGCAGAGAGGGGCAGCCCAGCCTCAGGGTCTGCTCCTGGACGGCCTAATGGGGACATCCAGGGACATCATGACCAGTGGCTGTAGCTGACGGCAGGGCTCTTTGGTGTCTGGGTCAGGCTCCCCTCCCCTGAGGAGTCTGGTCCCGGGGTTTGGTCCCCAGGGAGGCAGTCCGGGAAGAGGAAGGAAGTGGGGAAAGCAGCTGTTTGCATTCAGGGTGACCCGGGCAGCCCCAGCCCCAGCTGAGACAGACTCTCTCAGAAGGCCTAGTCGTCTCTAGGGGTCGGGAACCAAAATAGGTTGGTGAGAACACACAGCTCCTGACATTAATTGGAGAAGCAGAGACTCTCGAGGGAGATAAGTCCACTCGACTGCCCTGTCCCCCTTCTCAGAGGCTGCAAAACGAGGGAACATTGCTGTGTGCACCCACTCCATGCGGGGACCGCTGCTGAGCCTAAGCGGGAGCTTAGAAGAAACATCACAGAGAGGACACGATGGCTTCTGGGCTCTGAGAACCACAGAGGGGCACAGTCCTGTGAGAGGATCAGTTCTCTGTAGGTCAAGGTCGCACATTCTACAGTGAAGGAATGACCAGAGGGCGCCGGAGGGGCACCACCCCCCGCGTCAGGCCAAGGCTGCAGCCCAGGCAGTGCTTTGTGCCGAAGCTATGCCCTCTTCAGGACCCAATACAGCTATGGAAAGCGTGGAAGCACACTACTTTCCTTGGAAAAGAACACTTTCCTTCATCTGCTGAAACACTGTCACAATAAATACTCAAAGGTAAGTGTCTTCGGTGTGAACACTGCCCCCTTGGAACCCGGTGCCCTTACACCGTGCGCATCCTTTGCAACTGGATGCAGTGGCTCCCCAGGCCTTGCCTCACCTGAATTCGGGCAGAGCAGAAGCTGCCACCTCAAGTCCCTTGATGCAGCAGGGGGTGGCCACACCCTCCTCACTGGTCATATGACTGAGGGTGGACCCCAAAGCTTTTCACAGCCTCTGAACTGTTGAAGACTCAGCTCTGAACAGCACATTTTCTTTTCCTGCATCCACATGCCCTGCCCAGTAGCGCTGGGTGGTGACTGTGAGTGTGCATGTGTGTGGGAGACCCCGCCCCATACCATAACGAATGTATTAAAATACATCCAAATCTCACATAGAAATCTAATGTTTACTCCAAAAGAATCTTGATTTTTATAATTTTGTTTTTGAAATGATGAGGCTGCAAGGCCCTCATTTAATTAACAATTGGCAATGACTTCTCATCGATGCACACTCAGGAATCCTTTCAAAATGAGAAAATGTATTCTACACATTATTGTCAAGTGTTATGATGCCTTCTTGGATACTAAACTTAATAAAGTAACAATATGTTGCATTTTACACACATTAAACTAGGCAGTTAATCATGCTGATTTTGCACTTTTCTTCACTTTGGAGCTAATAATTGTTTTCAGGTCTCTAATTTTAAGCCCTTGAATATCAAAGGCCCTAAGCAAGCGGCTGAGAGTGCCAGTGAGGGATAAAGTGACCGTGTGTCCATGGGGTGGGGGATGTTGGGTACAAGGGAAGGTGGTGTGACTCATGTCAGAACCTTAGGTAGTTCCTTGCACAACAAGGCTTCAGGGAGAATGCTTCATCTTCTCCTCACTCTACCCCACAACATTCTGCATGTACTATACTTACTTTCAGAAGGTCCCACAACTCTATTTCTGAACATTGCATTCCAGAATTCTCTCGGCTAGCTCACGTTTTCTCTGCCAATAGCCAATGCAGTTAATCATGCCCATCTGGAATACCAGACACGGATGCATGCAGTCCCAGCACACTAACCAGGCACCAGGCTATTGACTACAGTTTTCCGCAGCTCTCAAATCAATGCTCCAAGGTTCATGAAAAAGAAATGATCACCCATTTGTAACAGATTTTCTACACGGATAAAATACTGCAATTGGGTTATTTTTCCTCATGCACCCGAACATGCATATTCAATCCAAATAAAAGTAGCAAAATGACTTCCTATGACGTGACTTTTATAAACTCACAATAAGATGATATCTATGGAGTCCACAGATAGTGTCCTTCAAGGTCTAACCCAGCACACGAGCTTGGACAAGGTTCCCCTCTTCTTTTGTCCAGCTTTTGGCACTAACCATTCAGCTTCTCAGGAGAGGTTGGTGCTTCCCAGTCTGTCTCAATAACATCCCTTATCTGGGGTACTTATTAAACATGCAAATTCCTAAGCCCCTCCGATAAAATATCTTCAATTAGTAGGTCATGGTTAGAGCCCAAGTGTCTGTTCTTACGGCAAACAGTATTTCTTACTTCTAGAAGATTCTTATTTCTAGGAGGATTTAAAAGAAACATTGAGTTAAGACAAACCCTATGCAAATGACAGTGATCAGTTAACCTATGCAACAGTGCCACATATATATATACATATATATATACATATATATATATACACATATATATATATAGTATGTGTGTGTGTTCAAAATGTTAATAACTGAATTTTTTATTTTGCACAGGGCGCCAAGGTGCTGGCTGAAAGCCTCTGGGTGGGACCAGGGCTCTGCAATAAAGGTGCAAGGCCTGAAGGGAGGTCACACACAAGCTTCCCTAAGTGTCATCCCCAACACTCCCTTGGCCCTGATGACTTGGCTGCCTGGTTGCCTTGCGGGCAGTGTGGTTGCTGCTGGACCTGCCTTAGAAGAGAAGGCAGGCATTTGAAGGACACACAGCCACATTTCTGTCAGTTTGACTTATCCTACAGGTCAAACATGGCTCAAGAGGGTGAGATTCATAGAAGGACATGAGTGTAAGATTAGCTGCAAGGGGAGGAGATGATCTATGTACCTACAAGTAGAAACTCCTCCTCCCCTTGAGACCTACCTCTCTTTCTTTTCCCTGCTCTCCAACTTTGAATTTTAAGCCAGAACTGGATCTCTGCTCTTTCTTCTCCCGCTCTTAGGTGCACTAGCTCTAGGGGTGGAGCGGCTACTCTTGAGGGAGGGAGCAGGCATCCGGTGGGTGGGGCTGACATTTAGAGAACATCTACTTGGTTCCAGGGACTGTGCTGGGTGCTCCCACAAAGTCACCCACCAAATCCCCCCTCATGCTCTATTGCTTCTTCCCATGCAAAGAAAGTGCCCCCGCCCAGAGGTCCTGTTGCAAGAGGGGTCTTTGCTGATGGAGCCGGGGGGGGGGGGGTTGTCCACCAGGTAGACTGAGCCACATGAAGAGAGCATGAAGTCACCATCTCTAGTGGCAATGAGGAGACCTCAGAAGCACAGTATTTCCATGAAATCTCTATAGGCTTGCAATCAACCCTTTCTTTGTTCTTCTTCTAACTTGATTTGTTTCTGTCCCTGACAACCCAAAATGCCTGGATTTAACAATCGTTATCACCAGACTACAGACTAGAAAACTGAGGTACCAAGAGATTTAAGTAGTGTGTCCAAGGCCATAGACTGATAAGTGGCTGGGTCGGGATTCAGGCCCTGACTTGCCTGGTTCTAGAACCCATGCTCTGTACACTGAATTGTGCCAAGACATTCTTCAGGGCCTCCACAAATATTTCTGAATGTGTTCTGCCTATAAAGAAAATCTGAAAAGAGGGTGCTGGATTGAGTAGTGGGAATTGTAGGAAATACTTGCTGCAAAAAGCAGAACTATAGCTGTCTTCTGGCAGCAATGGTAATAAAACAGCTAACATTTATTAAGTATTTGCTCTGTGCTAAGTACTGTGCTAAACACTTAAACAAATTTTATCACACTTATCTTCCCCATTTTTAGATGATGATTTGGGGCCTCAGAGGGGTTATGTTAACTTGTCCAAGGTCTCAGATCTAGGAAGAGAAGCTCTGTGGTTCAAAGCCAGCTCTCTCTAAACTCCAGACCTGTACAAAGACTAATGCTATAGTTTGGACAAGACTAATATGAAATCTTCAGGAGGCTGTGGTCACCTCACTGCAGCTCTAATTACTCATAACAAGGAGGGGGGCATTTCAGTGAATGTCAGGATGTGTCAGTTGTGAAGTTCTCCCTAAAAGTCAGAAGGCCAAGTTGGGAAATAGGCTTTTTTAATGAAAACTAAGATGTTGGCAGTGCTAGGCAGCGAGAGTGGCCCTCTGAGGTTTTCCTCCCTGGAGCTTGGCACCCGCAACCCCCTTGTGATTTATGTTTCCAAGTGACACAGGGCTTGCAGGCACCAATGCTGCAGTAGCGAAGAAAATGGATGGGCCGCCCGGGGATGTTTTCCCTGCACGCACCACGTTCCCTTAAAAGGCCTAGATTTTATATACAGCTCTGACAAGAGGGCAGAACAAAATAACAGCGGGGCCTCTCTTCCCCTTATATGGTCAAGTGTTACAATGGAGCCTCCCCCCTAATTTATGAAGCACATGAGTGGAGGAATGTTGATCAGGAGATGTGGGGATGTTTCACCAGAGTGAAGATATAAAGCTCGTCTCTCTAGCAAAGGACTTACAAGACCAAGTGAAACGGAATGCATACTTGCTGAGGTTTTTTTAAATTCTGAAGAATAAACACTTTTGTTCCTCAATTATCAACATTTCTTAAAGCCAAAGAATATTACAGAGTTCCCCACAAGTATCAGAGGGAGAGAAAAATAAATCAAGAATAAAAACTTGTAGTATTTATCCTTCATATATTTACCTCCTCTCACCCTAGCCTTTGTTTCTCCATTAAACATACACACACACACACACACACACACACACACACACACACACACACAAATATACAGAACCAGTCAAGCATCTGAAAAGAAAGAGCAATTTTATTTGAAACACAACACAGAAATAGGACAAGAGGCCAGCCAACTACAAACAGTTCTTATCTATAAAGGGCCTTAGCCATGTTGTTAGAAGTTATGGACCAAGTTTTCTCATCCAATCTCTGTCCTATGACTGGAACCAATAAAGACAAGAGGATATGTCAAATGAGAGTGCACGGGAAAGTGCACTGTACACCGTAAGTCACATGCTATTCAAAGTTAACGCAAACATTGTGATAATGTCCTCCTAGAATTATTATTTTTAAATTTTCATTTTTATTTAATACACAAGTAGGTTTCTTGTCACTATTTAAACTATTTTCCCCCTTGCTATCATTCACTTTCATTTGGTCAGGACTCTAAATCTATATAGAGTATACATGCTGGTTCACATGACCAAATTCTTCTATCCTGCCTCAAAAAGCCAAGGCACCCTTGGGCATCCACTCTAGGTTTTAAAGGCACACTGTACAAGCTAGTAAACAAAGATTTGGGCATTTTATACACATAAAACCTATTCCTTTACCATTTACAAATGACATGTATGCAAGCAGCAACTGGATGTGAAACTGAGTACTTTAAAAAGCATGTAGAGATCCCCAAATAAAGGGTGCAATACAAATCACAACACTCAAGAAAACAACAGGGCATGCTTCCTTCAATGTCACTCCCCAAATGAAGCATGTTTAATGTGAAAGTGTAGCCTGGAGGTTCAACTTCTTAAAACCAGAAATTTACAAATCAGACCCTGGTGAGCCCAAATAGATGTCTTTACCTAAAAAGGTGTTCTTAAAGATCCTCATACAATTGTCACCATAAGGAAAGCTCTCAAAAGGTACTCCTGCAAACTCTCCCCATCCTACAGCTTTATTGCGTGGCTACATCTGAAGCAGAGAGAGTGAGCAGGTGTAAGGAGAGAATGCAGGAGCCCTGGTTGTTGTGTGCCCCTGGCTACTCTGGTGTCCACTGTCTTCCCAACACCTTCACACTATTTTGGGGGCCTCAGAGGGAGCTTTTAGGAGCATGTCAGTTGCCCAACTTTAAACATTTTTAAATGCCTGCAGCTCCAGCTAAGGAGGTTTCCTTCTAGGGATTAAGAACCAAACAGCAGATATGCAAGTCAGTAGGCTGGACCACCTCCATCAGAATTATCTGCCCAGTTTGTCTAAAATGCAGATTCTTGGGCTCCCCTCAGCATGACTGAATCCAAATCTCTGGAGATCGGGCCTTGGAATCTGCATTTTGACGAAGACATCTCCACCCACCCAACCCCCATAAGATTCTTATGCACTCTAACATTAAGAACCATTACTACAAGCACTAAAAAAAAAAAAAAAAAATCCTGTTGAATTTAACACAGTCTTATACCTAGCTAAGGAATACAATCATGTCCCGAAGTATACTTTTCTTGTGATATTAGCAAAAAGAATCTGAAGGAACAGCTAATCCAACCCCTTTGTCTTTTGAATAAGGAAAGCAGAGCTCCAAGCTGAGTAACTAACTTGCCAGCTTGGGGCAGAGTCTTTTGGGAGTTCAGGGCCAGGGCCCATGCTAGACCATTGCTTGTTCAGCCGTAACACCCAATGCTTTCCCCACCCCTCCCTGCACTGCATCCACACCCATCCACACCCTCCAGGGCTGTTTTGTTTAAAATGTAGAATAACCTGCCGTGGTGATCTGGAAACTGTTGTTTCTTCCTGACCAATATCCAACCCCTTCTAGAGGAATCAGAATTTTGGTTTACTTCTGTAGAACTACTTACTCCCTTCACCACTGCATGTCACTCAAGGTGATTCCCTCTTCCCTGGCCAAAGAGCAAGCATGTTACTTAACCTACACTGAGCAATGCTAAATCTTAAGTTAAAATGGGGGAAATGTATAAAGTTTCTTCCTTGATCTGGAAGGCAATTTTCTGAAGAGATTGCCCATACATAATTCCTGCCACCCAGGTTCCTACTATTTTTGAGACACATTTTTCCCTTGATGCTGAGAGTTATCCCTTATTCCTTCCACCATTCCTTTAAGTACCCCAAAACTGGTCTTGTTATTTGTATGCCAAAAACTCTACTTCACCCCTATTTCCTTAACCTAAACCTGTAAATGTGCAAGCATTTGATTCAATCTTACAGAACAGAAGTTAGGATTACGTATCTCCTTTTTGGAAAGAGAGGTTGTGAGATTTTGCAGTTGGATGGGTGGGGATGCAGAACTGGAAGCCCACTCTGCATCAATACCACCACTCTGCTCAATCTACAAAGCTCAGTCTTTGCCTTTGATCCCCAAATACCCACCCCCAAACTAAAGGGCTTAAGATTCTACTTGTGCAGCCTGGCTGGGCGTGGCTCAGCGGTTGAGCATCGACCTAGTATCCAGAAGATCATGGTTCGATTCCTGGTCAGGGCACATGCCCAGGTTGAGGGCTTGATCCCCAGCTGGGGGAGTGCAGGAGGCAGACGGTCAATGACTCTCTCATCATTAATGTTTCTATCTCTCTCTCCCTCTCTCCTTTCCTCTCTCTGAAGTCAATAAAGATATATTAAAAAAAAAAAAAAAAAAGATTATATCTGTGCAGTTGAAAATAGAAAGAGCCATGAATCCACAACAGCAAAGTGATCCATATGACCCTCCTAAGTAGCTTACACAATCTCAAGATCCAGTGCCAAGAAGTTATTGGGCTCACCACATCTGCACAAGTAGACAGACTCTCCTCCTTGTCAGTCTGGGTTTTATCTTTAATGTCCTCTCCCCAGGGCAGCACTGTGGTCCCTGACATGCGGTACATCTGCGTGCAATTTCCGCATAATAGGAGCAAAGCTCAGTTATTTTAAAGCTACAAGTGCCATTAAGAGGTCTTTCTGCCAAAACCCATATGGCTCTTTTGTTACAAAGCTATACAAATATTTGTGTTTTCTGTTTGACTTGGCAGCAAGGCAAACTTTCAGACTCTCTACTACTCTTGCTTTGAAATGACTGCTTGTCTCCTGCTGCAGGTTATTTCCTATTTATTGTGATTCTCCAAAACAAGTTCTAATTTTTTTGAGGGGAGTTCCAAAACTCTGTTTAAGGGGTCCATTGTTAGGTCTTTGCTCCAGATAAGTGGTGTACAATGCACTTCAGCATTAAGAGGTAAGCTTTAGAAATGTATTTTAATTTTAAAAATTAACCTACAATAAAATGGATTTTTTGCTCTTCTCTGTTCTATGAATTTTGACATATGTATAGATTCATGTAACTCATATCATAATCAAAAGACAAAACATTTCCGTCACCCTCAAGAAATACCCTCATACAGTCACACCTGTCCCCTACTCTTAGCCCTGGTAAGCAGTGCTCTGGTTTCATCTCTGTAGTTTTGTCTTTTGAGTCCCACATAAACGGAATCACACGGTATATGACATTTTAAATCAGACTCCTTTCACTCAGCCTAACCACTTGAGATTCATCCAATTTGTTGTGTGTATCAGTATTTCCATTTTATTGCCAAATAGTACACCATTGTAAGACTATATCACAGTTTGTTTATCCACTTGCCTGTGCAAGGACTTTGGATTGTTTCCAGTTTGGGGGATATTATGAATGGAGCTGCTACCAATATTTGTATCTAGGTTTTTGTGTGAATATATGGTTTTGATTCTCTAGTAAATACAAAGAAGTGAGATTACAGAGTCATATGGTAATCATCTGGTTTTTTTAATAAGCAATTGATAAACTATTTTCCATAGTGGTTGTATGTTTCATTTTGCACTCGTACTAGTGGTGTATGAGAGTTCCAGGTGATGTACATCATTGTCAGCACTTGGTATTATCCATATTTTTTATTTTAGCCATTCTAATTGTTATGTACTGGTACCTTGTCCTGGTTTTAATTTGCATTTCCTAAAGGCTAATTATGTTGAATACATTTTTATGTGCCTATTTGGCATCCATACATTCTCTTTGAATCAAATCTTTTCCCATTTTTAATTGGATTGATGGTTCCAATTCCTTCAATATGTTGCAAAGGTTATACTTTCTCTTATGACTTGCTTTAGCACTTTGGTCAAAAATCAACTGGCCATATTTATTTAGGTCTATTTCTGCATCCTCTGTTCTGTTTCATTGATCTCTATGTCTATCCCTTTGCCAATAGCACATTGCTTTCTGCTAACCAGGACATGTGATTTCTTCAGCCTTATTCTTCTTTTTCAAAATTGTTTTTCCTATTCTATTTCCTTTGCCTTTCAATATGCCAATCAATCTGTCTATACCTACCTAAGTCCTATGGAAATGTTTACTGGAATTGCATTAAATCTATAGATTGTTTTGAAGATAAATGACACCTGTGCTATGTTGTGTCTTCCAATTCATGGACATGGTATGTCCCTCCATTTAGATTTTAATTTTTAATCAATGTTTTGTAGTTTCCAGTATATAGATCTTCCTACATATGTTTTTATTAAATGTATAGCCAAATACTGTATTTCATTTTGTTGAGCAATCGAAATACAATTGTTTTTTGTCATTTCCGTTTCTAGCTGAACATTGATAATATACAGAAATACAATCATTATCTGAATGTTGACTTTGTATCCTCTGATCTTCCTTTGTTAGTTCTAGGACTTTTTTTGTGTGTTTCTTGGGATTTTTCTATACAGACAATCATGTCATCTGTGAATAGGTACTGCTTTATTTCTTCCTTTCCACTCCCTATGCCTTTTAATTCCTTTTCATGCCTTCTTACATTAGCTAGAACTTTCAGTGCCATGTTAAATAGTGGTGAGAGTGAACCTGGCCTTGTTCCTGAGCTTAAGGGGAAAGCAATCAGTTTTTTCACCATTAAGTATAATTTTAGCTCTAGGCTTTTTTGTTGATGGCCTTTATTAGATTGAAGTTCTCTTCAATACTAGTTTTAGTAGATGCTGACTTTCTTTTAAATGATTTTCTGTCTCAATTGATATGATTGTGTGGTTTTTCTTCTTTAAACTGTTAATAAAGTGGATTATGTCAATTGGTTTTTGGATATTAAACCAGTTTCATATTCTCAGGTGAAAACATAGATTATTGATTTGAAAACTATCTTTTTTTTTAATATAAGCATTTGATGCTATAATTTTCCCCCCAGTACTGCCTTATCTGTATCCCACAAATTTTTATTTTATTATTATTATTATTTTAATGTTCACCTGAAGATATGTTTTTATTGATTTGGGGGAAGAGAGAGAAAAAAATAGGGAGAGAGAAACATCGATATGAGGGAGAAACATCAATCACCCTCCTCCCATATGCGCCCTGACCAAGGATCAAACCTGCAACCTAGGTATATGCCCCAACTGAGAATTGAACCTGCAACCTTTTGAACTGAGCCACCTGGCCAGGGCTGCATCCCACAAATTTTTATGTGTTGTATTTTCATTTTCATTTAGTACAAAATATTTTCTAATTCTCCTTGAAATTTCTCTGCTCCACAGATTATTTGCAAGCATATTGTTTAATTTCCAAGTGTTTAGAGATTTTTCTATTATCTTTCTGTTATCGATTTTTAGTCTAATTCCTTTATGATCAGGGAACATGCTTTGCCTGATTTCAATTCTTTTACATTTTGTTATTTTTGTTTGTTTTCATGACCCAGGATATAGTCTACCTTGAATATTCATGTACTTGCAAAGAAAACACATTCTGTTGATGGTTAGAATGTTCTATAAATGACAATTAGATCCTGTAGAGGGATAGTGTTGTTCCACATCCTTCCTGATTTTCCATCTAATTCTGTTCCTGCCTGTTCTATTAGTTTCTGAGAGAATATTGTCGATGCTTCCAACTATCATTCTGGATTTCTTTATTTCTCCTTCCTGTTCTGTCCATTTTTGTTTCATGTACTTTGAAGCTCTGTTTTTAGGAGCATATACATTTATAATTGTTATGTCTTTTTAGTAAACTGACCCAACATATTTTCAGTTTTCAAAGACTGCAGTACAGTTGAGTTCTCAAAGTTTATGTATACTGTTTAGGGTCAGATCCATGCAAGCTCAGCTCAGGGATGAGCCCAGTGGTTTATACATAACTTTGAGTGTCATTTTCTCTGACTTCACCCTCTCTTTGAAATCCCCGACACTTTCTGGCTTCCCTGGGACTCTCTTCAGTAGTCTGACCAGAAGCTTAAGGCTTTATTTACTTTGTTCTGCCACATATTTCCCATGTCTGTCCTTGTTTCTGGTGGGAGAGAAAGTCAAGCAGTGGGAAGACGGGGGTGTGGGGGGTGTGGGGGGGGAGAAGCAATGGTGTTTTCCCTACTCTCTTGGAACCACTTCCCCGAGTGAGAGGAATGTTTCTCTCTCTCCAAATTTTGGCTCCCAATGGCCACTTAACTACTACTGCTACTGCTACTCTAGGATTGCTTGGGTGCCACAGACTAAGAGAATGGAGAAAAGAAAGGAGAAAAAGAAAACTGGGAAATTTCCTTACACATTCTCTCTCTGATTGTTAGGCAAAGAGAGGACTTCCCTTGGAGTTCTATCTGTGCTCATGTGTATGTCCAGGTTTCAGGCTGTATTGAGTTCAAGCTGGAGGATACTAAACACATCACCACTTTGGTGGTCCTTTAAGTTCTGGTCTTCTTCCCCTGCTGTCTGCTACTATTTACGTTTTCAGAGTCCTCAAATAGCTGTTCCATACATCTTGTCCAGATTTTATAGCTGCATTCAATGGAAAACAGAGTACTTACTCCAAAATGGAAACCAAGAGGGAAACTTTTTAGACGTTTGGATTCCCTGGCTCCTCACCAGATCTACTGGGTGTTAAAGAGGAATTGGAAAGTAGGGGACAAAATACAGATTTTTGGAAAGCACCACAGCAGATGTTGATGCACATCTGCAGTTAAGGGCCATTTCTTAGAATACGGTCAAACAGTTACAGATTACCTGCAGCTGCTCAGATTCTACCCCAAATCACGCTGATAAGGGTTAAAGGTTAAGAAATCTGGATCCTTAACCAGAAACTGCAAACTCAAATGCCTCCATAGGCCATATAAGTAATATAGAGGTTAAGCAGCCAGTTGGACCTAGAGAATGAGGAAGACAGCAGTGAACTAAAGAGTCCATGTCTGTTGGGGGCAGCACCCATTAAGCTCTAAACAACTATTTCTATGGGGAAAGGCAGGCCTAGTGGTGTCAGAAATGTAATTTTTCAATAAAACAGCAACAATCTAGATTTTTATATAAATCCTCCCAATGTTTAAATGTTAGCAAAATAAATCAAAAATAAAACTTCAGGGCATCAGTTTGCTATTTTTGGTCTAGAAAGAAACTGGCAGCATTTCTATAAAGTAATTTGGTTGTATATGTATAATATGTTTGTGTGTATGAAGGGGAGGTGCCCCTTTGAAAAATTAATCTCTGTCTTTGAGATACCTGGAGATGCCCTACGTGTAGCAAAACTATTCGCTGTTTGGAAACTTTGTGGTGCAGCAACATGTGTAAAATATAACACCCTTTGGAAAGAGGCATTCACCACCTTATAGACTGCTGCCCGTGAAATGGACTCCGGGATGTATTACTAAGGACTCCCTTCTCATGAAACTTGTCAAGCTTCCTTTTTCCCACTAACAACATCCTTATCAAAATCTTTTCTTTCAACAAGAACCCAGAGGAAATGAAACATGGGGAAGAAATTAGTAAGTGAGAGAAAAATCTCAAAAATTATAATTAATTTATGTTGTCAATAATTTTTAATTTGCAAGTTACTGAAGTCTCCTTTGATTTTAATTTTAAAGTGATGTGAGCTGATGGGGATAATCAAGTGAAATGTATGCTATAAACATCTAAACATCTTCATATACAAACCACTTCTCATTTACTGTTAATAATAGAAAGTCAGGAGCTAGTTATACATAAATATGACAACGTGTTTTAATTTTAGTGAAGAAATTCATGAATACAGATAAATTGATGCTTAGTTCCAAGCTGATTCACTTGGCTACCAAAAGCATATTGCTATCAAAACACAGAAATGTTAAACATCTGAACATGTCAGGAAATATATTTGAGTGTGCAGCACAGAGGGAAAGGCCTCGGAGTCACATAAGCCTGGACCTGAATTCCAGTCCCTTAACTTACCATAATTTGATCTTGAGCTTTGGTTTCGTCATCCATAAAATGCAAATGTAATAATGAAGGTTTCTAACTCAGCTTTTCTGGTTTGCAAGGAACAAAGTCTCAACTCAAGTTACCTCAAGTAATAGGGTAGGATTTTGTGGGATGAAGTAGTATAGAAGAATACACTTGAAGATGGGAACAAAGATGTTGACCATGAAGCCAGGCCTTAAAAAAAACCCAGGAAACACTAACACCAGGCTCCAAGAACATGTGTTGTTCAGAATCCAGGGAGGGTATGTGACTTGTCGTGTGGCTTGTTAGCACCCAGACCCAGCTATTCCTTCTCCCTGGCTTCCTCACCTTCCTTCCATTGTATATGTATTTTTAACTTTCTATTTCTCATTACTTTGGCTTACCTATCTATAACTTCCACTCACTCATGACCATTATGACCCCACCAGATTCCTTCTATCTACAAGCTTCTGCTTAAGAATTCTTACTGGGTTCTTACATATTCAAATTACTAAGTTCAAGATTTATTAAAAAGAATCTGATAGTGTTAGTAATTCCCTGCTTGTGAAAAGCTCTTTGCTCTATTTCAAAGAATACTATCTGTGAACAGGCCACTACTGAGCGGGTGGTCAATCCTTGGCCTAATCTGCTATGACTCAAATGTATTTAAAAAATCAAATTCATACCACCCTTTGGCATATGAGTAGTAGTAATTCATTTGGGATGTATACTCACCCTCGTTAGGATGCAACATCACAGAGAGATCAAAATTCTGACACCAGGTTTCATACCTTTGTCCAACTAGCGCACAAATTACTTGCAAATAATATTTTGCATAGTAGGCCTAAAAGTATATCCGACCATTGTAAATTCTAAAGCATACCCATATTGGTTTCACTCAATTTCAAATCTGCACTTTGATATTTGCTGTGTTAAACCAGATTGTTTCCTGAGGGACACCTAGGAACTGGTGAAGGTTATATTTTACAGAGGATGGTCCCAGGCATGTGCAGACTTGCTCAGTTAAGTGAATAAAGCATAAAACCGCAACACTCTACCTTTCCCCTTCTTTTGGCTCTGAGCCCTCAATAAGCAGAAGGATGGAAGAAACCAAACCAACATCTTTCCCAGCCTCTTCATTTTATTTATGTATTTGTTTTTACATGGGTCAGTGATCAAAACGTGGCTTTTAAATGAAAGATCATTATCACATGAGTGCTGTATCTGACTTGGGACTGGATTAAAACCAAATCTGTTCAATGACCAGCAAGTCAAATGTGACCTGTCCAAGTACTGAAGAGCATTTAAGAGCACACACAAACACAGTCACCAAACGGATTTGAACTGGACAAAATAAACAAAATCTGGCCTACATGGGAGTTTGTTCAGCAGTGTCTCCCCTCTTTCACAAAGCTCTGGAAGAAAAATTCACAGCTTGAATGTCCCAAAAGAATCTTCCAGGGGGGTTAATGGATCTGTTTACTAATCAAAGCTAAATCAGAAGGAACTTAAATAAGCTTTGATTTCGCCAGTCTTTTTAAAGAGCAGATATTCATATGGGTTTGGAACAGCCTTAAATTATTCTCTGAATTTGAGCAACATCAATTTGCTATGTAAAGATGCATGAGCCATTGAACTCAGAGGTCACTGTCTGCTCCACTTCCCTCATTCCACAGAGAGGAAGCCAGCATGGAGACGAAGAAGAGAAGTACCCAAAGTACACTAGAGAGCAGCGGGTCACATTAGGACCCATGCCTTCTGGTGCAAAATTCCCCCTTCGGAGAGGGGTGTTAATTCTGCCGTAGCAATTACAATTTTGAAAGCACACTCTTTTTGACCTAGAAATTACATTCTTAGGAATCAATAGTATGGAAATACTAGTATAAGAGTGCGAAAATAATATATACTAGGATATTCACCGCATCATTGTTTGTAGAGTGAAAAACTGGAAGTAACCTACATGTCCAACAATAGGGGAATATTGAGTACTAGAGCTCATCACTGTGCAATGGAATAAAAGAGCTGTCAAAAAGAATACTATATATTTAAATGTTCTGACATGGATATTCATGACAAACTGTAAAGTGAAAAACGGCAACTTTCAGGTCAAAAACCAAGTATGACCTCATTTTTTTGTTTGTTAAAATAACAAATTAAAACTCTGGGTGTGTGTGTGTGTGTGTGTGTGTGTGTGTGTGTGTGTGTGTGTGTGTGTGATATGAGGGGGTGGGATTTTTTAAAACAAAAAAATATATAGCAAAAAGACCTCCACAGGAATAATAAAATAACTCATGCAGGATTATTACATGAGGCATACTGCGTGCAAGAAAGACTCGTGGGCTGCAAACAGCTTTCACGTGATCAGCAGGGATTGGATGGGGGAGGCTTTGGCACCGCTTTGACCTCCAGCAGCCACCACTCCTCCAGTCTTTGATGTGGAAAAGGTCGTTCTCTTCATCTCACATCGAGGGCTATTCAAACCCAAGTTTCCTTTTCTCCAGCACTCCTCTCCCACCCAGCTGCCTCCTTCAGCTATTCTTAGAGGGAAATTCTGAAAAACCAGCGCGCAGAGTCCTGGAAAATGCGCCCTCCTTATGGAGTAGATGGAAGAGACTCAGACTCTTAATAGTGCCCTGTGCCTCTATCTCTGTTATAATTCTAAAGGAATACTGTAAACGTTATTCTCTGAGGTTTCTCCAGGCACACATTCCACTGCCATGGGCTTGAGAATTATGGACAGGTTGCCTCTTTTGGAAAGCTTGACCTAAGCTAAGTAAAGCAAGAGCTTTAATAGCTACATTAAATCCTTGTGTTCTTTTTATAAAATGCTTTTGAGACAGAGACAGATTTATTACTTCAGTATTCCTAGCCACACGCTGAAACCTGGCGTCTGCATCCCAATAAAGATAATTTTGTCTGTGCCTGCTTAGTGTCTCCTCTTTGCTCGGCCTCTAAAGAAATTTTTTATCTTCCAACTTAATTGCTGAGTTTCTGATACAGAATTGGGAGAACGGGAAGAAAGAGGTTGGAATGGAAAGACAGCCTCCAAGAGGTGAAATAAGAGTGGAGAGCAGCGGGGAGTGGTGTTAAAGAGAAAGCAGAGAAGAAGGGCTCCGGTGGGCTCCAGCAGTGAGGAAATGGGAGAGTAGCACAGAGATGCTGAGACAAGGCGCCCAGCATCTGCACTTAGATTCCCTAACATGTATCCTGAGAACTGCAAGCAAAATTTAGAACCTCTTTTCATTGGCCTCTGGTTGTTTCTTTGAATGTCACAGTGCCCTGAGGCTTGGTCACAGAGGCCAGAATGATGACAAATACCTCATGGTTCAATTTCAAAGCTGTAGAAAAGTCAAAAGGATACTGTACTTCCAAAAGCATTAATTTTTGAGAGCCATTTCAAGAATGTACGCTTAGTTTTCAGAGTGTTTCTGTATTTCAAGTAATACATCCAAGATAACAGAAGTTTTTCATTTGAGATTCCCTTTCAAATAAAGCCCAAAGGTGTCAAGAAAATAAAGCAAATAATAACCAACTTCAGATACCCAGATACCGTTCTTCCTCTGAGCAACGCAAACGCTGACTCACATTCTGATCACTGGCATTCAATTCTCTGGAACAGGATTGTGAGGTTCAAGTTCATATCAGCTGTTGCTCAAAGGATGAATGTGGAAGACAGGATAAAAAGAAATGTCTTAAATGGGAACAAAATAGGTTATCTCTCAAAAAGATTTCTGAACAGTGACAGCTGTTAAACTCTGGGATAAAGGCCTGAGAAAAGTAAGGCCTATTCTTCTTCAGATGTTGGGACAAATGAAAGGAATGCTCTTCCATCCAATAAAAATTGTGTACATGGGAAAATTTTTCACTGTGTAGTATACAGTTTCATTCCAAAACATACTTGTTTCATTTAACTTCCAAAAACACTGACAAAAAACAGGCTGAGTTTTGTCTTTTGTGGGACATAAAAGCAGCAAACACTTCTTGAAGGGATAGTATTAATTGGAAGTTTGGATTAACTCTTTGATATGTTTCTGTTTCATGAACTTGGTGTTAGTAGTAAGCACAGTTAAGTGTCACTCTACTGCTTTAGTATCTGGATTGATTTTTTTATTGGTTGATTGGTTATTGGTTAGTTTCTTGGTTGGTTGGTTGGTTGATTGATTATTTTTAACATTTGATTGCATTTAATGCTCTAGAAATAAGGACAAAAGTAAACTTCCCACAGTAGGCATGCGTTTAGTTTCATTAGCGCTTCATCCCGTATCGGAGACAGATAATCGGTATTTTTTGAGATCCTTAAGGGTATAATGGTAACTAACGCACACTGAAAGCTTACTATGTTCTAGGAACTGCTCTGAATGCTTTAGAGTATGACTTCATATAATACTTCTAACAAGACTAGTATAATCCTTATAATAGTACAATTACAAGAGCAGGAGCTAAAGTATTCTATCCATATACCTTGAACCACTGGAAGAATCTAAATCAAGATAATTTTCATCTTCATTTTACAGATGAGGAAAGCAAAAGACAGAAAGGCTGGATTTGTCCAAGTTCACCCAACTAGCAAGCAACAGAGCTGGCATTTGAACCCAACACTTCATCATTGATACCACCTCCCCAGTTATGTGGCTAGGATTTTACATGAGAAATCTGAGCTACGGAGAGTATTCTAAAACAACAAACAAACAAACAAAAACCCCCCAAATACTCATAGAAATTCCTTAGGTTTCATTGGATGCATGTGCATATGAGACTGCAGAATGTGAAATGTAGAGAGAGCAACTTCCAGGGGAAACTGGGTCTCCTGCAGCTGCTTTGAATTAACATTGAAAGCCAACGTTAAGAACTGAGAAGCACAGAGCAGAGTTTCCTTTAGCAGGCACTCCAGGCACTCCTGGAAATCCTGATTCCTAGCAGAATCACAAGCTCCAGATATATATTTCCATACTCCTGACAGGTTATTAGCTTGCAGCTGAAACACAAGACATGATCTTGGCTCAAGGGAAACAGGAATTAGCATGCCTGCCTGAAAGCCAGTCAAGAGAGACAAAAATAAAAATAAAAAAATACACTTTTGAAATAGGAGCTGAAATTTAAAAAGTTCAAAAGAATTTGCTCATTAGTGTAAATTTGAGGTAATAAAACCATCTATGGGTATACAAAAATAAATCAAACACCTACCAAACCTCTATATGCGTACTTATGAAATTGCAACCAATATCCTATGCAATACAACTGTGCTAGATCCATCTCCTAGATGACTTTTCAAACTTGCAGGTGGTTAATACTATGAAAAACAGAAAATCTTCTTTGTCCCAGAGATGATTATTGGTTAAGTGGTAATCTTGGGCAGATTTCTGGTCAAATTAGAACAATTAATAAATATTACTAAATTGAGTTTCATCTATTTGTAAGTTCAAGTGCATTTACTTTTACAAACAGTACAGATGATTCTACCACAATGCATACAAAAGAAGTGTATAATTTTTAGCCAAATTTGGGGAGCTCTTTAACAGAGCATTGTAAAAGGAAAGCTATAATATTCTAACATATAAAGAATTCCAAGTCATTAGTGCAATGTCCAACATAAAACAATCTGAGGTGTGAAGAACTTGTCAGAGTTCTCTGAAGGTTTCCACAGAAAACAACAGTAATTAGGATTCTGGAGCAGAGTTGCCCTCTTTGACTCTCTATGCCCTCAGAGTTCAAGCTAAGCCAACACTACAACAGGCTCAAGAGTAAGATCCAATATTGGCTTTCAGCCAGCTTTCAAAAAATTATGTAGACTCCCAAGGAATAGGTTGAAGAACAACCCAGAGTCTGAGGCCAAAAAAAAAAACACTATTCAGTGCTATTTGCTCAATTTCTGCTCCCCTTATCAAAGTTTTTCAGCAATTGGCAAGTAGGATACATATAATGCTTAGACACGGATTTATTCATGCACAAGTCAAAAGCTCAGAACTCTGATGTTTCCGGAATTGGCCAGAGGCCCCCAGTACCCATGCCCACAGCAGACGGCCTTATGATGCACGGATAGGATCTAACAGGGATTTTCTGCTCTAGAGGGGATTTGGAAACCCTCCCTACCCCTGCTGTCTCAAGGAACTGTTTTCACATCCTGGCTCTTACAACCCAGTCTAGAGTTCTTTGACACAGGATATGTTTATCAAACAACAGACAAGGGCCCCTTCTGTCATCTCAACCTCTGTAACAAGATCTTGGTTACAGAATGACAGATATTAGAGAGTAGATGATTAAAATATTTGACCAGAGCAAGGGCCTTCCTGAAATCACATTACATCGGTCAGGCTAGCTCCACCTTTTAACCCCATTTCAAGGAATTCAGAGTCTGATGGCCAAAGTCTCCCACTCCCACTGGGGACTCTGCTCTTCGGGAGATGAGGCCACCTGTGCTATATTTGCCTCTCTATCTCCAGTTTCTAGCATCGGTTTCTTGCTTGACATTTTTAATAACTCTTTGATAAATGAATGTTTAGGCAAGTCAGGTGACTGTAAGGAGCCTGTCCGGTATTAGCCATCTGCTCAGTTTATTTTCATTAAACAATCGCTCATTGAGATCTCTGACGGGCCAGGCCACGCGAGGTTGCAAAGCTGATTCAGACGCAGTGCTGCCCTGGAGGACCCTGAAGCCTCGGGGGAGGCCTCATAGTCAAGTGGTTTTGATAGAGCCTAAAGCTGGAAATATGGCCACCAAATGTACATTCTGAATCTTGCGGCTGCTTTCAAGAGGACATTGAAGCATTCTGTGGCATTCTAGGAAAGTTACCAAAGGGAGGGGGGTTTGGATGAAGGAAAAACCTCAAAAGACAAGCTAGATAAAAAAAAATGTTCATTCACTTTGACTCCATAATCTCTCCTCTGGAACTGGTCCCAGAGAAACTGGTCCAAAAACAAAGCCTAAATGTACAAAGATGTTTTTCGCTGTATGATTACAATAGGGAACAACTGTAAACCATTTAAATGTCCATCAACAGGGGGAAAGCTAGTAAATTACAGCACAACCATAATGTGAGATGGTAAAAGTAGAACACAGATTTGGTAAGGCACTGTGATTGGAACCATATATACATGAACAAAGACCTGAAAGGAGGTAAAAATAATCATATGTATGCGTAAGGAACCTGAAGGTTAAAAGTTTTTTTTACATATTCTCTTACTGAATATTTAGAATAACCCTGGGAAATAAGTAGTATGATAGTGAATCACTTTTTTTTTTTAGCATATGAGGAATGGAGATTCAGGAGGATGTGTAACTTGTCCAAGGTGAGGGCAGAAAACTTAAACACAAGAAAGACATCTAATCTCAAACCCAGTCTTTTCATTATACTACTCTGCTTCTGGAGATCAAAATAGTTGCTGGGCTAGCGTAGGTGAAACTTTGTCAGATTTTAATCATCGACATATTTCTTTACATGATTTAAAATGCTTTCAGTAATACATTTAATTTTTAAAATATAGCTAGAGTAGCATAGAGGGGCTTCACACACCAAATAAAAACAGAAATAAAGTTTGCCGAGAACAAGAAAGTGTTTCTTTTTCATCTAAAGCTGAAAATAAGGATTATGTGAATCCTACTCTGCTTTCAATACAAATTCATTCTGATCCCAGTTGTGGAAAGCCACTATGGGCATCCCTTGTCACTTTTTATGTCCAGGGTTGACTGACAATGAAAGTTAAAACTTTGCTTTAATTTACCAATCAATAAAAATTGATAAGGTGTTATCATACTGTTTGACCAATGAAAACAACTGCTTCAACATGGGTCCCCTCCCAATACCAAGCAGAAAATCATTTAATCCAAGTGTCTAGCACTGAGCTATTCTGAATTACAGATATTTCTGGAATTTAGGTATCTTAACTCCATAATAGGACAGTGCTTCAGATAGGATCTGATCCAACCTCAGCATCCACTGAGAGTGCTCTTCTTTCAAGATACATAAACAGTTAAACGCCCCACAACTTCCTGTTCCCAGCAGCAGTACCTTCGAATCTTCATTGCTCTGCCCCTCACCTCTTTCTCCCCCCTTCATATGGATGGACTGTTAGGATGTCATCAGCCAGATGGGACACTTTCACATCGAGCCTTGCCTGCCATCTTTTGAAAACAATTCAGCTATTTGGATGTTTCTCTCATGCCGTCAGGGGAGTTGCCTCCCTTGCCTTCCCCCTGCTCCCCTTTTTCTCACTGCTATGGAAGTTTTGATAACTCCACCTTGTTCCTGAACTTGTCCTTTTGCCTGCCAACTGGCATAAAATAAAGATGAGGTGACCTAGACTTACAGAGACACAGAAAAATCCTCAAAAGATCTCCCATTGTAATGTTTGAATTATTTGTTTATTCGGAATAAGAAATTTCATTCTGTTAACGAACAGCAAATGACTAGCTAGAGAATTACCTCAGCTTTGCCTTGCTAGAAATGTGTTTAATCACATAAATACACTAGCTCCCGATAAAGAAGGAAGAAGGCCCCTTTTAGACATCAGATTCAGGCCCGAGTAGGGAGGGCACCTTGAAATCACAGAGTCACATTTTGGAAGGGATCTTTAAAATCAAATACTTCAAACTCCCAATATAAAATCCCTCCATGACAATGGGGCCAACTAGCTTCCGTAGGTTTCAGAACATCCATTTCAAGGGTGTCCATGTAATTCCTTTGCAGAGCAGAATTAATAGTGGCAGTTTCTCTTATACTGAGTCAAATTTTGTCTCTTCCTGAAACTTCTACCAGCACCTGCCCTCTGATTAAATACAGAATAAACCCATTGCTTTTCCACTTGGTGGCTTAGGTTACGATTTCTCCCAAGTCATCCCCAAGGAACCCTAGTGCTCTAAGAGATGTTAATAGATGTCCCTGGGCTGAGGGTTCTTTGCTCATATAAGCTTGGGACAGATGGCATTCTGGAGCCCTCCACAGGAGAATCACAGCAACCTGTTAAAGGCTGTACAAACTCTTTCTTTTTTAATTCTACCTTTATTGAACACTTTTTCAAACTTGCATTGTTTATGGAACCCTTCTGCCTTATTTTGGAACACCCATGAGCATTACTCATGAGAAATGTTTGTTCTGAGAAACACTTTGTGAGAACTGAAAAGCTGAACCGTTTCTATGCTAAACATCTCCGGGTTTGTCAACAGCTCCTCTTAAAAAAATTCTCAGGCTCGGCAGCGCCCTTGCTGGCCACGAGGTCATGGTGCCTGAGGAATGGGTGTGGGAAGCGAGGAGTGAGAAGAGGCATTTTACCCTTTTAAATTCGGATTACTTTGTGCTCTTTCATATTTTTGCCTTTGCAGAATGCTTTTCTCCTATTACTTATATTCCCATTAGTTCCTATTAGTGTGCTAATTTTATTTTCTTTAATTGTCTCATCTATGTTTACCAATCTTGAGGATCAGTTGTGCTAACAAGAGGAAGGAGGTAGGGGCTTTAGCCCCACCCCATAACCTCCTTCAATCGCTCCCAATAATTTAAACATCAACAAAAACTGAGTCCTTGCGAACCAAATGGAGTTTTAAGAGAATTCCTCTAGACCTCTTCTGAAAAGATTATGATGCAGATAACCCCCTTATACAGACATTTTGGAGCCAATTAATGTTATTAACTATCTTGTCAAGTCATCAAATCATTCTTTTGTTGGGGATTTTTCCTCATACTCACTCTGTCAAAAGTTAGGAGAACTGCAGTAAGTTCTTTCACTACTACAAAGTTTCTAAAAAAATTTTACTTCACACTTAAGAATAATTTCTTTATATACATTGATTGATATGTTATTTGATAGATATTCATGAGAGTTATATTTTTTTCTCTCTCCCCCCCTCTCCCTTCCTCTCTCTGAAATCAATAAAGATATATATTTTTAAAAACAATAAAAATGTCCTCAGTGCTTTATTTAACATTTTCTGTCCTTGATTTTTTTCTTTCCTTCTTTTTTTTTTTTTCTCATAACTTTTATATATCTTTACTAACTTGTTAATTTTAACCATTAAACTCCATTCTGAGAACCTTTGTTTTTCCAAAATATTTTAATTCGTTTTACATATGTAACCTAAATATGGGCACAAACCAGGGATATCCTTCTGTCATCCTGCTCTGTACTTCTTGCACTTTAAATATGTCCTCACTAATTCTGTTACTGCTCTAAGGACTCAATTTTATTGCTTTTATTTTCTTTAGTGATTTGGCAGGAGTACCTCCCAGACTTAATTCTATTTGTGGTCTATTTATTCAACACATATTTGTTGAGTACTTATAATATGCAGGTACTGGACAATCTGCTTTAGACTTCAAAATATTTTTAATCAGAGTGCAATGTTTTAAAATAAGGTTAGGAGTAATTTTACTTACACATTGATACTTTAAAAGCTTGGTGTTTTAATCATTTCATCAACAACCTTTTATTGCTCATTTCCATTCTTAATATAGATAATGTAAGCTAAGTTACAACGTATCACTTGACTCTTATACTTGTTCTGAACCTCAGCACAGATGTTTTTAAGCCTTTCCACAGATGTAACTGAAATGTTAAGATCTAAGGGACAAAAACGCAAATGTAGGACTGTCTAACTTTCTAAGATCCAAAGAATTCTCAACATGCCGTTTCAACTGTCTTTTGGAATTGGAAAGCCCATTAATCACCTAGTACAACACAGTCATTTAAGATCATTCCTGATTCCTCCATGATTAAGAACTTGGGGAGTTCCATTCCATTCTTCACTCTATAAAGACAGACAATGACTTGAATAAGATAACACATAAGTAGAATTCAGAATTAATCCCATGTAAATACAATATTAGTGGACACAGATTTAGATGAGTCTCCCTCAGTATTGTTTCTGTAAAAGTGAACTTGCATTTAGATTTCACTCATGTTTATTGCATGACGATAATGGTCTTACCCCATCTTACAGGTCTGAGCTGGGCCGGGCGCACTCGGGCACTACAAAACATCTGCTCAGTTGCTCTAAGTCATGTAAAAGGGCTTTAGGGAGAAAAGTTTTTGTGAGCTAAACTTTTTTAAAAAATCTGCTCCAGAATATTAGACCCCAGACTTTGCTACACTGCTTTATTTTAATTAAGTCTTCAAATAGATTCAGGGTACACTCAAAACATGGTCACCCTGTTTTAAAATGGGGTGACCAAATTTACAGACTAATAAATTTGCTAAAAATTCCTTAAAATTCTTCCTTCTCCACAAATTGCTGGTACCCACGTCCTAATCTAATATCTATCTATGAAGCAAACTTCTTGTATTGGTGGGGGTTCAGTCAGGAAAGCAGAATCAACTCTAAGCATTTCAAACAGAAAGAACTGAACGTGAATAATCAGTTACCAGGAGATGGAGAAATAAGCAGCCAAACAGAAAGTGAGACCCCCCAGAGATCAGCAACATCAGGAACCGGCCACAGCCTCCAGAGTTGCAGGGACAAGAGGAGCCCAGATGCTGAAGCCATCTAACAGGAACTAGCTCTTCAACTCTGGGTGAGTGAGGAAGCTGGCAGTTGGAGGCACCCAGGGAATGTAGCTCCCTGAGATACAGGGCAGAGCAGGGGAAGGGCGGGGATGGATCAGAATGCAAAAGTGAAAAGGGCCAGAACACATCTAACCTCACACTGTGTTAACTCATGGACACAGGCACCCACATGTGCACATGCATGTGGACACACACACAAACATACACACACACATGCAAGCACACAGAGCACATTACTGATTCATCTATCTTTCCTCCACCTTGCCTTCCAGAGAAGAAACCATCCTTAGGCAAAGTATGAATCTCAAGTTAATAGTGTTTCTTTCAAAGCCCCCAGGATCATCATAACACCTTATACTTCTGTATCACTTCACTGTTTCAAAGCACATTCAAAATCATCCATGCATTTTTTAATTGAGGTATATGACATGGATTTTTATTCTAGTTTTCACAACCACCAAGGGGCAATTCATGAATTAACACCCTCATTTGACAAACAAAAAACTCTGAGAGATTAAGGTATCTAACTACTGCACTGCAGAATCAGGTCCAAAGTCCTAGATTCTTCAGGCACCAAGGCAAGACTCTTCAATGTTCTGCCTACTGATAAATGCCAGAGGTTGGGGTATGCAGAGTGAGGTCTCTAGGCTCTCAGTCACCACATCTGGCCATAAACTAATAAACGAGGCTCAGCTAAATCACAGGCAATGGTCAACCTCTCTTAATCAACTTTATGCTTCTAGTTACTCATTTAAGAAAAATTCATCATGGCAATCATTTTTATAGTGCAGGACAGCTTACAAACTGCCTCCCTATCTCCCCATTTGATCTAACAGGATTCCTGAAATGCATCATGGTAACTACCTCTTATCCAACTTGCATGCATTGTGAGTGAAAAAGCGCAGGGTCAGTGGGGCCATGTTTTTACTCCTCATAGATAAGATACATCTTATTAGTCTACTGCATGAACTCAAAGGGCTCTGCTTCTTTCATTTGTACTCAAGATCACAACTAGAGGACTTTCTTCAGATGTGGCCTATTTCTGACTGTTTTCCTGACCCACAAACATCACAGACAACAAAGCAGCTTTGACTGTCTTTTTGCAACAGTCTGAGGTTTGCCAGTGGAAGTAACACAACTCCAGGGTCCTCGGAGTTCCCGAGTGAGGGCTGGGCTGTGGGGGCTCCAGTGCAGCAGGAATGGCTGATCCCATTCAATAGCTGGGATTCCTCTGGGTGTACATTTGCATAAAGGGCCTGATGGAAACTTGATTCTGTCTCCATGCAGTGACAGCTCAAACACTGGGTCAAGGCACTTTCCGAGCCTTTGGCAACTGTCCTTAGGCGGGACTGCAGATCAAAGGCAGCCACACCATTGGGTGTGGAGCATCACGGCCCCACTGGCATCTGATTGTAACAGTCCCTGGGCAGCAGGAGCTCTCAGCAGAACAGAGAGGATTTCTCTACACGTTAGACCCCAACAGGATTCTCACGGGAGGGGAAAGGGCCATCTCAAAACAGACATAAAGTCTCCCCTAGTTGTGACACTGAAAACTCTCTCATTTCTACCATGAAAATGTTCTGTTTGGGCTCTGAGAATATGCAGAGGGCGAGCTTTCATAGGGCAACTGGCATTTCCAGATTGGGAGCATTTAAATGCTAAGTCAAAGCAGAAACAGATGAGATTCCCAGGAAATGCTTCTAAGCAAAGCCGAGTGTAGGAGGGAGAAGGTGCACTGCAGAAAGAAGAGCTGTGGGAGACCCCGCCCCACCCTGCCAGTCCTGTTTCCTCCCCCAGCTTCCACCTGAGCTTCAAATGCCCAGCTGCACTGGAAGCAATACCCACTCTGGCTGAGGCCAAATCCCCCCAGGAGTATGTCCACCCACATCAACTCCTCCCGACCAGGGTGCCCTTCTCCTTCCAGACGCCCAGCTACTGGTGGAAATGCAGGAGAGCTGGTGTCTGGGAGCTAATCATTAAATCTATTTGTGTTTTGCTGCTCTATGCATAAAATGTCCAAGTGATGGATACTCCATATATTTGCTGAAAATTACCAGCAGTTAAGGAGCTTTACAACTTAAAAAACCTACACAAAACTCAATATATCATCTTCTATTCATCTTCTCTCTCAGACACATCACAGTGCTTGTATCTCCCTCCTAATTGAAAAATAATAAGGCCCTGGCCGATATGCTCAGTGGTTAGAGCATCAGCCGGCAGACTGAAGGGGCCGGGATTCGATTCCGGCCAAGGGCACGTACCTCGGTTGCAGGCTCGATCCCTGGCCCCAGTTAGGGTGCATGTGGGAGGCAACCGGTCAGTGTGTCTCTCTCACATCGATGTTTCTCTCTCTCCCTTCCACTCTCTGAAAAGCAATGGAAAAAAATATCCTCAGGTGAGGATTAAAATAATAACAAGCTATGGAATTGAGAGCAATTGTGTTATATTAAATCAAATTTATTTCATGAGATTTCTTTAATCGGATTTTCTGTTAAAACCCCAAAGCAGAAATTGATTCCTACATGTACATGGGCGTGGGGGCACCTGGTAAAGCAGCGAGTAAAAGTTACAGTTGCTGGCAAACAGGCCACCTGATCCTTGCCTCATTCTCTTTCCAATCGATGCCAAAGTCGGCACCAAAGCTCACATAAGCCTGCTTCCTCGCACGGTATCAGTTTTCCTCTGAACTTCATCTCCCAGCACCTCCTTCCTCCCCCCAACTCTGACATTCAAACCAGCAGGCTGTGGGCTGGGGGGTGATGGGGGGGTTCAGGCGGACACCCTGGCAGGAGGGGTCCTGAAGGAAAGGGGGAGAGGAACCGACAAGGCTGCTGGCCATGCCCGCTCCCCCTGCAGCCAGCTGATAGAACAGGCTCCCTGGGCCCAGACAGGATTAAGAGAGGTGCCAGCGAGGGCACGGGGCCCCCAGAGCAGGCGGGCGAGAGCGGTGAACCCTCCTGACAAAGAGCAGAGGCAAGGTGAGAAAAACAGAAGCAGCCTGCAGTGGTAAGGGCTGGGCCAGGCTTGCTTCTTTCTTGAACACAAAGCATCCTTTTTCCTGTCGCCCCTTCAGTGTAGGACAAGCTATCAGTGACAGGGTCAGGTTTCCAAAGCGCTTGTCTCTCACACCCTCAATGCTACAGGATGTTAACGAAAAGGTCTGCGAGCTAAAAATAATACCACTTGTCTGTAAAGCTGAGCACAGGGGCAGAGTGGATCAGGGCCCAGGATGCTTTTGTCTGACGAAGCCAAAGCAGAGTGGGAGGTAACAGAAACCCAAGGTGCAGATGCTCTGGGGACTCCTTCCTCTGAGCTCTCAGAGATAAATAAGAAAGCATCCTAGCTGGTTTGCCCAGTGAAATGGGGGATGACCTCTGCTGTTCAAAGAAGCTTCAAGTGCCTTTGGTCAAACCCAACAAACAAAACATGAGCTCCTGCAAGCAGCTCCAGGGATGTGACAGAGAGGCACAGAGTGGAGAGAAAGGTCCTCAGTGACCCTGGAAGAATGGCCCTGGCTCTTGTCAGGACAAAAACAGAGCAAAAAGGAGAGATGGAAGGCAGGAGAATTAACTTCCCCGCTCCCTCGTGGTATCAGAGAGGGCTCTGGCAACTGTGTGTCTCAAGAGAAGTGAAAGCCAGGCCGGGAACAGTTACTGCAGAGGTTTCCATAACTCAGAAAGTGAAATTCAAGTAACCCAAGAAGCCAGGGGCAGGGGAAAGACATGGTCCAAATGAGGCAGAGCTAAGAGGCTTTTCCTGGCCTCCTCCAAGGTCTAGCACATGCCATCAAATCCTGGAAACAACAGAGAAGAGAAATCTTTCATGACAGCCAGGAAAAGGGGGAAGCCTCAAGTAAACAGGCAGAAGGAAAGCGGTGTTGACCCAGAATGTGCTGTATGTGCTACAGCGCCTTCCTGCTTGATTAGGTGTATAAGGGACCCTTTCTGGCATTAATGTCACTTCTTACTACAACTCTGTGTACAAAACTGCCTGTCCTGCATTTTTTAATATTCCCGTGAATGATGGCAATGAGAGGATGTCCAATTCAATGTTCTAGGAAACGGATCATCCAGGGCACTCGATCAAAATTTTCCACAGATGGAGACACAGCACAGACATTTCCCTCTTCCCCAGGGCCCAGGAGAGCACACTCCCTGGTTCTCTGCCTCTCGAGGCTTCTTCCCAAAGGCCCCCAGGGTTGGCAGGGACCTAGGGGTGCGTGAAGAGCTTCATAGATCTCACCGCATGTACTTCTCAGCAGGAGTAGTGTGAAAGCTAAAAGCATAACCCACTGTCAGTGAAGGGATCTCCAAATACAGTTCTGTCACTATGTCTCACCACTTTTTAATTTTAATTTTTTGCCAACAAAACCCTACTTCATGAGACCTATTTAAAAGCTGTACCTACTTCATCCAGCTTTGCTGCAGACAGTAGAAAGATACCCAGCTGGAGTGTATCCCTCAAGAGGGTGGTTATCTTATCAGGATGGAGAAATTAGCAAAAGGATGGTGAACTCATTAAACTTGAGCTGGCCCGGTCCTCACACCTCCCCTTGGTATTTGATCACGGCTTCCCAGCCAACCTGTTGAACACCATGAGGAAAGAAAACCTGTCAACATTCAGAGCCGAGGAGGAAATAGTGTTTTTGAGATAACATTCCTTTTGTGGCTGATGTATACTTAGCTTTATCAAGTGTCTTTCCTCAACAGAGTTGCATAGCAATAGATTTCACAAAATAACAAAATCACACATAATCACGAAAGCTAAAAACACTCCCTTTGAGATTTCCTGCTTAGAGAGGCCTGAGATAAGGCCCTAGAGCTGGGTGCATTTCTGAGTTATCCCACTGTAGTTGTGTCAAGTTTCTCCACATGCCTTAATTTTCTCATTGCCTACTTGCCTATGCCAGACCCAAATAATTAGATTTGAATCCTTAGGAAAAATTGCTGGGGCTTTAAAATATATCAACACCAAAATGAGAAGAAAGAGACTAAACACATCTGATGTCTTAATTTGGGTTCCCCAGGAACAGATCTGAATTGGGAAACAAGAATTCAAGTGCACATAGGTGGTCTGTGGGGAGAGGAGGTTCCGTGGAGAGAGCATAGGTGGGGAGGAGGAAGTGAGCCGAGGAAGAGAAGGAAGCTAATGAAGGTGGTTCTCAAGCCAGTAACCACGACAGTCGACTGAAACCTACTCCTGCATGGACACTCTGGGTCCTGTGAAAACACGCGCCTCAGGATCCTGCTGCGGGGAAGGGAGCTAGGGTTTTCACTCACCAGGCTCTCTGCAGGAATCCCAACAGAGTAATCTAGCACTCCTTGTGTGGACCCCCTCGGACTCAAGGCACTACACCTAATACTGAATTTTCCCTTACTATGTCAGGTGGGTTTTTTGTTTTGTTTTAATTTATTTTATTGTTGAAAGTATTACAGGTGTCCCCCATTTCTCCCCTTTACTATGTCAGGTTTTTGTTTGTTGCTGTCTTGTATGTGTGGATGGCAGGAAGTCATTGGCTAACCAATAACAGAACATTTGTGAAAGTCATTACTCAGATCCTACGTCTCCCCATAAGCATGCATAGCATTGTCTGGATGTTTCTGTCTTCCACACCACCAAATTCACATGTTGAAATCCCGATGTCCAATGTGAAGGTATTAGGAAATGAGGTCTTTGGGTGGAGCCCCCATGAATGGGATTAGTGTTCTTTTAAAAGGACCCCAGGGAGCTCCCTAGCCCCTCCCACCAGGTGAGGCTACTATGAGAAGTCTGAGACCTGGAAGACAGCTGTCAACTGACCATGCTGGTACCCTGATCTCAGACTTCCAAATCTGTGAAAAATAAATTTCTGTTGTTTGTCAGCTACCCAATCTGCAGTACTATGTTATATCAGCCAGAACAGACTAAGCCAGCCAGCTTTTTTTAAGCCTCAACAATACTTATTCTGGAATAGTTGCTAGGTACTGGAAAACACAATTTTTATTATTTTTTTTAATATTTTAAATATATATATATATATCTTTATTGATTTCAGAGAGAGGAAGGGAGAGGGAGAGAGAGAGATAGAAACATCAATGATGGGAGAGTCATTGATTGGCTACAGCCCACAACCCGGGCATGTGCCCTGACCAGGAATCGAACCTCGATCTCCTGGATCCTAGGTGATCCAGGAGCCATGCCCATCTGAGCCACAATTTTTTTTTAAAAGAGGATGACATTTATTCAATTAAGTTTAACTTAACAAAATTGCATCTATGTATTTACATATACTCTGTCTAAAATACTATTTAGAGCATGATTTATAGATAGATGATAGATGATGATAGATGATAGATAGATAGATAGAGATAGAGAGATAGAGAGATAGAGAGATAGAGAGATAGAGAGATAGAGAGATAGAGAGATAGAGAGATAGAGAGATAGAGAGATAGAGAGATAGAGAGATAGAGAGATAGATAGATAGATAGATAGATAGATAGATAGATAGATAGATAGATAGATAGATAGATAGATAGATAGATATTTGGAAAAAACAACAACCACATTCCCTGCCTTAACAAATGTATGATCAAGAGTTGAGGCAGAGATTGGCCAGCATGACTTAGCGGTTGAACATTGATCTATGATCCAGGATATCGAGGTTTGATTCCTGATCTGGGCACATGCCTAGGTTGCAGGCTCGATCCCCAGTCGGGGGCGTGCAGGAGGCGCTGATTAATGACTCTCTCATCATTGATGTTTCTATCTCTCTCTCCCTCTCCTTTACTCTCTCTGAAATCAATAAAGACATATTTAAAAAAAAAAAAAAGAGTTAAGGCAGAAATGTAAAAAAATAGCATGAAACAAGGAATAATATAATTACTAAAAGCATAAACAGTGTGCTCTTCATCACCAAGGAGGAATCAATAAATTTCAACAAGGTGAAAGTAAAGGAAACATTTGGGGAAAATGATTAGGAGTTGGGTGTAAGCCAAGTTGGTTCCTATCCCTAACAGCAACCTCTCTCCGCATGGCGAGACCCACAAGCCCACATTCCTATGGCTCAGGGGATTCCTCCAGGTTGTAGACTGTGCTCTGAATTCCCCCAACTGTGGTCTAAATCTCTTCCCTGAATTCCCTTGGAGGTCATTGCCCTACTGGATGCCCACCTGTCAGCCGTTAGCTTCAGGGTCTCCCTGAACACTGCCTCTCAGAACAGGCACCTCAGTTCCTCTCCCTCGGGGCTTTAGCTACATCCCATGCTTCCTGGAAGTCAAGCAGGTCTCTAGGTCTTTGGACTTCAATCTGGCCCAAATTTTCTATCTGCATGTGAGAAGCAACTAGATACTAGACAGTTTAGGTCTTGAAAGACAGGCAAATAAGTGAATAGGAAGCCAGGCTTTGCATGGAATGTGGGAAGGTCCGGAGAAGAAATGGCTTCCCATTATATGAAAGGTCAGATCCCAGCACATACCAGCATTCCTTCCCATTGTTTATTATGTGTGCCTCTGTGAGCTCCGCAACAGATGCTCCAGAAAAATCATGCTTTGCAGTCTCCGCATGTGCCTTGATAAATTATGCCTCATACCCTTTTACTGATTGCTGTCTACTGTCTGGCATGTCCTTTCAATTCTCCTTCCTATCCAGCAAACTCCTATTCTCCAAACTTTCTATTTGACCTTCAACACAATCTCCAAATAGCCCCTCCTCTCCCAAGTCTTCTCTGCCCAGCATCCTCTAATCTTAGGCGAAGTTGATTTCTTGCTTTTTTGTGGTACCTACCTTATAACTATTATTTCTGTGATTATTGGTTTACTTGTCTGTACCTCCTCCTGGGCTGTGAAACTCTCCAAGGCAGAGAGTGTGTCTTATCATTTCCTTGTGGACCTCCCCTCCATATAGTGCACAACACCTGGCCCGCAGCAGTATGGACGCCAGCCTGACCAGGGCAGAGGATGTTGGTTAAGAGAAAGGAAATGAATTTGTCCACATGGGATGAGGCCAACATCTGGAACACATATGCATTCAAGTCATTAGGTAGGAAGAAGAGAAAAGTAAGTAATCAGTTGGAGATCTTTCCATTGTCTTTCATTTGGACCCATTGCCAAAGTCAATAAAAAGGAACTTGTAAGCTCCTTGATTCATTCATTCCAACTGGTGGTGAGAGTGAACTCCCATGACACAATACATGCATGGCTTTCCAATTTCTTTTAATTAATCAGTCTAGCCTATTCCAGAATGGGTGAAAAAGGACCTTGATTTTACCTGAATGTCACTGTCTTTTTTGTTAAGAACATCAGCTCCTGTGTCCCTTTATTAGCTGTTCACAATGCCTACGACATTCTGGACACTAGAATTTAAAAATGATTGTGGAGATAATGTGAGCTCAGTACTATGAATCTACACTGCACATTTTATTAGCAGTGTCGTAAGTTTTAAGTGATTAGTATCACAGATGCACTGATACAATAAAATTTCTTTGAATTCCTTGAATTCTCCAGGGCCAAATTTTAAGTGTCAGATACGGACTGTACTCTTTTTGAATAATGAAAAATGAGGGAGGTTTCCCTGCAAACCAGTTCCATAAAGCTAAAGAAACATCAGCTTTAATTCCTTCCTAGGCAGTGATTCTGATCATGGGAAGAGGAGGCAGATATACTTTAAGGGGTGGAGGACAAGCTCTAAAATGTTGTGAGTGTGAATATATGTGAGTCCGAGTGTTTGCACAATTGTTTCCCAGGTATTTTGGTACCCTGAGGGAGAATCCCACTCCACAGGGAACCATTCTTAGTCGTGAGAGGGGATGCAAAATTAAGGTTGAGAAGTGTTCAGTCATAACTGAAACCCAAGTGGAAATGTGCTGAGAGAGAAAAAACATAAAAGAAAAAATAGAAATGAAGAGAGTCACATAGGTTTAGAAGGAAAATGATTTCCTTTAAGGAGAGAAATAGCCCCAGAACACTCCCCGATAACGCTGCTTGTGATGTCCTTATTTTGACAAATGGGACCACATCGTGCTGCCTGTCCAAACAGCGCCGATCTCAGGCCCTGGCTTGAGAAATGCAACCCACAGGGTAACAACAGGTTTCCTACCACATCCATTGTGTTGATACTGGAGTGGATTAAAACAGATGTTTCCTGTCAAACCGTGACTCTCTTCCCAAAGAACACAGCAGCGTCCTCAATCTCTTCACGCCACACGCCCCACATAAGACCACGGGTCCCATGCAACTGGGTTTCTCCTAACCTCGCTGCTCCAGCTGTTAGGTCCGTTATCCCTAAATATGGAATATGCTCTGAAATACTGTGTTCTTCTCATAAATGGGATGTGGCACATCGTTTTATAAAAGGAAGAAACTATTAAGAAAATGGCCTCTGAAGCCAATTAGAGGAAATTTAGTCTCTGATGTGTGGCAGCTATGGCCAGTTGACACTTTTGGCTTAAAAATACCTAACACCTTTGGTGGGAGCACCCAGAGCGTGAGCCCTGAGAAGATCTAGAAATTCCTGTGGAAATGGGTCTCATCAACAAAGGGTGATTTCATCAATTAAGGAAAGCCCAGGCCCTTGTGGGGGAAAATTGGCAACTCTTCAACAATGCACCCTTTCTTATTTTAGGAAATGGAGAGCACTGAGTAAACAGACTGTAGGGAATATTAGCATGTGATATTTATCAGAATCAGACTATAAATGTCTGTTAATTCTATGGCTCTCCACTAAGAACTCAGGAGGCATAATATGTGTAAGATTCACTTCCAGTTGCCAGAAATGTCCTGATTTAAAGTATTTTATTCAACAAACAATTAAGTAAAATTAAAGATTTCGATGAGGGAGAAATAAGTAAGGTACACTATATTATTAAGCAATAATAACAGCTAATATTCATTGAATGCTTAATCTGATCTGGTCACTTTACATGTATTATTCCATTAAAGTTGCATGATAGCCTGATGAGGTTAAGTACTCGAACTGTCACTTGACAGATGAGAAAACAGGCACAGAGAGGTTAGGTGACTTCCCTACACTTAAACAGCTAAGTTCACACTTGAACTCAGGTGTTTGTGAGTTCCAAGCACACACTCTTTGACACCATACTGTAGCACTTTTTTACTCACAATAGATGGTTTGCTTCAGAATGTTTTGTTTTCCTGACCTGACTCATCCTTGCTTACCACACTGAGCAACTACTATGGTTAAAGTGTTATATTCAGATTATAAATAAAAATTAAAAATAAAATGTGGTCTCTGTTCTCAAGGAGCTAGGTCATAACCTAGGAGAAGAAAGTTCCATTATAGACACAAGTCCTGATCCGGACCCCAGTCAATGTAAGTGGTTTCTTCTTTGCATTCTCCTGGCCCCTGTTATGGCATTCCTCACACTGTACTGTAAGTACTGCACAGGATATCTGTCTCTCTCACTAAATCATAAATTTTGTAAGGGCAAGTATGAATTGTATTCACTTATAACACTATCTAACCCAAAGAAGGCATTCGATAAATGTTTCTTGATGAGTAAGTGAGCAAACAGTAATAAGCAAGTGACGTCAAAGGCATTTTCAGGGAAACACCCATAATACTAGAATGTCCTTTAGTAGTGGGCAAATAGTTTAAATAAATTAGCAGGTGCTGACAGTTGCCTACCCAAAGTCTTTCATGCTGATTTTCTCTGGAACAGAACCATGGCTTTATTATTTATCCTCAGCAAGGGTGGATATATTATAGATCAGGACAAATAAAAGTTTCCTTAACTCTAAAAAGACACATAAATAAAAGGCAGTCCATTTTCTCCCATAAGGCCACATCTAAATAGCTAAAATTGCTGGAACCTTTCCATAAGGAAAGCTCACCAAAGACAATGATCACATTCTGGGGATCAAATTCTGGCTCCTTAATGACAATGCTGAAGCAATGAAATAGCTCCCCACCCAAACCATGCTGGAGCTAGTTCTTTCTAGATGTTTTAGCATGCGAGAGACACCTTTCTCTTACTGTTTATGTCATTTGGAGTTCAGTTTTTTGTTACTTGCAACTAAAAATCACCTTGCTTCCTTCCAAAAACCTTGCTTCTCAATCTCTGTTGCCATAAGTCCAGAGGTAAGCATTGGTGTTATCTCTGTGTGTTTCTTCTACTCTGAGCATCAACTTACTTATTTATAAAATGGCGAAAATAACACTTTTCTCATTAGGTTGTGAGTTGCTGTATCTTACATCTTTTAAATATAAATAATCCTCCTATTCCTCATTATTATCAATATTATCATCATAGTTTATGTCATCATCCTAAGCTCTTTAGTATAAAGAAACAAAAAAATATTTCAGCATATCAAAAATTTATTAAAAAATACAATATTTTATATCTGCATAGACTACAATATTCTAAACAAATGTTTAGGACATCATCTATACCTATGGCAGAGACAGCTAGCTGTCCCTCTATAATCATTCCCCCCTTCTTTCTTGATAGGAAAACTTCTGACTTTGAGTGGTGCACACAGCCATTCAGAATGAAGTCTCCATTTCCCAGCTTCTCTTGCAGCTAGGTATGGCCATTATCAGTAGGCTCTGGACAATGGATATATAAGCAAAAGTATCAAAGGTAGATAGTATATCTTTTCCTTCACCCTTCTTTATCCTTTGCTTCAGTAGCTGCCTAAATATAGATATGATAGTTGGAGTTCCAGCTATTTTGAAAAATGAGGTCAAGGGCTACACCCAATGGAGGCAGAGCCATGAGGAAGAAGCAATGTGGGTCCCTGGAACTCTATGGAAAAGAGCTACTATACTAGCCCTGACTATTTCCCTTCTAGATGGGAAAATCCAGGCTTTGAGAAGCAGTGACGATCAGTGATAAAGTCAGATGTACCAACATGGTCACACACTCACATCACATGTGAGATCTCACTGTAGTCAGCCTCACCCTGGCTCAAGGTCATACTTACCCAGAGCCACAAGTCAACCTCTGGTCTATAACTTACTTGGGAAGTTGACCCTCAGATGGAAATTCCTTCTATAAATCCAAAAGGTCTTATGCAAATAGGCTCTCATTCTCAAATTCCTCCTGCTCCTGGCACCCACCTGTTTTGATAAGATTCTTGTAAATAAACCCCATTTGGGAAGGAATATCCACCCTTCCACCTCCTAAGTCTCTTCAGGAATCTCTCCTCTGTCCTTTCATTCCCACACACTGATATAGCACAGAGTGTGTTTCTCTTATTTTACTATTTTAGTTTTTGACTGAACTACTAAACAGATTTTGAAATCAGCAAGTGCTTAGATTATGCACACGAATCACATTACATATTTTAAAGGGATGTGTATACAATGCAAAGTCAAAATTCTATCATCAGAATTTGTGGTAGGGAAAAAGCCTTAAGCTCTATATGGAGGTTTAATGGTTTTGGTCAGCATACAGACAGACACAGGTATGTTTTAAAAGAAAAAAGAAAAAAATATGTTTTCCCAGAAAGGCAATTTTTCTAAAGAGATGGGGCTTCTAGGGTGCAATATTGATACTAGGGAAGAGAGTGCCTCATCTCCCCTCATTGATAGTGGGAGTGGGCTTCTTGGGGTACTGCTGGAATAAGCACTTCTGTAGGCCCCCGTGAGAGGATGGGATACGGCAGAGAGCTTTATTTCTGTGGAATTACATTCCCGGGTTTCCAAAGTCCCATTTCCCTTAGACTAGTCTTAGAAGAAGTGCTGCTGGAGTTTCAGTAGAGCTAAAACCAGAGCCAGTGTCCAGAGTTTCTGTTCCCTGTTGGAGCAGGGTCCAATACAGCACTGAGCTAGTTGCAATTCATTAGTCCATTGCGTGTGGGCGAATGCCAGGAAACCAAGCATGAGCCATGAGCCAAGGGTGCCAAGAACCAAGAGTGAACTTCTTTGTTCAGAGGATTAAGTATCCCAAATCTTCGCATGCCTGCAGTGGCCACACCCTTTCTGGCCAATGACCTCTGTTCCCAGGTGTGAAGGTCGTGCAAGTATCTTCCCTATGTCACCCCAACTTTACTGGGCATGCGTCTATCTTCCCTTTGTTGGATCCCTGGGGAGGGTAAAGTTGTAGCTTCCTGGTGAAGCTGCCTAAATGACATGCCTATAATATCTGGCCTTCCCTTTGCTTCTTTTCTATTATTAATAACTAGTTAATTACAATGGTATCAATATGTTTTTTAGGGAAGCACTTAATAAAGTTAATAAAAAACTTCTAATTTGTAACAGCTTTAAAGAATGCTAATAAAAAGGCAAAAAATCAAATGGCAATTGGTCTAATCCTAGGTCCTCAATTGAAAGGTTCATTATACACTGACAAAAGAGCTAAAGAAAATTAACAATCATTATTTACAAGGTAATCTGAAAAACTACCCAATACAGATATTTGAGGTTCACAGAGTAGTCTCCCAGCAGCTTTGTTGAACTGTGAAATGTGAGGAACCCACAGCAAAAAGCACCACCCACTCGATATTATCTACGTAGGGGATCAGGGATCTAAGTGTAACCAGTGGTTAAAGTTTAGTCCCAGTTCCTCGGTGTGAAAAAAACTGGAGACGAGTCACTAGAATCCACTGTCTATCCTTTGGTTTGCTATCTATAAAACCCCATCTTGTGATAATAGCTAACCTCATTGAGTCCTTGCTGTGGACTGACACTGCTCTAAGTATTGTCTATCTACCACCTCATTTAATCCTCAGTGAGAGGAGTGGTGTCATTGTCCCCTTTCGCAGAAGAGCCCCTGGTTAGGTAACAGAGCCAGAGAAAGAAGGAGTCAGAATTCAAACCTAGGTAGTCTGAACATAGAGGCCAATGAAAGTCACAGAGTACCATGTCCCACCAAGTAAGTGCATGAGCTCATCTGAGTACACTGACAGGCATAAGTGTTTGCACTACTTAACCTATGTTCTCTCTCTTTCCAGCACACACATTCCCTCCCCCTCTCACTCCTAAATCTAGGTAGTAGAATCTGTATAAGGCAATCCATAGGATACAAAGTAATCAGGATTTGAAAACACTCCCCAGGTCTATCCTTGACATTCAGATTGAAGTCGTGGACCTCGTGAGTCTAGTAGGATAATTTACACATAGAAGACGAATAAATTTTGTTGACAACAAGGTTTGAGAGAGGAAGAAAAGATGTGGAAGAGATGATAAACTTAAGCAGTGATGTACAGGATCAAACACTGTGCCCAACACACAGAAGGCGCTAAAAGAGGTTTTTGGAAAATGACAAAGCAGAAGGTAGGTAAAGAGAAAGGCAGGGGATAGAGGAAAGGAAATAAGGAAGGAGTGAAGGAAGCAAGGGAAAAAGATGGACAGAGCAAGAAAGATTGTGGGAGGGAGGGAGGAAGAAAAAGAGGGAGAAAGGAAAGAGTAGAGAGGAGAGGCCGGGAAAGAAGGAAGGACGAATCCATGAGCATGTGCACGGATCACAGGCAAGCACTATGACTCAAATTCTAATACCACTGTCACTGATTGGTAAGTAGCAGAGGATGTGCAGGGGCATGCGGAGGTGACAAGAAGGGCACCTGGAGTTCTTCAACAGGTCCTGAGTCCTCCCTCCAGAACTACACCCCAATGCCCTCACCTCGCTCACATCCCTCTGCCACTTACTGAGTCCCAAGTTGCTGCAGTTACTTTTTCTGGAAGGAGAAAAGAAAAGATCTTGCTTCGAAGATCAACTGCATCTACTCGGTTATCTGGTTTGGAAAGCAAGAACCCTCCCACTAGCTCTACCTAATAGGAAATGGGGCTTAGGACTTTTAGCCTATCCCACCCCTATGGGCTCAATGAGTGAACGGGTCAGAGGTGGTATAAATCCCAACCAAGTCAAGACTCCAAGAAGTGTTCTCAGTCGCTTCTTTCTAAAACAAAAACTTCGTCTCTCGTCCTCATGGACAATGTAGTAAGACCGTGAGGTCTGGAAATCCTGCGGACATTTGCTGCCCCGAAGGGAGAGCGGCAGAGCCGGGGCAGGGAAGCTGAGGGTTAGAGTAACATAACTTCTAAGGCAGAGCGCAGCAGAGCAGGGCGATGGGAGTATCGTGTGAGCCGCTGGAGCAAGGTTCACCTGCGGCCAACTCCACTTCAGCTACTTGGGCCAACACATTCTTTTTATTATTTAGGCCGTTTCAGCTGGCTTCCTCTCATTTGCAGCACAAAGGTCCTGACTGATACAATATCTCTGTGAGTCCTGGATAGAGATCTTGCATTCTTAAATACAGGCACCAACTCACCAAAGAGCTTTCCTCCATGCTAGAATACAAACCACTGATGCAATCGCTAGAGTACAAACTACTGATGCAATCGGGGACTCTAAAAGAACTGGGAATTTCAGATGACAAATTTAAACCTCAGGCAGAAACCTGATCCCAGATGAGACGAACGGATCCCCAGGTCTGATTCTACCCTCACTTTAGACAAGGGCTAACAAGATTTATTTTCATTTTTTGGCCCCTGGGCATGGAAATCTTATACCCAACTGCTAACACATTATTTACTAAAGAAAGCCATTGTACTTAATCAGTACCTTTCATGTTTCTGGTCACCAGGTAGTCTGTGTGAGATTAAAAACTCTTCGAGTAAAGGAAGTGTATCTGCTTAACCCAGTTTACACAGAACATAACAGAGAAAAGCTGCTGAAACCTGATAAAGGCTTTTTGTGCAGCTGCTGCTGGTGATCTTAACTACTTCAAGCATATCCCGAGGCAAGGCTATAAAATTCAAATCTTACCTTGAACTCCAGTCAACATTTTCCTGGAAGTTTTAAGTTAAAGCCAGGAAACCACTTCTTCCAGAGCTTCACTAAACAGTAGTGATGTTCAAGGTCAAAAGTACACGACGCCTTGGGGTTAAAATTAATTTTGCTTGTCTGATGTCATACACCACCCCTTGGGCAATATAGGTTCTCCCCTCTCCCTACCTGCCCTCACACACACCAACCCACACTAATGACTTTCACTCAAGGCACAATCAGAACATTTTCCTGCTTTCAACAACAAGGACCAGTAAAGAAATTATGAGGCTTGGAATCAGACAATTGGTACCAGTTTGGGCTGCTTCTTTCTTACTGTGTGACCTTGGGCAAGTTACTTAACCTCTCAGCATCATATTTTCCCTATAAATAAAAAGTCGATAATAGTGCCTGACTCAAGTACTTATGAGAGTTTGTGTGAAAATCGAACCACATACTGGAATAGTTCACTGTAAATAAAAATGCATTTATACTCTTATTTTTTGCTGAGCAGGCAAAACTTTGGGGCAGCTTCAGGATTCACCCTGTGCATCTTTCTTAGATACTATTCTTTCTTCAGCCTGATGGGTAAAGTGAAATCAATGATATTGAGCAATCATTTTAGCAGTGTTCCAACAGGCCTAGCTGAACACCACCCTTCGAGGTTGGGATTTAAAACTGATTTTAAAACTTCTTTTGTTGTTAGAGTTACAAAATCTATTTTAAAATATGAAGCATACAGTAAAAGTACATGCTCTTTTGCTCTGAAATGATCTTCAGGCCTAGGGTGACTTATCTAATGATCCTTCTTCATTTCAAAGCATTGTCAAGTGCCCAGCTTTGCTGGCGGCCCAACACAGCATGTTTCAGTTATGCTGGGCTCTCTTCTCTTCCTTGTATCTTTTATGCCACCAATAAGTTGACTAATGACCTTGAAATCTTAGAACCTCTGACTCTACACGTAAGCTTTCTTTCAAAGAGGACAAGACTGCAGGGAGTATATAAATGTCTAGCTCACCACAGAGAGGGAGGCGAACCTGGACCACGTTTACTGACGGTCTAGCAATCGCAAGCCTCCGTGCTGGGGACTAGCTATTCAGAGAGGGTGATGATTCCTGACCCAGATCATAAAGGAAGCCCAAGAGAGGTGCTTTGTTTTGGTTTTAAATAAATAGGTTTTGATTATTTTTATCACTTTTATTAAGGTATAATTTACATAAAATAAAATTCATCAATTTCTTATATATATATAAAACTATGGTTGCATAACTATGTTGTATAGTTACTGCCATAATTAAGATTCAGAACATTTTTATCAGCCCAGACAAAAAGTTACCTCATGGCTCTTTGCAGGAATTAATGGGATTGATTTTTAAATTGTATAAATATTTTAAGTCACAAGGAAAAAAAGGAAGGAAGTTATTTAACCAAACAAACCCTCCAAAAACCAAAATTAAGATTTTAAATAAAAGTGGGCCATGAAGTTGATTTTCCCACTGGAGAGCAACTATATGTCACTTAGTTCTGTGCTCTAGGCTGAATGACATTGAAATCCCTGCTTAAAATGGCCTTTAATCCCCAATCACCCAGGGTAGTGTTGAGGGGTTTCTTGCAGTACTAGCTGATTACACTCATGGTCAAACTGACTTGACAAAGGCCAAGGAGGGCTGAGCCAGTGGAAGGGCTGAGAGCAGGATGCTGGATGCCCTTAACAACCACGCCTTTCTAGAGACAGAACCAGTGCCAACAAGCCCTTGCGAATGTAGCGGGCAAGAGAGAAATGACTTCTAAAAATGGTTTGTCTTTCAGTTCACTTGGGAGGGTGATGATGACTATGTATTTTGGAACTCAAGACACTTACTGCTTATCCAAAGTTGTTTTTCTGACCAACTCAGACAGCAGAAACCCAAGATGGCTCAAAACAACCGAACAAAAGTTTATCTATCTTGCAACCTCCAGTCTTAAATGTTAACAATTTATTCCTCTCACTTTAGCCAATTAATTCATAAATCCCCTCTACTAAATGTAGGCATGAAATCACTTGCCCGTCAGACATCAACTCTTAGAAACACCAAATAACAAGCTTGAATCACTGTCAGCATCCTTCCCAGTAGGTGAACACAAAAGCCATTGAGAAGACAATGTAAGGTATCCTCTAAATGCTCTAGCAAGAAATCCATTCCTCGTCCTACTCACTAAAGCAAGAAATAAGTAATCCCGAGCTTAAGTTCAGGATTTCATTATTGATTAGAAAATAACTTCTGTGTGGTTGTTTCCTTTTATTTCACCTTAAAGTTGTAATCAATACCCACATATCATTACTAAAAATCTGGCTCACTACAAAACTTACCTAAATATAAATGAAAACCACAAATCAGACATAGTTTTATTACACCCAAAGATGACTGTGTGATTATACATCATTTATTTTATTCTCGTCATTCAGGTATACTTTCCTGAGCAAGCAGGTGATAGCACTGACAAATTCATTTTGTATAAAAATCAAAAGAAGTGTGTTGGTTTATAGTAGTTAACTTTTAGATTTATGTGATCAGATCTGTGAAGTTCTAGTTAGTTTTTCTCCCAAATAAAAGGTATCCAAAAAGGGAAGAAATCTCATTCACTCATTTAATAAATGTTTACTGTGCCAGGCACTGGATAAAAGCTTTGCCTTCAGGAGGCTCACAAAACATCAGGAAACAAATAAGTACATGTTGGCAATGCCTGTGACAACTGTGATAGAGTGGTCTATGAAGAGCAAGCTCCACATGCTGCTCTGGGGTTGAAAGGACGCAATACCAAAAGAGGGCTTACAAGAAGGTGATGCTTGACTCAAGCCTCAAAAGATAATGAAGAACAGAGTAACGTGGGGCAAAGGGGACACATTTCAAGGAAAGAGGACAACACGTACAAAGACACAGTAGTGTGAAAGGCCATCAAACTTGGGAAACTGTAAGCAGCACAACACATCTAGAGGGCAGGGTAGAAATGTAAGCAGGAATAGATGTTCATAATCAGGAGACTGTGCATGCTTTCGAATCCAGAGATGGGGTCTCATTCTACAGGAATCTGAGGCCACCAACAATTTCTAGCAAAGGAGGAAAATGCGTGACTTTCTGCTTTAGAACAATTGACCTTGGGGTGGTCCAGAATATGAACTGGAGGACCTAGGGCACGGAGGAAACCAGCTCATTGATTATTACAATAGTTCAAGCAAAAGATTATGAGAACCTGAACTAAAAAAGTAAAAGTAGGGTTGAAGAAGAAAGAATGATTCAGGAAACATTTAAGGGGTTTTTCTAACAGGAACCAGTGACTATGGCACATTGGGAATGAGGGAGAAGTTCAACTCTAGCATTATTCCAAGGTTTATGATTTAGGTGTAGGTGATTCACCCAGATAGTAAACACAAAAGAGAAGAGCAATATTTAGGGGAAAATCAAAAAAGTTGCTATTTACACATATTAAATCTGAGTTGTCTAAAACGGATAACTATTGACAGCAATTTAGATATAAAACTTAGGGATAAAATTGTATCTGAAGAAAAAAGATGAAAATTAGTAATGCCTACATGACAAGGGCTTAATATCTAAAATATACAATGAATTCTTGCAAATCCATTAAAAAAAATAACCTAAACAGAAAAATGAGCAAAGGTCAGGAATAGGCAATTAATAGAGAAGGAAATCTCTAAAATATCTCAAGCATATAAACTCATTAGTAATATGAGAAGTGAAAAATTAAAATAGCAATGGAAAATTGGACTGAAGGGTAGAAGAGAGCAAATAGAGCATAACCAGCGCAATGGCCAATCTTTTTGATAATCTCTACTTGCTTATCTCCAAGTCTCATCCTATCTCCTCTTTTTTGGACACTGAGCATACAGAGTTGAGTTAATTATAGTTATCACTGAACAATTTTTTCGTAATTTGTCAAATGGAAGTCCCATTTCATTCAATGCCCATCTCTGCCTTCCTCTCTTCCGTAGAAGGCTGAGCTCCACAGGTTGCCCTCTAGCTTCCAGGTAGGTTTGGCCAATAGAGGCATCAGCAGGAGGTTGGCAAGTGAGATAAGAGAGAAGTTAGCATATTTGTACCTCCCTGACAAGTTCAGTTCCTCTCTGACAGCCCATCTTTCACAGCTTCAGACCTCACCAGGCTATGGTTACCCCTGATCCCTCCCCTACACCCTTCAATCCTAGGAGAATTAACAGCTTTCTGCTCTTGTGAGTCCTGGAGTACATCATATTTGTTTTTTTGTTTTATTTTGCCCACACTTTCATGGACAAGGTTAGTAAGCTACCATTATTAAATTATTTTTAGTAAACCCCTTCTGAGGGTACTATCTCTTTTCTGCCTTGACCGTGACTAAATTGACTATGGAGAATTTCAGGGCAGTAACTCCTAAGATAAAGGGTTTTTTTCTTTTATTTTAATACAGGATACATTTGAACATATTTATCCACTATGGCAAAATAATTTCCATCATTCTGTAGCAGAAGCAATATATATTTGCTCATATCACTCTCTGTCCCACTACCAGAGTCCAGTATGACTGATCTTAGAGACAAAACAGCACAGATCTAAAGGATGCAGTAAGGACCAAGGTCATCACAGACCAGTAGATACTTGCATGCTTGCAGAATTAACACTGTCTGGATTCCAAAGACCAGCTAAATATACTCAAGTTAAAGCTACAGTACATATTTCAGACTGAGGATTTGCAACAAATAGCTGTAGACTACATTCTGAAAAATAAGTATTTTCATAGGTGTTATGGGCCATCTTTGACCCTAGCATCATAGCCAGGCCTAGCTGCATCATTCTGATTATTTGGTTCCTACCCATAAACCTCCTCAGAGAATACTTCCAGACTGCCCTTTTTAAGCAAGATGTTCCATCCTCACCAATTATTACTGCATCTAGTTCATTTCCCATGGACACGTGTTATAATTTGTATTTATACACTTTTTTAAAATTTACTTGTTATTGTCTGTCTCCTCCATGACTGTAGGTTCCACCAGAGCAAGAGACCATGTCTAGGGCACAAAAAGCCCTTCATAAATAATTCTTATGTGAGTAAGTGGTGGACAACAGACGTAGCACAAAGAGCAAAGACAGTGTAGAAGAGCATTAATTCCCTTCACCACCATATTTATATTGTCTCCGTGTAGTCAAAACATTTTAGATCTGGCTCCCTTGCAGTATATCCAAGGATGCTAGCTTGTTGAGGCTGTAAATATCGCTAATGAGGAGGGCTCAAGTCTGCATGTGTTTGCCTTGTTCTACACAGCGTTCGGCACAGCCTCGAGCACAGATGGGCGCTTCATAAATATTACTGAAAGATAACACAGGATTATTTAATACCTCCTCATGGGGTGGAGACAGACCTCGGGCCACAAATGTATGTTTGAATGTGCTTTACTTCTCAAATCATTTGAACCAAAATGATTTCAGCAACACAGACTCATCTGCAACCACAAATCAGACACATTCAGAATGACAAAGCCCCAAAAGAATGTCATTTTCAAGGCTGAAACTATTATTCTGGCGTAAATGGAATCCTTGTTTTAGTGACACGGTAAGGGTAGAAATGAAAGACATTGAAAGTCTTCCCTCAGGGAACAATGATTATCTGTTAACAATAAAACTTTGTCTGAATAATTCATCAGTTTCAAGGGTGCAGACCCCCCTTATTCTGGAATCCCAGGAGTTTAGGCAAGTGCACCATTTAATGTTTCCCAACTACTCAGCTGTCATTCTTCCAGGGCCTGGCAATTCTGGGCACATTCCTATGATTTTATTAATGTTTTAAAAAATAACCTACATGGGAAACTAAATTTTGAAGCTGCATTTATTTTACATAAGAACAAAGAAGCTTATAAAGTGTCCATCATGAGAATCCACCTGGGAGCTACACAACAGATCAAATACCCAAAACAAATCACCACGTCAGAGCCCCACAGAATTCTGAATCCCAACCAGCAAGCATGAATAATCCTTTTAAATGGTCACTTAAACATCAGAACAGGTCCTTTGTGAAATCTCTAAGCAAGGCTTCTGACCGAAACAGATTTATTGGGAAGGGGGGATAAAGTGAAATCAAGAACTACTAGGAAATTTCCAAGAGAAAAGAAGGCAAATGGTTTTTGTTGTCAGAATGAAACCAGCCTCTCCTGGGGCCAGAGTTTGGAAAGTTGCCGGCTACCCCACAGGAAAGTTGGCTAATATTCTCAACTGGTTTCTCAGGGACTATCCTGATCAAGTTGTAGTTACTGGGCAGATGCAATAGCAAATTAAATCAGAAGAACCTAATTTCAAATCCTGGGTGTTTTCTTATTAGCTGTGCAACCTTATGCAAGTCACTTAACTTCTCTGATATCTGGTCAACATCTTTAGTATGTTGAGAGTAATGCCTACCCAATTACCACACATTATTGCAAAGATCAAGTGAGATCAAATATATGGAAGTTGTACTAAATTATAAGATTCTGTATAAGTGGAAGGTTATTATTAACTATACTCCCACAATATTAGATAACTTAACTCTCAGGAGCTATATAATTCTGCATTCTTAGTTTCAAAAGATGGTCCATTTTTGCCTGTTTTCTACAGTTTTACTCCATTTTTTCTTTTGAAAGATAGGACATAAGCAAAGGCAAATGGGGGGACAAAACAAACCCACCATGGAATCCTACAGCCTTCTCTTTGGTGCTGCGAGGCAAGAATTTAAAACTGAGGCTGTTCATCATCATGGATTTGATATAAACATCACCTGAAGGAAAGAAGTAAAGTTGGGAAGATCCAAAAGGTATGTGACTCTTTTTCCATCTTGTGGAAGAATACAAAATCAATTTACAAAAATCAATTATATATCTAATTACTAGCAGCAAACAACTGGAAAATTAAACCTATGAAACTATTCCATTTACAGTATCATCAAGATATATAAAAATACTCAGGGGTAAATTTAAGAAAAATCGGATAAGACCTCTACACTAAACTATAAAACGTATGTGTAAGAAATTAAACTAAAATGTATGTACAAGAAATTAATGAAAACTAAATAAATTGAAAGATATACCACATTCTTGGACTGGAAATCTCAATATTATTAAAATGCAATTCTTCCCAAATTGCTCTATGGACAGGCTTTTGTAGAAATTGACAAGTTGATACTAAAATGTACATAGAAATACAAAGGACTTAAGACACTTAATTTTTGTATTGGCCAAAGAAGGAAAAGAGTTGGGGGAGTCGCCTGATTTCAATATTTACTTTAAAACTTCAGTAATCAAGACAATGTAATACTGGCAGAAGGAAAGACAAATAGATCAATGGAACAGAACAGAGAATCCTAAAACAGATCCACATATATATGGTCAACTGATTTTTAGCAAAGGCACCAAGGGGAAAGGAAATCCCTTTCAATAAATAGGATTAGAACAAATGGATATGGGTAAAAGTGAACTCTGACCCCTGCCTTACACCACACACAAAAATTAATTCAAAATCAACAAGATTTCAATGTAAAAATTAAAACTACAATGATTCTAGAAGAAAACTACATAGGGAAATCATCTTTCTGACCCTGAGGTAAGTAAAGGTTTCTTTTAGAGCACAAAAAATTATATACTAACCATACAAGAAAAAAATAATAAATTGAACCTTATTAAAATTTATAAGTTATGCACATCAAAAGATGGCATTAAGAATATGAAAAGGCAAGCACCAGGCAGGGAGAAAATACTTGTAATACATATATCTCACAAAAGCCTTATTATCCATGATATATAAAGAGTTTCTTTAAATCAATAACAAAAAGACAAACAACCCAATTTTTTGGTTGAGCAAATACATTAAAAAGTTACACAAATGAACAGTAAGTATATGAAAATGAGCACAACATCACTAGTGATTAGGACGATATAAATCTAAACCAAAATGAAATGATATTTTACACTCACTAGGATGGCTAAAATAAAAAAGACTGACAACACCAAATTATAATGATGACATGAAGCATCTAGAACTCTCAAAGACTGCAAATAAGAGCATAAAAATGGAAAATAATTTGGCAGTTTCTTGAAAAATTAAACATACATCAACCCTACAATCAGTATTCTAATCCCAGATATTTACTCAAGAGAAATGAAGATGTGTCCACAAAAAGACTTGTATAAAAAATGCTCATAGCAGCATGATTCACAATAGCTAGTGACTGGAAACAACCCAAATGTCCATCAACAGGAGATTGGAAAAATACATTGTGATATATTCATACATTGGTATACTGCACAGCAACAAAAAAGAATGAACTATTAACATATGCAATGACTGTGGATGAATAAAAATATATTTATATTAAATGAAAAATAAACAGTAACAAACAAGTACATAGTATATGATTAGATTGATGTGAAATTCAAAACAGGCAAAACCTAAATATGGCAATCAAGATTATGACAATGGTTGCCCATGGGGGATCAGGAGACACAAGGGAACTTTTTGGGGTGATGAAACTATTCTATATCTTAATCTGGGTGGTTGTTACACAGATGTATACATTTTTCAAAACTCGTTGAATTGTACCCTTAAGATTACTCATTTCACTGTGTGTAAATTTTACTTCATGAATGAATTCATAACACCATGAGGAAATAACCACACCAATCCAGAAGGTGGGATTCTGCAGGACAACTGCTCAGGTCTCCTCAAAAATCATTGTCATTAAATACAAGAAAAAAAGATTGTGCTAAATTATAAAAGGCTTAAGGGACATAGCAACCAGGTGCAATGTATGGTCTTGGATGGGATGCTGCTTTGGGCAAACGACCCATTAAAGACATTTTGGGGACACCTGGGGGGGAAACTTGAATATAATCTTGGTTTTAGATGACATAAAAATGTATCAATACAAAGTTGGGGATTGTTGATGGAAAAGAAAAAACAAGTTACAAAGCAGTATATACTTTTAGATCTCTTTTTGGTATTACAAAAAGACAACTGTGTTATGTATTACACATATTACATATTATATTATGTATATTATATATGATTTATAATTATATATGTATACTTATATGTATAGAAGGAGATCCAATAGCAAATACATGTTTTCTATTAACATAGGTAACTCAGGGAGAGAGGTATGTTTCATTTACTTATTTATTTGTTGTATTTTCTAACTTTCCACCATGCACAAGTACTGCTTCCATAATAATACATGTTGCGTGAAAATATTAGACTCTGAAATTCCTTGTTTTACAAGACAAGGTAAAAGATGGTAAAGATGGGTAGGGCAAGGAGGAAAAACCCTAACACTTTGATGGACTAATTGAATATCCTGTTGGGCACATCTCATTCCTTCTCACAACAAACCTGCAGTGGATCATCCTTATTTTTGCAGACCTCATAAGGATACAAGCCAGCAGTTTAACAAAATATTATCTGACCTAAAAACCCATGTTCTTTCCACCTCACTTACACATCCCATTTTATTACTAAACATTTAATGAAGTATTTATCATGTACCAGGCACTCTGCTAAACGTTTTACATGAAATCACCTCACTCCTACCTCCTAACAACCCACGTAAGGATGGTACTATTATTACCCTCATTTTAAAGATAAGAAAACCAAGCACAGAGATCAAATAAGCCTTCAAGTTCCCACAACTAAGAGGTGGCAGAACCAAGACTCCAGTTGAGCCCGCCTGATTGTCCATGTTCCTTCCCAGGCCACCATCCACGCCTAAGCCCCACAAGTTCCCGACAGTGAGGAAGGACGAGGCCCGGCGGGCTGCCAGGAACTTCTCGGGGTGGCACCCTTGCTTACCTGTCCAGGGCCGTGCTGGTGGGCATGCTCCTCCCAAAGCCTCGGACCCCCATCTGACGGAAATATGGAATGCAAGAGAGGTTGGCAGCAATGATGGCCAGGGAGTCGGACGGGCTCACAAAGAAGCCGTTTTGGCCTAGGATCATGTAACGATCCTGTGGGAAAGAGAGTGGAAATGATCAGACAGAGGCGCCTGCTGCCAGCATGCCCGTAAGCGCCACTTTACTGCCATCGGATATTCAAACAATCTAAAACAATTTGAATGAGGCCAAACAGGGCCCGGGAAACCTTTTTTTAAATCCCTGAATATTGTAGGCCCCAGGACCTTGACACAACTAAGAACATGTCCCACCTGTTGGAACGTGGGTGACGACCTCAGGCTTCAGGAGGCCCCACATGCTAATTCACACTGTTCCCCAAACATAATAGAAAACAGGAGTTATTGCTAAAACAGCTGGTTCCTTAACATGGTGCTTTCAACAAAACCAGCCATAAACAGAGATTTATTGCATGAATATTTTTTAAAAAGAAATAACTTCTTCGTAACATAATGTTTACCAGAAACTAAGAACAGTAATGGCTATTAAATTGCAATGCTTATTAAACAGAAGAGCAGACACAATGTCAGTTAGGGTTCATATGCCCCATACATGTCAGCCCCAGATGTGTTCATTAATTCTCTGGTTTCCAATGCTTGGTTCATTATACGGTAAAAGGTTCAGCAGGCAAAAAACATTTCTACTTACCCCATCAGCATCAAAGGCAGCTCCAAATCCATATTCCCCTCCTTTCATAGCTTCCAGAAGGGTCGTTGCATATGTCAGGTTTGGGTCAGGATGCTGCCCACCAAAATCTTCCAGGGGAACACAGTTTATTGCAGAATTGGCTGGGGCCCCCAGCTCATCGCACAGGACTTTTCTCACATAGGGTCCCATAACTAAAAAAAGATACACAGAAATGTGAAATCTTTAAAAATCCTCTTCCTTCTCCTGCCCCGCACACTGCACCCCCAAGAGTGTTTTGTTCTGGTTAGAACAAGGATGGCAATTTAACAGCACCAAAAAATCAGTGAATTCTAAAAGCTTTCTCAAGACACAACAGAGAATAATGTTCACTTCTATTTCTATTCATTGAGCATCTCCTACATGCCAGTTAGCATGTTAGGCATAGAGAAGATGTATTCAATAGCCCAATTACATGAAACTTTCCTCCAAAACTTTTCTAAAATGTTGTCAGAAAGAAATCAACTGCTTAATAATGATTCACTGTCTGTTGATTTTTATGTATTAAAAGCTTTAGCTAAATATATGCAAAAGTACTAAAAGGCTCTAGCAATGGTCTTTGTCTCTGCAATCTTTGTAACTCTGCCAAGAGTATAACTAAACACTGTAGACCGCTGAAGCATCGAAAGCTAAGCACATTTTAGAAAATAAATGCTGAGGAATAGTCTTTTCCAATTCAACACACATTTATGGATTGCATAACATGAAATTCCTATGTTAGAAATGGAGGGGATCATATTCAAGAGACTCAAAGCACACAGTTGGGCTGGGCTCTTAATCTAGTAGACGGGCGAATCAAATCTACCAGTGAGTGACTGCAATGGTAAGACAAGTGCTATTCAATGTGCATTTATAAAATCATCAAATCAAATGGCTTAAGAAAAACAATGACCACAGGTAAGGCTTCCAGAAGGAGGCCTGCCCAGCATTCATATCCCCTTCCTCTAGTAAGAGCATTTTGGGTTTCCTTTGATGAGCCAACCCCTTTCTCATCTCAGTTCAGTGAGCTGGGTATGGCTAAATCCCACTTCTCCCAAGACTGGGGAGGTGACCTAGATCTGTCCAATCAGCGTCCTTCATTCCTCTGCCAGGGTGATTGATTCAGAGGTGGACATCTCGTACAAGCTAGACAGTGAGGCTCAAACCCAGAAATATTACTCAAACTATTTAGAAAGAGGAGCTTTCTTTCCTCTGGCCAGATAATGCTTAGTAAAGAATCTAAAAGATCCTTTTCTGGGAGATATGACTAGCCTAATGGGATAGAACAAAACAGCCCACCTGGAAGATCTTGAGGCCCATGAAGGGTAAGCTCCACACATGGGCTCAGAGATCCCAATCAATTTTTACTGCCTCACCCCTAAACATGCCAGAGAGCCCAGGATCACCAAACTTCTGAGGAACACATTTAACATGAGACTAAAACAGAGTAGAGGGCAACCTGGAGGAAACAAAAACTATACAGAGAGAAGAAAACTTTTAAAGTATGTATCAGTAATATCCTGATAGAGATCAACAAGATATGGTAGAATGGCTAAAATTGAAAAGACTGACAATACCAAGTGTTGGTGAGGACACAGAGAAACTGGAGCCCTCATACATTCCTGGTAGCGCGAATGGTACAACCACTATGGAAAACAGTTGGGCAGTTTCGTATAGTTATAAATTTACTTATCATATGACCCAGCAATCCCACTCCTAGGTAGTTATCCAAGACAAATGAAATCATATCTCCCTACAAAGACTTGTTCACAAATGTTTATAGCAGCTTTGTTTGCAATGGCCAAAACCTAGAAATAACCCAAATTATATGAACTGGTGAATGGATAGACAAACTGGTACATCCCTATAATGCAATACTACTCAGTAATAATAAGACATAACTACCAATACATACAACACCATGAATGCATCTCTGAAACATTATGCTGAAAGAAGCCTGAAGAAAAAGGCTACATATTATATGGGGCTTTCTGGAAAAGGCAAAATTATGCAGACAGAGAGCAGATGAGTGATTGCCAGGGGCTAAGTGTAGGAGGATGGATTTGATTTCAAAGGACCACAAGGGAAATTTTTGAAGTGAGGGAAATATTCTGTATCTTGATTTTCATATTGGTTGCATAATTTTTTATATTTATCAAACTTCTTCCAACTATATACCTATAAGGTATGAATTTTACTGCATATATATAAATTATACCTCAGCAAACCTGACTTATTAAAAAGAAATATGGCATTCATGAAACATGAATATGAAGCTATTTTTAAAAAAAGATTATTTGGTTGGAGGGGATTGGGAGAAATTAAAAATATGATAGTGGAACTGAAAAACTTAATGGAACTGGAGCCCTGAAGTTTTCCAGAGCATGCCAATAACTGAAAATACATACATTGTGTGAATACCTACAAACCCAACCTTCCTCATAATCCCAGAAATCCAACATGGGTCACAATCTCCTTAACATTTCTTGCCCACCAAACGGTACAAGCTGACAAGCTTACCTCCGTGCATAGCATCAACTCGGATCTTCAGTTGGCCAGGCCCAGCCAGCAAACTTTTGATGGCGTTAAAGTCAAAGATGGTCCGAAGGAGGTTGAGATAGATATCCACTGGGTCCACTATCTCCACTAAGGATAGGAAAGCAAAGGGAAACATCAATAACTATGACCATGAAGAATACTTGGAAGTGTGAAAAAGAATCACTACCCTAATATATGAATCTCTGATCAAAATCCCATCATAACCCCACACATTATGTAGGAAGCAAAGTGTCCATTTATAGACAAAATTACAAATTAAGACACAGTAAGATGCTACAAACCTTTCAAGTTATATGAGTGTAATTAATATCAAGTTATAACTTCTCCTTTGCAAGTGAAAAATCTACCACAAGAATAGAGTAGTTAAAACTGTGTCCTGTTATCTCTATTCCCACCTTCTTTCTGCCACCTCCCTCCAAAAAACTGCACCCATCTCAATCCTGAGACGCATCTTGGCATACTCAGTGGGCTCTCCTATGGGGTTGGCCAAAGAATGACTCAGCTGGAGTGAAACAAATCAAGGAGTGACTCAGCAGTGACTCCTGTTTTCCAAATGCCATTGTGCCGACCAAACCCAGGTTCAGAATTAGTGATGAAGGATACATTCCTCGGTGTGTGTGAAGTCTCTTGTGTGCCCAATCTAGAACCAATTTCAGGGTGAGTGCCAAATACTTAGAAATCCTCATTAAACACAAATGTTCTCCAGTGACGGGAACCACCCAATGAGTAGGAAGCCAAAACAAGCCTTTTCTATTTATTTGACAAATAAATAAAACCCAGAATGCATTACATTTTTCAAACTTCGCAATCATTACATAATCATACTCAGAAAGTACTTTTCCTAGAAAAGTTCTTACTTGAGTTTTAGACACTAAGATTTGTCCATGAGCCCAGCTTTTTAAATTTGTAGTTAAATTTTGAAACTTATATGTATTGTTTTTCAAAGTTTTCAAATACATACTACTTTGGAATCCTGAAATACTTAAACATGCACTAAGAATATTAACAATCCACCTTTAATAATATTCAGGAAACCCAGGTGCAATATTTAATGAATGAGATTTTAATATGTAATATGAAACTTCATCTGGTCAAATATACATCAAAAATATTTTTCCTTGCACTTAAATCAATGTAGTATGTGTGTCCACTCAAATATAATATAATTACTTTTTAAGGAATACAGTTTTTAATCATCTTTTGACATAAAGAGGATATTAACCCTTAAAACAAATTAATTAAAAATTAATCTATATGAATGCTCTACCTTAAAATGGTTAAAATAATAAACTTTATGTTATGTATATTTTACCACAAAAAAGCATTAGTCTACAAAATAAAAGGTCATGTCATGAATATATTAAAAGTTTTACTCATTCTTCAATATAGGATAATGTTTTGGGCAATTTCAGTCTGGTACTTTAATTCTTGAACCACTTGCCTAAATACATAGGCCAAACAGGAATGTTAAAAACAATAAAGCAAATAAATTCAGTGAAATTTGAGAGTTCACCTTACAAAATTCATGCTCTTGACCTTTTAAGGTGAAATACCAAGAACTTATTTGTTTCCAATTAACCTAAGCCCTGCTCAACATTTAAAACAGCATGAACAAAGCACATAAATTATCCCAAACAATTATCTGCACATTCTTTTGGGGGGCCAGGGAATCTCTCTACCCACCTCCTGGTATCCGAAGCATTTTTTTAAAAAACTCATCAAATTAGCAATGTGGCCACAGCAATGGGCCTGAATCTGAGCTCACCAAAGACCTGGGCCTCTTGGACAACTAAACAAAATTGTGAAGATACCAAAAATAAATAAATAGTTAATTAATAAAACTTCTTGATGGTAATGCCTGATTTTCCTCAGTCGTCTTATTGTCCAGCCCTTCCAAACATACATAATCAAGCACATTTAACTCACTTCATTTAATATAATATCCTTCGCTTTTAGCTGTCAAATCATTGTGTCCCGTGTATGTGTACGCATGTGCACACGCTTTCAACTAGATTAATAAATGCAGGTTTCCACGGATTCCAGTAAGTATCACATGGCTTTGAATTAATTTCTGCTGAATAGCTAAGTAAGCAATGGGCTCAAAATCTTTTAAGAAAAATGTAATAGAGTTGTCCCAACACTTCGACCCTGAACAGTTGGTTTCAAGCTCCTCTCTGTGCCTATAATACCATGTTGCCATGAGCCAGGTACTTCATCTTTTCAGCTAAGTCAAATTGCTTGTACAATATGGATATCATCTTAACACAAACTCCATTTAAGCTTATAGGGGCACCAAAGGAGTAAAAAAAAAAAAAAAAAAAAAAAAAAAGTTAACTTTTTTGCTACTCGTATGCCTTCTAGAAAACAATAACAGGATAAAATAGAGGTGGGAAATGATATGCACATAAATGGCATTAATGTTGTTACATGGTTCAATATTAATCTATAAAATAAAAGGTTATACTCTGAGTATTTTAGAAATTTTATTCACTCAACAATACAGGATAATTTCTTTGGACAATTTTATTCTGGTCCTCTCATTTTTGAACCACCTGCCTAGGTCCATTGGGTACTTATTGAACTCATTTGTTAAATTTCCTAACACGGCGCTTGGCAGAGAGCGGGCAATCAGTAACTGCACTGAATCAAGATGAACTGCACGGTTCTACCTTCCATGGGAAACTGCAGCCCCACTGCCATGCTGGCTCTCCTCTTTATTACCTAAGGTATTTGGGCAGCTTCACCTTAAGTGCTCAGAAAAGACACATTTTGGCAATTCAGAGCCTATTCTTGGAACACTGTAAGAGTCAGCCGTGAAACTTTCCCACCTGGAAAATGATAGGGAGTTTCAAAGTTGAAAGTTGCCAGTTCTGAATATCTTGACTCTTCTCATTTCCCTCTGTGCCCACATTCAGATTATACCTGTTTACCAAGTGTCCCTCCCAAGACTGATGCTTTCATCGCTTTCAAGTACACACTGCCCTGCAGAAACCAGTCACCCCATCCACGGAGTTAGTCTGACCTCTTCAAAATACAATCTCTCTATTACCTCGAAATGGTTTGAATTTGTTCTCCAGGTCAAATTCTTGTCTTCCTAGTCGAGACAGGTCGATTCGAAGATCAGGACATATCGCATATTCCTCAATTGTTTTGCTGATCTGATAGATTTTGTCTGAGACAACGTCTGGTGCAGGACCTAAAATTTGAAAATAATGCATCACCAAAAATAAATTCATTTAAAATTCCCATCAGGGAAATGTTACCTCCTCCTTCATTTGTTCTCTAAACAACAGACAACAGTTCACGGTTCAATTCTTTCCTATGCTGTGCACATCCACTGTGGGGGAAATTTAGTCAGCCTCACCTGTTCTGTGGAGGCGCATAACCTACATGTTTGTTTGAATCCACTCCTAAGCAATGATACGTCTTCCCTAAAAATAGTTTCACACCTGCCAGGGAGGCCCGGTTATGTAATCAGCTTTATTCAGGATATGAGACACAAACAGGATATGCATTTGACAGAAGTGAAGGATTCCAGATTTAAACTGCAGCTTCCCAAGTGCACCCAGAGGGAAAAAATATGATTTCTACTCCCAGGTCTGCTGCCTCATCAATGTGTGAATTTACCAGGGTAAATTATTTTCCCCAACTCATGCTCTCCAGTGACTCCCAAGTCTTTAAATGAGGTTTAACTAAAATATCTAATACATTTCCTTGAAAGGTCAAGTTGACAAATAAGTTGTAATACACTTTAAATGAATTGAACATAAAAATAATAATGTCCTCCTTTAGTTTTTCTTGTCTTTTTAACTTTTATATCTTAATGCAAGCAAGTTCACATTTTTTGCAACAAGTGTGGGAATCAAATAACTGAAATATAAATGATTCCCTTATGGAATCTAGGTTCTAAATGTGCTCTACAATGCATTCTGTGACACTGGTTATGTTTTTAAAAACCATTTTATTCCTCAGTCACTTCCTCGGGTTGTTACGAGGATTGAATAAGATAATGTATGTAAAGTTCTAGGTATAGAGACTGGCATATTGTAAGTATTCAAAAAAAAGATCAGCATTGTTATTATTGATTCCATTTATCTCTAGCATCTTCCCCTCTACTTAAAAACATGCTCAGAATGGTCCTGTTCTCTAAATATATTTTAAAAGCAACATAGCTCCAAATGTGTCCCATTTCCCTTGATATGCTACTAATTTTATATATTTAGCCTTTTAACTTATTCCATACCATGTATCTGTATAACACACAACAGAAGAGATGAATGCCTGCAACTTCAGATGAAGGATTTCATGGTAAAACTTATTTTACTTTGAGTAGGAAAAAACCAAGTGAATCGCTCTATGCCATCAGGAATGTTAGTTTCATTAATGACGCCGAGACATGCAAACATGAAGAATTAAATGTAAGAGGAAGGTCTTTCAGCATAAAGGTTAAATGATTAAGTTCAACCCCCTTCCCCTATTCAAGGTTTCACTAAATAGGTCTCATACCCTCCTGTAATTTAGTCTACAAAACGGGTATTTAAATAATATCTTCTCCCTTTATGCCTCACAGGATATCACAGAGATGACTTAGATACTCTTATGAGATATGAAGTCAGATATTAATTCCAAGTGCTTACTTGGAATCTATGGCTTAGTTTGGCAACTTATACATTTCTCTACAAATTGCCATTTGCTGAGCCCATTGAATGTCCTATGGACTCATGTAAGAAATATCTCACATTGCATAGTTTTCCCTGAAATATTCAGTAGATGCTGCAAGACTTGCTTATAAGTCCAAGGTGTGCTTTTTAGTGAAGAGGAGCTCCTCTAAAAATACTTTCAAAGACAAAGCACTTCATAAGGTGTGGGTTTTTTTAATGCTTGACATCTTTGTGTGAATACTGTCCAAAATGGCTGTAAGGAGGGGAAGATAGTGTATGCTCCCTTCAGGATGCGCTACTTTGGATGGAGTCAGGAAAAACTCACAATGGTAACTGTCTTTGATTAAAATCCAGCTCCCACCCATGTATGCACCCAGACTCAGTGTCCTAGATTAAGAGAGATTTAAGAGACTTAACAGTCAAATACAATGCATGGTTCTGGGATAAATCCTGGTTTACACAAAATAGCTATAAATGACATTTTGGGGACAACTGGAAAAATTTTAATATAGTTTAAGTTTTAGATGATATTAGAGAATTCGCGTTATTTTGGTTGGGTGTGATAATGTAGTTATATAGAAGTATACCTCTTTCTTTTTAAGAGATGCATTCAGAAATATTTAGATGTGAAATGTCTTCATGCTGTAATTTGCCTTAAAATTCTTTGGGAGGAAAAGAGGGAAGCAAAACAGAAAACAAAGTAATGGATACATGGCATTCATCTGTTATTCTCCCTGCCTTATGTACGTTCAAATTTTTTTTAGTTCACCCCTATCTACATATTCCACCTACCAGGACCTCCAAACTATAAATTTCTGTAAGTACAAGAAAAAGCAACATAACTCTAAGCATTTCAGTGAGAAAAAGTCAACCCTATAGGAAAGACAAGAGTCTAGGGCTTATGCAGAAAAGTCATTTGTCTGCCCCTGAGCAGTCATGTGACCTGAGCAAGTAACAGCCTCTAGGGCTTTGATTTGTTCTTGTGTAAAGGGATAATAACGGTCTAGCTGACTTGGAGGGTATGTTCCAACTTCAAAATTCAGAGTCCTTCCATACCAGATAAGCACCAACTATTCAACCGTCTCACTGCACTGAGGAGTTCAGGGGAACAAGAGACCAAGTGGGTTCAAGATCCCATTATGCCACTTCCTTGCCCTGTCACCTTGGGCACTGTGAGAGTTAATTTTATATGTCCGTTTGACTGGGCCACAGAGAGCCCAGAGGTTTGCTTAAATGTTATTCTGGGTGTGTCTGTAAGATGTTTCTTGATGAGATTAACATTTGAATCAGTAGACAAGAGAAGCAGATTGCACTCCCCAAGGTGGGTTGGGCTTCATCCAATCCACCGCAGGCCTGGACAGAACAAAAATACTGAGTAAGGGAGAATTAGCTCTCTCCATCTGTCCTTAAGCTGACATTCATTCTCGACGCCTTCAGACCCAACTCAGACTGGAACTTATACCATCAGCTCTGCTGCTTCTCAGGCCTTCCGACTCCGATCAGAACAATTCCATCAGCTTCCTGAGTCTCCGTCTTGCTGACCACAGATCTTAGGATTCTCAGCCTCCATAATCACGTGAGCCAATTCCTCAAAATAAATCTCTTTGTATCCTATTGGTTCTGTTTCTCTGGAGAATCCTAATACAGGCACCTCACTAGATTTTTCTGAGCTACTTCCTCTCCACCCTCTTTGTCTACCGTCAGGGGGTCATGTGATAAAATAAGAGGAAAGAAATCATGATGATTAAGGCATATTCTTAACTACATACCTCCATTGGCAACATTAAACTTCACTCCAAACTCTCCCCCTGGTCCTCCAGGGCAGTGGCTGGCTGTCAGGATGATTCCACCAGCTGCCTTGATCTTTCTGATAATGCAGGAAACAGCAGGTGTCGACAAGATGCCATTCTGTCCAATAATCAGTCGTCCAATCTAGACAAGCCAGGGGAAAAAAAATCAATTATTTTACATGGGATTGGAGTGCATTTCAACAGGAAAGTGTCCCAGGATTTGTTAACACACAGTACATCACTTGACAAAAGGAAGTGAGTGGACAGGGGTGAAGGGAGAAGGGGGAGAGGGCAGAGTTTGGGCATTGTCTCTTCTGCCCAATGTCTCCAAGACCATTTGGGACACCCACATCTAGCAATCTATTATTAACCTATAAACTGGAACTGTCTTGTTGACCTTCAGTAGTTTGAAACATCTGTTTTTGATGACCAAAGGGTTAGCTCGAATCACACAAGAAAGCCTTAGTTACTGGCTCCAAAACTGCACATTAACATGCTAGAAATTACAAGAAAAAAAGAAATGGAGCAATTCTATGCTTCACTCCTTCCTCTGCCTCAGTACACAGGCGTGGGCCTGACTTATACAACCTTGTTGTCAGTGGGCATATTTTAATTGTACCTGGAATGACCACTCTCCTAAAGGCAGGAATTCTATGCTTGCCACTAAGTGACAGCATATGCTGGGGACACTGGAGAAACTACCCAAGTGTCAGAGGTCTTTAAGTCATCCATTGGTGTGGCCATACTCTTTTCATAGCTACAAAACTGACTTTTAAAAAAGAAACAATACAGTCTTGCAGAGCATTACTTGGTATGCTTGGTTTTAAAATAGGACCCAGTGTCATCCAATCCAGTAGTTCTCAAGTGTTGCTACAAATTAGAATAACCAGTGAAGCCTAGAAAATTCACCATACTCAGACTGCATCCCAAGCTAATTATATGAGAATCTTGGGGGGGCGAGGCATTTGTAGTTTTTAAGGCTCCACAGGTGATTCCAATGCTCAGCCAAGCTCGGTGATCAAACTCCCTCATCACTCTTAGGACCAGCAGCATGAGTATCACCTATGTGCTTGGTAGAAATGCAGAACTTCAAGGCCCACCCAAGACTACTGAATAAGTGTCAGTATCTTAACAAGATCCCCTTTCCTCTTTCCAGATAATTCATTTGTTCATTAAAGTTTGAGAAATATTGATGTACTAGAATCCTGCTCAACAGCAGTTACCCTGGCACCAAAGTAGCGTTACTAGAGGTAGGTCATTGACCAAATATGATAGTGAGGGAAGATACAGAAAAATATACACTATAGAGAGCAAACACAAGAGCTCCAAAAACAAAGCTCTTGAGATGACCTAGTATGGAAAGACCCACATACCACAACATCCCCTGAGTATATTTTCAAGTGGATAGGGCAGATTATAAACAAATAAAAGGAATAATAATAATAGTAATAATAATAACAACAGAAACTATGTAGCTACATAGTAGGAAGGAAGTCAGCAGGATTCTATGACAGAGAATAATGGATGTCAATCTTAATAATAAAAATAACAACAATAGTAATAGCTAAGGAAGCTTGGATTTTATTCTAAATACAATAGCAATCCATCAAAGGGTATTAAGTGATCTGACATCATTTACATTTTAAAAGATCACACACTGAACAATTCAGATGAGCTTGTTAAAAAGCAAGTTGTATCTTGTCAGCGGAATACTCCCATGACTTTCCTTGTCCCCCAGCAACCCAAAGAAAAGCCAAAGTCTTCATCAGAACTCCAAGGCCCTACATGATCTGACCCCCGTGGCCTACCAGTTCCCTCCCTCTCTCTGCTTCAGCTGCACTGGCTGCTTTGCTGTTCCTCAAATACACCAAGCATGATCAGGGCCTTTCCATTTGCTCTTTCCTCTGCTTAGAGCACTCACCCAGGTGTTCATATGCTGCCTCTCCGGTCCTTTGGGTTTCTTTTCCAAAGTCAACTAGTCAGACATAGCGCCACTGACAGTCCTATATAACACAGCACCCATTAGTCCTTAATTTCCCTATTGTGCTCTGTTTCCTCTACCCTGCTTTAATCTTCTGTATTGCAAATACTACCACATTATTTCTTTTCCCATTATATATAAACTCTAAGAAATTTGTTTATTCACTGCTATATTTTGAGATTCTAAAACACACTTAGCATGTAAATACATGATAAATATATGTTGAATGAATTGAAAAAAATGAATGAATGATGAATGAGTGGTTGCTATGTGAAAAATGCCTTAGAGAGTGACAAGAGCAGAGGGGAAAGATCAGATGAAAGGCTGCTGCAGCAGAACTGAGTGTGAATAATGTCTTGGATTAGGCTAGAGGCAAAGGAAATGAAGAGAAGTGATTCTATTTTAGGTATATTTTTGGAAGGAGAATGAACAGAAGATGTATGTGGAATGAAATATGAAAGAAAGGAACTATGGTAGCCAGCCTCCAAAATGGCTCAAAATGACCCTTGCTTCTGGCATTCATGCCTCTGGGCAGTCCCCTCCCACACTGAATGAGGCAGATCTGGGTGATTGGACCATTGGAGTGAGAGTGTGTGACTTCCAAGGTGAGGCCACAAATGCCACTTCTGCCTTGCTCTCTTGGAGCGTGCCCTCTGGAAGATACCAGTCAGCATGTCATGAAGACACCACTCAAAGAGTTCTGTGTCGGCACCTGTATGGAGGGGAACTGAGACCTCCCACCAACAGCTGGTGCCAACTTGCCAGCCAGAAAGGTGAGCCATCTTGCAGTGTATGTTCCAGCCCCAGTCAAGCCTTCATATGACAAAACCCCCACCAAGATACGACTGTGACCTCATTAGAGTTCCCAAGCCAGAACCCACATTCTGTCCCTCAGAAACTGTAAAAAATAATAAATATTTGTTGTTTTAAGCCACTAAATTTTATGGTAATTTTTTGCACAGCTTTCTACCTTTAAAACTTGATGAATGGTGGTGCCATTTATCAAGACAGGAAAGACATAGGGCAATAATTACACTCATATTATTATCCAGAGCCGTGATAAATTATGTTCTACATGCTCTTGTTAAAATTTATTTGGTCACTGAACTCATTTTATTGAGTACTGCACGCAATGTAGAAGACCTTGCGGGTAATGAATACAATTTAAGCACTTCCCTCAACGAATAAGTTTATAGATTCAAGAATCTGAAAAGTTATTGTAACTTGTGTTCATAGTTTTCTATCTATACCATTTTTAAGAATTATTTTTTTTAATTCTATAATACATCATCTGTATATTATATTGTGTGTTCACCACCCCACGCCAAGTCTCTTTTCATCACCATTATTCACCCCTCACCCTCTTCTAACTCCCCTCACCCCTCTTTTTCTCTTGTAATCACCCTACTGCTGTCTGTGTCTATGGGTTTTATTTTTCTTTGCTTAATCCCTTCACCTTTTTCACCCAGCCCCCAAACCTCTTCCCCTCTGACAGCTGTCAGTCTGTTCTCTGTATCTATGAGTCTGTTTCTATTTGTTTGTTAGTTTATTTTGTCATTAGATTCCACATATAAGTGAGATCATATGGTACTTGTCTTTCTTTGACTATCTTATTTCACTTAGTATAATACTCTCCAGGTCCATCTATGCTGTTGCAAAAGGTAAGATTTCCTTTTTCACAGCCAAGTAGTATTCCATTATGGTGATTATCAGACAGAAAGGAGTGTGGGGGGAGGTAGAAAAGGTTAAAGGGGGGCAGACTTGGGGTGGTGAACATACAATATACAGATGATGTATTATAGAATTGTACACCTGAAACCTACATAATCTTATTAACCAATGTCGCCCCAATAAATTCAATTAAAAAATTAGCTTTGGTGGCTAAGTGTGTGCACTATGTATTTCAATTTATTTCAGCCCAACATGGGGCTGGGAGTCTGGCTTTCTCCCACAAACAACCCCCAAGGACTCCAGAGGGAATGGTACTGCTTGGTGTAGTGAGGTCAGTGCTCTTGTCAGGAAATGAAGTCACGGCTCTTGTCTGAGGAGATGCTCCGGGTAGGGGACCCAGAAGTGACCTCACTTCCTGGTGATGGAGCCCAACAGAACTTGGAGCCCTGGTAAGCAGGCAGCCACATTCTACAACAGACCCTTCCCACTTCGTTTTGATGCAGACATGGGAGAGGGCACCATGTTTTTGCAGGGAGAGCATGTTCCGAAGCAGCCGCCGTTGGTTCCGGACTCAGCGCAGACCTCTGTGGCCCTTTTCACGGTTGGACCCAGAGGTAACACAGAGAGGCTCAGAACAGGTTTGCTGAGGCCACACCACCACTCTGACCCCACCTGAGCAGCCCCATGTCCCCTCCCTGTGTGTGTGTGTGTGTGTGTGTGTGTGTGTGTGTGTGGAGAGGGGGGTTCACGTGGGGAGGGCCTGCCCTGAGCAGAAACAGGCTGAGGAGGGATCAGAAGCCTGATGGGCCTGTTATGTTCACTCCCCAGAGCAAGGCTGGCCGGGTGGCCATGGAGTGTGGGCAGCACCCTCTGTCTGAGGTTATTCCAGAGCCCTGGAGGTGAATCTCATTTCCCTGGGTGGAGGTCTGTGCAGACAAAGGGCTGGGCCTGATCCAGGAGCAGAAGTTCCAACGGGCAGAAGCAGCAGTGACTAGGGCCAAGCAGGGCTTGAAGTCTCTGGACCTGCTGCAGGTCACTGTCATTGCAGAGCTCAACCCAGGTCATGAAGGAGCAGCAGCTAGTCGATGAAGACCCCAGCCCCATCTCTACCAGTGAGGGGCAGCTGCACCGTCCTACTGAGGGCCAGAGCAGGCCCAAAGTGAATATGGCCACCTGGGGGTCTCTGGAACCAGGGCCTGTGGAAGGCTGGAGATGGACCCCTCCCCCGAAGCTGCCCATGCCCCATGGGGAGCTCACAACATCTGCCTCCAACCTGGAGCAGCGCGCCCCTGTTAATCACAACAGGCTTCTGTTAGTCTCTGGTTGCTACCCAGTGTTCCTGGGCTTGTGGCCACATCACTTCAGTCCCTGCCTATCTTCACATCACCTTCTCTGCGTGTCTTTTTTCTCCTCTTCTGTGAACTCTCGCTCTCTCAATTAGCCCAAGACAAATGTCAAGAGAAAAGGTATGGCTTTTGAAATCTAATAATTGATCAAAGAAATAGACTCTTTAGAAACCCTGTTGTATAAAGAAAAAGTACTCAACTCTAGCCAACGCTAGATAGGAACGTTGGCTCCCTGCCCCCCCTGACCTAAGGCAGATCACCTCACTGCTCTGAAGCTTGCTATCTTCATCTCCAAAGTCAAGAGGACATAGGGTCATGAAAATTCAATTACGATGAGATTATATAAAGGGAAACTCTTTGTGAAATTAAACATGACACAAATTATGCCATTGCCTTCCCCAAATCCTCCCTCCCCCAACATTTAAAAATTCACTTTTAGACAGCAGATTATCTCTTAAACTGACACATCACTTTCTGAAAAAGTCCTAGCAATACTACCTTCCACCAATGTAGCAGGCTGGAAAAGATGATCTACTTACATATATAATTGGCTTTGGTTTTGTCTACTTACATATATAAAAGGCAATATCTGACTTTATTCCTGAGTGAAACCCAGACCAGAGCCTGGGGATGTCCAACCCACGACATTCTGCTGCAGCCTCACTGACCTCCCAAGGGGGGCACTGGAGGAATCAACGCTCCCACACCACAAGGTCTGTCTTTGGCTGGAGGAAGGGGAACCCAACCCAGCCCTGCAAAAGGTGCACTAAAGCCATGTGGGTGGGCTTTAGTGCCACTGGGGAACATGTCCTTCAGCTCCCACTAGGAAGAGGGGGGCCACTGTCACGCATACACGTGGAAGGCACAGAGATACAGATCCCAGGACCCACAGGTAGCCATGTGAACACTGTCACGCAGGTGCCTGCAGACACTTTCCCAGACACACAGCTAGAGACACAGCATGAACTTGTTCCTACCCAGCCATGACTTCTAAATGCTTGGGGAAGGGAGGAGAGAGCGGGGAACAGTGTGCCATCACCATCGTTCCTATGGTGCAGTTATTTATGCTTCTCTGGATCTATCCTTCTACCCTGATGCCAGTGACTTTTGTCAACCCTCAAGACTCACCTAGATTGTACCATTATTTGTTTCACCCATGAGTGGGCATAGCAGGTGCCGAGAGAATCAATATGCTCTCTACGTGCCACAGACCAGTGTCCTGAGAAAGAAAATTTTATTAAATAAAGCTTTCTCCCAGCACTTCCATTTCTTTATACCAGGTGCATATACAACTAATTTCGTTAATGATTTTATTTCTGATGGCTCCTTCTTTTCAGAATGCTACCAACTACTCTTCTAAATTAGATTTAGTATCAGGTCAGTTTTAATTAGCTCAAATTAAAATCCTAGGGAACAGCAATGTACAATTTAAACCCACAGGTTAGAATCTCAGAGTAGATGCAGAATTCCAGCTCCAAATGAGTTTTCCCCAGTAACGTAACACTAATGAAAACAGAATTGTTTTCATGTGTGAACTCCCTTAAATAAGACTTCCCCTTGATGATTTCCTTCTCACTTTAAATAAGTCATTTTTAAAAAGAGTCCCGAAGAGAGAAAAGAAAAAGCATGACATTCCTCAGTGTCTTCCACTCGCTGTTTCATGTCCCCATAATTCCCAAAGTGAATCAGAGAGAGTGAAGAGAGCAATAAACAGAAACTTCCTTGATGATACACAGAGAGCATGTTGTACAGGACCACACAGCCACTGCCACGTCCATCCACAGAGTGCATGGAAAGCCACACACACAATGATGTCTGTTTCCTGTCTTCTCCGTTAAAAAAAAAAACACAACAAAAAACCCCACAAAGGCAGTCCAAAGCCAAGCTGCCATGGATGGCAGGGCTTCAGCCTTTCAGCCCCAGCTGTCAGAGAGGAGGGCCAGCCCGTAAGCAGTGCTGCACATGAGTAAGCAGGTGATGGCTAAGTGGAATTTTGAGAAATAACAAACTCAAGACGTGGATGTGGTTATCCAAACACCAGGGGACTTCTCCAGTTGCTCGTGGATAATTGTGCAGTTACATGCTTTCTTTGTTACATGGGGACCAGATGGGAGCAACCGAGCTCGTCCTCAGCTTTCTGTCCCCCTTGAAGTCTTTACGCACACACTCAGGGGCTGGAAGCAAGAGAGGAGAGTCCATTAGAACCAAACCAAGGTGGATTTCACACTCGATTCTTAACATCTGAACAAGTTCAGAAAATTCACAGGCGTCTAGAAGCTGGGCCAAAGTTCTGTTCCTCAATCAGTCCACCAATTCTCAAGGCCTCATTGAAAGGACCAGGCAATGTGGCCTTCCTCGGGTGCCAAATGAGGGCGGTGGATTTGGAACTTAGGTTCTTCCTGGTGATAACATAACTCAGTCCTTGAAAAATGCTGAAATCTTTACCTTAAGGTACAGGGCTTGGCTCACTAAGACAAGAGCCCTGTTTCTGCCATCGCATGATGTGACCAACCCAACTGGGTACCAGGATGAGAACCATTGGATCTACCTGGGTCAAGGAGGCAGAGCTGAGCGCCCTGAGATAAGCTAGATTTTGGTATCCAGTGCGAAAGGGTGTCAAAACTGACTTTGCCACCTACTAGCTGTGTGGCTTCGGATAAACCCTCGGTATCTCAGTTTCGTTATCTAAAAGATCTGAATGATCACATGGTGGAAGGTGAGAGCCAATATAACCAAGCTCCAGTTCAGTGTTTGCACCCAATAAATTCTCAATACATTTCACTTGCATTCCTTGTTGGCGTCATTTCTTAATTCTTAATTATAAATTTCTTAATTCATAGTAATTGAATGAATTTGTTTTACTAACCTGTAATGGTTTTCTAATTACAAGAATATATATTTGTATGTTCCTTTTTTGAACATTTAGGAAATACACATAAATAAGAGGAAAATGAAAATCATCTGTAAACCTAAAAATGACCACTGTTAACATTTCTGTGTGCATCCTTTGTCTTTTGTCTGTTTTGGTCTCTCTCTCTCTCTCTCTCCCTCTCTCTCCCCCTCCCTTCCTTCCTCCCTCTTTCCCTTTCATTTACATATTTGTTTTTACCAAAAAAATTGTGTGACCTACATCTTTTATTTAATGTAACTAGCCCTTCCTTAAAGTCTGTCTGTCACTGAATATTCTTCCACAACAAGATTTTAGTAGCTATATGGTCTTCCATTATTTAAATGTACTATCATTTATTGACCAATAAAAAAGTGTTCTCTCACTTAAAGTTTTTATATGTGAAACTAAAAGAATGTTTGAGAACTAAACTCATACTGTGGAATAAATTAAACTGAATATAGTGTGCCAACAATTAAATTAAAAAAAGAAAAACTAGTTGTAATATGCCTGCATGGCTGTAATGTCTTCTTTCTTCTTTCACCACCAAAACTGATCACTAAGAAACTACTGAAGTCCATGGTAAGGAGTGACAGGACTATGTCTATGTCCTTGTTTGACCAGGATCTTCTGACATTGCCCCCATCTACGCCTCCGAATTGCACTGCCCACTGATATGTGCGATGCTGGCCTGCTAACTTACCCATGTTGTTGAACTCACTGCAGAAAGCTCCTTGCAACAGATACCTGCCAGGAATAGTAGGACTGATACTGCTTATTTCTTAGTATTGATCCATCCAACTCCAGCACCAGTTCTATTTATTATCATAGAAACATAGATCATTTGGGAACATTTAGTAACCTCCTTCAATTCTGTGCAGTCTTCAAACACTTCTGATATCTGGGACTCTATTCTATCTTCCTCTTGAATATATCCAGAGAAGAAGATATATCTCTTTGCGGGGGTGGGGGTGGGGGGTGTCCTAGGCACATGTGCATACAAATATGCTACTTGACAAACTACCTAAATTCTTAAGAATATTTTACATCTTACACCTTTATAGGTAGACAGAAATTTTATAATATAGCAGGTCCTGGAATAACATCATTTTGTTCAACATCATTTCATTATAACATTGATGAGACACCATAGGAACTTAACTCTTACTACATCAATTAGCCTATGGTAAATTGGTTTCATTATATGTCATTTCACTTAAAGTCACAGAACCTACTGATGATGTTAAACTAGGACTTACTGTATAATGATTATATTATATATACGTATATATTCCCAAAACAAAAACTCAGTATCTATGGAATCTCTGTAGATAGAAAATATATATATATATTCCAAGACAAAAAAAATCAGTCTCTCTTTATAGCTATGTGTTTTTCCATGAGTAGCTGTCACATCAATTAAAATACATTTATATGGATCTTTAAATAAATTCCAGCAGACCATTTTCTGTCTGACTGGGAAATACTTACCGCCCATCTGCTAAGTGCCTCCACCCCCTTATAGTATGTTCCAGTGAACTAAAGACCTCAGACTATCATAGATTTACAACTCAGCAAGATTAAACAATTTACTGTTATTTATTACAGCAAAGCTGGATCTTCTGTATTATATTCCACATTAGCATCTGTCACTTTACATTTGAGAGCTCCTGTCCAAAAAAGATTATGCCTCATAAGCAAACATTCGGCAGAGCAGCAGAAACAGGCGCCCTGACAAAGAGCCTGACAAAGTATTTTAAAGCATCACCAGCTCCTGCAGCTGTGCATTTCCAGACTACTCAGCAGATTAGCCTGGAGTCTCCTAGCCTCTGCTTGGTCTGCTCCTCTCAGTAATCTCTCACATGGCCTAGTCCATTAGACTTGAAAATCCTCCAGAAACGAGCAGATTAATATCTGGCCTCAGGAGGGGACAGTGGGGCAGCTGGGGTGGGGTGAAGGGCTGTTCTTAACATAGCCTGAGCCTCAGAAAGATTTAAGGTGGAAAAGTACGGCACCGACACAGCTAATTTATAACAGGAAATAATGCACAGACGATGCTAAAAAAAATTAAAATAAATTTTTTTTTTTAAAGTCCCTTATTGTTGAGTTAAAAGTCTATGCCAGAGCAGCTGTGCCCCCTCAAGCACCATGGCAGCAAGTGGGTGCACGAGTGTTTGTGTGTGCAGGAGTGAGTGTGTGTGCAAGCGCACACGCACAACCGCACTGGGAGAGGGAGGGGGCGGGGTTCACGATGTCAGCAAGCACCTTCTGGTCAGTAAAGCTCCTGAGACTAAAAAGCCCATATGTGCACACCTTTTTATTTTAATCGGGGAAAAATAGTTCGGTAATCATTGTTATGACTAAATAAAATAATTGATAATAATTCATTACCACATTCAAACCTCTCAACAGCCCTGAAAGATATGGGGGACGCATATTATCACTTTCCCTATTTTTGTACATGAGGAAGCAAACCCAAGGAGGCTAGGTGGCTGCCATGCAAGCTGCAAATGGCAGTGCCACTATTCAAATCCAGAGCTGCTTCGGTTTTCTTCATTATTCTTTATTGATGTGTTTAATTATGAAAGCAATTCACATACATATATGATTAGTTAATAAAGAGAAGTATGTAAAGTAGAAAGGAAAAGGGTTATCCTTCCCCCACCATCCACACCCACGGACTCGAGATATATTCACTGTTAACTGTTTGGAGTGTGTTCTTCCAAACCTATTTTCTATGCCTAAACTATCTACACAAAAGTGGGATCATGCTACACACGATACTCTACTAATCATATTGACTCACCTAACAAACTACCATTCACATCTTTCTTATGTCACATATAGATCTGCCTCCTATGTTTATGAATTTTAATGCATCTATGGTCAGGTTGTCATAAATTATGTACCTGTTCTCTACTGCTAAACATATAGGTTGCTTCCAAGTTTTCTTTAGCAAAATGCTGCAGTGAGTGTTCTTGTACACAGATATATTTGCACATTTGTTCTAGAAAAATCTACAGGATAGTGTCATAGATTATGGGATTCCTGGATTATTGAACAAGAACTCTATTAATTTGGATATGTACTGCCTAACTGCCTAAGCAAAAAGTTGTATCAGTTCCATCAACAGTATACAAACAGGACAATTTCCCACACCCACATTAACTCTGAGTATTTACTCTTTTTTTCTTCTTCTTCTTCAAATTGATGGGTTGCATTTAGTTATATTTCTTTGGTTATTGATGAGGTTGATCCCCTTTTCATGTGTTTGTTGTTGTTGACAATATTTCTTTGGAATTGTCTGAATTTTCTTATTGGAAAAGCTTTTCATATATTGTAGATATTAACACTTTGTAGTAAAATTCTCCTTCTGGTATTTTGTGGTGTCTTTTGTCAAATGGGATAAACGTTGGTCATTATGATTTCAAATTATTTTCTCTTCCCATTAGAAATTCCTAAATGCAAAACTAGATACCCCCCAGCTACAAAACAGGACTCTTATTAAAGGAAAACAATATATTGGCAATAATTTAATATTATATTTGTACAAAGCACCTATTAGTAGAGACTTGGAAAGGAAAGAAAAACTTATGTGACTTTATGCCAAGAAAAAGAATTTCTTTGCGGTTTGAATGTTCCTGAGAAACTTTTCTCCTCATACAAATACAGACTGTAGTCCAAAATCTGATGTCACTAAAAATGTAAGAGATGAAAGATACTTCAGAACTCAGAAAATGTGGATTTTAACAAGTCTTGTGTATATTCTAAATATCCTTTTATTCATAACTAATGAGCGCCAAGTCAGATGAAAGAACCTAAAACTTTCCCTTTGGCTATGCAAGTATAAACAGTTAAGGCATATTGGCCAAATCTTGAGTGTTTGCAATTAACTGTCAAGGCTGTAGGCTAACGAAGAGCATTGTAGCTCCAGTTTTCTACCTTCTATATACAGATTCCTGGGAAATTTAGACCTTTTTCCCCTGCTTGTCTTTCCCCAATAATCCTGTCCAAATTCTACTGCAGTATTTGTTCATGTTACTGTTGTCTAAGAGTTGTCAAGGACCAAAAAATGAGAGTTAAGGTTAGTGAAGCCAATACCTAGGCTGAGATTCCTCAAAAATCAGTTCCAACTTCTATTCCTCAAATCTGTACAGAAACTAGCAAACTTCAGAGTTCACAAAGAGCTCAATGAGAACAGATGTTTCATAGAAAATTCTTAGGGCAAGTTTCACACATAATGTTGCTGATGTGTGTCTGTCTTTTCAATAAACATCATTATGCTTTATTAGAAGATTTAATAAAGCAGCTTAGTTAAAAAATGCCATCTGGGTTTCTGGACACATTAAACAAAGCTTAAAATAACCCACCCCAGCAACTGGGAGAGCCCAGCTGTTCTCAAAACCTCTCCTGCTCCCTTTACTTCCCCACAAAAAAAAAAGTGAATGAAGACTTGAGGCTAAAATATTCAAGAATGAATTGGCCCAAACAGATAGACAGATGGAATCACCAGCTCCCTAAAACTTGCTGCTCCTCACGCAATAGATTCCCCAATTTCACAAATCCGGGATGGGGGGTTGGGAAGGGAAGCAGGATAGAGTGATGGAAGGCTCTTTAGGGGTTTCTAATGTACTGCAAACCTTCCTAATGTCCGGGCCACAGTAGCTCACTCCAGCCACCTATTCTGTAGTGAAGACCGGTAGAAAATATGGAGCAATCACCACCCAGTTCTTTTTCCCTTCAAGAGTTAAGCCCAGGAGCCACCCGACCCCGCATTTCCACCTCCATTCCCGGAACGAAGCCTCAGTATCAAAGCGCAGGTTCCCCTCTCTGGCTTCCTCTTTCTTCCCTCCCTCCTTCCCACCCGACACCACATCCACTCTGCTCCCCTTCCACATCTACGCTCCTTGTCTTTGGGCATACACCAAAATCTGCCCCCGGATCGTCTAATAAATGCCCAGGCAAGTGTACTCTCATTCTTTGGAACAACCGCCTTTTCGTGGCCCGTTAGAATCAAATACAACCTGTGCCAGCATCCTAACCGGACGGCACACCCAGGTCCCTCGTGACCCGCCTTCCTCAAGCCACTGCACTTGAGCTTCTGCCTCAGACATGTTTCGCAAGGCACTCGGAAGCCCTTGAAGTCTGTGATTCGATAACAATGTTGTTGTTGCTGCTGATCATCATAGCCCAGTACTGTACATGGCTAGTCAGCAAATGGATTTTCTCTTGACGAACATGTGCAACAGAGATCTTAGCTGTTTGCAAAGGGGCCCACCGCATGGTTTATTCAATGCATGCATTCACATTATCATTATCGGAGACGCATTCAATTGACCTTATAACAGTCTATTTCTTACTGCTATGGATGTTTCAACATGCTTTCCTATGTGGTGCTTCATCTGATTCCCAGGACAATTGAGCGATGCTGTCCTACTCAATTCACAGAAGAGGAAACGTGGTTTCTAGGTATTTCAAGAGGTTAAAGCATTGGCCCTGCAACTTGTAAGGCAGAGCCAGGAAAAGAAGGGGAGACTTGCAGAGCTGATGCAGTGCTTTTTCTACCAGACCTCACTGTCTCCTAGGCTATAGTCTGGTTGAGGTTTGCCAAATATGTAATTGTAGTATTTGGTGACTTGCCTTTATTTAATCTATAGTTGCTTTGACAGTAACAGTTTGGCTCCATTAAACAAACACGCACACACATGCATTTTAAATGCTAAGTTATAGAGCTGTACTGTCCAATATAGTAGCCACTAACCACTTATGGCTATTTAAAGTTAAATTTTAATTAATTAAATTAAATGTAAAATTCAGTTCTTCAGTGGGTAGCATTAGCTGCATTTCCAGTGTTCGGTAGTCACATGTGGCTAGTGGCCAGGACAGTGCAGATTACAGAAGACTTCCATCATCACAGAAAGTTTGCTGGACAGTGCTGATACACAATGTCATCTCCGGAGAGAGAAGCCTTTAGAAAAAGTCAGAAGGATCTTGAGGCAGACACAGTGCTGCCATTGTCCAATAATAAAGGTATTTGAGGACTAAAAGAAAAAAGATTATAACAAAGAGGAGAAAGAGAGAGAATGCTCTTAACCAGATGGATCTACACAGAGAAAGGCAAAGTCATTCTTGTAGCCATTAGGTTATATTTCGCTCTTGAACTCTATAAGAGATTAGCATAAGTTGACATATAAAGGATCTAAACCCCTGATGAGGATCTGAAGCAGATGGAAAGAGAAATAGAATAAAAAATCAATTTAGTTACAAACTAAGTTTAATCACAATTCATTTAAATGATACAATTTACTCTTTGTACTTAGTAATTATTTTTCTTTTTTAGTATGGTGTTGTTTGTATTTTTATTTTTAATTTTTTTAAAATACATCTTTATTGATTTCAGAGAGAGGAAAGGAGAGGGAGAGAGAAAGATAGAAACATCAATGATGAGAGAGTCATTGATCGAGCCCGCAACCCGGGCATGTGCCCTGACCGGGAATCGAACCCCGATAGCCTGGATCCCTGGTCAACACTCAACTGCTGAGCCACGCCCGGCCAGGCATGTTGTTTGTATTTTTAAAGGTGAATTAAAATACTTCTGGGGATTTTTTTAGGTAAATTCACATAACCACATAAAAACTACAAAAACAGGTAAAAAGTATATTTTCATTATTCATGAATCTATTCAGATTGATTCTATAAAAATCCAGGTGTCCATAGCAATATTCAAACAAGCAATATTCAAAAAAGCGAAAGCAAGACAAAACAAAATTCATATGTCACTAATGCAAGTGGCTGTTTCACCAAATCCTTACTATGAAAATTGGTAAATAAAAATATATCTGCTTTCCAGAGGGAACTCTATTACAGGATAACCAAATAGCCCAGTTGTGAGGAAACTGCCCAATTATAGAAAAATGCCAGCTAAAACATGCAGAAGGAATTAGAGAATTAACAAATCATCATTTTGAAGCCCCTAATGAAACAATTTACTCAAGCTAGGATCATTAAAAGACACTAAAACAAATGGGTAAAGGTTAATAAACAAATACTCACATGGTACACAGTTTACCTCACAGGCTACTTGCTAGTCCCAAGGGGGAAAATAATGGAAGTGACAGGCAATTGCCACCGTAACCCTGCAGTCATCTTAGCATCACGAATGAAAGAACCACCAGAGATTATGTTTCCTAACATGATACAACATGAAACATATACCATCACTTATAAAATATTCTTATAAAAAAGAAAAAATGTTCACCCTGAATCTAATTAATCCTTTACAACTAATTTTTAGTTCATCAAAAATAAACAAGCAAACAAACAAAACATGAATATATAGTGAAAAGTTAAATGACACAATCAAGAAATAATCAGAAAATTCCAGAAAAGGAAGAATGGGCTGGTAGGGGACATTCTATAGGACAATTGACTGGCCTAGTCTCTCCAACAAGTAAATTTCATTAACAAAATAAAAAGGAAGGGCGAGGTACTTTTTAGGTTAAGAGAGACTTAAGACAAATAACCAAATACAATGTGTGTTACCTGATTAGAATAAACCAGTTTGAACAAACCATCTATAAAAACATTTCAAAATAATCGAGGAAATCTGAATGTGAGCTGGATAATATATGATACAAAGAAATCACTTTTTATTTTGTTTGGGATCATAATGATAGTGTAACTGTCAAAGAAAAATTTTTTATTTTTTAGAGATCCATTTTAAAGAATTAAAAGGTAAAATAACATTTTCTTTAATACACTTTAAAATACTTTAGCCCTCAGAAGAGATGAAATAAGTATAGAAAAATGTTAACAATTTAAGGTATGGGCATATGAATGTCATTAATTTATTCTCTCCACTTTTCTGAAAGTTTAAAATTTCCATAATTTTATAATAAAATTTTTTAAATCCCAGATTGTACAGGTATATGTCTGAGATTCTCTTTCAAAGTTTATGAGATATTAAAACATTGGTAATGTAGTTTACCATTTTATAAATTCCAAACTTCTGTTCTCCTCCAGCAATTACATAATCAAAGACAGCTATAATGTTTTTATAGAAAATTGTTTTGTAAAATTAACTTTTTAAATCAAAACCAAGATTTTTCAGAGATAGAGAGAATGCAGCCCACCCAATCGGATTCCAAGTCAGGTCAAAAGAAGAAACTCTATTTTTGTACTATTTTCTAGCCTGTGTATTAAGTACTTAATAAGAAATCAAAAAAGGCCAAAGCTCTATTTTAAGCATATAGTAACATATGCTAACTAGCTCCTAAAGTAAACTTCACTTAAAGTTAATAAAATGTTTATCAGAGAAAACCCACTGAAGTAAGAGGTTGAAGAGTCCATATGGTAAAGCATGACAAGAACTAATAAGGCAGAGTAACAATTTGCCCATGCAAATCAACAACTGTAGCTTCAAAATATCCTGACCCACCATAAATATTGGACAGGCTATGTTTCCCTCACTCCCCGGGAAAATTGGCCCAGGAAGGAGTATGAAAGCTGCCATAGCTCTCCCCGGGCTCATTAGTCTCCATCATTCCACGGGGAACAGCTTTGTCAGACAAGAGTAAAAGGCCATTTGTCAACCTCTCTCCAAAGCCCTGATTCGAGCCAATTTTCACCAATCCCAAGTGAGAGCCCGAGAGAAACACAAGACTTTTATCTCCAGCGGCAGCATCTGCTGGGGTTAGAAACCACAATCCCACAACCCAGCTCGCCCCTTGGCCCTGTTTTTCCCAATTGGTTTTGGTTATTTAAAATAAAATAAAAATCTTTCCCCATCCCTGAAACATTGAGAAGGGAGGATTATAATAGACGAACATGAAGCATGGACAAGCCCAAAGCTTTAACACACACACACACTCTCTCTCTAGCTCTCGCTCTCTTGCTCTTGCTCTTTCACACGCATACACACACACATACACACATACACACACACATACACACACACATACACACACACATACACACACACATACACATACACACACACATACACACACATACACACACACATACACACACATACACACACATACACATACACACACATACACACACACACATACACATACACACACACACATACACACATACACACACATACACACACATACACACACATACACACACACATACACACATACACACACATACACACATGCACACACATGCACACACATGCACACATACACACACATACACACACATACACACACATACACACATACACACACATACACACACATACACACACATACACACACATACACACATACACACACATACACACATGCACACACATGCACACACATGCACACATACACACACATACACACACATACACACACGAAATGGGGGGGTGGAGGAAGCTGTTGGGGAGAGAGGAAGGAGGGAATCCAAATGCCGGATAATTGAGCTTCACTTTTTGTAATGTTCACACTCATTTCTAGATCTGCAGAGGTTTCACACAGAACAGTTGTGTGTGCATGGGCCCGACTGCACTAACAAGGTTGAAATTACTCTTTCAGACAATGTTTTCCACGTAGAATTCAGAGATCTCTGAAATTAGGCGTCCCTCTGGCCAGAGTCCTGGAGAGGCCGCTGGGTTGGGACGGAGGAAAGGGGGGAGGGGTAAATGAAGCTACGCCCAAAGGTGCTTCTACTTGTAGGACATCGAGGAAGGAGGGGGCAGGGAAAACCAAAACGGAACCACCAAGGTCTGGAGAGGAAACGCGGATGAAATGCACAGGGAGGGGAGGCAGGAAACGCTGTCAGGTGCCCAAGGGCATCTTGGAGAGCAGCTGGGAGCTGCTTTGGGGGGGCCCTGCGCGCCTCCTTTCCGACCCTGGAAAGAGGCGCCGGCAGGGAGCGCGCGCCCGACGGCTGCTCAGCCTCCAGCTGGTCCCCACCTCGTTCCCACCCGATCAAATGCATCGTAAAATAATTCCGCTGGGCTTAAGGACCAGCGATAGGGAAACCCTCACCGCCTGCACTCGCCAAATAAGCCAGGGGTCAGCACCTGGCGTGTCGCTACCGTGACCCGTGGCAGACCCGAGCCTTTAGGGTGCAGGGAGGCGAATGAGAAAATGCGCAGGGAGCCCGGCGGCCGGGGTGCGGGCCGAGCGGGGTGCGGGCCGAGCCCGCCGGGGCCGCGGCAGGAGCGGGGGGCGGGCGGGCGGGTGGGCGGCCGGGGCGGCGAGGGCCCCGGTAACTCACCCCGTTGGCCGCGGCCATCTGCACCACGATCTCCGTGGCCGTCCTGCTGAAGTACCGGCCGTCGCTGCCCACCACCATGGTGCAGCCCTGGCGGTCGCGCAGGTCGATGGACGACAGCACGCTCTGGATGAAGTTGGGCAGGTAGTTGCGCTGCCCCTCGAAGAGGCCCGTGGGCCGCCGCAGCCCCCCGCCCCCGGCCGGCCGCTGGTCCTCGTAGGGCGCGGTCGGCACGGTCAGCACCGGGATGGGGCTTCCCTCCATGGCGCCTCCGGGCCGGTCCTGCCGCGGCTCCCCGGCCGGAGGGAATCTGCAGCCCGTCGGGCCCCCCCCCCCCCCCCCCGGCCTGGCCGCGCGCCCGAACTCCGCCTCGCGCCCCGGACCCCTCCCGAGCCGGCCGGCGGCCTGCGCGCCCCCCGCGGGTCCTCGGCGCGCGGCCCGGCGCTGCCCCGGCAAAGTTCGCGCTCTGCCTTCCAACAAAGTTCACTCCCGCCCACCTTCCTCTCCAGCTGGGTCTCCCAGCCGGGCTCACTTTCGAGGTGTCGTCCCCCAAACCCGTTGGCGGCGCCAGCAGCTCCGACCCCTGGCGGCTCCTCCCCTAGCGCCCAGCCCCAGCCCTGCCCAGCGACTGACCGTCCCCGCGGCCCACCCCCGCTGGAACACGGCCTGGGGGTGGGTGAGACCCGGGGAAGGACTTGGGACCCTCTCCTGCACCCCCAGCCCCTCTCTCCTTTCACCAGCAGCCCTGTCTCGGGGTCTCCCTGCGAGGGAGCAGTTTGCACGCACAAGTTCCTCTCTTTGAGCAAGGACAAGGGGGGGAGTGACGGTGGGGGTGGGGGTGGCGGTGGAGGGACTGAAACTTTTGCCACCAGCAACAGCCCCAGCCAAAAATAACCCTGGAAAGGCAAGCTGAGAATTGTTATCTCCTGCCAGCGCTGAAATAGGAGGCTGGGTGCTGGGTGTGTGTGTGTGTGTGTGTGTGTGTGTGTGCGCGCGCGCGCGCGCGCGCGCACACCCTCCACCACGACCATTTGTTGCAGGGACTCAGACACTGTCAGGCCCTTCCACCCAGCAGGCCCGCCCGGCCGTCCACGCTTCTCTCCAGGCTCTCCCAAGGCAGCCACATTTCATGTGAAAACTTTCTTCTTGTGGTGGTTACAACGGAGACAACACACACCCACATTTTCTTATCTTTCTTGCCCTTCCCACCCTCCCTAACCCAGCTCATGCTTAGAAACAGGCTTGTCCCACACTATATTTGCCCACACCGCTGAGGTCTTTTTAGTATCCTAGCAGACATGAATGAACAAACTCCAATTAGACAAGGACAGGGTACCAGGAGCTATGGCAGGTCTTTTTCAGGTATCCTCTCATTCTGCAGGGCCTAGAGACCGTCTGCCTTGTCTCCTTAAAGCTCACCTGAAATCCAAAACCAAGAAATACCCCTACAGAAAATAGGAGTGAAGAGAGAATGGACTAAAAAGACAAAATCCAAGAGCCCATTCCCCTGAATTTGTGGTTGAGGAAGCCTTGGCTTAGTACCAAATAGAACCTCAAGCCTTCTAAGGATCTGTGCATCTCTCTGGTGTGGGTTTGTGTGTTTTTTAAAAAATCCTTTCTAATAACATTTCTTTTTGCAAGGAAGGACAATATCATTCCCAGAAGAAGGGAGGGAGGTAAATCCTTTACCCAGTAAGGACACAGCACCCAAGGCTAGAGATGCCCAAAAGGCCTTCAGGACTTCATCTCTCCACTTGCAGCACCTGCCTCTCTTCTGATATCACCCTCATTCTGTCCTGCTCCTTCCACTGGACTGAAGACAAGTCAGGCACATTTCATATAATTTTACAGTTTTAGCAGCCAAGAGGAAAGCCACTTTTCTTGGTTCTAACCCCCAAATTCCCAAAGACTCTGATTGGCCCAGCTTGAGACAATGTGCCCAACTATATTACCAGAACCCCACAGTGAAAGGGAGACAGTTCCTCCAAAGTAAGGAGGTGCTATCATTCAGAGGGAGTAGAACAGATGACCACATCACAGTTGTTCACCACGTACGTCACACTTTCACTCATCGGGTCTTTTGAAAATTATTTTTTTCTCTGAATTCATACAGCACTTTGCATCACTCATAAGTAATGTTTCCCGTGTTGCTACATCTTTCTGTGTATATCGTCTCTCCTCTAGGTGTATGTGACTTTGGAATAACCCCTTAACCTCTTCTCACCTCAGTGTCCTCACTGTGAAATGGGCATTATTATAATCCCTTACCTCATAAATTGTTGGATTAAAGTACTTAGTACAATGCCTGACAAATGTTAAATGTTTATATTATTGCCATCAATGTTGCATTTGTCATTATTATTAATGTATAGCAAGAACTACAGTTTATATATTTGTAGACCACCACTGTATATAAAGGACATTGGGGCATAAAGGTTGGTTGAATTAATCTGTGGTTTTTGACAATAGGAACGCAAGATATATAGAAATAATCTGCCCTTGAAACATGCAAAAGAAAGGTTTATAAACTATAGAAATCTCTTCAACACCGCCTCCAAATGTGATCAATTTTAATAAATTTGTCACAGTGATGAAGAAAGGAACCTGAGAAGGCCCCACAGATAAGAAATGCCTTGCTCATAGTTGCTCACTGGTAAAATGAGGTCAGATTAGATCATTTTTTCTCAAAAGGTTTTCCTTAGAACCTGAGTGCCTCCCAAATGCTGCACAAAGCAAGAGTTCCATGGCTAAATAACTTTTTAGAATCCTGCACACTCTACCTCATTCTTGGAGCTTTACAGTGCACATTTTCATATTAAAAGCTCTGAGAGGTCCTGCAGAAAAGCCATCGTTTAACTTTTTTTAAAACTGGTGCTTCCCAACCTAAACTCACAGGACCAGTTTACCTAAGGAAAGAGACTCAGACCACCTTTGTGACGACAGGGGTGACACACACACACCCTTACCTGTTGTGTGTCCTCAGTGGGCTAGGTCAGGGATCAATACATTCTCCTGATCATAAGGGCTGGTAACCCCTTTGTGCTGAGCTCAGAGCTCTAGACAGCGTGGGTCACCATGAAGGGCAGCTCTGTTTGCCTAGAGATGCCTTTCAGCCTTCTCTGAGCCTCTAGAGAAAAGCATCTCACTGAGAATTCTTGGCATGAAACAGGAGCTACTGATATACCCTCCCTTCCCCTTGGGACTTCCTTGCTCTCACAAAAAAGGTGTCAGCCAGAACCTTCATGTAGAGAAAATACGAGCTGGCTCAGCAAGATCAGCATTTCCCAAAAAGAGAATTTAGGGTAAAATAAGTGTTGAAACACTTCATACTTGATCCCCTCTCTTGTAGATTCACAAAGCACATTAGCATATTAAAGACTGAAGTTCTGCAGGAAAGAAATCTATTCAACTTTAACCCGGAATTTCCAAATTTTATTTAACCAGGGGGCCCTTTTCCTAAACACCTATTAACAGATCGAGGGCATTAATATTCTATGAATCACTGTAGATCTTTGGAGTCCCTTCCAGCTAAATCAGTCTATGATTCTCTTTTTTACTTATGAAGCATTAAAAGATTACTTTCTATAATATTTCCATTAAGAAAGTTATCAGAATTTGTAAAAGAGAGCAGGTAAAATAGCCCAATTAAAAAATGTACCCTTGAGTGATTTCAAGAGTTAAAATGATTTACATAGATATTTATATATCATTTTATTTTATATGTTCTGTTCTTCCACCACTACCCTCCCCCCTCCCTCACCATCCCCTGTCCCCTGGCTGGCAGGGAAGGCTGGCAAACATATTTGGCTCGTGGCAGTTATGTATTCCTATTGAGTCGGAGTCTACCTCAGTGCACACAGGGAGTGCTAAAAACATGCTGTTGACTCACTGACTCTAAGAGCCGAAGAAATGCCAGAAGTACAGGACAAGTGCCAGAAAAGCAGGTGGAAAATGTCATGAGGCAGGCAGTCCTCTAAGGAAGCACCAGTTCCCTTTTTAATCTGCCCAAACACCTTCGGGTAGTGGGGAAAGTCAATTATATTTCTCCCAAAATACCATCTTCTACTAAGCCTTCTGTTCCCGGACAAATGAAACAGCATATAGCAATCCCAGCAGAACTGGCGGCTTCTCTACTTCCTTCGTGGTAAGACCACCAAGTGAAAGCTCAAGTGATGTTAAGGTACTTGTCACATGTGTGTCTAATGAATGTGAGTGCACTTGTCCCTGTGTTCCTGCATCTTGGGCTTCAAATATTTGTTTCCCACCTCTATTAATGACTACATGTGCAGCCTGGGACAAGTTGCTTTCCCTCCCTAAAGCTAGGTTTCTGCACCTGAAAAATGGACATGATGATACCTATCTCCTAGGATTGATGGTCATATTCAAAGAGCTAATATATGGAAATTGCTCAGCACAATGCCTGGAACATAATAAGCGCTAAATAAGTGCTTGCTACAATTTATTATTATTATTAAAAATAATTATTATTGCTATTATATTACCATAATTATTAATACAATTATAATAATTATGAATATAATTATTATTACTATAATAGTAATGATTCTTTATCTTTGTATCAGGTAGTATTGTCTTTGAGAGCAAGAATGAACTATGTCTAATTAACCTTTTCAGCACAGTATCTAGCATGACATCATAGGCACAATAGGGAAATAATGTTAAAGATGAAAAAAATTATTTTTACTGACCCTTAAATGCTTTGTAAGTGACAGGGCAAAAGGAGCCATCAGCCTAACGCATGAAATTCCAACGCCGCTGCAGCTTGTTTTTGGAGGTGCCACAGGATGCCTCGGGATCCCAAGGGCTGCTTATCAACCTCCCAGGGCCAGACAAGAAGCTGATGGGCAAAACTAATGCAGGTGTGGTTTCCTGACTTCTGCAGGCACTGGCCTCAACTTCGGAAAACGCTTAGTGTTAATTAACTAACTTGTAAATATTGTTTTTGGAAAGCAAATAGTTTCACTTTAATTCAGTTTTACTTAGAAATAATAAGATCCTGATATGCCAAGGAACAAGATTCAATTTTCAGGTGTCACCCAAAGTGTCTAGAGCTATCAATGATATACAGTGACAGATTATTAAAAACTTTAAAAAGTCTTATCAAAGTTCTTCCTGTTTTAAAAGGCAAAATACTTGACTTTTCTAAAGGAATCTCTATACTTCTTTAATAGATGAATTTTGTTAAAGGAATACAATTTAGGTATTCATTAAAAAGAAAATGTATTTTGCACGTTTTACCTGAATTAGATTTCATTAGCCATTTTCAGTCATAAACTACGTGGAATTTTTCTTTGGTGGTTTTTCTGTTTGGATTTCAGGAGGGGATCCCCAATATAGGGCTAATATCTGAATAAATATTTCAGCATTCCTATATAAAGTCAGTTCTTTCTTTTTTTATATACAATTAGCCTTTTTTATTATTCATTTTAGAGGAAGAGGGAGAGAGAGAGAAGCATTGATGTGAGAGAGAAAGAGCAATCAGTTGTCTCCTTCATGTGCCCTGACTGGGGATCAAACCTACAACCTGGGTTTGTGCCCTGGCTGGGAATCGAACCCACCACCTTTTGATGCACAGCACGATGCTCCAACCAACCGAGCCACACTGCCCAGAGCTGTAAAGTCATTTCTTGAAACCAATTTTATATCCATCTATGTCATGGAGCTAAATAACAAAGTATGCTGTATAAGCCAGTATTCCCGCCTTATGAATAGATTTTTTTCAGCTATGAAGTCTGGGTGAATTTGCATGATGGATGGTAAAATACTATCATGGCCAGTCAGTTTTGGAGTTGTGAGCACATGCGCTCCTCAAGTCCCTAGCCCAGCCCAGGCCTAGCTCAGGTGTCACTCGCCCATTTTTCAGGATTGTATGTGCCCTGCCTGACCCATTTGCTCCGTGAGATTCTTCCAGTCTTTTGTTCATTCTCTCAGAACACATCTACAGGGAGCACAATAATTTGAAAATTAACTCAAGCAAATAGAGAAACAACACACACAACTGCATTTTAACCTAAGGTTTTCTGGACACACTGTTTTAACCCAAAGGTGGTGCCAATGGTTGGGGGTTTCATGGTGTAAAATATGACTATTAACTTCAAAGCGAAGCCCAAAGGCACCTTCCTTGTTTTGGCATTTTTCTTCCCCTTGTTTCTAATGTTTCCCCAGAAGCCAGAAAGTGGTCACTTTTCGTTTCTCATGGAACTGATTTTTCCAACTTTCAGTAGGAGCGAAATCAACCAGGAGGTTTTTACCCAGTAGCGGTTCTCTTTGTGTATCTGAGATCCCCCAACAAGCCTGACCTACTCAGGGGCATCATTAGTGAGAGCAGCTCACCAATAACATTTCATCATTCACTTTATCAGGCATCCAACAGAAGACGTTATTCCCCTTCCCTGTGTCCAAACTTCTGACAGATACTAATCACTGGGATTTGAGAATAAGGAATGGGATATCTGAAAATTCCTCTTATGTTATTCTGTAATTTCGTAACACTTTACTTACATGTTTTTGAAAAATAATAGGAGAGCATAAGAATAAGCCCAGCGCAGTCGGTGGCTCAGCTGGTTGAGCACCGTCCCTTGCACCGAAAGGTTTCAGATTCAATTCTTGGTTGGGGCACATACCTGGGTTGCGGGTTCAATCCCTGGTCAGGTGTATACGGGAGGCAACCGATCGATGTCACACATCAATGTTTCTCTCCCTGTATCTCTCTTTCTCTCTCTCTCTCTCATCAATGAAAATATCCTTGGGTGAAGTTTAAAAAGAAAAAAAAAGAAGCAGCACAGAATCATTTTTCTGTAATAGGATTATATGAAAAATTTTCATGGTCTTCTGTTAAGAAAAGATATAACAAGTGAACAGTTTGATATTATGATGAATCAATGTATTGTAACAAGATTATAAAATCCAATAACATATAAAAATGGTCTCTACCTGATAAAGACACAGGATAATAGAAAACATTTTTAAAAAGAGCCCTAGCCAGTGTGGCTAAGTGGTTAGAGAGTCAGTCCTCCCACCAAAGGGTCTCAGGTTTGATTCCCAGTCAAGGGCATGTACCTGAGCTGCAGGTTCGATCCCCAGCCCCAGTCAGGGCATGTGCGGGAGGCAATCGATGTGTCCCTCACATCGATGTTCCTCTCTCTCCCCCTCCTACCTTCCCTTCCATTCTCTCTAGAAATCAATGGAAAAAATATCCTCAGGAGAAGATTAACAAATAAAGAAAGAAAACATTTTTAAAAAGAAATGAACATTAACAAAATAAATGCTAAATAATTATCATTTGAAAATTGAAAGATAATACCACAAATAGTTAAAGACTATCATTATTTTTTTATTTCATTGTTCAAAATATTACAGATGTCCCTTTTTCTCCCCATTGACCCCTTCCATCCCCCTCCTCAGTCCCTCACCACACCATTGTCTATGTCAAGACTATCATTCTTTAAATGAAGTTTTTAATCCCACAAAACATCAGTCGTTCTCTCCAATGGAATTCAAATAATGTGATATTTGGGTCTCCTGCAAGTGTAAGAGCACCACAGAGAAGCAAATGTCAGAATAGCCAATTTAATGACATATTTTGCTTCCAAAACCTGGTATTTCTTAGAACAGCACTCACAAGATTTGTAAAAAGTATACTAAGCCTATAAACATATTAATGTGCTCACAGAAATGACTATGAGCAGAGGACAGGGCCATGAAAGCACACTTGGAGTAGCAGATACTAGAAAGACTAACTCTTCTCCTCCCCGAGTCCCAGACATGCTGACCTTGACCTTCATGTCTGTGTATCAACTGTTTCTGCTCTTGCTTTCAACCTGAAGTCAGTGGATTTCTTCATACCAATATCTCTACACAGATTATTTAAGCTTTCATTCTCACAGGAGAATTATAATACTTCATCCAACTTTCCTGATTTCAACTGATTTTTCTCAGAATCCAGAATTCACAGGAAACGTCAGGAAGCAATTCCCAAGTGGAAACACTTTCCCTTTGTTCCTTTTCAGAAGAAACCATAAACATAGAGCTTTCCTTCTTGCCTCCACATTTTGTCTGCTCAGTTATGACTGTCATTTCTTTAGATGCCCAGCTCACAATTTCCCCATCTCTGGGGGTCCCGGTCCTGTGGGATGAGCTCTCAGTGGTTATGTCCTTACTACATAATCTTCCATTCCTGATGATATATGAAGGGTTGATCCAGTAAAGGATGCCTGGCCCAACTGGGTTCTCTTCCTGTCTCTGGAATTTGACTACTGGAACCCAGACATACAGAGACTAGGGTCACTATGGTTTGGTCATATTGGTGATGGGTGCACGAGGGATTAAATCTGTTGCTCATATCCCAGGAGCTGCTCTGAAACGCCTCTTTTCCAGTCATGGATGCTGAAGATGCCCCAGTATTCTTCATTAAATACCTGATGGTTTAAGATAGCCAAAATTAGTCTGGCTCTGGTTCCTTTAATTGTCCAGGAAAAGAAGGAAAAATGCCTTACTGGTTTAAAAAGTGAGAACATATGACACCATTTATGTAACATTTAGAAACACACACAGGAACACTCTGTACAGTTTATGATACACACATGTTGTATGGGCATAAACTGTGAACAGTGTGCACATGTATATCAAGATCACGCTGTCTCAGGGTGGGGGAGGGGGTACACATGGGCCAGGAAGAGGCCCAAGAAGGAACTTCAACATGGTAATGCTTGATTTCCAGGTGACCACACCGCCCAGTTTGCCTGGAGCTGTTGCGTTTACATCTGTTATCACAGCATAATCACCAGCAGCAGCCCTTTTCTCAAAAGCATCCCACCTGGGATAATAAGTTCTATGGCCACCCTTTAAGAACATCCTAAATAATTATAGAAAAATACTTCTCTATATTTTCCTGTATGTTTGAAATACTTTATAGTGAAAATACTTTAAAGTTATCACGTATACAGAATACGGCTGCCAAGGCCCCTTACTTTGATATCCCCGCCGTGAACTCTCCAGAGCACCTTCTTCACACACTTGTGAGGATTAAAGGAGATCAGCTCCTCGAAGCGCTCACTCACCAGTGGCCTGCACTGAATAAAAGAGCCACCAATAAGGTGACATTCCTTTATGCTAATAAATTCCTGGCAAGTAATTTAGAGATTTTTCATTTTAATATTTTATGCAGGTGATACATTCGTATGATTCAAAATTCAAAAAAATACAAAATGAAAAGTATTCCACCCCTACCCCTGTTTATCTCCCTGGAGGAACCTAAATGTTTCCAGATATTTTAATATCCTTAAAGGATATCCTATGTTTGTAAGAACAAGGAGATTTTATACGTGTGTGTATGTGTGTGTATGTGTGTGTGTGTGTGTACATACATATATTATCCTGTTTGAAGCTTACAAAGACTCTTTGAAAGTTTATTATTTCTTCCACTTTACATGATGAAATTAAGGCCTGGTGAAATTAAGTGTTTAGCTAGTAAATTGCAAATGCTGGATTCAAATCTCTTAACTATGAAGTATATTGTCCGAATTAAAGAGGAAGAAGAATTAACTTATTAAATTGAAGACATATTTTAAGCATCAAAGAAGCATGTACCCACATGCCAGGCTCACTTGGAAAGCTGGCTTCCCCCCAAAATATCTCCCCTTTTCATAAGAAATTCCACAATTTCAGATTTTTACTTAAGAGCTCAGTGTGATCTGTTCTTATCCTAGAGCTCTCTAATTAAAATAGAAATAGAAATCTTGGAAGGCTAAATATATGCTAACACTAGGAAACTGTTGGCTCTCCTTCCATGGGCAAGGCACTGAGGAGAGGGTCATATGGGGTGGGCAGGGGGCATCCTTGAGAAACAGGAATAAAAAGCTCACAGGCAAGATAGGATGTGAGAAAGAAAACCTACCTCATGGTTTTCCCTTGGACCTACCCTAACTTTGTTCTGTTCAGTTCAGCCACTGATTTGTCTCAGTTCTATGACGGACTTTTTTCAACCAATCTAAGTTATTTTTAAAATGATGATGGAACATTGGTTTGGTCTCTGCACCCAACATTCCAATCTGGGTCTTATTTCGACCAAGGACACACACTGCCAGGCAGAATGTGGGTGATTAATTCTCCCCCATGAGAATCTAAGATTCTGAGTTAACCAAGACCACCCACCTAAACACCTGCCAGCCAGTTTGTACCCCTAGTCTTGAGCAGCACGCCCCTGCCCCAGCCTCAAGATCTGGGTATAGCAAAGCCAGCTGGCCCACAGGAGATTCCCAGGTATCCAGGCACAAAAACCAACAACCCCCCTCCCCCCAAAAAAACCATATGTGAACTGAGGAACAATCAGCCAAGTTGTGTTTCTGTCTGAAAAGGTTGCTTAGGGCTTCATTCATGTGACAATGGAGCCAGTCCTAAGAATCTGCAGGAAGCTTATTCCCAACAAACACAAATTACAAGGTGGAGGGAAAGAAGTTAGGCCTTACCTTGGAAAGCACTGGAGACTGGCTCAATATGGTATAAAATACTTGTTCCTGAGCCAAATATTTGCCTGATAATTTGGATACTGCTTGCATAACCAGAAAAATGAGTTATCAGTTAGGAAAATGTGTTGCTTATGGATCTTAGGACTCAGCTATCTATAATTGCAAGGGAGGCCAACCTTTTCGCCCAAAGTGAGCGCCTTTGCTTGTCTTGGCCGATCATTCTAAAATCAATGGCCCCTTAAATAAAGTGTTGAAGCCCATGACATAACCACCTGTTTTTCCAGTTTTCCCAATTCCTCCCACAGGGTTTCAGTTGCACAAAGCCCACCATTAGCAACCTTTTCTTCTGAAACCTGGCCCTCCAAGGAAGAGTATCCAGAAACAGGAGGCACAGATAGGGGAGGCTCTTCCTACTAGAACTGCTGCGTTAGTTTAACTCGAAGAAAGCCCACACCCAGTTCCTGATGGAAAACATCTGAACCACCAGGTCTTCCCACAACCAAGAGATCTGATGCTTCCTGCTCACTCCATTCTACACGCAACGCACAGGTTGCTAGAGGAGAAAAGGAGCTGGCCAGGAGAGCAACATCCCACCAGACCTGCCTGAGCAAGACATTTCCATATCATACCTCCAACCAGCTGGGAGTCCTCCACTGCTTTTGTGCAAAGATCTAACCCATCTCCCTGATTTAAAAGTCTAATTCCTTTCACCAAAGTGTGACAGAAGGAAACCAAGTATACCACCCTCTCCTGCCAGATTTCCCCAGACCAAAGCTCTTGCATTTGCAACCTGTTAAAATGGGTCCCAGCATGCTACGCATGGGCTACCAGTCCAGTGTCATCTGTTTATTAGTGCCACGAAAACTTGACTGAAGGCAATGGAGGAAAAATAAGTTTATCAATTACATCAGCCACTAAGCTCACTCCTGCAATAAAATAATAATAACAAGCCTAATGTCTCTTATTCTTACGAAAGAAAAACTGCAAAATGCAAAGGAATCACAGTTTAAAATGTGACACACTTTCTCTAAGCAGTGAGCTACTTAAAGATGCAATGTTTGCATGGCACAGCGCTCCTAGAGCCAGGGTTATAAGGCTCAGTTGTAGTTCCATTTCAGGACTGAGGAAAAGGTAACCAGGCCTGCCAGGGGCCAGTGACTTAGGGAAGAAGCCCATGAGAGAAAAGGAAGTAAACCCATTTGTTTATTATAAAAATAATACACACATACAGCTACACACACAAACATGCATACATACAAAAATGTTTTAAGTATAGCTTCCCCACATGTAATTAGCCCATACTGGCCTCTCCCGGCTAATCATCGAGGCAGATCTTTCCTCCTTTTCCTGCACCTTTCTGGCTCCCTTTTATTGCTTCTTTTATACATATATAAATGATCAACTCACTTCCTATAATTTGTAGTCCCCTTTCCCAATTTCCCCTACACTATCTATTTACACCATTGGCTACCACAGCTGCTGAGCATCCTCAAAGCTCTCAGCTTCCCTCTAAGAGTTGAACAGAGACACGCCCAGTGGGCACCACCACGTCACCCATGCTGCCTTATTTAATTTTTTATTGCATCTAAGAGAAATCTCAGGACTGCAAACTAGAAGGAGACAGGGCTGCCTCTACATATCTTAGTAGGAAGACAGTATCATATGAAGAAAGCTTACTCTAGTAGACAAAAGGAATTATCCTTTTGATATCAAATCATCCTCTGAATGCCCTTATGGTACCAATTGGAAGTTCACACGAGGAAAATGGTCCAACAGCACCACTTACAGTAAGAGCTGTTAAATGCAACGGAGCCAGTTCGTGTCTGCAAAGAAAAGCGAGCTAGGGGACCTGGCTCATCTGAAAGATTCACACACACACACACACACACACACACACACACACACACACACACACGTCTCTGCAGAAAGATTATGCTGGTGACAGGAAACCAGTCCAATCATTTTGTCATCACTTGAAGAGAACACACAGATTCCAGAAAATCCTGGGTAGGAAATGTTAACATTAGGCTCTGCTAAACGATAAGGGCCTACTCCCGACTGAGATACCTGATTTTCATCAGAGGCTCCTGGTGCCTGGAAAGACAGACCAGAAAATCCCGAATTACATCTGGTGCATATAAATAAAGCGTTTCTTGCTTTGCAATAAAGGCTCTCCCCCAAACTCAAATAAATCCAGACTCTTCCAACTTCTAACTAACTTGCTTTCAGGGTTTCCAGGTCAAAAAGAAATACAGCACAAAGACACTTTCTTCTTAGGGATTATACACAAATTCACTCAATCTGTTTCTTTCCCACATGGAGCAGCAAAGCCATCAGACCCCCATCCTCCCTTTGGTTCCTTGGTTACAGTAAATCAAATCTTAGACCTCTGTCTCCAGGTGGCAGGCTACAGGCAAGGGAGGCTTGGCTGGGAAGACTTGCCTCAAAGGGCCCTCTCTATGCCTCTGTATTCAGCCCGAGTGGACAGGCGCAGGAAATTATGGCTGCATTCCAATTCCACACACCTCACTACGAAGAACGGGAAATTTGTGTTTGTTCATTCCTATATTTGTGTTGGTGAGAGTTAAGTTAGCCTTTTCACTGCCTACATTGTTTAAATTCATCAAACACTGACTCCACCTTCACTCTGGGCAGGTAGAGCCAGTTCAGGACACATTTCAATAGCCTTAACCTCCTCAAATCAGAGAAGAATCCGTATTAAGTTCAAATAAAGCCTTGTTTTATTTTATTTTTAATGTGTCTATTCTTCTGTAAACCCTTGTTGGGCAAAGATATTAGAAACTGCAATTCTTACAATTCATTGTCTGTCTACATTTTTATAACTGGCTCCCCCCCACCACCCCCTGCAGCCTTCCCCATATACTCTCCATTAGATGCCCCTTCTCCACTTTAAAATCATAGATATCAAAGTGCTCTGCCTAAACAGAGCCTAGCAACTGTCCAATCCTGTGATTTGATGGGTGAAGGCATTTAAGTCCAGAGGAGGGTAAGTCATTTGTTCCCAATGTCTTAAATAAATAAGAGGGAAAATGACCAGTTGACAATTGCCACTCATGTTCAAGGACAGAGGCCCAGGATCAGTATCACTGAATTGTGCTGTACTCCTGCCTCCTTCTTTAGGAATCTCAGAAAATTCTTATTTTGAATCAGAGTCAGTGACTTCTTTTTCAGGTTCATTGAGCACTGTCCATGGGCTGTCACAAGATGTCCCGGTAGCATATTACACAAAGACCATTTAGCTAGTTTAAGAAGTTAGCCCAGGCAGGGGAGCCCAGCTCCTTTCCCCATGTCTGGTAAACATGATCTGTCCATGAGAAGTAAGAATTGGGACTTTGATTCACCCTGATTTTGATTTGTGCATGAATGACTGATAAGACTGCTTTCCTGGCTGGTAGTGAGCAAGAGTTTCTTTTTTCATATTTTATAGTGAAATATTAAATTAAAAGTGCAGACATTTATTTCATGACCTCTTACCCTCCTGTAATTTTCTTGTGAACATAATTTGTTTCTGTTTCTCTCCCCAGTGACCAAAAGAGTATTGCGTGCAAAGCAGGCACTCAATCGTTTTTTAATAATGATTCCTGCAACCCACTACATGAGCGTTGCAGAATGCCTACTCCATCAATGATCTAACATACAGTCTCACTCAGCCAATTAAAATCAAGGGTTGCTTCCCCCCCCCCCCCCCCCCCCCAGCTCTCATAGCCTTTTTGCACCTGCTTTTTCAGCATTTCCAAAACTTGAGTCATCCTAGCTTCATAATTTTGCTCTGTCAACTACTTCTATTATTATTTAAATGGCCTCACTCCTAAAAGCAAGATTTATCACTGCCATATATTGAAGGCCAGCAACACTTGCTCTAAGTAAAGTACTCCTAACAATAAATTCACAGCTATTAAAATTTTTAAATGTTTATCCACATACTCTCTAAACTCATGGAGTACGCACACACACTTTGGGAAACAACTCTGCATTACTCATTCAGATTTTTCAACATCTCTCTGAGGTAAGTAAGGCAGGATAAATCCTGGGCCCAAAGAATTGAGGTGGAGACCCAGGCAAGATGGCAATCAGATAAAGGCAACCGTAATACCTCAGCTAATGCTCTTTCTTCTGCTCCCAGGCCCTTGTTTCTCCAAATATGATTGGCAATCCAGAAGTATCAGTATGCCCTGGAGGCTTGCAAAAAAATGTGGAAGCTCAGGCCCCACCCCAGGCCTACTCACTCAGGATCTGCATTTTAACAAGATCCCAGTTGAGTCAGGAACACATTAAAGTTTGAGAAGCCCTGATCTAGATCACTGGTTCTCTAAAGAGAGCCTAGCGACTAACCAATCCTGTCATTTGATGCATAAGGGCACTGAAGCCCAGAGAAGGGTAAATCATTTGTTCCTAGTACATGAGAACCATCTGGGGAGACATAAGAAATAGTGATGCCTGGGCTCTACACCTCCCAGAGATTACAATCTAAGTGTCTGGGTTTGGCTTAGGCCTAGGTAATTTAGGCCTGATAAGTAGATGGCAGGTTACAAGTGAGGAAAGTCTGTTTAAGTGAAGTTTAAGACACAGGGATCTAGATCAGTGGTCCTAGAACTTTGCCACCGAACCACAGATGGTCTGTCCCCACCCCCAGAGTTTCTAGTTCAGGAGGTCCCTGTGGACCCCAAGATTTTACATTTTGAACAAGTTCCATGCTGATGCTGTTGGTCCCAGGACCACATTTTGAAAATCCCTGCTAGCTAGATGGCCCATACAAGATCAACGCTCAAACTCTTTCCAAGAACTTTTCTAGCCCCGTATACAAGTTGTAGCTGAAGCAAGCATCCTAAGGGTAAAAAATATTTCACTATAAAATCTTAAGGTATATAAAGCCAGGTGTTTGTGGGGCTTGTCTCTCCTGTGTAGCATCTAAGGGGTGTCTGGCGTGAAACTCGGTCTTCAGGGAGATCTTAATAGAATATTCATCAACTTTGTGCTGATGTGCCAAAATGAGGTTTGTTCTCTTAACTTCATCTGTCCTTGGGTGTGGTTGGCAAACGGCACGAATTGGGTTCTTTTGAGATCCCTCTGGTTTGTGGACCTTGGCTGCTGGGGTGCGGTTCCCTTCCCCTGCCCTGCCCCACAAGACATGTCTCTGCCCCTCCTTCCTTTTATCCTTTGTTGTAGAGGCTCTGATCAACTGATTTTCAGGTCCCTTTAAGAGGGAATTATCCCATACGTAATTGTAGATTTGTTAAGTCCATGGGAGGAAGTGAACTAAGGTTTTTCTTACCCTGCCACCTTGAACCCAATAAAAATAAATAAATAAAATTTTTAAAGTATTACATCTGTGCTCTCACATAGTCATATTTCTCTCACTGTAAAAATGGCATTAGATAGTTCCCAGATTGCTTGTTTTCACCCTCATAAAATAACTTTTACGAAGCCTAAACATAAGTTGTAAAAAATATCCTGGGATACAGCCCTGGGAAAGCCCTGAGAGAGTCAGGCCCAGGTCCCCACCAGGCGGGCAGGTGGCAGTCATCACTGTGTGAAGGGTGCCCCCTGGAGTTATGGAGCAGGTGGTGCCCTGGTTCTGACATTTGGCTGAAACCACAGCTCCTTTGTTTTCCCCTCAGGAAGCCATCACCCAAAACTGCTCTGAGGAATTCCCTGAAAGTCATGTTACCACGAGGACAGCATGTTTGCCTGAAAGTTCTTTGTCTTTGCATCAGACTGACTATATGGCAACAAAGAAGAGACCAACAACTAAAAGGTTTCTCTCTTTATAAAAATCATACTCAACTCAGCACATTATCATTATCAGTCTGTGCATTGCTCCTCTCGTTTTATTTCATTCCTTTCTCTCTTATCTCTGATTCCCGCACTCATCCACCCTCCCTCTTAGGCAGCCTCTCTGGTAGGTTAGGTATATGTGTGTCCTTAAATATGCACTTATCTCTAAAGGAATGGGCTGGGCTGTTGTGTGTGTATGTGTGTGGCTTTAGATTACCTAATGGTATCATAAATCCTTGTTTTCCTCATGGTTTGCACTCAACATTATGTTTTTAAGACCTATCCATGTTGCTTTCTATCCACCTAAGATGCACCCGCCACATTCTGCTTATTGAAAGTGGTCTTTACACATCTATTTCTCATCAGCATGCTTTTTAGCCAGAGTATTTCAACCTAAGCGAAACTGTTTGCTGGGGTCAATCTGACACAGATGCATTTATCCCTGTTTTAGGACTGTAACTAACTCCTTTCCGCTCCATGTGGTGGTGCTTGCTAGCTGTCATCACAGGTGTCTTCTTTAAAAAGAAAAGATTTTGTCCTTTGGTTTCCTGGCAGTCTGTGTGTGTGTGTGTGTGTCTGTGTGTGTGTGTGTGTGTGTGTGTGTTTTGTGGGCTTTTTTGCTTTTTTTCATGAAGTTCACACCAAAAAGCAGAGATGGATTCCTCCAAGAGAGAAGCCTCACTTTCTTCTGCGACTTATCCTTGCTTACACAAGATCATTCCCGCCTATGAAAAAGTATTTTTTAAGAATAAGAAAAATTTTCTCAATCTTGGGTTATAGGTTTCAGATCAAAATGAAAAAAAAAAGTCAAATTGCTTATCAGAGAATGTCCTGTTTTACTCTTTCTTACTCCTTTTGCAGATGTAAGTAATAAATCCAAAACCAAACTCCCTCTCCCAAGAGGTGAACTCCCACCACCAATACCCAAGAGAAGAAAATTGGCTCAAATAATAACACAATTAAAATGTATAATTTCCACATGTACATGAGCAATAAAAAGAATGTTTCTTTGGGCCTGTTTCCAGCCCAATCTTTCAAAATATGCGAAGACATATATCTTAATCAACTGTACCCCATAAAGTGATAAATACAAGATACCAAGATTTAAAATGTAAGTAATTCTTTCCTAGCCTCAAGATTCTTGGATAAGCTCAGAGCGTGTAATAATAAAATATTAAAAATAACCACAGTCTACTACATGTTTATAATGTGCCAGGCACTATACTAAGCATTATTCGTATGTTTTTCCACTTAATCCTCATAAGCATATGACACATTTTTTAAATGTTTTAAAGATGAAAAACCTAAGACTCAAAGATAAAATAAAAGGAAAATTTTAATCCCCTTATGCAAGATTAACTCATTCCCCCAAGCCAAAAATACTGTCCTATCTCCCTCCTCCTAAAGACACACTCTTTTAACTTGTCTCTCCCTCAAGAGCCCATCCTCTTGACTTCAGTCAACACCTGGAATTCTCCGTCTGTGCTGACCTCCTCCGTGCTCTCGCCTCCCTTCGCCCTTCAGCTCCTTACAGTCTGGGTGCCTCGCACAACAGTGACGCAAGCAGCCATTTCCTTGGTCCATAACCAACTCAAACTTTGAGTAGCCTGGAACCCTCGGCTGCCACTCCTCCTCCTTTAAACCGTCTCCTGCCTTGATTTCTCTGGCTCTAGATGCTTTCAATTCCTTTGGTCTCTTTTCCTCTGTTCCCGCCAATGGCTCTTTCTTTGCTGCCCTGACACACCCAGGCACAGCGCAGCTCCTGCCCCAGGCTCTTTCCTCAGTTCCAGCTGCTGCCCCGAGAGCCCTGCCTGCCCCCAGCCTGGAGCCTATGTTCCCTTCCAGTCATGGATGCTTAGCGAGCACAAGTGCCTGCCTATTCCGCAAACTCCGCCTGCTACACGGTTCCCCAATGCTGCCCATTTATTACTGTGTGAACCTGGGCCTCAGTTTCCTCGGGTATAAAACAAGGAGCATGAACTCCAATGATCTCTAGCATCCTTTCTTGTTTGCCATCTGTGCTTAGTTCCTCTCCACAAACAGAACTCAAAACTCTCCGCCTGGCCTTCAGAGACCTCCGCTCGATGCCCTCAGCCGGCCTTCCCTCTCTGCCTCCTCACCCATGAAACACTCCACAGTCCTCTCGGCCTCTCCCTGAAACAGGCCTGGAGGTGCCTCTCTGCCACGGATGCCCCTCCTTCATCTCCAATATCTGCCTTCCAAATTCCTGAGTCAGATCCAAAAATCTTCAATCTGCCAGCAGTTGTCTCCATTAAAACCATTCCCCTCCCACTGCATCCGAGAGCCCCAAATTGTGCTCAAAATGGTGCACAATTTAAAACGTATGCATGGTGTGTTTCTGGAAATTTTTATTTAATATTTTCAGACCACAATTGACCATGATTAACTGAAACCTTGGAAAGTGAAACTTTGGATAAGAGGGGCTACTGTACTTTTCATTTTTTGTATATTATCATGTTTGGACAGGTTCAAAAGCTTTTCTAGATGAGGAGAGACTGCCCCTCCTACGTCATCCAGTTCTCAGAGGCATCAGACAGCCCAGTCAGAGCATGCCTTCAATATGTAAGCTAACCTATCCGGAGCCATCCTTCCTCTATTCAGCCCTTACACCCCAAAAACAATATTCCTCTGCCTTAATCACTCCAGAGCCTGGTATCAGACAACTTTAGTATACCCTAAAATATGTGTATACCAAGGATTTGATTCCAAATTTCCTTTCATCATGATTTACCTTCTGGTATCCTACCCCGGAAAGCAGAAAGTTCCTGCTTCCTACTGATAATTATTAATTCATCTCCTCTCTAAAATGTAAGGCCAGTGAGGATAGGGACTTGATCTGTTCATTCACTGCTGTATGTCCAGGGCCTATTTCAGTGCTGGAAACCAAGAAAACCCTCAATAAATATCCATTATGGGGTCATGTTTACATAGTAATGAGGCAGCTAACCCTCTTGGAAGCAGGAGACATAAGTTTCAGAGAAGGTGACACAAAAGCAGTAAGAGAATGACCTCTACAAATCACTCTCTGAGCCTCAGTTTCCCCACACAAAAATGTTGGATTAGAATTGGGGATGGCAAAATTCTGCTACAGGTATGACCACTCACCCCTTCCCGTGCCTGTTGGACTCTCTCATGAACTGTGAATGTCTTTCTTTCTAGATAAGACCTTCCTCTACCTGGTACTCTCAGCAGCCACTACATATTGGTCAGGGATGACCCTCGCTATGAACCCAATTTGCCATTACTCAACTAGGAGATTTTTAAGATTCCTTTCAGCTTTAACATCCTATAATTTGAATCTGTTCAAGTCCCTTTGCCCACATGGAGGCACAAGTTACTGCAAACTCAACCAGTCATGCACACAAGGAAATGGCACTGCTCAGAGTAGAGTGAGCCTTGCTGGCTTCCCACTAAGGTGCTTCTATAGTTGAGGCAGTAGAATAGTAACACTTGCTTTAATTCTGGCAAACACTTCTCACCAAAAGGAACTAATTCAATGTTAGCTTTTTCAGGCTCCTTCAAAGGCTGCAATGTTTGAAGCCCTGAGTAAGCTGAATGTGAGGGTTGCCCTCAAATCCCATCCCGTAAGAGCTTGGATTCCATTCATAAATACACCAGCCCTAAGGCTCAGAACCAGTCTGGCCTGGCTTGAGCCTTTTAGTCACTCTGTATTTCCTGGCTAATAAAAGTGAGTGGCTGAGGTCCTTGATTTGGTTATGGTCTTCTGGATCCTGAACCCTTTGGCCTACTCTTTCCCCAAGCATCCGTTCCTGACCTGCCCCTGACCTCTTTCCCTGTGTCCTGTTTAACCCTCCTTGCCCTGATCTGACTTGAACAGTCCTCTTTTCTACAACATGCACTCACCTCCCAGAACATATCTTCTTTCAGCCACTCCAGGTAATAAGCCCAGGCCAATTCATCCTGAAATCAGGAACACGACCCCACACAGGCTGTGTGACATTGGCATTTCTGCTGAGGGAGAGAAGTGCACAAATATCCAAACACAGAAAAGGGCCATGAAAAGACCCCAAAGTCTATGGGAAAAAATGTGGAAGACTAGACATATCTCTTTGTCTTATCTTCCTCCAGAAATCACCAAAGGGAGTTTTTTAATGACTAAAGGGAGTTGTTTGTTTGTTTTTTAACTCATAAGGACAAAGAAAATTGGAGAAATATCAGCAGAGAAACATCAATAGGCTTCTAGAAGCTGAAAATGGCTGAGCAGTATCTGTCCTTTTCAGCCAGAGAACATGAGCTAAAACAGGGCTTTATTACATGGACATTACAGAAAATGTCTCCAACTCTGTGTTCTTAAAAGTAACAGAAACCTTGTTCAGATACCTATGTTCAAAACAACTTTCTTTTTACTTGTCCTACCAAAATGTGTCAATGTCATCAGCAGAACTGCATGGTGTAATCAAAAGAGCAAGAGTTTTGGATTTTTGGACAGGGGTTTGAAGCCCAAGTCTACAAATTACAACCTGTGTGATCTTTCTGTTTAAACTATAGCGGCAACTCATTGTAATGTATGTATAAAAACACAGGGCTAAGGTTCAGCCCTATTTTATACTATTAAGGGTTAGGGTTTCAACATTTCTAAAATTGTTTTTATCTACTCTGATTTCAGACCAGGATCTCCACGGCAATTAAACAGTTTAATCCAGAAAAGATTCCTTACTGTGGACTCAAAGCTGATCTGATAGGAATAAGTCCTGTGAAAACTCTTACACTGTATAAAGCTTTCCCCTGTTTGATAAACAGAGCACACCAGGAATTTCACTTGTAATAATTATTCCTAAAACCCCCTGGTTAAGGGAGCCCTGAGGTTAAGGGGCAAAGCCAAGTGGAAGAAAAAGAATGGGGAGGCTTGAGGGACTCCCCAGCAGGTTTGTGCATCTGTCATTTGACACGTGGTCGTGGTTTTCCCCTCTTGAGTTCATCTTGAGAAGGATTCCTCAAGCCTGAGGAATAAATTCAGGCCAACATGGGGCTCCAAGCAGCAATGGGCTCTGCTCTCCTCGAACTGAATTCCAGCAGAGGGTTTCTTACCCCCACCTCCACTGCCACCCTGCATGAGTCATCTTGGGGAATCCTCTTCATATTTCAACATCGGGGCTGCACTCTTACCCCTCAGTGCTTCTCTGTAAGGACCCCTCTAGGCTGCCCCACGTTAGGACCATTACATGGAGGGCAACGATCCAAAGACTCCATCTCCAAGTCAGCGGCTGGCGCCCTTGACTGCAGGGCTTCTGGCTCTGACCTTCATGAACATTCTCCAGGTTGACACTAACACTGCTCCCCCCAAGCTCCGTAACTGACGCGACCAGATTACCCTCCTCTTCTTGGTTCCCATGGCCAGGATCCTTAACTAATCCTCTACCCACAAAGTGGGGCTAGTTCCACAAGCTGTCGTCTCAGCTGCTCACTCCAACATCTGCTCCCGATTTCCTTACTGAACACCTGCAACACGCACAGAGCTGCGGTCAGGCTTCCTCCCGCTCAGCTCCTTGCCCCCTCCACCTTCAAACACATCTGCATCTGCACACAGCCGTCCCCCCCCACCCCTAGGCCTGCCCATTGCTGATCCATTCACCCGTGCCCCAGCCCCCAGCCCCCAGCCCCCAGCCCCCAGCCCCTGGGGATTTTGCAGCAGCAATTACATGTTTTCAGTCCGGATTCCTTAACCTCTCCAGCCCTGGGGCTCCTTCATTCATTCAACAGAGAAACTTGTTTAAGCCTCTCCCATCTTGGGGGGAAAAAAATTCCTCCCTTTATCCCTGTCTCCGTTTCCAGCTTCTTAAAACAAAATCTACAATCTTCCTTGCTACTTATTTACCTCTGTACTCGGTTGATCTGTGTCCCCCCCAGAAAATGAGTGTCCTTCCCAGGAACCTCAGAATGTGATCTTCTTCGGAAACACGGTGTTGACGATGTAACTAGTTAAGAGAAAGGTCCAGTATGACTGGTGTCTTTATGAGAAGGGAAGAAACACAGACAGCACACAGGGAAAGGGAGGGTTGACGACAGAGGCCCAGATTGGGGTGATGTGTCTACAAGTCCTGAACACCAAGGACTGCCAGCAGCACCGGAGGCTGAGAGAAAGGCATGGGACAGATCCGTCCTGAGCCTTCAGCGAGAGCATGGCCCTTCCCACACCTTGATTTCAGGCTTTCGGCCTCCAGAACAGGGACAGAATACATTTCTGTTGTTTTAAGCCGCCAAGTTTGAGATGGTTATGACAGCCCCAGGAAACCAGCACCCCTTAAGTCACCACATTTTCTCTTTGGCTCCAAAATTCTTCCATATATGACCTGCTAGAGCCAAATCCTGTCTTTATTTTATTTGACTGTCGGAGAGTAAAGATGAAACAAGGTTGGCCTAGTTGACAGGTATATAGAAGTTAATTATACTTATCTCTCTAGCTTTGTATATGTTTGAAAGTTTCTATTATTTAAAAAAAAAAAAAAAGACTTAAAATTAAGGGAATAAGTAAATACTGCCTGAAATGCAGCACAATATCTTTCATACAACAGTTACCTTGAATAACACAATAACAGTCACCCTAATCTGAAGAACTATTGGTCACAAATATGACTTTCAGTGTAGCTATAGGAACCAAAATTACAGTATCTGAAGAAAAGCAAACCTTCTAATGATTAATTTAACCTCATTGTCCTCTGCTTGAATTTGGGAACAGAAACTGCTTCACTAGCTAAATAAATCATAGCTATCCCCAAATATTCTTAATTACAGACTTCAATAAACATATTCCTCCATTCTAAGAACAAATAAGAAAATGAAGTTTATATCTAAGTATTTATTTTATATGCATTCACTTTAACATACGAGCCTTGATTATATTAGGGTAGCTGAGCAACAGGGAGCTGGTGCTGAACTGAATTTCAGACTGGATTCTCCTATTTTTCCTACATCTAGTTTTCTGGGGGTCTTTTTGGGGGGGGCAAATTTTGATATTATTACCTACCACCTATTTAAGTTCTTTGAACCTAGTGGTGTATGTGGAATCAATAAATGCTTGAAACACATTTAAATAATTCCAGGGCTGATATGAAAAAGCCGATAAGACTAAGAGGCTTCAGGAAGGTGACACTAGCAATTAGCCTAAGGTTACAATTTAGGTTGGAATCAGACGACAACGTGGAGGACATTTCTGAACATTTTTCCTAAATACTGGGGGGAATCAGAGCTATGAGTCCCCCACACTTTCAATAAAAGGTGGTGAAGTTCTGGTGCAAAATCTTAGGAGATGAAATTCGCTTTATGTCGCTCTCGGCCTTGTTAGCTCTTACCGCAGATTTGACTCTAGCGTTTTTCTTCATAGTTTCTGCTGTTTCTCTGGATTTTCTACCGTCGGTTACTGCGTTCCGGTCCAAAGGAAAGGAGCGGGGGCCTGGCTCGGGCCCACGAGGGAAGCGAATGGCTCCTGAGCCCTCAGCTACACGCCCACGGGTGCGCAGGCGCCGGGGGTTTCGGACACTCGGTGTCCTCGGGACCTGGGCGCTCGGGACGTCACCGCCCCGGGGGCCGCGCCTGCACACTGCGCCCCCAGGCACCCACAGGCATCCACAGACGCCCACAGGCACCCACAGACGCCCACAGACGCCCACAGGCACCCACGGGCGCCCACAGGCACCCACGGGCACCCACGGGCGCCCACAGGCACCCACGGGCACCCACGGGCGCCCACAGGCACCCACGGGCGCCCCCAGGAACCCACAGGCACCCACGGGCACCCACAGGCGCCCCCAGGAACCCACGGGCACCCACGGGCACCCCCGGGCGCCCACAGGCACCTCGGTTCCAGCCCGCGCGCCCCCCAGGGACCCTCTCTCTTTCTCAGCAGGGACCCTCCCCTCGACTCGCGTTCCGTGGGCGCCGCCTGCACTCCCCCCGCGTCTCCCGGCCTGGGGGGGAGCTGAGGCCGTGCGCTCCGGGGGCCCAGCGCCTCACCCCTCCCTCGCCTCTCCCAGGCCCCTGGCGCCCAGGGACGAGGGCACGTCACGACTCCTTCACTTAGTGGGGACCCAGAGCCCCCCCCCCCCCGGGGCGCGCAGTGGGGCGCAAGGTCAGGATCCCAGAGATGAATTGCGGGGCGGCGCGGAGCGCGCGGCGGGGAGAGGCCGCGGCTCCTCCCTCCCACGGGCCCGGGTCGCGGTGCCGCCCACGCCCGCGTCGAGGGGGAGCCTGCGCTCTTGGGACCCGGAGCGGAACGAGCGAAAATCCTGCGGGGGGCGGGGTAGGAACCCTCGGGGTTCTCCGGCTCCTCCAGGGCGACGTCGGCCGGGCGGAGGCCACACCCCGTCCTCGCGGTGACCTTCCCGGGGAGCGCGGAGCAGCGCCCGGGGCGACGGGCCGGGTCCGCTCCAGGCCTCGGCTTCTGTGACCCAAGGGAGGCCCGGGCGGGAGAAAGTCGCGGGCGGCCGTGGGGTTACGGCTCAAAAACCACACCTCTGCCTAAGAAGGGTCCTCGGGGCAGTTTCTTAATTTCTCGAACCCACGTAGTTCTGAGCTGTACAATGGGGGGTCCGTGTGGGAGGCGGAAGGTGGAATCCGGCGTCCGGCCCAGAGAGCAGGGCAGGCGAAGGGGAGGCGGTTACCGCCGGGGGGCAGGGCCCGGGAGCGGTCTCCCCGCGGGTCTCCCTCCCGCGCTCGTCCGACCTCTCTGCGCCCCCGAGGCCCCCGCGCTCCGCTCCAGCCCTTCGGCTCCGCCGCCCCCCGCCCCACCTCCCGCCCCCCACCCCGCGGCAGCTCTGGGCGGATGGATCCAGCTTTCTGGCTTCAAGAAGACGAGCCCGAGGGTCCGAGACTACCCCAGGTCCTCGATCCCGTCGCGACATGCCCTCCAGGATGTTAAACGGAGCCGCGCTCTTGCCCAAGGCCGCTGCCAGGGGCCAGCACCGCGGTGGACAGAGGCCCGGGACTCAGGTGCGGGGATCCGGAGCCGCGGCCCCGCACGCGGCCGGGCCTGATCGCCGCGCGAGCACCGCGGGCTCTGTCCGCATTTCGCTTCCGACCGGCCCTGCCGAGGGGGCTGCGGCGCCACCACGACTCCGGGGACCCGCCAGCCGGGCCAACAGGGGGGCTCGGCAGGTTCTCGTCGTCCTCAGGGCTTCGCGCGGGCCCCGCTCAAGGCCCGGCCTCTCCACGCGGTCGCCGCGCTTGCGGCCGGGGGCCCCGAAACGCCACGTTCGGTTGCAGAACAACGTTTAACTTACTCTTCCACTAAATCGGCGCTTTTCTTAAAAATTCATCGCCCGATATAGTTTTATTAGGCAAAAATTAGGATCTTGGGGCCGGCTCGAGCCGGGTTCGGCCGCAGTCACCCGCGCTGCAGGCGGCGCCCGTGCGGCCCGGGCAAAGGCGGGGAAGAAAACCCGCGTCTCCCGCGCCGGGAGAGCCCCGCGGGCCGCACGGGAGGCTCAGCCTGGCGCCCCGACGGCGTCGGTTGGCCTGCTCGGATAAAGGAACGAGCGCAGGCCCGGAGATGTTTCCGCGCACAGGGCGAGGGGGAGTCGCCACGTGAACCCGAGAGCACTGGACAGGAAAACAGGCTCCCTTTACTCGGCTTGTTTCCAAACTCTTCGGTTGGCCCAGACCTGCCGAATTTGGACCTTAAAGCGTACGTGCTGAGGGTCAGACAGACTGAGCTCAGGAGTGGCCAACGCCCCAGGAGGCAGAAGTGGATTCAGGGGGAGGGGTTGGGAGAGGGGTCGCCCGCAGCCCGAAGGTAGGGGCCGGGTAGGGGGCGGGTGCCGCTCGCCGAACGCGCGGAGGTCGCTGGTGCAGAGCGGAGGGTAGACTCCGAAGCTCTGCGTCGCAGCGGCTACCAAGAGTTTGGCTTGGGAACCTCCCAGAGCGTCCCTGGAACCTCACCCCCCAGCCCCGAGACAGTGGGGATTGCAGGCAGAACGCGCCAAAGCAGCTCTGAAATGATGGTATGGAAACGAGAAGCTGGAGCAAAGATGGACCAAGTAAAGGGGCCGTGGAACAAGGTGTGTCTGTTTGGAGCCCCTCCCTCCTGTGATGGGAAAGCCACAGCTGGGGCTGGGGAGCAGCCGCGGGGAAAAGACATCCTTCACACTCGCAGAGTGACTTTTCCCGAAGCGGCTCGGAAAGCAGTTCTCTCGAGGGGGTGGGGGAAAGTCTGCTCAGCGGTTGGAGAGCCGCAGGGCCTCTGGGGATGCGCTCTCTCCGGCGCGGGTATTTCACCAGGCGCGTCTTTCTCTCCCCACCCCGCCCCCCGAGGGCGCCTGAAGCCCAGTTCACTGAAATCTTCCTGGTTGCAAAGTCCTTTCAGAAAGTAACTCTTTTCGAAACAAAAAGAAGTTACTTTCCCTTCTAAAGAAACAGAATAGGAGCCCCTAAGGAGGCATTTGCCTAGACGTGGAATTTTTAAAATCGTCAATGTCCAGGAAATGAATGCTTATTTGATATATCCTGTTTCTTTGGGCCCACATTTTGAAAGTTATGCTTTTTATAAAAAATGCCTTCCTCCCCCTCCCCCAAATAAACGTTGACCACCATTACCTTCCAAATTGGTCTCAAATAGTCCTCCAACTTATTCAGGAGAAAAATCGACATCTTTAGGAAGATAAAAAAAAATAAATGGAGACTATATTTACATTTCCTCCAATTCTTTTACTCTGTAGGTTTTATACATATTACTCCCATATTTCAAAAGATGGGACTTTTTCGACTTCAAATATTCGGAAGTTTTAAAAGCCATTTTGAAAATGGGTTGTTGCTGATGTCTATAATGAATAAGAATTATAAAAATAAATGGTTTATTGGGAGGAAAGAACTAGTTTTAAAGGAAGTTCCATTTAGAAAGCAAATAATCGGAATAGAAAATAAACGATGTCGTGTAATGATTTAGCACTTTATTTGGTCTACATAGCTAGGTTTAATTTTAACACCTCTCCATGGAAGTTGGCACATCAGACACACAGATCAGAAATAAACGCTCTGAAATTAAAATTCTACTTATATTACGCATCGACTTCAGGAAGACAGTGCATGAGCACCTTGTACTGCACTTGGGAATAACAGTTGCAGTTCCTAGGGCGTGAAGGGGAAACATGTTGTGCATTGGACATTGTATCTTTGTTTTCCTTTCCACACCGGAACAAAATGCCCCACTCACGTTCATAGTTCCTCTGGAAATGTGCAAATCAGAAAAGCCCTGGAAGCCACGAGTGGAGCCTGGAAAAGGAAAAGCGAGACCTGACCCCGTGGGAAGTTTCCGTTGAGGCTGTCGAAGGAAACGGCACCCAACTTTTCCTTTGTAAATATTGCGCAGCGAACCGAAATTAGTGGCTGCTTTGCGGAGGGATGCTAATGCTGACAATTAGTCCCGGCTGTGCAAGGTGGAGTGCGCGAGGACCCGCGGCCGCGAGAGGGGCCCAGGGCTCCCTGCCCGCAAGCTTGGCTCCAGGTTTGCCCCGCGGAGTTGGCGCCGGGGCAGGGAGTGGGTGCTACTTAAAATGCCGGCGAGGCCCCCTCTCCGCCGGCCTTGGGCCTGCAGCCCTCTGCTCCAGGCTGGTACCCCAGCAGCGCCACGGCGGTGGACAGGTGCCGGCCCAGCAGCGCGCCTTTGCTGGGACAGCCTTGGTGCTGCTGCTGCTGCAACATTGTCCTGGCAGCAGACGCTGCGGCGGCGGACACGTGGAGCGAGGGGGCAGCGGCCTGAGTGTGCAGCAGGCACGACGGGCGCTGCAGCAGGTGACAGTAGCCCCACGGGGTCGGGGATAGGCTCTGCGCGGCCCCTGTACCCCCTCCTCGGACCTCTTGAATGATACTCTCGATGCTGAAGGAGGTGCACCCGCCTCCGGGCCGGGATGCCGGCCCCTTGCCCTCTTCCCGAGGCGAGGGCTGCCGCGCCGGCAGGGCGGCGCCGGGAGCCACCAGGTCCGCGCCCGGCGCTGTCCGTGGCGCCGCGGAGTAGGCAGGCGCGGGCAGCAGCAGGCAGCGAAGCGGGTGAGGGTGCAGCAGAGCGCAAGGGCGGCTCCCGGGGCAGGCGGCGGGACAGGCCCCGGGGCCGGGCTGCGGCGGGGCCGGGGGCCCAAGCAGCAGGCCCGGGTAGGGGCCGTGCAGGGTGGCAGGCGCTGCGGGAAGGGGGAAGGGGTGATGCAGGTGGGCTCCTGGGGGCGGGTGGGGGCGCTTGAAGCGCTTTCTGCGCCGAAGGAAGCTGCCGTTGTCGAACATGTCCTGGGAGGCGGGATCCAGGCTCCAGTAGTTGCCCTTGCCCGGGTGGCCGGGCTCCCGGGGGATCTTGACGAAGCAGTCGTTGAGCGAGAGGTTGTGGCGGATGCTGTTCTGCCAGGCCGGGAACTTGCGGCGGTAGTAGGGGAAGCGGCCGCTGATGAAGGCGCAGATGCCGCTGAGCGTGAGGCGCTTGTGCGGGCTCTGCAGGATGGCCATGGTGATGAGCGCGATGTAGGAGTAGGGGGGCTTCGCGGGCTGCGGGGCGTCCCCAGAGGCCGCCGCAGACCCCGTCGAGGCCCTGAACTTGGTGCCAAACTCGGGGGTTCCGCTCGGGCAGCCGCGGCTCTCAGTGCGCTCTCCGGGCCGCGCGCCCTCGCCCTGCCGCGCCCCCCGCGGCTCGGGCTGCTGCCGCGGCTCTAGGGGCTGCGGGCTCCCTTTGGTCTCCACGTAGTGCTCTTCCTCGTCTTCATCTTCCTCCTCTCCCAGAATATCGATCTCACCGTCTTCCGCTTCGGAGCCCCAGAGGCTGCGCGGCGCTGTGGAGCGGAGGCGCCCAGCTCTCGGCAAGTTCATGGAGGAGCAGGTCGCGCAGCCCAGCGGAGCGGCGGCCGCTCACCTGTCTGGCAGTGGGCTGGGCTGGACCGCAGGGTAAGGGTGTTCCAAGAAGCGGGGACGCCGTGGTGACTCTGTTAGGTGTTCTTGACTTCTGGTTAGATGCACTTTGCCTTTTACCAAAGCGTCTTTGAGTCCCTGCGCTGTGGAGTCTCCCTCCCCTTTGTACCACTTCTTGTCCTACCTCAGGGCGCTCCCACTCCCTCGCCAGGCAGCCCAATGATGAGGGTCCTCCGCACACTAGCCGGCGGGGAAGCGCCCCCAGCCCCCTCCTCCTCACACCCGCCCGCCACCACGGACGCTCCGCTCAGGTTAGAGCCGGGCGCGCCCGGAGTCGCTTGGGCTCTGTTCAGTTTTTTACCCCCACCTGCACCTGCCTCCCACCCCCGTTGGTGCGCTTTTTAAACTGCGCAAATAGCCCTTGCGAGGGGGGGGGGCTCACTGAGTTGGCTGGAGCACTGTCCCATCCCTACACCAGGATGTTGGGGTTCGACTCAGGGCACACACCTGGGGTGCGCGAGAGGCGCACGCGGGAGGCAACCGATCAGTGTTTCTCATCAACCTCTCCCCCCTTTTCTCACTAAAAATCAGTGAAAACATATCCTCGGGTGAGGGTTAAATAAGCAAATGAATGAATAATCTGCACTAATAAAAAGGGGGTAGGAAAACATGGTCCCCAACAAGCTCTGACCCCTCCACCTTAGGCCTGTCTCCGCAGCGGCGCTGACGCACAGGCGGTGGAAGCCGAAGCATCTGTAACCGTAAAGTTACGTTTTCTGGCTGCATAGCTGGGCCATCGCCCATTTTCATCGGTGGATTCTGTCCTCCCTCAGAATGAGGAGCTGGGATATTGTAAGTATTCCAACTACATCCCAGCTCAGGGCGTTGGGAGGGCTGTTGTGTTGCTCCTACTAAGCGCCCCCCCTCCCCCATCAGCTCCCGGGCACGTTCTTCCAGACTCGAGTTTTCAGAAAAGGCTAAAATGACCTGGCATTAAATTGTGGAAGTTCAGGGGGAAGGGAAAGCGGCAGGGCCAGAGAGACGCCCCCCTCAGCAGTGATTCTCCAGCTTCTCTGAACATTTAACCACAATGTGAAATGCATCTTACAACACAACCATGCAGGGACAGACTTGTGTAACTAAAATGGGTTTCATGAAGCAGTATTCTACACTAGAGTGACCAATGATATTTTTCTTTTTTAATGGCCACACCAAGTTGATTTTGCCACATACCAACCAGTGAGGACCTAATTTGAAATACCCTTTCACAACATGGCCCCACAACTTCAAAGGATGCACCAGGACCTGAGGGGCTCCTCTCTCCCTCTTCCCCCTTCCTTCTGTCAAAAAACCACATTAAGCACGTTTACTATATTAATAAACAATAAAACTTAAGTGAGGAAAGGAGAGGCTGCAGTTTCAGTCACAGGACTGTCATTCTTTACTCATCTAGGAGAGGAGCGATATGACAGAGATATGACAGAGATATAACTCACTTGGCATCTTTGGGAGGTAAGATTTTTAGATGGCTACATTTAAATCAACTCAGAGAGTAAAGTAGCAGTCGGGTAGAATATAGCTTAGTGTGTTACATAAATAGGGATCTTATGGTAAAATACTAAGCCATATTATATATTCATTTAAAACTCACTTATAAAAATAATTTGAGGTGGCATCTAATAAAAATGCAGCACAAAAGAATATTAAGGCCATTGATTGTCACATAGTAAATCTTCCATTAGTGTTTGTAAAACTGACTTTTCAGTCAGAAGCCAGAGGCCAACTAAAAGGTCAAAATAATTAAAAAGTAGCTAGTGCCTTCAGGACAAAATTTTGAAAACAGGTTTCTTACTCCTGAGGTATTTACCCTGTAATGCTTCCCAGTTATATGTAGTTTGAAGTACATCAAAAACAGGTTTTACGCCTAATAGATTTGTGTCTGAATCCCAAATTTACCAATTACCACTTGTGTGATCTACTAAATTAAACGCTGGAGGGCAGAACAGGTATCTTATTCAACCTTAGATTCCCAGAGGGCTCCCCCTCAACCCCCTGCAGGTAAAGCATAGTTCTTCCATCAGCACAGAAATCAGGATTACCTGGGAAAAGGGAGTATTGTTAGTTTTCCTAGAGTCAACTTCTATTGGGATTAGGGTCATTTAAAAATGAAAGGAGACAAGGAAGAGCACACTAAAAAAAAAAAACAACAACAAAAACCCAAACCACGTTGATGGGGGCACATAGGAGACAACAGAAAAAGCTCCCAAAGGCCAAAGCTGGGACAATTTGAGCCACAAAATGAAGCTGTATTGGATTACAACCTAAAAAGTGTAAAATAGATATCCATGTGTCCACACTAATAAAAATAAAGGACTGAGTTAATTAATAAAAATGTGGGGAGAGGCAAATCTCCCTTGCAGAACTCCAATTAAATTAGTAGATAATCAGCCCTTGAGGAGGTCTAACTCCCCACTCCTTTCCTGCACACAGAACATAGGGATTTCCCTTCGGGATGTCCAGTATGACAGGGGTGGAAAGAATCACTTACTGTACAGTGAGGAAACCTGACAAACACTTCAGCCAGATGATCAGGTGATCAATGTCAACAAAAACACACATACATCATGTTGACAGTATATCCCCTTGGTATGATGTGATGCATATGGCACTCTGTGATCTTCCTTCCCCAGACCCCAATCTAATCATGAGAAAAACACAAATTCCAAAAGAGTAGCATCGTGTGTTCCTGACCAGTACTTCTCAAAACTATCCATGTTGCCGAAACAAGTCAAGTCTGAGAAACTGTTACAGCCAAGAAGAGTCTAAGAAGACATGGCTACTAAATGGAACACAGAGTCCTGGATAGGATCCTGGAAAAGAAAAAGAACACTTGGTAAAGTATAAGGACATGTGAATAAACTGTGGGCTTCAGTTAATAATACTGCATCAATATTGGTTCAATAATATAACAAATGTATCATACTATTGTGTGTGTGTTGGTGGGGGACAGTGAAATATGGGAACTCTCTTTTACTATCTGCTCATTTTTTCTGTAAATCTAAAACAGTCATGAAAAATACCTTCTATTAATTCAAAAAATTAATCACAGGGAAAAAGGACATTAATAGCCAAAAAGTAAAACCTTAAATGGCCATCAACTGAGGAGTGGGTAAACAAAATGTGGTATATCAATAGAATATTATTTAGCAACGAAAAAGGAGCAAACTGCTGATACATGCTACAACATGATGGATCATGAAAGCATTGCAGTAAATGAAAGGAGTCCAGAAAGGAACATCCACAGTGACAGAAAGTAGGTTAGCATTTGCTGGGGGCTAAGCACAGGGAAAATGGGGAATAACTGCTAATGGATACAGGGTTTCTTTTAGGAGTGAGGTATATCAATATTAAAACAAAGAGTTGTATCAGTAAAGATTAAATTGAATGCTTTGGAAAGACTCCATTATAGCATGCCACTCTGAAAAAAAAGAAAAGAGAAGAATTCTTCCTATACAGTCCCATCAATTCTTCAGTGTTGCCTTAAGAATCAAAAGCTTTAGATTGACACTCCTGCAACATTTAACATGGGGCCTAGTGCGTAATGGGCACTCAATAGTATTTAATGGTTATTTCTTTTCTAACACTGAGAAGGTTTTTTCCTGAACAAACCTATTGAGCTCACAAGACACTGTCCTAATTTGAAAAACAAACCTTTCTAAACTAATTTAGGAAGGATGGTGATGTCTCATTTCTCCATTTCACTCTGAAAATTAAAGGCAATTTGAGGTCATTACTTAAAACGTAAAGTTGATCCCAATATTAAGACTAACTGTGAGAAAAAAATCTAGTGTATCTTTCTCAGCAACAGGACAATTAACTATAAGCCCTTTCTGGTCTAGAAGATATGAATCCAGATGAATTATTTGTCAAAGAACACTATTAAGTATTATCATGACTACATAAATTATAAAGCAAATTAAAACCTTTAGGAAGAAGATACAATTACCTAGGCTCTGTTGTGTGCCAGGAGCTGAGCAGGGTGCGTTACAAACCTAGTTAATACAACAACCTTGAATGGTTGGTATGATCACCATCCACTTTATAAATAGGGAAACTAATCTCAGAGAAAATACTTTGCCCAAGGTTACACAGCCAAGAAGCAGCAGAGCTGGAATTAAAGCCCAGATTGACTCTAATTTATCAGCTGACTTTCTATTGGACAATATGCTGCCACAAAACATGGGTATTTTCTCAACCATGAATTAAGAAAATGGATTCGGGGCAAATAGATGAATATAGAAAAATTATATATATAAAAGACACAGAATGCAGAGGAAGGGACCTAGATAATCTAATCAACTGACCTGCCTCCATATACTGGAACTATTCAATTCTTCTACTTATAATTCTAAAAAAATTCAAAACACCATTTGATAGCCTTGTCTGATATTTAGCAACTATTAGTTTGGGAAAGCTCTTCTTGAAATTCCTTCCAATGCTATTTTCCTACAATTTGAGAAATGTTAATGCTGGCCTGGCCTTTAGTAGGAATAGGAGAAAAGTAAAGATTGTTGAATTATCAAGTTATCTGCAGTTATATCTGAAGGTTTGTACCTTGTCACTTTCTAGCTTATACTAAAAATTAAAGAAGTTAAAAAAAAAAGTTAATTTAATACTAGGAGTAAAATCTACTTAAAATTAAAAGCCCTACAATAAGAATCTTCTAAATATATTACAAAGTGAATGGCTGAAGTTTCACTACCTTATCAGTAAGGCCTAGAATTGACTAAAAATAAGAGATGGTACCAATTAATTTATTTGATTCAGATTTCTTCCACCTATATGTCTCTAGCCACAACAAATCTTTTATTTCATTTAATAAAAATGGTGACATTATTTGCTTTCAAAATTTTTTGTTAATATATCTATGAAGTTCTAAAGGAAAATGACAATGTTGAAGTATGTTTTATCATCATTATTATGAATAACTTCCATGGATGAGAAAATCAGCATATGTAAACTCCAAAGCCAGTTCTGAAAGATCTTTTTGTGAAACATTTGTCTATTAAAAAACACTTAAGAGAATATTATATTTTATTGTATAAATGTCAAATGTTTTATAGTACTGCTTTACTATATCTTATGTATTCTATAAAATAAATATAATTTTAACATACACTGGAATTCATAACAGAAGTAATGCAAAGAACAGATGCTTGAAATACACCCAGTAGGAAACATATTCCTAACATTATCATCCATCCTTTTGCTAAGAAATGCTTCTATTTTACAGACAAACTTGATCTTCTTTAAAGTATGTTGTCCACCGTTTTTCTGTTTCTGTCACAGTAGCTATAAATAGTTGTTTAAGGATATCCTTATCTAAATTTCTGCCTGCAAAGACAACAAAATATGGTGATTATACTATGCTTATTAAAATGACAGTTTACCAATCAATTCCTGATAAATGTTTGATGATCTTCAAAATTTAAAAATGATAGTAACTGAGTGACTCCTTTTCTAACTTTCCAGTTAAATCCTTCAGAACCCAACTGACACTTGGATTAATCACTTTCCTAAGGTTGTTTGAAGAGTAAAAGGTCTAGCAAGTTCTTATTACCATTATAACCACAAGTTTATTTAGGTTTACAAAGGAGCTTCTGATTGGTTAATACTGCTTAAGTGGCACATTATATTCCTTTCAAATATATTTTCCACGTTGCTTTAGAAATTTAACTGCTTGTAACTTACCAATAAGAACCAGCCGATTTGTTCTCTCAGTGTCATCTCTCCAGCTCACTGGAGTCTCCTCCAGATCATACAGCTCATAGACACCTTGGACAATCACTTGCTGTGGTTTGTCTTTGATCGACACCAGCCCCTGCTCAGAGGAGAATGATTAGTCAGCCTCGATGTGAATTTAAAAGCAGAAATCAAGCATTGATATTAATGGATTAATTTTTCCTATTCCTTTTCAAACTACAAACTCATAAAAATAAAGATGCTGTTAAAATTACTTTTCTCCAGTTATTTGTAAATTAGTTTCTTAAAGCCTCCAATTTTTTAAAAAGTTTCTGTGCACATTGATTTTTTTCTAATGACAAAATTAACATATGTATTAGGATGTCCTTTCAGTGTTAGCACAACAAAAAATTGAAAGAACAAAATGATAAAACATAGTGTATCAGATTCTACTGATTATTCTACTTTTAAGAATTTCATATTTGTTTCACAGTTTTAGTGGGAAAATTAGATAAGTTAAAAGATTTCTGTGATAGCTTTCGGATGAGCTGCAACAAATGGAGTAGATAATGAAATACAGAAAAAGAAAAACTATTATATTTATCTGAATAAAAGTTTATTTTATATTGATTTGCAGAAATGAGGAACAAATTATCTATTAAACTGGCTCCTATGGAGATGAAATCATTTCTCTGAAATATCTGTTATACATGTTTGTTATAAAATTAATATACACTGAGAAATAGTAAAAGACAGATCACTGATAGTCATTCCCACCACACAGCTTTTGTGTATTTTTGGTGTATTTATGTATTTTGGGTGTATGTTCTTCCAGTTTGTCTTTGCCTGTGCCCAGTTGTTTTCTGGTTCTTTTCCCAGTTTCACTGAGATATAACTGCCATATAACATAATAGTAATTTAAGATATACGACATATAATGATTTAATTGTTTTCTGCTTTTTGAATTTGAATATATAATAACAAACTCCTCAGGAAGATTTACCTAAGCGTTAATTTTGTATTAAGATTTGAAACATTAGCTGTTTACTAGAGTTAACATTTTCAACATGCTGACTACTGGTAACAGGAAAGAGAAGGAAGTCAATGAAGATAAAGACTGTGTTGCTCCAGATCCCCCAGTGTTGTGATGAGAGGAAGTCCAAAGGCAGAACCAAAGAGGACAACTGCAGAAAGACTGTCATATGTAAGGACGACTCCAACCTGGGATGGTGCAGAAAGAGCCACAGAACTGTGTGTGGAGGTCTTGGTGGCAGCATTAGTGTAACGCCATAATGGCTGTTTTCCTGGGTACCACCCCTTATTCAGTACTAGGGGACAAAGCAGTTACAGAATGAAATATGATCTGCCATTAGGATCATGGAATGGAGATCGTGCTACGATCATAATGCAGGACCAGGTGGGAAGGATATGGGATTCACCTGTGTTGCTCTGCAGTGCCACTCCCAGGTAGGCCAGCACAAGGAGTGAAAAAATAACCTAAACAGTTTCTCCATAGTATCAACCTTTGCCGTTCTAGTGACCCCAGGAGTCAGTCCCTAGCTGGAGAATCTAGTTACTAAAAGTAATAATAATAAACAACAACAATAAAAAGTTTATGCACTTCTGAATAAACAAGAAGGGTCACTCAAATAACTGCTGATGGGTTAAGCACATAACCTAGAACCACTGCCCCTGGAAAAAACACCTTTCATGACACAAATACCCAAATGTGAAGTAATAAGAATGGGTTTCCAAACACAGAGCAAGAATTCTAGTCTTTTATAATTTTGCTTATAGTATGACAAATGTTTAGCGTCTGCTAGAAGCATCAAGAAGCATAAGATTTGGCTGCAGCAAGATTTCTACTATTATTTATCTATTAATGTAGCTCTCTTGAAAAAAATAAACACAGGAAAACATTCCGTTTTCTCGAACTGACTAAGCTGTGTGCCAAGGGGAGGAGAGTTTCATTCAACAGGTCAAGCTCATGAGCCAGATAACTGTTCAGAAATTCTGGGAGTAGAGAGCACAGGGTAACATTTCAAAGCACATGGGTTGTTTTAGCTACAACCCTAAATGAAGCTGTGCAAATAAATCATGCTTTATGCAGTGATTTCCAAAGCTTTTCAGCAATGGAAATAAGGAAAATGAAAACAGACTAAGGTTATTTATACTAAAACCAGTGCTTCTGTTTGAAACCAAATATGCTTTTATATAACAGCCAAGAAAGGGACTCTGTCCAAAAATATAAAACTGTCAACTGTATACTGCACCTTTAGTCGTATGACCTCCATGCAGTCATCATCCTTATTCCTCACATTCTTTTCCCATAGAAGATTCTGTATCAAATGACATATGTTAATAAGACCAACCATTGCTGCTTGCAACAACTATGTAACAATACAGTTGATAAATCATTAATCAGTTAACTACTGCATTCACCTGAATAAACACATTGAGACTTTCTTCCTTTGCATTTCCTGGCACTTCAAATGTGACTGTAATAATACTCTGTAAATCAAGAGAAAGAATCAATAATGACTTTTCTATAGTAAAAGTGATTTTTTTTTTAAATCACAAGTTTTAAGATGAAAAGGAACACATTCATAGAAATCCACGTTGCCTAACAATACATATTTTTGCATAACTTTTTCACTATTATTTGCTGATTTTTGGTATAAGCAACTCCATTTTTTATATTCTGAACAGCTGATCAATGGTTTAGCACTGACACAGAGAAACTGTCATAAAAGGGTACTCATTGCCTAGCCAGGCGTGGCTCAGTGGTTGAGCATGGACCTAGGATCCAGACGATCGGGGTTCGATTCCCGGTCAGGGCACATGCCTGGGTTGCGGGCTCCATCCCGTTGGGGGCATGCAGGAGGCAGCAGATCAATGACTCTCTCTTTGTCGATATTTCTATCTCTCTCTCCCGCTCCTTTCCTCTCTCTCAGATCAATAAAGATATATTAAAAAAAAAAAAAGGGTACTCATTTAATTCATTCTTTCCAGGATTCTCAGTGCTAAGAGGGAAGGTAATACATATATATTATCAGCTGTAAGTACTGAGCCAGGCACTTTTGCCTGGGTCACTTCATTTTATCTCTCATTTATGTGTGATGACAATCCTGTGGAATAAAGATAATTATTTCCATTTTATAAATTGCGGAAAATGAGGCTCAGAAAAAACAAACTACCCAGAGCCAGATGTAACACTCAAAAGCAAAAGTTTAATTCTGTCCTTTGGAAAAAATAAATATAAAGGAAAAGTTTGGTTTCTTTCTGACCAAGCATGTGACCAAGGAAGAAGAGTTCCCAGAGATGAGAATGGATAGTACGTCATCTTTGGTTTTAGAGGATGACATCATCATTTATAGCATGTTAACTTTGAGATTTATTTTTCCTCCTGATCTCGATAAATCTGTCTACTCTAAGGAACCAGAAGCTTGAGATTTCCTCTAGCCAGTCACATAATTAAAACCCCAAACCTCCATTTTCTACAGTAACCCAAAGTTTCACACTTGATGATGAAAAGGCCAAAATCATAACCTGATAAAGGCACAGCCCCCCTCTTGGATAATGAACATAAAGCTCAAGCCAAGCTTTAAAACAGGCAGAAAAACATACTAAAGCACAGCTCTCCATCATCCCCTAGAACCATGTATCTTAACAGCAATTTTACTCACCAGCAGAAAATCATATTGGCTTATAGTAAAAAATATGAAAAGACCAGAACTGTTTTTTATCTGAACACAGTTTGAGAAGAGCTAAAGGTAAATATTAAAGACCATGGTAAGCACAAAACAGAGTGGCAGTTTAATGAGTCCTATTATCCTTTAAAAAGTGAGATTAGATGGCCTCAAAGGCATTCACATTCTAAAAACTGTCAACACAGTTCAAAAATACAATTTTAGAAAGAGTTCTAATAAAACAGTCCTAACAAGAACCAATTTAGTTAAAGAGATACATTAAACATATTTTTAAGATTTTACCTGATCAAGGTGAGGTTGTATTGCTGGCAATTGTTGAAGTTTTTTCTGCAAACTAAGAACAACTGATTATATATTCAGATATCAATATATTTTTCACTTAACCTTGTACATTTCTTAGTGATAAAGCTACATAAGGAAGAGAATATCCACAGTTGAATCTATTACATAGTTTACGTGTTATTAACATATTCTAAGAGAAACACTGGCAGATTATTTTAAAGCTTTTCTTAAAAATGTCTACACATTCACATACATAAACACAATATAAAGAAAAACTAATCTTTAGCAACAATATTTTGTGTGGTTAAATATGTCAGTAGATTTCTTTTTAATTCCAAAAGATCTAATACAGGCCTAGAAAAATACACATAAGCATTTTTACTATTGTTTAAAATTTCATCAACTCTCCCCATGCTTCCTAATGTGAAAATTCTGGTACCCAAATAAAGTTAGTAAAATAAATTTTCTTTTATAAATGTTTTCCCTTGAACATGACTACTTAGTAAAAAACAAACAGGATCCATAAATATAACCCTTCTATACAGTCAGTTTCTGGTAAAAACAAAAAGCCAGAATCTTAAAAAATGCATTGTTCTGATATGGAAACAGCGAGATCAAGATGGCATAACAAATTATAACCATAACAACTGTACCGCACATTTAGACACTGATGGGGGTAGGTTGGGAGGAGGGAAGGACTTAAAACCTTGCAGATGTTTTGCCCTGAAGAACAGCGAGGGGTAAATTAGTAACAGCAAGTTTAGGAAAGAGAAAAGGCTTGTAGGAACTGTTGGAGGGAAATGAGTCTCAGTGGGGGGTCTTAGTAGGAAAAGTGTCAAATTAAACCTTCCCAGCTGGTTGCTCAGGAATGGATTCTCCTGTTCAACAACTAAGTACAATGAAAAGTATGCAAAGGCCTTACCCATTGTGGGGCCATCACACTAAACAGCTACTTCTTTAAGTGTCACTAATGCATTATAACTGCTCTTTCCCTACATTCAATATTTAATGTTGTTGGACAATGACTGCTTCAATAGGGGAGGAAAAGTTTTCTTCTACCCTCTTCAGGTCCCTGGCTGGGTCTGAAAATTAGACTAACAAAGACAGAGTAGCAGGAGGAAAGCACACAATTAAGTTTTACGTGACACAGGAGCCTTCATAAAGAAATGAAGACCCAAATAATGGTTACGTCTGGGTGGTTTTAGGCCAGGTTTGATGAAGAGTGGAAAGTCATAGGAAGACAGGACAGAACAGAGTATGAGCCAAGTGTAGTAAGTTGGAGGAAACTCAGTAAGGCCCGCTCCTTCAGATTCCTCTGTGCGTCCACTTGTCTTCAGAGACAAGGATGCTCCTTTCCTCCTGGCATAGGGAGGAAACCTCTCACAGAAGAGTTTTATTAACTCATCTACTTCAGTGGAAATGAAAAACATTTGCAAATCATATGTCTGATAGGAGTTATTACCAAGAATATACAAAAAGCTCCTACAACTCAGTCACAACAAAATCAAATAACCTGATTTTAAAATGGGCAAAGTACTTAAATAGACATTTCTCCAAAGATGATATACAAATGGCCAACAAGCATATGAGACAATGCTCAACACCTCTAACCATTACAGAAATGCAAATCAAAATCACAATGAGGTATCACCTCATAGCCATTAGGACAGCTACTACCAAAAACAACAGAAAATAAGTATTGGGAAGATATAGAGAAATTAAAACCCGTGTGTGTTGTTGGTGGGAATGTAAAATGGTGCAGCTGCTATGGAAAACAGTATGGTGGTTCCTCAAAAACTTAAAAATAGAAATACCATAGGATACAGCAATCTCACTTTTGGGTACATATCCAAAAGGATTGACAGCAGTATCTTGAAGACATATAAGCACACCCATGTTCATAGCAACATTATACACCTATGGGGGAATATTATTTAGCATTTAAGAAGGAAATCTTTCTATGCTAAAAATGGATGAACCTTGAGGACTAAGTGAAATAAGCCAGTCACAATAAGACAAATACTGTTTGATTCTACTTATATGAGTATCAACGTAGTCACATTCATAGAAACAGATAATAGAACAATGGCTGCCAGGGGCAGTGGGGAGGGGAAAATACAGAGTTATCACTTAATCGGTGTAGAGTCTTAGTTTTGCAAAATAAAAAAGTTCTGTACATCCATTCCACAACAATGTGAATATACTTTACTGAACTGTACACTTAAAAATGGTTAAGATAACTTTTTGAAAAAAAGATACTGATGTCCAGGGAAGAAATTTACATTCTCCTTTTCCTTATCAAAAAGATTCCCTTTGGGAAAGAGGCAGGAAACTGATCTATCACTGAGAGGAAAGGAAGTATCTGTGATAACACCTCAAGCTAAAATTTTCTATGTGTTTCATGCATTTTGTCATAGAAAGTATTACATATATTTAGTGTAGCAATATTAACAATTAGTCTCTAAAATTAACCACCATTTACACTATAATTTCTATAGGAAAATGTACTGTGATTTCCAAATACCCAATTTTCAAAATTTCCAAGATCATAATCATTAGGAATGGTATTTTATGTCAAAAGGATGACAGGAAGCTTAAATCAAGTGTGCAATTCTTTAAATCATTCCTGTAACTCCTATAACTTTGGAATGATAGGAACATTACAATAAAAATGACCAAAATACAGGAGACATACCTTATTCCAGAGAGACTGTCAAAGGCATGAAGATCTAACACATTAGAGAGATCAACTCTAAAAGAAAGAAAACCAATGTAACACTGTGAAATTCTTTACTCCCCTCCCTCCTTGATATATAACAGGTAATGCTGTAAGAATGTGAGGACTCAAACAGGCCACTATATCAGAAATATTCACTCTAGGACCCGTATCTATATCCAAGAATGTGATTTGATTCCATTTCCTTCAGAATGGTGTTGCATATAGACTGAAACTTCCTACTTAGTGCTCTATCTGAATAAACATTATATTGGAATTATTTAGTAGTAATTAATTAAGCCTTATTATGAAAGCAAGTATTCAAATCAGAAGAGAACATCATACCAAAACTAGCAATAGGTTTTTTTTAAACACATAAATTTCTAAAGACTAGTGACTGAGTTCCAATTTTTACATGACCCTACTAAACAGAAGATGGTGATTTCTCTATAATCAAAGCTACAATGAATGTTTAAAGAAAATGACAACCGTATAATTAAATTTCAAAATTAGATTCCAGGAACTTGCCAAACATTTATTAAATTTTCTCACAAGGAAAATCAAACTTTGTCAAAGTCAAGATTTTGAAAAATGCGTGAACATGTAAGCTAAACCACCTCCTTTAACTTCGCCCTGGCTGACCAGCTGTGTCTGCTTTGCTCATTCTCAACAGTCTGCCATATATTCACATTTGTGCCAACAACAGTCTGTTAGATTATGGATGCTTATCCTGGCACAAGGCAGACAAATTCCCATCTTATTAAAAGAAGAATACTCCAAAGTTCTGGGTTAATAGGCTGTAACAATATTTCAAATATTGGACATTCTACATTAGCAGAATTAGGAAAATGATCAAGTAAAAAAGTAAATGTTCCATGAAAAATTTTTTAATTGAGAATAAGGCAAACATAAAGGGGGAAGTAAAGAACTTCCAAAGTTCATCTTTTCTCATTTCTTGAGCTATCTATGGCAGGAGTACCTAATCGATGAAGGCTTTCAATTGTCCCTATGTCTAAAGAATGCTTTAAGTAGCCTAAGAACAGGGGCAGGAGAATGACAGGGAAGAGAGCTCTGGCTGTCCAAGGTGGAGAGAGGAGTGCAGGGCCTACTCCTGGGATATTGTCTATAGTCATCTTTTCAAAGTTCAGCGAGTCTCATGAACAGGGGCCACCAGCCAATTCCAGATCTATGAATTGTCAATACCACACCCAATAGCTAAGTAAATCCTAAACTCTAGAATTAAATTGCCAAATGCTTTCCCCAGTGGCACCTCAAATTTCTATAGAACTGAACTAATCGCCTTTACTAAACCCACTGCTAACAACACCCTACCCAAAAAGTTGCTCCTCCCTTCCTGTATTTCCCAACTTGGAAGAAATGCACCATATTCAATTCATTTCCCAAGAGTCATCCTGCTTTTAAAATCCTTCACTAACTCCTTGCTGCCTACAGGAGAAAATCCAAATTATGTATCATAGCATCAAGACCCTCTGTGGTAAGCTCTCCACTTCTTGTTATGTCTCTTTTTCTCACTGCAAGGTAATATACATGTTTTAGCCATTCTAAAATATCCACAGGTCCCTTAGGCCTAGAAAGCTATAGCTACTCTTGTCCATCTGGAAAACTCCGATTCACTTTTCAATACTCAGGTCAATGATCACTTTCTCAGTCAAAATTTTCTGACTCTTCATCAAGAAGAGTGAGTAATTGTTCCTCTATCTTCCTCTTACAGGAGCCTGTGCACTTAATATTCCTGTTATATTAATAGTATCTGATATATTGGTTTTTGCTTGTTTGCTTCTGTCTCCCTCAAATGACGGATCTCCATGAAGGCTAAGTTTTTACCTTATCCATTGCTTAAATCCTTAACATGCCACAAAATGCCTAGCAACTAGCAGAATTCTCAATAGACAATTTGTTGAATAGATTAACTTATCATTAATAAATTGGATTTTGGTTTACCTCTGGTCAGTCCATTTATATCTCCAAGAATTTTTAAAAGTCCAAGAAAGGTAAGAATGGGACTCCTAATCTTCCCCTCCTGCTTCTGAATTCTGTGTGGTCCATTAGAACTCCCATTTGCCTCAAAGTCAACTTAAGACTTAACAATAAACAATGCTACACATCATTCTCATTCCTTAACTTATACAGTCTGAAGGTAACCTTTTCTTACACATGCTTATAGCAGCTTTACTATCGTCAGTTTTACTATTGTCAGCACTGTCAACCACAAGATGCTTAAGGAATTAAACACACCACACACAATAAAACAAAACTTCCATAGAAGTGATTTCAACTATTTTGTTAAAAACCAAATCTCTAGTTTCTAAACTGGCAAGTTCAAGTTGCTATGCCTCAAGGAATTTTGGGAAATATTTAATATAAGATTCAGGACCTAATAGTAAGAATTCTACCATGGAGTTCTGATCTTCACTGAAAAGGATCCTAATCCAACATCAATGCTCAACACAAGAAGTACTTCAGAAAGTCCCTAGATTCTCAGATGCACTGGCAAACACCAGACACTGAAGAAACAGAAGAAAAAGGAGGTTTTATTCCCTTCAGTCATCCATTTGAAGTAACAAAATGTAATCACTGCATGTTTGCTGTTCTATAACATCACAGAACAAATGTTAGAAATGTTATACAAACATCAAAACCGGTACATAACAAAATATTCAAGATGAAACCTTTATGCAGGACATAAAGGTACTAACAAAAAAAATTGAGCAAGATAAGTCCACGGACCGTTAAAAAACTGATTTAAGATGTTTGTAAATATGAACCAAATAAATACTATTACATCAGAACCACAGCTATTTATGGACATGATTTTTAAAACCTTATTTAAGCATTATACAGTTGTCTGTCATTTTATAAAGAAGAGAAAAATTAAGGAGAAAGGAAATGGTAAAACGCAATAGGAAGAAGACAGATACTAAAGAATGGTTCATGGTATGAGTTAGGTTATCAGAGATTTTCTACACAGGAATTTGAAATGCAAGGAGCACATTTGGTGTGTGCTTGTAGAGAATGTCCACTCAGGGCATTCTGCTACCTCTGCCAGCAGACGAGTGGCTCCTGAGAACACATACCAAATTAATTCCCCAGCTGCTGACACGCACGTAAGCAGCTGCTGCTGCTACTGCATAACACTTATGGTAGTCTGTCAGCACCTCTAATCTCTGCCATAGCAGACGAGCCACTCAATTTAGGCCTCTGCTGCACTTTCAAGGAAAGAATCTCTGAATTAAAACCTGGGTGGCACTAGACTACAAGCTATGAGTCTCAGAACTGCTGGCTACATGTTGCTGGGTCTATCAGCTGCTGAGCCATTCTCACACACACACAAAATGAGTTTAACAAAATACACCTGGTACAGAAATGTCCTGAAATCATGATAACATTCAATGGAAAACAGAGTTCAACTTACAGAAATCCATTTTATAGATGTTTTAAGAACAGAGAATTTTATAAAGTAATGCAGATCTGTATAAACACACTGGAAAGGGAGCCTACAGGAAATGGGAATCAAAATTTTTGAAAAGAGAATGTATCAGGAACTTAAATAATGTCATATATTTTTACATGACATTGTTTTTGCAGCCATGAAACACTAAGAAGGTTTTTAAAAGTATTAAAAAGCTATTTAGATACAGTATCTCAAATTAAAAGATTCCTAATAATATACTTTTTTCAGATTTCTATACTAGTTACTTTCATAAGTGGCTGAAAGTCCTGTTTTCTTCTTCATTAAGCAGAAGCACAGCTACACAGTGTTGTATCATGGCTCTATAGTCTTAGTTACAAGGAGAAGCAAATATATTAAATAAATATGCCAAACTAATTTATAAAGAACACTCAAAACAACATTTCTGGGCCTTATCTGTAAAAATTCACATGTGCCCTAGCCAGGTGGCTCAGTTTCTTGGAGTGTCCTATGCACCAAAGGGTAACGGGTTTGATTCCCGGTCGGGGCGAATATGGAAGGCAATCAATGGTTATTTCTCTCTCACATCAATTTTTCTCTCTCTCTCCCTCCCTCTAAAAATCAATTTAAAAAATGCACATGTATTTTTCTTATATTAGAATAAAGCATGTTTATCAATTATTTATTATTAACTAAAATTATTGTTAATATCACTAATAGTTTTTTAAAAGTACCTTGATCTTTGTGTTTCTATAATTTTCCCCAGTCCATTTATTGATCTGAAATAAATTTAAAAATGAGGAAGTAAAAAAAAAAAAAAAAAAAGTTAAGTTTTTTAAAAAGCACACAGAGCACATTATTTCTAAATATGAAGTAAGCACATACAAATATATCTGGAACTAGAAAAGAAAACATAAAAATAGGAAAACAAAACTTGCATATTTTATAATTTAATTACTCTTTTCCTTCTAATCATAAGTCAGGTATATCGTACTGAGGCATTAAAACATGATATGCAAAAATTTACTGCACAACTCACAGACTAGGATAGGGGCTACTTTGTGATTTATAAAAACACCTTCACTTTAGAAAATATGATTCATAAAATAGCTAGTGATTCTAATGCTCTTAAAATGAGTAAATAAGTAAAAAATTTTATTGATACCCAATATTCCCCAAGCATTGTTGGTGAAAATAACTATACACACGCTAGAAATCACCTGGCTCTGAGTGGCTGTGACTCCAGCCTGTCCTCAGTACTCACAGTAACACTAAGTCACACATCCAGGTTCTTTTAGAGAGTAACTTCTTCAATTCCCTGAGTAGAATCTCTCCCACTCTGCCAGCCCTCCCCATTCTGATACTAAGATAATAAAATAAGGCTCTCGTTATAAGGCACCAAAAATACTTGGTAAATTCTTTTCAACATACTGTACACCTGATGTCGTTATCGTTTTATCAATTCCATTGCCTTTAGTGTTGCTTGCTGATGATATCTGCTTTTTGTTCAAGCTTGTTCTCATGGGTAAGGCTTCCTGCATACAATGATTCTGAGGCAAGTCTCTCCACTATTACAAAATTCTTAATCTTCTCTTTTGAATGTACTCTATAACATGATGGCTATTTCCTCTCAAATATGTTTACCTTCCAACTCCCTCAATCTAATTCCAAGTCAGTTGCAAGTCTGATGTACAATGGAGGGTAAAAAGCCAAAAGGGTCTTTAATTTATCAATGTGCTTTGTCCAAATTCTTTTCTGATATAACTGTACAGTACAGGCTGGCAACAAGTTAGCTAATAGTCAGTCTGGTTGCTACTGGAGATCCAGTTCAGTGAACATGGAAGTAGAAAAGCCCAGTAGTAATAATCTCAGATCCAAAAATGTTTGCTGCATAGATTGTGTTCTTCTTTCTAGCAATCACAATGATGCATAGGATTTTGAAAAGAGAAACAAAATTTAGGAAACTAGTGTCAAAAGGGGTAAAAGAAGTAATCTTTATTCACTGGTTCATCTTTCTAGACTTCTCAAAATTGTCAACAATCTTTCTATTTCTTTCATTTTTTTATTCAATGTAACTTGAAATTACTACAGAAACTAAGAAAAAAAAATCTACAATCTAATAATGGTAAGAGCTAATAGCTCATTTACTACGTGCTGGGCACGCAGTTTACCAACATTATTGCAGGTAATAGTCAAACCAAACTTATAAAGTAGGTATCAATCCTGTTTTACAGATGAGACTTAAAAACAGTGAGAAACAGACCAAAGATTGGAACCCAAGCAGACTCCAAAGTCCATGACCTTAAATACTATGCAATACTATCTGCCCTCCACATGGAGACATTATTACAGTTTTTTATAGTAAAGTCCAAGAGGATATTACTATTAAAATAAGACCAAATATGGAGACCAAATATGGAGACCAAATATGGAGAAAAACATAAATTTTTTTTCTTCTGTAATAGGCAATCTCCGAATGAGTCTCAACTTCATTGATTCAATTTATAACATATACTATATGAACTGGCATTGACAGATTCAAAATCTGATGTCAGCAGACTGTGCCCATTAAAGATAACTAATAATAAAAGCTATTCAATGTCCCTTTATAGGTGGCATTTATTAGTTTAGGTCTTATAAAGTAATTCAAAGTCCCTAAACTCTAACCTCACTTGAAAAGTCCAAATAACTGTTGGATCATTTAACACATACTTGAGTATCATTAATATTATCCTATATTGATTAGCCTTGGCCATGGACACTGCAGACATTAAAACAAGCTGGAAAAAGGTATGGTTAGCTGACAAAGTCAATGAGGGTTTGGGTGAGTGAGACCACATGGGTCAGGGAAGACGTCATAGAGAAGAAAGGGAGAAAAGGTGGAGCAGGGCTGGCTCTAGAGAATGGATAAAATTGCTGGGGTGGGGAGGGGGAGAAGAACAGCAGAAAAGATAAAGGAATGGAAGGACTGGCAGAGCGAGAGTGAGAACACAAAATGAATAATAAAAGGATTTTAGGAGATACATCCATGAAAAAGTAAGTAAATAATCATCCTGGGTACAATTAGAGAACTTGCTGTAAGGAAGAAGTTAAAGAGAAGACAGGTAAAGGACGATGAAGTCAGAGGACCCTGAATATCAGTCCATGAACCCTGAACTATATTCTGTAAGCAATGGGGAATAACCTCATATACTACTATTTACATAACAGTCAATTAGGCAACAACAATATATGTCATTTTCTAATGGTACATGGTAAAAATACTTTGTATAATCCACTCTGAATTTGTAGGTACTTAACACTTATAATTTTGTACCTAATAGTTGTCCTTAGTTTGTTTAAATCCTCTTCTGGAACCAAGTCAGTTTTATTGATGATGATGATATCTGCCAAAGCAACTTGCCTAAATTAGCAAACAAGAACAGATGTTAAAAGAGAAATGTTAAGAAATTAAAATAGAAATGTCTCCTTCAGATCAATTATCAGTTAAAAACTACATAGTACTCTACATAGTAATCCAACTTACTTCTAACCTACCTATTCTTCAAATGGTAAGAGTAAATTATATTCATCACTATGCAAATTTAGATTTCACATTGTTCATGAGAAATTTACTAAGTGCTTTCACTTGCCACTCTAGAACTACAAAAACAAGCCTCAAAAAGTTTACAATCAAGGATTTTTACAATTAGGATGATTATCAACTCATGATTTTCTTTGTAAAGAAATGCATAAAATTCAGATATCCAACATGGTAAAAATAAGGATAGTCTACTTACTAAAATATTCCATGCAATAGTTACCATAATTTTCAAAGAAATATAGTGAATAGGTTTATTTAACATTAAAACTACATTAAACAGTATTTTTAAAAACTACACTTCAGAAGATTTATCAGGATCTCTAACAAATAACTACCTCACTATGAATATATATTTTCTCTGTAAAACAGATATACAGAAGTTCAGGTTAAAGAATCCAGTTGACAGAAGGCTGAGTAAGAAAATAGCTTACTATAAAGAGAAGTTATATATTCTATTAACAGGAATAGTAAAGCCAAGGAGTCTTTAAATTTTCCCCAATTCTCCAAAAAATTTTAATCACTAGACTGTTCCTAATCCTAGTTTTATGCTACCTGAAGATATAACTGATAAATAACAACCAAATTCTCAAAAATAAATAAATTAAAAGAGCAGGTTTCAATAGTATGCATATCACAATCCCATTATTTTGTTTAAGTAAGTTTTACATGAATAAAGACTAAATGTGCACATCTTAAAATATAAACAGTTACAATCTTTAAACTAGAGGTCTTTTATGTTTAATTTTATTTTGGCTTTTATAACATTTTGCTGTTTTCTATTGGCTTATTTATATTTTTTATAATAAACATTTTATTAAGGAAAAAGTTACAAAAACATTTAAGTTCAGTCTAATTTGAATCATAGCTATATACCAAATACAGTGTTTAGGCAGGATTACAAAACAACAGAGTACCACGCTCCAAAACTATAGGGAATTAATCACTTGCAGTCTTCATTATTTATGTCTGGATCATATATAGCAAATCTCATGGGAGCTCCCCCTTAAACCAGCAGCATATTTAGTAACTGTCATTTATACAAAAACCCTTTTCCCATTAGCAAGAATATGCTTAGGGTAGGGAAACTAATTTATTAAAATATTTATAAGTCTAAAGACAAACCAATCTGGAGCATAAAGGTATTTAAATAAAAAATGTTCTAAATGCCAAATTAAACCTATATCCATATTGGTTCCTCTGTTGTTCTGAATAAGAGCGAACATTTGAATCAAACAAATTACTGGTAAAGAAGGCAGTAAGTAAGCCAACTTTTTAATAATCATCTCAATCCCAAAGAAACAGTGAGAACAAAAAAATATTTTTAAAAGAAAGTAATTTTAAATGTCAACACTTCCTAAGCTCCTCACAAAGAACTCCTGTGCCCAGCACTCACTTTATGCTATAATAAAAAATAGTTTTAAATAAAATTTAGTTATCAGACCATTAAAAATAGTTACCAATAGTTCAACTACAAGAAAAAGATAATAAATTCCTTGACTTGTTTTTATATTTCTGTCTGTTTTTTGTTTTCATATTAATAATTTTCTCTTTCCAATTAGCCAGTAATCAATATATACTTTAAATATGAATACCTAGAAGCTTCATTGATAAGGCCATCAGGTTTTTCTTCTGTTAAATGCTAAACGAAAACAAAGTTTGAAGAAAGTTACTGTGGGATGACAAAATCTAATGTCAACACAAAGGATTTTACTTCAGAGACTCCCTTCCTGCCTCTGATAAAGACTTCAACAAGCTCTATTACTGAATACACAAATTAGTTCTTCTCCATTTGCAATTTTTTCCCTACTGTGACCCTATAGGGTGTGTTTTGTTTTGTTGTTTTTTTTTGGGGGGGGGGGGCGGCTGGTGCTTAAATTGTGTCTTCTGACATCTTTTTCTTAAAAGAAAAACCCTCCATATTTAAATAAAGTCATAACAACATAGAACATTAGAGTTCAGGTTTTAGGCATTTTCCTTTTTATAAAATTGTTCTTGTTCTAAATATTTATTACTTATTAAAAAGATGGCAACTGAAATTGTACTTTCTTAAAATCTAATATACTTCCCTCAATTTCTACCCACTCAAGAGGACATAATAATAGGATTTGTTATAGCCTAATATACTTCCCTTAAAAAACTACACTTCAGAAGATTTATCAGGATCTTTAGTAAATATCTTCTTCATCACTATGAATATATATGTTCTCTGTAAAACAGATATACATAAATTCAAGTTAAAGAACCCAGTTGACAGAATGCTAATAATAAAATAGACCCACTCCCCACCCCAGAATGGTACATTATATTAACTCGTACTGGGCCCTTCATATACCCTAGAAACAAATATGCTGAGAGAAGGGCACAGCCCTAATTCTAGCACAAAAGCAGTTTATCATTTAGAAATACTTGAGTGATCTGGCCTCTCCATGCAACTGTTTATTTTGCTGACCTCTCCAGAGTCAAGCTGGCTCCAAAAAAAATATTTTGACATTGACTTAGAGGCCCACGAGGTAGTTCTCATCTCTCTGGAGGCAATTATTATTTTTCCATAATCCTATTTATATCCCTAATGTTATCAATGCCATAAGGTTCCCCTGAAAAATATTTCACCTTCATTATTTTAACTCTTAAAAGCTGCCTACTGAAGTTAGAGGCAATCAGATTAATACTCTTCATATTTGAATCAAACTTCGCAATTATTAAATCCTTTTACACATATTATTTCATTTAGCCTTCATAACAATTATAGAAAAAGGCTATTCTCCTCATTTTATAAAAGAAGAAACTAATTCTAAGACTGACCATTACAGGATACCCCACTATAGGGCTATTTTTCAAAACTGAAAATGTGCTCAATAGAAATAAAATGAACATAATTTTAAAATCTCTTTGAAAGCTTTGTCTTATAAAATCAGTCTTGCATACAGTGTTACACAAATGTTAATAACCACATAACAGTACATACATAAAGATTACCTAAAAATTACATTCAAAATTATTTTACCATGCTTGCTTCGGGACCATATACTGAAAAAATTATTTCACCAAACCAGTTTCACAATTCAAAGGGAGGTAAATCATTACGGTACTTGGATAGTTTGAAACCTAAGAGCAAATTGGTAATAATTTTATTTAATAGTATTGGTTAAGTCTCTAGAGGAAAAACATTTTTCTCCTATAAGCTTGCCAAATTCTATTTTGGGGGAAACAAGGCTAAACTAAAATTACAGTAATGATGCACTTATTTCCACTTTAGGTGGTACAATCCTATAAATTTAACTGCAGACACACTCAAATTATGGAAGTCACAGAACTTGGAGAATATTGTAGCAAAAAATCGTTCCTTGCCAGAAGACCAAGTTTATTACTTTTGCTAATTATTCTTGGCCTGAAGCTCTAACAAATCCTATTACTGTGTCCTCTAGAGAATAAGGCTGTTACCATCCTCGAAAGAGTACCTCACACCCAGGCTCAACAAATATTTGTTAAATGAATTTTAATTAACACCCCTTATTTGTTCACATAGATACATGAATGTTGTTATTTGAAAATTTTTGTATAACACTAAGCAACAAATCCCTTTCTATTCAGCAGTAAAACTATTTAGTAAAGACGTATTTTTAGCAAGTAATCTGTTCCTGAATGATCCTGTAATACTTAAGTTCTTTTAAAATATTTTTCAAAATATGGTATTGTTGACCTTTTGGAAGCTTTGTTTACATATGAGTTTGGGGTTATTGGCTGTGAGCAGGTGCAGTATAAAAAAGCTATGGCAAGAAAATTAGAAACTAGTTTTGAGTTTTCATACCTAAATGGAACCAATAAAATTGTAGTTTCACAAAGTAATTCATGTTTTTAATGCATTTACTCCTCAAAAAGATTAGATATCTTCATTCAAAGCTAAATGGGATGGATAATATTTTACTACCTCCAGGCAGTCGAGAAGTATCACATATAAAAACACATTAAAACTCTCCAAAATAAAAACCTGTCAACACATACAACTCTATTAAGAATATGACATGTAATAATCACATATATCTATAGCCGAAGAGATAAATGCTCTGTCCTAGGCACGTATGACGGCTATACAAACATAAAAAAATAATAAATGCAAACTAACATTTTCTCTGGATATCAGCCCAACATTTCCCTTATGCAACCTCCTATCTCCCCCAAGACAAACTCTACAAAAAGACTAAAACCAATGTCTGCTATTCAAAAGGACATTCTCCAATAATACCTTATACACCATTAAGTCAGATGACTTCTATTTATAAGGTCAAAAAATGAAAATTTTGTCATTTTACTCTACCTGTACAGGCAAGGAAGGAAAAGTTTTTGCAAATTTTTTTTCAAAATATTTATAAATATATATACACCTCCCCAACGGAGCCCTCATCTCTGCTTAAAGACTATGGCTTTTGCTTATATATCAAAAAAGACAAAAATAACTTTGGCATTAATTAATCCAACATATCCAAAAGATTAAGGCTCAACCCTCTAACTTAATATACCATGAGAAAGAAACCCTTTTAAATAACACCACGGTAGACACAACTTCAATAAGGGCTATAGGGTATCTTTTTCTTCAGAAATAGAAACAAGCTGCATCAAAAAAAAAAAAAGAAGGAAAGAAAAAAACACTGTTGTTGACCAAAGTGGAAATAAATCTAGTGTCAAAGATGTCAGATGACATTTTTTTAAAAAGCAGCAGTAGATATTTCTTTTCAATGGATGGGTTATAAATTTAACACTATTTTAGCTTTTTTAAAAAGATTATTGCATAATGTCAGTCTATTTATTTTTCTGGTTTTACCAAGCCAAACTGTTTTCTGACTGAATTGTTTCAACAGCTTGTGCGATAGGACAAAAGAACCAAAAAGAAACCTCTCCCTTGACCTTTTCTCTGTAACTTCATTCATTGATTTTATTGCATTAAATGCTGTCACATTTGTAGAACTGAAAAGAACAATGTCAGTGGTCTGGGTGTCAAGTCCTGAGAATAGAGAGCTGTCATTTGAAGTTGTCCAATTCTTTGCCCATGATTAAAAAATGAATATTTCAGATCAATGGGTGACAATCCCATTAGAGTGATAGCCCATGATATCAATTACCATTTCAGTTTCAATTTGGCTGGCTGGCCACAAGGTACCATTTCTCAGCTTTACTTTTGATGGGCTGGCTCTGTGAAGCATGACACCCTTAAATTGCTGCCCATTATCCAAGTGTCATTACTTGTACTGCCTCAGAATTCTCTGAATCACAAGCAGCTACTGAGGTCAAGCTTTGCAACCCGAGGAATTGGACAAGTTGGCAAATTCTTTATATAAAGGAAAAGTTATTTATCTAGCATCTGACTTCGAAAATCTCAAGTTTCCATTATCCTGACAGTATGTCAGTTTTATGTAGGTATATTGATTTAATAATTTAAAAGGTTTTATCAAGGTGGCAGGGGGTTAAACGTTTACTGTGTTTGCATTATTTAGAATGCTGTTTTGATTCTTTGGCCTCTATCACACTGATAATAGATTGTACTTAACTCCTCTCCATACCCAAATATACATATAAAATTATTCCTATAATCATAAATACATAAAGAGTCTGACTTTAGGTATGGCACTTTAAGTCTATATATTTAAAAAAATCCTAACTGCTATCTATCCCATACATATCCCAAATTTGGTAATAAATTTATATAGGAGATGAATTCAAACATGCCGGTAATAATCATTCAGAATGAAAACTTAGACTTTTTTTTTGCTTCCTTCATCAACATTTTGCTAGAAATGTTATGGTATCAGTACAGTTGGATTTTTCCTGAGTAAAATTGTAATATTTGGAATCTCACTTTGAGTCTTAAGACTATTTTTAATAAATTTAGACTTAAAAATCTAAAAGGGAATTATCTCCCAAACTTCTCAAATTAGGGTGCTCTATCCCCCAAGGAACTGAAGGTCCAGAAAAAGGATATTGGTAACCATCTGACAAGCCTGCCATAGATTTCTAGAGCATCATTTTAATAAAGGTTTAGAAGAAAAACAAATTATTTCAAATTAATGTTTAGATATATTGTAGGATAGAATACAAAATGAACACAAATTTTTAAATGTTAAATTTAAACTTCTAAAAAATTATTACTTTGGGCACTCTCCATATCCCCAGATTGGAACTGTGAGAGGGAGGACAATTTCATTCTCTTCTTTTAGCAGTATTTCACTTGGTAAGTTGAGAAACATGATTTTACTTTATGTAACAACATACTTTTAAAAATTAAGTGCATCTTATAAATTGAAGCCCATTTAAAGTGCATCTGAGAACCTTGGTAGTTCCAAAAACATTTAGAGCAGGATGCCTTTTAATGAAAAGTTGCTCCTCACTAAACCTATGTATAAATTTTGATTTCTTCAAAATAAGGTAAAGCAGTATTTTTTTAAAGTTCAATTATCTCCAGCTTGTGTCCGATAGCAGTTTAACAAGAAAAATAAGCTCTCATATGCTTTATCAAGCTCAGTTTCCTCTATCAATCAGAAAAACTCATCAACATTGGGGTTGAATCCTGCTGAGGAGTTATACACACCCAAACTTTATCATGTAATATCCTTATTACAAAATATTATACTTCCAACTTTTATCACATCAAGCCAGAGTAATAGAAATTATTTAATTCAAAAGCACAAAATAATAATTTAAAAACACACAAATTTCATCTAATGTTCAGGATACTTTTTTAAAAAAGATTTTGTTAAGAAAAATTTTAAACACACACAAATGTAGAGAAAATAATATAATCAATCCCCATATACCCAGCTCTTAACAAATTAGCAACTCACAGCAATCTTTCAACTTACTTTTAATCCATATTTTGAATCCACAACAGTTATAATACCTACAAAGAAATAGATCTTTTAATCACCTTTATACTTGAGAATAAAAATTAAAACTAACCTATTTCAGCTCACAAATGTTACTCAATAAAATACTGCTTTTTTCCCTCTTGCCAAGGCTATAATTTAATTCAATTCCATTAATAAGTAAATGCATTTTCAAATATGTACTGAGTCTCCAGCACTATTTTGAGGTACTAGAGAGGATATAAAATAAATAAAATTTTAAAATTAAATAAACAAGCTTTTTAGCTTATAATCCAAAATACTGAGACAAATTTAAGTTTCATAATATAAAGTGAAATGTGATAAGTTACACAAGACGTGTTATTTCCAGTTTGTTTTCACATAATCAAAATCAAGACTCTTAACATTTATCAGAGCCAAATAACAGGGCCCAGGTGCAATGATTCTTAAATTATTTCACCTCTTAGTCTATGAAAGATCTAGTTTTAAAAAAGGTGAAGAGCTGTAGGGAAAGGGGTAAGACACAACAGAGGTGGGCAGATGACACATAATAGGACATAAATCAAACAACAGAAGTTATAGGAATCTACCTTTAAAATGAAAAGGAAAACTTTAGTGGAAGCACTAAATTGGGAGTTGAGATTAAGATCTGACATCCAATTCTACCATTGTCTGGGGCTTTAGAATCTGTATGAACAAAGACTTACTTCATCATCAAACTAAACAAGTTTAAAAAGAGTAACAATGTAAGAAATTAAAATTATAACAAGAATGAACAAAAATCATCTTAACCATACAATAACATTTTACTTGAAAACAAAACAAAAATTATTTAACTTACCATCAAGATAAATATCAACCCCTAATTCATCGTCAATCCAAAACATAGAAGCTACAGCACCTGAAAATATATATAGTTTCTTCAAACTGAGAAACACAATTCTATCCATAATGTTTTAATTTGCCCCAAAAGAATTAGCAGGCAATACATATGCAAATTAAATATGGGTTTCCAATCTTCTTATGGGAATTACAGTGATAGAACCTTTTACTATTTATACCCATTTCTTCCCCTTTCTCTTTATCTTAAAAAACAACAGACCAACTTTTATCAAATAACAAACCCAACACCAAGTTTCTACCAATGTCATAATAATTTACCAACAGATATTAATTTGGCAATATGGCTGTGTGCACAGAGAACTTATTTTTATTTTCTCTCCTGAATATAATAACCATATAGTTCAAAAATAATAAATTCTCTCTCTAAAGGAAAGCAAATAATTAAAAAAAAAGATAATTCCAAAATCACTTGTCCAAAAAATAAAAAAATGTACCTGTAAATTTTAAAGAAGAAAAAGGACAACAAAAAAAACTTACACTATTTATCTGATAGAAAATTTGGGTCTAGGGAAAAATAATTTCTAAGTAAGAAATTAAAACTTGTTTTTGACAGAAACTGGTTCAATACCAAGCCACACACCCTGATTAGTTTGCCACAACACTAGAAAAAGAAAACTGACAGCAAAGAAAGTATTTGATCTTTGAAAGCATCACAGTCCAGTTAGTGACAGGACTGTCTAAAACAATGAGTGTTGGGGAAAAACAAGGATAACTGAACTCATTCCAATGTCTAAAACTGTCCACCTACCCTGACAAGACATGGTCCCCCAAGCATCACTCTGTGTCAACAATGAAATACCTGTCAGCTGTTTACAGTGATTACTCATGCAAGATATAGCAAGGGCCCCAAGATCTAATGGTTTCCTGATACCTATTGATTTTTTCCCAAAAACTTAATAGTTTTCCAATTTGACTGAAATAGGATTTGTGAGTAACAGGGGCTGAATCAATGTCTGTCCCTTTCACGGAAATTACTTTACCATGACAATTATTTAGCTTAGAACTGGAAAGTGTCAGTCGCCTAAACGGGAAACAACTGAGTTGCCAATAAGAATTTTCTTCACTTAACTTGGTTAACAACATGAGTTTAATTAATGAGGGAGAAAAAAGTAAATCTATTGTGAGTATCACTACTCCAAACAATAAATCATAAAATATATTAATTTTTTTCACTCACTATAATTCCTAACATTGAACATAAATAATTTTATTTTTTAAAAAATTCATGATTTCTATTCAGATAGCTTGTAATTCTTCTACAGTTAATATCTGCCTAGTGTTAAGTTGAACTCTAAGAGTGTATTAGAGCTTTTAATCTAAATCTGATGTATTCTTTGGTATAATACCAGGCTACACAAGAAAGAACTATTTCAAATTTAGATGCAGGTGTTTAGAAGGAGAAGCAGAGAGAGGGGAATGAAGTTAATCAGTAGTTCTCAAACTAGGGTATTTTTCTCCCCCAGGGAATATTTGGCAATGTCGAGATATTTTTAGTTGTCTCAACTGGGAAGCTGCTACTGGCAGTTAGTGGGTAGAAGCCAGGGACGCTGTTAAACATCCTACAATGCACCCTACAACAAAGAATTATCCAGCCCAAAATGTCATTTGTGCAAAGGTTAGGAAATTCCAAGTTAGATTATAGAATCTTCCTTTTCAAAATCTAATAAAACAAAAAAGAAAATTTTAAAAGCCAAATGTTATCAGCAGCAACCAAATACATAGTCTCCTGCCTTAAATTTTGAAGAGTGGTAGTTAAAATAAGAAACATAGAGTTCTATGTGACTTATGATAGGTCTTAATTCTACTCCCATATCCAGTAAGAGGTTATAGGGAAATAGTTTACAAAGTTCTAACGCTTATCAGAAATAGCTTTCAAAATGACAAGAAGTAGAACTGAGGGAGGAATAAGCAATATGGGAAAAGTCAACAAAAAAATTCAAGGGTAAAAGTTTCCTATCATCTCCAAATTTATGGGGAGGGGTCACTTTCTAGGGCTCAGAGAAAAATGAATCAAGAGGTCTGAAGCTCAAGGATGTCTCTGCACAAGGTATGGGATGTATATTCATGAGCAGTTAGAGCAAACCCAGGTGTGGTGAGCACTTGGATAAATGCTGATGGATGGAGACTTGACTGGGGAATACAGTATACAGATGGTATGTTGTAGAATTGTGCACCTGCAACCTGTATAATTGTTAACTAGTGTCACCCCAATAAATTCAATTAAAAAAGTGAGTAGCCCAGCTGGCATGGCTCAACAGTTGAGCATCGACCTAGGATCCAGGAGCTCTCAGTTCGATTCCTGATCAGGGCACATGCCCGAGTTGCAGGCTCCATCTCCAGCAGGGGACGTTCAGGAGGCAGCCAATCAATGACTCATCATTGATGTTTCTATCTCTCTAACTCTCCCTTCCTCTCTCTGAAATCAATAAAAATATATATATTTTAAAATTATGTTTTAAAAAAAGTGAGTGGATAAACAAATTGTGGCATATTATTCATTCATATACTGGAATTCAGCAATGCAAGGAATAAAAAAAAAAGCACTTGGTATCTTAAGAGATCTGAGCCTAAAAGTCACATTGTCTATTGGGTACTCTCAATCACCCCTTTTCTTTTGCTTCTCCCTCTCTGCTCCCAGCAATACCCAGTTTTTAAACTGGAGCTCATGAGAAAAACAAGTGTAGGTAAAATGGGTAGAGTATATTACTGAACTTGAAAAATGAAAATAAAAATAAAAATATCAGGCATTTTTGAATGAAAAATCAAGTCACTTTCAAATAGAAAAAAAAAAAAATCAGACTTTTCTACAGCAACATTCAAAGGTAAAAACTTCATGAATAAACATTATTCAAGCTACACCAGGAAAAAGGCCCAGTATGCTTGATTTAACTCTACATCTTATAGCAGCATTAAAAAAATATTTTTAAAATTAGTAGTAGAAAAATAAAATGCTAACAATAATTTAAAGGAATAAGTATTGCTGAAATTAAAGTCCAAAAGCCCTTAAATATCTATAAATGACCTTCTAAGAAAACTGGATTAGAAAGTAATCATAAATAAAATCTTGGCAGAGTATGACCAATCAAATACAAACTTAAAAGGCAAATGTCTCAATTTTTCCTAAATTTCCATAGTTAAAGAATTTTTTGTTCCCACCAAAAACCCTAAAGCAATGAAAAAAAACCTTCAAATTCTATTATCAGGTTAAAAATACTAAGTACTTTGATCATGATTCACCTTCTGAAGAACATGATAACCCAGTATTTTTTGTCTGTTAACCAAAGATATATTTTTAAATCTAGAGTAAAGCTTTAATACTCATTTTAGATATTTCTCTAGTACATTTATTTTTAAATGTTTAAGAACTATATTCTGGTTATTAATAATGTCGTTTCTTACCAGGATCTGCTAACCCTGTGGTCTCTAGAAGTATGTAATCAAATTTCCCCTTCTTCTGCATCAAATTCTCAATAGCTCTAAGGCCATTGTCCCTGGAGAATACCAAAACATAATAATTGGTATTGGCCTGGATATTTTAAAGCAATCATTACAAACATTTAAAAATATATTCTGCAACATGAGACAAAATATATATTTAGGCATGTGAAAATTTAACTCACTCCCAAACTTCTATCAAAATGTCCATCCAATATTTACCAATGAGGGGAAAAATAGATGCATATACAATGATAGATAAAAAGAAATCAGATACATGATAAGTCAATACTTTAATTTTACTAAAATTAAAAGCAGAAGGAATTTTAATATACTTGACTATAAAGTAAGTCAGAATCTATTATTTTTCTATCTTTTGAAAAAAAAATTAACGTACAAAATAATGATAAAATTTATGAGTTACAGTAGTTTAATATAACAGCTAAAGGGACGCTACTATTAAATACCTTTTAATTCTGTTTTAAATTGGTGTACCAGGTTTTAATGTCCCTTTTTTCTTATAATATCAAAAGTGCAAGAAGATAATTAATAGATTGCACTTTGGTTGTTTAAGGAAATCTGTATGACTTTAGCTTTGTTAATACATTTGACTCAAAGTCAACACCTAAGATAGTAAATGATGTAGAAAGAAACTGAATTCAATAGAATATACAAAATACACAGTACAAGTGTTAATTTTCCTAATTCATTCAACAAATATTTGAGTGACTGCTATGTTTCAGGTCCTTTTCTAAAATCTGTGGTATATTAGTGAATAAAACAGTCCTTGGAAAGGACTATAACTGGTGGAACATAATGTGAGAATTTTTGGCTTTTTTTATAGTCATTAATTTTTGTTTTTACAGGTTGAAGTCTTGGAAACAAGAACAATGACTTATTAAACAGAATCATTTTTTACAGATAAAATGAGATTTTCATGCACCACAGAGATTAAGTAAACCCTGATATCGAAAATAAAAATAAAAAACTCTATAAAAGGACCAAAGTATTAGAGCACATAGAAACAGAAATAAGATAGCAAGAAACACTTTAAGAAAATGCATCCTAGTAAGTCTATTTTCTATTTGAAAATACAATAAAGCAGACTGTAAATTCAGTAAAATTACACAAGAAAATCAAAGCTGGAAACATAATCAGCAGATATTTATAGTAAACCAACTAGCACACAGTAAACACATTCCTCACTTTACTGAACAGCAGAGGCAACCGTTTCTAAGTTCCAGCCATTCTTCATAGAGCTCTCCACCTTGGCTCACAGCTAAGGATTTCTCGACTGCACTTCCTGGAATAATTAAATCAGAAGTACTCTTTAGATTATATTCACTAGCAAACCAAAAAAAAAAAAAAAAGACAACAACAGAGCAGAATTCAAAACAGATAATGCATTTTATAACTTATTCTTCCATTCTATTCATGCAGCCTCACTACCTTAAACTATACTAACTCCAGGTTATCTAAGCTTTCATTTCTTACAGAGCATTTAAGCCCCTAAGGGGACAAATCCAAAATTAATGAATCATACCATACTTCCTCTTTAGGCCTCTCCCTTGCCCACTCCCATTTCCTAATAAGGTAGCTAGTTCAAAGACTCTTTCTTGTTTGTGGCCAACTTTCTAGATAGTATGTTTTATATGTTAGTTTTCATATGCACTTCAACCTTTTAAGGTCCTTATCTATGTTTTTCTTTTCATCCTTCCTCTAAATTGTTTTTGTTTCTATTAGACAGCCTACTCAGTATTCCAGGTATGCATAAAAACCTTAGTTCATTCGAGAAAGTTTGCTTAGCCAGGGTATCAATGTGCTCACTTAATTATTAAATTTTAGTCAAATACACATAAGTTCCCTAGCAATGCTTACTTGAGAAAAAGTGTTTAAGATTTTTATATGCGCGTTATTGTATAAGAATGATTTTAAATGTCTTATTTTCTTCCAATAAAGAAATATACCAAAGCCAGGAAACAGTTCTAAATGTCCAATAAAGCAAAACAGCCAAAAAAATTTTTTTCATTCATATATTTTTTTGTTTATATTTCAGTTAGGCAATGACAAAGAGCTTTGAAAGGGATTGCTACAGAATTCAGGGTATAGAGAAAGAATATCAGTAAAATGTGAAGGGAAGTATTATGAATGCTGTAAAGGACAAATTGTGAAAATGATCCAGAAAGAATAAAGTAATATGAAATAATACAGCCATCAGCTTACAAAGATCAGTTAATAAGAAGCTAGAATAAAAGCCTGTGATTTAAAAATCTTAGGATTTCAATTTTGTCTAACAGGACATTTCTCTTTAGTTTATTAAAACCAGGAACCATGTTTAACAGGCTTCCCATCCTGTTCATTAAAACTAGCTCCTTTATTAATTTACAATGGAAAAAATATAGTAGACCTTATGCAATATCCCACAGAAGTTACATTTTTCAGCTAAAAGTGAGCCTTTATTCAAATATACACTTAAGAAGAAAAACTTATAAAAGTAATCAAAGAACTGTGTCTTACACTGCCATATAGATTTTTTAAAACTACAGTTCAATATTAAAGACAAAAAAATTGGGATGTTTAATGCCATGTATTTTCACTGATAACTGATGTTTCTTGAGGATGGAGATCATGTGTTAACTTATTTTTAAAATCTTCAGTTTTAATTGCTTTGCAGATAAATATTCAACAAGGAAAACTTATAATAATTGAAGCACTTACAAATTTTTCAGAAGTTAATATTAAACAATGTAGTCAGTACAAAAGCACTTTTCTAGTTCCTGAACGAACTTTCTTTTATATCATATATCATATATTTTTACTTCTGGAGTTATTTATTTCATGTAAAATTTTAATTCCATTGATATGAATTTGAAAGTTATATAAAATAAAATTTTATAGAAACTATCCAATTTCAGTATTCAAAATCTGTCCAAATTAAACTTGACAGAAATTAATCTAATTCTTCCAAAACTATATCAATGTATTCACATTATAATGCCTTGCATTTTCATTTTTAAATATGGAATATCAAGTCACGAGTGGAATTAACTGTCCTATAAATTCTTGCAACATAGCATTTCTTGAACTTTACTTACCTTCCCCAAATTCATTTAAAATAACTGCTACTCTTTTACTGTGTTGCTCTGTCAAAATATAGTTCAGAAGTGTAGTCTTCCCAGCACCTATAAAATATATTTTTTTAAATAATAAAATTTAAAGAACAATTTTAAAGACACAAAAAAGATATAGAGTTCCAATGGTTTTAAAAATTTGCATGCTATTTTCAAATATTGTTTAACTAAGAAGATTATTTTAGAGGAAGATTAAAACCCTTTGAAAAGTATTAAAAATCTTTTGTTGACATCATTTTATAAATACTTATAAATACTCCTACAAGTTGGATCACACAGCTTTCTTCAACCTCATTATGAAAAAAATATGTCTTCTACATAACTTATAATACAATTAATATAAGGGCATCTAAATTTTCTATTAAATAAAAAAATATTGAAGTAATGGCTTCCAAGGAAAAAAGTACTCATGTAGTTTATAAAATATTTAAATCCTTTTGCATGATGACAATTAGCCAAGAATATATGATTTAATTCCCTAAAATTTACATACAAAGACCTTTTATCTCAACATCCATCATTAACCAGACACAAATTCAAACTGACTATATGTCTACTTTTAGTATGCTTAAAGCAACCTATAAAATTGATTTTCTATATATGTATCATACATACACACACACACAAAATAAAGAATTGATATAAGAAATAACAAGACAGAATATGCAGTCGTTAGAAAGAAAAACCCATAAAGCTACACTAACTTTATCCAGTAGGTGGCATATTAAACCTAGTATGTTCAGCTGAAGTAGAAGAAAATAATTTGTTTTGTGAGTGCCATAGACACCAAAGTTCATAGAGAGAAAAAACAAATCCCAAATGCACAGCAGTGTAGTTCAATTGTATAAATATTTCATTTATTTATCACTTTTCTGTTGGTGGATATTTGGGCTGTTTTGGTGTTTTGCTGTTACAAACACTTGTACACATCTTCTGAAGTGGATTTACAAGATTTCTAGAGTATAATTAGGAGGGATTTATTGAGTATTAGGATACTAATATCTTCAACATTTCTAGGTCATATTCTTTTAAAAACTGTTGAAGGGTAGAAGGCTTGTGTTTAGAGTGCTTTATGTAGGAAGCTCAACATCACTAAAGTGTAAAGTATAGAATGAAAGGGACAACAGACCTTAAGGAGGCAGGGCCATAAAGAAATCCTTAAAGCCAGTCCAAGTGTAAGACAGAGACCTTAAACATGAGTGCTGAAGTAGGTGCTGGCAGTAAAAATGTAAAGGAAGGGGAGAGCATAAGAGACCTAAGAAAATTAATAGGGCTTAATAATTAACCATATCACAAAGCAAAACACTTTAACATGTAGTTCATTCAAAAGTCTACTGTGGACCAGACTCTATGCTGGGTCTTGGTAAAAAGTACACAAGACAGAGACAAACCACCTTCATCATGCAGCTTAAAAGTATTAAGTGGGATATGGAGAGAAATTCAGATCAAAAAAGAGGCAATCATGTCACAGGATGATACATTTAGTAAGGGATGTATAAGATGTTATAGAGCACATAAGAGGGCATCTAGCCAAAGGAGGAAGAGTAAGAATAATATACAAGGACTAAAACTCTTGGCACCTTTTAGAAGTAGGTCAGTGTTGATGGGCCACAGTTTTGAAGGCTGGAGAAGTTGTTAAGAGCCAGACCATACAGGACCTTGTAATTCATGTTAAGGGATTTAAACTTTTACCCAAGTGGAAACCACGGAAGGGTGTGACATAATCAAACTGGCATTAAAAAAGATCATTAAGGCTAAAATACACAGAATATATTAAAGGGCATCATAACTCAAGACTAGTTAGGAAGATTTTAGAGTATTCCAGGTGGTTAGGATGACAGGAGCAGGAGGATTTGAGGGGATGATAACATGAAGTTTTGGACATGTTGAGTTTGAGATATCTGTGATATCAAAATAGGATCTGGGTGTGAAGTTCAAAGAATGGACGGGGGGGGGGGGGTGGATTTTAAAAGGAGAAACCAGAGAAGTAGGTGGAAATATCAGAAAAATGGAAGTGAAAGGAACAATGTTTCAAGAAAGAGAAAATGATCAAGAATAAAACAGTGAAACTATGCCCTAGATTCAGCAACAAGGTTGTTGGCATGAGCTTCATCCTAAGCTTCAGACCTTTATCTCCAATGCTCTACTACCCTACCAGTGAGCAAAATGAGGAAGGCCAGAGGAGCAAGTCTGAACTATACTGTTTTGGATAAGGAATTTGCTCAATTTCTCAGAAGAACAGTCTTTGAATAACAGTGGAAAATACCAAAAATAAATTCCATTATAAAATTAGTCCTGAGTAAAAACAGGAATAAACTCACAGTATGCAAAACAAAAAGGGAAACAACAGGGATTTAATTCTTATTTTTATGTAAAAGGTCCTCATGTGCACCAAGTTTGTACTTGTCTCTACCAGCATCTAGGAATGCTATTATTTACCCAAAGCGTTTCACTTTTTTTACATTTCTTAACTTTCCCCATACTTTTAATATGGTCAGATATTTATTCTAGCTCTTCTATTTAACTATAAGGCTTTAAAATAAAACTTCTCTAACTTTTCCAATAAAGTACCTCTATTGTAAGCGCATAAATTGTCCTTTAGGAAACTGTAGTGTGTTTACAAACCTATGAATTCAAATGTCTCTGTGCACTCCTGAATGACCTCAGTTTAAGAAACAGAGTTTTGCTTCCAGGCAAGATGGTGGGCTAGGTCAATGTGGTACTCTATCTTCCCACAACCACATCAAAATTACAACTAAACTACAAAACCACCATCATTCAGAACTGCCTGAAATCTGGCAGAATGGAAGTCCTACAACTAGGGATTTAAAGAAGCCACATCAAGACTGGTAGGAGGAGTGGAGACAGAGAACAAGTTGGTCCCATACTCACATGCGGCAGATAAAAATCAGCAGGGATAACTCAGCAACAGAGATCCCCCATGAGGAGCGAGAGCTCCCGTCCCCTCACCAGGCTCCCCAGTCCAGAGTTCCAGTGCCAGGAAGAGAAGTCTCCATAACTTTTGGCTGTAAAAACCAACAGGGATTGTGGCTCAGTGAGACAGAGGGCTGCTGGAGTTCCAGGCAAGGACTTACTGGGACTCACTCCTTCTGAGCTCCAGTGCAGGGGAAGCAGCTTGAAAGACAGCAGAGACATACGAGGAGAAACTGAATTGTCTGGCATCAGGGCAAAAGCTGGGGTGGGGGTGGGGGGCAGCATTTTCCCAGATGGAAGTGCTGGCAGAGGCCATTGTCCCTTTCCTGAGCCCTCCCCTCACAGCACCAGGAGGCAAGTGCCATATCCGGGTCTCCACCAACCTGGCTAACAACTGTCTGCCTGGCCCTGGTGATTTCCTGAGACCCTGCCCCACCCAACTTGTGGGTCCACTTAAGCTGTTTCCAGTGGCTTTTCCACACAAACGGCCTGTCTTGGCTCATGCTTCTGACTCTCCTAAAATCTCTCAAACAAGCAGCATCTGGCCTCAGTGTGCCTCATACCTCTCGATACGTGGCCCCAGGCCCAGGATTAGTGGCAGCCAGTTTTGATTTGCAGCTTGGCCTCTCCTAGGCACCTCGAAGCCCAGCACAAGTAGCAGCCATCTGCTGTGTAACTGATGTTGGGTGCCCCAGACAGGACACAGGAGGCGGCTGACCTTGGCCTGCGCTTCCCAGGAGGCCCCAGAGCCAGTGCACCTGGTGGACAGCTTCAGACCACTCCAGAGCACCACCCTATCACCTCCACAAGTAAAACACTCAAGGGTCACACAGCCACAACTGGAGTGCCCAGCTTGGGTGACTGGGGAGGCTGTGCCACTGGACCCTACAGGACACCTACTACATGAGGCAAGCCTGAGAGATGCACAGTTCTACCTAATACATAAAAATAAACATAGGGAGGCTGCTAAAAAGAGGAGTCAAAGAAAGATGACCCAAATGAAAGAACAGAACAAAACTCCAGAAAAAGAACTAAACAAAACAGAGGCAATCAATCTACTAGATGCAGAGTTCAAAACACTGGTTATAAAGATGCTCAATGAACTTAGTGAGAACTCCAACAGCATTAAAAAAGACATGGAAATCATAAAAAACAAAGGGCCAGAAATGAAGGCTACATTAACTAAATGAAGAATAATTTACAGGGAATCAACAGTAGAATGGATGAAGCCAAGATTAAAATCAGATATTTGGCCCGGCTGGGCATGGCTCAGCGGTTGAGCGTCGACCTAGGATCCAGGCAATCGGGGTTCGATTCCCGGTCAGGGCACATGCCCGGGTTGTGGGCTGCAGCCAATCAATGACTTTCATCATTGATGTTTCTATATCTCTCTCTCCATCTCCTTTCCTCTCTCTGAAATCAATAAAGATATATTAAAAAAAAAATTTTTTTAATCAGATATTTGGAATATAAGGTAGCAAAAAACACCTAATCGGAATAGTTAAGAGAAAAAAGAATCCCCCCCAAATGTGAATAGTGTAAGAAGCCTCTGGGACAACTTCAAACATACCAACATTCCCATCACAGGGGTGCCAGAAGAGAGCAAGCAAGAAACTGAAAACCTATTTGAAAAAATGACAGAAAACTTCCCTAACATAGTGAAGGAAATAAGACATAGAAGTTCAGGAAGCCTAGAGAGTCCCAAACAAGAGGAACCCAAAGTGGCCTACAAGACACATCACAATTAAAATGCAAAAGTTAAAGACAAAGAGAGAATCTTAAAAGCAGCACAAAAAAAGCAATTAAGTTACCTACAAAGGAGCTCCCATAAGACCGTAAGTCTGATTTCTCAATAGAAACTTTACAGGCTAGAAGGGATTGACAAGAAATATTTAAAGTGATGAAAAGCAAGGACCTATAACCAAGATTATTCTACCCAGCAAAGTTATCATTCAAAATTGAAGGTCAGATAAAGAGCTTCCCAGACAAGAAAAAGCAAAAGAAGTTCATCACCACCCAAACAGTATTACATGAAATGTTAAAGGATCTTTTTAAAGAAGACAAAAAAATATGAATAAAATGGCAATATATATCAACAACTGAATCTAAAAAATAAAACAAACAACAAAAACAGACTCATAGATACAGAGGGGGGTTGGGAGGAAGTGTGAAAAAGGTGAAGGGATTAAGAAATTCAAATTGGTTGTTACAGAACAGTCATGGGGATGTAAACTACAGCATAGGGTATATAGTCAATAATATTCTAATAGCTATGTATGATATCAGATGGGTACACGACTTATCAGAATGATCACTTAGTAAGTTACATAACATCTAATCACTGGAGTGCACACCTGAAACTAATATAATATTGTATGCCAACTGTAATTGAAAAATAAAACAATTAAAAAGAAAAAAATAGTCTTGAAGGGCAGAGATTTTATTCTTACTTTCTCCTACAGTGCTTTACAAAGAGACCTCAAAAAAAAAAAGTTTGAGATAGGTCCTATTTCCAGGCATGGCTGGAAGAGAATGGCTTGTGGGGAAGGGGAATTTACTGAGGAATGTCCCTCCTTGTGTCGGGCATTTTACAGACAGGGTACCCTTTAATGGCAATAGACTTATAAGGTAGATATTTCCGGCCCTATTTCGCAGCTGAGAAACTCAGGAGCCCAGTATTGCTTGCATTGTAAGTGAAGTAGATAAGCTTCAGAAAGGTAAGGTAATTTGTTAAAGGTCACAGGCATAGCTTAGGGGCGGGTCCGGGCTTCACACTGCAAAACTAGAACTAGTTTCAAAATGCGAGGTTCATTTTCAACCTCACTTAATAAATGTGAATGTAACGCAGAGGGGGTCTGGGCGTCATTCACCCCGGAGATGAGACGCAACTCATACGCGGAGCGAGAGGCCCAGCCGGTACCTCAGAGACATTTGCTGTTGGCCAGAGGCCCGGATGCCTAAGAAAAAGAGGCACCGTGAGCCCCCCCAAATGCCAGGATACTAGCGTTTACAACATTCTCTGACCGGGGTGGTTAGTTACCTAAATACCCGGTGATAATTGTGACTGGGATCTTAGCGCCGGGGCCAGACTGTTCCTCCTCCTCTCTCTGCTTCGTCTCAATGGGGACCAATTCAGGACAATCTTCCTCCGCCGGCTCCTCTTCCCTGTCCACAGCGCCAAAAGCCTGGGACATGTCCGCCGACGGCGCGCCCTACTCTCCCTCAGCGCAAGAGGTGGGAACGCCTCGCCGCACGGCGGCCGCGCACGCCTAGCGCGCCACGCCGGGCGCGGCTTGGCGTCATCACGCCGCGACGCGAAGCTCCTCCGAACCCCGCCCCTGTTACCTGGGCTGGCGCGGGGACCGCCTCGGCCCGGACGCGCCCGGGCGTGTTCCTGGAGCCTGGGAGCCGCCGGGCGGAGTTGTTCGGCCTCTTTGATCAGCGGCTCGGCCCGCGTCGCTGAGCGCCGGCCGCTTAAATAGCTGCTGGCTGGCGGTAAGGCCGAGGCCAGGCTGGTTGGACCCTGGAGTGAGTAGCCTGACCTAAACCCTTCGTGCAGGGCGTAGACCTTCTCAACTTGACACTTCTTAGTATCATTAAAAATATTTTTTTTATTCACAGGGGAAAAAATGGGAGACTATAACAGTGCATTGTTACATTGTTAATTATAATATTTCTACCTGACGAAATAGCCAGTGAAACCTTTTTTATAATTATAGGTTATATGTATATCCAAATTTTTACAATGTACACCCATTACTTTCATTTATTGTTCTTTGTCACTATTTGTTTGCACCTTAGGTAACCTGAGTTCATTTACTATATTCATTGGTTCATGACACTCATCATTAATCCATGGATAGCCCTCCTTTGTATTTATATGTATTTATAATGAACTCCTTTGCCCCCGCCCCTGACCCAGGAACATTAGCAATAAGCTGCAGGTGCCTACATGTCCCTCTCCTAGTCCAACCCGGGGCCTCTCCCCTAAAGTTGTAAACACAATCATGAATTAATTATGGGTGATTCGTTATTACCTCTTTTCTTTTTAGTTTTATTATGTATATTATAAATATATATATAGTGTTAAGACAAAATTAACATTGTCTAAGTATATATATATTGTTTAGTTTTGTCTTTGAACTTTGTAAAAAGAGTATCATACAAAAAATGAACTCCTGGAGTTAGCTATGTTTTCTACTCCACCATTGTATTTATTTTACAATATTATGTGACTATACAGTAATTTATTTTTAGTTTTTGTTAATGTGTTATTTAACTTAGACAATATATTGTTTAATTTTGTTTTATAACTTTGTAAAAAGATTATCATACAAAATATTAACTTGTGGGTTAGCTATATTTTTCAACTCCACCATTGTATTATATTCTACAATATTCTACACAGCAATTTATTTTTATTTTTGTTAAGTTTGTAAGGTTTATTAAATGAGTGGTTGGAGAGGAAAGTGACAAACAACTACAAATTCAAGAGAAAAACTCTTGGTTATTATAGTTCTGGGCATGGCAGAGGGACACGAGGCTGACTCTCAGGGGACTGCTGTCAAGACAGAGCTAGCAGAAGTGAACCCCAAGCTTTCCCTCTGATCTCTTGTGCAGAGTGAACAGTTTATCCATTTCCCGTCAATTGTTTCCAGGTTTTGCTCTATGAACAGCACTGAGCCTTCAGCCCTGCATGACTCCCTGAACAGAAGCTTTTACAGCCCTGACCACCTTCTCCAACATATTTTTCAGGCACATTCTTGCAGATTCCTTTACATGGCTCTGGCTGAATATTATATTAACATCTTTTATCTCTCAGCAAGAGGAACCTGTGCCCCATAAGGCTGGCTTAGTCAAGGTAACCAGTCAAGTATTGCCTCAATCAGAGCAAAAAGTTTTTACCCAATGATCAAAAATTAAAGGCACCCCAGTTGTCCATCCCATGATGAATGGGTAAGCAAAGGTGGCATATCCATACAATGGAAAATTATCTCATAGTAAACATGAATAAAGTGCTGATATCTGCTACAAGATGAATGAAACTTGAAAGCATTATGCTGAGTGAAAGGAGGCATTCACACACCATCACATACTCACTGTATGATTCCATTTATATGAAATGGCCAGAATAGGCAAATCTATAGAACTAGATTAGGTGTTACCAGGGACTGGGGGACTGAACAGAGTGACTGCTAATGGGTACATTTTGGGGGTGATGAATATATTCTACAATTGATTGTGGTAATGGTAACACAACTCTGACTATATTAAAAACCAGTGAATTGTACACCTTAAGTAGGTGTATAATGTGACCTATGAATTTTATCCCAATAAATCGGCTATTTAAAAAAAAGTGAAAAGCACATCTGTGCAAAATAATGTGGTGGTGCCAGTGTGAACTGCAGAGAAGCATTGCCTCAGGTCCTGCCCCCAGAAGTTTTAAGTTCTAACCTTCTGAGCAAAGTTGAGTTAGAACTTATTTGTGGTGATTTCCCAATTGTGCATACCTAAGTACCAATACAAAGATTACAGCTTAATAAAATATTTCCTTTTGTCTGTTTCCATAATACTCTTCATCAAGGTATCTATGAAGTTTGTGGAGTTCTGTCATTTTCTTTGCTGACTCTAGTAATTGGACAGCATAGCCAGCATGTGACTAAAGAGGTGAGCGTTAGGATTTATTCAGGTATATGGCTTGCATTCTCAGCTTTCCCTGAATGTCTGGGTATGACTGTTTTTACTACTATCTTAACATGAGACTTACCAATTTTATCCATTTTATTTTGAGTGTGCTTTTGTTGTTATTTAGTCCAAAATGCCTTTTAAAATAAGTTTAAAAATTTCCTAAGTATAATAGTGTAGATTCTATTACAGTTTCTAATATACCTTTAAAATTTCCTTAGTTCTGCAATTTTGTTTAGTCTCAGTTGCTTTATGGTAAAACAAAAACAACAATAATAATAATGTGTGGATCCCTTACCATCTGATAGGCATTGTTTTAAGCACATGAAATGTATTACCTCATTTAAGTCTGCAACATGAATATTATTTGTATGCCCGTTTTAAAGACAAGGAAACTGAGGCTTAAATCATTTACCATTGCAACAAAGGCCTTGCTCAAGGTCATACAATCAGTAAATGGCAGCCCTGAAGATCAACCCAGGTCTACCAGATACTAAATCCCATGCTCTGCAAACTTTTTCTGTAAAGGGTCAGGTAGTAAATATCTTAGGCTTTATAGGTCAATAGACAAATTCGATGATATTATGTAGGTACTTACACAATAAGAAAACAAATTTCCACAAACTTTGAAATTTGAATTTTATATAATTTCCACATGTAATGAAATACTATTCTTTTAATTTTTTCAACCTATTGAAAATGTAAAAATTAAAAATCATCTTTAGCTTACAGTGTGTGCAGAAAGAGGCAGTGAGCCATAGTATGCCAACTACTGATCTAAGCTAATATGCACTACCTTGTTAAGTGGAATTAAATAAAATTTTGCAAAAATAGGTCATCCTTGCTATTTTAAACTTGGTTGGTTAAATCATTCACCATTGCAACAACCCCCTTCCCTTGAAGGGTTGGGTACCAGAGTTACCACTGTACTAATAATTTGGATGAAGGTCTGAAGCTGAGAAGCTTAAATTATTTCTCCAAGGGCACTGATACCTGGCCTTGGAGAGACCCAATTTAGGCAGCATTTAGTTTCTGCACTATGGTTGGAGGCTCTCCTGCACTGGAGTAGAGCAGAGCCAAGAAGCTCTCAAGCTATCTATTCCTTCAGCTCAGCTTCCTGCCAATAATCCTGCTATGGTCCTTTGGCATAATTCGTTGTTCCTCCCCTTTGCCTCATTTTCTTCCTTTGAATAGTTATGACAGTTGCCATGAGAAAAAGTGAGGACAGTAGCTATATCCAAATCAGAGGAGAGCTAAAAATAATGTCAACTTGGTTTTGTTTTTTCTCTCTCAGTTTTGCAACTTCTGCAAAGGAAAGAACAAGCTAGTGGCCAGCACTAGCTATTGGTGTAGAGGAAAGGAAACCGAGGGTTTCAGAATTAACTCAGTTCCTCTTATGTAGCTGTACTTGATAAATAAATTAATAAATAAACAAAACATTTCTCAAACGCTTAACACTAATAGGTTAATTTGCTATTTTCATTATGTGCATGTGAACTTAGTGGGAACTTCTCTGAAAGGCCAGAGGCCAACACTTTTATTTTTGTGACTGCTTTAGTTAAGATAGTATATCAATATTCAAGTAGCATAGAGTCCTCTGTTAAGATATAAAACCAGTATAAACACATGAAATAATATTTTATCCTCAGAATTTTGAAGGAGGTTGGCAGGAGTGATATGTACATTTTAGTGTTTTAAGAAAGTGTGAGTATCATTTAAAGGCTGTTAGTAGTATTATTTTAATTAATCAACTGAAGCTGTTAAACCATGCTATTTATAAGGTATAGTTCACAGTCTAGTCACTTATAAATCCGTTTCCCATAATTTTTTTTAAAAGCTTTTCCAGTGGTCAATAATTAAAGCACCCCAATTGTCCATCACAATGAATGGATAAACAAAATGAGTGGTGTACCATTCACTCTAAAATATACTATCAGGCAAGGAGTGGGCATTGAGCAAAACAAAACAAAACAAATGTTGTATAATGATTTATGTTGTAATAGTTTAGGAGACCATTTAAATAATGTACTCTTTTATTGTCAATAGAAATTTAACTGACATTTGTGGCTTTATTTAAGTTTCACTTTCTAACTTTTATAGTTTTTGGGAAGTGTATGCTAAAATCCACAGGCATCTGCTCATGATTTCTTAAATGTAAATAAAAGACACAGAAACAAAAGAAATATTTCCATTTTTCCTTTCTCTTACTAGTCCTCAAAATCTCCTCAAGTGGTGTTTAGTTGCATTTAACTGAAATATTGTGCTATCAACAAAGCCAGGTCTTCCTGATTTCAAAGACTGGTGTCTTTGAGGCCCATAGCTCTGTCTCTCAATTAGGCACCACAATTCCACTTGTGGAGAAAGATTCATGAACTTTCTTTTAGATTGATTTACTTTCTTTCCTCTTATTATTTCTTTTCTGCCCTTGAGTCTCAGTATAGGCTGCTCCAAATACATGGCAGCAGATATGTTGAAGCCACCTGGGTCTCCATCGCAATTACATAATCTTTCTTCAGGAGACATCTTCCCATCACCATCCTTCAGCACACCTACCTCCTCTTGTTGTTGTTGTTGTTTAGAGTGGTATATTATTTATTGAGATAATTATCAGATAATCTTTCCCAACTCTAGACATTTGAACAACAGAGTGTTTTTGTATTTATTAATTGCAACATCTTATAAAGCAAATAAGTTTTTAAATCACATTTTGATTCTGAAATTTGAACACCTACTTCTTCTACAAACTGCCTTTATTTTAGCAATCCTTCCAAACTTCTGTGTATAGTAATTTGAAATTCCTGAATTACATACTATGTTACCCATTCTCCCCCTTTTTAAAAACAATAGCAGAACCCCTGATTTTTAAGCTAGGTACACGGCCTCCAGGGGAAAGGCCACACTAGACTTCCCAGTCTACCCTGCGGCCAGGTACATCCACGTAAAGATGTTCTAGCTAATGGAATGTACGGCGAAGTGTTGTGTGGCAGTTGCCTGGAAACTTCGTTCCTTCATCTTGATGCCTGGGACGTAGGTGTGATGGCTGGAGTGCTTCTTGGTTACTGAGAATGTGAGACACATGCTAGAGGTGGGGGAGCAGGAACCTGGAAGCAGACTGCATGCTGAAGACTGCATTGAGTAGGACCACAGGAGAGCTACGTTACTTAAGTTTATATTCATGCCACTGAAACTAAACCTAATCAGTAGAGGGTTTTATTTATTTAATCATCTTTAAAATAATATAAATAACACCTGAATGTATTCTAAATAGAAAAAAATTCAAACAGTACAAAAGCACGTAGGGTAAAAAGTGAGGATCTCTTTCACTACCCTCAGTCTCACTCCCCTTCACTGATATTATATAATTACTGTGAATAATTTAATGACATTAACCCAGAAATTTTTTTCCCAGTCTCTGCCACTGTCATGGAAGTCAGACATTTTTCTATGCATTTGTGTACATATGTAGCTTTTGTTTTTAATATAAGAAGGAACACACAAATAGACTTTGTTCTGGAGCTGGCTTCCTTCACTTACCGATAGGTCCTGATCATTTTTTCTTCTCACCAGAGTTAGAATTACGTCATTCACTTTTACCCACTATTCTTTAACAGAGATAGATGATAGCTATTTCATCATATCTCTGTAAGAGACGTGTAGATTGAACATATGCAAAAGGTAAATTCAACAGATTCTTAAGATATATAAGAAAGTAGTCTGATGATAAGCTAAAGTTTATGTATTTGATAGTAAAATTTATTCTTATTCAAGCCCGGTGTTTTAGAGTTGTTAGCTTCTTACTAAATTAGCTTAGCTCAGTTGTAAAATATTAAGGTTTAAGTTTAGTTAACTGTAATATTAATTTCTTGTCAACAATTCTGAGTTACTTATAATTAATATCCTATGCATATACTTCATTTATTGTATAACAAGCTTGTGTTTTGGATTGTGTGTTTACTATGCAGAAATTTACATATGGGCTTTTACAATTATAGTTAGTGAGTTTGGGCAGTAGTGTACAATATACAGATTAAAATTCATTACTGAGTTGTTGCTTGGAGAAAAATGAGCTTTCATATTACGTCTCAATTATAGTTCTGCTTTGTGCTTAAGTTATAGCTTAGCACGTCCAAGCCCTGAGGAACACTACTAGAAACTATTAGTAGAATATTAATCTATATACTTTTACATCATAATTGTTCTTTTTACTTCACATATTTTTGTTTATGAAATGCTGCGAACCACACAAGCTAATGGCAACAGAAAGTTAAGCATACTTCTTTATGCACAAATAAATACAAAGTATGTATAGAAATGGTATTTATATACCTACATATAATTGTAAGGGCAAATCAAGTTGTTAACATGGTTTGCCTTTGAGGAAGAGGGAATACAGAAGGTGGTATGGTGGCAGATGCAAAGGTTGGGAGAAGCAAGCCCTCCCCCAATCAAAAGAAAGCCTTTAAAAATAGCAGGTATAAATTGTTGTTAAGTGATGACGTGTTGTAGCACTGTTAGCCCCGAGTGCCTTCCTCCTTTAAGTATGACAGGGCCAGCATCGGAGTTAAAGCACATGCTTACACACAAGCGCTACAGTTAGAAGATAGCTGGGAAGGAGCCCAGGGGTTAAGAAGAATCATTTTTCATTTCTGAGTTTAAGAAAGTAGACGGACAGACACTCAGAATTATTTCCTACTGGGAATTACTGCCACTAATAAACTTTGGATAATCCCTAGTTATCCAAATTAATTAGACACCATGAGTTTCAAAAAAGGCTTCCTACTAGGATCACAGTGACACAAATAAACGACACCACACACGTACACACAAGTAACTTAAGAACCTGAGAAATATTACATAAAAAGACAACAATTTTAACGTAAATGTCATACCTAATCTATGAAAAGCACTAGCTAAAAGCTTGGAAAGGTGACAAAGCCATGGCTGCATAAAAACACACCAAGACGTTGAAGATTCTGCAAAGCAGCTGGTGACTAGTACTATTCAGGGTACGGCTACACCACATTTTGCCTTGAAGAGGTGAATAAAGGTGGCGTCATTTACCATAGTACTTGCATTTTTTCTCTTCCTTTTGGGCCTCAGATTAATTTTTTTCTTTCTCCTTTGGAAAATACTTTGGTGGTGTTTCCTCTCGTCACATCCTGGACTTAGCTGTCCCTTATTGGTCAATAAGGAGGTACTTTCCTGCTCCCTTTCACAAATCACTCCTAGCTCTTTTCAGTATCCTTCAGATGGCTTCTTAAAACAATTACAATTTACGAATGAAGTGAGATGATGTCTGGGCGCAACGGGGGTGCGGGGGACACGAATGAAACAAGACTGGCTATGAGTTGATCACTGTTGGAGATGAAAAATGGACACACAGAAATTTACTGTGCTATGGTTGAAATTTTCCATAATGAAACATTTAAAAAATAAAACCAATTATTATTTTTAAAAATAAAAATAGCATGTATAAAATACAAAAATAAAAAATGTGTATATAATATAATCCTGTTTAGATAAAATTGTGTATATTTGAATATATGTATATACATATATATGTGTGCAGAAAATTATAATAGAAAGAATAATATATATGAGTACGTATTTGTAGAATAACAATGTATATGAGGTGAAAAACATAATTTGATCATCATATATGTAGTATGATTCCATTTCAGTAAAAACTTAAATCCAAGAAATGTCTATTTATATGCAAGTATGTATGAGTATGTATATATGTATGTAATGGTAACATATGTTTGTGGGAGTAATATGTTTGGAAGGATACACCTCATGGTAATAGTATGGGCCACTGCAGAGAGGTAGAATAGGTGAGAAGGACAATGGGGAAAGAGGAGAAATAGTTACCTTTTATTTTTTTTTAAATCTTTGTATTATATTATTGGTTACAAAAGCATCACAATTTTTTAAATGTGAACAGTAAACATTTTAAAATAAGATATTGATATATATCAGCAACCTTTTACGGAAGGCAAATTTTTAAATATCTATCAGACTAATAATTGCATATGCATTTTGACCTTGGCCTAGAAATTCTACTGATAGGAATATATCCTATGCACATACATATGCAGACATTTATCACATTCACAGCCATATTGTTTTAAAGGTAAAATGTTGGAAATATCCTAACTATCCACTTATAGGGGAATAGCTAAATAAATTTGGCTCATTCGTACACAGAAATACTATGGTAAAGTAAGGTTTTGCATTATATTTACATATGAAACCACTAGAAGCACCTTTACTATGAATGGCCTACAAGAAAAAGTTGGACAGAAAGTGTCTGAATGAAGCCTTCTGATTAACAAGGTAAACTACAGTATACAATGATGGGTTTTGAACACAAGCATGATAAATTTGTATACAGCTTAATTGAACACATTTAATTTCCTATAATATTCATATCCTATCCATTAAACAAATAATTACGATTTTCTTTAACAAATAATAAGCTTTATGATTATTCACACTTTAAGTTAAAGGATACATTTTGGGAGATTAAGTAAAAACTTTGAAGTTAACAATTGACTAACCTGAAAAGCTATTTGCTCTTTTTCAGTAAACATTGAAGAGAAAAATTAACATATTATAACAGAGACAGAGCACACATAGACTTTTGCCCTACCTGGCCAGTGCTCTTTGTTCACTGTGCTTTTGTAGTTACCAGAATATAAACATTCATTCTATTATCTTTACTGAGCAGAAAAATAACCAGAACAGTACTTTGAATTCTAAAAGTTTTTTGGTCAATGAGATTATCTTTCCAAGGTTTGCATCAAATATTGTGACCCATAAATCTCTCTTAATATTAAAACAGAATCAAGCATTTTATGCTTTATTTCACTAATTGCATTTATTTTGCTAATGCAAGAGTCATTCAAAAGATATAATGTTAGGTAGAAAAGAAGAATGCAGAATTGTAAATATAGTGTGGTTCCATTTGGGAGGGAAAGAAAGGAAAAGACAGAATGGTTAATATAATAATATTTATTTTTACTATTTCATTTAAAATGTGTCTTCATCAACTTTCTTACTTATTGCTTTCTGAATAGTGGATATAATTTTGGTCAGTGCTTCACCATTAATTTCTTATCAATCCATTGCCATTTTCCCAGCTGAAAAGTAAAACTTCCTTTTAACTTTTTATTTTGTCACTATTTCAAAATAACTTACAAAAGTTATGAAAATAATGCAGAAATTCCCACATATCTGTCATCCTGTTTCCCCTGATTTTAATATCTCACAGTCACAGCACAATGATCAAAAGCAGGAAATTAACATTGACACAATATTAACTAATCTTACAGACCTTATTCAAGTTCTGCTATTAGTCCCACTAATGTCCATTTTCTGAACCGGGATCCAGTATAGGATCTCTCACTGCACTTAGTTGTCACATCTCCTTGGTCTGCTTTAATCAGGGCCATTGCTCCATCTGTCTGTCATGGCTTTGCCACTTTTGAAGGGTATTGGTCAGTTACTTTGTAGAATGTCCCTCATCTTGGGCTTGTCTTATGCTTCCTCAGGATTATATTCAGGTTATACATTTTTGGCAGGAATACCACAAATTGACATTATTACCCTTCTCTGCATCATTTCAGAGGGTACATGATATCCACGCGTCCCTTTCCTGGTAATGTTAATTTTGATCTCTTGGTTAAAGTGGTGTCTGCCAGGATTCTTCACCATACTGTTACTATTTTCCCCATTGTAGTTAATAAATACCTAGAGGGGAGATACTTTGAGACCATGTAAATATGTTGTTTTACATCATACTTAGCTCACTCATTTTATCATCTACTATTCTTTTGTTAAATTAGAGCTTTATTAAGGTATAATTTACCTAGCATAAAATTCACCAATGTGAATGTACAATTCAAGAGTTTTATTATATTTATATAGTAGTGAAATAATCACCACAATCTAGTTTTAGAGCATGGCCATCGTCCCCAAAAGGTTCTTTGTGTCTGTTTACAATCAATCTCCTCTCTACCTTAGGCCCAGGCAATCACTGAACTAGTCTATGTCTTTGTTTATACAATGATTATTTTCTCATTACTTTTTACCCTTGCTCATCTGTACATGAACAGACATAGATAATTTAGTAATGAGAAGACTTAAATCTAAAACCTTATTTGGTATTTGACACAGGATACTGACCAGCTTTGAAGTCAAAGAAATGGTAAGTAATTCATTGAAATCAGATTAAAAATAGAATTTGGATAGTCTAAACATTAGCAGGGCCTAAATGATCCAGTTGCTTAATACATAACAGTCATTCCAATTAAATTCTCTCTCTGGGTATGTAAAGTCAAAGGCATTATCTTTGATGTCTTTTATGCACCAAGTAATTCTGATTTTGTCACGTCAACCTGCCTTGGAAAAGTGTTAAGGTGCAGAGGTTTTGTTTCTTTGTTTTGTTTTGTTTTGGTTTGGTTTTGCTTGTTAGTTTTACAAATCTTCACTCCTAGGTTTGCTGTCTAAAATTATTTTCATCCAGAGCCAAATGTACTAACCCAATGCAATATAATTTCCAGGACATTATGTCTGTCCTACACCCTTCAAGCAAGCTTCACCATCTTAGAGCTCCCAACTGCCAGCATATAGGTCAAAGGTAGCCCACAGGTATGGTTTTTGTATAAAGCAATGTTTTAAAAATCAAGACATTGTCATTTGTAAAAATTTATATATCTGGCTTTTCTTGAAAATTCTTAAATCTAATGATACAGGGCCCATGTTTCCATAGCTGGAGCTGAGTAGTTAGAGTCCACACGAAGAACAGAGCATATGTTGTTCAGTTATGTTGTTCAGTTTACGACATCCCCACCTATTCCCTGTTCAATCACACCAAGACTGCTTCACTCATTTCAGCTCCTTGCCTGGCTCCACTGGGCATTTGAGTTTACTTATTTAGGTTGAAACCTGATCAACAATTGTTGGGTTTTTTTTAATTGAGCCATAACAAACAGAAAAAATCTCACTAATCTTAAGTGTACAGATTAATGACTTTTTAAATATAACCATAGATTTGTACATAGGAAAATTGAACGATTTTTCATCCCTCACCCAACACACCACTATTTTTCTCTCCCCACACTTCCAATGAGCTTCCTCTTGGATGCGTGCAGCTGGGAGGTCAGGTAGGACATGGTGTCAGGGCACTGTTCCAGCTCGCTGGGCAGCATGTCCACCTCACTACTCTTCACCTTCAGCTTCTCCAGGTACTTCTGCTGCTCCTTGATGGCGTTCTCCAGCACCATGACCATCGTGTTCTTCTGCTCCAGCTCTTTCAACAGTTCGTTGTTTTCCTGCGCCTGGTCTTCCAGTTCTTCACATCTTTTCTTTAGTTTGCTGCTTCTAAAAGAGTTGTCTCTGAGCTTTTGAGTGTCAGCTCATAAGTGTGCAGTGTTGCTGCAGTCACCTGAGCTTGGGGGCAGGCCCTGGAGTGTGCTGGCATGCTCCTGCTGCAGGAACAACAGGTTCTTCTGCTCACTGCAACTGGCTTCCCAGGTCTGTGACTGCCATGCTGACATTAAGATGACATCAAGGGTTATCAGGACAGGAGACAGTGTAACTTATCGGGGAATGTATCTAAAGTCCATGGGGTGGTAAAACGCATTGTAAAGGGCTATGTGGCTTCAAATGGCCTGCTCCCCACAGCATTCCAGACAAAGCAAGGCCAAGCCCTGCGGCAATCCTGGTGCACCTGCAATGGGGATCCCTCATCCTGCAGTCCCACCAATGGCAGGAGCAGCCCCTGGGCTGGCCTCTCCTGCCCCATGGGATTGGCTTGGGTGCATGGTGGGGATAGTCCACAGCCTGGACTGGAGCCCTGGCGAGGGTATTTTCTGCATAATGCACTGGAAGACCCTGCAGGCAGCCAGCCCTAAGGTCGCTGCACCTCACTTTTGCCCTCCTTTCCAGCTCTTCACCCCCCCCCCCCCGAATAATACTCTTGTTTCATGGGTACGGTATCACTTATTATCTCTCTGTGGATATCAGTAGTTTTCTGATTCCATCATAGTCTTGGTTTCTTCCAAGTTGCCATGTTGGTTTGTTTTTATCTATACCTTTCATGTTGGTGGTTTTCATAGATGTCTGTTAATCTTTGGTTGTCTATTCAAATTTAGGAGTGAGGTACTGAAAAAGCTTCTTGGAAGTTCCTATCCCATGGGTGAGCCTTGTTGACTGCTGGTTCCAGTTTTGGGTCATCTAGCTGGGCAATTTAGTTGGGGCACTTTTGACATCAATATCTTTTATGTCTTTCCTCCCCAAGAGGTCAGAACATTCCAGCCTTCAGGACAATGGAATTATAGTGCAGGTAAAAGACTTGGGATTTCATTGGGTTGTAAATGGTTCCATAAATGTTCACTGAAACCACGCCCTTCTGTTTGCAGTACTGAATCCCACTCCCCAGTGCGTAAAGTGTTCCCTCCAAAGGTGATTTTCTCTATTTTACCTTATCCAGTCTCTGCCAAGCTGGGAGAGGGACAGTTATCTGGCTATACAGAGTTGGTAGGGGAGCTAGGAATGTCACTAGTCCTTAAACAGACTTACAAGCCAGTGCTCCCGTTTTTAGCCCTATTATTATTCCCAGAGATACTTGACATTCCCAAGCTTTTGGGGGGGTCTGCAATGCAATTAGAGATCACCTTTCTCTTGTCTATATGACTTCTAAATTCCAACATGTTCTTTTTTCCCCTCCTAATCTCATTTTTATTGTGGATTTCTGCCTTAAAGAACAATTTGTTTACTGCCATTTTATGAGGTTTCAGGAGAAAGCCAAAGCAAATGTATATAGGGTGGGGCAAAAGTAGGTTTAGAGTTGTTTATATGAAAAATAATACAATAACTAATAAACAGTAATACAAAAATAAACTCTGTGTTTCTAGTACTCACAACTGTAAGCCTACTTTTGCCCCACCCTGTATATTTTACCCCTGCTCAGAAGTCAATTTTGCATTTTTACAAGGGAACTAAAAGCTATCTTAGGAGTGTTTGAAGACATACAGGCCTGCTTTACATTTTGCTACTGCCCATTCCCCAGTTCGGTGTATCTGGTCAACAGTTGTGTCCATAGAACAGAAAATTCAACTCTGACTCTGCTTTTATCTGAACAGCCACAAGTTCACTCACTGTTATGGTTCAGTTGTCAATTGGAAAGGAAACTCTAATTGCCAGTAGCTTCAGCTACCCCCAAAGGGACTTTGTAACTGGTTTTTGTCTTTGAACACTAATCCTCTACCATCTTTGATTTTATTCTGCAATAAAGTCCCTAATTTTTGAGTGCTCAGTATGTGCTAGGCCTTGGGCTAGGCACCGTTACATGCATTATCCCCTTCAGTCCTCCCTACACCCTGTGATGCCCATGTTATTTATTTTATAAAGTGGGAAACTGAGGCTCTGAAAAGTTAAAGAATTTGTTCAACTTCACATATCCATTAAATAGTGTAGCTAGGGTTTGGATTCAAGTTGGCCTGACTCCGAACCCTTTTCCACCCCACTGTGCTGTCTTAGCGTTGATTTCTTTCTGGGCTTCTTGAGTGTTCATTTTCATGTGCCCAGCTCATTCTATATGTTCCCTTCTCCTTTACCAACTCAGCTGCTGTACTATGTGCCCTATATCAGTGAATGGCATCCAGTTGCTTTAGCCTTTGCAAATGTCTTGACCACCCTCCCTTCTACCATGTGTCTGTCTACCTTCTCACCCACTTAGGCATCCCTTCCTTGGGGAAAGGATACCACGACCTTCCAGAGGTTGATTTGGTGCCTTTCATGTGCTCTTAGAGCACACATAGAATTCTATCACACATACAGAAGTAGTGATTAGCCTTCTAGAAATTCTCTTTTCACTCATCTGTCTCTCAATGACAGTAAGCTACAAGCTCCCAAGGACAGCAGCAATATTCACCTTATTCATGTAACATATCTGGACCCTAGTGTAATACCTGGCACATAGCAGGTGCTCAATAAATATTTTGTTGAATGAATGAATAAATGAATAAAGTTATACATGTACCTCTATCTGAATGAAAAGATTTTCTCATTTAAAATAATGTTCTAATGATATTTTAATGTTTGTCAAGAAGGATTTCATAACCAGTAAGTCTTTGGTGCTTTTTATTTATCATTCAGAACATAGATAATATTTTAACTTCAACACTTTAAACTGTAGTGTGGATTTCAATCCATGAAATAAACTGACAAGTTTTCAAAATACTTATTAAATTTCACTGTAGAATCTTAAAGTGTAAATTTTTATTTAAATATAAGTTAAAAGGTCATCTAAAGTCTCAGATAAAAATCTATCATGCTTTGAAGTCTTCCATTTTAATTGAAACAATTCCATTACATAATTATGAAGTACAATGCAAGATATAGTCAGGAAAGTGTTTTGATCTCCAGTTCTTACTGTGAGCGGATCTGTTGCAATTTTTCTTGAGGCAAACATGATAAAACTTCTAATCATGATTCCTGAGGAGATAGAAAATCATACAACTATTACCAGAATTTATGCAAAATGTTTCTTAGAAGATGTGGGTGTTGGTGGGGTTTTTTTTACATTTTATGATTTTAAGTCAGCCAAATTAAAACAGCAGATTGATGGGATAAAATGTAAAGAATGGGGAGTTATAACAAACTTCCCCTGAAAGAGCCTAACCTTGTACATAGTTTTGCTTTTGTTTTTTAATTACGAAGAATTCAACTGTTTTTGTCCTGCTACCCAATGCAAATCATCAGAGGGCCTTGAGAATCCTCCAGTTGGAATTCAAGTTAGAATCAAAGAAGATGTGGGGAGGCCACAGTCAACCTTTGAGCTACCCTTAAGGGAAGAGATTCATTGGCCAAACATTACCTGTCCAGGCATATTCATACTCATGGCCGCACAGTAATGAGAATGAATGGTCTCCAGTTTAAGGCAACAATATGGTTGAATCTCATAAATGTAATGTGAGACAGAAATGGTTCTACTTATATAGACTTCAAAAGCAGATAAAACTGATCTATAGTGTTAACAGTCAGGATATTAGTTACCCTGGGAAGAATTCGACTGGAAAAGATTATGAGGAGGGCTTCTGGAAGCTTGTAATGCTCTCTTTCTTCATCTGGGCATTTGTACTTTGGTATATTTACTTCCTTAAGTTCATCAAGCTATGCATTGATCATTGTGTCCTTATCTCTCTATATATTACACATTTAAAAAATTTACTAATGAAATAGGCATCAACTGTACTATTTTCCAGTAATTTACTCCCGTCTCAAGAGCTCCTAATCTTGGGGAAAGAATGCCCTGAACTATGGCCTCCAAAAATGTGGCTAAATGGTAGGTATGAAAAACTTGGATAACAGTATATTAAAATATAAGTTTCACTGAGAGAACCAAATACAAGAAAATATGATATTCTAAAACCAGATCACCATATGCAGAATTTACCAAGAAAATGCTGAGAACCACTTCCATAATTCTTGGATCCCACAGAATTTTTCAAGAGATCTTGTTGGAGAGGATTTTGCTAAAGAGAGTTCCCATTTCTGCCTATGGTTGTGGGGAAGGGGAGTAAATGAGGAAGGGCTGCCTCTTCCTTCCAAGGCTTCTAAGACACCTTTCAGAGAGTTTGAAAGGACAATTTTCCTGCAGCTGGGAGTCACAAGGATGACTCCAGACCAAGGATATTCAAGCAGCCTAGGGCACCAAGGTAGAGGTTGTGTTGGAATCAGCCAGGATTATCAGGCCAAGGAATTTCTGGGCATTTTTAACGGATCATATGTGGGCCACATGGGAGACATCCAGACAAGTGTCATTTGAAGTCCTGTCCAGCAGGGTCACTTAGAGAGCAGAGGACCCTAGCTAGCAGCAGGAAACTGGAGAGAAGCTACAAATGAATCACAAGTGAATAATAGGAATAGAGATGAACGGACCAGGTGAAATGACCTATAGAAGAGAAGTCTCCAGGAAACAATCTTCCAAAGGACCCAAGAAAAGAGTCATCTTTGATTATCTGCTGCAGGCACAGAAAGTGGGAAGCCAGCTTACAACAGTGTCGGTTCTATGAATGCTTCCTCATACCTTACCATTCCTCCAACCCGAGAGGTCAGAAACTGGCTGGCCAGCTGGGGGGAAGGGGGGAAAGAAAGGAGAAGTGGCACAAAGTGGAGAGGAGAAACCAACCACGCATCCTTCCCCTTCTTGGCCTAAGCAGGCTGCCAGCCTGAGGCACACCCCAGCCAGGGGAAGATGTGCTATTCAAGATAAGATGGAGCTTTGATAAATATCTTTGGGCTAGACATTCTGGTCACAGGCTTGAAATTATATTTGCAACTAAGGGCTGTTACCTAAGAGTAAGAGAAAAGTGATGGCACCTGTGCACGGTTCCATACAGGACTGGCGAGAATTATCCCCACTGAATGTGCACAAAATTTCTAAAGACTCCATAAACCTGCCTAGTTTCTGTCTTCCAGTTGGCTCAAGGTATTTAGGGAGATTAGTTGTTTAAAGAGAGATACCCCACACTGGCAACAAATTACTTGAAGGGTGAATGCAAGTCAATAAGAAAAACTCCAAGGCTTTAATAGACAAGTGGGACGAGATATAAGTAGACACAAAAGAAAAGTGCAACTATATAGTGAATTTTCATGGAAAAATATTCAACTCATCTAATGAATAAACTTAAAATTTTTATTTTAGCCTAGTAAACTTTCAGTGTGTGTTTCCTAAGAATAAGGTTTTTATCTTATCAAATTTAGGAAGTGTAACTTTGATACAATAAGATGCAGATTTTTGCCATTTGCCTCAGTAATGTTCTTTGTAATATTTTTTTTCCTGATCCAGAATTCACTACAGCATCCATCATTGCCTTTACTTGTCCTGTCTCTTTTAGCTTCTTTTAATCTGTACCAGTTCTTCAGCCTTTCTTTTTCTTTCTTGACATTAACATTTTAAAAGATTGGCAGTTGTTTAGTAGAATGCTTCTCAATTTAAATTTGTCTGCTATTTCCTCATGATTAGAATCAGGCTTTTTTTTTTTTTTTGGCTTTTTTCTTTTTTGGCAGGAACTTATAACTTTTGACCTAATAAATTCCACTTTTCCACTTCTGGGAATCTATTATGAGGAAATAATAGCAAACATGTTTTAAAAAATAATTTATATGGCTTTAAAGCAACACAGTGTTTTGTAATAATAAAATCCTAGCCTACATATTCTGAGATCATACGCGATATCCAACAGCACGCTCTGTCCTTTATGTGCATTATCTAACTTAATCTTTTCAGTAAAAGTAGTATGGCAGCCTCTGTTCACTGCTCACCCAACAACTATTCTCCCGTTTGTCGCTCTTCTGTTTTGGCAACTCAAGAGAATGAGTCAGTAGTTCTCAGCCAACCAGGATTGCCCACTCCTGTCTCCAGATGCTCTTTCCCAGCCTCCCTTGCACCTGAGGAGAAGTATCGGGCTCATTTCTGGCCAGTGGGTTCTAAAGGCAAGTTTTCCTGGAGGACTGCTGGGAAAGGCAGTGCCCACGTGGAGAAAGCCTTGGCCTATTCTTTTCTTCCTACTTGGGGTACTGGTGTGTGCTATGCCTGCTTGGGGTCATGGGACCATCTTGTAACCATGAGGTCATAAGAGCGACAACCAAAGGCCTACGTGCTAAGGAAGGCAGAGTGGAGGGATAGAAAGAACCAGAACACAGGATGTCATTGCTGAGTTGCTGACCTAGTCCTGGGCTGCCTTCCTCTGGTTTACTTGGATAATAAACTAAAAGATTAAGCCACTTTTATTTGGACTTTTAGTAACTTGCTGCAATAGATATTGCAGATAATGATAATAGCAGGAATCATTTCAGTCACTATAAGAGTTTTACATAATTAACCTTTATAACAATGCTTTATCAGTGATGAATGTCAAATGCAGCCTGGAATAGAAGCCCATTGCCGAATCCCAACAAGCATGGACCAGAGCCCAACTTTTCCCTCCTCGGGGACAGCAGAAACTGGGGGGAGGAGAGAGTTCAACATATAGTGGATGCTTGGAAAATTCCCCAGGCATGGGAACAAGCCTAGGCATGGGGAACGGATTCTCTCTTTATGAAGAAGAAAGTAGACTGACTGGGGACATGGATGAATAGAGAGGCCTGAGGGAGGTTAGGGAGAGAGCTGGGAGTCAGGAATGAGGCCATGACCATGTCCACGTGGGCATTTCAGTGAGAGCAGACTAGCGGACCAGCACCTGACTCTCTCCTCCATAAACCCTCCCTCTCTCTGAGACATGACTTTGGGACAGTTGCCTGAATCCTCCTGTAAAGAACTTTGTATTTCTTCGTGAGTGTCCAGTGTGTGTGCTCAGGTTGAGGAAGATGAGGATGGCAGTGTCAGATTTAGGAGGCATAATTCCACTCTGTGCCTGTACTCCACTGGACCAATGCTTATCATGGACTGCCAGGTGGCAAGAGGTAGACCTCAAAAGATAATGACCTCCCTGGCCAGTGTGGCTCAGTTGTTTGGGGCATCATCCGGTGCACTGAAGTATTGTAAGTTCGATTCCCAGTTGGGGGACACACCCAGGGTATGAGTTCAATCCCTGGTCAGGGTACGTGCAGGAGGCAACCAATCGATGTTTTGCTCTCACATTGATTTCAGTCTCTCTCCCTTTCTCTCTCTCAAATCAATTTAAAAATTAAAAAAAGAAAAAGAAAAAAAAAAAAGACCAATGATTGAGACAAGCTCTCACTGTTTGGTGATTTTCATAGCCTGTGGGGTAAAGTCTGAATTCCTTGATACTCAGGCCCTGCCCACTTCCAAAGCTTCATTTCTTGCCACCTGACTCTGTGCCCCTGTGCTCCCATCTCCCTTTTAATTCCCGTGATAGGCAGTGGTGTCCCCAGGCTTCCTGCCATTGCATACAGTGCTCTCTGCCTGGGACACCCTGAACAAAGCCCAGTGCCTACTTGTTCCCACGCCATTGCGTCGGCAAAGCCATTCTTCCTCAGCGTCAGCCTTTCTGCCAACACCCTCTCCACAAGAATAAATAATAAATCACTTCCTCTCGGTGCTTCCTCAGCTCGCAGAAGCTGCGCGACGAGACCTGCACGGCCGCGCAGAGCTCCAGCCTCTTTCATATTTCACGATGTGTGTCTCACTGCGAAACGGTGAGTTCTAGGAAGTCGGGACAAATGTTGTTGTTTGCCACTGGTATCACTTAGTACAGAAGCCTGGCTAACAGTAAATGTTTGGGGAATAAGTGGAAGGCACATAAATGATGAGAGAATTAATTTATTCATGACTCACTTCGAGGTCCTTCTAGTTATAAAATCCTATGGTATTTCCATTCAATACAAAATAGCATTGTACATTAGAGTATGACCTAAATCCTAAAGTTAAAAGACTAATATATATAGTAAAATGTACATATAAAAATGTATAATGTGTGCATATATATGCATATATGTATATATCACCGTGGTAATTTTAAGGGTAAGTTTCTTAATCTTTTTTCTTTTCATATTTACAGATTTCCTACAATAATATGAAGCATGAAGCAGAGAACATTAGAAACTCCAACTTCTAACATCCAAGCCGTGGCCAGCTTGAAATACCAGCACGCAAAACTTTATCTGTCTTCAGTTATAAAACAACAATAAAGATATCTATTTGCTGGTGCTGGGTTCATTTCTCAGTGCAAGAGATAAGTACAAAGCAAAGGGAAGGTATTCATAGACCAGCACGACTAAATACTCGAGAGAAAAAAATAGATTCCCTCTTCCCCCTGAAAGACACGTGAAACTGGGCCTCTCAGTCACGTTCACTTGTACTGAGCGTCTGCTATGTTCAAAACTGGATCAGTGAGTTATTCATTCATTTATTCAACAAGGACTTACTGAACACCTACAATGGGATAGGCATTTTTCGAGACAATAGATATAGAACGATGAATAAATAAGACAAAAAAGATCCCTGCACTCATGGAACTTATATTCTAGAAGCATGAGAGGACCCAAACAGACAAATAAATAAAATACATAGTATGGCAGAGAGTGATCATTGCTTTGGGAAAAAACTAAGTTGAAAAAGGAGTTAGGAAGCATCTTGGACTCAGGAAGAGGGTATTGTAAGATTAAATGGATGGTCACCGAAGGTGACATTTGAACAAAATCTGACCGAGGTCCTGAATGGCTTGGGATAAGAAAGATGTGCATATGGTCTTACTTTTCTGTGTGGTCCTATGGACTTTGCATTCCACTAGACTGTGTTGATCGGTGACCACCTACACTTTTCAGCTAATTAAAGGGTGCTGTCAGACTGAAAGAGACACTCTTTGAGGCAGAGGTGGAATTTAACAACTTGAATCAAACTCTGAAGGATGGGGAGAGACATCCCTTGAAGGGTGACATAAGCAGAGGAGGCCCCTGGTAAAGAAAACAGTTTTTCTCTAAGGGCAAGTGGGAGATTGTCCCTACCTCACCAGGGGGTACTGGACAGAGCTAGTAATGGGAAATGGAGAAGCCACTATAAGCCAGTTGGGGAAGGTCACACTTGGTGGTAGAGACTATAGAAAGCCACTAAAGTTAATTGAGCAGGGAAGAAACATGAAAAAACAAGTATTTTAGTAAAATTAATACAGTGATCGCCTGGCTGGGCGTGGCTAAGAGGTTGAGTATCGACCTAGGATGCAGGCAATCGGGGTTCGATTCCCAGTCAGGGTACATGCCTAGGTTGCAGGCTCGATCCCCAGTCAGGGGCGTGCAGGAGGCAGCCCATCAATGACTCTTTCATCACTGATGTTTCTGTCTCTCTTCCTTTCCTTTCCTCTCTCTGAAATCAATAAAGATATATTTTTTAAAATTTTAAAAAATACAGTGGTAGAGTCAGGTTCAATCAAAATAAGAAAATACAGGCAAGGAGGCCATTTTATATCTTATTTCTGTTATCCAGATACTAATTTATAAGGGCCCAACTAGAATGGAAGCAGTAAGAACAGTGATATTTATAAAGAAGTGATGTTTATATGTACAAAGAATAAATGATAGGCCTTGGTAGATGATTAGATCTGCAGGGGAAAGAAGACGAAGACAGAGCTGACACATTCATAAAGTTCAGAGAGGCAAGTGGATGGTGTCCTTCTAGGGCCAAGTACTCTGTGATCCAAACTGAGTGTGACTCGCTCAGGACCACACAGCCGTGAAAAGCTGAAGCCAGAACTCAGGTTTCCTGCTTTCCCTCACTAGATGACTCCAAAGTTTTAAACCTGGCAAACAGGGAAATAGCCCCACCAACAGAAATGGGTGAGTATGGACGAATAGCAAGCTTACAGTTGGGTAGAGGAGATGAAGAATTTTAGCTTTATATTTGTGGAATTTAAATAATGTATTCAAGTGAAACTACCAGGAAGATAGGCAAAACTTCAGGATTGGAAACGACTCTGTCCCTGAACAGTTTGTGACCTTGGTCAAATCACTTAACCTCTCTGATCCTCAGTTTTCCCAGTTGCAAAGTAGGGATCATGTTAGTTACTTAATGTTTGTAAAGAGCTTGGAACAGAACAGGCCCTGGTACAAGGTAAGTGTTATTTGTTTGTTAAATAAAATAGGTAAGATGCAAGCCACATTTTAAAGGAGGGGGAAAACAAGTGAAATTAATTTTAATATTTTATTTACCTAATATATGAAAAGTGCCATTTTAACATGTAACCAACATAAAAATCATTAACTAGCTATCTTGCATTAATTTTTCAACACTTTGAAATTCGGTGTATATTTTGCACATACAACGCATCTCCATTCAGACTAACCACCACTCTGGTCAGTAACCACATGTGGCTAGTGGTTTCCACATAGAACAGCAGCGCAGCTTCGAACCAAAAATATCTTGGGGCAGTGTTCTGTCGAAGGGCAAGCTGGCAAAGAGAGGCATTCCGGAGAGAGTGCTTTAGCACAGCAAACCTTGGCGCAAACCAGTCACTTGAAATAAGCACGGACTTTCACACCTTGGTGAGCGTTGCCATGGACTTTCTGATTTTTCTGGAGTTTGGGGCTGGGCCTCTTGGTAGGCTTCTCGGTCGGAGGCTCGCTCTAGAATCACAGGAAGACCGCGCACTGTTTCCCAGAGAAAAGCGGTTCACCCCAGGTTGTGTGTAATATCTAATGTTTATTCCTTGGAGGGATGATTATTATCTGTTTCAGGCGCCCCAGGAAGCACGATGGGCATACCGTTTACAAAAGTTGATTTGTACTCGGAAGCGTCCACTGAGTCCTTTCGCTGTTGTTTTTGTTTGTCTCAAACCCGCATTCCCCGGGCCCGGGGCGACCTCAAGGAGGCCCAGCGGAGAACTCCCGGGCGGGTTTCCAGACCCGGCCAAGTCCCCGGGCGGAGGGCGCGGGGCGCCCGCTCGTGCCCACGGGCCCCGGCAGCTCCGCGGAGCCGGGCGCACGGCGTTTCCGGCGGCGCTCAGCGGCCCCGGGCGCTCCGCCCGCGCTCCTTCTGCCCGCGGTCGGGGCTCGGGGCAGCGCGCGGAGGGCAGCCCCGCGGCGCCCACCCCCTGCTCGCCCGCCGCGCGCCGCGCTCGCCGCCGCGCCGGGGCTGGGCCCTCCCCCGGGCAATTCTGCGCCGAAGGTGGAAACGCGGAAGTTCGCTGCCAGCGCTGCCAGATGAGGCGGGCGTCCCGCGCGGTGTGCGCTGCACCGGCTCTGCGGCGCCCCGCGTCCCCGCCGCCCGCACCCCTCGACCCTGAAGGCCGACCGGCCGCGGGCGCGCCATGGCCACGCTGCCGAGCGCGGAGCGCCGCGCGTTCGTGCTCAAGATCAACAGGTAAGACGCGCCCGCCTGCGCCCGCACGGTCCCCGCCGGCCGAGTCCCTGGGAGCCCGCGGCGGGGCGCGCCGGTCCCCTTGGCAGCTGCGGTGGGGACCCCTGCGCGCGCAGTGGTCCGCGCGTCGGGCTCACGCGGCTCGTCTCGGAGAATCCCACCCACCCCTCCCGCTGGCGCTGGGCCACCGGCGTCCCTTCTCGGAGCAGCCTCCAGGGGCCGCCTCCCCGGCGCAGCCGCTCCCGCGCCGCCCTCGCCCTCGGGCATCCGACAGGTGGCGGGGCCGCGGAGGGTGAAGGGCGCGGGGCAGGCTGTGCGGGGCACGCCACGGAGTTTCTTAGGAGCTGCGCCTTGCTCAGAGGCTGCCCAGAGAAGCGGCAAGCAAAGAAGTGGTTGAAATGAGAGTTTTGCTCCGAGGCAGCAGCTTCAAGGCTTCACTCGTCCTGAGTAGGGCTCTTTCCCCTCTCCTTTTATTTTTCCAGAAAAAGTTTGGCTCCTGCTGACATGGCTATTTTTATTCCCTGGTCCAAAGGAGCCATGAAGTGGAAAAAGTGATTTTTTTTTTTTTTTTAATTCTCCATTTAAGTAAACAGAAGGAATGGCCTGTGACTGACATTTTTACATTTATGGCTCTCCAGCAAAGAACTAAGGACATGGATCCAACTCACCATCCAATTCGTAATCAAAATTGTACCAACTGAGTGTAAGCACATCTGCTGCTCCAAGTTCTCACTAGAGGTGCTTTAACTGCAGTTTTTCCACCTCTGAAAACTGCTGACGAGCGTTTGGAGACGTTTTTTGTCTTGCCCCGAGAAATCTAGACTGTCTGGTTAAAAGATAACATGAAACTTGTCCTGAGGGTCGACTTACTCTACTGCCCTCACTCCTTTAGGATTTGTTAGTCTTTTAGCTGAGCCTCTGAAAGGCTGGTTTCACAGGAAGTTTATTTCTGGGCTGCTAGTGTGTGAAGAGGTTTGAGAGAGAGAATTAGAAGCCCACAGTACGGAGGTGGTAAGGACTTCCAGAGGGCATATTGAGCTTTATAGGCAACTTTATTTCTACCTGCTGTGTAGCTGTGAGCAAACCATTTCTCTTACCTATTTCTTCATCTTTAAAATGAGTTTGATTATTAATGGGTACTGTATATTAATGTTGGAGGCCACAAGGTACTAGTCAAAAGGCATAAAATACATCAGAGATCTCCCTATGGAGATTTTTTTTTTCTGCATTGAGTTTCACAGCTGTTGCAGGCCAGGAGGGGCAAGTCATTGGGGGTTGTGGGGGTCAAACTGAAGTTATCGGTGGATGCGCCACTTGCTATAGCTGCTACTCCTCCATCCTTGTAAATTTGAGGTCAGGAAGTGTGACTCAGACAGAAAAAGACTGTGGGTTGGATGAAGTTAATCTAGGGAGAGCAGCAGGACCTGAGCTAATCCTGTAGGCAGTCGTGAAAGCAGCAGTGAGATTGGTGTGGCCTGGCTGGAATCGGAACTGCTTGCAGATGGGCTCTCTTGTTACAAACTCTGTGACAATGGTTATGTTATTTAACCTCCCTAAACTGGTTTCTTTATATTTCAAATAATCATAGTATCTATCTTTTGTTACCACTGGGAAGATTAAGTGAAGTAATAGGTACAGGGTGCTTATAGTGCCTGGCTCAGAATAAATGTTAGCTATCTTCAGCTGCATTATACTAACAGCTTCATCATTGTCATCATCATCTCTATTATCACTTCTTTGAGATACTAAGGAAGAAAGGTAAGAAGAAAAGATGAAGTTGGAGGACTTCCCATACAAAAAACAGTTTGGGCTGGGTATGATGGTGCCAGTGGCTGATTGGAGCTGCCTTGGGGTGGATGTTCTTCCTCATATACCTTCTGTCTCTGTGCCGAGAATGTCAAACACACCCAGTGGAACAGAATGTGTGATGCAGTCTGACCAAGAAGAGCCCTGCTCAAGTTAAATAAAATATAAAAATTTCCCCAATTGTCTGGCAAGAATAAAGATTGACTAATCCTATTTTGGATATTCTTTTTCCATTTTGAAACATTTTGTATATGGGGTGGAAGAACTATGCTAAGGAAGTTGGCATACATTATTGTTTAAAGGAGTGGATTAATAAGAACATACCTACTATAAATATAATATTAAAATTCACCATTTATTGATCACTTACTATGTCCCACACACTGTATTATATTTTTAATGGATTATATCACTAAATCCTTACAAAAACCCTGTGAGATTCACATGAAGCCTCATATAGAATAAGAAAGTGAAGCTTGGACTGGCTGGGCGTGGCTCACTGGTTGAGCATTGGCCTAGGATTCAGGAGATCTCGGTTGGATTCTCAGTCAGGGCACATGCCCGGGTTGCGGGCTCGATCCCCAGTGAGGGGCGTGCAGGAGGCAGCCGATCAATGACGACTCTCTCATCATTCATGTTTCTCTCTCTCTCCCCCTCTCCCTTCCTCTCTCTGAAATCAATAAAGATATATTTAAAAAAAAAAAAAGTGAAGCTTGGAGATGTACTTGCATAAGGCCATGCAATTTGTTCAAGGCCACACAAGCGGAAGTGGTAGAGCTAGGGTTATAAACTGCTCCAAAAACTGTTCTTAATTGGTCATGAGCTATTTTGATCCATGTATCTTAAGAATTTCCTTTAAAAGCAAGAGAGAATTAAGCAAGTAGCTGCATTGGCAAATCGTTCTATATTCTGATCAGTGTTTAATATCTAAACAAACAATATGACATTTTGCAATTTTGAAGCTGAAAAGAAAATGTTTTCCCTTGCATGCCTACCTATTATTTTTTAAATAGGTCAACTTACAAAAGTAAGATAGTATTGAAATATCGCCATCGGTACATTCAACATAGGTTCATGTTTTTTCCCTTTCTACTCAGAATAATACAAACTATGCCCTAAAAATGTTTATGGAGTAAAATTAATATGCTTCCTAATGAGAAAACATTGAAATCTGATGTATTAAAATTTTTATTTGTAAAGAGCTTAGTTCTGCCCACACCAGCCTCAGGAAAGAGTGAGCAGACTACCTCACAGTTGGAAAAGAATGTCCCCACTGTTCTCAAATTCTGTGGCTTCTTGCAAGCAGCATTGCCCAGTGTAGGGGCGGGGCCAGAGCGAAAGAGGAACCTGGGAATGCCCATCAGTGCCCTTTCCCCCACGATCACCTTGGCTCTCTCATTCTCTTATGGAGCCTAAATTTCCATGTGTTGGAAATCATCATATAAGACTTTTTTTGGTCTTTGTTTTGAGCACCAGGTGTAATTGTAGGACTTGCTGCAGTTAACCATTTCTCTAGAACCCACAGCTCAGAGATATAAGAGAAAGGATCCACCACTGACTTTTTCTGAGTTGGAAGAACAGAATTTAATTTCTTACAAGTGTTATACACTTGTCCTTATTTCAGTTAAATTGTCACTGACTTCCTGTGCCCAAAGAAAGACTTGATCTGAATTAGCCCATTCATAATAATGTTTGCATTTGAGATGGGCACTGCTGCATTAAATGTCATAATGCAGTTTTTGTACAAGCACCAAGTATTATCAACTACCTTTTTTTCTTTCTGGCATTTAGTGTTTTCATAGATTATAAAAAATATTACTAATATTCTGAAATTTTATTAAACAAAATCTTTGTTTCTTTCAAGCATAGAATAAATGTAGAACAATCAAATATTAAAATAAAATAAGGAACTTGGGTAAAGAGAACAAAAGTGCAAAATGCAGGAAAAAAACTTTAATGGTCCTCTGGACATTCAGGATCTAAAGGAATGAATAATAATGGCTTATGCTTATATAATGGTTACTCTAGTGCAGGTACTGGACTAAATCTTAACATATTGTAACTCATTTACCCCTTATAGAGTAGGACCAATACCATCTCCATTTTACAGGTGGAGAAACAGCACAGAGGAGTTATGAAAATTGTCTAAAGTCACAAATGGCTAATTAGAGGCAGAGCTGGGGTTCAGATACAGACAGCCTTGCTCCAGAATCCTCTCCCTTAACCACTACACCATGCTGCCATCTCAGTTTTATTTTAACATAACAATAAAATAATTGACATTTATTGACTATTTACTATGTGCCAAGAACTTTATATATTTTCATTTCATCCTTGTAGAAAAAGAACACAATATTAAGCATAATAATCACCATTAGCTAGTGATTTATGGAAGATAAAAACAAGGAGCTAAGAAGACCAACTGCATTAAAAAACAAGCCCAATGATTTTGGACATAAGGACCAGAACAAGTTGAAGGTCTAGAGACCTTCCTGGGAAGTATTTGCTAATTTCGTCCGCAAAGATGATGCAAGCATAGCAATGTGTATGTACTCATAGGTATAAATGTACGTCTGCAGAGTAACAGTGCTGTTCTTCAGTAGTGGTGGCAGAGCAAGGTGTTGGTGCTTTCAGGAGTTGTTTCATTTGTCTGATGTGTTCTAGACCAACAATCAATTGAACTCAGAATTTTGGTCTTTCACATTCAGAATCATTTTCTTTCAGATTCTTGGGAAAGCCACTTGAACTTCAGACATCTTGTGCAATTGAAAAAAAACCTGCTAGGGTGAAATTTTGAGCTCTGACAAGTCACGTGATTGTGTGAAGCTAATGTTTATTTCTATATGGAAAAGAAAATATAATGACATCATGTGGTTACCTAGGGGGAGAGGCAGTGCTCAGGGGACTAGGTCTCCCATCTCAACTCCCCACACAGAGCTATTGATGGAGTGGGATGCTGTTTAAAACACCTCACCTTTCCATCTTCTTTAACAGGGACCTTGAGAGGGCAGGCATGTGACGATACTCAGACTTCTTGCTGGAGAAGGCTAAGAAACGGGAGCACTTAGTTCTTTGCAGCGGCAAACAGCCGGGTAGTTATTTATGTCTTGGTCAATAATAAAGGATTAAAACAACGGGGATGTGCTAGCTCTATTCCCACAAACATTCAGTCTAATTTATTACCAATCAGCAGCGGTTAAGGTTCTCTAGGCTCTAGGAAAACACAACAGAGTTTATACAGTGTGGTTAAGTGTGGTCCCTGTGCTTCTGGAGCATGCACATTAGTGGTACAGTTTCTGTAGTGACAGTTTCGGGTCACACAGAATAAAAACTGGTTGAAATCTCTGAAAGTATGTATGAAGGTATGCAGGGGTTTTTGTGAAATCAAACAAATTGGTAAAGTTAGCATAGGTTATAAGACTCAAATGCAGGATCAGAAAAACAGAAATGGTAGTGGCAGAACCAGAGCTCCCCTGTCCTTTTTTCTTTTCATTCATGTTCACCATTTGAAATAGAAGAGTACAGTAAGCAAATATTTCTACCACCCATAAATCACAGCTGTTAACATTTGGATGTGTATCCTTCCATATTTCCAAAAATGGGATCATATGGCATATACTGCCCTAGGGTTTGTTTTTTTCATTTTAAAATGTGAACGACTCTCCATGTCAATCAGTGTAGATCTGCATTATAATTTACACAGGCTGTGTAAAATTGCCTTGATTGGGCGCAATGATTTATTGAATTAGCTCTCTGTTATTGGGCCTTACGATAGTTTCCAACTTTTCATAATAATGTACAGTGCTTGGTGGAACAGTCTTATACATACATCTTTGTGCGTTAGTGAAAATACTTCCTTAAAATTTTCATGGAATTCCTTGGTCAAAAGACAGAAACATTTTTCAAGCTTTTGATACACATGGCCAAATTGTCTCTCAGAAAAGTTATCTCTATTTACACTCCCACCAGTAGCCTGAAGTGTGATAATTTCCTCACACTCACACCTGCTGGGTTTTATCATTCTTTTAAATCTTTTGACCCCTTCTTAGAAATGTGTCTGACCTCTTCCTATTTAACTTCTCTCCGGGGTCCCTGCATGACCTCTGAAGTCATTCTTGGGGGATTAAAATAGCCATGTATTTCTCCTTTTTCAGTTGCTTTCTATACAACTAAAGATGGCAGTAACCTCTGTCTCTCACTCTGTTCATTGAGTAGGTGGGTTAATGGTAATGATAGATTGTCCTAGCAACTTAGTTCTTTCTTGGTTCTGTTTTAGACTCCAGTTGTCACACTTTCACTTGCTTTTTACTTTAATGATATAATCCAGTCTACCCTTCTTTGCATAAACTCTAGCCTTTCAAGGGAAAATCAGAATCCCTGCCTGTTAGGAAATAAAATTCCAGCTGATATAATTCACTGTGTTTTCCCTTGAATCACAGTATGGAGAGATGGACTTATTTCACACATTTTTGGGTTCCTCTTCCCCTGGGATTGGCTTTGGGTGAACACAACATGTTAGTATCGCTCCACTCAGAAACCTCAAAAGGCTTCATAAAGTTCTTCTATCATTCCCCTCATACAACGGATAAAATCCATTGTTTTTCCCTTGCGGAGGCCAAACATAAAAATAGCAAACAGGTTACCTAATGATAATTCAGGCTAAGCAGGGCTGTAAAATAACTGGCCCTTCTGTTTTCTCCCAACTTTGTGGCACATGGATGAGTTAGTAAGCTTGTAAACCCTAGGATGGTTCGTTTGAAAGTTCGTTCATTCATTCATTCATTCATTCACTACAGCTATTGAGGGTTACTATATTCTAAGTACTATAGTAGGCGCTGGAAATAAAAACACAAGTAAGTCATGGCCTTGCCTGCTAGGGACAAGAGATCAACCCAATCTCAGGCACTGAAAAAGAAGGGAGCCCTCCCTTGCCTCCCAGCCCTCTCTGGGTGTTATGCCTTCAAAGTGGTCATATTAGGGGTTCCTACCACTTATTCTAAGGATAACAGCATTACCCAAAAGAACATTTTTGAAAATCCATTTAGAATTGCTCTCAGAGCCTGGCCAGTGTGGCTCAGTTGGTTGAGTGTCATCCATGCACCAAGAGGTCACTGGGTCAATTCTCGGTCAGGGCACATGCCCAGGTTTTGGGCTCTATCCCCAGTAGGCGGCATGCAGGAGGCAGCTGATCAATGTTTCTCTCTCATGGATGTTTCTGTCTCTCCTTATCCCTCCCCCTCTCTCTAAAATTAATAAAACATTTAAAAAAAAAAAAAAAAAGAATTGCTCTCAGAGACTGGAATACAACTACTTTATTTTATTCCTTTTTATTGAATTTATTGGAGTGGCATTGGTTAATAAAATAATACAGGTTTTAGGTGTACGGTTCTAGAATACATTGTCTGTGTGTTGTATTGCGTGTTCACCACCCCAAATCAAATCCCCTTCCACTGCAGTACAGTCACTTTAAAAGATAAGTTTAATAGTATGAAATCTTTTTCTTTTGAGGGAGAATTTGCTTTTTCCTTGGAAATTGTCAAAAATATAGAAAATATAAATAATGATTTGGCAAGTAGCTGAGGGCCCACTGACCAGAATTAACAAATGTTCACTTTTGGTCACTTTTGGTTAATTGACATTTGGTCACTTTTGCTTTAGGTATTTTTAATTAAAAAAGAGCCCTGGTTGGTGTTGCTCATTGGTTAGAGCATCAGCCCTTGCACTGAAGGATTTCAGGTTCAATTCCCAGTCAAGGACATATACCTGAGTTGCAGGTTCCATCCTCGGCCTTAGTTGGGGTATGTGCAGGAGGCAACCAATTGATGTGTCTCTCTCACATCAATGTTTCTCTCTGTCTCTCTCCCTCTCCCTCCCTCTCTCTCTCCAACCTTCCTCCTCCCCTCCCTCCCACTATCACTAAAAATCAATGGAAAAAATATCCTTAGGTGAGGATTAACAAGACGAGAGAGAGAGAGAGGAAAAACAACACATTACAGGTGTTAAAAAAACAAAGTTAAGCCCCGCAAGGCATGGCTCAGCAGCTGAGCGTCGACCTAGGATCCAGGTGATCGGGGTTCGATTCCCGATCAGGGCACATACCCGGGTTGCTGGCTCTATCCCCAGTCGGGGGCATGCAGGAGGCAGCCGATCAAGGACTCTCTCATCATTGGTGTTTCTATCTCTCTCTCTCCCTCTCCTTTCCTCTCTCTGAAATCAATAAAGACATATTAAAAAGAAAAAACAAAAACAAAGTTTAACTGAATTATTTTGAAGATCTAAATGGCCTTCTTATGTGATTCACAAATCAGGCAGCATCCCATCTAGCAACAGAAGGGCACTCTGTGAGGGGCTGTCTAAAATGGAAGGTTTTTATAAGCAGAAGGGGGGGTGGTGGAACTAAGAAGTTAAAGGAGTGTATTATTTCAGGCACATTTTTCCTTAGGGGAAGGCAGGGAGTCTTACCAGGTAGAATACCTCACTATTATTGTTCAGCAGATTTCAGACTGATTGGTTTAAAATTATATTCCTGGAAGAGGCTGGAACTGCATTTAGATTAGTTATTAACTTTTGGTGTGGTGATGTGACTTAGCAAAAGTGACTCCATTTTGGCTGTGTGGTTTTTTTTGGTTTTTTTTTAACACAGATAAATTTGAAGTCACCCTTTGTTCTTCTCACAGCTCCTGTTCTCTCTTGTCACCTTTAGAGGCCAGCACCCTTTCCAACTTGCACTTTTATTGTGCGTGTGTGTGTGTGTGTGTGTGTGTGTGTGTGTGTGGTGGGTGTGTGCACCTGTGTGTAAACAATATATTGTATGGTTTCTGGAATGAACCTTAGTCATTAGTATTCGAGCAAGCCAGTTAAATTAGGTAATATCAGTTTGAGTTGAAGATAAGCTGGGACTAAAAAATAATGGAGCTATGTTTTAGATGCCTCTTTAAGTAGCTCTGAAAGCAGTTGGACAGAGGAATTCAGAAAGGCAGCTCTATCAGAATAAACTGTATGACCCTTCTGTGGAATTACAAAGAACAACAGTTATTTAGATGTGTACATTCTGGTAAAGTTTTTCAATCACTCTTTGCATTATAGTCACATTACTCATTTCCTGGAATGGCCAGGAAATTTTTTATAAACATTCTTTTCTCCATCAGATGTATGTACTCATGATTTTCATTTGACCTGAGATAAGCATTTGAGTTGATAACATGCTTATTTTTAAATAATATGGTTTTAAGTTTACTTAAAATAATAGAGTTTTGTCTTATTCCCAGGACATCTGTTTTAGGAAAGTATGTGGATTAGCAAAAGAGGGTATGATATTTGCTCAAAGTCTTTATGTGGTTCTTTTGGCCTTGGGATGACTGAATGGGTGGGCTTATATTACTCGTTCAGGGAGATATAGTCCCTCTGCTGCACCATACCTCAAATTAGATAAACTGGGAAGAGTGCCCACGGGGAGAAATGCTCTTCCCCCCGTTTCTGCTTCCCCTTACTGCTGTAAAGGGCAGTACTCAGCACACAACCAGCATGTTCTTTGGTGGAACTATTAGAGTTCTCTGTACTCAGCTCTCTGCTGTGGACTGAGAAAACTCAGGAGAAGTTGGACTCTTGTCAAGGTTACCTACCTGGGGCTCAGGGTTCCTTAGGGAGGCAAACTAGAGTGGCCTAAGTGGTGCTAATCACCATGCAGTAACTTACACTAGAATGACAGTCCACCCTCCCATATGTTAGTAGAAAAACTCGGGTTCAGAGTCTACTTAAAATGTACTTTATTCAACTATTTAACATAAATGTTGTTTCAAGACAATGGTGGCCTGTTGACAGTCTGGCTGGTTTGCTTCACCTCCTTGATGAGACGGACAAGGTTGTTGTTCTAAAAGAAGTAATTTTCCAATGGAAAGGCAATAAAGAAGTAAACAAGGAAATATCAGATACAATAAATGCTATGCAGAGAATGTAAAAGGGCTGTAAGGGGGGTGTGGATACCTCAAAGAGAGTGGTCAAAGAAGGCATTCCTGAGGAGGTAACTCTGGCCAAGACCAGGCAGGGCAATGAGCCAGTGCGGGGCCGACACAGGAAAAGTCTTGCGTGTTGGGAGAAAAGAAAAAGCCAATGAGTATGTCTGAAATAGAGTGAATGAGGGAGGGAGCGGTAGAGATGAAGAGAAAGATGGGCAGAAACCAAACCACAAAAGGGCTGTGTAAGCCGTGGGAAAAGCTGAAATGTTGTTGTAAGTGCGGCGGAAGGTTTGGGAGCAGAGGCATGATGTAGTGGACTTCTGCATTTAAAAGACCACTCTGCTTACCACGTAGAGAAGCAAGGAGTAGAAGCTGGGAGGTGCTGCAGCATCCTGGGGAAAGGGATGGTGGCAGGGCAGGAGCTGAGAACAGCGAGGGAGAGAGGCAGCCACTCGGGGAAGCTTTCTGGAGATTAGGCTGAGGGATTTGATGTGGGGAGGGGGACAGTGAGAGAAAAAGAGAAATCAAGATTTCTCCAGTGATGGAGTAGTGGGTGGATATGATGCTTTTAACAGAGACTTAAAAAGACCAGAGGATGAGCAGGCTTTTCGGGTTACTCAAGAGCATGATTGGGGACATATTAAGTCTAAGTTGCATGTTAGAAATTCAAATGGAATTATCTACTATGTAGTTTTGTTTAGGAATTTGAGGCTCAAAGGAGAGGTCAGAGCTGAATATTTAAATTTGAAAGTCATTAGCATATGATATTCTTAAAATTAGTAAGGAAAAGAAAATATTGAAATTATCTTGATAAGTTTTTTAACAGCCACAAGCTATATTTATAGTATGATATTTTAATTAAAAAAGGAATATGCATATATCTCCCTATAGAGATAATATGTATAATAGGAAGGGAACTAGAAGGATGTATACCAACATGTTATAAGTTTTATACCTGGGTTACAGTATTGATTTAGATACATGTTTCACATACAAGTAAACAAAAATCTGCTGATAGATATTTTGTTTACTCATATGTGAAATATATATATGTATGTAGGTCTTTCAAATTTCCTTCAAAGACTGCTTTTGTAATAAATAAACTAATGTTTATAACAGAGATAACACCAAGATTGCCATTCTGGGGAAACAATAAAGGTGGTGCCAATGAGAAATGAAAATTAGGAATTTGAGTTTGGTTTGGGAGGATGATTTTTTACTTCTCTTGGAGAGTTTTTGTTTAAGAGAATGTAACAGACTGCACATTTACATATATTCACTCTCCCTCCCTGTGAGCGGGTTTTACTTTCACCTTATTGAAGGTGATGTGGTCACTTCGAGGCGAAGCGTTAAGATCTAGGCTGGCCTTTGTCATGTCACCTTTTCCCTATTCTGTGCAACCAGCAATGTTCCAGACAGAGCCTGATCTGTCAGTCCGCATTCTGGAGTAAAGATAGAGCAGAGCCATCCCTCGTTGCTCTCTGGAGGTCCTTGTTTTCACAAGCCACTATGATTTGGGGATTATTTGTTAGCACAGCATCACTGAGCCTACCCTAACTAATACAGATGAGCATAAAACATGCAACATTTTCATTGGGCAGCTTGAGATATAGGCTTAGGGCTTGAATGATAACTCAGAATGGAAAATATTAATTAGGGAGTCATCAGTCATCAGGGGGTGGGAATGAAGAATGGACATATTTTCTAAGTGGGAATATAGTGGAAGAGAAGAGGAATGGGCATAGGAAAAGAGTCAGTGCCAGTGGTACAAGAAGGAAGAGCTACAAAAAGAGGAAGAAGAATTGGGCTGAGAGATGGCCCACTGAGGTAGTGTTAGAAAAGGGAGCTAACAGGGCAGTGAACAAGGTCAGATGCCAAGTTACGAGGACAAAGAGCGAGCCATTGGATTTGCCTTGACAGTGGTCAGTGTGAACCTCTGAGACAGCAGTTTTTGTGGAGCTGTGGGGAAGGAAGTCAGATTTCATAGGGTTACAGAGGGGGTCAATGCAGAGGAAATGGAGGAAGCTGGTAGAGACCACGCCTTTAAAAAGTCTGAATGAGGCAGAAGAGAAGTGGGACAACGGTAACCAGTAGGTTCAGACAGGCTTTGGCTTTTACACAGATATAACACACAGTGCTGAGCAGAGTATGCTCTGATCCAGAGAGAAAGCATGTTTCTTGTCCTCATTAAATAGTCTTACATGTGGATAGATAATCAGAATGCCCGATCCTGTTTAATGTATAACAAATTTTGCTTTGCACTAGCATTAAGACTCCTAACAATAATTAAAATATCCTATATCGATATTTTCTTCCTAGGAGATTTGGACTCTCTCTTTCATTGTTATCTTTAAGAACATGATAATCCTTTCTATTTTATTGTCTGTATATTTATCTTCTTAAATTTGAAGTACAAAAAATTATAGGAACGAGTACCCATATCAGTCATATTTTGATTTGTGTCCCTCCAAAAGATCGGTAAGCCCTGGTACCTGTGAGTGTCATCTTATTTTGGAAACAGGGTTTTGCAGATGTAATCAAATTAAAATGAAATCATACAGGATTTAGAGCCCTAAATCCAATCACTGAAGTCCAAATAATGAGAGGCACAGACACACACAGAGATACACAGAGGCCACATGAAGACAGAGGCAGAGATTGATGTTATGCCACCACAAGCCAAGGAACACAACAGTCTGCCAGCAACCAATGGAAGGTGGAAGAGGCAAGGAAAGATTCTTCCCCAGGGCCTTCAGAGGGAGCATGACCCTGCTGACACCTTGATTTTGGGCTTCTGACCTCCAGAACAGAAAGAATAAGTTTCTGTTGTTTTAGGTCACCAGGTTTGTATAATTTGTTACAGCAGCCCTAGGAAATAATACACTACCCCATAGTTTAGTGACTCAAAGCAACTGTAACTTATTATTTTTCTGGATTCTGTGGCCATTGGGGTTGGGCTCAGTGAGGTAGTTCTGCTGGTCTTGCTGCTGTCATTCATGTAGCTGCAATTATCTGGTGGCTCGACTAACGCTGGAGCAGCTGTGACGGCCTCACTCACATGTCCCAGCCTGGGTGCTGGCTGCCTCTCATCACACGGTCTGTTGTCCTTCAGTAGTGTAGCTCAGTATTCCGTACATGGTGGAGGGAACATTCTAAGGAGATGAGGGTGGAAGCTCCAAAGCTGCTTGAAGCTTAGTCTAGAATTCATACACCACTGCTGCCACATTCATTAGTCGGAGCAAATCACAAGGCAGCCCAGCTTCAAGGGGTAGGGAGATACACTCGGTCTCTTGATGGGAGGAGCTGCAAAATATTTGGCCATTTTAATCTGCTAGAGCACCCAACAGAGAAAGTAATCTTATCCCATTTCAGACTTCATATTTAAGCAGAAGTTCTGTCACTCCTCGCTAAAATTACAATGCCCATTTTACTGGCAGAGAAACTGAGAACAGATTGAACTGACTCCTTCAAAGTTACCAGTGACTCATGCTTTGTGAGAGACTTTTTTGGCGCATGGAAGACAACTATATGTCTGGAAGAGCTAAACACAGTCCTGCCTGGAGGCAGGCGAATGAACTTAATAACTCGTTGGGTTTTTCTTAAATCCCATAATTACATCGATGGAGCCCAGGTTGCAGAGCTGTCTGGTCCAGGGATGAAGCAGCAGTTTGAGAATATGAGAGAGAGTAGGTGCTTGAAAATTGCTATATGTCACTCAAGGAGCAGGATTTGAGGCTAAATTCAATGACTAGGAAAAGGGCCAGTGAGCTCTTTATCTTCGAGTTACTAAACAGGCTTAGAAATTCAGTGACCACTATGGTCTAGTGTAAGTTCTGGGCTGGGAAGACCTAGAGTGAGAAGAAGAGAGAGGAGCGGAGAGGCAGAAAGACCAGCCCATCAGGAAGATATGTGCTATAGGCTGTCTTAGAAGGATCAACTTTGTATCTGTTAGGATTGTTTTTAGCTGCTGCAAGAAACAGATCACTCCACTAAACAATGATGTAAACAAAGTAGGGGTTTATTTATTTTCTTACATAGCAGGAATTCCAGTGGTTGGCCATCTAGGCTTGGTATGATAACCCGAGATACCACTGGAGACCCAGGAACTTTGTATCTGTGTTCCACCATCCTTAGCGTGTGACTCTCATCCTCATGGTCACAAGGTGGCTGCTGAAACCCTTTGCATTGGAAGAACACTGAAGGAAGAAGAGGGAAGGCGAAAGAGGCATGCCAGCTAACTTTGCTCCCTTTTAGGAAATTTTCTAGAAACTCACACAATGACATTTGCCAGAGATCTCATTGGTCATATCTGTGTTACTTCTACCTACAAAGGAGGTTGCCAAATGTAGTTATATTAGACTAGCACATTGCCACCCCCAGCGAAACTCAAGTTGAGTTAGAAGGAAGGGGACAATGGCTACTGTGGTCTCTGCCATGACCCCTGACAATTACTGTGGATATGAATTAGTGACAGAACTTCCATTGTGGCATCATGGCATCCTCATTAGTGGATTCAAGCTCATCTAATCCAGGACCCTGGCCTAATGAGGAGGGATATTTGGGCTTATAGGTCCAATATTCATCGAGGTAAACTATCTGCTGTAACAAGTAATCCCAAAACCTCAGTGGATTAACACCCCCAAAAACTTATTTCATGTTTATGTCACAGTCTGATGCATGCCAGGCAGCTCTCCCTCAAGCAGTGACCAAGGGACCCAGGTTGCTTTCACTGTATGGCTGTGCCAGGTCATTCTGGCATCATTCAGCCAATGACCAGGAAGAAGAGAGAGTGAAAGATTGTGCAACCAATTCTTAAATACCTCAACTCCAAACTGGTACACACCACTTCCAGTCACATTCCATTGATGGGGATTACTTATACCGCCCATTGATACCCAAGGAGGGCTGGAGAATACAGTTCTTGTCTGGCAGCCACTTTACATCAACAGTTCTTCACTGTGAAAGGGAAGCATGAACATTTGGGAGGCAGCTCGCCAGTAGTGTCACAGGGTTCCAGTCACAAACGAGGAGCCAATAAACATCTGTGTCCGCCTGGTTTGCTGCTCTGCTGGCAGACACATAACAACCATGTGGTGTAAGTCACAGGGATACGGGTGTGGAGGCTACAAGGGAAGCAAAAACCAAATTATATGGCTGAAGCACTTGAGATTCTAGGAGGAAACTGTAAGAATACAAGGCATAATTATCCTGTAAGGCAGGGTGGCTGATAGTAGAAAAACAACTTAAAATCTAATCGCAGTCAAGGACCCCAGCAGTGCCATGTGCAACGACACGTTCTAGAAATCCTACAGGTGGATGAACAGCCAAATCGCTCAGCCATTTGTTTTTTTTCTGAGGTCAATCAGCTTTAAAATATTTTAGGAAAAAACACAAGATTATATTTTTAAACTGCTTTTGCGTGATTAACTTAGAATTAATATTTTATTTGACAGGAAGCAAGATATTTCTGATGTAGAGAAAGAAGCGTTCTAAAACGTTCACTCCCACTTGCAGAGTCATGGTGTCCTAGTCCAACCTCCTCTCTATGGCAGGACAGTTTTGATGAGAAGTTAAGTCACTTTACTTTTTGTGACTGCTTCACTTTGGGTCTGTTGAATCCTCCTGTCTTATTTGCCTTTTAGTCATTTTAATAATCTGAAATCAATCTTCCTTCTTCATGTTGTAGTGATAATAACAACTCACAGAGCCCTCACTGCAGAGAGAAAACAGCAAAGACATTCAAGTTGGAACCTGGGGGTGCAAACAAGTCAAATTCCTGTCCCAACTCCATTCACTGATTCTCAATGGGAGCATCATACACAAATTCTTTAACTTCCCTGAGTCTTAGTTTTCTCATCTGTAAAACAGAAATAATAATACCGGCATCACAGGGTCAAATGAAATATTAACTCTGAAAATGCTACGTAAATCAAAGAGCACCACACATATATTAATGAAACAACTTTTAAAAAATGAGAGATGGATAAATGTTCAAAAACAGCCACCACAACAGCATAAAATAAGGTTTTGACTCATTTGCAAAGCCTGTCCCTGTACAACACACTCATTCATTCACACTGCACACAATGGTAAACTTGTAAGGAAGGAGATGCAAAACGCAAAAGGGAAATTCGGATGTTAAATTTCCCCATGACTTCACATTTTCTGTTACTGAAAGAGATGATGGACAGACGCTGCTACCTTTTCCAGAAAATAAGTTTTATGGAAACTTCTGGCAGTTCTGAAAGACTAGAGAGGAAGCTTGGTAGAGCCACGTCAGTAATGCACGCCACGTGATCACAGGGATGTTTACATGAGAGGTGAGAAAGAAATGAAGTGCAATCGTTGAGGAATAGCAACTAGAGTTATAGTTTGGAGACCTGTGGACATGTTGCCTAACTTTTCCTAAAATGTAAAATGGCTTTTTATTATAGAAGCTATATATGTGAATTATAGAAAAGTCAGAAGTGCACATAGCAAATATTTTTAAAATAATAATTCTCTCGGATTTTTTTGACCTAAGTTAATTACTTTTAAAAATCTAATGGATAGATATTATATTTTTTTCAGATACACACATGCATGTTTTCTACAAAATTGGAAGCATGCTTATATACTTTTTTTAACCTGCTTTTTAATTTATAAATATATCATGAACAACTTTTCATGTCACTAAATATTCCTGTATTACATTTCTGAATGAATATATAATGTTCCATTGTGAGGACAGACCACAATTTAACTATTTCTCTATTGAGCTACATTTATTTCCATTTATTCACCACTAGAAACAGCATTTCACTGAATAAATTCATGTATTCGCCTTTACTTACATTTTTTATGATTTCTCAGGATAAATGCTAGAAATTGAATCACAGACTGCCCCGATGCATGCAGCTGCCCCAGTTGTCCTTCTATAGTTTTGTGTGACATCTCTTTTTAAAATGAAGTTTAAAAATACAGGTATTTGAAAATATGGCACCCCTGAACTTTTCTTTAATTCATAGGGAAAGTTATTGAGAGATGGTTTGTGATTAAATAAGTGTTAGTAAGGTTAATTTTTTGTAGATGCCTTCAAGAAAAAAATCAACCTCAAAAGATGGAACTGAAACTATTATTATGGTTGAGTCAGTGAACCTAAAGGTAAATTTGTTTTGGACAAATATTATTATTTTATTAAGTTTCCTTGTGGCCACAGTTTTTAAAATGAATGCTTTTCTGGATAATCTTGGTCCCATTTTAGGCTATGCTCACGTGAATTACCAACATTTCCAGCCATATCCAAGAATCTATAAACTAGCCTTTTTAAGGCAGTTAAATGTATAAGTCTTTTGGGGACTAATCATTGTGTATTAATTATATCTACATGGAATTTATTTTAAAATTTGCTTAAGTTATTTCTATATAATGTTATAGTACATATATCCTTTACAACATCTAATATTATATAGCTATATTAATACCATAAGTATAAGTAAAATTAATATATAAACTTGATATTAATCTGTAATCTCTCATCATTGAGGCCCATCTGTTTCCTCTTTCTTATTTGCTAATCTGCTACTGCTATCCCTGCATTCATTCTCCACAGCATTTCATACCTCTCCAAATTATCTTTTTTAAAATTTTATTTTTTAATTACATTCAATATTATTTTGTATTAGTTTCAGGTGTGTACAGCATAGTGGTTAGACAATCATATACTATATTTTCTTAAAGACAGTAAAGTGGAAGTGTACGATGACCTAGAAAAAGCTATTAATCTATTAGTACAGTTGTTTTCTATTGCCAGAGTTATGGACCATTTACATTTTTTCATACCATTTACATTTAAGTCTGATATGTAATTCTCTGTCATATCCCCTTATTAATTCACTAACTACTTCATTCATTCACCCATCCATGTGACAAATATTTCTTGAGCACTTACTATGTGACAGGCACCATGTTAGAGTTTGGGGTTATAGAAAGACCCTGCCCTCATGGGACTTAGGTTCCAATGGTGGAAACAGATCATCGATGAATGTGCAGGTCAATATATAATATAACGTCAAGTTGTGTCAAGTGCTGTTCAGAATAATAACCCAGGGTGAGAACATTAAGTTATTTTGAAAGGAGCACGAATATATGAGTCACACCAGGGTTCAGATGCCCATTTCACCACTTCCTAACCAGCTCTGAGCCAGTTACTTAGCTTCTCTGACCCTCAATTTCCTTATCTGTTAGATAAAAAGGTAACATTCTACTCCATGGGTTTGTTATGAGGATTAAATGAGACTATGTGGAAATTACTTACCATACTGATATTCGATAAATATTATCTTTCCTCTTATCATTTGGAAAAGAGAAAGTGATTTGGTATAAATAGTTCTCACTTGAGATTAAGAAATTAGCAAGTTCTTTATTCCATAGTAAAGGAACGAATAGGTAACTTTTTTATAAGTGTTTTGTTTTGTTAAGTAGTAGCTGCTCCTCTCAGAGAAGGGCAGCTTGAGCCTTGCCATCAAGTAGTTCTGATGAGTCAGGTTATCTTTTGCCTCTTCTCAAACACAGCTCTCTGGGGTTGCTGCACACAACCTGAAGAACCTTAGGGGAATCATACATTTCTACTCTCTGGGTCTCAGTTTCCTTGAGATAGGGTTACATTAGACATTTTGTAAAGTCCCTTTCTTAGCTAGCATCACTTTGCCTGTCCTTTTCTGAATTTGTTGCGTATTAGAGCCACTCAGAAGGATGACTGCCAGGCCCCAGACTATCCTTGACAAGACATTTTGGACCTAAGCCTTTCAAAATGATAGCAACTTGAAGATGGCTTTTTTCAAAATTCTGTTTTACTGAGAAGTGGAAAGGTCAACTCTATGATTTGTCTTCATTGACAGGGGAAGACTAATACAAACTAGGAGAAACGGAAAAAACAGTGTATTTCTTGTCATATCAGGAGGAAAGAAAGAAACATAATGTGATCACTAATAATTCTTTTTAAAAATTAATTCTTACACTCATTGAGCACTTACTATGTCCTTCAGATGCATTAGCTTGTATAATTCTCATAACCACCTAAAAGGTTGAGGGTGTTCTTATTATCCCAAAGGTGTGGATTTGGAAACTGAGGCTGAGTGAGGTTGTGCAGCTTACCCAAAGGTGTGAGTGGTAGAGCTGTGGTGGAAACCCAGGTCTAGTTGAGACCAACTCAAGCTCCTAACCACCTGTTATTGCCAACCATAGCTGCCCGTAAGCCAACTCTCTTGCTGAAATAAGTTTTCATCCTGGCCTTGCCGTGGAATTTGTTGAGCTTGTTTTTTCCATATGCTGTAATATATTTAGTTTCCCCTCAGATGGGTCAAAGGATTCACTTTCAAGAGGGATGGACAGTGTCCACTCTAAACACAACTAGAGGTAGCCTTACAGACTGAAAATCCTGCGGTGGTATCTCTTCACAGCTTGAATATGATTTTATGGTGTTTTTTTCCTATCTTTCCATGAGAGTGGGCCAAAAACTGACTTGATTTTTCTCTGAAATTAGCTAGAAACAAAGATGCATTTTCAAAGTAACGATTCTGACTTTTTTCTTCCCTCGCCCCATTGTCAAAACTAGAAACAATCCACTAAAAACACCACCCAGCCATCAGGGGCAACTCAGTGGTATAATTTATGAAACTTGATTTTCAGACGGAGGAGAACATGTTTGGGATGTTGGGAGGTGATTTCTGTATGCTTCAGTGTAACAAATACATTTCCATTCACATCTGGCCCCTTCAAACCACTGTACATTTCCACCCCTGAGTGCTATTGACACATGAACCACACTGCAAACCCCCCGGGTGGAAAGTCACTGTGCTGTTCATTCTCTGTGAAGACATAGTGTAGAGAAAGAGATTCTGCCTGGTGATAGACTTGGGTTCTAGTCTCTACTACCAATGAAATTAGAGTTTCAGAAACAAAGAAAAGCCCTAGCTGGTTTTGATTCCTGGTCAAGGGCATCTCCCTTGGCTACAGGCTCAATCCCGGCCCCAGTCAGGGCACGTGTGGGAGGCAACCAATCGATGTGACACGTCTCACATCGATGTTTCTCTCTCTCTGTCTCTCCCTCTCCCTTCCACTCTCTCTACAAAATCAATGGAAAAAATGAGTATTAACAACAACAACAACAAAAAACCCAGAAACAAGAAAGATCTGGTTGGGTCCCTGACAGTTTAATATTTACAGGTTGGCTTTTTTTTTTTTATATTAAGATTCCCAGGGTCCCCCAGTTTGGACAAGCGCCGTGTCCCGACTGCAGAGCTATGTTTTCCGTTCTTCCCTGCACTCTCCCTGAGGCCTCAGGTGGCTCCAGATGAAGCAGAGTTGGGGGGCGGGGGGGCAGTGGTTCCATATATCTCATTGCCCAGATCTAGATGACTCTGGCAACAAATGTGTTTCCCACCTCCCCCCACCCCCTGGAAGACTATGTCAATGAAAGGGACCCCTTGGCCCACAATCCTCCTTTCTCTCCACAATTCTGTCTTTCATCCTTAGAGATAAACTGTGCTGTCTGCTGCTCACAATCTTGTTAACTTGGTCTTTAATATTAGCTTTCAAAATTTCTTCACCACAATCCATGAGGGCAGTACACTTTACATACAATCTTGTTCTCTCTCTCTCTTTCTCTCTCTCTCTCTCTCTCTCACACACACACACACACACACACATACACACTCACACACACACTCACACACACACACACACACACACACACACACACACAGTCCAGAAAGTTTCAAGAAACCATATTCAACTTGTACTGTTTCCAAAGCACACTGGAGTTTTCTATTCTTTTCTGTTCTATTGTATTTTTTTAAATGCTGGTTACAACCCACTAAATTTAGCTTAGATCAGACTTCCATAAGTTAGACTCCCCTTTTATACACACAGAGCACTCTCTACTGCTTGTTCTTTGCATTTACCACAATTTGAAACCCTAAATTTATATGATTGTTTGTTTAATGTCCCCCCTCCCCACCTGCCCCTAGAAGACTGGAAGCCTCAGGAGGGTAAGTTTTGTTCCCCTTCAGATCTTTAGAGCCTAGCGTACACCTAGCATATCGTAGATGTCTAATGAATATTTATTAAAGAATCAATTAACTAGGTAATGTGGTCAGACTTCCCCAGGTCTGCATGATCTTCCCTAGAATTCCATCACATTTCTTAAATCTAACGTATGCTGTGGAGGTTTGAAGCTCAAAATTACTGGAGGTGCTCCCCCATCTTCCTCCCCCATCTGTGGTCGATCATGACAGGTGGGCCAGTGCATTTTGAAGAAGGCCGGTTGCTGCTTACCAAGTTCTTGGGGGCAGGTGCCCCCCTCCAAGGGAGCTGATGGAAGGGCTATTTTTATGTCAGAGAAATCTTTGTTTCCAAAGCGTGGCAGTCTCCAGAAAAATGAATATTTCCAGTTTAACGTCTGTTGATAATATTATAGTTTATAATAAGCTAAAATATTTCAAATTCCATTCCATTGTCTCAGTGTAAATTGCATTTAAAAGTTCTTTTCTGATCCTCTCTAAATTCAAAAAAGAAGAAACAACGTTGACTAAGCAGGCTGTGCAAACTTTGTGTTGAAACTTTAATACCTTCGAGAAAAAGAATCTTGTATTTAGTACAGTACAGATTCCAGTAACCTGGTGGGGTGGAGGGCTTCATTGAGGTGACTTTGCTATGGACCCCCAGCACTGAGGTGTTGCGCATTGCCTCACTCACTCTCCACCCTGGGTGTGTCCCAGGAACCCCAGAAGGAATCCCCTCCTTTCTCTCGATTTGCCTTTTCCCCCCTATACTCTCCTTGACCTGTGACTTTTAGACAAAACAGATTAACATTTCCCTGTTCTGACTCATGACCAGATTTATTTGGTCAATTTTACATTTCTTCCTTTCAAAGAAGCATCGTTCATCTGTATCAAGTGCTCTCTTTTTCCCCTCTCTGATTCAACTACTAGGCCCTGAAGAAATTAGGACATAAGTAAAGCTCCCTGTAGATTCTCCACCACCCTGTTCCCTTCCCTGCTTGGCTTCACCCACTCCAGCGTGTCCTGGGATTCTCACCCAGGGCTCTCTCTGTACCTGTCTATCTTCTTCCTCCCCAAACACCTTCAAAACCAGCCTTCAGCTGATCCAGCCTTCAGCTGATCCAGCCTTCAGCTGTTCCACCCTTCAGCACGAATTGGTTTGTGGCTGGCAAGCATTTAGTAGGTTATTGCACATACAGTTACTTGCATTTTCCTGAGACAATGCTGTTACCAAATGCAGGATCGCTACCTGAGGAAGCAAAACTGACTCTGGAATATGGGGACTTACCAGAAACATCATGATCTCATGGACGGGCACTTCCTTACTTCACTCTAGGAGACAGAGTGAGGTGAGTGCAGAATGGAGCAGACTTAGGGAAGGAGGATTATACTAGAGCAGGGAGATCACACTCTCCCAAGCTGACCCCAGTGCGTGTTCTCATTTCTCTCCTTGACCCTGCTTGTCCTTGGAACTGTTGCCCTGCTGGAAATGCTTCCCTTACCTGGCACCTCACAGGATGGAGTGAAAATGGAAGCAAAGGACCACTGGGAAGTTGCCCTGGCTCTTGGGCCAATGGCAAGCTTTCACGACCGGAGATGGCCCTATGGCATGACTTCTGGGGAGAGAACTGCCTTCGCTAGAGTATTCGCATCATCCTGGATTTGCCTGCTGACTTCTCATCTCTGAGGGCAGACTCTGTACACAGTGCAAAGACGAGTCATCATCCAAGGCTCAGTCTGCTCAGACCACAGCCTATTCCTCCTACGAAGGTAAACGAAAAAAGGCAGTGCAATGGCATATACTCTACCAGTCTGACAGCCTCAATAAGTTTGCCTTCTAAAATTTAATATATCAAACCCTTCTCTATTCCTGGTTGGTTAGAGCGTATCTCATCTGCCATGCCACTTTTGGCCTTTCAAAGGCTATCCTGTTGCTTTTGATTATAGCATCAAGAAAATTCATAACATCCTGAAAACTCTATAAAGTTTCCATTGGCCCAGAGGCCCTCCCTCTTATTTGAGAAGACTGGCTTTGTAAGGAGGAGACCTGTCTTGTGACCATCTGAACTTCTTGACTACACTAAGGATCTTTTAGGTTGTCATCATGTCCTGGCACAAGCACTTACCATATCTTTTGGAGCATGTGGGGTTCAAGATGTGAGGGCAAGAAGGGCTGGGTTGTTTACTATTAAACTGACAGGAAATAGCCAAGGCTCAAGCGCTGCTGCTTTCAGTTGGGCAAAAGAGAGTAAATTAATTGCTTTATAGAAATTCCTTTCTGCATTCTTTAGGGAGAATTTTTCCATGTGAGCTGAATGATCAAAATGGGCAGTTTGAGACTCAACAGCTTTGACATTGTCCCTTGAAGGAAGGAAACCATTAAAGCAACTGATTTCCTGTGAGAAAAGGCCATTTATAATAATCTATCTACTCTGCAGAAAATACTCACAAGTAGACTCCTCACAACAGGGTACGCTAACGCTGATGTAATACTGGGTTTTTCATTACTGGGAGTCTCCCTTTTTTTTCTTCAGTGCTTCCTATGTTTTAGGAATAAGATTTACTCATCTGGTGCAGCTGCTGATTCTTCACCCCTCAATCCCAGATGCATCCAAGTACTACCATTTAGGATTGAACAACTAAGGGGCATAAAGGGGAGGAAAACCAATTCAAGAAACTGCGGACAGTTGACTAGTAGAGTTGATAGTATGTGTATAATCCCAGGGTGGGGCCCCAGGAAGGATAGAGAAGGTCAGCAATGTCTGATGCAACAGAAAGGTTAATTTAAAACAGGACTAGAAAGAGGTCATCCGTGGCTGTGTCAAGGACAGCTTCTGTAGAGGGTGGAAGCTTGAGAACACTGGATTAGGGAGTGTGAGGGAGTGGAGGAAGTGGAGGCTGGGTGGCAGGGAAGGGGAGAGATAGGAAGCTGGAGAATGAAGGTTTTCTTTTCTGATACAACTGAGTTGACCTAGTTTCTAGGAAGAAGCGGGGAGTCTGGGGATGGAGAGTGCTGGTCAAGATAATATATTATTTTACTTCTAGGATTGTTTTCTTCTAGGATTTTTATGGAAAACATAGGCAGTAAAATCTGAGACATTTCTTGTAGCAATAGTTTTGCTGATACGTCTCCTAGGGCAAGGGAAACAAAGGAAAGAAATAAACAAATGGGACTACATCACACTAAAAAGCTTCTGCACAGCAAAGGAAACCATCAACAAAATGAAAAGGGAACTCACTGTGTGGGAGAACATATTCAACCAGTGATACATCTGGTAAGGGATTAATTCCAAAATATATAAAGAACTTAATACAACTCAACAGCAAGAAGACAATCCAATTAGAAAATGGGCAAAGGACCTCAATAGCCACTTCTCCAAAAAGGACATACAGATGTCCAAGAGACACATGAAAAAAATGCTCAGTCACGAATCATCAGCAAGGTGCAAATTAAAACTACAGTGAGGTGTCACCTCACACCTGTCAGAATGGCCACCATCAGTAAATCAACAAACAAGCGCTGGCGAGGGTGTGGAGAATCCTGGTGCACTGCTGGTGGGGATGCAGACTGGGACAGCCACTGTGGAAGGCAGCATGGCATTTCCTCAGAAAATTAAAAATGTAACTGCCTTTTGACCAAGCGATCCTACTTCTGGAAATATATCCTAAGAACCCCGAAATACCAATTTGAAAGAATATATGTACACCTGTGTTCATAGCAGCATTATTTACAATAGCCAAGATCTGGAAACAACCCAAGCATCCATCAGTAGATAAGTAGATAAAAACTATTTACACAATGGAATACTACCCTGTAAAAAAGGAGGAAATCTTACCTTTTGTGACAATGCGGATGGATCTGGAGATCATTATGCTAAGTGAAATAAGACAGTCAGAGAAAGACAAATAGCGTATGATCTCACTTATATGTGGAGTCCAATGAACAAAATAAACTGACGAACAAAATAGAAACAGAGCCATGGATGCATGGAACAGAATGACAGCTGTCAGAAAGGGAGGGGGAGGGGGAGACTGGATGAGAGAAGGTGAAGGGATTAGCCAAACAACATATATGCTCAACCCATAGACACAGACAACAGTGTGGTGACGGCCAGAGGGAAGGGGGGGTGGAGGTGGGCAAAGGGGGTGGGAGGGGGAAGTCTGTAATAGTGTCAACAATAAAAATAGTGTTTAAAAAATAGATAGTATATGAAACACTGATACGAAAAGAGCTTGATTAAAAATTTGAATGAGCCCTGGCCAGCATGGCTCAGTGGTTAGAGCGTCAGCCTGCACACCAGAGGATCTCGGGTTCGATTCCCAGTCAAGGGCATGTACCTGGGTTGCAGGTTCGATCCCCCACCCCAGTCAGGCCCGTGTGGGAGGCAACCAATCTATGCGTCTCTCTCACATCGATGTTTCTCTCTCTCTCTCTCCTCTCCCTCTCCTCCTTTTCCCCTCCCTTCCACTCTCTCTCAAATTCAATAGAAAAAATATCCTCAAGTGAGGATTAAGAAAACAAAAGAACAACAACAATTTGAATGAAATTTCTGTTTCAGGTACCTCCTCTGCCCTCCCCATCCCATATTCTGGATATTCTGGAAAAATATTTGGCGTATTACAGATTTTGGACTTCAAAGGGCTTTGCTTTTATTGTGCTTGGGATTTGTTTTTTGGTGAAACACAAAGAGAAAAAATATACACAAAAAAGAATCATGGTTGATGAAAAATCAACCTTCAATAATTGCTCTTAAATCTTTTTCCCATTGCTAATGTGGTTATTTGAATTACATTTGGAACATATTCCAAGACTGCTCACCCATGGAAGGATTAATGACATTAGAGCTGGGTTCAAAGTCTCAGCAACAAGCCAAAACCTGTTCTCAATAGTCAGGGTAAAGTTTAATATCCCTTCTTGGGAAAGCTTTCACACATTAAGCTTTCCGTTGCTAAGCTGCTGGAAACAAAAATGCCAGAAGTTTAACTCCTATTGGAACTTATTAATACAAGTTACTTAGCCTTTCTTGGCCTTAGTTTCCTAATTTGTAAAGTGGAGGTAGTAATACCAGTCTCAAAGGATTGTTGTGAGGCTTGAATGGGCAAATTAAAACAGTCCCTGTCAGAGAGTAAGCACTCATTGTATGATCTAGCATTGTTAATTGTAGTAATAGTAGTTATTCGTAGTAGCAAGCCTTTCTAGGCTATAACAATTGTAGATACTTTTAGGTTAACTCAATTAATAGTTAATTATTTTAAGGATACACCACAAAGTAAGGAGAACAAGAAACTACTTAGCCAGAATTGGGTCTGCAGATCCAAGAGTAATTCTTTCTTTTTTCCCCTCCCTGCCAATATATACAAAGTGCAGATTTCACATGAAAATCCAGATTTCCAGTAACACTAGGCGTATACTCCTACATGGCAATGATGGCCTGGAGCTGAGTAGTCCCTCACATGTCCAAATGGCTTTGCCCTGGTTCGTGCCAAGGCCTTTCATGTAAGGCTGCGTGGGTTGCTCACTGCATAAGGCATCCAGGTGTGAGGCCACATTTGGGCGGAATTCCTACAGTCTTGCAAGTTTAAGACTCCAAGTCTCCCTCTTTCCCTCTTTTCTCTACCTGCTCACCTTCCCCCTCTGCTAGCCCTGTCGACATCTTCCATCTCATGGTTTCTGCTAACTCGTGGCTCCTACTGCTTTACAACGTGTGCTTATCGCCTCCTCTCTGTGTGTCTCCATGGTTCTGCCACTCCACCATGTTTAAGAGGATCAACTAATTTGTCTAAGATCATACAGTTAGTACGTGATGAAGCAGGATTTGAACCAAGGCCATCATTTGTTGGAAAATGATTATTATGTAAGTTATCATGAAGATATTAAAGATAATTTCTTGTTAGATTTGCTTATTTTTTTTAAAAAATTTACTTTTTAATTACAGTTGACATACAATATCATATTAGTTTCGGATGTACAGCATACTGGTTAAACATTTATATAACTTACAAAGTGATCACCCAGATAAGTCTAGTATCCATTTGACACCATGCATAGTTTTTACAATATTATTGACTATATCCCCTATGCTGCACTTTGCATACCCATACTGTTTTTATAGCTGGAATTTGTGTATCTTAATAGGTTTTCTTATTATAAAAAATTTCCTATGTAGACTTTCTTACATATATCAGAGCAGGCTTTTATTGTTAATTTTTATTTGTAGCCAACATGCATTTAAACTAACTCATTTTCTAATCTAAGGAAAACTGGGAAATGGACAAAGTTCATCCTAGGGTGTCCCAAGACACAGAGTGCATTATTCTATCCTTGGGACAAGAGTTTGATCCAAAATGCTTTTGCCTGAGATTAGCCTTGAAAGCCTGATTTTACCTTCTTTACTCTCCATCTCTCCTGGGAAAGGACTGGATCCCCATTCCCACCATCGCTTTGGGGACTCATTGTCTTCCTCAGCCCCCTATCCCCCCCTGGGATGGTCTGGGCTTCATTTCCTCAGTGTTCCTGTATGAGATTAGTGGAAATAGATTAAGCTGATACAGTGATCTGAGACCATAGTGGGTTTAGTTTCTATATTATTGTCTAAAGTCACTGGTCGCTCAACCCAATGAAACACTTCTATAAGCTTCAGAGTGGTGGGAATTACAAGCATTGCAAGTAGTAGTTGGTCAGGGATTTTTGTTCCTTTTAAATCATAACACATAGATTTCTGCCCATTGTGACCACTTAAAGCAGCTTTCTTTAGGAAAAGGACCACAGTCTTCTTTCTTGGGCATTAAGAAAATGGAGTTTTCGTCCCAGCTTTGCCACTTGCCAGGCCTGTCAGCTTTAGGCAGCCCTTCAGCTTTACCGAGTGTTGACTTGTCCCCTAACCTCCTTAGGCACTGTTGACTTGTCTTCATAGCATGAGGCTCTGGGTGGGGAAGGTGAGCCTTTGTAAGGCTCTGAAAGCTATTCCTAAAATGAGAGACTCGAAAATGAGGGACCAGCAAAGCTGGAGACACGTTCAGCTGCCTTCTGGTGGGGCACACCTTGTTCTTGACCAAAAGAGATGCCACAGGAAGAGCTGTGTGGGCGTTGGCTTTGCACCCACCACATGTCCTCTCCACCATTTCATTCCAGAAACTGGTTTTAGCCTTTTATTTCTAAAATCTCATTCGTGTCGATTCCCGTGTATTAACTTCAGCTCAGCATGTTTAGCACAGTCACCTGGTGCACAGGCACTTGATCGCCCTCAGGGATGCTAACTGCACACTCATGCATTGAGGAAAGAAGGTGAGGCCAGGATTTTGAATTGTGTTGAAAAGCAAGAAGCTTTTAAAGCACAAAGTATTCTAGAACTGTAGGAAGTTAAAGCTGTTATTCCCTTGTTGAAGGTAAAAAGAAAGCTAATTTTTAGGAAAGTGCCTTTCCTTGTGGGTTTAGTTTGGGTAACTGCATAGGAGAGCATTTCAATAGGAAACATAACAACAGTAAGATACATTCTTAATGTAACAGCCAGACCCGGGGCAGAACTCGCAAACCCTTGGTGGTGTGGGGGTGGCTACTGAAGAAGAATCTAGTTGGCAAGGTCTCACCGAGGGATACAGTTCCGTTCCACAGTTCGTTGCAGATCAAGGTCTATGAACAAGACCATCCTTCTAAACCTTCATGCACTTCTCAGAGAACATAAGGCCAGAAAATGAATAATTCCCAACGCTTGCTACTTGGTTCCTGGCCAGTATGCTGGGTCAGCTGAGGACGTGCCTTCCGAAGCAGACCCAGTAGTTACTCCGCATTTACTGTGCAGTTCACCCCACTTACCTTTCTTTTATTTTTTCCTGTAAAAATTCATTTTCTTCCTTCCTTCCTCCTTTCCCTTTTCTCTTTTTTAACTTCTGTGATCTAAAGTGCCTTGAGCATGTTTACATAGCAGTGAAGAGGAAAATATTTATTTGGGGTATCCTGGGAGCCTTGACCTCACTGCCTTATGAATAAGTAATTCCCCTGCTGAGGAAGTGGGAAATTATAGACAGAGCCTCGTAGATGCACATTCTCCTAGTTCCTTCCGAGTGAGCACCAAGTATGTGTTATTACCTGAGAGGCCCAGGTTGGTCTAGCAGGGAGCTAGGTTTCTCAGTCAAGTTTTTCATTGGCTTTGAGTCCACAAGGCAATTGTTGCCTATTCTGAAGTATGCTTAGGTGGACTGTGCTTGAACCCCTGGGGTTGTTAAAAATGCAGATTCTGGCCATGCTCAGACTCAGGAATCAGAATTTCTGGAGATGGGGCCCAGATGTCTACATCATTGACCAGTCCCCTAGCTGATCCTTAGGTATGCTAAAGCTTGAGGCTCACCGCCTGAAGGGAAAGGATTCCAGGACAGGGATGGCAAAGGTGGTGTTCAAAGTTTGTTGAGTTAGCCTTGTTGTTATGGTACTAACTTGAAAATCTGGAGGTTTCATATTAAAGTTTTCTTAGAAGAAGAAATTTTTAAAAGAAACACAGCCTCAATACATAAAAGGAAAGATTGTCATATATGTGCCCAATTACTAGTATTTTGCATAATTTTCTAGGAGGCTAAATAAAATGAATTTAGGTCATCCTTATAATTATTTTGAGACCCCTGATGGTTTTGATTTTAAGATGAATAATGAGCCCGGCTGGCATTGCTCAGTGGTTGAGCATTGACCCATGAACCTGGATGTCATGATTCGATTCCCAGTCGGGGCACATATCCGGGTTTCGGGCTCAATCCCCAGTAGGGGGCGTGCAGGAGGCAGCCAATCAATGACTCATCATTGATATTTCTACCTCTCCCTCCCTTCTTCTCTCTGAAATCAATAAAAACATATTTAAAAACAGAAACAGAAAAACAACGATGAATAGGAAGGAAGAAATCAATGGAGAAAAATTAATTTCTTTATATACAATCTTCACGTTTGCCATATGTCTCTTTAAAAATGTTCCTGTGGATTAACAAAACAAAACAAAAAAAGAATAATTTACACCCATTAGTATAAATAAGTATAGTATTATCATAATATTTTATATATTAAGTATAAATAAATTTTATGCAAGAAGTATAATATTATTCTAATATTCTATTATTATAATATTATGAAAAAATACTGCCTAAGAAATAACGTAGAACACGATAATGCCTCTTTCTGACTCCAGCAGGAAAAGATATTTGCTGAAATGACAAAGGGCATGGTGGCTTCCCAGAAAATGTTGTCAGGAGGCTGAGCCTTCCTTCTGGAAAATGATTAGTGTTGAAGTTAAATGACTGTAAATATGCCTGACCAGGCAAGGGGGTGGGGTGGGGGTGGAGTCCTAGGGGAGGAAGACTTGGTCCCTTAGGTCACAACACATAGGCTCTACTTCAGAACTGGATTCCGTCACCCAACTCTTTCCTGCTTCAGTTTCCTTTTCTGTAAAATGGAGATACGACGTATCATGAGAGAGCTGTTATGAAAATGTTTTTGGCTTTATAGAAATACATAACACTTGGAACCTATAAAGATATAAAATTTAGAAGCCTCAGGGAGATTTCCTTTGCTCTGCGAGTGGTTAAATTTGGTTAGTTGAGGTGGGGTCTGGTTATCTTTCCTTTTTGAATAATTTTCCCTCATTTCAACCATCTCCTCCCCTCCCATAATGGCACCAAAAGATTCTCTTACCTCTAGTAACCACGCTCATGAAGCAAGTGGTGCTAGGAGCTGGAAGATTACTGGATAGAACAATGCTTGATATAAAATAATGAGGCAGAAGCTTGGGCATCAGCGCACCTTCAGATACACGCTCCTTAAGAGCAGGGACTTGGTCTACTTTCCTCACTGTAGGACCTCGAATGGGTGGGTACTCAATAAATATTCGTTGAAAGAATAAATCACTGTCAGACATCTGGGTGCATCTCTCATGTTTCCTTCGTATTCTTCTTACCCAAGAGATTCCGTTCATTCTACAGTGTTCCTAACCTTGCTCTTTTTTCCAAATCATTCCCCCTTCTAGTCACTAGCTCCCCTCATTTCAGAGCTTTTTCCTAAAGTAAACAGTAGTTAACCATTTGTAGCTTGTACATTTAGGGACAGTACAGTCCCTCTGGTTTAAGAAGCGACATTCTCATTCTTCAGCCTAAAATAAATTGTGAGAAAGGTGGAGAGGGTTTTGGACCTGGCAAAAAGGCGACAGGGGGAGGGGTTATTTTGAGGTGCAATAAGTATTTGTATAAAGTGGCATATATTAGTTAAATCTGACTAAGTAGGAAATATAAGCACCATTGAAAGAATGTCTGTTAGAACCTTAATTTTCAAATTAACTAGCTGGGCAGGGTTAGTTGGGCTGAGGAAGGGCCCAAAGTCTCTGAGAGAGGAGTAAAAGGCAGGGGAGGGCTGGCCGGTAGAGCTGGAATTTGGTGAAAATAGAGCAGTAGCTCTCAGATTTGAGAATGTGTCAGAGTTTCCTGGAGAGCTCATCAAAACATAGATTGTTGGCCCCCACCCCCAAAGTTTAGGATTCAGTAGTTCTGGGCTGAGGCCCAAGAAATTGCATTTGTAACGGGATGTTGATGTTGGTCGGGGGACCACACTTTGAGGACCATTGCAGTGTAGGGCGCGCACAAAAATAAAACCAGCCTTACAGCCCTCAACTTAGTTCAGTTGTTCACCACAGGCTGAGCCTGTGTTCAAGGGCAAAAAAGCTTTCTCAGTCATCTCACAATTTGACGAAGGAGACTACAAAAATGGAAGGAATTATAATCTCCCCATTTTACCTAATAGCAAAAGGCATTTTTTAAACATATTTTTATTGATTTTTTTAGAGAGGGGAAGGGAAAGAGAGAAACATCAGTGAGAGAGAACATTGATCGGCTGCCTCCTGCATGCCCCTCACCGGGGAGCTCGCAACCCAGGCATGTCCCCTGACCAGGAATCGGAATGGAGCGGGTGACCTCCTGGTGCAAGGGGTGCGTGGGTCAACGGACTGAGCCACACCGGCTGGGTGCAAAAGGCATTTTTAATTCATAGCTGCAGTCACCTTGGGTAGCTGTTGCCAGAAGGGCTGCCAGAGCCTTACTGAAGCCACCTCACTAAGACACAGAAATTCTGCTAATTCACTGAGCTGGCCAGCATATCTGAAAACAAAGCCCCATTGTATGGCCCTGGATGAAAATACAGCATGTAGCCTCTAAATGGCCAAGGAGCTGGCCATGTCCAGGACAAATAACTTAGATAAATCACAAACCAGAGTAGAGAAACGAGGTGCTTTTAATCATTAGCACCCAACAGTGTTTGTTGAGTTTAACTGAATCCAGGTAGATCAGGAAGTGGGGACAGAAACTCAAAGCATGCTGAGAACACAGTTTTATTTGGAAATCCCGGGAGGAGACTTGGAAACGAAATAGCAATGGTGAAAGGAGCCCTCGAGAGACTCTTAAGATGTTCAGTCTCATTCCTGTGTCTCAACAGAAGAATTTACATTATTCAGAAAGCTGACAGCATTGTAGGTTAAAAATGCGTGTGTGTGCGTATGTGTGCACATGATTTCTGTCATAAAATTATGGAAAGCACAGCACAATTTGGAAAAAGAAAAGAGAATAGAAAAAGACACCACCACCCTATTATCCTGCCTCTTAACGTACCTGTGAATAGGATTTCCTTCTAGTGTTTTTCCTTCTATATATTTTTAAGTAGTGTGTTTATATTTAAGTACATTTTTAAAGTTTATATAATCATAATGACTAAGAGCATGGTCTTTGAAGTCAGATAGCTTGAGTTCAAACCCCAACTCCAGACATTTCCAGCCCTGAGTTTTGCCTTTGCTGAAAGGGGAAGATAAACTTGGTTCAGTGTTGTTGTGAGGATTCTGTGAAATGGTCCACATCAAATGCTCAGCACAGGGCCCGAAGGAATGTAAGCCCTCAGCGATACTCGCATGACTTTCTGTTCTCACTAAAAGGCTATGTGAACCTTCCACAGTCCTAATCACTGGGAAGTTTTTCTCAACATCTAGAAGCATACCTATTTTTATTTCATGAGTCTGTTAAATTTCATTCCACAAATTCTTCTGTGAGTCAGACACAGCTTTGAAGATCTTTGACCATCTTGCTGAGAGCTCTTATGACCTGGATTTTCCTCAGAGATTGAACTCATCAAAGCCAAAACGTATGGAGGATCATTTGTTTTGAGAGGCTGGTTTATTTGCATTTTAGCTAGGTTGTGTGGCTCTGCTCTAAGACCACAGATTGCAACCGCACCATTGCAGGCACCATGTGTGGCCATCTTGATGGTGGGTTGCTAGGGAAATGGGTGAGAAACCATAGTTGGAGAGATGGAGATCTCGCACCCCTACTAGAAAAACAGCCTCAAGCTCAAGCTTGGCCAAATTTACATCTGCAACCTGAACCTCTCATTTCTGCTCCAGTTGTGTTTATCCAACTGCCAACTTGACCTTCACTTGGAGTCCTCATTGAACTCTACAAACTCAGTATGTCCAAACCAAAATTTTCAATGCCTTAAAGTACTTTTTGCCTGGTATTACTATAGCTACACCATCTTTCTTTTGGCTATTTTTGCATAATTTTTTCACCACTTTGTAAACAGTTTATTTAGGCATTTACCCAAGAGAAATGAAAGAATATGTCCATATAAAGACTTGCACATGACTGTTTTATAGCAACTTTATTTGTCAGAGTCAAAAACATAGATAAATCTCCAAATAATTATGCTGAGTAAAAAAAATCCAGATAAAAGAAGAGCTAAATTGTCTAATTCCATTTATATAAAATTCTTAAAAAATGCAAACTAATCTATAATGACAGAAAGCAAATTAGTGGCTAACTGGGGGCAGGGCGAAAGATTAAGAAGAGGTTTGAGGAAACCTTGTGACTGACGTGATGGTTTCATGGGTGTACACATGTGTTAAACTTATAAATATACTTTTAATATATGCAGTACACTGCATGTCAACTATACCTCAACAAATCTGTTAAACAGTAAAGTATGTCTCTTGTAAGTAGCAAAGTTTTTTATGTAATTTGATGATTTTTGTCTTGTGATTGGAGAATGTATCTGGTTGTATTTAATATAATCACTGGTATATTTGAGTTTAAATGTATAATCTTGCTGTGTCTTTTCTTTTTCTCAATCTGTCTCTTGTTTCCATAGAGATTAAAACAATACATATTTGAGTTATTAGAATTCTAATATTAAGTGGTACTTTTACGATTTCCCAAACAGTGGAAGAACGTTAGAATATATGAACTCCATTTACTCCCTCACCTTTTGTGTTGTTGACATGTATTTAATTCTATGTATACTTTAAACTCCACATTATTATCATTATTATAATTACTTTGTATAGTCACTATCACTGAGATTTACTTAAGCATTTGCCCTGTTGGCATAATTCATTGTTTTCAGCATTTCTGTGCTTCCATCTGGGATCATTTCCTTCCACCTGAAAAATTCTCTTACTATTTCTTTTAGTATATCTCTGCTGGTAATAAATTCTCTCACCTTTTGTTTATCTGATGAAGTCTTTATCCTTTATTTATGAAGGGTATTTTCACTCGGTAGAAAATTCTAGATTGGTAGTTTTCTTTCAGCATTTTAAAGATGTCATTGCGTTGGGTTTTGGATTTCACTTTTTTATATGAGAAATCACTTATTAGTCTTATTATTGCACTTTGAAGCAGTATGCCTTTAATATGTCTTTGAAGGTAATATATCTTTTCCCCAAATTTTTTCAAGAACATTTAAAGTTTCTCTTTGATTTACAGCATTTTTACAGTGATGTGTCTAGGTTGATTTTCTTTATTGATTCAGATGGGCGTTAGTAGACCTTCCTGAATCTGCATCTTTGGTATTTTTTGTCAACAATATTTCTTTAAATATTACTTCTGCACCTGTTTTGTCTCTCCTCTTTTGGGACTTCAGTTTACATATGTTAGAGCTCTTTCTTTATGTCTTAACACATTTTTTCTGAAGAGACCCTTTTTTCTTTAAACAGGAACAAAAAGCACTTGATATTTACAGGTGTTCTTTTAGGTGATTATATCAGGAAAGAAACTAACGTAGAGCGTGATAAACAAGGATTGGGGGGAGAGGATGCCTTACAGAGATCCTGGAGACACTGAGCAATCTTCCTGCTCTAGGCTTGCTGTGGGAACCCTCAAACACTTAAGTCATCTAATGAATACTCTTCTGTATTCAGAGGAATCTTCCAAGTGTTGGACTCCCACGTGAGGAGGAAACGTAAATTCTCCAGCTTGCTTGTAAGGAGCACATGTCTCTTCATAGTCATGTTTCCACCTGTTGAGTCATCTTTACAGAAGTTGTACATTTATGGCATGTCTGTTTATGAGAAGAGATGGAAAATATGAGAAACTCTAAACCTGAAATATTTGTTATGAAGCCTTAGGCTGGAAAACTTCTGAGAAATTCATTCAAGACCTCATTGCTCATCCAGCTGGAGTGGCTCAGTTGGTTGGAGCGTCGTCCTGTGCATGGAAACATTGCCGGTTGGATTCCGTGTCAGGGCACGTACCTGGGTTAAGGGTTCAATCCCCAGTCGGGTGTGTATGGAAAGCAACACCAATCAATGTTTCTCTCTCACATCGATGTCTCTCGCTTTCTCCCTCCCTCCCTCCCTCTAGCATGTCCTCAAGTGAAGATTAAAAAAAAAAGACTTTATTGCTCAAAATATGTATGTATGTATATGAAAGGATAGAGATGCATATGTGAATAGATATTATATAATACACATTATGTAATACACATGTAAAATTTGCTATAGAAATTCATTTTGTAGCCTTTTAAATTTAAAGGTGTGCTTTACTAAAAGTATCTGAGGCTATACCTCAGAAAAAGCCTTCAATCATTTCTGTGTGGTCAGCTGCAGGACTATGACCTCTTGAGCCAGCCCTGTGTTTTCGGACCTTATACGTGCCATACACTCTGATCCAACCCTGTGTTATTTACATCATTCAGAGCTAGTTTTTCTACTTACAACAAATTTTAAAACCTTTATTATTTTTTTAACTCTACATTGCCCTAACCTTCTAATTCAGAAACTTTGGGGGTGATATTCTTTTAGTGCTTACTTGGTATAAATCATTTCTAGTCCTGAACAAGGTCAGTTTTGTAAGGTTCAGTTATACCATGTGCGTGTGGCTACATATGCCACCCACAAATGTCCACAATTATTATTTATTACTAGCTGTGTACTTTATACTTTGTATTTGTTGAGTGTTTTATAGTCAAGTATTGGTTACTAAGAGTAAATTATATGTTTGCTTTTCTTTATTCTACCCTTTTCACTATTGTTTAAAACATGTCAGATTCAGGAAAAACTGAAACTTCTTTAAATACTTGGAGACAAGGTTTTTTCTTCTGTTCTTTTGTAACCCTTCCAGCCATCCTGGCTGCTAACCATACCAGCACAGTGAATGGATTTTCTTTCACCGTGAGCCAGAGCAAAGCCTTCCGGGGCTGTTTGGTTTCCTCGCGCAGCTGCTGGTGTAGATCACGGTGCTGACTGTTCCGCCGGGAGATTCTTGAGCATCTTTGCCAATTAGGGTTGGAAGAGTGCCCACCTCGGAGATCACATAGCCCAGCCCCTTCATTCTACGTGTAATTAAACTAAGACCCAGCCTGGTTAACTAATGTACTTGAACTCAAACAGCTAGCAAATGTCAGAGCTCAGGACTAAGTCACCTTTTTCTTTGCTCTTCTAGCTATATCTGTTGTAAAGAAACTGGGTAGCTTGATGGTTAAAATACTTAAAGTAGGAGTATGGAAACCTAATGTCTAATGTCATGAAATGTTTAAAAAAATGCTTGAAATGCATTGTTTTCTTTTCCATCAGGCCTGCTCCTACTCATCCCCCCCCCAAATATGATTCAAAAGTCCCCTTATCCCAGAAGCCTCCTAAGCATTCCTGGGCTGAATTAGTGACTTCCTCCTCTTTACTCATAAAACTGTGCACATTCCTTCATTATAATACTTTTATATTGTATCATAATTATTTATTCAGTTATCCATCTGTCAGCCTCCTTTCCACCCACTGGACTGAGCTTCCAGGAGCAGCAATAGTACCTTCTTGGACTTTAGTCCCTAGCACTTGGCAAAGAGCCTGGCATTTTGTGTGCCCTCCGCGTTTTGTGAGTGAATGAATGAATGAACCAACCACTCTCTCATAGTCTTGCATTGTCAGTGAATGTTATGCGTTATTGGACATATAAATCATCCGGAGTTGATTGTTGATTTTAAAATGCAGTTTTCGGGCCACACCACAGAGATGCTGATTCAGGACTAGGGTAAGGTTGAAGAATCTGTGTTTTTATTAAGCAGCTGATGAATTTGATGGAAATGGTCCATAGGTCACATGTGGCAAGCTCTGCTGTCTCCTTAGTTCCACTGGTACTTATTCCCAACTGTATATATCCCAATTACGTGTCCATCTAAATAAGCACATAGATCTTCACTACCCACTCCCTTCCACCATTCTGACTCCTGAGTAGAGGTGCAGTAAACCCTCGATTTTGTCAACCTTGATTTAATGGACTTCGGATTTAAAGAACAAAATTTCCAGTCCATATGTCATATGTGAAAATTAACACCCTGTTAATTTTAAAATGCTTTTAACCAAGATTTGCTTATAATTAAATTTACAAGTTATTTTTTGTTATTTATTCACTGTTTTTTTAAACAAATTTTAGCCAATAGGTCATATGTTGGAAAAAACACTGTAGTAATTTCACCAACATAAATAAATATTACATATCTACAACTATAGTCTACATATTTAAATCTAAGAGTCATGGCTGCTAAACAGTGTTCAGTGAATGATTAGCACGTCACCATGCCACATGGAGCATGGTAATTGGCTCTGTTATCCAGTGGAGTGACTTTCTGCAGCAGTTTTAACTCCTGCCTCTGACATTCCTACACACACTAAGCCATGCCCCAGCTGTGTGCATTTGTTTACTCGAGGTGACTAGTGAATGCACGCATTTACTAGACCTATTCAGTATAAATTTAAAATTACAGTAATACATATAGAAAACTTTTCTGTGAAATTAAACTTTTCATACATACTTAATTTTAATTACACAAATGTGTCTACATAAGTAAAAACAGGTAAACTAACCAAGATGTCAAAGTTTTAACATGAATTTGGAAAACCTACTTTATTCTGTAATGGACTTTCAGTTTTAACCGACACCTCCTCACCTGAATTATTCCATTATATCAAGGTTTTACTGTATCAACATTTTAAACTCCAATGCTTCTTCCCAATTAAATTCGTAGAAATAAAGATAATATTTATACAGCATTCTGAATAATTATAAGAAGGGTATCTTAAGTTCATCAAGGAAATATTATCATGATGTAATCTAGCATTATGAAAATTACATTAGATATGTTGGATTCGGTCTGAGTCATAAATGCAAAGGAAATAAAACCCATACACAATGCCTGCATGGCCACTAAGCCTGTATGAGCTCTTGCCCTGGCTGGGCTCTCTTCTTTGTGTAGGTAGGCTTCCCCCTTTGCTGGGGGAAGAGGGTTGCTTTAGACACTGAGGTGCTAGGTGCTCTTTTGAGAATGAAGTTCCATATCAGGAAACTTAATTGCTGATGTTTATATCATTTTTTAAATCTCAAGTAGTGCATGTGTGCCTGCATCTGACTTTATACGTATGCTTTTTTTTTTTTTTTTTAATGATGAACAACAATTTTACAGGAAAAAGAGCTGAATGGGTTAGTTACTAAACTGCCTTTATATAAATCCCAAAAGGACTTCTCATTCTTGTGGGATATTTTCACATAAAGTGTAAGGTATTTGTATTCAGTTCCACATGTTACTTTTTACTGTAACTTATCTTATAGGCACATTTCCATGGGTCAACCTAATTCATATTTTCTTTGTTATTTTAAATGGTAAAGTCATATTTCATCTCTTTTATGCTATTATTTACTTAGTGTTCTGCGAAGTATCGGATGCTTTGGTTATTTTTAAATATTTGCTATCTCATACAGAGTTCGTATGCTCATTTCTGCTCAAATTATAGTTTTGTTTGTATGAATTCCATTGGGTATATTCTCCAAAGTGAAATAATTAGATGAAAGAGTAATGACAGTTTTATAGTCCTTGTTGCATATTATATAGTATTGCTTTCCGGAGACTCTTAACCAATATACAACCCACAGGGGTGTGGCCCATGCTGATTTTTCCACAGCCTGACCAACATGTAATTTTATCATTCCAGCCTATTATTGCTAGTTTAATATGAGTGTAGGGCCTCTCCAGAGATATTTTATTGTGAAGTTCTTTAAGTGATACCAAGCAATTCTTTTCCACATGGCATAATTAACTATTTTCATTTTAAGGACAAACAATTCATCTCCTTATTGACAAATTTGAAGGGACAGGTATATTAAGCTTTTGTAAAATTGATTCTGTAGAGAGGTGTAGGATGACAAATTTTGCTTCAGAATGAATGCAAGAGCCCAACCCTCCTGCCATTCTTTGATGTTCTCACACAATGCCACTTTCTTTCCTGAACATTTCCAGATATCCCCATTTCGGGTAGACCCTTCTGCTCTATGACAGGAAGGACTTTAGAATGATCAGGACACTAAAATGCGCTATTTGAGAGGTCTTGGGAGGAGGACCTGGAGACAAAAGTTGCAGGAGCAGTCAGTCTTGTCTGTGAGAAGCCAACTCAGATATAAAAAAGTACCTTTACTCAGTTGTCTCAGCATTCCGTGACTATGGTCATCTTCTTGTGTAAGCAAATAAATTGTTGCCATGCTGGTTTAGGTTCCTGTGGTGCCAAACACAGGATACAATGTTTATGTAAGATGGGCCTTTTGATTTTTTTTTAGAAATCGGTGACTGTCCATCTTGTAATGAGAATCAGCCTATTGAGCACTTGGGATCAAAATCTGAACGTTTTCCTCCATTCCTGGCTGTCGTGCTAAATTTGGCAATTCTTGTCTTCACTCTTGTCTCCACAGAATGCTTACATACAGAGACACATTTGTGTGTGTGTGTGTGTGTGTGTGTGTGTGTGAATGCCTATCTGCTTTATTTGGAAATAATTCACATACCACACAGTTCACCCATTTAACGTGTACAACTCAATGGATTTCATTATATTTACAGGATTGGCATCCTTAACCACAATTTTAGAACACTTTACATCCCCCCAAAAGAAACCCCATTCCCATTAGCAGCCACTGTCCCTTTGCCTCCAATCCTGGGCAACTAGGGCTTCTTCTGGACATTTCATATAAGGAGACATACAACATGTGGTCTTTTGGTTTAGCTTCTTTCACTTAGCATAATGTTTTAAGGGTTCATCATGTTGTGGTATATATCAGTGTTTCTTTCCTTTTTTATTGCTGAATAATACTTCATTATATGCTATACCACATTTTGTTTATCCATTCATGAGATGATGGGTTGTTTCCACTTCGTGGCTGTTATGAATAATGCAGCTATGCACATTCACTTACAAGTTTTTGTGTGGAAGTATGTTTTCAGATTTCTTGGATATAAAAACATATGGGAATTCTGTTTAATTTTTTTGAGCAACTGCCCAACTGGTTTCCAAAGCAGTTGCACCATTTACATTCTCACCAACAATGTAGGAGTGCTTCAGTTTCTGTGTATCCTCAACAACACTTGTTACTGCCCATCTTTTTTGGTGGTTGAGAAGTGGCATCTCCTTGTGGTTTGGATTTGCATGTCCCTGATGGATAATAGAATACTTACTTATCTTAATATTCTTCTTATACTTTTATAAAAATAAAAGGAAATTTTATTTACTTTATTCATGCTTCAGGAAATTAAAGAGTGCAATGAATAGGGGCTGCTATAACTTCCTCTGGGGTTTCACACTTTATCTCATCATCATGAGAGAGGCCACCACTGCCATGAATGTGCTCCAGCCATTTTCTTCCATTCTTGCACTCATCATTCAGATCATAGTCCTGTGTGGGTGATGTGCCCACCCCCTTTGATTTGCACTTATGATTAGGACTAGACAGTGTACAACATGAGTGTGCAACTCCTGAAAGGAAATTGAAGGCCTCTTGAGGTGGGAGAATGGATGCCACAGGTGGGAGCAGAATAGGGTTCCTGCCTCTCTGGATGAACCACATTGCAAGTTTGGGAGCCAAGGAGACCTGGTCAGAAACGTCACTAGTAATATCAGAAACCTGTGCTGGCACACGTTATAGTGGAGAACATATAATAAGCTTTATTTATAATATTCAAATATTATAGTTTAAAATGATAAAATTTATAATTTATATATTCCTATTTGAGGAACAGCATGTTTCAAATGTATGATCTGATTCAATCCTCAATAATCTCTTAGTTTCTAGTTATATTCTGTGGTGGCCTCGTTGTGGTTTAACGAGTCTCAAAAAAGCCTCAGAATCCAACCACCACCAACTGATTTCCTGAGAACGTGTGTTCTGAGTTCCAAGCAAAGGAGGAACAAACGAGCGCCCAAATGTCAACCTGCTCGTAAGCCGACGTCTCAGTCAGCAGGCTCACGCCAGCAGGTTGAGTGGACGATAGAGAACTTTCATGTGCTCCATCCTGCTGCCAGGGATTCAACAGCGACTGAGTGCTCAGCATTGTCAATATGGATCAGCCTTGAAGGATCTCCCACTGGGAGCAGTTTGGGAAATAGGCAGTCCTTGGAATTCCACATACCCTCTGAGGTGCCTCAGGGAGGTAGAACTGTCCATATAACAGTTCTCTAGCACTTTCTGTGATAGCAGGCCGCCGACCAGAAGGGTTTAACTGCTAGAAAGGAGAATGACTGATCGAAACAGCAGCTGAGGGTTTAAAGGACTCTAGCCGGAGATAGATGTTCCCACGTAGAGATGATGCCTCTGAATGGCCTGGGAAGGAGCCGAGTGCCCTGGACCTTTCCCTTGGGCTTTACACTCTTTCGTCTCCTCAATGCTGTCATCCTCCCAGGACTGGGCAGAGGCAGCGATCGCAGGCACCCTGGCCTCTGTGAACTTCTCAAGGGTATATATTATCATACAAAGTCCACCCACAGGCCACTGTGGATATTTTAGCCAGTTCTGCCAATAGCCCAGCCAACACAGAAACTTTATAACGTGACATCAAAGATTGTATCTATAACTGTGATGATTTTTTAAAAATAATCACTTCATTTAGATTTTTCTATTTTAACCCAAGGTATTCTTCAGCGGAACTAAGGAAACAGTTTACTCTCCCACCAAACCTTGGCCAGTACCATCGACAAAGCATAAGTACTTCTGGCTTCCCCTCTCTTCAACTAGTAAGTATGAGTTACAGCTTTGCTTAGAGAACGGTCAAGCGCAGAAGTACCCAGCGAATGCTTCCTGACTCTCCGTAGACCTTTCCACGGCTACTTTGCACCTCCAGCCACCAGTGCCTAGCCTGGTGCCTAATTTTTAACATCTGACATTTCCCTTCTCTTCCTCCTTCAACTAGGGCTTAGGGTGCAGAATGGACCTCCAAAGGTTGTGGTTCTGAAGTCCCTGGTCTTGATGAACTTCCAGGCTACTTGATTTCACCCAAAGTATGATTCCTATTTTAGGGAGAGGGAGGATTAGCCTGAGTGTTACTACCATTTGTAACATGTTTTTATTGGCGCGGGGGGGGGGGGGGGGGGGGGGAGGTGTATTCCAAAACCTGAAAAGCTAAGTTACCAACCTTAATTTTTAAAAATCATTTTCTTGGAAGTATAATTTCCATACAATAGAATTCATTCGTTTTGGATGTACAGTTTGAGGAATTTGACCGATTTGTAGTTATTTAAACTCTACTCAATCAGGATATAGGACAGTCTCTAACCTAAAACATCCCATCGTGCCCCTTTGCAGTCCGTCTCCTCTCCCAGCCCTCAGCCCCAGCCCTAGGCAGTCACTGACCCACTTCTGTCATCATTGTTGCCTTATCTGGAACTTTATATAATTGGAATCAGAAAGTTCAACCCCCCCATTTTAAAAAATACACCCCCCTAATGTATGGTGCCGGGTGGGTACTGAAAATATCAGGGAGCACGCTTTGAAAAAGATATGATTGCCTAACCACTATGCTGTACCCCTGAAACCAATAAAAAATAATATTGAAAGTAAACTGTAATTGGAAAAAAATCCCCTAAAATATTAATTGGAAAAAATCAGAACATCCCCCCCCCCCCATCTGTTGAAGGTTACCTACATTTTTAACACCACTTGTTGAGCGTGCATATATGTGTTCTGTTGTTTGACGACTAAATGCCAGCCAGACCTGCTCGGTAGGATGCATCTCACTTAAATGAGATGGTTTGTAAAACCAGAAGTAAGTACTCACTTCCTTTGTGAGACAGCTACAGCCTCCACCGTCCTCACTTCCTCAGGCGCAGCCGAGTTTGCTTTTCTGCTTGTTCTGGCGGTTATCTTGCGGAGGTTAGGTTATTTTTTGTTGCTCACTTATTACTTCAAAACCACTTCTGCTCTTAGAAATTTTGTAACCTTCCACTGGGTTTCCTGTCACCGCCATCTTGCCGCCTGTGACAATTCACACGCCGTGTAACTGTGTCTTTCAAAGGTATGTTTCCTGGAGCGATTGGTGACTATTTCAGTAGGATAACTTGTGTGTTGTGTCCCTGATGAAATAGTGCTACTAAAAAGTGGATAGCACCTTGTATTGCAAGAGGTAACTTGTGATGATATTTCTTCTGCAAACCTATTTATGACCTTGGTGGCTTGCTGGACTGCTGTTTTTATTTGTACTTTTCCTGTCTGTTTCAAAGCTGCAGATGATAATAAAAGCGCAGCAGGTGCATAATGTTCATGCTTTCAGATATATCAGATAAACTTTGAATCAAGATACATTAGAAATGCTCTTTGGTTTAATTTGGTGCTAATATAGTTTATTGACCCCCCCCCTCAAAATTATGATTCAATTTCTGACTAATGTTGTACTCCAAAATTTGCAAAATTCAGATAAAAAGTGATTGGATACACTTTTCTATTTTAAGCAAGGTGGGGAGGTGGGTTGGGCGCCTCGCTTCTCTGTAAGTGGAGGCTGCAGCCCCCTGCAGCCGCCGTCTGGAGAGAGTGTGGACCTCACTATGGCGAGGCGCTGAGGAAGTTTAGCTAGCACACTTTAACCCCTTCTCTGCAGGCCGGCTTCGCTTTAATGCTGCAGCCTTCAATTTCTTCGGGAGAAATCTTTTTTAAATGTAAAGTCTCAAAGAAAAAAATTGCTTCACATCTGCAAGTGTTCTCCGGGTAGTTACGCTGCTTCATCAGTAGGTTTTGGCGAAAGTAAATGTGGATGAGTTACTTCATTAGCCCGGCCGCCGAGTAAACATGTGGCTTAACGACCGACCCGTTTTCTAACAGAAGATGCCAAGGACGTAGCAAAAATCTTTAACTATACAAGGGTCATGTGTTCCTACCTCTCACAATTCAGTCCTTGTTCCATCTGCAAATGAATAGCCTTTAAAATATGTCACTCCTGGTGATTCCAGTTGAGTTTTCTGAATATCTTTTTCCAGATCTCGACTCCAGATTCAGCACAGTCTGTTATCCCTGGTCCTTCTTGTTAACTGACTGAAGAGCAGGAAGTATGAGGGAGCCAAAAGGCCCGAATTTGATTCTGATTTAAAAAAAAAAAAAAGCATGGCCTGCTTAGGAAATCACCCTGATGTTTACCTGCTTGTCGCCCTATAATATCAGAATGAAGTGGCTGTTCTTTCCCTTGAGTATCTTCTCGAATGAAGGTTCCTCCAACAGAAATCTACTCACATGTTGGTCTCCCTTTCCCTTAAAAGAATGATTTCATTTCACGGAAAGATAATGGGACATTTCAGCAAGATTCATCTCTGGCGAGGCAGAGAAGTAGTTTATCATCTAAAAACTCTTAACCTGAAGCAGCTTTAACGAACTTCTCTTCAATGAGAAGCCATAGGCTGTTCATTGTATTATTTTAGACAATTTGAAAATAAGACTGAGTGCATTTTGGCCTGTGTTTCTCTTACTTTTGTTTATATAACCACCATTTTAGCAACTCCAGGTGCTGATACAAATGGTTGTTTAATTTATTACTTGGAACAAAGTTATTTAAAACCCAATCAATGATAAGTTTGTTGTTTTGCAAGAGGAAAGAACTTGGAGTCAGATGGATCTGGGGGGAAGTATAACTGTCATTTATTAGGTATGTAATTTGGGGCAAGTTACTTAACCTCTGTGAAGGTCTCAGTTTCCTCGTGTGCACTGCTGGCATACTAAAGCCATTAGTGTTAATACAGAATGACATAATAGGCGCTATGTAAATGGTGGCTTATATTACTGTCTATGTGTTTGGCACTGTGGAGACACTGGGAGAGTCAAAGAAGATGAATAGGACATGGTTTCACCTCTGCAGGACCTTATGATCTATCTGAGATAATATAGGAAATGCATACTGGCTTTGAGTGTGGTGGGTGTTCAAAAGAGAGAAAGATCCATGATATCATAGGAGGTAAAGGCTTGATGGGGAAGGCTGAGGAGACTTAGCGGAAGGTTCTCAGCCCTGGCTGCCCATCAGAACCCCCCAGACCTTTAGAAACGCCTGTAGGCTGGCCCACCATAGAACAATTAAATCAAAATTCCAAGGGATGGGCCCGGGCATTGGTATTTTGAAGTTCCCTGGGACTTTAACATGTGGTCTAGTTCAAAGGTCTACATACCAGAGTATCCCAAACAGGAGGAAGAACATAAAGAAAGTGACGTTTCTTTCATTGTCCTAGTTCTGGGTTTCAGAGAGTATGGTAGGCAAGGACCACATGCTGACCCTATGGATGTATCCTTACATAAAGATAGTGGTTAGTGTTGCCCTGGCTGGTGTGGCTCAGTTGGTTGGGAGTCATCCTGTGCATCAGCCGGGGCACATGCCTGGATTTCTGGCTTGATCCCTGGTGGAAGGCATGCAGGAGGCAGCCAATGGATGTTTTGCTCTTGTGTTGATGTTTTCCTCTCTCCCTCTCCCTTCCTCTCTATCTAAGGATCAATGGGGGGGAAAAAAAGATAGTGGCTTCTGTCATAAATCTGATAAATCAGGTGAGAGGAAGGGTGTGTTTGATTTCTTTTTCTGTTTGACCAGGTTTTTGTTTTTAAACTCTAATTATAAATGTTAGCTGTAATGATTGTATATGCAAGCATTTTCAAAGTAAATAAGGTAATTTAAAATTTTGCATTTTTGAATATGAAAAGGAATCACCATTTGGAGTTGGTTTCTTAGATATGATGATGTAATTATCCTGGGCCTATTTGACACTTCTGTCAGAGTTCTTTGTGCCCAGGGCCAGGGAAAGTGTCCTTGAGTGAAGCATCTCTCATTGGCCTTGACATTGTCCATTACCACAGCCATGTGAACAGGTTGGCCAGACACCCTCTGATATCAACCACCTCCATAGGGAAACAACTCTATATCTGATGTCTTTGTCAAAATGAAACTCTAAAATACTAAAATGATTATTTATTTATTTTAAAATGTATCTTTATTGTTGAAAGTATTACAGATGTCTCCTTTTTCTCCCATTGATCTCCTCCCCCCTGCACCTCTCCCCCCTCCCAGGCCTTCATCACACTGCTGTCTGTGTCCATGGCTTATGCATATATGCATATAAATTCTTAAGTTAATCTCTCCCCACCCTCCCCCCACTAAAACCATTTTTTTAATTAGTCAAAGTAGAAAGGGGAGTAAAATATGCAAGAGAAGAAAGGGTTGGGACCCATGCCCTAAGGTTTAAAGAAGGATTTGAGACACTGTACATGGAGTTAATGATCTTAACCTACATTTTTATAGGGGGGAAATTCTATTTTTAAAAAATGAGAATAAAAAAGTTTTGAAGTGAAATGGAATGAACCAGCTGGACCACAATGGCCCTGGCTGAAAAAAAGTATGTAAAAAGCCACAGCTTGGCTATGTACCAAACACAATGGTTACGTTACATGTTTGTATGCAGAGGGGGGCAAAACTAGATCTACAGTTGTTCGTATCAAAAAAGACATGCAGGTTATGATTATTGCAATAGCTTTATTAACTCTGTGTTTCACGTACTAACAACTCTAAACCTACTTTTGCCCACCTCTGTGTAACATTTCTGTAAAAAAAAGTCTCATACCTGAGAAAGCATTCATTTTGTTATGTGTTTAAGCTTCTGTGCTTTTTTTCTTTTACTGCTGAGGGTGAGCCAAAAGTTAGATTACTTGATAAATATGGTCCTTTTATTTTTCTTGGGCCATTGTTCTTGCATGCTTCATCTTTCAAGGGGTTGGGCTGGTCTTAGGTTTCAGTGATTTCATGGAGGGGACATGATGGAAAATGAAGATCTCAGTATAGTTTTCATGCAGATTCACATGGAAGATAGAATGAAAGAATGGTGCTCTGCCTGCAGAGCAGGAGTTTCTGATTGTTCCTGATTGGTACTCAATGCTTGAAGCAAGGGAATCAAATTCATCCTGGTAAAAATAGATGGATGCCTACAATAGCCCTTCTGCATCTTCCACTCAGTGGCATCAGGGGAAGATTGCCATTGGTGGAAGCAGGGAAGTATTGTTTAGTCTAAGCCATGTAGCACCTTGAAATTGCTGAAGCCAGGAGAACCTGTCTTCAGATCTGTTTACTTAAATATGGTGGAGAGCTGAAAGGATTGTCTTAAGCATTCATTCATTCATTCATTCATTCGTTCATTCAAGGAATATGTATTAAGTCTCACCCTGTGACAGGAGCTGCACTAGGAGCTGTGGATACGCTAGTGAATACAGCAAAGGGCCTAGCCTCATGGAACTTACATTCTAGAATAGGAGACAGACAAAGAAGTGAATGTAGACTACATCAAGGGGGTATTAATGATTTGAAGAATGAAACAAGAAAGGGGAGTAGAGAGTGACACAGAAGAGGGGCTATTTGGGTAGTCTCTGAAGGCCTCTGTCTGAAAAGAAGACACTTAGAAAGGATTCTGGATGAACTTGACAGATACCTGAAGGTATTCCAGTCAGAAGGAATAGCAAGAGCCAGGTCCCCAAGGCAAGAGTATGTGGCATGCTCCAGAAACAGCAAGGAAGCAGAGCGTGAGCTGAGCAGAGTAGACAGTAGGAGGGGAGATAAAGAAAGCAGGGCTGGGTGATAGGCCTCAATGACCACAGAAGAACTTTCCTGGGTTGAGATGGAGTCATTGGAAGCATTGAGTACTAATCAGGAATGATCGGAATTTTTATCAAGATTGCTTGTAGGGTTCTTTATATAAGGATCAATATGGCTGCTACTTGGAGAATAGACTGGGCTGGGTGGAGTTGTCAGGAAAGTAATGGTGGTGCTTTGGTAAAGGGTGGTGACAGTAGAGAAGGTGAGAAGTGGTTGGATCCTGGATATATCTCAGAAGTAACATGGATACGACTTTCTGATGGATAATACATAAGGTGTAAGAAAGAAAGAAGAAAAATCAACGTTGACTCCAAAGCTTTTGCCTTCAACAGCCCATGGAATAGAATTGCCACTTATTGAGATGTGGAGACTTGGAAGATATGGGGAAGCAGATTAACAGGGAAATTAAGAGTTCGTTTTGCATTTGTTATGTTTGATAGGCCTATCAGATCACCACATGTTGATGTTGAGGTATAATTGGAAAAGTCAACCTGGATTTCAATGCAAAAGTTGAGGCTGCAGATATGAATTTGTAATCTAAAAAACAAAATAGGTTTTTAAAGCCATGGGAATCAGTGAGATCATCTGGGCATGGATGCAGATTGAGAAGAGAGGATGTTTTAGGACTGAACCCTGGGGCACTACATAGCCATAGAAGAACCTCAAAAAAGTGGTGTCTCAAAGGTAGAGTGACCAACTGTCTCAATTTGCTTGGGATTGAAGGGTTTCCTGGTACATGGACTTTCAGAAGCTGGGACACACTAGGACAGTTTGCTGCCCTCCGTCTGTAGAAAGTGTTTCAAATAGGAGGGAGTGTGATTAACTGTGCCCAATACTGTAGATAAACCAGGATTGAGCAACCACCATTGAATTTGGCAACATGGAGGTCTCTGGTGACCTTGACAAGACTTGTCTCTCATGAACAGCCAGGTAGATTTGGGAGCCACCTTCCATGGAGGTAAACATTCATGAGGGTGCACCTGAAGGCATCGTGCCTCTCTCCAGCTCCACACAGAGCACCATGGAGCCTCCACAATGCTATAACAAGGGATCCAGTTCCTTTGAGATTGCTTGTATGGTTTGGGTCAAGTCATTTAACCTCTCTGTTTTTCAGTATTCTTATTTGTGAAATATTGTCCAGATTTATTATTTTAATCTGTTATCAGTGTGCTATCTATACTACACTATGCTGTAGGAATTTTCATTTTTAGAACAAACTGAATCTTAACCCTTGTCAGGAGAACTAGCCTTTGATGTGCATTAAGGAAAAAGGAAACGCTCAACTTCCTTAAATAGCTGTGAATAATTTAAACTCTTAAGGTATTTAAAATCTTTTTATGTATTTCTAGTATTCTGTTGACCAGGCTTCTGAAAAAAAGTAGCTAGAAGGTCTTCACTAGAGAAGTGTTGAAAATTGCTTCAGGGCAGTGACTGTGTCCTCTGAGCCTAGTGCAGGACTGCTGTAGGGCCCCAGTGAGTATTTGTTGAATGAATGAAGGGTGTATTAGTCCAGGTTCAGCTTGAGCTGCAGAACCAGTAGGAGATGCATATGTATACATATTAAAGAATTGATTACGGGGAATTGGCTTACCCACTGATGGTGACTGGCTTAGACCCTGAAACAGCCAGGAAGGCAAGAAAACCAGCAAGGTGGAACTGCAGAGCATGAGCTGAACTTCGGGAGGGCCTCCACCCTCTTTGAAAAGGCATCCAATTGATTTAGACTGCCTAGGATAATCTCCCTTTTGATTAATTCAAAGTCAACTGATTAGGGACTATAATGACTTTGGTAATATCACTTCATATCAGCACCTATAATAATGTTTGAGTGTATCAGTAGAAGGTGTGTGTATGCTACAACAGCTGCAGCCTCCCTTCTGTCCTCCAACTCTGGCAAGAGGAAACTCTTATAGCTCACCCTGTCTGGGAACATCCTAGGAAGGGAATCTGGGGAATGTAGTTCAACCTAGCCAAGCTGACACATCACAAAGCCATCACAAAGATAAAGCCTGATTTAAGATAATTTGTATTCTTAACTTTTTACAAATTTTTAGAAGGTGTTTTGTTTTTATTTTAATTATTTGGGGTTTTTTTCCTTATATTTTTTAAACAAATGATGGACACAATGTGATAATTCATGGTATAAGTTGACTTTGAAATTACTTTGGATTATACCATTTAAACTAATCTTGGGTCTCCACTGACTGGGAGTCCACACATAGCTCAATAGCAGAAAAAACAAAATAGTTCACTTTCATGTTTGGCTTTTAAGCCCCCAAGAGTCCAAGTCCTGCCTTAGGAACTGACCTTAATAAACCCGTGGGCTCCATTCCCAAACTTCAGCCCCCAGTACCACTGTAATACTCTCCAGTATTAATTCTCCCTTTGCTTATTACTAAATAGACATACTCTGTGTACTTGTATGTATGTGTCAGTTGCCTCACAATAAATCTTACTCTTGAGATGACTTCAAATAGTTTAGAGAACAGAAATCTCTTTAGCTTCCCAGTTATTATTTGAATTTGCAAGAGGAACAACTTACGTGGAGGCCTTGTTAACCGTAGTTGGGCTCTCCACACACTTGCCAACAGCAAGACTAGTTTACATCACATTTAGAATGAACAGCTGCCTCCCTTGTTAGTTTCAGTATGGAAAGGGTAGAGGAGACTATTAAATGCCAGGTTGTGTGCATTGTTAGAACCATGCTCAATAATTCTATCATTATGGTTTGTGTTTACAGTATTTTTAGTCCTGAAACATATTCAGACCTTAAGAGGTTATGACTTTACGATCAGTTGTGTATATTACACTGGGCACATTGCCACACAATTTGTGTTCAGTGGTGAGACTGTGTTTTTTATCATAGCTTTCCCCTTTAAAGACAATGGTTTAAATGTGAGAATGTGACAAACTGCACCATCTCATGGCTATTGACTAAAGACCCATGGAAAGAAGCATGAGAGTAGCTTCCTATACTCTTCTGTGTCCCTGATGGCCAATTCAGTGGTTTATTATTTCTTTAATTAATTAATTTACTGTTATTACTTTGAGCAGCCACTTTGAGAAGCTCAGAGTGGACTTGTGGGTATTGGTAAATGTATATTTTTGACTCCCAAACCCACTTACTATTGCCTTGTGTTTTAATTATTTCTGGAAATATGTTTCCTGAAAAGCCCACAAGAGAAAAGAAAATTATAGTGGTTAAGAATGTGAGCCTGCCTAGGTATGAATTCCAGATGGGCTACTTCCCAGCTTTGTAACCATGAGTGAACTATTACATCCACCTCTAGCCTTCAATGTCCTCATCTGTAAAATGGGGATAATACAAGTGTATACCTTACAAAGTTCTAGTGAAAATTAAATGGGATAATGTAAATAATGACCTAGCCCAATTTTTGGCACATAGTAAGTGCTTGATGATTGTTAGTCCAGTGGGTATAAACTTTACAGTAACAGGGTTGGGTGTGCCATAAAATGCAGTTTTCTTCACTTCAAATATAAGTCTCATTTCAGTTCCTGACTCTGAACTCTGTGCTGGGTTGTGGCAAGGGAGGGGGAAAGGTCACTTTCCCTGTCGAGGTTGGTCCTACGTAGGTCTGCAGCTTTTTTGTTACATGCATAGATGATGCCTGTCGTTCCTTCTGGCAGAGGTCAACAGTGTCTTTTTGCAAGCTCTGTCCCCAACTGGCTCCTGCATTGGCCAATCTCTGGCTCCCTGAGCCCCTGCTGGCCCCTGTTGCTTCATTTTGAGAAACAGCAAGGGAAACTTGCTTGTCCTCTGTCACACCACGTGGGAGCCACGGGGAGCTAGGGAGAGGGCCCTTGCTCTGTTGTCCTACTGAAGTAGGCCTGTTGCCTTCTCTTCTTCCCCTTTTGCCCCCGCTGGCACTGTGTAAATCCCCCACCTTGGAGAGTCTCAGACAGGAAGGAGGGCCAGTTTTGCTCAGTTCTCAGCAAGACACATTTACATTCCCTCATCTTGCTTGCTTTTGCCTGCTCAGTAATAGGTCGTTCCTCCTCTCCAGCTGGGAGCCCATACATCTAGCCTGATGTACAGTTTCAGGGCGATAAAAACCCAGTGTTAGTAGCACGTCCTTTGGACCTCTCCCTGTTTCATACCCAGGCAGTACAGGTCAAGAATCTGGGGTGTTTGTTTTGTCGTTCCGTGGAGGGGGGGCAGAGGTGGAGAACAGTACCTCCTTTGACCGATGACTCCAAATAGTCTGCGATACTTGAACACCGTAGAGCTGCCGCCGCTGCTGCTGTTATTATTATTGTTATTACACAAATCAGCTGATCTAAGTGATTATTTTACTGCCTGAAGTCAGTGGTTCCTAAGTCTTTGGACTTCACAGACAAGAAAAATAATATTTGTTGAATTACTAACTTTTTATTTTATCACTTAAAGACATTATTTTTTGAATTACCATCCACTTCTGCCACGTCTTTCGTCCTTTCCACTGTGGAAGGACATAACCGAAGAGCCAAAAAAACCCATCCTTTTAAAGCGAGTCCAGCTGACTGCCCTTATTTGCTCATTCAGCTGCAGTCAGTGAAAATTTCCCGCCCAGCACCCGTGGGCCCAGCAGCGGCTGGAAATCACTGCCTTGGAGTGTTTCAGCCACCAAGTCTGGCTCACTGTGGACTGTGACTACAAAGGAAGTGCCTTCAAGAACCAATGTATAGGCTAACCCAGGCCAAAGGAAACACAGTGCCTAAATATCCAAAGGAATGTTGAGTTTGCCTGAATTTCTGGAAAATTGCCTCTGTTCACTACTTCACTGTATTGGGGTAAACATGGCCTCAGAGAGCTTTTGCAGGAGAAATTGTAAAAATTCAGCAAAGCCTTATGATCTCATTTTGGATCTCCTCAGGATTTCTCATCAAGATGCAATTAAGCTGAGAAAAATTCTGCCTTGGGGTATGATTTTAATTACTCATCATGTTCTGACTCGACTTTCCGAGCTGCGTTTCTTTTCCATATCGCTGCTTCTGCGTTTGACAGCTCCTCTAACGACAGCTCCACATAGTTGTGCTCTAAGAGTGAAGCACTTACTGAGTGGAAAGTGGGGGTGAGGCAAACACCTACTGCCACCTTAGTTCTTTTACCTGAAAAACGTGTGGAAATCTCCTTTTTCCTTCCCCTACCCCTGCAGCCTCAGTTTTATGAACCAGTGGAGCCGGTGGACTTTGAAGGACTTCTGATGACACACCTGAACAACCTGGATGTGGAGCTTGCCCAGGAGCTGGGAGACTTCACCGAAGACACCTTGGATGTGGTGTTCACGCCAAAGGAATGTCGGACTTTGCAGCCCTCTTTGCCGGAGGAAGGGTAAGTCATTTTCTTAAACTGTAGGTGGGATTGTGGTTGTCACCCCTATTCTTGGTAAGGAGTGAAGCGCCCTAATTCTGGACTTCTTTTAAAAATAAACCAAGTTACTCAGCTCTGTTAAGATGTGCAGGATGACTACGATGATGCAAAGGCCTGCAGGTAGGTAGTTTTTGAATTGGTTTGACTAGAGGCTTTGAAAAGCCATGTGGGAACCAAGCCAGTTAAAGGGGTGCAGTAAGACAAAACAGAGTGCTCAGTAAGAGGTAAAGATTGCAGGACCTGGACTCAGACTGCCTGGGTGTCAGCTCAGTGAACTTGGGTGAGTCATGAGGTCACACCTCATGAAGCCTCAGTTTCTCCGTTTATAAATATGTCCAGATTTTTCATAAAAATTGTATTAAAAATGCCTCCATTCAGAAGCATTTTAATTGGTCTATGACTGGATCAAGTTATAAACATAAGTTGGACCCATGTTTGTTGAGCATCTACTATGTGCTGGGCGCTGGGATAAAAAGATGAATAAGGCAAAGTCCCTTCTCTTGAAGAAATTTTTGTTAAGTGAAAAAACAATGGAGAGAGCTCTGTAGAGTGGATACGTGAATAGGTCCTCAGGGCTCGAGTTTCCGCAATGGGGTTAGTCTATGTGTTTATAGGTACTGGTGTTAGCTCTTGGTATCAAACGATGGAATTGTATCTAAATGAAACTCATTACTTCTGTTGTGTAAAAAGCAATGCCTCTTTGGGGGTTTAGGATGAACTTTTATTTGCATTCATTTTCAAAACAAAGTTATGATTCACATCCTCCTGGACATTTTCAACCTTCTCTTCTTCCCCAACAAGTCCCAGAAAGGAGATCATGAAACATGGCCCCTACCCTCATTACTCTGGGTTATTCTAGTTCTAATTTGGATTTCGTTTTATTACAGTTTAAGGCAGTTGGATGACAGTGATATGGTATTTTTGACCTTTTGCTCTGTCGTTTACACAGTTCTTATTCATGCAAAAGAGCTGACCACATGCTCAGTTCTTAACATTTTCAAAATACTCACTTCCCACAAAATAAAAACTTTGTGATCTTTGGGAAATACTTTTCCCCTGTTTTTAGTCCATTTATTCAGGAATGACTTTAATATAGGTAGTGTCTATTATTTTTACCTTTGAGAGAATCATTTAATTTTATTTCCTTGTGTAAACTTTATGGTTAATTGTCTTCAAGTGAATTAGAATCTTGGAAGAACCTGTTTAAAATACTTGCAATAAATTTAGAGGTAGGATTTTTTTTTTTTTTAATTTGATAAAGGAGGTAATTTTTTTTCTTAGCATTACTTTTTAGTATAATACTGCCTTGTCACTAGAATTTATAGCTAACAGTCTGTCTGGTGTCTTGAAAACCACCTGTACTATTTCAACCCTTGCCCCAAAGTCTTCTGTGTAATTAAAACCCAGGAAGGTACCATGGTCATCATCAGAGTAGACAACAGCTGATCCTGTTGAGCCCCCTGTGCCTAGCCCAGAACTTCATGTTGAACCATGATAGTGTGGTAGGTATAAGCCTGCTCTCCAAAGGTGAGCTGCCTGGGTTCCAGTCCCTGCTCTGCCACTTGCTGGGTGACTTAAAGCCAGATTCTCCTCATCTCATTCTCCTGAAAAATGAGAATAATGACAGCAGCCTCCCCTATGGGACTGATAGAGAATTAACTGAATTACTACATTTAAAGTGATCACATCAGTGTCTAATGCATAGTAAATGGTACTTAAGTATGAACTATCATATGTAGGTCTTATATGCTAGACACTCTTCTAAGCACTTCACATGCTAACTTATTTAAATTTCATCACAGCTCTCTAAAGGACATGCTCCACTATTTAATATCACCAATTTAAGGTGAAGAAACTGAGGCACCAAAGGGTTGAGTGACTGGCCCAAAGTCACAAAGCTAATAAGGGGTGGGGCTTGGTTTTAGGCACTCAGCGCCCAGGGACCACATGGCTAACTTTTACAATGTCTCATCTAATACTAACAGCAAGCCCACACAGTAAGGACTGTTCTTATTCCCTTTTTACAAACAAGAAAATTAAAACTTGCAGTATTTAGACCTCTTTATCTCTAATACCAAAACATTGGGAAAAACAGCAAAACAACTTTGCTTCTGAGGGAAATTAGTTATTTCTGATTTCAAGACACTGAAGTACTTGAAAAGAATCTCTTAGGATGTGCTTCTAGGCAGATATGACAAGACCTGCCCCAATTAATGATCACCAACCAAAGCCGGGGCCTGTCAACGCCTAAAAGCACAAAACCACTGTTCTTCCTGGCTTTCAAAAGAGAGACATGCATGTCCTAGCAAGGTTACCAATGAGCACAAAATATGCCCAAGTTACCCCTGTGAAAAATTGGTATTTATACTTATTTTTCCTGTTTTGTATGTGATTACAGCAAGTTCTACCTGTCTTGTGTCAGAATGCCTTTAGGGATAAGTATGGTTGAACATGATTCTCTGTAATAAAGAAAACCCACAAAGCCTAAAATGCCAGCATATTTCTCATCAAAGTAAAAATGTTATTGCTTGAGGAATTCACGTGGAATGACTGGGTAAGAAACGCCCCTAGCATTCTCATTTGACTTGGGTTTTGAAATCCTGCTGCTCTCTCCTTGGTTATGATAGGGCATTGCTTTGTTGTTTTTACACAGTAATAACATGTTTTTATTTCATTACTCATCTCATTAGGGTTGAACTGGACCCTCATGTCAAGGACTGTATTCAGACCTATATTCGGGAGTGGCTAATTGTGAACCAGAAGTAAGTTGTTGTTTTTTCCTCTTTACATATGTATTTATTTTATATTGTTAGCTTTTTATTGTTTTTTATTAATGGATTTCTTTAAAGAGCAGATTTAGATTTACAGAAAAATTGGGTAAAAAGTACTGAGAATTTTCATATATTCCCTGGCTCTCACCTCCCAATCAATTCCCCTATTATTAGCTTCTTGGGTTTAAAACTTTTTTTTAACTTTTTTGCACATGTCCCTGAGTGACTATGAATATTGATTTGGGGGTTACAAATAAATTTTAGTAGTAGGCAAATTTGCAAATACAAAATTCATGAATGAGGGTCAATAGTATCTTGTATCACTCCCCTGCCAGAACGCCCTCTCAGGCCCCCTACAGCCTACTGAATCAGATACAAACTCCACCTGCTTGCCTTTCAAGAGCTTTCTTGATCTAGTTTCATTCTGTCTATTAAAATGTATTTCCCTTAAGTCCTGGAGTCATTTCATTCCTCTGTGCCTGCCTCCTCTTCCTCACTATTCCACCTCTTCCACCTTGCACTTCTTGTTTCCCCTCCGGGCACGCTCTCCCTTCCCTCACCTATCTACCAAATCCTTCCTATGGATTCAAGGTCAGATAAAATCTCTTTTACTTTTTGTAGCTGTATCTGACAGATTTGTCCTTTCTTAGATGGATCTTAAGTGTGGTACATTTCTTACAATTGATTAGCCAGTATTGATACATTAATAATAACTAAATCCATAGCTTATATTATGGCTCATTTCTTTTGTCTTGTTTATTCTATGGTGTTGACAAATATATGACATCTATCTGCCATTAGAGAGTCGTACAGAAGTTTCACTGCCCTGAAAACCCCCTGTGCTCCACTTAGTCATCCCTCCTTAGCAACCACGTATCTTTTTACTGTCTTCATAGTTTTGCCTTGTTCCTCCATGCCTTTTTGTGCCTTGATAGCTCATTTCTGTTTTTGCTGACTAATACTGCACTACATGGATTTACAACAGTTTATCTATCCACCTACTGAAGGAGAAAGTTGCATTTCAAACACAAAGAAGAGACTCTTTCTGTTTTGTTACCATTCTGATGAATTCCTGGGGTGGAGAGGGGGTGGGATAAATGAATTGAAACTCGGCCTGAGATTCAAAGGTAACATTTAAATTTGTGAGCGAGAAATAAATTATTGCTAGCATCCTAGTCAAAAAGGCTGTTCTCTCCTGGGTTAATCAAATGTTTTATGACACTCTCCTGAGCTTTTTTCTCCATGCCACTGACCAGGACAGTACCCTCTCCTGAGAAACATCTACACACTAAAACTCTCAAGCTGTATGTGTGTGTTGTGTTAGGGAGGTGGCTGGGGAGTGTCTGCAGATAGGGGGGATGCCTTCGTAGAGAAACATCAGAGACTCTGTGACAATAGTCCTTTTGTATCTGCAGTTTTGCTTTCTGCAGTTTCAGTTACCAGCAGAGAGACACTCGTCCAAAAATATTAAATGGGAAATCCCAGAAATAAACAATTCTTAAGTTTTAAATTGCTCACCATTTTGAGTAGCGTGATGAAGTCTCAAAATGTCCTGCTCCGCCCCCGGGGGACATGAATCATCCTTTGTCCAGGTCTCTGTGCTGTATATGCTCCCGCTCTTTAGTCACTTAGTAGCTGCCACCTTGGTTATCAGATCAGCTGGTGGTAATGCTTGTGTTCAGGTCACCCTCATAGTAGCCCAAGGCTCCATCACACTGCCTGTGTCATTCACCCCCCTTCACCCCCTCACGTGGGCATTGGCATCACCTCACATCATCACAAGAAGGGTGAGAAGAATGCAGTAAGATGAGAGGGAGAGAGCACATTCACAGAACTTTTACTACAGTGTATTGTTATACCTGTTCTATTTTTTTATTAGTTATTGTTAATGCCTAAGTGTGCCTAATTTAGAAATTAAACTTTATCATAAATATGTATGTATAGGGAAGGACATACATAGGGTTTGGTACTATCTGTGGTTTCGGTCACCCAGGGGGGTCTTGGAAAGTATGTCCCTCGGATAAGGGGAGACTACTGTAATTTAAAGTTCTGATATCTTCACATTGCCTATACCCCAGTAAAAATTACTGCTTTATGGGATAAGTGATGAAAGACTTTTGGGGACTGGGTTTTATCCTGTTCCTGGAAGTGTGCCATTGAATTTGTGCTGATGTTTTTTGGAGTAATGTCAGTATGCATAATATTTTCAATAGCTGAAAAGAGAAAGCTTGGCTTGTATAAAGTAATTAAGAGAAAGTTAGATGCTAATCCGTCATTTGTTGCAATGCAAATGGAAAACCAAGTTTGCCAGGCAGTCAAATAAGATTATGCTTTCCTGGTAATAAATGAAAGATTTCAGGGCAAGTTGTCCTCAAGCTTTTATAAGTTATAATTAGAGATACTTTACAATATTAAGGTTCTGAAAAAATTCAGAGAAGGACAGTAAATGGAAAGCCCCATTGGGGTTTTTTTGCTCTTTGGGACACTGCACTTTTTCATTCCTGCTCATTTCATTCATGAAGTTGAGTTTCATAGCAATTCCCATTGGAATATTTCTTTTCTCTATCTTGCACAAACTTAAAAGAAAAAAGGACTCTTTTTAGAGAATTGATTGTGAGAATTTTAGAGAATACTGCATAGGGAAATAAAAGGAGAGAAAAAATTACTCAGTTTCACTATAGACAGATAATCATCATTAACACTTGATTTAGAGCCTTTGAATCATGTTTCTTTGTATATATATTTGTATAAAAACTAAATCAGATTATAATACTATTTGGTAGCATGTTTTTTCAATCTTTACAGTAAGTTGTAAATATCTCTCTTTGCTATTTAATATTCTTCCTCAACACAATTTTAATGGTTACATAATATATTTACACCAAAATTTATTTAACCAATTTTAACACTTAGTTGATTTCCTTTTTTTCAGTGTTTTACCCCAATACAGCAACATCTTTGTGCACATCTATGATTTTTTTCCTTTCAAATAAACTTCTGTAAGAGAAATTTCTGTGTCTAAGAGTATGCACAAATTTAAGGATTTGAAAATATTAGAAAGATTATTAACAATATATGCATGAGTCCTTAAGAAGATTGGATGTTATCTTTAATAAATTTCTAATTTGATTATATAAAGGCTGCCTTTAATTTTAATTTTATTTATTAGACTGGGCCTCTTTTTGCCATATATTTGTTGGCCATTTGGAATTTTTCCTTGGTGCTCTGCCTGTTCATTCAATGTGTGCCTCTCTATTAATGTATTTGTCTGGTCTTGTTTATCTTTAGGATTTTTGTCTGTCCTATATAACAAATTCCTTACCAGTATGCTCTTTGTCTTTTGAAATTGTTTATAGTTTTTTAACATTCAGAATTATTTATGTAATAAAACCTATATTGACAATTTTCCTTATGATTTCTATTTTTGCTCTTATGCTTAAAATTTCATTAACAAACCTAATATTATTTACTAAGAATTTTGGATTAAAATGTTAATCCACACAATTTGCCACTTTGTTGCTTTTGTTTCCTTATGTGTCTCCTTTTGTTTTTATCTCTTCTGTAGGAACAATGGTTATCTATATACTTATTCTGTACTAGTTTTCTGCATTTTTAAAATAAAACAAAGCAATATCTATTTTAACCTTATATTTGACAACATACTAGGGATGGGATTGCCATTGACCTTGTTATCTGCACTTGTGTAACGGACCATTTCCTTTCCCAGAAATTAGTGAATGGACAGGTGGAAGTGTGCAACTTGAAATGCACTGGCAGTTCCTGGCAGGTTCTAACTAGTGTTTTCCTGAGCAAGCACCTTTTTCTGTCCCACTATTTGATTCTTTGGAACTCTGAATCTGATGCACTGCACAGGAAAGCTACGGTTTCCAGCACACACTCCTCCCGGGGATCACTCTGCCCCTATGTGCATACTATTTTATTTGTGGGGAGTATCCAATACACTATTGCCAGACACCTTTCATCTCCCAACCCTATATCCATTTCAGCTCAGTTGGTTTCTGAGTTGTTTCTGTGTGGTTTCAGAATGATGGCGGAAAGACCAGGACAAGGAAGGTGGCTGGCTGGTTGTGGTGCATATGAGTGAAAGCAGGTGGAGCCTGTGAGTGGCTTCATAGGTAACCTGCTGCAGGGGAGAAGGAGAATTCAGATCTCTGGCTAGTATAGACACTGACTGTTCAGGGGCTGGCAGGAAGGAATTTCTAGCTCCATCTGATCCACAGAGATTTTGTCCAGATTTAGGCATTAAGTTATGTGTAAGTTTTGGTGAGTTCCATTTTTTCTGTGTTTTATAGGTTGGCTGGGAAGTTGGAGGAGAGTGCAATAGGGGTTGCTGTTCAGTTGATAATTAGTGATTAATTAGCTCTCCTAAGAATTTATTATTTTATGTGGCAAATAATGCATGCTTGTTTTGAAATAAATAAAGTAATATAGAAATGTATTAAGTAAAAAGCAAGTCTCTTGTCTCATACTCATTGCTCCTTGCTCTTCCCCTCAACCCACTCTTACCTGCACAGAGGTTGCTGGGTAGCCCTCCAGATCTTCTTTTCACGCCCTTACAAATACATAATAACATTTATATTTTTACACAAATATGTATGTATGTAAATATGTGTGTGTATATGTATATGTGTACACACACATTAGCAGACATTTAATTCTGTCTGAAACATCCACAGAAACATTTGGTCCACACCAAAAGGTCCTTAAAATATGAAATTTTGTCCTGGATATTTGGTCTCTTACCTAAACATTCATGGAGACATTTGGTCCACGCTGACCGCATGTACCATTACTAACTAGGCTACCAAGGCAAAAAGGGTTATTAATGGCGACACAACAAAATAATTGGACCAATAAAACATGACAGCATTTTTTAAAATATGTCTTTATTGATTTCAGAGAGAGGAAGGGAGAGGGGGAGAGAGAGAAACATCAATGATGAGAGAGTCATTGATCGGCTGCCTCCTGCACACACCCCACTGGGGATCGAGCCTGAAACCCAGGCATGTGCCTTGACCGGGAATCGAACCTCAATCTCCTGGGTCCTAGGGCGATGTTCAACCACTGAGCCATGCTGGCTGGGCGATGATAGCATTTTTTATGTAGGAATCCTGTAAACCAAAAGTAGAAGTAAACGTTATAGGGTCTTTGAACCCAGGGACGTTTTCTAAGCATGGATATTTGGGACCAGACCAAATATCTAGGACCTTTTGATGTGGACCAAATGTCTCCATGGGTGCTTTGGATCAGGACCAAATGCCCTGCAAGAATATATATTTCTCTTCAATAATATCTTTGATGTCTTTCTATTTCAGATATCTATTTCTTTCTTTTAAAAATGCTGCCTCGTATTCCAAGGTTGAAGAAATGTATCATAAGTTATCAACACTTCCTTTGTTGACGGACATTGCAGTTGTTTCCATTTTTACAGTTATAGATAATACCACAATGAACATCTATGCACATTTTCCCCTACACATGTGTATGAATATTTCTGAAAGTAGAAATGGAACCAGTGCACATGATCCATTCTGATAAGTACTGCCAAATTTTTCTCCAGAAAAGTTGTGCTGATTCACTCTATTACCAACTAGGAGATGGAATTGCCCTTCCCCCCAAATCCTTGCCAATTCTGGATATTATTGATTAAAGTAAAACATAAATTTTTCCAATCTCATTCTAGTTATCATTTTCTACTGGGAGCTCATGTACCTATTTTCTAAATATCGTTTGCTATCACTAAATTTTCTTCCCTTATCTGTTTTAAAACCCCAGTTAAATATATATTTACCATACAACCTGAAGTCCAACTCTTAGGTATTTACCTGAGTGATATAAAAACCTATGTTCACATAAAAAGTCCTCTATAAATATTTATGCTGTTTTATTTGTAATTGTCAACAACTAGAAACAACCCAAATTGTACTCAATTGAGTAATGGATAAACAAACCTTGGTACATCCATACAATTGAATGCTATGCAGCAGTAAAATGGTACAAATTACTGACTTAAGCAATGACATGGATGAATCTCAGATGCATTATGCTAATGGTGGTTTCTCTGGAGCAAGAGTTAATGAATTCAAGTCACCACTTACTAGCTGTGTGACCCGAAGCAAATTATTTCTTTGTGCCTCAATCTCCTCGTTAGGAAATAGACATTATAATAGTACCTACCTCATAAAGTTTTGTTGTATGCAATAAATAAAATAGCATGTAAAGCTCTTAGAAGATTTTTGGCATATGTCAATAATTCAATAAATATTAGTTACTATTTATGATATTTATTAAATAGCATTACAGAATAAGATTCCATTGATCTTTCCCAATTGACAGATTATTTAAATTAAACCAATTAGTAAGATCTTAAATGCAAAGGAAAAAAGCAAGGGACAACCCAGTGTTGTTGAAGATTAATTTAATGGTCCAGGGTAGATGTCACATCATAGGCACTATAATTTATATATTCATGGAATAAAGTGGAATAAAGCTAAGATTTGAAAATCACAAGATGTATATGTTAGGGCTTATCTAGTTCCAATTCAACTCACCTAAAATATTTCTTTCAAGTGAAATAAGGTTTTCTGAAGATTTCAGAAACAGCACTTACATTAGCATTCCAAAGGACTGAACCAAAAACTCTATCCCATATATTTTAATGCACCACAGGGGGTAAAAAAACTACCTTCCTCTAGAGGACCATACTTAGTGAAGCCCTTTGGCTTTCTATGGATATATCTTTGTCATCCATAACCATGCAGTGAAACACTGATTTAGTTAGCGCTTTTATTCCTCAATTATCTCCTTGCTGATATTACATTTCTCTATAATATCTGGGGTTAGTCTTTTATGTCCTTGCTATCTGTGATAATGGCTTTGAATCCCACTTAGGGGGGCCAGGGGAGTGGAGTAATGGCCACTTCTGTTCCCTCCCACTCTAATAATTCCATAGAGCATTTGCCACTCAAGTTCTATAATTGAGACTCTTAAATCAGACAAATAGTACTGCCCATGAAGGGTAGAGGGAAGTCTCAGACTTTCTTTTTAACTTCATAGAGAAAGATTAAACTATACAGAAACATAAAATACATGATCTCTTTTGGGGGTAAATATATTTTTTTCTACTTGAAATGTTTGTGTTTCTTACACTGGAAGATGCCTTGAATGAGTTCCACTCTATCTTTCGTGCATATAGCACAAAGTTTGGTGTCCTTGCTCTTTAAAAAAAAAAAAGTGTTTTTCTCTCCATGACTTTTGAAAATGATCATTGATCTAATGACTAGAAGGGTGCTCTGGTTACTTGTTTATCCCATCTTACTTTCATATATTTCGATAATTCTGTGTGGATCGATGTTTGCTGGCATCCTTTGGGTGACATTAAATACCTTAAGCATTAAAGTGATTAACTGAAGCATGTGTTTGATGTATTGGTGGAAAGTTGAACTCTTAAGTAATTTAACTTGTTTGCATGCTATTTATTCTTGGTGTATTATCCAGAGGGACAGTGAAACATTTCATGAGTGTTATGAGCAGCATCATAAAAGTCCTTATACTTTGCCTTTCATCTTGGGTGATTAAGGTAGTTTGGGAGGAAGGTCATGCTCAAGGGGAGCTGGGATATCAAGGAATGGGGTATCATCTGTTTTATTATACCATATTTTACTCCCAGTGAACTGGTAAACAATTAAAATTCAAACACATCAGTGCATATAATTCAGTTACTCCCTAAACATCATAAAAATGTCTCCCTGATCAATAATTGCTTATTATGACATGCATTTGCTGTGCAGGCTCTCAAGGTGTTTAGCTATATGTTTTCTAAACGTATGGAAAGCAAGCCAGGCTTGTCAACCGACGCAGCTACAAAGAGCAATGCAGCTGTGGATGTCACTGGGTCAGCCTTGACCCGTTCTGTGCGGACTCCCTATCCCCACAAAGCCACACCCACTAAAGCCCAATTCCAAGGCCAGGGCTTTTCAAAGCCTCCCCTGACCTGGGAAGTGTCATTACTCCCTTCTTTGAATTTTCAAAGCATGTTGTTTGTTCTTCTCTTAGAAGCTGTTGCATACTCTGCATTATGTTCTAGTTACTTGTCCCCTGCTAAATATGTGATCTTTGTCACTGAACTGTCACAGCACTGAGAACTGGGACTTCTTTAGAGCTAGGATTCTTGTGTCTTCCAGTCTGCAGCTTCTTTCGTGCCTTATTCTCAGGAGCTACATTAACAAACATTTGTTGAATGGATGGATGAATGAATGAAACTTTCGCAAGCAAATGTCCGTATCATGTTGCTCTTGAGAAGCAATAGGTTGTGTTCATTTCACGAGGACAGTCTTTCCACCACTTGGCCTATTTCCCCATCTCATCTACAATTAGGTTCAACAGGAACATGGTTTTATTTGGCTCCATTGCCCAGGCTGGGGCAATGAGGCTGGGACTCTGGTGGCCAGTGGCGTGCTGCCAGCAGTCTCACTACCTACCCGGTGGTGGTGGCTGCCTTCTGTGGCTGGCAGTTCTGAAATGAGTCATCCGTTCATTCTCGCCAACCCTCATCCTCTCCCCCCCAGCTGGCTTCACCCTCACTGCCACAAGGGAGCTTCGCAACTTTCTGAGATTTTAAATGGGGAAATAAATGCCAAATGTAGAATGGGGAAGGGAAAAAGTTTGCTCTGGTTTCGAACACACAGCTACAGAATACATTAGTCTTAATGCTCTCCATACCAAAATCCTGAGGGCTGACATATACATAGGATTAGAGAGTGTGTGTGTGTGTGTGTGTGTGTGTAGTGAAATGAACTTTTAACACTTTCTGTAACTCATTGTTTTAAATGCTCACTGGTCAGTGTCTTTGGGGTCCATGTGAAGAACTCCAGAAATACCAAGGACAAAAAAAAAGAGAAAGAAAGCTTCTGTTTGCATAAAATAGCAAAAACGCAATTGCCAAATAAATTTCATTTTCCCCAGATTCAAGCATATTTTGTGAAGAAAATTTGATTTGAATTTTTTTACATATAGTGTCTGAGCTATCATAAAAATCTTAAAACTGGGGGAGATATCCTAGAATTCACGTTATGTGCATGCCTTACCTTATGAAGCAATAGAGGCACCGAAAGGAGTGACTTGAGGATGACAGAGGCAGGCACAGTCTGTCATTGTGTGAGTCCGTGTCTGTGTGTGTTTGTGTGTGTTGTACACTTGTAAGTAAACACTCTTAGAAATGGTGCATTTTATGAGATAAGAGACAAAGCTAAAACAAATACAGTTCTAGTTACCACAGCTTAACCTAAGGACTTAGACTATGCTGCTTCCTGGATTTTATTCCTGTGGCCTACGCAGGTTTCCTTGTGCAGAGGCATGTGACTGAACCTTGACATCAATTCCCTTGCAGTGTACAAGTCCTAAGGAAGGTGAAAGGCAAATACTAAAGTGTGAAACTTGAATTTTAATTCACTGTTTGCTTTCCATCTTAGAATGAATTAATATTAGTTAATTCCTTCAGGAATGTTTCCCCTTAAAACTGGCTTTTTCAGGAAAAGTGGTCACTGATTCAGCATGTTGTCACTTAGGGTAATATAATCAGGATACAACTTAAAAGTTGCCTACTTTTGCCACTATTTTGAGTTGGGTGGCTTTTCCCCCAGGACATTAAGATCACATGGTGCTGTTTCTTTGAATCCTTAGGGAGGAAAAAGTCTAATGCTTAACCATCCAGCACAGACACACACACATGTTGCTGCCTAAATTTATATTGGCAAGAATAACTTTTAAGAAGCTAATATGTTTATGAAATCACATGGGCGACTCTCTCTCTCTCTCTCTCTCTCAGGATCTGTGTTAGAAAATAGAAACTAAATATTATAATATAAAATAAAATTTGTCCACATGTGTATCTACTCTTTTTTTACCACTACATCTGCACACTTCGAGCTACTGGAACCAAAAAATAAAAATCATTTCCTTAAATATTTCAAATAGTTTTTACTTCTGAGGAATTGCTTGAAAGCGTTCTCCAAAATACTTTTTGTTAATTGATGAGTTTGAGCAGTATGATTAACATTTTAAAATGTACTGATTCTGTTGGTGTTTCAGAATCTCAAACCAGCCGTTACACTAGATATCCCTCTTGCAATCCTTTCTAAACGCTCAGCCTTATTTCCTGATTCAGAGCACACCTTTTTCGTTTCCTTATTTTGTTTCAGTTCCCCACTTTGGCCTGTTGCTCACCCAGCCCCATCAGGGCAGGTCCGGTCAGGGCAACGCAAGCGGCCTGGAGGCATGGACGACGGGTGGCCGTTTACCATAAACCTTGACTTGAACTAGTCACCCAGCCCATCATGGCTCCCTTTTAGGACACTTCTTGTCTCCTTCTACTCAACACAAGTTGCTCATCTTTAGAGCATAATAAAATCCAACGAGAGTCCTATTCCCCATTCTCCCTGCAAACCACACAGGGGCGTCTCATTTTTTCTTCAGTTAACCCAGTGAACTAAAACTTACGGGATCCTTGTTCCGCATGTGCCGCTGTGCGTAACCCAACTTCGCCTTCCCAAAGAGTTATAAACTCTGCATCTGGGCCCCTGCTGGCGGCTCCTCCATCTGCTTTCTCTGTCTGCGTCTGATCTGCCTGATGAATCCTGACTCGGTTCGCGTGCCTCTCCCGCCCGCGCGGTGGTTTTTCTAACGGGGCCATCAGACGACTCAGGTGCGTGTCCTTGCTGTTGACTTTGCAGCATGTTTTCCAGGAAGCATTTGAGTCATGAAAATGGGGAATACACACACTGGTTTCTATAGTTATTATTTGACAGTTTATACCTGTTGCTTTTCTCTTTATGAAATTATGGTCTAATCTCTTTCCCCTGGGATAGTCCTAGACATTATATTTTAAACCCCTTCCATAGCTACACATTTTAAAAAAAATCCATTTTAATGGAGTGGAGATGGGGAATGTTAGCCAAGATTTTCAGTATGTAAATAATTTCTATTTTTCACAGTCATGTCCTGCCTCTTTTATTCATTATTAAGAACATTGATGTGGAGTTTAAATGTTTTCCTCTATTTGTATCTTCGAACGACCTCTGTTTGCTGCTTCTGCATGTTGCTAGAGTCATTCCAGCTGCTTACACTAGGGTCATAGTTTAGCTTCAGCTTGGATCCAAATGCCCCAAGGCTGAAATGACCACACCTCTGAAGTGGCATTTTCCCAGGCCATTGCTGCCTTTAATAGTGAGCCAGCCAGGAGGCAAGTTTGTATCTCATTACAAGAGAGCCTTGTATTAGGCCTGGTGCATAATTAGATTGAGGAATTACAATTGGTCCTCTCTTTGCAAGACCTTTCAGCACCAAGTCTGTGCTTAAACATTACTTTTATTTTTAATCTAATGATTTTGCCTCTCTCTCTCCCTTTCTCTCCCCCCACCCACCCCCATAACAACAACAATAAAGACACCAAGGAAGTTCAGAGGTTTGCGGTTTTAAAAAGACTGGATCCCGAAAAGATTTCCACAAGACGCTTCAGAAACAGACGTTTGAGTCAGAGACATTGGAGTACAGTGAACCCAGAGCTCAGGTATTTCCTATCAACAAACACGGTTACCAGGTTACTGGCTGTTCTGCCTGTGGCATGCTGTCGGGTTTTATTAACTCATAAAAAGGCTAAATTCATAGAATATTGGAGTAGGAGGAACTCTACCACCTGAGTCAGTGATTTTTTTTTCAGACTTGTTTGTAGCCACAGACATGGTGTTCAAGCGAAAACCCAGAAACTCAGTAATTAAAATAGATAAAAGTGCAGGGACTCTAATGTCTGGGAGAGGCCATTGGGCCCCAGTCCTACAACAATACTGCAGATACTCAGAGGTGCCCCTGAGGCAGACTGCAGAGTGATTAAAAGCTCCACACCGAGGCAGACTGTCTGGGGTCTCCGTGATTCTACCACACATGGAACTCTGCAACCTCAGGCAGGATAACTAAACTCTCTGGGCTTCAGTTTCCTCCCTGGAAAATAAGAGTGATGATAGTAACTATCGCATGAAGTTGTTTGAGTATTAAATGAGTTATATGTGTAAAGCATTTAGAACCATGTCTCTTCTCACACTTTAGTGCCCAGTAAATGTCGGCTACTGTTATTGTTGTTATTATTACTATTATCATTATTACAGAGTAGAGTTTAAAAGTTGGCTCTGTACACCTGTGTTTATAGCAGCAGCATTCACAATAGTCAAAAGGTGGAAACAACCGTGTATCCATGGACAGATAAGTGGATAAACAAATGTGGCATACACATGCAATGAAATATTATTCAGTCTTAAAAAAGAGGTGTATTCTGACACATACTATAACATGCATGAACCTTGAAGCTATTATGCTAAGTGAAATAAGCCAATCACAAAAAGAACAGATACTGTATAATGTCCCGTATATGAGGTACCTAGAGTAGGCGAATTCATAGAAACAAAGTAGCATGGTAGTTGCCAGGGGCCGGGAGATGGAGAAATGGGAAGTTATTGCTTAATGGGATAGTGCTTCAGTTTTGCAAGATGAAAAGTGTTCTGTAGGCTGGTTGCACAATAATGTGAATGTACTTAACACTACTGAGCTGAACACTAAAAAAAGGGTTAAATGGCAAATTTGTCATGTATATTTTACCACAATTTTAAAAAAATTTTAAAAACCAGAGCTCTAGTCCAACATGCTTGTTTTATAATTAAGAGAAATAAATCATAGAGGGAGAAATTTGTTCAATTTGCATAGGACTTCTTAAACCAGTATAGTTTTTAGCTTTCGGGTACTCTCATAACCCAGGCATCTCACTATGCTGAATATTACTAGAGGGTTTTAAAATAATACCTACCTATTCTTCTAACAACACAGTCTCTACAGTCATGCCTACTACCTAATCTGAGCTCTACAGAGGAATCAGCCATCAATTCCAGTGCTGAATCTGATGGGCTTCCCGAGGCCTAGTGTATCTGTGTGCTGTACTCTATGGGAGATGTAAGGGATTTTTGCATTGGTAATTTTTACTAAATTCAGTTTTCACCATACATGATGACCAAGTAAATTGTTTTTTGTATCAGTCAGACAGAAACCACACTAGGTATTTCCACAGAAGAAATTTAACAGAGAATTGCTTAAACTGGTTTTGGAGGACTGAGAGAACCAAAAAGGAACAATGAAGTCATGTGGAAATCATAACTGCAAGAAAAAGCACACCACCAGCACCCTGGGGCTGGGGTGTAGGGCAGTGGCTCCCAAACTATAGCTTCTTCAGAATCCCCCAAAGGGCATGTTTAACCCCAGAGTTTCTGACTCACTATGTCTGGAGTGAGGCTTGATAATTTGCATTTCTAATTAGCATTTCCCAGGAGGTGCTGATGCTGCTGGTCCCATGTGTGAGAACCAGGGGTCTAATGGGAAGAGCTTGGAGGTCAGAACCTAGAAGCTCAGAAGAGGGGCCTCAGAGCTAGGACTCAAATCTCTGAGGAGGGGGTGTGACCTAGCCAGTGGTAGTATTTCAGGAATTCTGAGGAAAGACCTCATAGAGGCCAGAAGTGTAGACTCAGACCTCCTAGGAGGAGGAATTGCCGAGCTAGTTCTGGTACCTCCAAGGAGGTAAGATGAGCATAGTCTGGAAGTGCCCAAAGAAGCAAAGGCTAGAACAGCTGCCACTGCCATGGCGAGAGGAACTGTAAGCAAAGAGGAAGGGGCCAGTCTCTTCTCCCAGCTCCAGCCATCCAGGTTCCCTGTAGCGCCCCCTATTGGCACAACTTAAAAGGAGCAGCAGGCAAAGCAGAAATGTGATTTGCTAAACGCAAACCTAGCATCGTAGATTGCATGAAAGGATGAATTTGGAGCTGAGAGGCAATAGGTGAATGAGCAGCACACCCATAAAGCACACTCATTCCTCCAGCAGACTAACAGAGCACTCAATGAAGTCATTGTCTGGGTTTCAGAAACAAGTTATACAAAAATTATGTTTTTAAGTATTAGACTAATACTCACCATGGTGAGATACTCAGACCGTGAAACAACCAGCAACTTCTTCCCTTTCATTCTCATTCTTACATACCTTATTAAGGGGAGTGGTGAGGCCAGATGTCCTAATTTACGTAAGTTAAATACATATATGATGTGACTTCATGGTACCCATATATTTCATAAAATTAGGTCATATTATAGATAATATTGTATAACTTTCTTTTTCCTTGTTAACAACATAATATACTGTGATAATCTTTTCTTTTGCAATGAATGTATGTTCTTTCCTTTTTAATGGCTGCATAACATTCCATTGTCTGAAAGTACTAAAATCTCTTAATGCTTCCTCTTTTAGAGAGCATTTAGATTGTCTCTATCATTTAGTTACTACAAGCAGTGTTTCAGAGATGCTCTTGTCTTTACATCCACATATATATACACACACATACATATGTGAATATATATATACATACATATGTGTGTGTATATATATCCTTTTGAAGAAATTGAAAATCCACTTCATTTCCCCAAAGCTTTTATAAATTTTAAAACAAAAGTATTAATAATTAAAGTGTTATTACTGATTATTGCTAGCACATTCATTTTAGGTAAAATTTATAATCTAGTAAAGTAGCGTTTTTAGGAGGCAGATCGATGTCACAAAAAGCATATTTTATAGAGAAATTGTATAAATCCATTTAGTAGAACTTTAGGGTAACATTCTACCATCAACTTTATAGATATTTATAATAGGTCCATCTACATTCTTATGACATAGTATTGATTATGGTTACATGTTCCTTGCCAACTCTGGTTAAGTACACAACTCCCAATTTCCGTGACATTTCTAATGGAATAAAGCACTTGCCTGCGATTGATTTAAGAGATTTTTCAAACACACTGCAGCTAAAAATGGATACTTCTTTTTTTTTTTTTCTGGTGCTTATTCCTCTAACTGTTACTAAAGTCCTGCAGGAAAGTGTTCCCATGCTCACACTCTGTCTCCAGAAACATAGATTCAGCTTTGGAGTTTAGATAAAGTTTAATTTGGAAAGCTCCTCACAGATCATCTTATTTTCCAGTTTCAAAAACCAAGTTCTGGAGCTGAGATTAGGATGAGATCCCTCTATTCCCCAGGCCAGTCACCTTTCTGTTACAGTCTGTTCTGCTTGAACATGAGACACAAGTGTGGCTCATAAGAGGCTTGGCTCCCAGTCTCCGGAAAAAGACATACCAAACACTAATTTATCCACATCTGATGAATAATTACCTGTTTCCAGGTGGGAAGAAGAGATTTAATTTTAGGATGCTCAGGCCAGGAAGCTAAGATGTGATTCTTGTCAAACCCCCAGTTGGTTCAGAAATTCCTTGAGGCCTGATTCTACAGTCGCACATTGGAGCAGTCTTGAGACATCCCAGATTGTTAATTCTCCTTTTAGATCCGCAATCCCTCTCACAAAGATGTGTCTTTTCTCACAGGCAGGTCCCCGCCACTTAAATGTGCTGTGTGATGTGTCCGGGAAAGGCCCCCTCACCGCTTGTGACTTCAACCTGCGCAGCCTGCAGCCCGACCAGCGGCTGGAGAACCTCCTGCAGCATGTGAGTGCCGAGGACTTTGAGAAGCAGAATGAAGAGGCCCGGAGGACCAACCGGCAGGCCGAGCTCTTTGCCCTTTACCCCTCGGTGGACGAGGTGGGTGCGACCATCTCTGTGCTGGAGAATTTCAGTGGGGACGTGGACAGGCTCCGGGAAAATGTTATTGTCCATTGTTATTGTATAGCAGCGTCGGGATGCTTCATCGTATGATTTCTGAGGCTGTTTAATTTACTAAGGCAGGCCTGTGTAATAGCAGAGCCAATTATTGATCAATTACACAAGTGAGACTGCAATAATAACTAGGATTTTCATAACACGTTACGGAACACTTTCACTGATGTTATCTCATTTAATCTTCAGAACATTCCGAGGGTTCGCATGCAGTAATCCCACTCAGCTAGTAAACCATTCAGTGACATGGGGGTATGTCTTATAGTTCATCCATCAAGACGTATTACTTAAACCTGGATGTTCTTTAATGCTTAAGTTTTTTTCTTTTTTAATCTTTGAAAGCATTCCAGCCTAAAATATCACAGCCATGCTCCCAGTGCATAGAGCGTTAGGATCTTGGTTTTTCCTTTCTCTGTATATTGGACCTGGCCCAGAACAGTTTGCTAATTTAGGCTTTGCCTGTGGTCACTTGCATTCCTCTTCCTGCCGATTCCATGGTGGAGGTGCCAATACATAATAAGGTGACCCAGAGTGGGCACCAGAAGAGAGAGGACAATTAAGGGTGAGGAGAATACTTCCACTGAGATATCAACTCATTGAAGTTTCCCTCAATGGATTAAATGGAGACTGTCCAGTCTGAGTGGCTTAAGAATGAATCGTAGACTGTTTTGGAGGAACTTCGTTTTATGGTCTTTGAACAGTGATGAAACTCAGTTGAGATTGAAAGTTATAATCTAGCAGAGGTCCTAATGGGACCTTTATTGAGTGGGAAGGAACTCTTTGTAATTAGCGTACCAGTTATTTGTAAATTGGTATGTCTAAAATGCTTGAGCACCCCTATACCAGTCCTTTAATACATTGTAGTTGGACACACAGAAATGGCATTTGTACTTGTAATTTGTACTTGCTTCAGAGAAAGTCCTGTGGAAAATAAGGTAAATTTCTGGCCTACCATGAAATGATTACAAATGCAGATTTTTTGATAACACATTAATGAAATTATTTTATACTATCAATTTATTTTCTAGTGAGGAAAGTTAGAAGAGAGGTGAGCTATTACATCCAAGTTATGACGGAGTCTACAGGAGAGATATAAGTAGGACTCAGCCACCAGGTTAGAAGAGGGGAGTTCTTTCCCTGGTTCACTGAGTCTATAAAAGGTATCATCCTATGTGCTGAACCCTAAGAAAGTTGCCACTATACTCCAAATCTTTAAAGACTTTGCATTTTTGTTGCCAGTGACAGAACCCAACTAAAACCAATTAAGAAAAAAATGGAGGGACTTCCTGGCTCACATAATGAAATTGCAGGTAGGCAGATGTAGAGTTGGCCTCAGAATCCATTGGTCCAACTGATGGAAGCATGTCCTCTCATTATATTTCTCTCTCACTATCTTATTTTCTCTCTCTCCCTCTCTCACACACACACACCTCCCAGGAAGATGAAAACAAGTGTCCCCTAAAACTTTACATTTCCTCTTCTGCTTCTTTGGGAATTCATTCCTATTTCAGATAACTGTAAAGGCTCAAGAAATTCATACAGCTTAGAAGAAACTTAGGAAAGACATTAATATATAGACCTTGTTTGAATCCCGATTTTAAAAACTAACTGTAAGAAACATTAAGATAGTTGGGGAAATTTGGAACTGATTACATACTTAGTGAAAACAAGAATTTTCTGTTAATTTTTTAAGAGTCATAATGGTACTACAGTTGTGTGTTTTGAAAAGTCCTTATCTTTTAGAGAGTTGTGCTGAAATATTTATAGATGAGATTATATGATATTTGGGGCCTTGCTTCTAAGTAATCCTATATTGAGTAAGGGGAGGTAGTAAGTGGAAGTATAGATTAAACCAAGTTGCCCATGAGTTGAAATTGTTGAAGCTAGGCGATGGGTAAAAGTGGTTCATTATAGTCTTCTCTCTACTTGTGTATGTTTACAATTTCCCGAATGAAAAGCTTTAAAAAGTAGATTGAATCCAGGCCAAATGTAGTCTTAGAAACCGGTGTCTTTATGTTGAGGTTATTTTCCAATAAGGGGACCTTCCCTCTCAGATGTGTCTGTTCTGATCACCCTAAAAGTTCCAGCTTGCTCTGAGGGAGTTTTGCCCAGTGTAAGCATCAGAACAGTGCCCTCTCTGGAACAAACTCAGCAGCTCCACCCTGCAAGAATGCCAGCTGGTAAATTCAGCCTTGAGCCTTGAAGGAGAACAGAGGTTAGAGTGGATATGAGTTTACCACTTCGACTATTCCACCAAACTGGGTACAGATTTGCCAAGAAGGTGACGTTACTGCTATTTGTAACAATGCTATGGTTGCTGTGGGGTATTTGGTAGGAAGCTCTCATTCAGCCCAGCAAAATAGAATTAGATATGACTCTATTTTAGGCCCTTGTGAGCTGCAGAGCACTGACCAGTGTTTGGATAGCCTACAGCAAGAGCAGGAATTAAAGTTTTCAGGGACTTACACTGTTTACCTTTGCCTATGTGAATATAATTACGATACTACAATAGTTTAGGTTGGAATGCTTCAAGTTACAATAAGGATTTGGTGTTTCTCTTTAAGTCTTGAGTCCCAGTGTGGCAAGATACAGGTATATCTCTCAATTTGTCATTACTAAGCCTTTCTATATGTAGAACTTTAACAAGTTTTAGCTGGACATATTTTTATAGAACCTATAAATTCAACCCCAAATCTCTATCATCTGTTTATGAAAACAGTGAACTGAAGAAGATGCTGTATTATAGTATTGATGGTTTACAACCTTAAGTGAACTAACTATTCTGACTCATATCTCAAGTGTGAAACACACATAGTTACTTGTAATGTTGTTGGCAGGAGAAATATTCTGAATGTGTCATCAGAGCAGCCAAAAAAACCCCCAAAAAACCAACAATAGGTATAAGATTTTGCAGTACCATCTGGTGGATGTTACTAAGTCATATCCATGTTCACATTTCCTTCCTTCCTCCCTCAGTCTCTTTGTCTTAAATGCTTGGCTTTCTGAAGGGAGAAAATGTTTGCTGTAAATGCTGACTTTGAAGCTTGGGGGCTGGATAACCAACTCTCTTATAAACGTCAATGTTGTTCTGCTGTTGGAAATGAAGTAAATGCCCATTGAATTGAGCAGTGGATGGCAGCCTTCCCTTCCCTGGATTAACTCCAACTGGAACTCCTCTAATGGAAATTCACTAACAATTTCTTTGCCATGTGATTAATAACAGGAGGATGCTGTGGAAATACGTCCGGTGCCAGAATGTCCTAAGGAACATCTGGGCAACAGAATATTGGTCAAGTTGCTGACCCTGAAGTAAGTATCGGCAATGGGTAACTACACTGAGGTTTATATTGCCTTTTAGATACAAACTGTGTCTTTAACATCAGCACTTGAATCAGGGAGGATCTCCCAACACATTGAACAGTGGGCAGCTGTGAGGTAGTGGAAAGAGCAGAGTTTGGAGTCAGCTGGATCTGAATTCTATTTCTACCAAGCCTTTGACAGTCTTTCTTCTGCAGTAGAGATGGCAAACACTAAGGTTAGGCATGTAAGGAAATCGAGTGGAATGCCTACATTAAGAAAAACAGCCGTGAAAGCCAATGGTGTGCTGGGGTCAGCTTTGACTCACTCGTGACAGTGGATCGTGCACATCTCTTCCCAACTCTTCATTCAGTGAAGTCACATTGGTGATTTGATATTAGCCTTGGTGGAAGTATTTATAACATTGAAACCAGAAAATGCTACAAATTAGAACCTTTTGTTTTTTTCAAAGACTTGTTTTTTAAACATTTACCAGCATACCACTGTTGAAACAATGATAAATGTAACTAAAACCCAGTCTCAGTGCCAGGGATCAATCGAGAGTAGTGGGGACTGTTTTAAAGGGGGTGCCCACTACCACCTAGGACCAGCTCTTGTCATCCAAGTAAACAGGTCAATTTTTGTCAATTGTCTGATTTTTTCCCCCCAAAAGAAGCTAGAAATCCAGGTTTTTCTGCATAATTTTCTGACTTCTTAAGATTTTTCTCATTTCCTTTTTAAATACCACACAATTCAAACAATGCGGGCCTGCAATCTAGGTTCATCTTGTGGGCCAATTATTTGCTACATCTACTTTAAAGCAATTGTCTCCAAGTTATTTAATTGTTTACTTTTATAGTAAAAAAATAAGGTACATGTCCTCTATATATGTGTATTAACTTTGTACTTGCATATTAAAATATTATCTACATTATAAAACATACATAATCAAGAAATCTTAAAGGCTGAACTAAATAATTTAAAATAAATTATAGTATTATAGCATTTTCTTTCTGCTCCCCAGTGGATTGTCTTGCAAACCCCCTGGCGTGCTTGTGCACCTCTCTTTCCTCTTTGCAGGCTGCTACTTTAGAGAAGTGGTTCTTTTACGTCTTCAAATCACAGACCCTTTTGAAAATATTAAGTTGTAAATGCTCTACCTAGGCAAAAGTACATGAGCACATCACTTTTTATACTCTATCCGAAGGGTCATCAGTCTCTTGAAATCAGTTCATGGACCCCTTAAACAGCACCTGGTTTGCAATTAGGGCATCTGGACACCGAATTCCAGGCTTTGTTTCAACCTGAGAACTTCTCTGGGATTTTGAGTCCTTTCTCGTAAATGAAGCTATTAGACAAGATAGTCTCAAAGTTCCCACCTCTCATAAACTTCTGACTCTAATGCGTAGCCTCCCCAGTTCCTGTCCTCAGAACACAAGCAGCATGACTGCTCACCCAGCTGTGGGTGCTCTCTTGATATTGTAGCCCCCGCACCCTACACCCCGGACAATTCTCCCAGTAGGTGGAGAGGGGCAGTTAGGACCTTTTGTCTGCACACAGAGATGAGCAGCCAGTGAGCTGGCTCTGTATCGGTAAGGCCCTGGCACGGCCTTGCCTGTGTCTAGCCCTGGCAAGCCTACTGGAGGAGGCAGCATCCTAGTCTTTCAGCAGGAGGGCTGAGTGGAAGTGGCTGTTCCGTTCCCCTCTGCATCATTCAGGAAGTCCACCCTATTGTCTGAGGCACTTGCCCACCCCCACAGGATGCACTTTGAGATACATTAAATATGCCCTTTAGGACTGGAGGAGTTCTCTCCTATGGTGCTTATCACCAAGCCGTCCAGAACTTTTCAGTAAATGGCAGCTGTTCTCACAGGTGGGAAAACATGGCCACTAAGATAGACGTGCATTATTTAAAAAACAACAACAACAAATTGAGTCACTTGGATTTCTCTTGATGAGAATTGTGAAGTAGAGTTGCTAGCGACCCCCACCCCTGCCCAACTGCCAAAGCAGAAACTAAATAGCATTGAGCTGTTTGTTCAGTGCACTTGGTCTGCTCAAGTATCTTAAATAGTATCCATACCAACACTACAAGAGAGACAGACTGAAGAGATAGTCCTAGGTATAACTGCTTTGAATCAACTGGGTTTTTTAAAAAGGAGGAAATTCTTGTAAGTAAACCTAGAATGTTAAAATATGAACAGTAAAAATTTAATAATGTTAAAGACACATGTTTCCCCATTGATATGCTGAATGCTGTTTCTACTACTATAGATTTTATCAGCTAGGGAATTTATTTTAAGTTATTGAGATCTGTAACTTTCTGTTTTGCCTTTGAGAAATACATATCTAAAGCCTTGAGGATACAGAAAGAATTAGGCGAGTGCCAATTCTGTACATGTGTGTAGCAGCAAGAAAAAGAGAGGATATTTTTTTCTATTTTTGCATTTGAAATGGGGAAATTGTTTAATTTAAAATATAATACTATCTTATACAAAGTAACCTCAACTCAGAGGAGTCCTTTTAGTGGTGAAACTTTCATGTGTATTAAATTTATCCAAAGAGCTTGTTTTACATGAAGATTTGGGGAGACTTCCTACCACCATGTCCCCCAAGAGATGCTGGTTCAGTAGATTTCAGGTGGGACCAAGAAATCTGCATTTTGACAAACTCTGAATTTGCTTCTGCTAGTTTCTGGGAACCACACTTGGAGAAACACTGGTAGAAAGAACTCAGGTTCTGTGATCAGAAAGGACTGGGCTCAAAACCTGAGTGTGCCAATTCCTAACCTCGTGGTCTTTGGCAAATTACTTAAGCTCTCTGAACCTCAAAAATGGGGAGAATATCTGCATCACACTATTGTCATGAAGCCTCAAGGAACTGACGTGTGTAGAGCACTCACCACAGCACAATTGCAAGTGTTTGACAGGTATTCATTCCCTCCTCCTTTCTCTGAACCATAGAGAGCTTAACACTCAGTACCTACCTAAGTAGATTACAGGAATATTCAGACCTTTGTGTATCAGGGAATACACAGTTCTAACAAGATCAACATGCCAGGCAATAGGTGGTGAGCCTAGGCACAAATATTCTTCTAAAAAAGTTATCTCTTAAGGCAAAGCTATCTAAATGATGAGGCCATCCTCTCTCACATGCCTTGAAACAAAAGTTGGCCTAATTTGTGTGCCTTCTGCAATAATGTTGGTTCAGGGCCTGATACCAGTGCTCTCAGCTGGCAGTGTCCAAGGTCATGGTTTGTTAACCTGAGAAACTTGGAAGGTGCACAGATGTGCACATCTGTGTTCCATGTGCATATTGTAACACGTGGCAGGACTGTGCTTTAGGGATGCATTTTCTTCAAACCCACCATTTTTCAAAGGGAGTGGGCAATTAAGGCCAATATGAGGGCTCTTCTTTCCAGCTGTCTCTGGGTCCACACACCTCAGTGTTTATGAGTAGTGCTCAGTCCCCTCGCCCTACCTCAACTCAGCAAATCCCTTGGCAATGGAGTTAGTAAGAGCCAGTCACCCACATCATAACCCAATCTTCCTCTGCTGGTCCCACTATAAATGGAAGGAAAAGCAACTAAACTTTTCTTTTTTACTGTCTGAAAAGCCCCATTCCTTAGAATTGAACGATAGGGATTTCTATCCAAGCTGTAAAACGTAAACTGAAAATAAGGCCTTTACCTAAGACCTCTGAAAACACAGAAGCTACAGGTAAGGAGCGCCATGCTGGATCAGACCAAGGTCCATTCCGCCCACTTTCTCTTGCAGTGCCACCAATAAGCACTCTTTGGGAAAACATACCGCCCACCATGATCTCAAATGATTAGGAATGTTCCATGACCCTTCCATATTTCTCCATTAATATCCCATGTGATTCTCATATGCACGGAGTTATCAAACTATTTCTGGAAACTGCTTACATTTTTAACCAGTTTATATATTCAGGCACTTTCAGAAAATTCAAAATTATCTCAGTTACCACCATACAGATATTTCTCTCTTGTTCTCACAGGTTTGAGATTGAAATTGAGCCTCTGTTTGCCAGCATTGCCCTGTATGATGTTAAAGAAAGGAAAAAGGTAAGAAAACAAAAAATAACCCACCCCTGAGGGCACACATTGTTGATGAGTCCTTGGGTTCACATTTTTAAATCTCACTTCTATTCAGCAAAAACACATCAGATTTGAAAGCAAATGACCTTTGATGCACCCGTTTCTATTGTCTTTGCAGTTTTTGATGGAATGACCTGGGAATGTTAGTCGTATGTTTTCTTTGAAGAACCTTTAAGGGAACATCTGCTGGAGGTTGGCCAGAGGATGGCTAGAGGCCTGTTGGGATAAGAGAGAAATTATGTAGCAGTGTAGGGAGCTACACATAAAACAAGGCAATTTAAATACATTTTTAGCAAGCTCGGATATGCATATAGTGTTTCCTCACCTGGGGAGTTTTTTGCATTGTGAAGTAGTCTCATCATGAATGGAAGGTATATTATGCAGTAAAAGTCTAAATTTGCCACAGGGTGAAGACCTCACCAACCGTAAGGTGCTTTTCATTGAAAATAATTCAAGGACCTAAGACTTCTCCATTGATGTTTTACTGTTTAGTTATTTTGTAACCTCTAGAAGAAGACAGAAATAGCAAAACCAGAGTAAGACGTTCTGCCCTTCTTTACCCATAACTATTCTCTACCTAAGGAAATGTGTATCTCTTGAATTAATATTAATAACCACTGAGATTTGTATTAGTCAGGGTAGGATAACTGCTAATACCAAGAGACCCCAAATTCCCTAGTTTAAGGCAGTAGTTTTTGGGGGGTTTTTTAATTGGTTTCAGAGAGAGAGGAAGGGAGAGGGAGAGAGAGAGAGAAACATCAATGATGAGAGTCATTGATCAGCTGCCTCCCGCACACCCCCTGCTGGGGATCGAGCCTGAAACTCAGGCATATGTCCTGACTAGGAATCAAACCACCATCTCCTGGATCATATAGGTCGACGCTCAACTGCTGAGCCACGCCGGCCGGGCAAGGCAGTAGTTCTTACACTTGACTGCACATCAGAACCACCTGGAGAGCTTGTTTAAAACGCAGTTGCTAGTCCCCCCTTCAGAGTTTCTGATTCAGTGGGTCTGGGTGGGGCCTGAAAAATGTGCATTTCGAACAGGTTACCAAGTGATGCTGAAGCTGCTGTTCAGGGGACCATATTTTGAGAACCACGGGCTTAAAGAAGTCTCTGGCTTTGTTTCCTAACAATCCAGGGTAGGGGTGCTGGTCGGCAGTGGGCTGACTCCTCAGTCATTCAGGAACCCAAGCTGGCAGTGGCTCCTCCGTCTTTAGTATGTGCTCTCCCAGAGTCACTTTTGTCACTGCCATTGCAGATCCTTAAAAGGGGGGAAGATGGGAGAGAGCAGCCTACATGTTTGACACATCACTTATGCTCACAGCTCACTCCTGACCGCAAGGGAGGATGGTGAGTGTCGTCCTTGCCTGGGCAGCCGGTTCTCAGCTATCGCTCTGTTAGTGGTGAAGGGGAGACCCAAACACGCAGTGGCTCGTAAACAGCACGACACTGGTGAGCCAAAGAGCACTCATCATGCCATGCTCTTGCTCAGAACCTTGAATGGATCCTCACTACCTGCAATAGTAAAAGCAAACTCTTTAGCCCGGCCAGAGTGGCGCAGTTGGTCGAGTGTTGTCCTGTACACCGAAAGGTTGCTGGTTCAATTCCCGGTCAGGACACATGCTTGGGTTGTGGGTTTGATCCCCCGTCGGGGAGCATACAGAAAGCAGCCAGTCAATGTTTCTCTCTCACATCAGTGTTTCTCTCTCTTTCTCCCTTCTAAGCATGTCCTCAGGTGAGGGTTAGAATAATAATAATAATAAATAAAACAATTTAAATAAATACTCTTCCGCTTCCATGCCTGGCTTTCTTCAGTCCGGCTCTCGTTTCTTCTCTTTCCCTCTGTGGCCTGCCTGTGCAGAATCAAGCGGCACTAATCTCTGTTAACTGAATTTGCTCCAGGTTTCCCGGCCTCTGAGGTGGGTCTGTGCTGGACCCTCTCCCTGGCACCCGGCCGCCCTGCAGCTCTGCCTCACAGAATCTTCCAAGGCCCGTCTGTCTCACTCCAGTAGAAGCATTCTGATCACCCCCACTGATGGGCTCTCTCACCCTGTGACTTCCACAGCGCTCTTTTGTGTGAATGTGGTCACTTACAGTTTGCTCTTCCTGTAGTAACTCACATATTTGACTTATCCCTCCTTTTTTAATGTAAACTAATTGAGGGCAGAGGCAGTGTCCTGCTCTTCTTTAGTGCCGTGCAGAGCACATCACTGATATTCGGGAATTATTGGTGGGTTAATAAAAATGTAAATGTTTCAAGGAACATCCCTCGAATGACTCCAAAGTACCCAGAGAATGTGAAATTGTATGCATCAGATTTCCCAACAGCCACTAGTCATGAACCATGGCTACGATCACATTTATTCCTCTGGAGAAATTTCTCTGTGGTTTTTCACTCTTTTTTAACATGTTTGGACCATGAGAACAGCAGGCCTAACTTGTTTTCCGTTTTGCTGCTCATTTACAGATCTCAGAAAATTTTCACTGTGACCTGAACTCTGACCAGTTCAAAGGATTTCTGCGTGCTCACACGCCGTCTGTTGCTCCATCAAGTCAGGCAAAATCTGCGGTCTTCTCAGTCACCTATCCGTCCTCAGACATCTACCTAGTAGTCAAGGTAGTTAAACGCACCCTGATTTGCTCACTGTGATGTTCCCATTTTTGCACTATACCCAGTGCATGTGTCAGGTAAAAGAGGTGTCAGACGTGTCTCTACATCTTCTGAGAGACTCACTTTGTTTCCTTCTCAACGTATCCCTTTTCTTTTACAAGTAAATTCTGTGTTGAATACTTACTTGAACAGCGGTGGGCTTGGGAGCCGTACAGTCGTAGTTTTGAATCCAGGCTTTGCAACCTGGTTGTTACATGACTTTTGGGGCAATTGCCTAACCTTTCTGAGACTTAGTTTGCTCATCTGTAAATTGAGGATAACACCACCCTCAGTGGGTAGTTGTGATTACAGAATAAAGCCTGGCACATTATAGACAGCCTTCTTCCTAACCAAGGAAAGCACCCTCGCTGTCCAGCTCCAGGAGGCTGCTATCTCAGATGGAGTGTCCTAATGGTGTCCATGTTTTTCTAGAGCCCATAGTTAAATGACTGCAAGTCCAGGCTCTGATAATTTAAGGTATGGGCTGTATTTTCTAAGTTCCAGTCTCTTTATCACTATCTCACAGACTATGTCCAGCAAGAATAAAAAGTCTCTGGGGAAATTATATGTAGAAGGACTTTTCATTCGAGGCTGTACTCTCTGCTGATGTAAGAAAATCAGAGACTTTCTCTACATACCAAAATGACTGCTTAGAAATTAACAATAAACATTGAGTATTTTACCTACTTTAAGTGAAATAATTTGTTTCATTGACTCTTTACCCCAAAATTGTAAAAAAAATAAAAAAATTAAAAATCAGGTGATTTGATTTTGTGTACACCCAGAGTTCCAGGTTTGATGTCCGTAACCTCATGAGTCCCCCATGATGCCATGGGAGTAGCATAAAGATTTCAGAGAATTTAGGTGACTTGGAAGTCACTTAACAAGTGACATATGTCTTTCCAGTCTAGCTTCCTTTCCTCCATGTCACAAGACTCTGGAAGGCTACTATAGCTTGAAGGAAACTTATTTAAGCTAATGGAAGCTATAGTTAAAATTCTGTTACTAAAAAGACATATCTCTTGCTGTCAAACTTTAGTGTGTATCCTTTATCTTGCAATATTACTTATACATACAGGAAAATTAGCTTAAAGCCCACTCTAGAAACCCTGTAGTTAAATTCAAAATTCTCTCTCAGCCTGGGAAACCAACACTAGTTCTATAGAGCCAAATTTTACTTCAAACTCCACTTCTCAGTGGATGACTCTATTTTGATTAATCCATAGTAGTGTGCTAAATATCAGCAGTTACCTATGGATTACTATTACTTACTAAATATATCCAGAAGCTTTCACATGTATAAATGCATTCATTTGGCAATAAGAAACATTCTTTTAATTGTCTGGATAGAATTAAGAAATTTAAATCTATTCATACAGTCCCTGGTTTACTTCTGATTTGTTTTTTTCTTTTCTGTAATGCCACTGTGTAGCTTCTTTCCCTCTAAATATGTAGTAAATGGTACTGTAGCATTTAGCACATCCATCCAGGCAGTGCAATTCAATAAAGAGAGCCTTCTTTCTTATTTTTATTGTCAAGCTGAGCACCAGGATATTAACTGTATTGTAGGTAGAGTTGCCTAGTTTAGTGTTACATGTAATATTGCTTTAACGGGTTATTTCAGGCTTAAAGGTTTTGTTGCTCAACTGAAGGATGGAGAGTAAGGATGAGAGTGAATGTCGTATAAAACTTTAAAAATAGACATGCCAGGCATTGAACCAGCCCCTCCCGAGTAGAGCAGAGGGTAGCCTTTTACCTTAAAAAAATTTCCAGGTAATTCTGATATGTTCCTTTCCCCTACCTACCATAGTCATGAGGACTCACTCATTTCTTTTACCCATAAATCACAAACGACAATACAGTGGGCTCTCATAGCAGCCTCCGCTCCTTCTCAAGAAGTAGCTGGAGTTGCCCTTGTCCAGCTCAGTGAAGGGAATGGTATTTGCTGGTCTGGTTGAATCTGAATTTTCCCACGTCCAGATTCTGGAGCTCCCTCTGCTGTGGGTTCACACTGTGCTAACGCGTGATGCCGTGGCATCCCATGCCTTGCTTCAGGGTCCCAGTGAAAAGGTTCTTTCCCTCTGTTCAAAGTTTATTTCTATCCTTTGACTTCATGGAAAAATTCGCTCCCTTCCACTTTGCTCTACAAACTCCTGACTCTGAGCTTCGGGAGAATGGGGACCAGGCTTACTGTGTTACCCCTTGTCACCCCAGCAGCCACCACACGGGAGGTACCCGACAAACGTTTTTAGAATAAGTGAATGAGTGAATGATTGCTGACTGACAGGAATACCAGTCTCCAGCTTGAGTGTTACGTGTCTGTGTTCTCACCCTGGGGTATTTCTCAGGGAGATCAGCCTTGCCTTCATGCTCTGGAGATGGGAAGAGGTTTGAAAGTTCCTTTGTGAGAAGACAGACTTCTTGCTTGCAGTGTCCCCGAGACAGATGTCCATTGAGCAGCCCCATGTCACTTCCCTTGAAACTCCGTTAAACACCCTCCATCACTAGGGTGTTTCTGGTTTAAATACTTTGCACCTAACTGATAATACCTATTAAGAGTGTGCGCCTATTGGAATATGTTAACCCAGATTTCTTCTTCAAGAATCCTCTCAACTAACGATACAGACTCATGGGACTCAATCACTTGTTTTTCTTCTCAGCATCTAAGTTAAATTAATTTTTCTTTGAATAGAGGGTTAGGAACTTCCAGTTTTTCCTTTTCTTTCTCCTAAATATGGTGCCCAAAGTTATGGCCAGATCCTCCACCTGAAGCAAATCGAAGACATTTGGCAATGGTAGCATTCCCATCTTCCCAGCCTGCCAGCCAGCAAGGTGGGGAGCTGCACCGTCCCGCTGCTTTCGGTTTCTCTCCAAGCCTGTTACAGCCAGAGAAGCAGCCCTGACAGGAAACACAAGGGAGATAATTACAGATCATTTATTCTGTTCATTTGTTCATTTTGTGGAAGGTTTGAGTCCCCAACCTGACTTTTACAGAGGTCATATCTCTTTTTCACACTGTAAGCAATAATAAAGAAAATGAGCTTTTCACTTCCTACATATGTCTCGGGGGTTTTGTTTTATAAAATAACTTTTATTGCATTTTTTATTGTAGGCATAATACATAGTTATTGTGTAAAAATAGAAAATATATATAAGCAATAGGAATAAAATAAACACAGCACATAATCCCATCATAGAAAGATAACTGTTAACATTTGCTGTGTACCTACTACCATCTTTTTCATATGCCTTTATTATGTTTTTACAAAACCAGTACTTTTTATACTAATCTTTAAATCAAAAAACATAAATCACAGCCATATTCACATGTCATCAAATATTGTCATAAAACCTAATTTTGATGGTTGCATAGATTCCATTGTGTGGATGTAATTTATGTACATTGTTTTAATATTGTTTTTGTTGGTAGATTGAAAAAGTTCTTCAGCAGGGAGAGATTGGAGACTGTGCAGAACCCTACATGGTTATCAAAGAGAGTGATGGTGGAAAGGTATGATATTTTGAGTATTGCTAAATGGTAACGTCTTAGAATAATCAGATATTTTTCAGAAGTATTACACAATGTAGTTAATGGGATTTAGTCCATAATATGTTTCCATATGAGATACTAATAAATTGTATTTAAACCAAAGAAAGAAGAGAAACTGGTTATTGATGATAACTTTTTAAAGAAATAAATTATTAAACTCAACAAATGATGATATACACACTGATGTCTAATTGTAAAACTAGGGCAAATCACGTCCTGTTGCCTTGGTTCTGAGGCTCTGACCCAGCTGGTAGGGAGGCCACAGAGACCCCACGAAACCAAACAGTGCCAGAGCCCTTCTGGCTTTTCTCAACAGCATGGGACACCATCCTTTCTGGTATGGAATTGGCTGAGATTATGGTACTTCATAAATTCACTAGTGCAACATGGGTACTGAGCCTATGAAAAGGACATCTTTTCCCAGCACCCAGTATGATTTTTAAAGCACGGCCTTTCTGGACTAAGACTTGCCTAATCAGCATCACCACAGACTTATAAATTTCAAATAAGGTTTATTGAACTCAAGACTTATTTTACTTTATTTTATTTTTATCACCATTTACCCCCTCTAGGCCCTCTTCCACCTCCACCCCGCCCACCCCCACAATCACCACTGTTGTTCATGTCCATGAGCTCTCTCTCTCTCTCTCTCTTTTTTTTTTATTTTTTGTTCAATCCCTCTACCTCAAGACATTTTTTAAAAATCTACCTTTTATTCTGAACTTAAAAAGGACACCTTGGAAGTGTTGTCAACCTAATAGGGAAAGTATTAGGAACCTTTATAGATCTTTCTGGAGTTTTCCAAGGCAATTTTTGAAAAAACAGGCTCCCTTGAGAGCTTGGTAGATGATATATGAAACTTTTTATCCCAACATGCTGTCATGCGAATTCAAGTCAAGTAACCAACCCTGAAAACTGGCACTTGTTGATTAGCTTGTATAATAAGTCTTTGACTTTTTTTTTTAGCCGAAGGTATATTTAATAGTCAAATGTAGCCTTTCTTTAAACCCCTTTTCTAGTCTGTATTTCCTTGTCAGTTAGACTTCTGACCTAAGATATGTCATTTTTCTGCTTTGGAAGTGCCTGTCATATCCACGGCAGGGCAGTGACTTGGTGCGGGTGCCCTATCGTTTGTCTCTGCTTGTCTCTTTCCATTTTCCTCTAGAGTAAAGACAAGATTGAAAAACTAAAACTTCAAGCTGAGTCCTTCTGCCAACGTTTGGGGAAATACCGGATGCCCTTTGCCTGGGCTCCCATTAGCTTAACAAGCTTCTTCAATGTCTCCACCCTGGACAGGGAGGTAACCGATGTGGAGTCCATGGTTGGTAAGATTTTCAGCTACAGTGGGAAGGAGTGGGCTCCCCAGTGCACCAGCTCTGAGCTCAACTGCTTATTAGTGGGGGTTTGGGGTACAGTAAGGTGTGGGAAATGGGAAAGAAGAAGGGGGTTAATAGGCTGAAACACTATTATGGCTGGATTACAAGTGCATGAATAGACAACGATTCCCCCAAATTATCATGAATCTTGGTGGAGTTTAAATATAGTCATATAATAAGATTTTTGGTTGGAATTTTATGGACAGTTTGACACTTTAAAAACTTAATTTTAAATAGGCACCTCCTCTTAAGAGTAAAATTGTTGAAAATAACAAGAAAATATAAGAACCATCTATAGCGTGTTAAACAACTGCACCATGACTGGCTGCAAAACACAAGAGCCACCATCACGAAGCTTTTGAAGAGCAAAACTCAGGTTTCTCAGCAAAGTTTCCAGTCCCTTAAAGTTTACTTTGCCAACTGCAATGAAAAAGAGGTTGCCAAAAGAATATTTAGTTACTGTTCCAATTTATTTAGCGTGTTTCTTTTTCATCACCTCACCCTTGGTCTGAATCATTAATTTTTAAAACAGGTTGGATATGAAACTGTTCAAGAGGGTTATAGAATTTTCAAGTGGACCCACCCCTACTTGTGGCAGAGTTTCTGTTTTCCTAAACATCTTTGGATCCAGCAAATATTTAAGTCTAGAGTCACATTTCTCGTGACATTTCTCGTGCATTCCTTCGCTCTGCCGCTTCTGACATGTTGCCTCTAGCAGAGGAGCAGAGGAGAAGGGTACTTTGTTATTGCAGCTGCTTTTCTGGAGTTATCGTTGCATAATTTCTGGTCAGAACTCCTGGATTAGTTCTGATTTATCAATAACAAACCTCACCTTAGTGCTTCCTGACCTTCACACCACAATGCTTTGTAAAATGCATGTAGACCCAGGTAGCCTTATTTGAAAGAGTTATGCATAGAGCATAGAGGACACCCTAAATGAGCTGAATCCATAAATTCAGGCAGAGGGCTTGCGAAGGTTGCAGTAATCTCTAGGCCAAGGCTAAATTAACCTGACTACAGAGGCTGATTCTTAAGAAGCAACCAGAAGAGGCAGAATGGCAAATGTAGATGGGCAGTGGTAGCAGGAAGTTCCAGTTCAGCAGCACGGCAAGAATTAAGGATAAGAGAATATTCAGCCCAGCCGGTGTTGCTCAGTGGTTGAGTGTCAGCCCATGAACCAAGAGGTCACTGGTTCGATTCCCGGTTCAGGGCACATGCCCGTGTCTTGGGCTTGATGCCCAGTAAGGGATGTGCAGGAGGCAGCCAATCTGTGTTTTTCTCATCAATGTTTCTATTTCTCTCTCCCCCTCCCTTCCTCTCTCTCTAAAATCAATGAAAACATAGTGTAAAAAAAGAATATTCAAAGACAGAGTTGGCAATATTAGAATTATAAGCAATTCGACTATTCACAACAGAACCCCTGAGTTTTGCATGAGAAAAGCAACAAAACCCTCACCTAAATCTCAAATGGAGATAAGAAACAACTAAGCAGAGTATTAGGGTTCCAGCCCACATCTGGGGGTGACTCGGGGTTCTAATCCCCATTAGGTCAGCCCCGTCTGCTGCCTGCTTGGTCCACACGGCAAGAGCAGCAGGAAGCTGGGATTCAAAACATACTCAGGCTGACCCTAGCATATTTGGGTCACAATCCCAAATGCCTTCAAGGGCATTCGAGTACATGCCTCTCCCAGTGAAATGAAAATGTAAAAATAAATCAAAAACAAACACTGTTGACTAAATAAAGCTTATCTGCAGACCCATTTCTGGCTGCAGTTGTGGACTCCTGCAGGGCGGCATCCGGCCTGCCCTCCACATGGGAGGGGACTGCTGCTGCTTGTGGCCTCTCCGCTCTGGTCAGAGGATGAGGGGCTCCAACAGGGGGGCTAAGAAAGGTAGGGGGTCAGTGGAGGAAAATTTTTAATCAGGACTAGAATGGCCACGTTCAGTGCCTCTCAACGTACCTTACACATGGTCCAGTTAATAACTGCCGTGTATTCAATCAGAAAGGCAGGCCTGAGAATGACCATAGTTTTCCTTAAAGGAAGAAGCTTGGCGGGTGAGCGGAGAACCTTGTCCCAATCCAGAAGGCTGTCTGAGAGAGCCCTCTCCTTGGAGGAAAACGGGACCGGATCCAACCTCAAGGCCACCACCATGACCATTAACAGCTTTTTCAAGCAGGTATGGCTCCATGTTACAGTATGTCTGGGTTCGTCCCATAACGTCATGGGTTTTGGAGCCCAAGGGGGTAGTATCTGCAGTGAGTAAAAGAACACGTTCGTTAACCTCACCTCGCCTGGATCTCATTATCTGCAGACCAAGGGTGATGGTGCCTGGCTCACATGGCTTTTGGGAGGGTGAGATGGCATGAGGCAGGCAAAGCGCTCCTCAGAGTGCCTGGGATCCAGCAAGTGCTCAGTGAGTGTTAGCTCTTCCAGTTGAGAGAAGGGTTTGCTCCCACTAAGACAGACTATCCTGTTATTAGGGTATGAAAACAGTCTGGCTGAAACATTGCTCCCCCTTGGTCTCAGGGTCTCCTGGCCTGGCCGTTGCCCTTCTCACCACTGTTCCATGTGCACCTGACAGGGCTGCCCCACTTGCTCAGAGAGAGTGACCACTGCAGATGGTTCTCTTTGTTAGCTCAGTAAACACTGAGACTTTAAAAAAACAAAGAATTTTCTAGAGTAATCACATTCATAGAGGCAGAAAGTGGAATGATGGTTGCCAGGGGCTGGAGAAAGGGGTGAATAGAGAGCTGTTGATTAAAGGGTATGGAGTTTCAGTTTTGCAATAGGAAAGAGTCCTGAAGATCAGTTGCACAACAGTGTAAATGTACCTAACACTACGGAACTGAACACTCAGAAACTGTTAAGATGGCGAATTTTATATTATGTGTATTTTTACTACAAAAACAACTTTAGACCTGGCTTGACTCTGTTTTAGAAATTTTTCCATAACTCAGTCTTCATGGGCATTTCAAGGGGTTATGTTAATAATCTGAAATGCAGAAGGGATATTGAGGGGTCTGTGCACCGTGTCCCATAATAGCATGGGGCCGAAAGGGTTTCTATTCCTGGTTTACTTCCAGTTGTATTAACTTGGGGGGCAGAATACTTGACTTAACTAAGTCTGAGTTTTCTCATCTGTACTTGGGAATGAGCTACACCTGCCTTACTACCTTACCAGGCTGCCGCAAGGATTAGAGCTCTTCCCATGGTTCCGTTGGTAGAGTACGTATCCCATGTAGGCACACAGAGGGTGGTATTTATGCTTAGCCTTCTTAGTCAGGACAAATGTGAAAAAAAGGACAATGGGGGGAAAAATGGAAAGAGGCTTCCTCCATCTTCAAATCTTTGGAGAAAGAAGTAAGCTTATTCTGTATTTTCCAGGGAGTAAAACAAGCACCATTGGGCTTAAATTATAGGGGGAGATGCTTTCACCTAGATTTCTAATGGTCAAAGAGACTTCCCTAGAATGCAGCAGAAGCCCTGTCCCCAGAAGAATTCATGAGACGCCGAGCAACAGTCCAGGAAGAGTAGAGAAGGAACAGTTGACAAAAGGTTGCACTAAATGACGTCAGCATTGCTTATAATCCTAATTTCTATGAAAGGCATGTTAAAATAAAATTTAAAGATAAAAATCTTCCCATAAGTCATCGGCCCCTACCCCAGGCGTCAGTGGTGCACCTGTACTAACCCTGACTTCTCTCTTGGCAGGAGGGAGATCGCCTTAGTGATGAAGACTTATTCAAGTTTTTAGCTGACTACAAAAGGTCTTCATCCTTACAGAGAAGAGTCAAGTCCATTCCAGGTGTGGACGGCTTATCTTTATCATCTTAAGCTGTGCCAAAGCCATGTAGGATTAGACACATTACTTGTCTACTGCTACACTTTATAAAATTATGTGTACCAAGTGAAATGTGGGCTTTTCCATTAGAAGTCGGGTATGAGTTGGTCTGCTTTGTTGGAAACTCTGTTAATATTTTCTATTCTATTAAAGGATTGATTCTATAAATAAACATGCTTTAGATCGGGTTTCTCAGATAATCAGGTAATAGTTTGAACAGAGGAGCCTTTTGCATCATATAAAATATTATCTGGAACTCTTAGTATCAAAAGAAAAGTGAAAGTGAGATGCTTTGGAGGACACCTTTCTTATCCTCAGCTTGATAGCCTCTGAGGCACTTCTGCAGCATGCTGGGGTACCAGAGAACCCAGTTCGAGAACCACCGATATTAAATATATGCTATTATAGTATGGTAGTCCTGGAAGGGACTTTAAAGATTCCCCTAATCTATTTCTACTCATTCTAAAATTTCTTGCTTTTTAATTTCTGGAAACTAAATCTCAAAAATTGTCGTGATGTGCTTTTTCTCCAGCTATAGGAAATTAGCTGGGAATTTCAGAACTCTCACACTCCCACAGTGTATCCTTATTTTCACAAAAGAAATACACTGCAATAACTTTTCTTGATTTCTTTGTAACATAACCATGTCTCTATTAAAACAGCCCTGTTTTCTTTCTTTAGGCTTGCTCAGACTGGAGATTTCTATGGCTCCAGAGGTCATCAATTGTTGTCTGACTCCTGAACTACTGCCAGTGAGACCCTTTTCTGAAAACCGGACACGTCCACACAAAGAGATTCTGGAATTTCCAATCCGGGAAGTGTATGTCCCTCATACTGTGTACAGGTGAGAAAAAGGCTCTTGGAAAACCACTGAACCCACATTTACAGTTCTATTTGGACAATGCCTTCACCATCCTTCAATCTACCTTCCTAGTTAGTAAGTTTTGGGAGAAATGAAATATGATGTTTACATAACTATAGATAATTGCTAGATCACATTCTAAAAATGATTATATACTTTTCTTTAACAAGAAAGTATTACTTCGGTCATAATTGTCGTGGGCATATTCTTTCCAGAAATGACAAAAATCCTCCTAATCATTACCTTGGTTTTCTTGTGTGCAGAAGGATGTATTAGGGAAAGAGCAACGTGGCCAAAAATGTTCTCAGTGTCTACAAGACAGGTTTTTGTTGTTGTTTGTTTGTTTGTTTTTAAATATATCTTTATTGATTTCAGAGGGAGGAAGGGGGAGGGAGAGAGAGAGATAGAAACATCAATGATGAGAGAGTCATTGATCAGCTGCCTCCTGCATGCCCCCCACTGGGGATCAAACCTCAGTCTCCTGGATCGTAGGTCGATGCTCAACCACTAAGCCACGCCAGCTGTGCGAGACAGATTTTTACCTGGAGACCAGCTCTGTCCAACAGAATGTACAGCAGTGGTAGAGATGTTCTATATGTGTGCTGCCCAGTACAGTAGCTACTAGCCACCTGTGGCTATTCAGCATTTGAAATGTGGCTAGGGCAATGGAAGAACGGAAATTTTAATTTTATTTAACCTTTAAAAGACGGCATTTAAAAGACAGCATCATACAAACTCCATATATTTTCCAGGATCAACTGTACAAATCATGGTTTCTTTCCTTTTGCCTGTAAAAAAGAACGTAGATGCTTAGGTTTCTGAGTATTTAACTTTAGTTCATTTGAACTTAACTTCAAGTAGCTGTACGTGGCTGGTGGCTACCATATTGGACAGCATGGAGCTGGAGAGTAAAGACTGTCTCAGTTTCTTGGAGGCCCTTTACTTGGGCTGGGAGGGAACTTGTCAACATACATCTGCCAAAGCCATTGCTGTTCACATATTTTAGTTGTCTTTTGAGAAGATTTTTTTAATACAGAGAAGAATGCTGTAACAAGCACCTTTTCTCCACCATCTGGAAATTACATTGTGGGTGTGTGTGTGTGTGTGTGTGTGTGTAAGTGTAAACTCATACTGATGAAGTTGAAGCCTCCTCTATACCCAGTCTCTGGTCACAGACTTCTACCTTGCCACCCAAACATCAGTGATGAACTTGTGTGTCCTTTCTTCCATTTTCTCCTGTTGGACATACGTGTGTGTGTGTGTGTATATCTATGAACACCAAATGGTATTATTTTTACATTCATTTTAAATGTCCATAAATGGCTGCACACTCTATGCATTATATTGCACTTTTCATCCAACAGTATGATTTTTTTCTTTTTTGTTTAAGTATTACTGTGGACTCATGAATTTTATTGATTCCATGTGTTACACTCAGTTATAGTCATGATCCTTTTAAGTTACTTAGATTTTCACAAATTTAATGAGTGAGAAGTACTTGACAGCTTGTATTTTAGAAATGTTGATTTACATAGAGCTTTGGCATCATTTTTAACTGCTCTATAGTATTCCTTTGTGTAAAGAGGAATTATTTTTTCATTTCTTTATTTTTAATTGGTAGACATTTATGGTTTTTTCCAGTTTGGGGTTTTTACATTGTGCAGTGAGAATTTTGTCTTTGTCTCTCTGTGCACATGTGTGAGTGTTTTCCTAAGGAATATGCCTAAAAGTGAAATTACTGGGTCACAAGTGATATACATTTTAAGCTTTATTTACACTGCCACTTTTTTTCCAAAATGGTACCAGTTTGCAATCCTTCCAGTAGTGTAAGAGAGTTTGATTCCCCTAGACCCTCACTCACACTTTCCAGTATGATTTATGTGTACGGGGAACTGAAATGCCAAAAATTTCAGAACTCACCCAACCTAAACACACCCACCCCCACATTCCCAGATGCACAAATCTGAGCCCCAAGCAGGATAAGTGAATTGTTCACTGAGGTCAAAAACGACAGTGAGAAATACAACCAACCATCCACACAATTAGGAACGGACCTCTTCCTTTTAATGTGGAAGCATGTTCGTCTTTCCCCCACTTAATCCTTTCTGAAGCAGCTCTTCCTTTTCTATCCTCAGTTCCTTAAATATACACCCAAGTCTCCCTCCCTCCTAGGTAAATAAGCATTCCTGGGATGTAGTAATTTCAGGTCTCCATTCCCTAGAGAGAAATGAAGGCATGAAAATGTTTGCTTATGGATGCTATGTTTGTATCTTTAGAAACTCTATCCTATAATTGGAAAAAATGCTTGTGGAATTGGAATAAACTCACACCAAATGAATTCTATAGTTATTCAACTTCCCCTCAGCATTTAATTACCCACGGGAAGCATTTACAACTCTTTCTGCTCCTCTCTGCAAACATTACCCTTAATTACATCACAGCAGGACTCAGAATGCATTGGTGTGCCAGATAACTCAGAAATGCAGGAGTGCTATGGAGAACAAATCTGGAAGGATTACTATGGGCCCAGCTTGGCTTCATGAGAAACGGGCCCACGAGTATGAAGTGAATATTCTTTAGGCTGTTCTGTCCATTATTGAAATGCAAGGCCACCCCATTAAAAACCAGGTTGCTACCCTTGGGAATGATGGACAACACTTCCCTCCACTTTGGTCATAGCACCTTCGTTGGCTCTGAGCCCACCATAGTTTAGAACTTGTTTTAGGAAGAGTTGTAGTGAATTTGGTTCAGAATCTTACTATGTGGAAACGTCAAGGAATTTAGAGAGCATCTTGTCTAAATCTCCTGTGCTGCTGTTAAGCTTTTAGTATATCTTCTCTAATCCTCTCATGCTTTATAGTGGTTTTGTTTAGGTTGGTCTTGACAGTAACCAGCCCTAGACTAATTCTCCCTTCTCCTGCACCTCCACTGCTATTTCACAAAATGGAAATGTGAGACTCAAGTCAGGTCTGAACCCCAGGTCGAATTGATGGGTTGACTAATTTTGCCTTTGGTGACCTAGTCTTCTCATTTCTGTCAATTTTCCCTTCCTTTTGTTCCTGGTCATCTCCCTGTACCTCAAAAAACTTAGAACCTTCTGGCTTTCTATTCCCTCCTGCCTGCAAATCAAAGTCTCTTTTCAAGCAAAGGTCTCAATTTACCTACATTATGGTATCAGTGATAGGTATGACCTAATGTCTTATCTCTCCCAAGAATATTATTTCAGTAGAGATAGCAGTTCCTGTTTCATTTAGAAAATTTTTCTCTTCGACTTAGTTCAATTCTGGACATCGTTCTAAGGGCTTGGTAAGTAGGGTGACTTTCCCCGTTGACATTGCGATTTCCATGACTCTAAACCTGGTCATAGCTATGTCCCTTTAAGGAAATCAAACAAATGAAAGTTAAGATTTACGGAGCAGATAAATTCAGAGATAATTCTTTGTTTGACAGAGGATTGACCTAATGAATATAAAATATGGTTTGATTTATAAAAATTTGATCTATCTGGAACTTATGGAAAATGTATCTATTGGGCCAAAGAAGGTATGCCAACAGTGACAAAGCCAGGATTCACATTTCAAACATAAACTGTAGAGCTCCCTTGGGTGGAGGGAACTATTACATGGGTCTAATGGCAGATGTTGTCTAGTGAGTGGTGGCCAGAGTCACACATCACAGGATTCTAATGTGAGTGAAGTTTCAGTTTAACACCTATTGAGTAGAACTCAGGTTCCTTGTATCTCACTTAAAGGAGCAGCTGCCATAGAACCTCAAATAAAATTGGCTTGGGATAGGCTGAAATGGCCTTCCTGGCCTCAGTCTCCCCATTTTCCTCTCTCTTCAGGTGCCTCCTCTGATTGCCCTACCCCTTCTGGTGCCCTCAGTCAGGGTCGCCGCGTTGTACTACAACAGGCACCACTCCCATTGTACTCTCTGTGGATGCTGACCCTGGTGCCTCCACCTTATTTTTAGTGCTTTAGGGAGCAACCTAGAGCAGTTATAGGAAAACTATGTTGGACTCAGAAACATCCCCATGAGCCAGCGAAGGTTGGTCACTGACAAAACAAACCCCTTCTCTGAGGAAAGAGGTGAACTTCTAGAGCCCGAAGTCCCGATCCCAGGAGTGGCCAGCATCTCCCAGACCAGTGCCGTGTGCCACCTCTATAGGTTAGAGGCACAGAGCCAGGCAAGTGTTCCCTGAGACAGACCCAGGCAAGAGCTTTTGCGAAATCACAGAGGACAATAATTCTGGAAGTAGAGCAGAACAGCTGGAAAAATTAGGCTGATAAATAGGATTACCCAAATCTGAAGTTCGCATTCCTTTCTCCATGCCCGGATTAAGAAAACACTAGTTGTTAGCCTAGGAACAGGTTTGGACCAACTCCTGGCTTATTTTCCATGTGGCCCAGCAGCTGGTAATGGAGATGCCAGCTGCCTTGTGGTTGGGGGCAGAATGAAAACAGCACTGGCTGGAGCCAAGGCCTAGTGCGACCTTGAAGGGCGTTGTATCCTGTAGCTGCTATGGGGGCATGTACCGAGATCACAGGCGCTGAGGCTGTAATGAGCTTGTTAAGCTACTTGCCATCCCTTTAACTGGTGATTACATTAGGGAAAGCCACATAAAGTGTGTTTTCATTTCTCATCCCGCCCCTGCGAGCCTCTGGGGTCTTTTTATCCAATTATCAGACTTGCTGTGGAGGACTGAACTTGCCAAGAACAAGCCTATCAGTCGGAACACGATTTCTTTGATGGATAATTAGCTGTTTCCAGGCCTACTCCTATGCAGCCGAATGCTCTGAGACCAGAAGTCTAAAGCTTGCCTGATAACTGGTCTAAGAGGGAGGTGCCTCCCAGGTTACAGTAGAGTTCTGAGGAATCCTACCAGACTTGCATCCCACAGGGGCCGAAAGAATGTCACGGGATAAATATGCAAGCCGATCTTGCATGAATGCCTGGAAGTTATGATGGAAAGAACAGAATTTCTAAGGAAGGAGTGAACCAGAAATAATTCTGGATGAAGTGGTTAAGGAGGAGCTGGGACATAGGGAGTGGAAACTGTCCTTGAGAGGAGCTTTATTTTGTCCAAGGAAATGAACCCCCGACCCGAGACCAGTTGGATCTTCTCGGTACTGTGGGGGAGGGGGAGGGGGAGGGTGGTTGTGCCTCAGAGTCTATTGTGGAGTTTTATAAAAATGCAAGTGTCCATCTTGGAGACTTACCTACCTGGGGACTCCCATTCCAGATGTCTGGGGTGGGGCCTTGAGCCTCCTTTAAGAATCAAAGCTTACCCCTCCCTTTTATGGAGTCCCTCTCAATGAGTTCCTCTAATCTGTGGAGTCATGCAAAGGTCCACAGTGACATCAGCCACTGGAAACTCAGGCCCTCGGCTCAGGGCCGAGGGCCATGCAACTTCATCCACCTGACTTGGGAAGCAGTCCCAGGGTCTGCATGGAGATCAAGTGAGATGGATTTGGCCAAGAGCAAGCATTTGTCTATCAGGAGTTTATAACACAACAGGAAACCTCTTCATGTGAGGACAGATTTTTATGGTGTAATGCTCCTCAGATGCTATAAGTACTCTAGTGTTATTGCTAATTAATGATCGGTAGGTTTCGATCTGTTTAGTCCCTGGTCTAAATCACCAGCAAAACAATGCCTACTTAAATAACTCTCAAAATAATAACTCCCCATTCTTATTTGTTTCTTTAGTTGTTTGAAGTTTATTTTGGATTAGGTAGCTAATTCTAATGGTTCAAAATTATTGAAGTGCAAAAATGCAGAATGAAAATTCTCTCTCCCATTCTTGACCTCCAACCATCCAATTCTCCTGCTCCTCGAAGACATCCTTTTTAATATATATGTTTACTCAATTATTTATTTCACAAATATTATTCAGTGCATACAATGTGCCAGGTCCTATTCTAAACACTGGAGAAATACTAGTGAACAAAACAGGTGAAAATCATGTCAATTCCACAGTTCAATCCTATTTTTGACAATAGGAAACAGCCATATTTTTAAAAAATCAGTTTCTTGTTTATCCTTCTAGAAATAACCTATGTGTATAAGCCGATATAACCTTGCGTGTTTTCCCTTCATGATGCAAATATGGCACAACTGTCACACTGCTCTGCTCCTTGACTTTTCATTGAAACTATATTATGGAGAGCACATCATATGAATACATAGAACTGCTCCTGCTTTTTTATAGCTGCACTGAATCTCATTATATGGATGTATCATGATGTATTTAACCCCATACTGATGAGCATGTAAGATGTTGCCAATCTCTTGATATTACAAATGATGTTACAATGAAATATCTTGTAGATTCTTTCATACATGTCAGTATATTTGTTGGGTAAATTCCTGCTTTTCATAAGCAACCAATTACTCATGGAACACGAAGCTTATTATGAACAAACAATTTAAGAACAACAGGGCAGCCCAGGTAAAATCAAATCATTTAAATTAGCCAAGTAATGGAGACAAAGGCAAAGTGATACCTGTTGCCTGAATTATTCAGATAATTAAGTCCCTGTACTTAACTTTGCTGTGGCAAGTTGGTCTCAATAATAAATCAGGAGCACAGTCCCCACTTATCTGATGCCCTGCTCCAAAACTTGGCCGTCCTCCTTTTTTTCTAGAAAAGTGAAAAAATTCAGAGAAGCCAGTTACCTAAGATTACTTAGCAATAATTGCAGGTTTTGCAAAGCTATCCCTTCAGCCACTTGAGGGCGCCATTTGCTCACTTTCTAGATTCATATGCACTTGGTTATCTTTCCTATTACAAAGGGAGTTGTGGTTTTATTAAAGTAAAACACAGTTTAAATTTCTTTCCCCCTTGAAGTATAGGACCAAATAAATAAATAAAAGACCACATATGAGAAAGTATTCCAGTGTCCCAAGAGATTGCTGTTGTCATTTTTTGCAAAGCATTTTATTTTCACCTGTCAGCTTCTGCCTTCTTTCATTAGTAAGTCATGACCTTAGAAATCTGGAACTTTTGGGGGAGATAGAGTAGGAATAAGGATTGAGATCTGTATCCTGTGGAGTAGAGGGAGAGAGAAATCTCATTTTTGGGAGGTGTTCACTGTGCATATTTACACATTGACCAATCCTGGCACATACAGAACTAAAAGAATGCGAGTGAGGCAGTAATGAAATGGCGTTAAGGAGGTTCCATGTACATTAATGTCACGGATTCCACAAAGCGCAACCCCACATCATGCTCACTCATTTTGAGTCCCCCATGCTTTCATGTTACTGCCTATAAACAACTGTCCTAACAAAAAATCCTGCTCTGTCCACTCAATGATGGCAAGCATCATTTTCTCCATAGAGCCTTTACAGAGAATTCAGCATGAAGGTCCATGAAACATCCTGTTTTTTCGTGGGTTTGGAGTATAAGGTTGGTGGGGGCAGAAGCAATAGAAACCGTGATGAAAGTAAGGCAAATCTGGGCTTGCTTTTGTTTAGGGCGATGCCTGGTTTGCCTAGATTAGAAGGAGCCTCCTAAAATCCAAAGGCCTTCTTTCTTTGATTTCTATGGTTTTGTTCGTTTTTTAATTATTATTTTAAAATTAGTTCTTTGAAGTGGTTTGTCTTCTGGCGAGATATCCTTTGGGGAATGGTCCCCTCTTATTTCTTTTGCCATTTGGGGGGTAAAAATCTTTTCTACATTTTACCTTTTTTATGCTTAGTTCTGTCTTTTCTGTGTACTTTATTGGTAGCCCAAAGATCAGCATTCATCCACTCATCCCTGAAGTGTTTGGCCATCTCTAAAGCATAACTATTATAACAACTCTCTGTTAATGGATGTCCTGTGGTTTCAAGCCTCAGACAGGCTGCCCTTGGCCCCTTTCAGCAGAAGTCAGAATGCTCTGGGTGAAATATTAGATGCTGCTCCACCCATCACTGGCTTCCCAGGGGAAAAGTGGGTTTGGGTGGAGCCAACGCAGGCTAGCCCCTTACCACAAAGTGAAAGAGAGCTATGAGCAGAGAAGGACTGAGTTTTGACAATGTAATAAGGTAATTTAATTAAAAATGAATTTCATTTATCCACTGGCCTAAACCCCAGAAAGATTATAAAACTTCTAAAACTGTGCAGTTCCACCTCATTTATGTTCTTTGTTCGACAGCCTTCAAAATGTAAACTGAGATCCATGTAACAGTGTGGAAATATAAATATTATGGTTTAATAAGGATAAAAGTTGAGGAACTGAACTTAATGGTTAATTTTAATGACTTTTACAAGATCTCCATGCCTAAGTTTAAAATTATACATTTAGCAATAAGAATATCCTTTCTCAGCTTTTCCCAGAGTTATAGTTTTTAAAAACCAACCCTGTGGCTTCGTTTGTTTCAATCCACTTGCTTGATGGGGTGACATGGCTGTGTTTTCTCCATCAAAATTCCCTCCATGCCCGACCGGGCATGGCTCAACAGTTGAGCGTCAGCCTAGGATCCAGGCGATCGGGGTTCGATTCCCAGTCAGGGGACATGCCCGGGTTTGGGGCTCGATCCCCAGAAGGGGGCATTCAGGAGGCAGCCGATCAATGACTCTCACATTATTGATATTTCTATCTCTCCCTCTTCCTTCCTCTTTCTGAAATCAATAAAGATATATTTAAAAAAAAATTCCCCCCATGGGTTCACGATAGGAAGCAGACCAGTTTCTTTATTTTATTAATAGATTTACATTTCCATATTGTCAAGGCACCAGTTAATGTCCTCAAAAATGACATGCACAAATATACCGTATACTGTGTCTCACTTTTCAGAAAATAAAAAAGGAGTCAAACTCAGACACCTTAGAATTGTGACTCATGTTCCAGCTCAGGGTTGGGTGAATTTGCCTCCCAGAGCAGGAACATGGAGATTCTTCTTCAGTTAATTTTATTCTATTCCTTTCCCCCTCTAATACAGATCTTCCGAGCTTACTTGTCCTTCCGTTCACTCCCGTTACTGTCAGGGCGAGAACTTGGCCTCCCCTCAGCCCACCTTTGCAGAAAGCGCCCTGTGCTCCGCGGCCTGACTCAGCTCAAGCTGCACCATTGGCCTTTACAGTGCCTGGTTGCAAAACTTTTTATTTCACCGATGTTGAGCAGAATGCTGCCAATGGACACACCATCCCAGACATTTAGATGCTATTGTAATTCTTTCATAACACGAATGGGATGTTCTTACTGGGGAGAGGAAGAGAGAAGGGAGATGATCCGTTTTCCTCAGGCAGGTTTTCTTTCACTCTAATGACCACCTGGCCCATGGGCGAAGGAGTTTATCAATGACTGCCTCCACTTTTGTAGAAAACAAACAAGTTAGTGGTCTGTCCTTATTTTGTGAAAAAGCAAAATGATTAACAATTCTCCCCAACCCCACTCCCTACAATATTTTGAAACCACCTCCAAAACCCAGACAAGCCTTCTCTCTCACCAAGCACCCAGAGCAGATACATGTTTCCAGAGGTAGTGGGGGGGCATCTGGACAATTTATTCTTAGTAAGCCTGCTGATTCCTCCAATTCCAATACTTTCTCCTCCAACGCAGCCAACAACATTAAAAACATCAGGAATGAACAAGCAAGCATTATACTGTATAGTACTGATTTCTTCATTGGCTGGTTTTGGGGGTTTTTTAACGGGTGGAAGACTAATAAAGACTCTGCCCCAAACCAAAAGACAAACAAAAGTCAGATTCAGTAACAGCAAAAATTGGAGATTTTCTGGTCTGTGTATGTGCTTTTGTTAGCTGGCAGATTTGTTTTAGGAAACTATTTGCAAAGCCTGGAAAAAATGTGCTCCCTCTGGCCCTTAAAATAATGTGCAGGTTGGTTCATGTTAGCCACCACGTGACAATTCTGGCTGGTGGTCTTTTCAAATAGGCAGCCCCGTCCAGAGGTGGCATCGAAACAATATCTTTAAACCTTGAATTTTTGTTGTTTTACAAAACCAAATATTGAAATATATGTTTTGTTTTTACTTGGGGGAGGCTTTCGTTAAAAATTTGTTGTTTTAAGGGAGAAGGAAGGATGCTTGCGGTAGCTACATTTAGGGATTCTTTCATGACTTTTCTGTCACAGCCTCTTTAAGAGATGTTTGTTAATTCAGTTAATAGAATCAAAAATAGAACCCCTCCAAATTATTTGTTTTTTAAAAGTTTCTGTTTTCATACTCAGTTGGAGATTGGATTGACTCCAAAGAGGCTATTTTGATGTTAAGTCATCCTATTGTATTTCTTAGTCCACGAGAATAACCCTGAGAATCAGTTAAGAGGAAGAACTTTTACAATGTAAAGCCATTTTTTAAAAGAAATCTCAGGTTCAAATATCACTGAACACCTGACATACACTTTTTTAAGTGTGTGCACTTGTATTAGTTATCTGTTGCTGTGTAACAAAAACCTGTGCAGCTCAACACAGCAAGCAGTTATCTCACAGTTTATGTGGGTTATCCAGGTGTGGCTAAGCTGGGTGCCTCTGATTCTCAAAAGGCCACAGTCAAGATCTCAGCTAAGGCTGTGATCACCCCAAGGCTCAACTAGGGGGGATTTGCTTTTAAGCTCACTCATGTGGTTGTTGACAAGATTCAGTTTCTTTTGGACCATTGGGCTAAGAGCCTTAGCTCCTCACTAGTTGTTGGCAAGAGGCCTCTGTGAATTCCTTGCTATATTAGTCTCTCCATAGGGCAGCTCATAACACAGCAATTGGCTTTCTCTGAAAAATGGAGGGAAGAAGAAGGCAGGGGAGAGAGGAGAGAGATTATAAGTCAGGGTCTTTTTGTAACCTAAGAATACCAGGAGGTGGAATCATTGGGAGTCATCTTAGAAGCTGCAGCCACAGTTCTTAACCAAGCAAAAAGTTGGGGTGCTCCAGTTGTGTGAGGTTGAAGGAGCATAGGAGGGTGAGTCAAGGAGGGAGGGTTACTTCTGTGCATGCTGAGGACAAGGCTCTCCATAGAGGGTTTAATAGCCGACCTGGTATGTTTCTCCTTGTCACCCTAAGCATCCAGATCTCCCCCAGATCAGTGTCTCATGATTAATAATTACCCCTTTTTATCCCCTCTCTCCACTCTCACCTACAGTCCATAAATCCATCCTCTTTGTAAGAAGGAAAGGAACTGAGTAAACTAATTTATACTTAGGTGGGAGTGAATGATATGTCAACCACTTAATACATTAAATCTGCTAAGCAGTGTTTCAAAAGAATATTTAGTAACAGGGGGATCAATTCATAAAATTTCAATTAGTTCCACAAAGTCTGGTTTAATTTCTTTTTTTAATTACAGTTTACAGTCAATATTATTTTGTATTAGTTTCAGGTGTACAGCACAGTGGTCAACAAAGTATGGTTAAAAAAAAGGTTTCAAGCAGTTAGAGATTTATTTTTTTCTTAAAGTAGGCAGTTTTCCCCAGCAGTTTTCAAAATGTTTATGTATTTGTGATTCTTTTCAATGGGAATCTGATCTAGATAAGACCTAAGATTGTAAACATCCCAACTTTCCTTTTGGGTCTTTTGCTATTGCAAAGTCGTTGGATTTTGTTAAACAAGCCGGTGGCTTAAGGAGGAGAGCTCAGGTGCTTTTACCTGTTTCTAGAAAGGAACATTCTCTTTGCCCCAGCTTGAGGTCCTGCTTTATTAAACAGGTTTAATAACCTGCTGGTTTTCCAAGCGCTTTTTATTTTTTTCCTTTCTTTATTCTATTTTGTTTTTCCATCACCATTTATCCCCCATTCCCTCTTCAACCTCCACACCCACCCCACTACCTCCTGCAGTCACCACACTGTGGTCCATGTCCACGGGTTCTTTCTCCCTTTTTTTTTGGCTCAATTCCTCCACGCCCCCAACACCCCCACCTCCACCCCAGCCAGAGCTGGCTGCCTACTCTCTATCTATAAGTCTGTCTCTATTTTGCTTGTTAGTTCAGTTTGTTCATTAGATTCCACAAATGAGTGAAGTCATATGGTACTGGTCTTTCTCTGCCTGGCTTATTTCACTTAGGATAATGTTCTCCATGTCCATCCATGCCATTGCAAAAGGCAAAATGTTCTTCCTTTTTACATCCAAGCCCTTTCATAAGAGGAACTTTTATCTGTCTCATAAAAAGAAGGGATGGGAATTGAGGTCATAGGAAAGGCACTCTGCAAATACAGAATATGTGAGCATTTAGTCCATGCTTGAAGACAAATTATTAGTAGTAATAATAGTTGTAATAAGTAATAATAATAATAATAAAGACACCATATCTGATGTTCAGATTGTAGTTCATCAATTGAGAAAGAATGGATTATTTTCCCTTCAAAATCTTTAGAAGTGGAAATCTTTACAAAGATTTCCCTTCAAAATCTTTAAATCTATAACAAGTATAAGAGTTTGCTGGTTTTCTATTTGTTTTTCTCTCATTTGATTTCTGTTTTAGAGTGCATTATTTTTAAACATAACATGACTAGAGAGAGAGAATATTGGGTCATTTACTGTAACATTTTGTCTCTGGCTACTTAACTGCATTTGCTTTTTGTGGGGGTGGGGTTAGAGGTCCCCAATGTTCAGAATACAGTGCCAGCATTTACAAAAGCATTGCAGCCCAGCCCACGGAGCACCGAGGTTACTAAGGGGCAAGCAGCTGCCTGCGACAACATCCCCAGGGCCTCCTAATCTTGTGCCATTTCGCAGGGCAGGCAGCCTGCTGTGGACTCGGACTTATGCCCTGGCATAGGATTCATGTGCCGTCTTTCTTGCTCTGATCTCTGAAGATGGGACATTCTCTTCACCCTACACATCAGGGCTTTTCTTTCCATTTCTGTTTTTCACGGATTCCTTTGTGAATCTGTGCTTTGATTTAACCTAAAGTATTAGAAATAGGAATAAACACAAGTCATGGTATTAGACCATGGAATGACAAGACAGGAGATGGCAAATGTTTTATGTTTATGCATTTATTTGTAAAGCTTCCCATTCTAAAAGGTATCTGAGGCCACTTATGGAGACTGTAAAACAAGGTGTAAAATTTCTGGGTTAAAGGAAAATCAGCCTAAACCTGGATAAGGTTAATACACAGAATATATCTTAAGGACCTTGACAGTTCCTTAAAAAGTAAGTTGCAAATTTGACTTTGAGCTTCCTAGCAGCCAAACAAACAAAAGGAAACACAATAAACTACAAGATTCATGTGTCCACCAAATGAAAAACAGACCCTTTCTCCTGGATCTGTGCTTCTCACACTTGAATGTGCATTTGAATCAACTGGGGTGCTGTGAAATGAAGTTCTGATTCAGCAGGTCAGTGGTGCATCCTAATAGCCCCCAGGTGATTCTGATGCTGATGCTGCTCCTCCCTGGACGGGTCTTTTAGTAGCAAAGTCTTAGCTCTGCATAAGTGCCATTTACAATGCATGCTCCCACTTAAAATATATAGCCACGTTTGGTTTGCAGGTTTCCTAGGTAATTCTAAAATATGTCAAATTTTGAGCTCTAAGATTTCTAACTTCATTTGCTATTGATGTATTTAAAACATCAAAAGCTCTAACACTGAGGGACAATAGTCATTCTCATCTTTTAAGTTAATTATGTTATTTTGAACCTTTTCTAAAAATGTTTTGTTTGTTTGGGGAAACATTCTTCAGCCCCTGTAAATAATACAATAAAAGACCACATTATAATGTTCTGGTGAGTCTGATTGTTGACCATAGATACTGTTTACTGTTGTTCTTAGAAATAGCAACGGTTATGGGCACTGAGTCTAGTATTAGCTTCAAAGCACCCAGATCTGAATTGCACTGTGCTGGCTGTGTTACCTTGTGGAAGTTATGCACCCTCTCTGTGCCTCAGTTTTATCACCTACCTAATGAGGCTCATAGTAGTACCTGTCATAGGTACTATTAGATACTATTAGTGCCTACACATAGGAAAAATTAAATAATATTAGCTATTTTTATTATTATGTTCACAATACATTTTCCTGGCAGTGAGCTGCTCATCTTGCATAAAAAGTACCTTAAAAGAATATATCTAGATTTGCAATTTTCTGTGCAATGCTTGAGAAAAACACACTAGATAACTATAAGATATTGGTGATACTAATAGGCACTTGAATTTCATCCTGTTGGAATCAAAGTCTGCTGCTAACAAATTACTAACAGGAGTTAGAGGCACCAACCTTTTCCCGTAGCTTTTTAATGAGGGCATCTCGTCCATGCAGTTGGTTTTGCTGCATTTCCACTTCAGCAAATAGTTCATCAATTCTTTGGCTCTGTCTTTGCAAAAAAGGCTAGAGAGGGAGAGTTTTAAAACACAAGGGGAGGAAAAGAAAGCACTTTGAAATTGCCAGAATAGGTTGGCGAGCTTTTTCTACGTAAAGCTGTTCCAGCAGTTGCATCAGGAGAGCCAAGCACTAACTTCCTAGCCCGTCTATTTCAACCCAGTACATATATTGCTTGTGGTCGGCTATAAGACCATCACTTGAGTCTCAAGCTAGAAGAAAACTAATAGAAAAACCGGTTTCTTGGTATTTTATCTTTTTCCCTACCCGATACCTATATCCAAGAACATTTGAGACCTCCCTAAGCCCCGAAGCACCTGACCACGTCATTTAAAACATATTAGGATGCACCCACTTTCTCATTTGTTACATGTATTTTATGTATAACTTTATAACAGTCCACAAAGTAGAAGGAAAAAAAATTTCACCCCTAGGTTAAATTCAGTAGAGTTGTTGTTGACTAATTGAGAACATGTTGCACTCGGTAAGCATTTAATTTAAAATTCGTTAATTTTGGTTTTGAGCTTTTTACTTTCTCTATTTCAGAGCTAATTATTTCTGAATGCCCAGACATCTTTGTGGAATCCTAGAATGTTCACAGATATTAGGCTTTGTGCTTACCATCCTGAAAGAAATATGGCCTTTTCACAACCCCATCCCAGCTCGGCAGGAAAGCCTCAACACCTGCACACTTGTAAGGAAATGGATTTTAGTGACTAGATGGACCTAGAGAGTGTTCCCTCAGAAAGAGCGTTTTGCCATTTTCTGAGGGGCTGTGAGAGAGATGAGAGAGGGTGTGCTAGAGAAAAAGAGAGACTCAGAGAGATACACACAGATTAAAGGCAGACAGACCAACATAGAGAGACAGAGACAGAGACAGAAAGAGACTGAAAGAAAGATGGAGAGAGAACCCCAGAGAGACTGATGATTCCCTAAGTAACATACATTAAGATCTCATAGTCCTGCCGTGTTGAGAGTTGCATTTTAAATTCACTCAGCTGTTTTACACAATCCTGATAAGAACATAATCTTCACCGGTGTCATATTTTGCATTTATAGCAAAGCACTTGTCAGGTATCATTGAATTAAAACTTAACTCCCATCTTTTCATTACAGGTGAGGAAATTGACTTGTCCACCTTACATTTGTAGAGCGTTTTGAAATTTTTTAAAGGACTGTTCCACCCATTATCTTATTTAGTAAGGGCCACCAATCACACAGGTCTCCATATTAGCCCATCTTCCCTGGTATAACAGCAGCTTAAATTATGGGCATTACCGATATTCAAAAGACAGTGGAGATACCCCAGGCCACAGAATCAGCAATTTTTTTTAAGTATATATTTGATATTAGTACCTTGTTACAGCTTCTGTACTGAAATAAGAGAGACAAAACCAAAATTGACACCAATTTCATTTCAAAATCAAATCTACTTTTCTCATTTCCCCATATCATCTTCTAGTCCTAACCCTTCATGTATATTCAATTTTTGAATATGTGTAGCCCTGTCATAGATAAAATTTTATATTCTGAATTTTCACTCAACAGTATGCAACGAGCACAAGCCATTTAACTCACTTCAGTCTCACTTTCAAGGAGATACATAAGGAGCACCAAGGATTGTTTGACTTTGAGCAGCTACAGGTAATCCTTTGGCTCTCTGGGAATCCCAAGGCCCTGTAAGGAAAATATTCTGAGAGAATAGAAAGCTAGCTTTTTGCTTTATGACATGACCGATTGTTCCTCCACTCACTTCTTGGAAGCGAGTCACATAAATATATATATATTTTAATTCAAAACACTGTTTAGGTTGCCATTACCAGCAATGGAAGATAATAGGCATTTTCACCACAAAGGGTTAATCTGCACCACCATTCTTCTTAACCAGGTTTTCTCACAGCAGAAATAGCTCCCACTTCATGAATCTTACTTTGGGGTCTATTTTCCAATAGGATAGCATTTCTATTAAAAATCGTAATAATAGTATTAAAAATAGTTGTTTTTTTAAAATATATCTTTATTGATTTCAGAGAGAGGAAAGGAGAGGGAGAGAGAGATAGAAACATCAATGAAGAGAGAGTCATTGATCAAGCCTGCAATTGGGCGTGTGCCCTGACCGGGAATCGAACCCTGATCGATGGCCTGGATCCTAGATTGATGCTTAACCGCTGAGCCACGCCCGGCCGGGCAAAAATAGTATTTTATTTCCGGTAAAATAATGGTCAACTGGAATTCTCAATAATGATCTACTCACCATGATGTCGTCCATCACCTCTGTCAGAGAAAGCCCACCTGCCTTGAAGGACACAGCGCTCTCCACCTTCTGCTCCAGCAAGTTTAGCCTCTCATTGAATTTCTCTCTGTCCTTTATCCCTGCAACCAGCTGATGCTGGAGCTCGGCAACCAGCTGCTGGAGGTCTTCATTCCTCTTGTCGAGCTGCTCAGCTCTCCTCTCCAGGTCCTCTTTCTTTCTCTCCTGCTGGCTGACTTGAGTTAGGAGCTCAACCAAAGAGATGTTCAGAGTGTCCAGTTGTTTAAACAGGTGGCCAATGTGACTTTTGCTGTAGCTCACTTGCATCTTGAGCTCCACTCCAAGCTGTAGAAGCCCCTGGGAGAGGACATCGATGTCATCTTGGGAATAAGTGGCAGGGACATATCTTTCTCTTTGTTTCCTTGCACTGGATAAAGAATAGGCTAAACTGAGGAGAAGCCAAACTGATGTTTTTTGCATCGTGGCTTTGAAAAGTTTCATGGTCCGTTGGGGGTAACCTGTTTCCAGCAAAGAAAATAGAAGACAGTCTGAAGACAGTAAAGAGCAGAAACAGTTTAGTCAAAGAATCACCAAATTCCACAAGTTAACTTCTAACTTCCTGGAGCTGCTAAATCGCAGCAGTTTATAAATTAGTTGAGAGGCTATTGCTGAATCAGTGGAAAGAATTTGGAGTTTCCAAAACAGTTTGTAATCAAGAGAAGCCATCTGAAGTAGTTCTTGGTAGAACATTGTTGATGAATACCAAATGTCCTGTTCTTGGTTGTGATGTATATGACTGAAGAAGACCGCTTTTTCTTGGGGAAAGATGAGATTATGCTAAATGCCTTGCACATACACTGGACATCTCCTTACTAAAGAAGCTTTCAAAATAATTGTGCTACACCAAGTGATTCCTATTTTGGTTATGGATTATCCTCTCAAAAATCATTAAACATAATTCTTAGGATTTTCTCTAGCTAATATGAGACACTTAATTTACCATATATAAACTATACAATCCTGTTTATCAGTTTGTTACTAATTACTCTTATCTGGTTGAGGCTCTGTGGATTATTGACCATACAGGCAGATCTTCCCTCCCAACAGGAAACAGTATTATTTGTTAATATTCATTTCTTTAAAAGCATGCAGATTTAACAGAACATGTCACTTAGCATATTTGCCATTAAGAAATATGATCCTTGGGAAATGCATCTTCTTAAAAAAAGAGTTTAGGCAGTTATTTAACCTCCCTGGGAGTTAGTTCCTAGTAGGCAGAAAGGGATGTTGGACTAAATTGTCTCGAAGTTTCCCTCAGCTCTGTACTCTGTGGAAAGTGTATTCAGTACCAGGCATGCCCGGTGATGTTGTTTGAACATAGGGGTCAGCAACCCGTTTGGAAGCAGCGTTGGGGGATGTGTGAAACAAGTGTGTGGTGGAGTGTTAGTAACAGCTAACTTGCTTAGCCAGTCTGGCAGGGCTACTGCCGTTGTGATCTACACAGACCCTTTCATCTAGCTACTTCAAAGCGTTTTACACACTCTGGCTCATTATTTCTTCCGGCACAGCAGAAAGGTTGAGTGGTGTCTTTTCAATTAATTGAAAGATGAAGAACTATATAGAACTAAAAGTGATTCTTCCCAGAGTATACTATATTGCAGAAGGGCAGTACATATATGTATACATATGTATATAAAGGGTTGATCACAGCTTTATAATTCTAAAAAAGGAAATAATCTAAATGCTTATTTTTGGAGACTAGTGTAAATTAAGGCACATTCATAATATGGGAGATCATGCATCCATTGAAATCATGTGTATTAGGAATGTTTGCTCTTTCCATAAGAGGCCTGAGGTGACCTCTGAAAATGGTTCCCTATTCACTTGACCCAGAAAAACCCCACAAAATCATGCAAATCAAGAGGTTAAAATCTTCATGTTCACTTTAAGAACACTCGTGAAACTGCCCAGGCCACCAAGGGTATGCATAGCCACAAAGCCACCAAGTGTCTGAAGGCCGTCACTTTGCAGAAGCAATGTGTGCCGTTCCGTCGTTACAGTGGTAGAGTTGGTAGGTGCACCCAGGCCGAAGAGTGGGCCTGGGCACTGGGCTCAGTGGCCCAAAAAGAGTGCTGAATTTTTGTTGCACATGCCTAAAAATGCAGAGAGTAATGCCGAACTCCAGAGCTTGGATGTAGTTTCTCTGGTCTTGAGCACATCCAGGTGAGCAAAGCTCTCAAGACGCAGCCCAGAACTTACAGAGCCCGTGGGCAGATAACCCACGCAGAGCTCTCCCCGCCACGCTGGGGAGATGCTCCTGAAAAAGCGCAGATTGAGGACCCCGCGGGTCCACTTCTGGGAGCATATCCAAAGACACTCGAAATGTACCCAAGACATTAAGGCTCCCTCGGCTGCAGCAGACGCATCTTTATAGGTAACGAAACAAAGAACACCGTTGGCTCTTATCCGATGGCTGCAGCTGAGGAGGAAGCAACGGCATCTCACTCACGCCTCCAAAAATTATTCACTTCTTAAAGGAAATTCTCCAGAAAAACCACCTCATGATTGGTTAAAATAAGCTCAAGGCCTTATTCACTGGTTCTCGGTCTTCTTTTTTCCAGAAACCTTCTCTATGTCTACCCTCAGAGGCTGAACTTCACCAACAAGCTGGCATCCGCCCGGAACATTACAATAAAGATCCAGTTCATGTGTGGAGAGGATCCGAGCAACGCCATGCCGGTAAAGAGGGAAAGAAACATCTGTCCCAAAGCAGGGTGTGCTGGGCTGGCCTGTCCATCCACGGGGACAGAGCGCGGGGCTCAGGGGCGTACCGAATACGCCTGTTCAGGACAGCACCCCTCGGCACGTGCAGAGGCCTTTGGACCAGCCCAGTATTGGTCCCAGCATGCTGATGGGGAAGCAGGGTCAGTCTGCGCTGAAAGTCTCTTTCCTAACTTATTCCAGGAGGAGCTATGGACTTTGGGAATGCAGATTATATTAGAGGACTGAAAAATATCATAAAGTCCATGCCATCCTCACAGCATGAAAAGCAGAGACGGGCCCAGCGCATCCGCAGTGTTTGCCACATTTCTGGATGTGCACTGCAGCCCGCATCTGCCCACAGCCCAGTCCACAGAGAGAGATGTAAAGCATGCCTGGGAATAATAAATATATGCCATCTCAATGCCTTTTTGGACTGGATCTTCATTCTGAGGCAAAATATAAATCAAGTAATAAGTATATAATGCAGTGTTCTCTAAGGAACCCAAAATGCCAGAATTTGTATTTTTTTAACCATTTGTCCCAAATGAGATGGGTAGTTAGCTGTTACCATTTTCTGTAAGTCATAGAATTCAGTTACCATACCTTTCTACTGAAATAATTTTTTTCAGTGCTACCATTTTTCAAATATCTCCTTTTAAAAAACAAAGCATCCTGCTAATGTCTCAGCTTCCTTCCCAGTGCAAGGTATTCTCTTGCAATAGTGGTGGGAAAGAAATCCCAGAGGAAGGCACCCCCGCTTCTCTCTGCCCTGGCTCATGGCAAGCCCACCAGAGCTGCCAGGTACAGCTGTGCAGGTCCTGAATGTAGCCAAGGCCCCAGCCAGGGATGAGTGGGGGCCAAACTGTCCTCTGCTCACCAAGCCCTGGGACCCAGCGTAGGGATTACTGCATCTAGTAGAAAGGGCACTTTTTTCTTTGCCCAAAGGTGAGTCCACTTGTTAAATCATGTACTGTTAGGGCTGAATCAGGCCCAAGAGGTGTCTTTTTCTAAATATTCCAAACATGTGGACAGTGAAGGTCCTGATCACCCCAGTGACCAGGCCCATGTCTTTGGAGGGGAAAATGCCACAACCAGGGATCCTTAACTGAAGGTAAAACCGCGTGACTTCACCTAAAAGTATAGACCTCTAGGCAGTGAGCCAGAGTGGACAGAGCACTGGTTTTCCAGTCTCTCAAAACTGTGGCCCTTGGTCACTAATACAGCCCCTTGGGGCCTCACTTTGCCCTTTGTAGCCAGTTCTTTTGCATCTGTGTGGTTGGGCTAGTTTTAGAACTCAGCACTCTTAATTTATGAAATGTAGTTGTATGAGAACAGAACATCCTATCAGGCTGATGATGGTTGATTTGCTATACCCAAATATCACTGTTAATTTGGTCCTTTCCATGTTGGTGAACAGGTCATCTTTGGAAAATCCAGTGGGCCTGAATTTCTGCAGGAAGTGTACACAGCCGTCACATACCATAATAAGTAAGCATATTTCAGAGTTCTAAATATATGGCAAGATTGTTTCATTATCTGCTGGCTTCTCTGAATCCCCTAGGTGATTCCTTCCAATGGTTTTTTATCACTTGGGGACTTAGGGACAGAAGAAATCCACACTAGTTCCATGATTCTGTGCTGGAGATGTACAATTTTTGCCATTAACTGAGACTGGGAGAAGAACGTATCCTCAAGAACCTCATATTGTTTTGACTTTTCTGGAGCCTTGTATTCTAGTATGATACAGAGAGGTTTTATGGTGTTAAGTAAAGAAATACATTTCTTAACTTGCTTTGAGGTACTGGAAGGGGCCAGAAACAGAATCCAGCTCTCATTTTTCTGTCTCCTGGTCTTCCATATACCACTCCACAGCTGCACCACTATCAGATTTAAGAAAATTTAAGTTGACCAAAGGGAAAATGGAACACTTGTTGTTATGTGGGTAAATTGAGTTCCAAAATAATGTCTATATTATTATTTACATTTTACAGGTAGAAGAGGGAAATCTGTACAGGGTCAGGCAGACTAGGGTTTGATCCTGGCCTGGTAACCTTGGCCCATTTAAGTTTTCCTCTGAACCCATGCTCCTGGGGAGGAGTAAATGGGTAATGCACATAAAGCCCTTGGTAACTTATGAGGGACTTTGTAATTCAGTAAAATCAGGTTCCTTTTCCTCCTACATCATTCATTTGTTTCTCCAAACTCCTTTCGTGCGCTTACCTCTGTTCTTGGGGTAGAAATAGAAAAAGTCACAGAAGGACGCTGAACCTCATCCCCTTTTCAAATTAAGTTGTTGGATTTTTTTCCATTGTGCGTGGAAATCCCCCACCCCAAAGTCTTTAGTTTCTGAATGCTGTTACGTAAGTGAAGTGTATCTAGTGACATAAGCTTGGTCCCAAGGACTTCCAGCTTAGGAGCAGAATGATGTGAAATGAAAAGCAAAATACCAAGCAGACAAATTCTGAGGAGTGAAGGGTCCATTGCATTACAATTTGCAGTCAGAGAAGTCATCATTCTTGCTAAACGTTGTGTGTATAATGTGCTTTTGAAACAGGTCTCCAGACTTCTATGAAGAAGTGAAAATTAAGCTCCCTGCTAAGCTCACAGTAAACCACCATCTCCTGTTCACCTTCTATCACATCAGCTGTCAGCAGAAGCAAGGAGCCTCCATAGAAAGTCTCCTGGGATATTCAGTGAGTCATTTTCAAAATGCCAATTCACACTGCAGTTCTTGGTGCATCCAAGGTCCCTGCAGAGATAAACAACTAAATTCTATTCAATTGCTTTTTTCCTGTCACAAGTAACAGAATGTACCAAACCAGATATAGCAAAGAGCAGAGATGACTTGACTTAGCAGATGACAAATTTCAGGAATGGAAAGCTAGTGGGAGATAGATATTGAATGTTCACACATTTATTTTTTTTAAAAAAGGATTGTGACGTCAAAATTACAACTAAACTACAGAACAACCATCATTCAGAACTGTCTGAAATCTGGCTGAACGGAAGTTATACAACTAGGGATTTAAAGAAGATGCCACATCAAGACTGGTAGGAGGCACAGAGATGAAGAATGGGCTGGTCCCCCGCCCACATGTGGCAGGTAAAAACCAGGAGGGATATCTTGGCTGAAGAAGTCCCCCCTGAGGAGCAAGGGGCCCAGCCCCGTACTCGCCCCTCCCAGCCCAGGATTCCAGTGCCAGGAAGAGAAATCCCTATCCAAGCTGTTTCCAGTGGCTTTTCCACACAAATGGCCTGTCTTGGCTCTGGTTGTAAAAGCTAATGGGGATTGTGGCTGAGTAAGGCTGAGGTCTCCTAGAGTCCCAGGCGTTCCTCTTACAGGGCCTATGCATGGACTTACTCGGACTTAGTCCCTCTGAGCTTCAGTAGTTGGGCAGCAGCTCAAAAGGCACCAGGGAAGAACTGAATTGTCTGGCAGCAGGGCGAGAGCTAAACAGCCAGCGTTCTCCCAGACAGAAGTGCTGGCAGAGGCCATTGTTCCTCTTCTGAGCCCTTCTCCCACAGAGCTGGCAGGTGGGCACCATATCTGAATCTCCATCAGCCTGGCTATCACTATTCACCCTGCCCCAGTGATTCCCTCAGATCCTCCTCACCGAACTTGTGGACCCATCCAAGCTGTTTCCAGTAGCTTTTCCAGACAAATGGGCCTGTCTTGGCTCATGCTCTATATTTTCCTAAAATATCTCAAACAAGCAGCATCTGGCCTCAGCATGCCTCATACCTCTCACTGAGTGGCCTCAGGCCCAGCACTAGCAACAGCCCGCCTTTGTTCACAGCTTGGCCTTGTTGGGCACCTCCAAGCCCAGCACAAGTAGCAGCCATCTGCAGATTGCTTTGTAACTCATGCTGGGTGGCCCTGGGCAGAACACAGGTGACAGCTTACCTTGGCCAGCAACTCTTAGCAGGCCCCACAGCCAGTGCACTTTATGAACAGCTTCAGACCATATCGAAGCATCACCCAACCACCCTCACAAGCTACACACTCAGGACTCAGTGGGCACTAGAGACCCACTAAAGTAAGCCCTGCTTTGTGGGGTGAGCCCCTGCACAGCTGATCCTCCATGGTGGTCGGTGGTCACATCCAGTCTTTGCAGCCTGGCTGGCCTGGGCATAAATTCCTCCCATTGAAATGCCAACAGCAATCAAGGCTTAACTACAAGAGGAGGGTGTACACAGCCCACATGTTGAGGACACACCTCAAGTGCCCAGCTTGGGTGATCAGGGAGGCTGTGCCACTGAATCCTACAGGGCACCTACTACATTAGGCCATGCTACCAAGCCTGAGAGACATATCAGCTCTACCTAATACATAGAAACAAACAAAGGGAGGCTGCCAAATGAGGAGTCAAATAAAAGTCCCAATGAAAGAACTGAACAACACTCCAAAAAAATAACTAAACAAAATGGAGACAAGCAATCTACAAACGCTGAGTTCGAAACACTGGTTATAGGGATGCTCAATGAACTTAGTGAGAACTTCAACAGCAAAGAAAAAGACATGGAAACCACAAAAAAGAACCAGTCAGAAATGAAAGATACACTAACTGAAATGAAGAATAATTTACAGGGAATCAAGAGTAGAACAGATGTATCTGAAAGTCAAAGCAGTGATTTCGAATATAAGGAAGCAGAAAACACCCAATCAGAACAGCAAAAAGAAAACAGGATTTTTTAAAAATTGGCATAGTATAAGGTGTGGGACAACTTCAAGCGTACCAACATTCACATCATGGGGGTGCCAGGAGATGAGAGATAGCAAGAAATTGAATCCTATTTGAAAAAAATAATGACAGAAAACTTCCCTAACCTGGTGAAAGAAATATAAGTTCAGAAAGCACAGAGTTCCAAACAAGAGGAACCCAAAGAGGCCCACACCAAGACACATGATAATTAAAATGCAAAAGGTTAAAGACAAAGAAAGATTCTTAAAAGAAGCAAGAGAAAAGCCGTTAGTTACCTACAAGGGAACACCCATAAACCTGTCTGCTGATTTCTCAACAGAAACTTTGCAGGCCAGAAGGGATTGGCAAGAAATATTCAAAGTGATGGAAAGCAAGGACCTACAGTCGAGATTACTCCACTCAGCAAAGCTATTATTTAGAATCGAAGAACAGATAAAGAACTTCCCAGACAAGAAGCTAAAGGAGTTCATCACCACCAAACCAGTATCACATGAAATGTTAAAGGGTCTTAAGAAGAAGAAGGAAAAAAAAGATCAAAATTTTGAACATTAAAATGGCAATAAATGCATATCTATCAACAATTGAATCTAAAAACCAAAGTAAAACAAGCAGAACAGAAACAGACTCATAGATACAGAGAACATTTTGATGGTTGCCAGATGGGCGGGGTTGGGGGATGGGTGAAAAAGGTGAAGGGATTAGGAAGTACAAATTGGTTGTTACAGAATAGTCATGAGGATGTAAAGTACAGCATAGGGAATATAGTCAATAATATTCTCATAACTATGGTGCCAGGTGGGTATGAGATTTATCAGGATGATTATTCAGTAAGTTATATGATATCTAATCACTGGGGTATACACCCAAAACTAATATAATATAGCAAGTCAACTGTAACTAAAAAGTAAAAAATGATTTAAATAATTTTTTCTAAGTTAAAAAACTAAAAAATAAAACCCTTTAATTCAATGATATTTCAAAGTCTGTTAAGCCTTGGCCATTGAAGTGCTGGGTATGTTGTGTTGTTGTATTTATAGTTTTTATGTCCATTCTCAAGGTTTGTGTGTCTCTAAATCTATCATTTGAATATATCATTATTTTTTAAATTACAGAGGGTCATTTAGTACAAAAATGTATCATTGGGAGACTATATATGTATTTGTTTACCGTGCATTTAGAATTAACTAGTAAATTTAAAATTTTTTAAAAAGCATTGAAATATCTGTTATTTCCAAGTTTTATATATATGCCTCACATACAGGGTGGGCAAAAATAGGTTTACAGCTGTTTGTATGGGAAATAATACAATAATTAATAAAATAAAAATACAACAAGAATAAACTGTTTTGCATACTCACAACTGTAAACCTACTTTTGCCCACCTCTGTATAAAACTAGCTCTTTTTTTCTCCAAGGAGAAAAAAGTTGTTTCTTTAAAAAGTATAATAGTTAACCTAAACATTGATGTTGTTCAGACACACACAAACATTGGCTTTAAAGAAAAATGCTACTACTTTGTCTCTGAAAGCAGTAAATCATTGATATTACCATCTCAGGAGCTCTCACAGAATTTAAAATGCAAAGAACTTGACAGAAATTACTGCCGAAAGGAGTCCTGGTCAATATCTAATCATCATTTAGTTGCATTTGATTATTGTGAGCTAGATAAAATGCCAGAATTATATGTAGTAATAAATTCCACTTTATTCTTTACATCATCTGTTTCAGTGGCTGCCAATTCTCTTAAATGATCGTCTTCAAACTGGATCCTACTGTCTCCCAGTTGCCTTGGAAAAGTTGCCACCCAACTACTCCATGCATTCTGCAGAGGTAACCAGCAAGCTGGCCACCAGCCGTTTCTGGTCCAGCCATGGTCTTTGACCACCTTCCCAGATCCACTTCCCAGGCCCTTAAACAGGATCAAGGATGCTCAGCATGTCTGGGGGAACAGTCATTTGTCAGCATATAGTGTTTTCTGAGAACACATGGTTCTGATAGGATGGGAAAGACAACTGGCCATGAAAACTCATTCATTTAGACATCACCAGTTCCAATTAGTAACCAGTTCTAATTAGTAAATGTGGCCTGTGCCAGAGGCAGCACTACCTTGCATTATCCACATAAAGGAATTCATAGAATAATGTTTTATGAAAGGGGAAGCAAACAGAGCCCACTTGTAACAGCTGCTCTCAGTACGGATCCTTACAAAAGGTTCCCAGGCTAAATTCCATCAGTTTCTCCTCTACGTCAGTTGTCACTGTCCCCAGATGATAGTGGGGTTTTTCTTTCTTTGCCAATGCCAGTAGTCTTTCCCTCCTCCTGTTTCCTGCAGTGTCTCTTGTTCATCCACTCTGCGGCAGTACACCCATTATAGGGGAGCCCAGGGGACTCCCCATCTTGACCCCACCAGCTCTGGCTCTCATATTCTCAGTCTGGTTGGCATAGTTTATTTCAATAGTATAATTTTGAAGAAAATCCCAGACATCATAGCATTTCCTTTAAACATATTTTAGAATGTACCTTCAAAGATAAGGGCTCTTTTTTTTTAACCATCACAATACCATTGTTATACCTTAAAAATGAATAATTCCTTAATATCTTCAAATATTAACTCAGTAATCAAATTTCAAATTATCTCATTAATGTCATATTTTTATTTATAATTGTTTGAATCAGGGTCCAAATAAGGTTCATATAGCCCTAGCCAGTTTTGCTCAGTGGTTAGAGCGTCAGCCCTCGGACTGAAGGGTTCCAGGTTCGATTCCAGCCAAGGGCATGTACCTTGGTTGCAGGCTTGATCCCAAGCCCAGTCGGGGTGAGCGCGGGAGGCAGTCTATCGATGTGTTTCTCTCTCACATCGGTGTTTCCCTCTCTCTCTCTCTCCCCTGCTTCCACTCACTCTCTGAAAAGCAATGGAAAAATATATCCTCAGGTGAGAATTGAAGACAAAACCCACAAAAAAACAAATAAGGTTCATACATTGCTATTGGTTGACTTGTCTTTTAAGACTCTTTTAATCTATAGATCCCCCTTCATCTCTTTTGGGTTATTTATTTTTTATTATTATTTTGTAATTTTCAAGTTGACGAATTTCCCAGGAATTTTAATTTAGTTCCAACCTTAATAGTCAAGTTTCTTCCCTGCTCTGACTACCCATCCCCCATCCTCAGGCTATTCCGTTTTTCTCTTATTACCTTTTTTCTCTGGAGAGGGAAGCTTTCTTTGCCCTGGGCCAAAGTTATGTGCCCAACTTTAGACCAAAACTGCTCTCCTCAGAACCACCTGAGATCCATCTGAGTATGTTCGCAGACATGCCCTGATTACTCGTTATGATTCAGGGACACAGTCCCTTCTGATGCCCTCAAAACCACCTTTTCATCACAAACATTCTAATTTCTTAGCACCCTCAATTGTCTTCTTAATGCTGCAGAGCAAACCTAGGTTTTAGAGATAGACAAATTTTGATTCAAAATCCAGAATCTGCCACTCCCTAGCTGTGCGAACACAGGTAAATTGCTTACCCTCTCTGCATCTCAAGGATGAAACCTAGCCCATACCTGCCCATAAGGTTGCTGTGGATGTTAAGTGAAATAATACATATCAAGCAACAAACTCTATTCTTATGTAAATATTATTTCCTTTTTACTTACTTGCTCTAACCTGTCTTCAAAGATATACTTGCAGCCTCTCCTAATATCCTTTAGACCTATACTGTCCATTACAGTTGCCACTAGTCACGTGTAGCTATTAAAATGTGGCTTGTCCAAATAGGGATGTGCTGTAAGTATAAAATATAAACCTGGTTTCAAAGGTTTAGTAGGAAAAAAAGAATGTAAAATATCATTCATAATTTTTATATTGATTACAGATTGAAACAATAATCTTTAGGCTATATATTTAGGCTATATACATTAAAATTACTATTACATGTTACTTTTTAACTTTTCAAGTGTGACTACTAGATAATTTTAAGTGACATGTGGCTTACAACATATTTTTTAGTGGACAGTGCTGCTTAAGATCGTCAATGTCAGACTCTGGTGTCCCCAGAAGCTGTACTCATTGATAATGAGTGCCAGGCCCTGGTGGAATTTGTTCATACTGGAGATTACCCAGTGAAGGTCACAGCTGCTCCTCCGCTTCACAGATCAGTGCCATTCTGGGATGCAAGCCCAAAGTCTTCATATCCTCTAGTTCTCAAAAGAAGTTAGAAAATAGGCTTTTATGTGAAATTTTTTACTTTTAAATGTTGGCAATTAATTCAAAAAAGTTTCCAACACTGAGCCAAACAGAACTTGTCTGTGGGCTGGATCCAGCTTTGACCCCTGTTTGTGACTCTGTCATAGATATTTCCAAAAGTACCCACCCCATGCATACACCCTACCCTTGCCAATACAGCATGCCTCCTACCATTAAAATGCAAGAGATGCAAAATCCATACTCACAGGGCTGTATTAGTCTAGGCCCTCTTCACTCAGTGCTGTCTGATGTCTCTTGAGGAAGATAATTCCATGGTAATTTAAGGCAAGAAATGGCCTCTTAGAACCACAGAGCTATTGATGCATAAATGGTATAAAAGAGTCATTTAAAATAATTAAAGCAGGAACCCAGCAGGACTGCTGCTTGGAAACATTTTGTTAAAAGAGAAAGTAATTGCAGGCGATCCAAAACATTAAAATTTTATGTTGTGTAAAGACACTCTATGCCTTTTCCTGACATTCCTGATTCATGGGGAAATTGCCAACATATTACTTTATTTCAGTTCCTAGAATCAAGGATTTATAATGCTGGCGTTTAAAGACAGATCACTCCGTTCAAACTCCTCCTTTCAGCACAAGAAAACGAAGGCCTAGAGAGCTGAATTTTCTTGTCAAAGTAAAAGTAACTAGTTCAGTGCAGAACTGAACTTAAACCCAGGGTTTCTAACTCCAAGGCCAGTTCTGTTTGTTTTCCAGGGAGTTTTATATTAGTATAACCCTGACATTTACAGCCAAGTTGCCTCGCTTTGCTTGTTAGTAATCAGAAAAGGGGATTGAATTGCTAATCTTTTCTTTTTTTTCTTTAACACAGAAAGTCCCTTTACAGAATCCTCCCATTAAGTGGGCTGAAGGACACAAGGGAGTGTTTAACATTGAAGTGCAAGCTGTTTCTTCTGTTCACACCCAGGTAAGGAACATTGAGGTCCACTTCGCATCAGAGCGGGAGACTGAGAATGAAGATGGGGTTGCAGCCGAGAACCTTTTAAGGACAGTCCAATAAAAGACCAATGAAAATCTTTGTGCGTGGATTAAACAAAAATAGCCTTTAGTTCTTTATGGGTCTTACAAGCTTGTTCAAATTTAATTTTTGTTTAAATGGGAAGACCTTATAAAAAGGTTGAGCACCTAGATGAAGGAACCCAGTCCCTGAGAAATTATGTGGGGAGATTTCGTTTGAAGTCTCTCACTCCCTCTGTAATTCTGCCATTTCACCAGCCATTTCCCCCTGCTTCTACGTTCCCTCCTTTTCCTGCCACTGTTTGAGTTTTGCACCTGCGTATGTAGAAGCGTTTTTTTGGCTGTATATGCTCACCTGGTGTGCTTGCCTCTGCTTACATAATATATCAGAGTCCAAATTATTTTTTCTTCAGTTAATAATTATTGAGAGGTTCTATTTTGTGCACACCACTCTCCAAAGCAGTTCATCACCTTGTTCTGAAACATCCATGTCTTAGAATTTCTGGTCTCCAACATGGGTAAGAGGCTCTGCCTGTAAGGAGCTACTTGATTGTGTTTATGAATCCCTGGGTGAACCTTGATGGGATGAGACCCATGGGGCCTGCTATCTGCCTTCCCAGGACAACCACCTGGAGAAGTTCTTCACTCTCTGCCACTCCTTGGAGAGCCAAGTGACCTTCCCTATCCGCGTGCTGGATCAGAAGATCAGTGAGACAACGCTAGAGCATGAGCTGAAGCTCAGCATCATCTGCCTCAACTCCTCCCGCCTGGAGCCCCTGGTGCTCTTCCTGCACCTGGTGCTGGACAAGCTCTTCCAGCTGTCGGTGCAGCCCATGGTCATCGCCGGCCAGACAGGTAGGGGGTGGGAGGAGGCTGGAAGAGGCAGGCAGTGCCGTGTGTTAGGAAATCCCAGGAGCAGGGACAGTGTGATCTTCCTTTCTGTTGATGGTATGAGGCCAAGGGAGGCCCAGACCGGTGCTATTTTTTATTCTCCCTGTATGTTAAAAAAAAAAATTTAAGATGTAGGGAGGGGCCTGAGATTCTGCATTTCTAGCAGGCTCCCAGATGATGCTGAAGTCAGTGCAGACCCCACTGAGTAGCACCAGTTCACGTCATGGTTTAGAGAGGGGAGGATGTCTGGACAGTCTAATGTCTTTGCCGTGAAGAGCCACAGTGCTGGTGGGGGGAGGAAAATGAGGGAGGAGACGTGGAGTCATTGGCAGTAAGCAGAGCTGGCATGCTGGGGCTTCCTAAAACACTCATTCCTTCCCAGGCCATCACCTTGACCAGACTGAGTCTCTTGGCCAGTGGTCAGGGCTCCCTGTCACTGCCCTGGAGAACGCTTTACCTTGGGTTCAGTAAGGACCGACTGTGAGGCTGCCTGTTCTTATCTTGTTTCCTCAGCCAACTTCTCCCAGTTTGCCTTCGAGTCAGTGGTGGCCATCGCCAACAGTCTGCACAACAGCAAGGACCTGAGCAAAGACCAGCACGGGAGGAACTGCCTGCTGGCCTCCTACGTGCACTATGTCTTCCGCCTGCCGGAGCCGCAGAAGGAACTGCCCAAGTCAGGTAGCGTTGACTGGACGGTGGGAGTCTAGCGGGCAGGGTACCCTCACCCCCACCCCACTACTACGTCATTCAAAATAAAATAAAAATCGTGAAATTTAAATTTTATTTTTCAGAATGACACAAATAGGACCTGAAAATTAAAACTAAAAGTTTATTTCTGGATTTTTCTCTTGCTCTCTTCCTGCCTCCATCCCTCTTTATATACCCTGTGCACTTATTTTTTCTGCTGTTTTGATAATTCCTCACAATTCCTCATGGGTCTTCACCTAGTTAAATCCCTCGTCTCATTTCCCCCAAACTAAACTTTTGAAATAATAATAATTAATTTCCCCACTCTTCATTATTTACATCAATAACACTCAAACAGAACTCTGGTCAGCATGATATAAAATGTAGCGTCAACAAGCTCACAAAGTCCCAGGTCCTAAGGAAGAAGTGTGGCCTTTTTATTAGTCCATGCAGCCTTATTTCAAGTAAACCTACCATTTCAATTAAGTTTTTTAAAATACTGGTAATATATCATAGACTCGCATAATCAATTTTGAAGATAAGTAGATACTTAAAGGTGAAAAACATGGATATATAGTATACGCTGACCCTCCTAAGGCTCAGATGCCTCCTGGGATTCTGAAATCTCAGAAAAACCTTACTGTAGCACTTACAAAGTTGTCATCATTTAAATATTAATAAATAAAAAATATCCATGTTTCCAGCTTGTCTTAAGAAATCAGAAGCTCTGTTCACCCTGAGGGCAGTTTCCCCCTGGCAGTAATCAGCTGGAGCTGAGTAGCAGCTCCTGCCTTTGGATGAGGCCCTTGTTTCCACTTTACCACAGTTCTCACCATTCCCTACTGCCTTGCATCCTGTCTACTTTTCCCCAAATCATTGCCTCCCTGGCCTCCCCTACCCATTTGATAATAAGACCCTAATTCCAAGGCCTAACCTAGTAGGTTTCATTCCACTATTGACCCCATCCCTCTCCAGTTCTCCTCAAGCCCAGAAAGTGACTCTGACCCCCTTTCTGTTGACATGTCCGTACCTGATGGGGTGCAGGCGGCTCCACTGCCCTCCCTGACCCTCGCTACCACACGTACGGACGCACATCGGCGGCTGCCGTGAGCTCGAAGCTGCTGCAGGCCCGGGTGATGAGCAGCAGTAACCCAGACCTCACAGGGACACACTGTGCGGCAGATGAGGAAGTGAAGAGCATCATGTCCTCAAAGGTAGGGGAGGCGGCCAACCCGGGGGAGTGAGGCAGGCTTTTTTATTTTTATCTAACACTTAGAGAAACAACACAAAATCAGCCATGACCGCTGCCCACTGTGTGGTCAGATGCTTTCCTGCTCAGCGTCAGAGCTATTAATGTTTTCTTTTGAGGTGATTGAGGCCTTTCTGAAAGATGCAGAGGCGAGGCTGGCGTTTGAGGGTCTGCTGGGTTCATTCGCTCTGGCGGGAAGTGTTTAGGGCATAGCTGGTGTAGCCACAAGGAGTCAAGGAATATCATGAATTTTATTTTCAAGGAAAAAAAATGTAGCTTTAACTTTTTTTGATGCCTAGAAATGTTGTCTTTTTTGTTTTGTTTTGTTTTTTCATATCTGCCTTTTGCATCCGTTAACATCTATAGACAGATTATCCCATATTATAATCCCAAAAGCAACACCACATTTTATAAAAAAATGAAAACTGAGAGGGTTGGTGACTTGCCCTATTGCTTTTTCTTGATAAACTGTTTATTATTTTATAACAGTTTTAGATTTATAGAATCATTGTGAATACAGTACAGAGAGTTTTTGTATACCACATACCCAGTTTCCCACACATTATAATGGTACATTTGTCACAATTAGTGAACCACTGTTGATATGTTATTATTAATAACTAAAGTTTGTATTGTCTCAGTTTTCCCCTAATGTCCTTTCTCTGTCCAGAATCCCGTCCGGAACACCACATTATATTTTGTACTCCTGTCTCTTTAGGCTCCTCCTGGTTGTGACAGTTTCTTAGACTTTCCTTGTTTTGAGGACCTTGACATTTTGAGGAGTACTGGTCGGGTATTTTGTAGAATGTCTCTCATTTGAAATTTTTTGAAATTGCAATATAATTCACATACCATAAAATTCACCCTTTTAAAGTATATAATTCAGTGGGTTTGGTTTTTGGTTTTCGGCTTCCTGTTGTTTTTCACAAAGCTACCATGAATTCTTAGTGTGAATTTTTTTTCCAAAATTCGCCTCAAAGTGGCTAAGCTTTTAGAGTAAGATCATTTCCCCTGATGAAGATGAATCAAACTCTCTAGGTTTTGGCACAGTTTCCCTTACAAAATCCACCCACTTGAGACAGTATGTTGTGATGAAGGGGATCTGGAGACCAGGGTTGGGCCAACTCTGACACCAGCTATCCTTGTGGTCATGGGCAAGTCAGTTTCTGCCCTCGGCCTTACTGTCCTCATCTCTGTGGAGGTTTTGAACCCTGGCTGAACTTAAGAATCATCCATGCATCTTTTAAAAACACTGGATCCGCCCTGACTCACGTGGCTCAGTTGGTTAGGCGTCATCCCATGTACCAAAAGGTTCCTGGTTCGATTCCCAGTCAGGGCACATGCTCAGGTTTCAGGCTCAGTCCCTGGTAGGGGGCGTGCAGGAGGCAGCCGATAGATGTTGCTTCTCTCTCATCGATGTTTCTCTCTCTCTCCCCTTCTCCCTTCCTCTCTCTTTAAAAATCAACAAACACATATTTAAAAAACAAACGAACAAAAAGGGTAACCTAAATGCACTGTGGTATCCTGGATTGTATCTTGAAATAGAAATAGGACATTAGTGGAAAAGCTGGTGAAATCTGAATAAAGTTTGTGGTTTAGTTAATGGTAATGTGCCAATGTTAATTTCTTAGTTTTGACAAACGTACCATAGTCATTAATGGAACCTGGAGAAGGGTGTACTAGATCTCTCTGTGCCACCTTTGGAACTTGTCCGTAATTCTGACATTATTCCACTTTGCAAAGGTAGTCCTCAAACCTTATCCCTTCCTAATTATTCTACTACACTTTACTGTTATCTGTGTTCTTGAGGTTATTTATGTCTACTATATCCGTTTGATGGAAATCCCATATAATGGTTTGCTACTGCACATCTCTTCTCAATGTTATGCTCAGTGGCATCATGTTAACTTGAAATCAGCCATGATGGAAGAAGTTATAGCACAGAAATTGGCAAATGTTGCAATTCAGTCCCTGCCTCCCCACCCCTGAGAGCTGATTGTTAAACATTTTCCAGCACGCCATGGTTCAACCTCATATTTAAGGTCCCTTTGAACAATATCATTTTCTGATTGCCCAGTGGAGAAGTGATCTACAGTTATTGACAGCCTTAATCATAATAGTTTTCTTTAATAAAAGTGAAAATATTAAATTTCTATATGGACTAGGTTAAGAATTTTCTAATTTTTTGTAGCAAGGGGAGAAAACTTTGTCCAAAGTGATTTTTGAGAGCTTCTTAAAAACAGCGTTTAGGAGGCTAGGTACAGTACCATACTAACCCACAGAGAGGCACTGTTCCCACATGGTTTTTTCTGCTGTCCCAATAAAGTCACAGACTGAGAATGTTGAAGGGACTGTGAAGCACCCCCTGGTACTTAACTAGGTTTTACTCTAAGTTACTACACACCAAACTGTTGTCAGTAGTTGTCTCAGGCGCAAGGGGAATTAAGTGTAAGTTTACCTTCTTTGCTTTGTTTTACATTTATGTATAACAGTTGTTTTACCTTTGTAACCAGGGCAAAGGTAGGAAGTACATTAAAAATTAATTTTGAGGTGGCGATTTCCAGGTCCCTGGCTCATCCTCTTCAGTGAACCACTGTCGGTTCATGGTTTGTGTGTTTCAGATTGCTGATCGCAGCTGCAACCGGATGTCTTACTATGGTTCTGGCAATAATGATGTTCCAAGTGCAACCGGAGCCCCAAGGCCAACCAGCAAAAAGGTACTGAGCAGGGCAGTGTTAGGATATTTCCCAGTGCCTTGTTTTCCCACCCTTCACAAACACACATACACGTTTGGGGCCCTGTCCCTATCCCCCATTTTTTGAACATGTAGTTGCCTATTAACTCAGTGTTTCTCCAACTTACCATGCATCAGACGTACCTGGGTAGCTTGCTAAAACTGATTGCTGGACCCTATCCCAAGTTTCTGATTCAGTAGATCTGAAGTGGAATCCAAGAATTTGCATTTCTAACAAGCCTCTAGCTGATGCTGATCCACAGACCACACTTTGAGAACCACTGCATTAGCTTTTTTTAGGAGAAGGTGAGCTGGGGACAATTCAGCCTCAACAAAAGTGAATGGCAATAATTAGGTACCATTTATTTTAATACTACATATAATATTACATATTTGAATACTGCATATTCCTTATACTCCATCATAGGAATATGAAATGCTTCCTAGTGGTTCTTTCTAATTAGCCTTTCTTATGAGTTCAGAGACTTTACAAGCAGCTAAACTGCTCACCAGAATTCCTTATATTAACAAAATTCTCCAATCATAGTCACTGCCTGTGTCATCTAAGCGGGGTGGGGAGGGAAGCTGTCTGTCCCAAGTTTTCTCCTCTGCCATGCACCCAAGAGTCGCACCATTATAGTAACTACTTAAGTTAAAGTCTTGAGTGTGTTTCAAGACCTCTATGAAGATGGAAGCCATTTGCAATAGCAGACATCTCAGGAAAATGTGTATTAAACAGGCAAGGAAGAAATGAACCTCAGCATAGCTTACTCTGAACTGGGCGAGGGAAACATCCAGCGTAGGGGGCCCTGCAGGGCTGCACGCTGCAGGAATCCAGGCACCATAATCTGGGGAGAGGTTCCAGGAGATCATTGTAAAAGAAGTGGAAGGAGATATGGGTAGGTGCTGAAAATAAATTTTTCACTTACTTTAAACCTAGCTTTGAGCTTTGTAGTGACTGGTGGTGACAGGTACTATTTTCCTTCTTGAAACCACGATTTTCCTACAGCCTGACAACAACCTCAAGGCAGGGCCTGACTTCTCCCAGGCGCTGTCATTATCTGGTTTTGCAATTGTTTTGTTTTAACTTGGCTTCTGGTCATGTCAATGACCAGAAGAAAATCATTTCAGAAGGAAGTTTAGCAGGTATGTTTCCTTACTAACTGAGCAAACATGGTTTAGCTGCTTCACTACTTCCTGTAACCTCCGGAGCAAGGTGTTCCTATAATAATGTCACCCAGTAAGCAGCATAAATGCCTTAAGAAGCAGTTTATCTTCTCTAATCTCTTCTTGCCTTAAGACTCTGGCAGTCAAACTGACCTATTTTCCGGAGGTTCCCTTTGAAGCCGGTGGAGCGGTGTCTCTCCTACTGTGGGAAGATTGTGTGCAGCCACGTTACATCACATGCACACTTAGACCACCTGCTAGGTTAACACTCAGCCTCACACCTCTCCCAGATGGGAACGCTTCATAAAGGCTCCCAACAGCAAACAAATGTGTGAATGTGTATTAAGATTATAAAGGTTTGATTTGCCTGGCAGAGTGAGTGGAACCCACTGACAAGCTTCAGCAGTCTCCATTTATCACTGGAACCAGTTGGGGATGTAAATACTATAGTTAGAATCCCCAGACATCTGCACATAGATTTTCCATTTGTCTCCTTTTAGTTTAGCTGAGTAACTCTCAAGTTTTAATGTACATAAGAATTAGTAAATTGGGTTGTGTGCATACTGTATATTGTGGATAATCTAAAGGTTGGCCATTCCTTCAAATCCAGCTCTCCTGTGTGACACTACCACTAACCTTCTCCTACCTGCCTAAATGTTTGCCAAGCTCAGGTTATTTCAGCATTGACTTTTCCATTCGTCTGTGGTCTAGGGCATCTAGGACACATGCATCAGTAACTAAGAAGCTATTACAATTGGTAAAAAGAGAAGGGGTGTTAGAATATAAAGCATTTGTCTTCACAGACTGTCATTGCATGAATGTAATGGTTTTTGGGGTGTTTACCATCTAGCATTTCCATGAGGAGCTTGCCCTGCAGATGGTGGTCAGCACTGGAATGGTGAGAGAAACAGTCTTCAAGTACTCCTGGTTCTTCTTTGAACTTCTGGTGAGATTCTTGCATGTTTATGTCTGTGCTCAGTAGGGCGTGAAAAGCACATCGCAGGAAGGGAGCGAAGTGTCCCATATTAGGAGCTGACCTTTCATCTACTGAGTTGCTTCTGCTAAAAAACCTGGGGTCATTCTTTAAAATCTTACTCTCCCTCACCCCTCACCTGTATTATACCAAATCTTGTTGATTCTATTTTTAAAATCTACTCCTGGGTTCTCACCAGCTTCATCACCCATCACCTGGCCACACCACCATCATCTCTCAGGTGCCTCTTGCAATAGCTTCCTCTTTGGCTGCCTGCTTTCATTTCTGCCCTAGCTCGTCCATTCTGCACAGGGCTCCCAATATTAAATCGATAATGGGACTCTCTTCTTTAAAATCCATTAATGATTTTCAAAGTATGGGAAATAAAGCACACATTTTTTCATGGTCCACAAAGCTCTCGTGTAATTCTGTTTCCCTCCATCTCTAACTGACTCATCTCATTCCATATCCCCCTCATTCAGCCACATGGTTCCCCTTTTGGTTCTTTGAAGATGCCAAGGCCTTTTGAGCCTCAGAGGCTTTTTCAAATTCTCTCTCCCCTCCCCAGCTTTTATGACCCCATGCACATACTTTTCTGTGTCTTCTCTTTAGGTTTCAGCTTAAATGTCATTACCTCCAAGAGGCCTTGTCTGAGCACCCGATACTGGAGTATGTCTTCCACTGTGTTATTCTCCTGTTAAACATCATATTTAGCACTTATCACAATTCATAATTGCTGTACTGTCTTTTATATTACATTTCTAGGATTTAGGTCAATCTTCCTCATTACCCTATCTCTAGCCCCAACGTGCTATCATGCAAGCAGCAACTAACTATTGGGGAGAAAAAATGAAACTTGTAAATCTGTTTATCCTACAACTTCTATCCATTCTCTAGCAGAAAAGCAAAAGCACAACGTATTCCTTAAATTTAAAATTAAGAGAATAATAGTAATATCTATATTTTGTTTAACTATTATTAGAAGTGAAAAGATTTTACCATAAAGCCAATAAGAATAACTATTTAGTCAACGTTGATAAATGGAGATGCATTGTGAAATTATGTTAAATGAAAAAGGTATAAAAATACAGATACCAAATACATAAAAATATACAGACAGACAATCAGAAGAATTAAGATTAGTGGCAGGTTGAGATTTAGTGACAGAGCTAGCTTTATATTTACTGGGTTCTTTCCCCTGGTAAGTGGATAATTCTTTGTTTAGAGAGATGGTAAGATTTTTTTACCTGAGCTCTAGTTTGTCTATGTATGTTCAAGCCTAAGAAAGAGGGGACAATACTGAACAATAGTATGTAGAGAACAAGAGGGTCGAGGAAACAAACATAAAACACACACTGGGGAGGAAATGGGAAGTGATGTGCAATGAGGTTAAAAAAAATCAGGCCAGTGCCACAGAAACGCATCTACAGTTCAAATTCCCGAGAGTCTCACCAAGTTCCAACCCCTAGCTTAAGAAAGGTTTTGCTGGAGAGGTGTCTTTTCAAAGTACAGTCTCAAATCCCTGCAAGAGAATCACCTGGGGATGCGTAGCAAAAATAAAGTGGATTCCTGAGACCCTCCCTAGAACTACTGGAAGCCAGCAATGCCCATTAACCTGTCTTCCCAGGTGACCTCTGAGATGCACTAGTCCATGCCGCCTCTGCTCTAAACAAAGCTAAGTATCTTTATACCCAGACAGCACCAGCACTTTGCATTCTAAAAGCCACGCTGATGAGGGGGATGGCTGCAGCTCACAAGTCTCAGAGCAACAGCATTAGCAGTGACACAGGAGCTCTGGGCTCTGGCAGCAAATGGACTGGCCATTAAACTCTTTCTGGAGGCATGAGAGGTATCAAACCCAACACCCCATGCCCCGTACATCCTGCTTCTACTTACCCATCCCGCCCACCACGTTTCTCCATAAAGACGATTCACTTGGGTCCTAATCCTTCCATAGCTAATGGATACAAATAACCTCAAACTGACATCATCTGTCATGTGGCAGATTTTTGAAAAAGCAAGAAGCAAAATCTAAATTCGATACTGTAAAATCTCATAGGAAAACAGTCCCAAAGAAAAGTAGTATGTCAATTTAAAGATGTATTCTCATTTACTCGCACACGTGTACAAACAGTGCGCACACGCTTCACCTAATCATTCTTAGGCATTATTTAATAGTTATGTATCATAAGCACTGCAGTTGTTACACTGGAGAACCAAACTCTTGAGATGATGGTTCTCAGACTGTGCTATGTGAGGGTTCTGGTGACAGCTCTAGGGGCTCCTTACTATGTCCTTGAAACCTCACAGGGTAGTTCTGCCCTGTGAGAGAACCACCCTGAGGAGTTATCCCTATTGCACACACAGGACACAAAGGGTAAGTAGGCGGTTGCCCAGTCCTCTCAGCCAGGGAGGGGCAGAGCCTCAATTCTGCAATGTTCTGATCCAGGTTCTATTTCTCTGCCATTTGCCTCTCCTCAGAAGGTCAAAGTTACAAAACACACTGAGCACACGCAGAACCTTTGGATTCAGAAGCCAGCTTTAATGCAGGGCTGCAGTTGTCCTGTTCCCAGTCAGAATGATCTCAGCATTGCTCGGCTGATGGCCCCACGTTGCATCCTAGAACTCTCTTATGAAGGCTCACGGGCCTTCTGTGCTGCATACGATGGCTCTGCCCGTCATATAATTCTTCTAACAGCTGGTATCCCTGAGAAAGAAAAAATAATAGCATCGAAAATATCTTGTACATCTTACTGTGTGTGTGCTGGACACCGTTTTAAGCATCATCTCATTTAATCTTCAAACAACCTTGAGGCAGGAGTTTTCTATCACCCCCAGTTTACAGATGGGGTCCGGGGAAGGGTGGTGGCCACACGGGGGGCTCTCCAGGTCCACCAAAGGCTTCCTCAGTACCCCTTTGCTGCCCCTAACTGCAGGGAGCCAAGAATCATGGAAAAGGTGACAGTTGCTTTTGGTCTTGCACGTTTATTTACTGGGACTTGGTGGGCCCAGGAGAGAAAGCAGAAGCTAAAGCTGATAGTCCTCCATCCCTCTAGGAGTCCCTTATGCTAAACAGATGCAATAGTTGGAAAGAAAACTCTTGGTGATCTGAGCACATGGAGGGGGTTGGTCAACATGCAGATCACCCAAGACACCGGTACCCGGGGCTTTGCATATTATAACCTAAGTCTGTCAGGGTCCTGGCAGGACAGTGCTGGCATTACTCAAAGGGTTAACTGAAAAGCATTTATTGGAGGGACTCTGCCCAGGGTGTGTGTAAGGTTACAGAAGCAGATAAGGGTTGATGAGGCACCCAGGGAGCAGCAAGTGCTGGAATCTGCTCTTCTAGCTCTAAAGGAGCAAGGGTAGGAAGCACTATAGCTGGGGCCTAGAGGAAGCAAAGGCAGAGGAGAATGTCCCATGACAGGAGCTGGAGTCTTAGAGAAATATTGCCACTGCCAGAACCATGCTGTGGCAGGAATGAGGGCACAGAGTGGATAAATACCAGGACCTCTCTATTCTGCCTCCCACTGATCCCTTGCTGGTGCCTCCATTGGCCAACTCCATCCAGAAGGCCAAGGAGGCCTCAGAGATGTAGTCCATGGAGATCAGTTTCCCAAGGTTCAGAGATAGGCAGAAAAGGGCAAGAAATGGATCTAAGGGCTGGGGCGGAGGCAAATGAAGCTATCAGCCCCAGCCAGAACTTTGCAAAGAAACTGATCTCAGACTCAGACAGGGCTCCCAGTCCTCCATGCATTGTTTGTGTAGTTGCTTTACAGACGCCCAGAAAGTTATTTAAAAACTAAGACAATTATTTTTTGCCCAAGAAGCTTGAGGAGAAAGAAAGGACAGCCTTCTTGGACTTAGCAATGAACAACCACTTTGGCATTAGAACTGTTGAACACACTCCTTTTGTGAATTTCACACTTGCTAATGAATAAATCTGTGTGCTTCTATAAACCGCTGAGTCAGACTTTGGGGACCCAGAGGTAAATGAGTGACCTAGTTTACTCAGGACATGAACTTCTGCACCAAGGTGTTCTTAGAGGTATCCCTGCTCTGAATGGGTCACAAAGGCCAGTATGAAGGGAAATATTTTCCTGCCTTATCCCACCCTATATTTAAGTAATGGGCTGAGTGTCCACTCTATATTAGTGTGTCCCAGAAAATGTATACACACTCTTTGAATAATTATGAAGTCAGTGTTTATTAAAATACATTTTATTTTCAAAATTGAGCTACCGGCTGTTAAAGCATATATACGTTTTGGGGGGACACCTGTATTTCTACTGGGTGTTCCTCTCTAGAGATACAAAGGACACGGTAGCTGGCAAGTTGCTGACAGTCTGGAGAGAGATCATTAGTTGAAAGTATGGTATTGTACAAATTATTTATTTGATTGTAGGATGGCCAGACGCAGCAGGCAGGAGCCGAATACCACAGTGAGCTCTAAAAGCCTGGTGCGGGGGTGGAGGAGCCAGCAGAGAATCCAGATTAGGGTAGCCCAGAACAAAGAGGCCTTGTCTTCCTATGTCCTTTGTTAGCATAGTGAGAGACACTTTTGTCAGACAAAAATGGAGTCCAATTCCCACCCCTCATCCAGGTCCTCTCCTCAAGGGTGTGAGACTGTGGGGTGCAGACATGTCCATGTGTCCTGAACCATGAAGGACTTGACAGTGAAGAGAAACCATGGTTCTTACACTGGGCTTTCAGGTTCCGTGTTCTTAGGTCTTCCCCAAGCTGGCCGTGGCATTATCTTAAAACTTGAAACACAGAAAGCCTATCTGCCTGTTTCTCTCTTCTTAATTCATCATTTCTTTGTTTTTATTTATCTCTGTTTGTCTCACTGCTGATGAAAATTGTCAGTCCTGCATTCTTAGAAACAGTTGGGAGGAGGGCTCATTTTCCCCATACAACTCTCTGTCTCTCCTCTTCTTCTAGCCTTGACCTAGAGGGTCACCTGTAGGGAAATGTGGGTGGTTTAACTTCCAGGGCCATTTTTGTGTCTGGCAATTCTCTGACTAGCCTGGACACATTCATGAAAATGACCTCAGGTGTAGGCACCCAACCACCAGAACTCCCAGTCTTTCCCATAAGTCGTTCCTCTGAGCAACTTCCAACAAAGACAAGGTGCAACCTCCGACTGTATCCAAGGGAGTCATATGGACCCACAAATCTCCTGGTCCTGGGAAAAAGTCCCAAAAATAAGCATGATCTTGGTTTAAAATTGTGGTAGGCATTGAGCTGGTGGTACATGGTCATAATGCAATCACCAGTTGACACACAGGTTTTTATTTTAATATATTTCATTTAAATATATATACTTACATATTTAAAATATATAATAAAACAAGTTAGTCTTAGAGAACTCAAAACATAATTTCTCTTAGAGGTAATGTTCCAAGTAATGGTCAAGTTTCCAGCTAGCATACTGTAGAATTGTTTCCAGGAAAAAATCTGTGCTCTCCATTTCAACTGTAGTCCAGATAGGAGGAACACTTCTTCCCATTTTCCTTACTATAGTTTCAGGTTCAGCAACGACTTCAGTTCACAACGACTTCATAATCTGTCCCCTTGTCGATGGTGTGCTGTGTGCTCTGACAGACGGATAGCTAAGTGGCTCTGGGAGCCAGCAAGGGTCTGCCTTCCTGGACATAGAGTTGAGAGAAGGGGAATCTTATGACATAGTAGCTAAAAATTAAGCTCCCTGGCTTTGTCAGCTGCAAGGAGGAAGCCCCTGACTTGGGGTCAAGAAGAGGACACCCTTCCCACCTCCTGCCACCATGGTAACCATCTGTGTGTCAGGAGCATTTTTAGTCCCCAGCCTGCTTAGGCAGCTACCAGCACAGAAAGTGTAAGAAAGTCTGTTGTTAGTGAGCTTTCCTTCCAGCCCTTTCCCCTTTTCCACAGTGTACAAGCAGGTCACCAATTTCCATGTTGACATTTCCCCCATTCCCTCTGTAGGTGAAAAGCATGGCCCAGTATGTACACAACATGGACAAACAGGACAATTTTCGGAGGACTCGTTTTTCCGACCGTTTCAAAGATGACATAACTACCATTGTTAATGTGGTCACCTCGGAGATCGCAGCCCTTTTAGTCAAGTCTCAGAAGGTAACTGTGCTATTTGACTCTTTATGTTCTAAATTTTTTACCTTGAACAAATGTTATTTTCATAATCAGAGAAAAATAAGCATCATCTTAAAGCAGTCACTGAAATGTAACTATACCTGACAACTGATTGCTATATTTTATACTGGATGGGACCCTGGGGCGGGGAAGGGGGTTGCTATAAAGAAATTGGAATTACATGGAATTACAGTAGTTTAAATTATTGTATCAGTGTAGAGATGAGAGAGAATATTCTTGTTCTCAGGAAATAACACCCTGAAGTATTATGGGGTAAATGGACATGATATTTGCAACCTACTCTTTAATGGTTCAGGAAAAAAATTGTATAGATAGAATGATACAGCTAATGTAGCAAAATGTCAAATATTGATGAGCCTGGTAAAGGGTATACAGGAGTCCTTTTTACTATTCTTGTACCTTTTATGTAAGTTTAAAATTATTTTAAAATAGAAAGTTAAATATATAAAAATGAAATAAAACAAAAATTTTAAAGGCAACTATAAAATTTGAGGCAGCAGTGATCAAGTGGCCATTATTAGTATCTTTATCATTATAAAAGAACTTGTATAATACCAAGTGCTCAGGAGAAATAACCACCTTGTTATTTCTCAGGGTAAACTTTGTGAGAGCTGCAATTTCTCCATTAAGGCAGGCATGAGAAATGAGGCACTGTGAGGTTGGTAAATTTTTCAAAAGTCACACAGCTGGCAGCAAAACCAAGACTGACAATTCCATGCCAGAATGTTCAGGCAGTTATGTGTGCTACCCAGGGTGGCCCATGCAGAGGATGCTGAGAGCTTGAGGACTTGCTGCTCCATGGTCCTGTGGAAACTTCTTTATCAGGTCTTCATCCATACCAGTGGCTGGTCAGCTTGGCCTGAGTTGGCAAACCACACAACATAACAAGAGGAAAATATTTTCAAGATATATTTCAAACAGTGTCAGAGAAAATTCATTTATCATTCTGAGAATAGAAGACATGACCATGAACGAGCGAATCCCCACTTGCTCTGAAGTCCTGTGAAACCCTTGAGAAATATGAGCGCTGTGAAGTAATAAAAACAAAACCCAGGCCTCACTTTATGCAAGAGTTCACCCTACCATGTATGACTGTGACGTCTTTTAGGCTGGGGGTGCTGCCTAATTGGAGCAAAAAGAAATCCTTAGGTAAAAGTGAATTATTTTATCCTGATTTGATTTTCTGCAACAATCCTTACAAGAATCTGTCTCATTGAAGATAGTGAATACATTTCAAGTTAGTTTTGCCAAAACAGTACTTACCAGAATCAAACAAATTATGGTAGAATCATATGAAGAAATATGTGAAATGAGAATGTAGGAAAATGTTTATTATGTAATGTTGAATGAAAAAATTCAGGACCCAACATACATAGAAAATGAGCTCAATGATATACATATAAATATGCATGTAGGAAAAAAAAGACTAGAAGGAAATGAACCTTAATATTGACAGTATCTGAAGAATTACTTAATTCAACCTAACACTCATGGCATCAGTTAAATTCTAAATTATATTTGCTCCAATTTTGCAGGACTACTTGCTTTGCCCAGTGTCTCCCAGAAGAACGCTGACTGTAAAAATAGGTCCTGCCTCTCCCAACTTTCCCACCAGGGACCAAGGAGTTCATGACCAGGGTTTGCCACAAAATGATTTGAATGTTTGTATGTTTGTTTTTAAGGAAAATGAACAGGCAGAAAAGATCAATATCAGCCTGGCTTTCTTCTTGTATGACCTTCTCTCGCTCATGGATCGAAGCTTTGTGTTTAACCTCATCAAACACTATTGCAACCAGGTGAGTGTTCCCTCGGACACAGCCATGCTGTTCCTGTTCCCCCTCCTCTCTGCGATGCTCCTTACCATGTAGGCTGTCTTGTTCACTGCCAAGTTAGACAGCTGGGCTCTTGTACATTCTGAGTTTTGTGCCATGGACATCCCTAGACACACTGGTTTGCACGGATTTCCAAAGCATTTACCAACCCAATGCAGAAGGGTTCACAAGTTAACCTAAGGAAATTGAAATTTGTTAGTGATATCATCTGCTTTCTTCAATTTAACATTTAACAGAAACAGCATGACTGTAGCATTCAGTCTTTGACCAGGTATAGAATTCAAAGTATGATGTCTCTTTTCACATATTAGGATAATTAATTAAATTGTGGTTGTGAAATTCTGACTTTAAAGAACCCTGATAAAATAAAAAAGAGACTAAATTTCACTGAGCACAAACCAAATATTTTATAATCCAAACATCTTATCAGTGCCATCGCCCCAATTTTTATTTTTTTATTTATCTTTATTGTTGAAAGTTTTACAGACGTTCCCCACCCCCCCGAGCTCCTCCTCCCTATCTCCCCACATTTTTAATGGAATTCTTCTTGTGTTCACCATCCTCTTCAGACTGTCCCAACAATAGTAATATAAGGAGCAGTTATTATTGTTACTACTCCTTTTCATAATCCTCTTTAGCCACTACTACCACTGTCATTGGCACTATCACCACTACCTGCCACCTTTGTCATCACCCCCTACTCCCACTATCACAACCACCCACCACCTCCACCAACATCACCCCCATCACCTCCACCATCACCACCTCCACCTTCACTATCACGGTCTCCACCACTGGTTTCTTCCTAGATACCAGGCACTGTGTTAAGCACTTTATAGAAACCGTATCATTTAATCCTTGCAAGGTGTTAGTATCAACGTTTTGCAGATAAAGCGAAGGTTTAGAGAAGTTATGTAACTTGTCCAGGAAGAAAAGATCGATGTCTGCCTAACTCCAAGGTACAATGGATTAATCACCCTGTTCTACCAGGCCTGACTCTTTGTGGCTAATCTCTTAGTGGCCTTAAATAAGTCATTCAGCTTCTATGAGTCTCATTTGTAAAATAAAAGGATCTGCCCTCCCCCCCCCCCCAAAGAAAGGCCTTGACTTTTCTAAAGGAACTCCTAAGAAGGAAGCTGACTTATAAAAAGAGAATCCTAAGGAAACATCAGAAGTCCCTGAGCACCCTGACCTCCTGACCTTGTGTGGATCTTCTGTCCCACATTCCACCAGATCCGAGTGGTGGGGATATGCCATTCCTCTTTGCCATCCCTTGTAGGTGTTTAAGATGGTCACTGGGTGAATTGCAAATAGAAGTTAATCTGTTGAAAACGGATTACATATGGAAAGGAGATATTAGAGCACCACTATAGGCCCAGGTTTAGCTGCTGTAAAACAACAACAAAAGATTATTCGTGACACCAGTTAGTAAGATATTCTGCATTCAGGACTATCACGATAGTCATAGGGACTATTGCGATGGGCTTTTGCGATAAAGGAGAGATATTGGGCTCAACGCTGCATACAACAAAGAAAAGTGGAGGAAAAATTACTGAGAGGAAAGAAATATCAGGGGTATGGAAGGATTCTGGCTAAACCGACCTCACAGGATTCTTGCTGAAGGCAGGCCAGGGTGATCAGACTCTACTTGGAGGGTGGTGAGGAATGAGGATTCATTTGGTCAGATATCAAGGGTGCTCAGATATCAAGGGTGGGGCATTTTGACTAAACAGACTTAGCAGGATTTTTGGCCAAAAATTTGGCAAAAATGAAGACATGCCCAAGGGTGGACCTATTTGGGTTTTTTGTTTGCTTTTTAAATATATCTTTATTGATTTCAGAGAGAGGAAGGGAGAGGGGGAGAGAGAGAAACATCAATAATGAGAGAGTCATTGATCGGCTTCCTCCTGCACAGGGGGCTGAGCCCGCAACCCGGGCATGTGCCCTGACATGGAATCGAACCACCATCTCCTGCATCCTAGGTCAACGCTCAACTGCTGAGCCACGCCTACCGCACATGGGCAGACCTATTTGAAAAAGAGCTCAGAGGAGCCTGACCGGAGTTTGGTCATAGAGAGAATCTTTGTCACTGCTCACATATGGGTAGTTTTTCTTACCAGACAGCGAATAAAACAATCAAAGGTAGTTATCTACCAGCCCTACAAATGCACATTTTATTGTCTCTTTCCTTTATTTTCTCTTTTAAGTCATTTCCTTTTCCTCTAAATTAAGTGTACTTCCAATTTACTCTCCTTTTTCTCCCTCTTTCTAGTCTCCGCTGCCAGAGAGCCTTAGACTAGGAATCTGGAGACCTGTGTTCTAATTCCAGTGATGCCATTAAGCACATCTGTGATTTGGGGTTTTTCAACATTTGGGACAATGGCTTCCTGGTCTGCAAAAGATAAGGATGGGGTAGATTTATCCAGGTTTCAACGTTCCGATTCTACGCTCTATTTGCCAGTGACGTCTGCGGATGTTGCTTAGCACAATGAGTAGCACACAGGCTTAAAAAGACCACTGACCCCAGTGAATGGAGATTTAATTCATTGATCCCAGCTATCTAGGTACAGAGTGGGCATTATACCTGAGGCAAGTTCCATTCTTCCAAAGTCCTCTGATTTTATCACTTTGCATAACCTGATTCAAATAGCCTGTCACGTTTTGTCATTTATGGACTTTGTGACCATGAGTATAAACTTAGCCTTTTATTAATAGTCACTAACAATAGAAAAATCTAGTTTTTCAGTTGCTCTATGTCACATTCAGCATGCCCCTGAGTTAGCACCCACCCCTCGGATAGGGCCACGGAGGCTGCCACTGTTGGTCCTGACCTTTGAGGAGGATGTTTCAGGAGGGGCACCTTACTCTGTTCTAAACATCACTAACATTATTTTTGGAATTTCTGTCTTTAATGAAGTCTCAAGGGACCTATGAAAGATACCCACAGTGTGGCCTTTTCAAGGGCAAATATCATGCATTCATGTCCTGATAGCTGGCTTGATCCAGCAGCTCTTTGTGAATGAATGATGACTCGTTCAATTTGCCAGTGGCCCCTTTGATCCAAAATCAGCCGCCAGTGCACATTGATAAGAGTGTAAGTTCTTACACAAAAGTCATATGTCTTAATTTTTTTGCATAATACATAATAGCATTCATTTGTTTCAAATAAATGTCTAACTACAGGTTGGTTGTATAGGCAAAATGCCACAACACAATGGCTTCTCCTAAAGTGGCTGAAAATATGTGCTCATTTAAATTATATAGTTTATAAAACTGCCCTTAAAATGCATGAAGAGGAGGCATGACCATTGCCAAGAATGAGATGCCGGTTTCCTATGCTGAGGTGGGAGGGTGTTTATAATATACTGAGAGGTTTAAGGTCCATCAAAACCCTTCTCTCAGTACTTTACCCTAAGAGAAACTGCCTCTGAGTCACAGCCCATAGAGTCTGAGAGGCAAGAGATCTCTTCCAGACTGTCACCTGTGTCATTGCTAATTTCATGGTTTGTTTAAGGGAAAACTTTTCCTGAAAACTCTTTCAGTTGTTTCTTTCTCTACTTCCTCCTCTCTCTTTGAAGAAAACTCCTTGGCTTTTTTGCAGGAACAACATACTTTTCTAAGTAATTTGATGCTCACATCCAGGGAACTGGTTTGAGAACTTCCCATTGGAGTCTTTAATTAGAAACTACAAAAGAATACTTGTGGCATTGAAGTCATCCAGTCATATTCCATTAGTTTTGTGTGGCCCCATGTGGGGTCAACTCCTTTCATTTAGTTTCTTGGACACAGTAGGGTTTTTGTAAAATTAATTATATTGTGTTACACTGAAGAGATACCTCCAGATTATTAACAACAGAGGCTTGCCATGGTATTATAGATTTGACATGGCTGGGGTTCAGAGCAAGAATCCTCATTTTGGACAGTTGTTAGGCTAGAATCATGAAGCGAAACAGTTAGTGAATAAAAACCTATTGGGCCTCCCTGTAATGCAGAGTTTGTCAACTGTTGTGCTGACCCGTTCATTTTTATTAAATTGATTGCCTTAAGCTGGGGTGAAAGGATATTTTTGTGTCTGTCAACCTCAACTCCATTCACTGTATAATAAATGCTCCTTTCCTTTTCTCATTCTTCTTCCCAGCTGTCAGCCAAGCTGAACAACCTCTCGATGCTCATCTCCATGAGGCTGGAGTTCCTGAGAATCCTCTGTAGCCATGAGCATTACCTCAACCTGAACCTCTTCTTTATGAGTGCTGACACTGCTCCAGCATCCCCCTGTCCCTCCATATCTTCCCAGGTAATCCACTAACTGAAAGAATTATACAAGCCATTTCACCTAATTAGCTTAGTTTAGTCATTTATTCCATAAAGGTTGGTGTTCTGCATTAAAATAAAAATCAAGCTATTGAAACAGATCAATTGATTCAGATATGTACAAGGATGCTTCCCAAAGTTGTACTATCTAACTGATCATTTACATGATAAGTAATTGGTATCTTTCTAGGCTCTAGGGCCCCTGCTGAGGCCAAATAGAGCAAGGAATCCATATACACTATGAAAATTTGGAAATGTGTAGAAAAGTCACATGTCTACCTTTGTCTCACATTAATCATCTTTCTACTTCACCTGATGGTCTCCTCTGCTCACTTCATTTTTCCGAAACCATAAAGTTTATGAAATTGCAGGTTCCTTTATATTGATTCTAAAATGGTTTCATAGTGGTTTTTAACATGGATACTATATCTTTGAACTCTCTTGGAACTTTTTGCTGAAATTGTTACAGAATGGAATTCAGCACAAGACGAGTCCACTATGAATCACATTCCAGATAACTTAGCTCTTGATGCACTGAAAAGATCTTATCATAAACTGAGCAAATGGCCTGTTTTATAGGGAGTATATTTCTAGCAAGTCTTGTTCATGATCAGCCAGAAAGAGGAACACTTGTATTAATATTTAGAGTTGGGGCTTCATCCAGTCATTTTTTTGGAGAACAGTGTTTCTCAAGTTAGGTTCAGTGGGCCCTACATTCTACAGGATGTTGAGAGATATTATGCAAATACAAGATTCCAAAGTGAAATCCCCTTGGAAACCCTATGTTGACAGGTTTCTTTGCAGAAGGCCATCCAAGAGTCTCTAACTTGTCAGTGTAAATTATAAATACCCCCAGGGTAGAGGAGGGAATGGGAGGAGGTGTATGATAAGCAGTGATTCCCAAAATGATTTGACTCCAGAAACTTTTTGTTTTTCCTCCATAGATTCTCAAGGGACTAGTGTCCTCTAGAAAAACTTTAAGGAAATGCTATTTTATAGTCACATTCCTTTTATAGGGAAGAAATCAGTAGCTCAGAGAAGCAGATAAGATTTCTCAATATTAGGTTCTATTTCTGTTGCATATTCCTTGATACTAGCACAAAGGTTAAGGTTTGTCTTATTAATTAAAAAATAATAATAATCTTGGCCATTTGTACCCAAAGACATGAATCAGATATTAGCTATGTGACCATATGAGTGTGAACTGGGAAAGATGTCTTGCAAGCAGCAATTCCAAATGTGCTCACTTTGCCCTAGGTCCTCACCCACCTTTCCCCCTGACTTCCCCAGGGAGTTAGCAGACCCAAGGGCTGGGGCCAGCCTCCCCCAAACGTCAAGGATTTCCAGAGACATTTTCAGTTCTCTTACTGAAAAATAAAGTGTGCCCCCAAGATCAGAGCACAGGAATTGCCTAGGACTGGTCCATCTGACATTGACACCGCTTGTAGTTTCCAAGCCAGCAAAATTCAGATAATGTGGGTAAACCATGCTTAGAAGTGCAGCTCAGTACACAAGAGCCTGTTCGTTATCAAGGGGACAGTTTGTTAGAGAGGAATTGCCCGCTCACAGCTGCAGCGTTGGATCCAGTTCCCATTTCCCTATCCAATTCTTATCCTAGGATTTTCATCTCCAGCTTTTGTTTGCAGGTGGGGAAGGAAGTGTTACGTATCGTGTGACAGACCCTGGGTGCTTTATTTTCATCTTTCCCAATGGGCAGTTTTCCACCCGCGGGCCGGGAAAGCTAAGTGACCACACTAGTCTCAGTTTTCTCACCTGCCCCGTAGAGAAAGCAGTGGTACCTGCCTCCCTGGGTCGTGCTTACAAAGCTTGGCCATACCACATGCTCAGTAAATACCGGCTCTCGTGGTCTTAATCCCAGTTCTTGTTGCTCACAGAACTGCTCCTTGCATTTCTGTAGAACTCGAGCTCCTGCTCCAGTTTCCAGGACCAGAAGATCGCCAGCATGTTCGACCTGACTCCCGAGTATCGCCAGCAGCACTTCCTCACCGGGCTTCTCTTCACGGAACTGGCTGCTGCCCTGGATGCAGAAGGGGAGGGGTATGTTTCTCACATTTAAAATGCAATACGAAGAAAACAAAAAAGCTATCTGCTAAAGTTTTCAGTTCAACCTCTCGTGCTTGCCGAGGAGCTGTACCACTCACCGTTTCCGAAGAGTAGGAGCATCGGTGCTATGGGAAAGCAGTGCTCACAGGAATGTGGAAAGGCATGGGGCAGGGAGAGGAACCCTAAAATGACATTTTTAGCCACTTTTCATTGAGAAGAATTTACCCATTCTGCTGTAGGGCAGGCGTCCCAGGGCTGCTTGATTTGTGAACTCCTTGGGAACGAAGCCATTGTTAACACGTGGCCCTGGCGGATCTGTGTGCACACAGAGGCAGCGAGATGCCCCCTGGCTCCGTGCTGACAAAGAAAGAGGCTGCTGACGAGAAAGCAGTTGCCCTGTGTGCAAATGCCCGTCAGTCAGTGAATGGATAAATAACATGTAATGTATTCTTACAGTATTATTCAACAACCAAAAGGAATGAGGAACTTGATGCCTCACCGTGATGAACCGAAAGCATAGTGCTAACAGCGACCCAGGACTAGAACACAGGCCGTCTGTCTCTGAGCCGTACACACGTCTACCCAATTTTGCTTGATTTTCACACTGTCACCCCGTTGCTTAGGAGCATTCTGGTTGCTCTTTATTGTTTAAGAGCATTTTGGTCAATGTCTCTTCATCGTAACCTTCGTAACCTCTAGCATTCTGTGTTGTGCCAACAGGATGGGCAAAGTGCAGAGGAAAGCTGTCAGTGCCATTCACAGCCTGCTAAGCTCCCACGACCTGGACCCGCGCTGTGGAAAACCAGAGGTGAAGGTCAAAATTGCTGCCCTTTACTTGCCTTTGGTTGGCATCATCTTGGATGCTTTGCCGCAGCTCTATGACTTTACAGGTAATGATACCTTCTGTTTTCTTCTCTGGATTGATGGGGACCCTGCCAAGTGCTCCACTGGAATGAGATTTGTGTCATTCGCTCCAGTGCTGATAGGTTTATGTGAACAGATCTCCACACAGGTGCTCTCCAGACATTTTTAAGGCCCCAGTAAGGGTTTTTTTGTGTGTGTTTTTTAAGGCACATAGCTCTGTGTATGTTTTTTATTTAAAAATTATTTATTGTCTTAGCCGGTTTGGCTCAGTGGTTAGAGTGTCGGCCCTCAGACTGAAGGGTCCAGCCAAGGGCACTTACCTTGGTTGCAGGCTTGATCCTGGGCCCCGGTTGGGTACATGCGGAAGGCAACCAATCAATGTGTCTCTCTCACATCGATGTTTCTCTCCCTCTCTCTCTCTCATCCCCTTCCACTGTCTGGAAAAGCAATGGAAAAAATATTCTCTGGTGAGGATTAAAAAAAATTATTTATTTGTTCATTCATTCATTCATTCATTGGTCTGCTAGTATATAATGAACTTTATAAACCATACACTACAGAGAATGAGATAATAACAGAATCTCTCCCTTTGGAGATTCCTGCTCTAATGCCTTGAAATAAACGCATTCCTTATCTTTTATGAATGCTTAAGCAAAGAAACAGTCTCAAGTGAACCTAAACAATTGTTCCATGCAAAAAAATATCATGATGTCTTTCAGTATGAGGAAACTCTGCCATGGCACAGGAATTTTGACTTTGGCACTAAGAGGCTGATTTTAAGGTTGGAAGTCAGTATCTCACAAGATGGAGAGGAAAGGATAAGTTGTCTCAAAGGGTTTGTGCATATTACAGTGCGGATTAGCAAATGTAGATGAACAAAACTACCCTACACCTGAGAAAAACCATCCATTGCCTACCCTCCCCCCCAATACACACACACACACACACACACACACACACACACACACACACACACACACACACACACACACAGTTCTGACCACTTCAGGGTGGTTCTTGCTTTTCCCCCAACTCAAGGGAAATTCTTAGAAATGACCATACTGCTCTCTTGACTAATGAAGGATCCTGGGGTCTGAGGAATGCTTGCATCAACCCAGCATCCTTGCAGACAGTCATCTTGGGAGTCTTAGACCCTACCAAATTTTCCTGCTTCCTCTAAATGCAAAGTGTCATGTGTGATTAAGTTATTTCTAAAATCATTATGGTGATCATTATTTAGCTCATAAAATGAGCAAAAAAAAAAAAATGGGCAAGGAAGTTACAGAAGCAAGCTAGGCACCCAGAGTGAGTGGGCTGCAGGATGAGATATGCATAGAGCTTCCTCTAGCAGTGCCTGACTGGAGGGGGCGAATTGAGAACAGAGTCTTTAAAATTGGAAGATGTCATTCAGAGCAGGGCAGGTGTCTTACAGACCATTTCTAGAATTTTGCATAAAAGTTTCTAGAAAGTTTCATTTGAAGACCCATAACTGGTTTGTTCTCAAAGCAGGGAACCACTTTGGCACACATTCTCCAGAAATTCCTTGTTGATTAGAATTCTCCAAATCCGTTATTTGGGATCAAAACTTTTTAGCACTTCATCTTTGAGCCTTTTAAATCTCGATAATTTCTTTATATACACATTGAACTTTATGGTCATGAGGTAGCTGACAAGTGAAAAGTATTCTATTATTGTGATATGTACGTCTATTGTATATGTAATCTTTAGATTGATAAACTATTAAGAATATAGTCTTTAAAAAGAGATACAACTGAATTCAAACTTCAGCCCATTTATTACTCTATGTGACCTTTGAAGAGAACCTCAACCTTTTCATGACTTCCCTTTCCTCAGATGTTGAAACTGTGATAATGGTGCCTGCATCATAGATGAAGTGAGAGATCTTCCATAAAAGCATTTTTTGCAGCAAATGCTTAGTTCCTTCCTTCCTTTTCTTTAAATCATGACCCTATGCAAATTTAGAAGAAGAAAGAATGTATCCTCAAATATCTCTATAATATTATCAGGTCTCGTATAATTTCTGTGTACCATTCATTTTACCATCTGTTTAGAAACCCAGTTGCCTTAAAACACAATAGTGAATTATTAGTTTTTAAAATTGAGTTCTTAAAAAAAAAAACTGAGCTCTGTTTTCAGAACTTTAGCAGATGAAAATACTGCTCACACTCTACTTTTTCTGAAAAATTGAAGATCCAAATACTGATAATGTTGACAGGTCTAATAAAATATGAGTTTTTAATGGGTCAATCAGTTGCAAGTGTTTTAACATACTTTTCTAAGAACTTTCTAAATACTTTATGTGTGATTTGTAGTGTTCTTAAAAACAGACCCTTTAAACCTTTTTTTATTTGCATACATCTAGACCTACAGGTAAATATAAATATAAATAATGTCTATATTACATAGATACAGTAAATTAACATTCATTTCAAACATTTAAAATTTAATAAAGTATTGCTGAATTTATGATAATAGCTTTTTATTCTATAAGGTACTTGTTTAATTCTGTAATTATAGGCTCTTTACTATTTGGTTCTTATTTAAAATATATGAATAATTTTTTAAATATTATATTATAGGAAAGTATCATGAAAGCTCTGAAAATTTTTATTTTCACAATTTGAAAAATTAATTTCTAGCATAATCTTGAACTGTATGTTTTATCTTTTTTATTAGCCTGCCTGCTTTTTCCTATTGATGGTAGCAGATAAGTAATGCTCAACATCAGGTTTAAAATTACTGTGCTAACTATAGTGACTGATAAAGATCAGTCACACACTGAGTGTTGGGTAGAGAATATAGAAAATCTCCATCTTTGGCTTGACAGTACCACAGATTTTTTTTTAAGACAATATTTAGAGCAGTTTTCTGTTTACAGCAAAGTTGAGAGGAAGGTGTAGAGATATCCCATCTTCCCCATGAGCAGCACCCCCCCCAAGAACGGTACATTTCTTACAATTGATAAACTACATTGGCACATCATTATTATCTAAAATTCATAGGTTACATTGGGGTTCACTCTTGGTGTTGTACATTTTAAGGATTCAGATGAATGTATAATATGTATCCACCACGGCAGTATCATAAGCAGTTTTTCTACCCCAAAACTGCTCTGTGCTCTGCCAGTCATCCTTCCCTTCCCCCTAACCCCTGGCAACCATTGAACTTTTTATTGTCTCCATAGTTTTGCCTTTTCCAGAATGTCATACAATTAGAATCATGTAGTATGTAGCTTCTTCAAATTCGTTTCCTTCCCTTCGCAGTATGCATTTAAGGTTCCTCCGTATCTTTTCATGGCTTGCTAGCTCATTTCTTTTTAGCACTGATTAATATTCCATTGTCTGAATGTACCACAGTTTTTTCATCCATTCACCTCCTGAAGGACACCTTGGTTGCTTTCAGGTTTTGGTAATTTTTTTTTTTAAATATATCTTTATTGATTTCAGAGAGAGAAAAGGAGAGGGAGAGAGAGAGATAGAAACATCAATGATGAGAGAGTCATTGACCGGCTGCAGCCCACAACCCGGGCATGTGCCCTGACCAGGAATTGAACCCTGATCTCCTGGATCCTAGGTCGATGCTCAACCGCTGAGCCACGCCCGGCCGGGCGGATTTTGGTAATTATTAATGAAGCTGCATGCAGGTTTTTATGTGGACCCAAGTTTTCAACTCCTTTGGGTAGATACCACGGAGCACGATTGCATTGATAAGACGAATAATGTTTGAATTGCAGCTGCAGATGCCCGTAGCGGAAAAAACCGCACCAGTGGTTCAGATGAAGAACAAGATGGGCCCAGCACGATTAACCAGAACATGGCGCTGGCCACAGCTGGGAATCATTTTAATTTGAAGACAAATGGAACGATGCTGTCTTCGTTGGTATGTTGCACGTTTCTCTAGTTTATTTTTCGTTTTGTGTCCTTTCCCATCTCCTGATGGGCTTATTCCTATATTCACCTACCAGAACCCTCCCTAGGACAGGTGGTGAGATTTCTGCCCCATTGCTCGATGCTGGAAGGAGTCGCCATGAGGCAGGCAGCTGTGGAGGGAAATAGTGCAGAGGAGGCTGTACGTAGGAAGGGTGCTGGCTACAGAAGAGAGTCACAAGTCAAACGCAGGCAGTCTCGGTGGGGCCAGGTTCAAGGCTCAGAAACCCAGGAAAGCGGTGAACTTGGGAAATCTGAGATTCTAGCAGAGGATCAGAGCAGCGCTCCCCGCGGAGGGAGGCTGGAGCCACGTGATTCTGTGTATTTACTACTCACACTGTGCCTGCCTCTGCAAAATGATTTAAGATCGCTTGGCGGAATGCTTCTTAAGCAGAAGACCTCAGCTTTTCTATGTCCCCAGAGAGCCTAAGCAGAGTTATTTGGCTCTCTCCCTATGCACAGACTGGGGGTTTGAGGAGGGGCTCCTGGAATAAAACCTCTGGTTCACTTGAGCTGTTCCTTGATGAGCTCTGACTCCCCCTTTGTCAAGTTAGCTCTGCACCCTCCACCTAATCTAGCTGAGCATCTCGGTGCAGAGCATACCAGCAGAGGACTCAGCTTGGTTCTCTCCTGGAAAAGCAGTATCAGGGCCTAACTCGTCTTTGCTGGATGACCTTCTCATCAAAGTGAGCTGCTTGAAGTGGTGTATGCCTTTTACATTGTTATATCTAAGAGCAAATGCCCAAATAAGCTCATCTATTAGAAGATACTCCCTGTGAGGTTATATCGAAAGGCTTCATGTCATCTTATCACCATACTCAGAAAAACTAAAGTTAAAGTAACTTCGTAAGCCCTATCATTCCCATCCAAGACCAACATTTCCCTCACGTACTCATAAATATCTCATTGCGAATTCACCACTGCATTCCATTGGATATTAGCTATGTCACATGGACCAAGGGTGCAACCACATATTGTTCTTTGTGTTGATTTGATGAGTAACAGAAAGTGTGCTCAGCACTCTAAAATGAACTCTTGTGGCCAATGTACTCAAGCAATAGCCTGAATCCCCACACCCATATGCCCAAGAAAACATAAATTGTGGTTAAAGTCACATTACAGAGGACTCCACTAAATTATGGATTTGATTAATTTGTTGAGCATATTGTACTTTAGACTCTGTGACAAAGAAGCTAAATTTTGAACAGTTAGGATGTTTCCAGAACCTAGCCAGGCCAGTTCTCCATCATAAGACTCTGCTTTAAGTTGTCTAGTGTCTAGATTGAAGGAGAAATACTTGGAGATCCTAGTAGCATGGAGCCCCTTGTTATCACTGAGATTGGAGAAGAGGTGGTCAAGGTCCAAAGCAGACCACCACACCACAATGCCCCAGAGACAGAGGATGCCCAAAGTTATGTGGCTAAAAGCCTGGCTCAGATACTGCCCCAGGTGAGCCAGCTTGACCAAGCAGCCCAGCTCAAAAAACCTGGTTTTCCCTGCCCGGAAAAGGCAGAGCTCCTGGAGACAGACCCCAGCCAAGTTAGAAGTACAGTTACTGTCCTAAGAGATTAACATCCCTTAAAACTTTCAATGTTTCTGCTGCTCAACTTCTTCCTCTGCATTTGTCTCCCCATCTGACCGCTTGCAGCCCTACAAGCAGTACAACATGCTAAATGCCGAAACGACACGAAACCTCATGATCTGCTTCCTCTGGATCATGAAAAATGCAGACCAGAGCCTCATTAGGAGGTGGATTGCTGACCTGCCATCGATGCAGCTCAACAGGATTTTAGATCTCCTTTTCATCTGTGTCTCGTGTTTTGAGTACAAGGTAGGTGTGGGGTGGCTCAGTTTAGACCAACTCTCATCTCTCAATTTCCATCCTGTCTTGTCATTGTTCCCCTTTGTTTGGGCAATGGAGACATCAGTAATTTTCCTATTTCTGTATTAAAATCTATAGCCTATTTGCATATCTATAACCTATCTAAATATGATAATTCCACAGGGAAAAAGTATCCCTGTCTTCTGCAGAGAGAATCCCATTCTGGTTAACAGGATTTTAGCCATGGGATCCCCCAGAGCAGTGTCTCTGTGTAGTACATGTCCAAACTGACCAATGTTACCTTGGAGTGTTCTAAGGATTCTTTCCATGGACAGAAATCTCACCAAACTAAACATCATTCTGCCTCTGCCTTGTCCAGGGAAAGCCAAGTTCTGACAAAGTCAGTACCCAAGTCCTGCAGAAGTCGAGGGATGTCAAGGCCAGGCTGGAAGAGGCTTTGCTCCGTGGAGAAGGGGCCAGAGGGGAGATGATGCGGCGCCGGGTCACAGGTGTGTTGGATCCGCCCTGCTCTGCTTTCTGCCTGAGAGTTTGGCACCCTTTGTGGGAAGGAATGCCCTCCCAACATGAGTAGACACCATCCCTTTCTTAAGATGCTATGGTAATAGAGACAAGCAGGTTTTGGGATTCTGTGCATGATGTGTATAATGTCAGCCCTGTGTCTGTAAGGAAAGCTGTTTTCCTGAGATCACAGGAACCCTAGAAATGTCCCCAAATGGCATCTTCTGTTTAAAACTTGTTGGTGGTAAAAGATCACATTCAAGAATATGAGTCATAGAATGAGACAAACAGTGTCTCTCTCGAGGCTAATGTTTGACTTGTCTGCGCGGAGCATGGTCAATACACTGGATAGCTGTGGTTCCAAGGTCATCTCCCCAAGTCACTCAGGAACTGTTAGAATGGAACAGACCCATCCAATGGTCTCAGTGCATTCCAGCCCTCCAGAGACCCCACTATACCAGCAATGATCTCAAGGAGGCTGAGCTCATCGGTGTAGAATAGAGTGAAGTGCTCAGATACCCTCAGCCTTATTTACTGTGTTCAAAGTAAAACAGAGGCATAGCTCATCCGATGCCATGGGGTGCAATGGTTGGCAACTTGAAGGGAGCCCAGTGTTTTCACGGGTGGTGGGGCATCTTCATTTGATACCCACCCTGTCCTGTTCAATAACTCGGAGAGACTCTCCAGAGTTTCACCGGAACCCTGTGTTCCTGAGAAACATGCTCACCGACACCACAAAGGCAGCGGTTCTTCTAAAGCTCTAGTTTATCAGTTAAGGAGCAAGCCAGCCCGGAGATGGACATGGGCGCTGTCTCCTTCCAGCATCCAGGACGGACTCTGATGGAGAAGCGGTGCTTGAACTTGCTGCAGAATTTCTGGTTATCTTGGAGAGTTTCGTGCTAATCACATTCCTCTTGTGCATTGCTTAACTCCTAGGGAATGACCGAGTTCCATCCCTAAGTGAAAACCTGAGATGGAAGAAGGAGCAGACACATTGGCGGCAAGCTAATGAGAAGCTAGATAAGTGAGTCGCTCAGCAACTTTGTGCTACTTTTACCTAAAGTTCCAAACTACTTTTCCCAGGCTACTTGTATTACACCATCCTTCCAAGGGCAAGAAAATTAATCATCATGATCTGTGTAAATTCAGTTCTTCCAGGGGCGTGGTGTAATCAAAGGTATAAGGAGTTATGACTTCCAGCTCTTAAACATGTATCACATTGATAAATATTTAAAGAAACCAAATATTTAGCAATCGCAGGTAGCTTAACTTAGCTGCTGATGGGGGCAGCACAGGGTACCCAAGACCACATAATTTCAATTTATATTTCCTCTCCAGAAATGTGCACAAAAATATCTATTCAGGGATATTTATATCAGCATTACTTAAAGTTATTTTTAAAAGTTGGAAACATTCTAAATGCTCAAGAATAGGCAAATATGTAGGGAAATATTAGGTTGGCATTAAAATGCTTTGAAATTATTTTAATGACATGGGAAATGCTTATAATATGGTTAAGTAACAAAAGCAGGATAGACACTTGATTTTAGAGTAGAATATTAAATCTTTATATATAATAAATACATTTTTTTAAATACTGGAAGGAACTTTTCCAAAATATTAACAGTGGTTTCCTTTGGGTGGTTTTATTTTTTAAGTAATTGAGGTTTTCTTCTTTATGTTTTGCTGTATTTCCTACAATGGATGTATTATGATGTATATTATCAGAAAAAAATTATAAAGAAATGAAAGAAGAAAAATGTTGCTTGGATTGCAATATATGATATATATGTAATAATCTGGGTATATGAGGGCATAAAACTAAATATGTTGAATATATAGCGCATGTCTGCTATTCCTCTTAGCACAAGGTAGTCTAATGAATCCCAAGGTTCACTGAGCAAAACATTGCACAGTTCAAGGCACCCCTCAAAACACCCTTGACACAGCATAGGAAGGGTATCCCCATGTCATCACATCATGACACCCCAACCCCTGAACTAAAATTTTGGCCCCGGAGACATCTTGGGAAAGTCCATTCTTTACACTTCCCTTCCCTGACAACTAAATTTATTTATTTATTTTTATTTATTATTATTTTTTTAAATATATCTTTATTGATTTCAAAGAGAGGAAGGGAGAGGAAGAGAGAGAGAGAGAGAAACATCAATGATGAGAGAGTCGTCATTGATCGACTGCCTCCTGCACGTGCCCAACTGGGGATCGAACTGTGGTCTCCTAGATACTAGGTCGATGCTCAACCGCTGAGCCACGCCCAGCTGGGCTTGACAACTAAATTTAGATGATACAAAAATAGCCCTTTGTAACTTCACTTGGATTTTATGAGAATGAGTGACCTAGTGCATAAATCGCTGAGTCCTCAAAACGGAACCTAGTAGAGAAGGAGCACCAGGCAATGTCCCACTCCCTGGTGGCCATTAACCAGTAATGAACATCCAGTAGGATGTTAGATAGCGGCCCCACAGGAATGCAGTCCTGCTTCCCACTGGGAAAGTATAAAAGGCCTGCACTTGGCTATGCAACCCCAAGGCAGTCTCTGGGAAGTCGAGAGACTGCCTCCATCCTGACCCAGTTCTGAAGCATCGCCCTTTCCTAATCCAGCAGCATCGTTGCCTAATTCACATCACACCCAGTCTCACTGCCTCCAGTTTGTTCCAGGGGCTGCCCTTGGCTCAGATCTGAAGATAGTTCCTATGCTTGAAATGCAGGAATGGCCCGAGGCTTCATGCAGCAGTCTGATTGGCTGGTAGCAACCAGTGATTTCCTTTCTACCCATCTTGTTATTTCTGTAATGGCATCGTTATTTAAAATAGTGGGATTGATGATGGCCCCAGAACTCTACTGGAAAATCTTTTTAACCAGACGCTAATCACAAAAAGCACCCCACACTCCTTAGTCACCCACAGCCTGCCGCTTTGTATTCCCTCCAACACTGGCTATTCGGAAGATGTCTTCCTGCCTTTGTTGCACAGGTTGCTATCATCGAGATAGGGCCAGGTTTGACATGTGCTTTACTTTGACCTCTTTTTTATTTCTTAGAACAAAGGCAGAGTTAGATCAAGAAGCCCTGATCAGTGGCAATCTAGCTACAGAAGCAAATTTAATCATCCTGGACATGCAAGAAAACATTATCCAGGTAAGGACAACAAACACCCGATCTATTCAGCACGAATATGTTTACTGAAATTCAATAGAGAATTCTTTGCAGGAACTTGTAAGAGAAATAAACATGATTCCTAAATGCCTTTTAAAAAAATGAAGTTAGCCAGTTTACAATAGTGTTCGACTTACAAACCCCAGAGATAATGAACATTCTTCAGGCTTCTTTGAACAGACGTTTTGTTCACTTGGATGAGTGAGATGCTTTCTAAGATGACCCTGGCAGTTAAATCTACCTGAGTGGATCAAGTTTATAATATGAATGGTAGGCTTGTCGTTCGGTATCTAGTAGCTAGGGGTGTTTTTTTTGGTGTGTCAGCTCCAGTTGAACTATGGTTGATGTCTGGTAGGGGAGCTGAGATTATGACTGGATTAGCTGTAAAAAAGAGTATGTCTGTTTTGGACACAAATTAGTGAAGGAAAATAATTTATTTGTGCCACTGTAGCATCACTGTGAACAGTAATGCAATTCATCGCATTAACTTCTAAATGAATGTTTCCCAAAATTACCATGACAATGGGTTTTTAGTTAACCTGAAATATGAGTCCTTACACGTTTCCAATGAGAAATCATTAGAGTAGAACCAGCATTGCTTTGGGGGGCCTAGAAAAAGAAAACTTGTTGAAACACAGTGGCACTTTAGGTATCCAACTCTTAAGTTGTCTAAAATCAAGGTACTCATTCTACAAAAATAAAGACAAAAAGTATGTGGTACCTTTGATAACTAAAATGCTTGGCATCACGTTGATCATACCTTTATATAACACAGCTTTGAGTGCTATATACTTAACACCAGTCCTCAAAATGTATTTGCAATTTTCAAAGAAAGCTGAAACTTGTCATTATCTTTGGTGGTTTTAATCTTACTGTAGTTGATAAACAAGCTCCTTCAGCTCTTACTGTGTTTTGAAGCTCAAAGGACAGCTGTGCCTTGTATACAAAGAAAGAACATTCTGAAAGCTATGGCCCAGGGAGGTGTGCCTTATAATTTAGTTTAACAGCCCAGAATTAGGTGTAAATCCCAAATCAATTGGGAGTTTGGGGGCAGTCATGTGGAAATAGGTGTTCAACTCCCCTGGTAATGGATGATGCCTGTGGTGCTTTACCAAACCCTTAAGCTCTAAGGTCAAGAGGAATGGAACTTGAGCATCCCTGTGCTGATTGTCAGAAGTGTCTACTTGTGCCATCACCCTCAGTTCACTGGCACAGCGCAGGGATTCAGTGATGCTGTTCTTCTGTCTCCCAGGCAAGCTCGGCTCTGGACTGTAAAGACAGCCTGCTGGGAGGTGTTCTACGGGTCCTGGTGAATTCTCTGAGCTGTGATCAGAGCACCACCTACCTGACTCACTGCTTTGCAACACTCCGTGCTCTCATTGCCAAGGTAAACACGGAATGCTTGTTTTCTTACTCTTAATTAAAAGTTAAAATTCTCATCTAGCTTCCTACTTCTCCCTTCAGGTGCACCAAAACCCACAGAGACCTGTGTTAAGTGACACTGCGGTAAAGGTCTTAAGTCTCCCTAGGAAGAAAGCAGATGCACCATGGAGAGGAAAAACAGGGGCTCTCACACTTGAAATGTGGGCTGAACTATAGAAATTTGGAATGGCCGCTCACTGTAGACATCAGAGCAAAAGTCCATTGAGCAACTTTGCCTTTCACCCTTTTTCTTTAATAGTGCACCTGAGTGAGACTGAAGATTAGTAAGTCTTGTAAAATGTCATAAAATGACAGAAAGTTTAGAAATAAATTTCTCTTTCTCATAACCTGAAGACTATAGATATTCCTTAAGTAAAATGGCCTGAGGCACTTTGTGTTCTCCCCCTTTATTGTGAATCTCAGTTGGTGCCTTCTACATGGGATCTTTTCCATTTAGAAAGTGGAATTCTGCTCTCCCCCAACAGGATCATTTTCTCTTCCTTAGTTACCAGTAATTTTTAGGAACCCAGTAAATCAGGACAGTCCCTTCAGAGTTGTGACTTTGCCAGTGAATGCAATCCGGCTAACGATGCAATTAATTATGCAGCCCTATTCCTCGTTGTGCAGTTCATAATTAAATCTTAACTCCACCCTTCAATTCATCTTCTGAGTCAAGTAGCTCATTATCTTTATTAACTCTTCTGGGCTTTTTGCTTGTCAAAGCAGATATTTGCATATTTCAACAAGCATATGAAAGTGCCAAGTGATGCCTAATGGCCCCTTGTTTCTCTCCTAGTTCGGCGACTTGCTGTTTGAGGAGGAGGTGGAGCAGTGTGCGGACCTGTGTCAGCGTGTGCTGCACCACTGCAGCAGCAGCATGGACATCACCCGGAGCCAAGCCTGTGCCACCCTCTACCTCCTCATGAGATTCAGTTTTGGAGCCACCAGTGTAAGAGCTCAGACAAGCTGGGTGACCCAGAATCAATAGAGAAAGTCAATGCAAAGCACTGGTTGGGGAAAACTTTGCAGGCTTGCAATTTACCTCTTCCTGTGTGGAGAAAAGAACTGAGTATGCAGAGGGATAGCAGCCTTTGTTTAACTTTGCATCCAAAAGTGAACATCAAGACTGATGAATGCAATGGTTTCCACATGCTTGTTTCAATTAAAAAAATGAATGAATAGATATAGATTAAAAGCTGTCATCTGTGGGGAAAGATACAACAGACAGGTTAAGAATTCTGAAGAGTTTGTGCAATTTATAAATTCTGGTTGGCTGGTTCCATAATGACCTGTGGAAGAGAATTCGAAATGATCATTATCATCTGCACCTTAGTTTTCATCGAAGCTTAGCAGCCTTTGGAGCTGTTTTATTGCAAAAGGGTCAACTTTTGCTTCAGCTGGCCGAGATATTGGTATGTTCTTTTGGAATTTACATCTGTGGTCATGTTAATGAGCATGCTCAAGTGATATTGAAAGATAAATTGACCCATGAAAGAAAGGCAGAGTCATCAGAATGTATTAGGCATAACTATTTAAAAGCCTTTAGAGCATTCCTCAGGGGCCCTTAGAATAGATATATTTTTCCATGGGCCTGGAAGGAAAGTAGCAACAGAAAATCACTGCCTACCCAGAGTCCAGAATCTCAGAAACCCTGCCATGGAGATCCTGTTCTTTTTTGCAGTTTAAAAAGTTGCAGGAAGAAGAATCTTGGCACAAAAGGAGACATCCTGTGACCCAGCTTTGTAGGAACTCTCCAGTCTGGCAGCATGGAGGCTGCCCAGACCTCAATGAAAATTTAAAGGGAGCTGACAGATTTATGTCAGAGACCTATCCTTTTAAACCATTTAAACAACAATATGAATCTTGTGCAGAGTACACTTCTCATTTCAGCAAGCGAAAAGGAGATGATTGAAACTGCATAGAAAAAACATCAGAGAATTATTGGTGTCTGGCTCTACTGCCTTCAATTAGCTACTAGCTGAGTGCTTCTTACTGTTCCATCTTTTCTTTTTACTGATGCAGAACTTTGCAAGAGTAAAGATGCAAGTAACCATGTCTCTGGCATCTTTGGCGGGTAAAGCACAAGACTTTAATGAGGAGCACCTGAGAAAATCCTTGAGGACCATTTTAGCCTATGCAGAAGAAGACAAAGGCATGCAGGCCACTCCTTTCCCCACCCAGGTAGGCTGAAGAGCACACCTTGTCTCAGGCATGGGCTGGAGATCAGCCAATAGTAATAAATTCATATATATGTGTGTATACATATACATATATACCACAATATAATTATATATAAAATATATAGTTATATCTTATATATTTATATATAAAAAATGTTGTATAATAATGTGTATAACATGTTTTTTACATATTTTTATATATTATGTGGTACCTAAGTTGATGTCCTGAGCTGCCTCCTACTTGTTATAAAGAGCTCTCATGTTCCAGATTACACTTTAGGGATTTTCAGATTGCAAATAACTGAAACTAGTTCAAAAAAAAAAAATTTTTTTTTAATGTAACCTAGAAGGAAAGTAGTATTAAGGATTGAAGGCCAATTCCTGGATCCTAAGGGCCAAGTCACATCTGGGCTTCAGAAGCACCAGGACCTGCAAAGGTGAAGGCCACAGAGGATCCAGTCTAGGCTCTCCTCCACTCACAATCTCTACTCTCTGAGAGAAGCCTGCTCCTAGCTGCCCCCTTGCCCTTTCAGTGCAATCCTAACTCATTACTATGGACTACAAAGCCAAGATTACTTGGGGGTTGTACACTTTTTTGCAGGTAGAGGAACTTCTCTCCAATCTGAATAGCATCTTATATGACACGGTGAAAATGAGGGAATTTCAGGAAGATCCTGAGATGCTTATGGATCTCATGTACAGGTAAACTTCTCTGATGAAATCAAAAGGGTGTCACTTGAGAGTCTCGGGTTTGTCACTGTGGAGTTCTTTCTAATGTTATTATCACAGGCTATGTGGGCACGCTGTTCTGGATGACATCCAAAACTGTATATGGAAATTGGTAGAAATTAGTCATTCAGAGTGAGTTGATTCATGTACAAGTTATCAGAAAGATCTCCCTAATTTAAAGTAAGATACCTATTTTATAACACTGTCTTCTACTTGCCACAGAGTAAGAGAAAAGAGCTATCAACTATTATATGAATTATTTCCTGTGTGGATTTTTTTACTATTATATTCATGCATACGTGTACAGTTTTATTTAAAAATCGTATTTTACTCTGTAGTTTAAAATTTTGCCCTTACAGCCCTTCTTCAGGAGAAACTACTTACAGAGGTAAAATTGTTCTGATATGATGAAATAAGAGTGGTAGAACTTTTGTCTCCCATTATTTTGAGAGAAAGGAAGGGAAAGTAAGAAAACTACGAGAGACTCATTAAAATAGATACCATTGTATCAGATTTTTTTCCCCATAAAGCTTTAATTAAATGCTATTTTTTAGGGTCCAGAACACCTTAGACATGGGATGGAAAAAGCTGAAATGATAAATGTTGGTGTTTTCTCTTATATTCTGAATGTGTAGGCAAAACTCCTAGGGAAAAAATTCTTAGGAAAAAAAGTGGCCATACACAATAGAAACACAGTGTCATTAACCGGTTTTCCTTGAAACCTTCTCACTTTGTCCTCAGAATTGCCAAGAGTTACCAGACATCTCCCGATCTGCGGCTGACCTGGCTCCAGAACATGGCAGAGAAACACACCAAGAAGAAGTGCTACACGGAGGCCGCCATGTGCCTGGTGCACGCGGCCGCCTTAGTGGCGGAGTACCTGAGCATGCTAGAGGACCACAGCTACCTGCCCGTGGGCAGCGTCAGCTTTCAGGTGGGCGCAAGCTCAGCTCTTCCTTCAGAGCAGTGGTTCTCAACTGGGGGCAATTTTGCCCTGCTTCACCCAGGCCAGAGGGCACTTGACAATGCCTGGAGACATTTTTGGATGTTATCACTGGGGCTGAGAGGGTAGGTGTTACTGGCATCTAGTAGGTAAAAGCCAGGGATGCTGCTAAACATTCTACAATGCTTAAGACAGCTCCCACCACAAAGAATTATCTGGCCCCAAATATACATAGTGCCAAGGTTGAAAAACCGGCTTTAGTGTATTATATTTCCCTCTTCTCATTGCTGTGCCATCTTGGTTTGTTTGGGTTTTTTTAAATTATTGATTACAATAAGCAGAGAGGCGAGAGGCACTGTAGACATTCCCAAACACTTTCACATCCCCATGTCATTTGACGTCCCCACCAACCAGTGAAGCAGGCAGATAAGGAAGGTATTGTTACTCCCACTTCACAGATAAAGAAACAGCAATTCTCCTGAGGTTATTTAAACTCTTTCTCAAAGACTCGTAGTTGGCACAGAATACTGATAATTGTGAGAGTATTTTCCAAACATTGGAGAAATTATTTCCCTCATGACCCATTCCTTGGATTACTCTCCCCAACGCTGTAGTATTCCACTCCCTAATTCAAAAATCAAGGACCGACCAAATTGCTGTGGGAAGGGGGAAAAGGGTCTGAATTAATGCTTTCTTATGATAGGCAGAATATTACCCATAGTTAGAAAAGGGAAATTGTCTGCCAGGCCTGGAAATTGGTTCAGGCTAGGAGGCGAGGTAGCCACTGGGACTGTTTTTGCTAAATAGTTTAACACAGTATTTAGAGGGAACAAAAGTATTATGAGTGATTTTTTCAAGAGACATAATCTATAAAAATGACCAACTCTAAAACCACGAACAAGATACTAAGTACAATATAGTAGCATAGTAAGCTCAGGCCAGACTTACCAAGTCATTTACAAGTGTTTGTATTACTCTTGCTTGAATTTACATGACTGGTTTTAGAAAAGGCTTAGTTCTCTTTATTGTTCTTCAGTGCAGTTTTGTGAGGCAGTGTGAACCAGAAAGAGAGGGCCATTGAGAATAGCTTTCACAGGCTTAGCAAGTAAGTCACTGAGTCTGTTGCTGGCGGAGCCAGGATCTTCTATTTCCTAGAATACTGTTCACCTGCCAAGCTGAGTATTGCCTCATATTATTATTAATTTTTTAACATATCTTTATTGATTTCAGAGAGAGGAAAGGAGGGGGAGAGAAAGAGATAGAAACATCAATGGTGGGAGAGTCATTGATCGGCTGCCTAGCCTGCAACCCGGGCATGTGCCCTGACCGGGAATCGAACCCCGATCTCCTGGATCCTAGGTCGATGCTCAGCCACTGAGCCACTCCCGGCTGGCTTGCCTCATATTATTAACTCCTCTTTTCTTATGGCCTTCAATAGAATAACAGATATATTCTGTCTTTTCATTCTCGGCAAATAAATTCTATTCTCAATTCAGAAATATTTGTTATAAAAGCCAAACATTAAACTCTCATCCAAAAAGCATAAAAATATACATTGGTTTTTGAATCACAGAAAAGTAAAGAAAGTTACAAAAATCATTTTAGATATATATGCTTCTTTCATCAAATTTATTTTGGCTGTTTGTTATTATCAAGGGTAAATATTATAAGTGCTAGTCTTTTAATTCCCAGAAAATCTCTAGGTTTATCATTTAGTTTTGAATTGTATTGTCCTCTTTGCTTGTTTCATTGACTGAACTGTTACTATTCTTTTATGCTTTTTCCCAGTTATTCTATTTTACTTTATATTTATCACTTTAATAATTAGTAAGCCTTACAATTTTAATTTCACCTAGAATTCATTGATTTGCTTATAACGAGTCATGCCAAGGTGAGATAACATAGTTATTCTAGAACCAACGGAAAACCCTACATTGTCCCTACATTGAAGGGTGCATATAGCTCTGTTTCCTCATATTCTTTACCATTCATTCATTCTTTTAGATGATACTTACTAAGCACCTGTTCTGTCCCCATGAATTTTACATTCTAGCCAGGGAAAGTGACATCATATAACTATTTCACTCCTTGTTCAATTATAATTGTGGTAAATGCTATAATAAAGATGCTGTGAGTGTTTATAATGTGACCCAGCCTGGAGGTCAAGGAAAGCTCAGAAGGACAAGGAAGGGGAAGGGGAAGGCAGGAGGAACTGTGAAGTGTGAGGTCTTTATGATACACAGAACATGGTGAGTTCGGTGTTCTCAGCTATAGAAGAGAAGCCAAAGTATGTTGATGCTTATGAGCCAATTCTCTTCTCTCTCAAATGAGACATACAAAATCCATTTGGAAATGTATGCTTGCAAGGAACTGAACACCTAACCCAGAGTGACTGAAGGTAAAAATGGAATTTATCAGCTTGCATGAGGGAGGTGAACCTGGAGCACCACCTGCCAAACTGGACCTAAGGACCCAAACAATGTCATCAGCCTTCAGTGTCAACACCATTTCCTGTCTCTGCTTTCTGTTATGTTGGCTCCAGTCTTCACAGGCTTCCCACACTCATTGAGAAATATTTAGGCTTACATCTTCCCAGGTTCAAGTCCAGGAGAGTAAACAGGTGCCTCATTTCTAGCAGTCGCTGGAAAAATCTTGGTGCACCTTACTGGTTCTGATGGGGTCATGTGTGCATGCCTGAACCAATCACAATGGCCTGAGAAATGGAATTGAGTGGGCCAGAGTTGAGGTCCACACCTGGAGTTATGGATGGTTCTCCAGGAGGCTTTACTGTACATAAGAATGAAGGAAGAAGGAATTCTGGCAGCATTGACAACAGATGTTCAATGTTGAGTTCTTAAATGCTTTGTGCTTTAGTTTTCAACCTTGTTCTGCTCCACTAAATTGAATTTTTGGAAAAGAATTGTAAACTGGAGATAAATAAATCTGTGAAAGGGAACTAACTTTGAGGCCACTGAATTCCACAGAATTGAGATCATTGAAATGCTATGCCCCAGAGTACAATACTTACTCCACAAATGTAGATATGGATACATTCTCAGATACTGCTGTTACTTTTACCTCCTAATTCTGAAGCCAGAAAAGTCTGCCCAGAATCTTTTTCCTATGACTACAGCTAATAAAGCTGCATGGCTTCAAATCTGTTCCTCTGAATGTAGAAAACTGCATGCAACTCCAATGGTATTTGTTTTCTGGGTTATTAGATTCTTTCAAATGAATCTTTTAGACCTTCTGTTATCTCTAATTCAGAAACATCATAATAGAAAGAGCAGGTTTGGAAGAAAGACTGACCATGAAAGATTCTAAAAGCCTCCTATATTGCTAAAACTATATTATAATATTGGATGTGAAGATAAAGGACTGTAACAGTTCTCTTTTCCTAGATTGCTAATGTTGATTCATTTAATCCTGCTAGCCAAGCCAGGAGGCAGACAAATTTTACTTCAAAAGCCAACTCTGGTTCATTGATAGTGGCTGACTAGAGTACTATGCTGAGAAGACTTTTGAGACTGTATCTAAGCTTCAAGGGAAAGAGTGCGATAACTGATTAGTTATGCCTGCCATGAGTGCAGGAAAGAGCGGCATGTGTGCTGTGTGCAATTCCTTAAGCCAGAAAGGTTTTCCATTTTTTCTATGCCCTATATACATTTCTTCCACAGTTGTGAGACAGGTTAAAGAAAATGACTCTTGGCCTGCCAAGAGCATTAGAGTCACTGCCAGAGCCAGAGCCGGGGTAAGGCAAGTGAGGCACATAGGCACAGAATTAACGAAGCATTCTCAGGGTCAAGCACTTCATGGTCAGCACTTCCACAGTCCCGAGAGTCAGTGCTGCCCTGGGTTTCTCAGTGGTTCACCCTATCCTGGCCTTGGTCATTGCATTCTCTGCTAGTGACTTTAAACTCTACAGTTTATGTAAAGGAAAGGTAAGTAGAAAGTTAAAAAATATTTGGGGGAAGAAAATAGTAACTACTACCTTACCGTAAAATTTTCCATAGAGAAGACATTCTAATTTGCTCTCGTCGTATAATATTATGGCTATTCACCTAAAAGTCAAGTCAGTAGTAGCAAACTTCTTCAGAAAAGCACCCCAAAAAGTCAGAGATTCACTAGCTGATGAAAGGAAGAGTCTAGTCAACTGTTATTTGGCCTTTACCTTTTAAAAACCTTGACTCCAGCTGGATGTCCCTTAATGTCATTTCCCTAAAGTAACTCAAGTGTTGTTACATCGAGGTAAATATCCTTTATATATCTCCTAATAGTTATTAAAAAAAAAAAATTGTGAGTTTTGAAGACCAGTTGCTCATATGTCCTTTCAGAATGAATAGTCGCCAGAGCCTCTTCCCAGTGGAATTACAGGCCTGGGCCATCACAGGCTTGCTGCAGGTCTCTGAGTGTGGCTGTCATTCCTACCTTTCGGGTCCCTATGGTGCCTTTTGTTAGTCCGGTTACCCTGTTCTCCAACCTTAAACTGTGATCTCTTTCAGAATATCTCTTCCAATGTACTGGAGGAATCTGCAGTCTCTGAAGACACCCTGTCTCCCGATGAGGATGGCGTGTGCTCTGGCCGGTACTTCACTGAGAGCGGCCTGGTGGGCCTCCTGGAGCAGGCGGCCGAGCTGTTCAGCACGGTGAGTGCACACAGCGGGTCCCGGAGCCTGGCCTCCGCGCAGGGCTGAACTCCTGCTGCTGTGAACAAGGCCTTAATAGCCAAGATGGTCTCACTTCATGATGACACACGCAGGGGTGTGCAGGCAGGGGATCGCCAGAAGGACTTTGATGGATGCAAATTGCACCAGCTCTCGAGGGAGGTGAGAAAGCCTTTCACCACCGCAACAGTCGGAATTTCATTGCATGCTCATTGGCTGGGCAGCAGGTTCACAGCATTATTTCCTATTAATAGGGGTGGAAGCGAAGCCACGGAGAGGTGAGATGGCTTGCCCAGGGTTACACAATAAATGATGAGGCTTGTTCTCACTGCCTCATCTTCCCTCTCACAGAGGGAAATGTTAGGGTGGAGCCACTAGGAGGAGAGGGAAGGAATAGATAAGCAATGTCTTCCTTCCTAACAACTGAGTCATCCTCAGGATCGTCACAGACCAGGTCCAGCTTGCAGAAATGTGGAAGCAGAAACCTCTGAGACTCCCCTCGTTAACCTAATCTGGGTCTAAACACTTCTAATAAGAGAAAATATATATAGATTAAGTCAGCGACTTTCAATCTTTTTCATCTCATGGCACACATAAACTAATTACTACAATTCTGCGGCACACCAAAAAATGTATTTTTTGCCGATCTGACAAAAAAATGTAATTTTGATTCCTTCACACCAGATGGCTATTGTTGTGTTGACTGTTGTCATTTTTTAAATTTAACAGTCTAAGGGAAAAGAGGTCAGTGCCCCTAATGAAATAGCCAGGTATTGCATGTTTTAAAAATTCTACGGCACACCAGTTAAAAATCGCCAGATTAAGTCATTGAGATTCAGCGCAGGGGAGAAAGTCTCTTGTACATTTTCATCATAACAATCTCCCTCCTCCTTCAAATTTTAAGCCAAGTGAATATTTAATACCTCACTATATCTAAATGACCCAATTTTTATTTCATCCTTATATATTTCTTATTTTCTAGTTTTCAATTCCAAGTTTCCAACCTACAACCTCTGTGTATTTTAATTATTGTTTTAACTATCTTCTTGTTTCTTTTTCCCTGATTTCCTTTTCAAAATTCAGAAAAAGTCCAATGTACTCCTATTTTTCCTGAAATTTAAGAAAACAAACTATTAGAATCCTACTAACTCCTTTCAGGCATGCATTGAACAACTGGTCAGTGATAGTTAAATATGCTACATCTGCCTTCCTAAATTGCTCTTATTCTCTGCTTCCGATCTCCTGTCCTGTGTTGTTTTTTTCTGTGAAAACCCTTTTCCGCGCTTATCATCACACAGAACCATTTAGCATGTGTCTAGTTCAGTTTGAGAGCTACAACCATCCCAAAGATGCTCAGATGTCACTCCTGCTCTGTAGGATACTGTGGTGCCAGTAATAGACCCATTCTCAGGGGAAAATGAACTCTAGTTGTTCTCAAGTTTCCCAGCATTAAATTCTCTTTGATTTTTCTCTCTCTCCAAGGGAGGATTGTATGAGACCGTTAATGAGGTCTACAAGCTGGTCATCCCCATCCTGGAAGCACACCGAGACTTCCGGAAGCTGACCTCCACTCACGACAAGCTGCAGAAGGCCTTTGACAACATCATTAGCAAGGTAGCTGGGGGTCCTGGCCAACACTGTTACCTGGCAGCAGGTGTCCCCATCCCACAGATGATGAGGAGGGGGTGATTTCTTTATTTTAAAATATATCTTTATTGATTTCAGAGAGAGGGAGAGGGAGAGAGAAACATCAATGATGAGAGAGTCATTGATCGGCTGCCTCCTGCATGCCCCCCACTGGGGATCGAGCCCACAACCCAGGCATGTGCCCTGACCGGGAATCAAACCCCAATCTCCTGGGTCCTAGGTCGATGCTCGGCTGCTGAGCCACGCCCGGCCGGGCGAGGAGGGAGTGATTTAGCTTGAACACATCATTACTGTAGCTCTCACCTATCAAATGGAAAAGGGCTGGTAATAAACAAGAGGACCGACCGCAATTCAGAATATGAAAGAATGCCGCTTGAATTACTTTACAAGCAGGAAATGTGAGAATCTTTTAAACTCACTTAAAAAAATTCCTAGAAAATTTTCATGGGATTTCTTTTGTCATTACTTCCAAAATTCATTCCATGATCATGAACATTTTTTAAGGATTGATTTCTGTTTATATTTTCCAAAGAAGATAAAATGCTTTATAATACAACAATGAAAGTCCCCTGTCCTTTGCAATACAATGGATCCTCACGAATTACATAACTAAGGAGAGGTTTTCTCATTTTGCTCATTAGGGTCATAAGAGAATGTTTGGAACCTACTTCCGAGTTGGTTTTTATGGATCAAAATTTGGGGATTTGGATGAGCAAGAATTTGTTTACAAAGAGCCTGCAATTACCAAGCTTCCTGAGATCTCTCATAGACTAGAGGTAAGAAAAATGACTCTGTGTGCTTGACATTGTATCAAAAAAAGTTAGAATTCATCATTATGAAAAACAACAACAAAGGTTCATCTATTCATGGATTCATCTTTGATCTATATATAAATTTTTCCACATTGCATATATAATGTGACAGTATTAGGTGAGATCATGAGGTAAAGCAAGATTTGGATAGTTTTCTCCTAAGATTCTGTGTATACTTGTCAAAGTTTGTAAACTTATAGAGTGAATATTTATTTTCAAGACTATCCAAAATTCAATCAAAGCCATGTGCTTTCTTGTAACCCTTTCTAGATTTTAGTAATAGTTTTTCAGGTTGAAGACTATTACCTTGACTTTAAAGGAATCTGGCCAAATTACTGAATTATCCTTCAAAAATGCTGTGGCCATCTTTTTTGGTGTCACCAGACAATACATCCCACTTCTGACACACAGATGCTCACAGTAGCCACACCATGGGCTGTGTGTCACAGCGAGCTTTTCCTGCTGATCCAAGGAGATGAGAGTCAGTATACCAACCCATGGGCTGGCAGACCCAAGTTCAACCTGCTGTTTACATATGATCCATAATGTAGCAGAAAGGAGCAGCATGTTCCTGGAGGAAAAGCTGAAGAAAAAGGGAAACAGCATAAAGAAAAGTGAGAAAAAAAGAAGCAGACATTGAAAGGGCAAAGCCCTGAGAGCTTAGGAGGAAAGGCAAGGGGTTCCCCCAAAACAAAACCCTCTCAAGGTGAATAACTGGGGTCCCCTGAACTGCTGACAACAATTACCCCAGAGATTCACTCCTTATGCTTTCTTGCTATTGCTTTGAATTTATGTCCTACTATGGCTGTAAAACCTAAAACACTTGTGTTCCCAAATTTCTTCTTACACTATCTATTCATGCCAAATCATACAAGTGACTTTAATCCTTACTTGACTTAAAGAAGCCATGGCCTAGAGTGGTTGAGTGACTTACCCAATGTCATTGAGCTCATGAGAAGACTAGCAATGATTCCAGGATACTTGGTTTCTTAATGTTTCCCCAATTTAGGACTAGAAGTATATATTGTCTTCTTGTGCACTGTGTTGTGTCATGTTATGGAAAGTCTAGTGACCTCCAAGTTCCTAGGGTACAAAAGGCAAGAAGTAAATAGTGCTGTACCCCTGGAGCTGCTTCAGGAAATATGATAACGCTGGTTGAATCAGAGGTGAAGTATACATACTGTAGGAAAGCATGTATCAGTTTGCAATGCTGGACTTCATTATATATATATATTTTTTAATATGTTTTTGATTTTTAGAGAGAGGAAGGAAGAGGGATAGAGAGAAACACTGATGAGAGAGAAATGTCATTGATTGGCTGCCTCCTGCATGATCCCCTGGGGATCGAGCCCAAAACCCAGGCATGTGCCCTGACCAGGAATCCAACCATGACTTCCTGGTTCATAGGTCGACACAACCATTAAGCCACACCGGCTGGACTGGACTTCCTTATATTTTTATTTTTGTCTCAGGAAAGGCTGAACTTGCCTCATTAGATCAGAGGGACTTTCAGTGATCAATGAGCAAATTCTCCCTTACACTTGTTCTAACTGTATTCCACTTCTGAGAGACAAAGAGTTGCATTACATTAAAATAACCTTTCTAATCTGTTGGTTTCTCTTGCCTAGGGATTTTATAGTCAATGTTTTGGTGCCGAATTTGTGGAAGTGATCAAAGACTCTGCTCCTGTGGACAAAACCAAGTTGGATCCTAACAAGGTATGGGGAAATTTGCAAAAAATAACCGTCAGGCTCTGATTCCCTTTGTCCTACCCCAAGAACATAAAATGACCTCCACTGTTGGGCTCTCCAAGTCACTCCAATGCAGCCAAATTTTTCTGTCTAGGGTTTAACTACTATTTGGTTAGATCCCAAAGAAACCACACTCAAAGGTGGGAAGCATAATAAGAGCTACTATTTATTGAACACCAACTGTGTACCTGGAATTGCATTAAGCCTTTTACATACATCATTTCATTCGCTAAGGGCCCTTTGAAGTGGGTGTTCTTACTCCTTTCGTACAGGTAAGTACACTAAGGTGTGGAATGGTTAAGCAGCTTTCCATGTTCATTCAAGCACCAAAGCCAGTACTCAGACTCAGGGCCTGTCATCCTCAAAACCATACTCTTAATCACTGTTCCTTACTGCCTTTCTATAAAAACTTTAACTCTCAATTTAAAATGTGTTAAAAAGATGCAACCACCTTGGCCAGGTGGCTCAGTTGGTTGGAGCATCGTACTGAACACCAAAAGGTTGTGGGTTCAATCCCCAGTCGGGGCACATATGGGAGGCAACCAATCAATGTTTCTCTCTCACATTGATGTCTCTCTCTCTCCCTCCCTCTCTCTTCTCTCCCTTCCTCTCTCTAAAATCAATAAACATATCCTCAAGTAAGGATTTTTTTAAAAAAGTGATGCAACCTTCTCACTGACACCTTTTTTAGGCTGCAGGTATTCCTTCCAGGCAAGTGTAGGCGAATGTGCTGTTAGGGAATGGTGCAAAGGGCTTGGTTCAGTTTCTTCACTCCTCACATGAGGTGTTCCCTGTCCCACCCCTAACTAAGTGGACTGCAATACACTTCTGACACTCACCACGGGAGTTAGCGTCACATGCCACCAGTTACAGGCTCAGTCCTCCCCAAGACTGCTCTCACTTCAGACCCAGCCACAAGTGGGGCCCCCAGGGCAATCTGCACTGCTGACCATAGGGCTACAAATTTGGAGATTCCCACTTCACCCCTCAGATTAGATAATTCACGAGAATGACACAGAACTCAGAAAAGTGACGATTACAGTTTCATGGTAAAGGGTACACGGGGCAAGACTGGGAAGGAGCCCAGAGCTTCTGTGCCCTCTCCTGTGGAATCCAAGCATGTCACCCTGCCGGCAGGTCATTGTGTTCACCAACCGGGAAGCTCCACCAGCCTTGGTGTCTGGAGTTTAAAGAATCCAGGTAGGCGTGACTGACTAGATAGATCATCAACCATATTATCGAACTCAGTCTCCAGCCTCCTCCCCTCCCTGGAGGTCAGGCTGGCCCCAACTCCCAACCCCAGACCCCATCCTAAAGCTGTTTAGGGACCTGCCATGCAAGAGTCATCTCATTAGAATAAAAAGACACTCCTGTCAGTAAGGAGTGTCTAAGGGTTTTTGAAGCTCTGTGCCAGAAAACATAGACGAAGATCAGATATATTCTTTATTATGCCACAGAGTGACGCCTGCCTGCTCGGCCCGTAGACAGATATGTTCATGAGAGAGCTTTCTAAGCTGCTGGAAATAATGCAAGTTCAAGGTTTTAGCAAGGGCTGGGGGACAGAGGAGCAGCTGTGACCTGGCAGGGCTACAAAATGAAGAGTCCAAACTCTTCTCTCAGTTCTGTCCTCCAGGATATTAAGATGATGCAAGTAGGGAGGAATTGGCCAAATTTAATAGTTTGTTGTTCTACATATTTCAGAAGACTTGCTCATTTTAGACACATTCCCTAGTCTAGGCTTGAAGCAATAACTGGTAAGACCTGAGCTAAGCTTCAGACAGAAACGTTTAAAAGTGAGCATTGGCCGTGTGCCCACGATGATCTGTGCATAGCACATGCTCTGTAGAGTCACCGGTGGCATCTCTGACACAAGGTGCTCTTCCTCCCTCCTTTAAAATGCCCACAGTAGGTTGTGAGAGTTTTAAATAAGAAACTGAACCAAAAATTATAACCAGATTTCATCACACTAAATAGTGATTTATGGTCTGAGAACAGTGACCTCACCCGCCCATTTCAGTGGGTGGGTGTTGTAGTCTATGGTCATTGTCATTTTTTTTATTTTTTAAAAGAGGCCCTCTTTGTTGGTAAATGCCCCTATTCACTGTGTGTGTGTGCATTTTTTAAATGGGGTATAGGCAGTAAAATTATCTCTTTTGGTGCTCTGTGAGTCTCAACAAGCACATGTAACCACCACCATGATCGAGGTATGTAAGAGTTGCATCACCCGAGAGTATTTCCCTGTGCACCTCGGTAGCTATTTCCTCCCTTTGCTTCCAGCCCCTGACAGTCACTGATCCGTATTCTGTCTCTGCTGTTTTGCCTTTTCCAGAACATCATGTAAATGGAATCCTACAGGAAATCAATGGAATCCTACAGCCTTTTGAGTCTGGTTTCTTTTAATTATCATAATGTACTTGAGATTCATCCCTGCTGTGGTAGTTGGGACCTTTTTATTGCTGAGTAGTGTCCCGTTGTACCACTATTTGTTTATCCATTCCCCACTTGAGGGGCATTTGGGTTGTTTCTAGTTTTTGTCTGTTCTGAATAATGCTGCTGTAGACATTTGTGTATAGGTTTTTACTTGAACACACATTTCCATTTTTCTTAGGGATGCACATTGGAGTGGGATTGCTAGGTCATGTGGTCAGTGTAATTTAATTGTTTTGTAAAGTAACGGTACCATTCTGCATTTCCACCATCAGTGTATGAAAGTTCCAGCTGCTCCAAATCCTTGTCAGCACTTGGTCTTGTCGGTTTCGTTTAGCTTGGTCATTCTACCAAATGTGCAGTGGTCATGGTTGTTTTAAAAAGGAAAGTTTATCTCTTCAAAACAGCAGTTTGCAAACTTTCATGCCAAGTCTCAGTTGGATCGCTTAGGGAGGGGTGGCTTGTGGACGTGACTTCACAGAGACACACTGCTCTCTCCTTCTTGCAGTCCTCTCTCCCTGGGAGTGGAGAGGAGGCCTGGCTGATTGCTGGATTCTCACCTGCGGTGCTCAGCTTCTGTGGCTTCAGTGAACTCAGAGGGGTGGTGCCGCTGCGCTGGTTCCAGCATGCCCCTCCAGTGCGCCGGGGTGGTTGTTTGCAGAATAGCTCATCTCCTCCTTCCTCTACGTTTTCCCCCTCAGGCCTACATACAGATCACTTTTGTGGAGCCTTACTTTGATGAGTATGAGATGAAAGACAGGGTAACCTACTTTGAGAAGAATTTCAATCTGCGGAGGTTCATGTACACCACCCCCTTCACCCTGGAAGGGCGGCCTCGGGGAGAGCTGCATGAGCAGTACCGGCGGAATACCGTGCTGACCACCATGCATGCCTTCCCCTACATCAAGACCCGGATCAGCGTCATCCAGAAGGAGGAGGTAATGGCACCCCCAGGAATGGGCTCTGGACTGCCACTGCCACTGAGAGAGTGGGCCTGGGTCGCCTCCCAGAATGACAACACAAACTTCCTTTATGGCAGATGGAGTGAAATTTAAAAAGCAACACACTGGAAATATTATTTTACTGGCTAACTCTCATTATTCTCTCATTCTTGGGGTACCAGGGAATCCCACTTAGGCAGCTACATGTTTCATTCATAGCACTACTTTATATTTAAATAGTTTCTATTTTAAAGTTATATCTTTAATATAAATATGTTTACATAATTATAATTTTAATGTGTTTTAATGATAAATTTATATGAAATGTATATTTTTAAACACTTTTTATGAAGTCTTTATATAGGTAAAAGCTTCAGGTGATTTAGGCATCGTTGTGTGGATAATTATTGGAGACAGGGACTAGCAAGCAAGCAGCCCCAGTGAGCGAGTGGTGAAGTGGAGGAAGGGCACCATGCAATGTGGGTAAGGAGACCCTCTGACTTCCAGTCCCAGCTTTCTCCTGTGACATTGCACAGGCCATCTGTCTTCATTCAGTTTCCTCATCTACACATTGACAGGAAGGACCCCTCTCTCCCCTCTGGTTCTGTGTATAGAAGACTTCTCATCCATGGGACTGATCAAGAAAGTATCTCAAGATGGTTCAGAATTAAACATACTTTATTTTACTTTAAAACACACCCATGAACATTTATTTGTCTTTTGTTTTATATAGGGCCAAGCCTTCTCTATGATTTTGGGTTGGCCGATCATAATTCAGCATTGTCTTTCTTATGTAAACCCTGCCCATAATGCACTGTCTATAATTTTCAGTTTATATTTATGTAAAGCAGAGTGAGAGCTTAAAGATCCTTCCTAAACAATATAAGAACAGAATCCTTCTGGATTTTTATGACTTTTTTATCCCTAGCCTTTTATAGTTGTCTGGTGCACACCTAATATGACAGGAATCTTTATAGCAATTTTCATGACGTCTTGCCCAAGCATTCAGCTTGGTTTTCATAGAAACAACTCTTTTTTTTCTTTCCACACCCATAGTTTGTGCATTATTAGATTAGGTCATTCAAATAACAAGTATAACAGGCATAATCAAGTTGGTGAACAAACACAGGTGAATTGTGGTGGATACACACCTCCCTGGGCAGGAGCAGAAGGGTCTGAGCTCACTGGAGAGTGGCCCACAAGCTCAGGTGTTCAGCTAGCACATCGGAGAGTGGGTTTCACAAAGGCCAAGTAAACCTAATCTGGTGACTCAGTTAAGAGAAGGGTGTTTTAGAAGGCATCTGCTGTATTTCTTATTGTTTTGGACTTTTGAACACTAGATAATAAAGGCATAGCACGAAAATAAACTCATGAGCCAAATAAGAGTCTTTACAGTTTCTCTCGGCCATCTGTTGTTCTCTGAGAACCTCAATATATTCGTTCGTTAGGGCTGTTTTCAACAAAGTCCCACAGACTTGTGGCTTAAACAACAGAAATTTATCATCCCCCAGTTCTGAAGGCCAGAAGTCAAAATTCAAAGTATTGGCAGGGTTGGTTCCTTGTGAGGGCTGTGAGGGAAGCATCTGTTCCAGGCCTCTCTCCTTGGCTTGTAGATGGCCACCTTCTCCCTGTGTCTTCACATTGTCTTCCCTCTATGCATATCTCTGTATCCAGATTCCCTTTCCTCATAGGGACATAGGACATACTGGGTTAGGGCCCTTCTTAAGTTGGTCACCTCTATAAAGTCCCTATCTCAAAGAAGGCCACATTCTGAAGCACTGGGGCTTAGGACTTTGATATATGAATTTAGGGGGACATGAGACCACTCATAACATTCAGGAAGGACCATATCCCAAACCAGTAGAACTTAGCAACCAGTAGATTGACCCTTAAGACAATGTATTTACCAAGCATTCACCTTCAGGGTAGTTGGAGAAGGCACACGTGATGCCAAAATCTTGCATTATAGTGGAGAAGAAAACCTTCAGTGCTGTACTTCTAATAGTTTTCTCAGTCATCAGTTGAGTAATTTGTTTAATAACAGAAAAGGAAACTTAACAGTGTGGAAAGAACATGAATTTTAAATGTAGACATCATTGTGATCAAATTCTGGCCTCCCCACTGACTACCTGTGTCATTTTATGGTACTGTCTTCACCTTACAAATCCCTCTTTGACTCTAAAATGGAGAAAATAAGGAGATTGTTTAAAAGAGTAAATGATAAATGTATGAAGTTCCTAGAACATAATAAGTACTCTAAAAATGTTAGGCCCTTCCTTCCTCTTAACCTGTCCAGATTATTTTAAATTACTCCAAAAGCCTCCTTAACTGCTTCTTCAAATCCAGGTGCCCTCTGTGTCAGCTCCAGGTTTTCCATGGCTTATAAGACCAGACAATGACTCCCCTGTTGTGTCTTATGTTCAGTTTGTTTTGACACCAATTGAAGTTGCCATTGAAGACATGAAGAAGAAGACCCTGCAGTTAGCAGTTGCCATTAACCAAGAGCCCCCTGATGCCAAGATGCTTCAGATGGTACTGCAGGGCTCTGTCGGAGCTACTGTGAATCAGGTAAGCAAATCCAGCTGGTGGCAGCTCCTCTGGTTCTTGTTTGATTTTCATGATATGTTTGCACCCTCCTTCCTCGAGGTTCATGGAGAGTCTAATCAGCATACAAATGGTGTTCCTAAATTTGGACTGAACACTTGTGAGTTCAGAACACTTTGATAACCTCTTCTGCTCATGGAATAACCCAGAAAAGAAATCCTGGAGATGAGTGGACCTGGAGATGAGTAGCATTTTCTCAAAGTCTTCACTTGCGACCAGACTGGGCATTATGATCCAGAGCGGGAGTCCTGTTGAAGAATGCTTAGTTATGCCCAATTAAGGCAGAGTTGTTGCTGGGCTTGAGGCTAATCTAAGAATGCCTGTAGGAGAATGGGGAAAGGTTCTGGAACATGCAACTCCTGGGTCAGTTATCAGATGAACTCAGCATGCCGGGAGGCTTGCTAACCAGGAATAATCTGGGACAGGCCTCTCAGGCCACTTTAGACCAGACTGGATCTTCTCAGACCCAGTAGAATCCTGACTCCCAAATTCAGCATGGATTAGTTGATCCAGTCTCAGATGGAGGGAGGTACTAGCTTAGTACTCTCTGTCCAGTGGACCACTTTAATTTCAGATCTAAATCCGGTCTTGTCCACACCTCCACACTCAAAAACTCTGAGCACTGAGATTCTTTCCTCACTCAGCACAATTGGACTCCCCTGCAAAATTCTGTGTCCACATAACATCAAGGGAACAAAAATAGCAGAGAAGAGAAATGACTATTACATTTCCAAGATCAGAAAATATTAGGAATCTTTTGCTTTTGTAAGTCCCAGTCCTTTAATGAAAACAGAAGACTGTATAAGCCCATAACCATGTACTCCATATGTACTCTGCATTTCCCTGACTCAAGCCAGGAACTACACAAATGGTACTTGCCACGAGGGCAGATGGGCAAGTGAATATGAATGGAAGGAGCAAGGCAATCCCCATTTTTAGAAAAACAACTTGTAGCACATACCCTTTGCAGTAGTAGCATTATCTTCATATGTGAAGGGAAACCCATTAGTAGTAGCATTTGATTAAGAACATACATTTGTACTTCTGAGTATTCCCTGAAAACTCCAGACTCCTCCTTAAGAATCAAAGATTCCTAAAAAGTTAAAGACCTTCCTTGATTTTCTTTGTTTGCTTTGGTCAAACCAACCACAGAGTTAAATGTTCAAATTAAGAAATCAAGCCAAGATTTTCTCCCAAGTAATTTAGTTTTATTTCCAATGTCAGTATTGTTTTTCTACTTTTTCCTTCAGGGACCACTGGAAGTAGCCCAAGTGTTTTTGGCCGAAATTCCAGCTGACCCAAAACTCTATCGACATCACAACAAGCTGAGATTATGCTTTAAGGAATTCATAATGCGGTAAGAAGGGAAAGGGCTGGGAGTTCAGTAGAGCAGAGGTTCTCAAAGGGTGTTCCCCAAACCAGCATCATCTGAAAACTTGCTGGAAAGGCAAATTCTTAGACACCAACCAGACATACTAAATCAGAATCTCCAGTAAAATTCATCAAATTTAGTGCCCTGGCTGGTTGGGCTCAGTGGTTAGAGTGTCAGCCTGCAGACAAGGGTCTCAGGTTCAGTTCCGGTCAAGGGCAATTACCTCGGTTGCAGGCTCCATCCCAGGCCTCAGTCAGGTGCGCATGGGAGGCAACCAATCAGTGTGTCTTTCTCACATTGATATTTCTCTCTCCCCCTTTCCCCCTCTCTCTAAAAAACATTGGAAAAAATATCCTTGTGTGAGGATTAAAAAAAACACAACTCATAAATTTAGTAAAACTCATCAAAATGTCCATTTAAAATGGGTGAATGTTATGATCTGTCAGTTGTATCCTCAATCCTAGTGGTAGGTGTGGAAGCCTTCCTTTCCCCTCATTGCCTAATTGCTTCTCAAGTCCAATCCACATGTGACAGCTTTTTAATGAATAGAGTAACGATTTTGTCAAGTGGCTTGAGCCCTTGTTTTTTCTCCCCCGCCCTGCTTTCGGACAGCAGAGGTGAGCAGGAGTGGGAAATGTTTGGGGGCTGAACAGCTGTCAGGTTTTCCCTGAGTGAACTCGGCTTCCCAGCAGACTCGGGCTGCAGGTCGATGAGCGCAGATATGCAAGGTGAACCTAAGTGCTGATTGCTAATAGCGGAGATGTGCTCTGCCGGGCCCACTGCAGCGGCCCCCCGCGGGCCATGGCCTTTCTCACTCCGCTGCCGCAGAACCCGACATGGCCGGGAAGAAGCTGGCAGGCCGACTGGCTGCAGCCACGCTCATCCAGCCTGTTCTGCAGCACTTCAGGGGGTTGCCAAGTTGGGACTTCAATCCCCTCCTACCCTTTCCTGCGATAGGAAAACACACCTCAGGCTTTCAGAACCCAAGATGGGCAGATACAACATGCTGTTCCCTTCCTCGGCTCCCCAAAGCACCGAAAACCTTTTAGACACTGCAATTTGTGCCAATCTGTGTTTAAATTTTCTTCTTCTTGCATTTCTGTCTTAGTCATCTCAGCTGGTATAACAAAATACCATAGACCGAGTGGCTTGAACAGACATTTATTTCTCACCATACTGGAAGCTGGGAGGCCAGGATTAAGGTCCTGGCAGATTCAGTACCCGGTGAGGACCCTCTTGCCGACTTGTACACAGCCGCCTTCCCACTGTATCCTCACATGGTGGAGAAAGGAACAGGGAGAAAGCTCTCTGGCATTTCTTCTTATAAGGCCATTAATCCCATTATGTGGGTCTCACCCTCATGGCTTATTCTTCTCTCATAAAAAATAAGATCAGAGATAGTCCTCCCAAAGCTGTGTGGTGACCTCAAAAATCATCAGTGACCCTGGCCCTTTCCCTTCTTTTGCTCTGCCGTGCCTGTTATAGTGCACCCATCCTCACAGTCACGAAATGGCTACTAGGGCTCTGGCCATCATGACCACATCCTAGGAAAGTATCTGGAGCAGAAATGAGGAAAGAACAAAAGGCTACACTTCTTTAATGACCTTGCCTAGTGACATTATGTTATATCTCATCAGCCAATCCTATCTGTTAATCAAGGCTAGGGAATATAATTTTCCAAGTGGACACACTTAAGGAAGAGGGAATGGAAATGGAGGAAACAACCAGCCTTCCCCCCACTTACTGAAGGACTGATGGTGGGCTGTGCTGAAGGAGCATTACAAAGGAGGGAGGCCAATAGATGCAGAGTAAGGGCTACCTGAGCACCCATTCTGTAGGAAAGGCACCATGTTGTAGAAACACAGCATCCTGCCCTGTCATGTCCCCTTCAGTCTGGTTTGTAGGGCTCTGACTGCTGAAAAACCCCGGGCACATTCGCTATAAGAAAATGCTTGTGTTCAGTGAACTTAACAAAGGGAGCAGCAAAGGAGGCGGCCGTCTGGAATGGTGGTGTCCCTGAGTGAGCAGCACAGTGCAGATGTTCATGGACCTAATGAGAATGTTACAGATAAGACTATTTTTTAAAAAATGAATTGCAAAGTAGCTGCGATCCTGTGTACATGTCCCAAGACATACGGCCATTCTCTACGCGGGGAAGTGTAGTGCATGGCCGTCTTTAGTTTATGGATTTAAATTAACATAGTGGAAATTATTTTAACTTTAATAAGAAAGTGTAAAGAATATCTAAATGGAAGAAAGGAAGAAATACAGAAAATGTAGTCTATGAAGCAATTTTATAAATTATAAAATTTGTTAAAATATCAAGTAACATTGCTACAAAAATTATGATATTTTCCAGCCCACCTATTAATATATTTGTCATTGTAAAAACACTATGTTTGTCTATTGCTGTGTAACAAACTAGCCCAAAATTTAGTAGCTTAAAACAACAGCAGGAGCATTTACTTATGCATGTAGTCCTGGGGGTGGGATGAGCTCAGCTGGGCAGATTGCTCAGTCTCCCACTCAGTGACAGCTGAACAGTGGCTGAGGCTTGACTCGCCTAAAGGCTTCATATGTCTGGTGTCCAAGCTGAGAATACCCACATTGCAGGTGGTTCAGGACTCCAAAGGTACGTGTCCCAGGAGAGACATTCAAGCAGAAACCATATTAGCCAGTCACACAGCATCACTTACAACACATTGTGCTCACTGAGGCAGTCACAAAGGACTGCACATCCCTTGCTGGGGATGTGGCAAAGTTCTGGAAGAAAATGTAGGATGGGCAATTTATTATTGCTGGGATCATTTTTGAAAACCAGAATCTGCCACACTCCAAAAGCATGGAACTCCCTTATCATCACAGCTTCTCATTTAATTATCCCAACAAGTCTAGGAGGTTGTATGACATTATTATTTCCATTTTACAGATGAGAGGACAGGATTTCAATGGCTAAGTCATTGTGCTTATGAGTTGCAACTGGGTTTCAGCCCCAGCTCTGTTTGCATGTAAAGCTTTTAACCCAGTCTCGGGCTATAGCTATTATTCCTCCTGATAACACAGACTACAGAGAATTTAGTTAATTCTTCCGAAGTTTTCAGAGTAGATGCCTCCAAGTTAGCAGTCAGCTTCTGCAGGCCTCTTGTAGTCTGCCTGTGCTACAAACCTGGGCCTTGGAGTCATCCTGAAACTGACTTTATTTTACATATATAATAGCTCACAACTGTCAGTTAAGAAGCAATAAAAAATAATAAGGGGTAACGTTGATTTCTCAGGATTCAAAGGCTGTATGCCTCCCCTTCCTACCCCTTCTGTGAAACCTTTGATATATAACCTTAGGTATCCTACAATTTGCTTCAATTAATGTCCAACTTAAAAGATGGGTGAAAATCCAGTTAAGGGAGTTATTTTGGCTTCTGGCTGACTTGAATCAACTCCTTGTTTCACAGCGGGCTAATTCTGTGATGAAGCTGTGGTCATAGGCTTATTTTTGCCTAGAACCCAGGTAGCTTTCCCCTGCCCCATAGCCACATGCCACCCTCTTCATCTTTGACTGCCATCCTGAAAATGTGTTTAGTGGTAACAGGGAGAATTTGGTAACCAGCTCTGGGTATCCCCATAACTTAACCAAAATCTAGCACCACTGTTAGGAAAACAGTTGAAACCACATTGATCACTGGGACCCTGTTCATCTGAAGGATAGTGGAAATTACTAAGTATTGGGTGTCAGCTAAATTTCAGCCATTACGTTGTCCCTTCAAGAACTGTTGATTTGTAAGTTCCCTTGAGTAGAACAGTATAAAGGACAAGACTTTATTTTGTTTAAATTATATTATTTTCTTCCTTGGTATGTACCATACTGTGTGGGACACCATGAAAACACTAGGCTTAACTGTGCACAAGTTAGATAAACACAAGTTTTTGAGGTATATATATATATATATATATGTGCTCTGCAGGTTCACCATGGTGGGGCTGGGTGTCAGCCTGTTTTTTGTTGATTAGAGGATTTCTGTCTCTTTTCAATTCTGGAAAATTATTGGCTGTTATCTCGGAATATTGCCTCTTAGTCATTTTACATTCTTTTAAACATTCTTTTAGATGTGGGTTGGGCATCTCCATGATATCTCCAGGTTTCTTAACCATTTTTTTGATATTTAAAGTTTTCTTAAACCTCTTTGGTAATTTCCTTAGAGCTGTCATGTAGTTCATGAGTTCTCCATTTGTGTCTAGTTTATTGTTTAACCTGTCCATTGAGATTTTTCTCAATGTATTTTAGCGACTACATTTTTATTTCTAGAAGTTCTATTTGGTTCTTTTTTTAAAATATGTTTTTATTTATTTTAGAGAGAGAGGAAGGGAGATGGAGAGAGAGAGAGAGAGACATTGATGTGAAAGAGAAACATTGATTGGCTGCCTCCTGCATGCCCCCTACTGGGGATTGAGCCCACAACCCAAGCATGTGTCCTGACTGGGAATCAAACCGGCAACCTCTTGGTACATGGGAAGACATTCAACCAACCGAGCCACACTAGCCAGGGCTCTATTTGTTCTTTTCTGAAATTTTCCTGATCTCTTTTTTCATACTCTTCCTTTTTTTTTTTTTTTTTAATCATGGATTTTATAGCTCTATATTAACTTTGGGTTTTTACATTATTTTATTATCTCTGATTTTTATTGGGCTAATTCTCCTGCTTGTTGTATCTGTTGATTCTCCCTCATGGTGGTTGGTTTCCACATATGGTTTGTAATTTTTTACTGTGGGCTCATCTTTGGCAAATGTCTCTATATATGTAGCCGATGGGCCCTGATTAAGAAAGTGTTCCTCCAGAGTAACTTTATATTTATTTCTGTCTGAGCCCTAGGTATACTTCACTAATCTTGGTCTGGTTTTATAGTTAACTGGAGCACCCACAATAGAGTAATGTAATTTGGTAACTCATACCCACGTGTGGTGCAAGCCTAGAATTTCAATTTCTTTAGGTGACTTTCTTTCCTATTAATGGCCCCAAGCTTATAACGAACTTCCGTTCTACCTCTCTGGGCAGTCTGCAGCCTTTTTCTAGACCCTTTTTCATAGATGGGGTAGCTTTTTAAGGCTCTGAACTATAAGCCTGCGGCATATCCAGAACCCCACTCTGCCCTGGCCAAAGCTACATCACTCACCTTGTATGAGCGTTGAAACCCACCTCCCACGCCAGCCTCCAGGACCTGAATGCAGCGTTAACATCCTAACAGGCAGTCATCCTGACAGTTGCCGTGGCACCAGCTCCTGCTGTCACTCTGACTTGATTTTTCTCTTCCTTTCTGGCGCCTGGGTTTTCTCTCTCTCTTTCGTTGTGCTTTCCCAGCATTTCCATGTGTAGGTGGCAGGAGGGGCCTGCGTGGCATCTGCCATGTCGCCATAAATCACAGTGAGTTTCTTGTAAGCACAAGTGGTTCCATTCTGCAATGACCTGAGTTTGAATCCTGGATCCACCACTTCCTCGTGGTGTTTTCTCAGACAAGCAACCTAACGTTTCTGAGCTTCAGGGACAAACTAGAGATAAACATAGACTTCCGGGGTTTGCTGGAAAATTTAACCAGATAATGGATGTGAAGTTCCTTGAATAGCACACAGCGAATCAGAGCATCAGTATCACCTAGGCAACTTTTCAAAAATACAGATTCCTGTGTGCTGCCCCTTAGAGATTCAGATTCATCGAGTCTGAGGCAGGGCCCAGGAATCTGCATTCTGAAAAGCTACACAGATGATCCCGATAGGCCATCAGATTTGCAAACACTCCTAGGGTTACTCAAGAAATATGAACCGTGCCCAGCCGGGCGTCACTCAGCAGTTGAGCATCGACCTAGGATCCAGGGTTTGATTCCCGGTCGGGGCACATGCCCGGGTTGCGGGCTAGGCAGCCGATCAATGACTCTCTCATCATTGATGTTTCCATCTCTCTCTCTCTCCCCCTCCTTTCCTCTCTCTGAAATCAATAAAGATATGTTTAAAAAAAAAAAAAAAGTGAATCGTATCATCGCCTATGAAATAAAACCTCATTTTCTCCCCGCCCTGATGTGTGCGTCTCAGATGCGGTGAGGCCGTGGAGAAGAACAGGCGTCTCATCACAGCAGACCAGCGGGAATACCAGCAGGAACTCAAAAAGAACTACTACAAGCTGAAAGAGAACCTCAGGCCCATGATCGAGCGGAAAATCCCTGACCTCTACAAGCCAATATTCACAATCGAGAGTCAGAAGAGGTGAGAGCGGGGCAGAGAAGGCCTCTTCCTGGGGGCAGAGGATAGGGCTTGGGGCCCGCAAGCAGGGCACCCTCCGCTGCACACAGCCTCGGGGGGTGGGCGGGGCTGGCGTCAGAGGAGCCGCCAGAGCTCCATCTGCCCTGCTTCCACCCTGGTCCTCCCTGTCCCTCCTGACCTCGCCGGGACCCTTCCTGCTGGCCCTTGGCCAGCCGTCCTCCCGGGGCGGACTTGCTGCCTGGGTTCTTTCTGGCGCAGTGTGAGAGGGCCTCACACCTCCTCTTATTAGTACTGAGTTCTCCGTGATCGATGTCCTTCTCTAGTGAGTTATTCCCCCCTTCTCTCTCTTTAAAAGGCTGAATGTTTCTTACCTCTGTTTTTTCTCTCTCTCTCCTTAATTTCAGAGACTCCTTCCACAGATCTAGTTTCAGGAAATATGAAACCCAGCTGTCACAGGGCAGCTAAGAAAAGCTGTCTTCGCCCACGGAGACTGAGGTTCTGCAACTCCAGAGAAGGCCTCGCCGGTACTTAAAGCATTGGACATTGGCCACGCGGGATGGATTCACGCTCCCTAGCCTGACGGCGCTCTAGAAGCTTTTGGGGTCAGGGGAGGTCTGAACAGATTTTGTCCATAGGGGATGGGGTGTGAGGGTCATGGAGGGTAGTTGATCAGAGTGGCTATGTATTTATTAAAGAATGGTTTTTCACAGTGTTGTACAAAACAAGGCACAGACAGGGTCTCCTGCTAAGTGTCCAGTTACTATCTACCTGAAAGATGACTTCCTCTGGCCCATATTAGGATTTACAGGATGCACCCAAATTGCCCAAGGAAAAATGGAAAAGTTGTCCATTAGCTATTAAAAGCGAACTGCACTCATCCCCTCTTTATGAGAAAGGAGAGTGAGCGTGCAGGAGTGCAAACTGTGTTCAACAAATTTGTGAGGGCCTTAGTAGAAATCTAAAAATCATGAGGCTGGAAACTTGGAGACAGATTAGTTATTTGTGATCTCGTTACCCTTTTGGTAGCGGTTGTATAGTTAGTTATATTGTACAGTTATTTTTGCTTTATTGTTACTGTTAATTTTTTTTAAGTTTATTTGATTTGATTTTTTTAATATGTTTTTATTGATTTTGGAGACAGAAGAAGGGAGAGGGAAAGAGAGATAGAAACATCAATGAGGTCGCCTGCCTCCTGCGTGTCCCCCACAGGGGATGGAGCCCACAACCTGGGCATGTGTCCTGACCAGGAATCGAACCTGTGACTCTTGGTGCATGGGTCGATGCTCAACCACTGAGCCACACAGGCCAGGCTGTTAGGTTAATTTAATCTGTGTTTATAGAGCAACACACTTGAAGCACTGATTTAGGGCATATGTGGTACTTTGAGCAGCATTCACTGAAACCGAAACAATTCTCCTGTAATGTATTACATGTTTTCTCACACTTGAGCCTGCCCCTCTTTTTCCCCTCCTCTCTGGGACCACGTTTATTTTTATAAAAGGATAATATCTCTGCTTTCATATCATAACACTGCTGTCCTTCAGCGTGTGTACATCGCTTACAGAGTATGGTCGGCTTTGACCCATATGACAGTGTACTTTAGGAAAAAGATGAGCAGAATTATTATTTGAGAATTAAATTATATATTTTTAATATGACTGATTACCTTGACCGGTACTAAAAATGTAATAAGAATTATATCTCCTTTTTTTTTTTTAATATATCTTTATTGATTTCAGAGAAAAGAAGGGAGAGGGAGAGAGAGAGAGAAACATCAATGATGAGAGAGTCATTGATCAGCTGCCCCCTGCACGCCCCTGATTGGGGATGGAGCCTGCAACCTGGGCATGTGCCCTGACCAGGAATCACATCACGATCTCCTGGATCCTAGGTCTATGCTCAACCGCTGAGCCACACTCAGCTAGGCAATGTAATAACAATTGTAAACAAAATGTTTCCCACTGCGACTTGTATTTTTTGTATTGATAACTCCTAATGTTTTGTGCAGCACTTCAGAGAAAAAGAAACATGCATGAGCTTGGACTTGGTCAAACAGTGCTCTCCAGGGCTGTACCTCTTCTGCAATATTTATTCTTGGTGGTCCTGAGACAGAATTTAATTTAGATATTCCAAAACTTTTTGTTTATACCATCAGGTCCGCATGAATTTATATTCTGAGAGAGGATTTTTTTTTAATTACTAGAGCTTAAGTTTCAGTGGCAAACTTTTTTAAGCATTTGGGGCAGAACTCTTTTTAAAATATATTATACACTTAATTTCTTTCTTAAATGAGTATACATGATGTACATTAATTCCATATGTTGTTTAGCATCTTCTGTGAGGGAGATACTGGGTGAGATCAAAGTTAAATAACATTGTCCCTACCCTCCAGAGTCTCTAGTTTAGTGAGGAGGAGACTCTGTATGTGTACAGCTATAACATGCAGCAGTCTACAGCAGGCCCTATGCAATGTAACCTTTCCTGAGGGACTCGAGGATGGCCAAAATTATCAACACCTATTATATTCTGCTCCCAAACAGTAAGGGTTAGGTGCTAAGTTATATAGGGCTGGCTTTTAATGCTGAGCCCTAATCATCCTAATAACCTAGGATATTCCTGACTAAATATCCCCTGCTTTTAGATACTTGTTGTCACAAGGTATCTTTTTTCAGTCTCTCTTGTACCACAGTGGTGCCACTTGCTTCCCAAGCGCAGGAACTCTGTTCACTGTGGCATTCCTGTCCCCTAGCCCAGTGTTCAGCACACAGAAGACACTCAATGAATTATTTGTTGACTGACTAAATGAGCTTGAATAGGCCTGCTTCTAGAACAGCACTGTCTAATAGAAACATAGTGCAAGCCACATTAAAAATAACCATAAAAAGGAATAAGTGAAATGAATTTTAATAATATATTCTATTTAACCTGATATATACAAAATATTGTCATTTCAAAATGCAATCAATATAAAAATTATTAATGAGGTATTTTACCTTTTTTTCATACTAAGTCTTTGAAATATGTATGTATATATTTTACACTTAACACTTAAAAGTCAATTAAGACTGGCCACATTTCAAGTGCTTAGTAGCCACATGTGGCTAGTGGCTGCTGTACAGGACAGTCCAATTCTAGAAGCTTCCAACTTTTATAACTTGATGCCTGTGATCTATAGGTTCAGAATATAGATAACAAATGTATTAGGAACAGTGTCCAGAGTAAGAGCGACAGAATTCTGACTGAGAGCCTGTGGGCTTCCCTGGAAGTGAAGCTGGGGAGTTGAGGTGTCTGGGCTGGTCAGCATTGGTTTTGGCTGCTCATACTCTGTCTGAGGGAACCCCAGCTCTTTGCTCAATTCCAGGTAGTTTGCTTGTTCTTTAAGTAAAGATTATGAGTAAACTGGAGACATTGCTGCACTTTTTAAAATACCGGCACAAATAAAGAACTTGGACAAAGGTCTTCTGATTATGTTGTCTAAATATGGGGTTAAGAAAGAAGCATTTTAAACATTTTGATTTAAGTTTGAAAAACTCTTCTATGAAAGCTTATTGGAGAAATCTTCTGATTAGCTTCATGCCTCTTGTCCTTCATCAAGTTCAACGGCACAATTGTCACTATCTCTTAAGAATCTCAGAAAAATAAAACATGAATATACCGCATAGATCTGATTGGGTTTTCCTGAAACTCATTGTCTTAAAGCCCATAATTCTATTCTGTAAGGAGCCCTATCCATGACAACAGATTTATTTTAACAAATACCTTTTAGGGCTGGCATTGGTCATTATGGTTGCAAGTATGTTGTCAAAGACAGGGAGCCTTTGTTTTTGCCTTGAATATATTTTTTAATGCTTGTTCTCTCAAATGTTGTAAAGCTGCAATGGATTAATTATCATTTTGCCCCCAAAAAACTAAAGTTTCTAATATATTCCAGAATGCTGGGTGTGTCCACAGAATCCAGTGTGTTCTTTGGACTTAAGGCAATACTTCCCAATATTTTTCACATCATGGGCGTAAATGTTACTTATTAAGGCATAGCAAAGAGCCCCAGACTAGTTAGCTTAAAAGAGCAATAAACAATAAATATCTCACCCAGTTCCCTTGGCTTAGGACTTCAGGAGTAGCTAAGCTGAGCCGTATGACTTAAGATCTTGCATGAGCTGCTGTCATCCGAAGGCTTGACTGAAGCTGGAGGATCTTCCCAAGTGGCTCATTCATAATGTCGGAAAGTTGATGCTGGTCATTGATGGGAGGCCTCAGTTGTTCTCTGTGTGGACCTCTCCCCAGATTGCATGCGTTCCCTGACCACTTACTTCCCCCAGGGTGAGTGATTCAGGAGAAGCAAGGCAAAAGTAGTAATATCTTTTATGGCCCAGCCTCAGAAATCAAACTCCCTTATGTCTGCCAGAAACAAACCACAAAGTTCAGTCCACATCCCAGAGGAGGAGAATTAGGCTCTATATTTTGAACAGAGGACTGTTAAATAATTTTTAACATATTTTAAAATCACCATAATAGGGTATGCTAAAATTTTGTATTTGTTGTCTCACTGGGATAAATGGACAAAGCTACTTGCTGCTAGAGATGACCAGCCCTAGAGCTCTGGCTGTTCTGAGTCCCTCCCAGAAGGTTGGGGCGATCTTCCTCAAGAAATATCTATAACCCAGACCACTGGTACACTCTTGGCAATCCCTACCCTAAGGTTGGTTCTCGATTGGTGATCTTTTGTAAAGGACAGAAAACCAAACTTAAATTAGTATTTTAAATGGGGTTGTTGAGTTCATTTGCTCACTTAATAGAATAATCCAGAGGTAGTAATTGTTCTGCCCCAGCTTGGTTCAGCACCCACACCATGTCTTCTGGGTCCATTTCATCTCTGCTTCCTCTTAACTGGCTCCATCATCAGGCTTTCAGAAGTGCTCCCTGGAAGCTCCAGGCTCATGCATCACAGCAAATGCAGTCCTGAGCCTCAGCCTCATACCATCAACCTCCACAAAGAGGAAAGATTCTGTATTCCAGAATTCCCAGTAAAATTCCCCAGGTTCACTCTCATTGGAGTGGCTCATGATAAGCAAGATTCTTGCCTTTCACTAGAAGTGAGGTCAACACAACTCAAGGAACTGGTAGTTCCGCGGGGAAGGGGAAGAAAGGCTAAGAGATGGGAAAAATCACATGCGCTCTCTGAAGGACATTTTGCTTTAAGGAAAATGCATCCAGAGGAAGGAACTTGCATGGACATCAGGATTACAGCTCATTTCCTACCACGTTCACAACCTCCAACCTGGTAGGCCCATCCTCTGGAAGGAAAATAAAGGGGAATCTGCCTTACATGAAGGAGAGGACCTAGGACTTACATACCCTGAAGGCGGGTGGGGGCTGGGATGGATGAGGCAGGATGTTTTGCTGAACCAGTAATCCACTCTCTGGAGTGTCTTGCCAAAATGGTGCAAATGAGCGGAAATCAGAACTATAGAGCTGAGGGCAGAGGGGCACGGGGCGAAGGAGGGCAACAGGAATGGAGTAACATTAGATCTGAGTGGAAAACGTCGAACATCAAAATTGCCTTTTGCTCTGCGTTGTCTCCCCAGTACCTGGCCCATAGTGGACATTCGATGAATGCTTGTAAAGGGCCAAAGTAATGAATGGAGGAGGCCCTCGGTGGTGATGTCAGCCAGACTGTTCCTTTTCTGTAGCTCTGGACTAAAAACGGCTCCTAAACGAGGTCAGTTGGCCCCGGAGGAGTAGCTTTCCATTTCCTGTTGACTTTACCTATTATCAGTGTGTAAGCAAGAACTAAGAGGATTTTTTTCTCTTTTCTGATGCTTTCCCTCAAATCATCTTAGACTTTATCCTTAGCAATCTTAAACCCAGTCACATAGAGCCTGATTAAAAAGCCAAATTTCTGATGGTCACTAAGGTTTTCAGCCTTGGACTTGCTGGAGGAGATGCAGCACAGCCTCTGTGAAAACTATTCGGAGAGCTGTTTCCATTCCTGACCCCTAAGGCCCTGATGCTGTAGCACATCCTGGGCAGCATTGCTGTCTCTGGAATGATGCTACTGAATCCAACCCAGTTCCTGTTTGATGAGATCTTTATGACAGCTGGACAGCTGAATGGCTTCCACCTTTACCATTTTCCCCAAACATCGGGAGATGGCACATCACTGGTAGCAAAGATAAGGGAGTGACTTTCAAGGTGTTATAGGTCTGAAGGATACAGGTGAGAAATCAGCTCTCATGTCTCTTATCAGTTCCTTTATGCACTGAGAGAGCATGAGACGGGTGAACAAATTGTTCTGTCACCCAGCAGGTTATTACTGAGATTTTTTTTTTTTTTAAATGACTGTGACTGCCAAAAGTCTCCAAACCAAGGATCAGATGTCCTGGTTCTTATTCTGCCACTTTCTAGCCCTGCCACTCTGGCCAATCCCCTATACCTCTCTGAGCTTCAGGTTTTCTCACTGTGAAATAGGGATAAGAGTTGCTCTGTCTTCTTCCAACCTGCTGAGGAAATCCAGTGAGATGATTAATGCATGGGAAAGTGTTTTGGAAACTCAAAAGTGCTTTCCAAGTGTAAGGTAGCACTATTTACAATTGACACCTCTGGAAAGTTTAGCCAGGCGCCCCCACGCCGTGGCATCCACTGCAGGCAACATCAATCAAAAGCAGGCCAAAGGTGCAGGCAGGACAGAGGCCTGATGTGCCAGAAAATAAGAGCCTGGTCTATTCAACTTGCAGCCACAGTGTACACTGTCTGGCAAAGGCCAGCAGCAAGGGCCTTCAGGGTAGAAGGATGAGAGGCTATCAGAAGAACGGATTGGGTACACGGGGGCGCCTGGTGCATTCCTCTGGGAGGTAAATACACTGGTTCCAACAGCCCACCAGTGCCCCCAGCCTGTAGGTGCTCCCTGAGGGTATGGAAACATACTGACTTCCACTTGAAACAAAGCCACTGAGTGGCAAGCTTCCCAGATAGAACTAAGGAAGAAGAGAGGATTTCGCAGAAGCAATGGATTTGCAACAATTATGCTGACAATTGCTCATTTGGAAGCCTGGAGTTTAGCAGGGGCCTCCCCTGCTCCACGTCATTGGCTCCAACTTTGCAGCCAGGATGCAAATGTCTCTAGGTGCGTTTTAAGCAAAGAGTTTCTAAAAAGGATTGTGCAGAGCCCAACCACTCATTAAGAGATGCTTTGGCCCTAGTCTACGGAGAACTGAGCTAAGGGTGCTCCGGCAAGTGCTGCAGTTTAGATGGAATTTAGGAAATCAAGGGCCCTCCAGCCCTGGGGTTGGATGCGCATGGGGTGTTTTCAGCGTCAGACACAGAAGCCGTCCTATGGGACATCCAAGTGGCTGGAAACTGGGGGAGGGAGATGCCAGGCAGCATCAACTGAGGATTTCAGGGCGGCTCGGGAGTCACAAAGCTGCAGATAAAGGAGTCAAAGTGGGAGCCAGGTGAAGTAACATCATGGCAAATGGGCATAGTCCTAAAATCTCCTTCCTGGGCCCCTCCAAATGGAGGAACGTGGAAGGCTGCAACTAAATGTGTACTTGGAACGAAAAGCTGAGAAGTACTGGGGAGAGGGGGCTGGCGAAGTCTCCTGAGAGGAACCTCCACCTGGGCCCAGGCTTGGTCTCCGCCAGCCTGGACTCTGTCGTGACAAGCGCCCACATGACAGTACTCTCCTGAGTACAGGGCCCTGCCTGGGGCAAGCGGGATGCCTTTCCCGCAGAGATGCGGAGGGAAGAGCCAGCCTGCGCCCTGGGAGCGCACCCGCACCGTGGGAGCCATGTGCGCACAGGCCGTGAGGCCCGAGGGACTCCCCGGCGCCAGCTTGGAACCCAGTGGCAGGCTAACCTCGCTCCACACTTACTTGGAAGTTTCTTCTCTCCCACCCACCCCGCATTGGCCTGTTACTCCCCAGTTTTGTCTGTGTGTAGGACTGTCCTCTCCATCTGACTGGAAGTTCCCTGAGGCCAGGAGCCATCCCTGTTTTTATCAGAGATGGGGGTACTCATGTAAGAATCCCTCCGTCTTAGAGCCCAACTCTGCCATCTTCCCTGGAGTGGGACGGAATCAAGTTCGCTCAGCCATCCTGTGGAGTTATTCACATTCCTTAATAACAGAATTCATTATCCTAAACCGCCTTGTAGGTGGGCGTTGCCCCAGGAGGACTTGTGAGCCAGCCAGCAAGGACCAGGACTGACTCACTGGGCATAAGGAACTATAAAGAGAAACCTGACACCCATATTTTCCCCCCATTTGCCTCAATCAAAGGCAACAAGAAATGCTCGAAGGCGACTGAAAAGAAGGGGCCCTTCTCCTCTAGGGCCAAGTTATATCCCCGTAGGTGCAGACATGGTCTTGAACATAACTATCGGCACTTCAAAAACAGCTGGTAAATAAAGACAAGCATTTCTGTCAGATTATATTGCCCACTTTATCCACAGCCCCTTGTCCAGGGCCTGCCCTGGCCAGTCTCTGGAAGGTGCAAGTGGCTCTTCTGAGTGACCAGGTTCCTGCTGTGCCCCCTGGACCGTGGCTGGCTGACCAAGGAAACCAGTGTGGTCCCTGAGAGGCAAGGCAGAGCTTCAGGCCCTGAGTCTGTAATTCTTATTTCCACTTTACCTGAGGCGTGGGTACCCCCGTTTCTGTGAGGAGCTACCAAAGATCCCTCTTTTTGAGGTAGCCTGGGTGGTTTCTGCTTCTTAGTACCACAAGGGCACAGTCGGGACCTGATTGCTCACGGGAACGCCGAAAGTAGGGAGTGAAGGCAGGATGCGTGGCCACAGGCCTCCCTGCCCCTCCCTTGAATCGAGTGGCCCTGTGAGTTGCTCTGGCCCCCGGAATGCAGTGAATGCATGTGAGAGTTCTTGCCCAGGTCTTAAGAAGCTTGCCAACCTTTTTCACCCTCTTGGAGCTCTGAGCCATTGTGGAAAGGGATCTGACTACAAGGACTGACTTTATAATTTGCGGGACCCAGGATAAAATGAAAATGCAGGGTTCCTTTTTTAAAAATTATTAAGGATTTCAAGGCAGTGGCCACAGAGCATTAAACCAAGCAGGGGCTCTCCTGAGTACAGGGCCCTGTGTGGGGGCACATGTTGCACACCTATGAAGCTGGCCCTGCTGGCCACCCTGATGGAGTGACCTTGTGGAAAGAGAGAGTCTCTGGGCCAGATCCTACTGTTCCAGCCATCCCAGCCTAGATGCCTGACATGGGAGTAAAGCCATCCTGGATTTCCAGCCCTAACCAGGCTTCCAGATGAGAGGCATGAGTGCATGAATGACTTTAGGTGAGGCTAGCAGAAAACCCATTCCACTAAACTCTCCCCAGGCTGCAGAACCGTGAACAAATACCTGGTTGTTATTCAAGTAAAGCTCACTAAAACTCTCATGGCTAATGGGCATAGTCCGTAGGGCGGCTTACTCAGGATGGGTTGTATCCAGCTATAGCTAACCGGGACAGAAGGACAGTACTCAGGGCTGAGCCCCGCTGTACTCCAGGCCCTGCACTGGTGCTCTGCCTGTGATGGCTCAGCCAGTCCTCATGCCAGCCTGGCTGTGGTTTCTGTTTACAGAGGAGGCTGCAGTTCTGTGGGGGAGCCACTGGCCCCATGTGCTCCACAGTCAGTAAGTGGCAGGGGCAGAATTTGAGCCTGAGTCTGAATGACTCCAAGACCTCCATAGAATCCCTACAATGAAACAAAGAAAGGTCCAAGGAAGGGGCATGGACCTGGACCCCAGAGACTGTTGGGTGGGAATCTAATGCAGTCTTTCCCTGGTTCATTCACAAATCCCACAGCTGAAAATCAGGGCAATGATCACAGTGTGAAAGACCCCCAGTGGGGCACCGTCACATCACAGCTCTGTCACTCACCATAATTCCTGTGACCCTGGGTGACTGAGGCTTACTCTGGTTCTCTGATAGGGATGATTTAAGAAAATCTGATATGGTCAGCCAAGGGCAGTCACCATTTACTTATGTGTGTATCATCCCCCAACAAACCTCGGGCATCTGTGGTCACCTGGGAATGTGTCCAAGCAATGGTCTTGGCCCCAGAAGGAACGAGTTGATTTCAATGTTAGACTAAGCCAGAGTTAATTAAGAAGCTGAACAGCTGTCCCTGTGTGATGGCATCTAACAAAAAAAGGCTTTCTATTTATATTAGAATTTTCTTTACGGAGCCTTCCTGAGTGTCGTCGGTGGGTGAGTGAGCATGTGGGTAGGTGCCTGTCTGTCTGCCTGTGGGTCGTGAACTCATCACGCCAGGTCAGCCATGAGGTGAAGGTTAAATGCTAAGTCAGCCTTAAGCAAAATAGTGACATTCCATAGCCAGAGGAGGTGCTGGGTAAGAAAGCAGTGGGGACTAGTGTTTATGAGCAGCTCTGAAATCAAAGATACTCTGAGGTTCAGCTCCTGGTCCTGCCTCTTACTCATTAGTGGTTGCAATGAACTGAATGTTTGTGCCTCCCCCTGCCCCCAATTCATATGTTGAAATCATAACCCCCTGATGTGATGGTAGTAGGAGGCGAAGCTTCAGAAGATCGTGGGTACATGAGTGTGGAGCCCTCATGAATGGGATTCGTGTCCTTATAAAAGGGACTCTAGAGAGCTTTCTCACTCTTTCCGCCACATGAGGACACAGAGGACAGGGGCCGATCATGTGCAGCCTGGAAGAGGGTTCTCATCGGACACTGAATCTGCCGGTGCCTTATCTCAGACTTCCAGCCTCCACAGCGTGAGAAAGAAATTTCTGTTGTGTATAAGCTCCCCGGTCGATGGTACTTTGTCATAGCATCCCGAGCGATGTTGGGAGAATTTATGAACTTTGTAAGCCCCAGTCTCTCAATTATATGTAAAATGAAATGTGTAGGGATGCGATAACACATGTGACACATTCAACACGGTGCCAGGCCTGGGACAAAGGCTTAATCAACTTCAGCGATTGTTTTACTTGATGAACAGAAGAATATAAACGCTTGTTCTTTGACTGCCACCTACCTTTCCCCCGTGTCCTTCTCTAAAAGTATATGTGTATAATTTCTATCTTCCCTCCATTCTCCATCATCTGCCGTTCTGTCTTGCCAACAAGTTCCCCTTTTCTCTCTCTCTGTCCCCACATTTCTTCACCTTCTTCCCCTGAATTGAGGTTGAACATGGGAGAGATCAGAGGACAAAAGGCAGAGAGACATTGGTGTCAGGGTGACAGGGCAGCTCTGGAGCTGTCTAGATCGGACTCCAGACATTAGGAGAGACCTCAGCAATCATCTGAAAGTGTCCAAACCCTCACTTTTGGGTAAGGAAACTAAACCATAGAGAGGACCTTAGATGGCCCCTCCACAGAACTGGCCAAGTCTGGACAAGAATCCAGGTCTCCCAGATTCCCATCCAAAACAAAAGAAGGCCAACCCCATGTTTCCATCTCAGCCAGGCCTCCTGTCTGTCTACAGAACCTACTTTCTTGCTCAGCTGTGGAAATATCAAATTGAACCATCTGTACATACTTAGATGCTCATCTTCCTGGGCATCAATAGAAATAATATTGTAAACAATATTATCAATAGTATTAAAAATAACCATTGCCTTTTTTCTGAGAGCTTATTATTTTCTAAGGAGTGTCTTAGGCACCAACTTATTTAATGGATTTTTTCTTTATATATATATATATATATATATATATATATATATATATATATATATATATATATATTATAGATTTCAGAGAGAGGAAGGAAGAGGGAAGGAGCGAGATAGAAACATCAATGATGAGAGAAAGTCATTGATTGGCTGCCTCCTGCACATCCCCTGCTGGGGATGGAGCCCGCAACCCAGGGATGTGCCCTGACTGGGAATCAAACTGCAATAACCTGGATCATAGGTCGATGCTCAACTGCTAAGCCACATCAGCCAGACTGGATTTTTTCTTTTTGTGTTAAAAATTTTTAATTTGCAGCACTGGAATCAATGTCTAATTACTAAGCCAAAGTGGGCAAAAGCAAAAAAGATACAAATGTGTTTTCTAAAGTTTTCTTTCCCAAAATCAGTTTTGTTATGTGGCAAAAACATTAGCTTTTGTGCGGTAAAGGATGGGCTGGGCAGCCTGTGCCAGCTACCAAGCGAGGGCTGAGGCTCAGGCACAGACAGGTCTGCAGGCCACCAAAGCCAGGGTGGGGGCTGGGAGCAAGTCACAAGGAAAGACCTAGAAAAAGCCGCAGTTTCCCCAAGCACAGACATCAACAGTCAGCCAGGTACCCAGAGACATGCTAAAAACATCAGCACCATCTTAGCTCAGCCTGCCACTGCAAAATACCGTCCACTGTGTGGCTTACACAGCAGACTTTTACCTTCTCACGGTTCCGGAGGCTGGGAAGCCCAAGGTCAAGGTACCAGGTGGTTCCTGTGAGAGCTCTCTTCCTGGCACGTAGATGGCCAGCTTCTTGCTGTGAGCTCAGATGGCCTTTCCTGGGTGTGTGCATGAAAGACTAAGACCTCTCTTCTTATAAGGCCACTAATCCCATGATTAGTGGAATTAACCCACCCTCATGACCTCATCAACCCTAATTACCTCCCAAAGACCCCATCTCCAAACACCATCGTACTGGGTGTTAGGGCTTCAACATATGAGTTATGGGGACGTGTTCAGTCTGTGACACCAACACTGATCATAGATGTGCAAATCTAAAGTTCACTCTCCTATTACCACAAGGTCACACACCTGTCACCACAATACACCAAGGCATCATCCTGGAAAAAAGGGCAGGAAACAATACAAGATTAGCCAGTTACCTTAAAACAAGAGCAAAAACAAAACAACTCTTTAAACCAAAACTCTTTTCTAAAGAAAGAGACTAAGATACAGCTAATAATGGTTGATGTGGTAGAAGATGGTGAGGACTGGGTCATTTGCAGAAAACAAATAAGCCACATTTACTTTGCATACTGAACATAGTTTGATAAATTATTTAACGTGTTATATGAAGGGGGGGGAAATCACCTGTAACTCTATCATGCTAAATATCCATTACACCTTTAAGGTATTTTTTTGTCCACCTGTTTTGCATATGCATGATTATTTAAATGGCTGCAACACATATCATTCACATAATTTTATATGGTGCTATTTGTAAAATTCATCACAATCACTTTTTCATGCTGCTCTGTGGTCTTCCTCATTATCAGCCTTAATGGCTGCATAAGCTGTCAGTCTAAACTCTTGTAGCTGCAACTAACATAAACCAATTCCAACTACCTGAGGAAAAGGGGACTTTAATGGGAAAATGCTGGGATGGCTCGCTGAACTGCAAGAACCAGGCAGCCCTGGGGTTCTAAGTATTGGGAGCCCCGAGCTTGATGCCAGCAGAGTTCTTCCCCCCTCTTGCTCCTTCTAGACTTCTCCACGTGATGGGAGCCATGCCACCTGCAAATGTGGGGTCAATTATATCACTCTCCATCAGAAAGGGAAGACAAAGTCCTTTCAGCAGAAAAATCTAAGGGAAAGCCTTTGACCTGAGTTGGATCCTGTGTCCATCCTGGACCAGCCACTGTGATGAAACAGAAGGGATGCCGTGGCTCTTTCTGAGTTGCTTTTCTGTTCCTTTGATGGAGGATGGGGTCTGTTCAGAGAAGAAGGATCGTATCCACAACTCATAACTGATTTAAAGAGCTTATTGTTTAACATTTAGATTGTATCTGATTTTTTTTTCCCTGTTTGAAATTATGCTATTTAAAATTATTTGCATGTAGACTTCCTCTTCTTTGGGATTTCTTACTTACAAGAGAAGAAAATTTATGTGTATTGATTACCTCTGAGCCAAGAGGTTAGCCACATTAGGTACATTTCCATTAGCCATATTGCCAAATGGGGAGGGAGAGGCTAAGGCAGTCAGATGGCTCCCTAAGGTGATTCAGTAACATTGACTTGAAAACGTGCATCTTAATTAAGATCAATGGATCACTGCAAATACTTCTAAAAGTATATAAGAAAAGCTGCATAGGATAAAAACATATTAGATTTTTGTGAAGACTACAGATGAAGGAGAAGAGGAAAAATCCGAAGAGCAGCTCCTTTCTTCTCAGACTAACAGCCTGGGGTCCTTCTGACCTTTGGCTCTCCCACGAGGAAGTTCACGGCAGCACTGTTTTCAGAAGCCAGTAGTGTATCCTCCTGTCTCTACTTGCAAGAAAATAGTTGGGCTCCCAGTAAATATAGTTGGTGTTAACAGTGATTTATTATATACCCAGTTCTCCAGATGGCTATTCACATAGAGATTATTTTTCCCAAAAACAGAAAAATATGGAATTTTCCCCCGCTCATCAGGTTGTAACAGGTCTATAATCCACTCCGTCAAAACTAGAACCAAAAGCTTTGAAAGAGTTCCCTTAAGACAGAGAGGAACACAAAAATCGCATTCCATCTGGTAAATAATTGCTGGGCTTGCATTCCTGTGCATTCATTCAGGCACAAGCTCACTTCTGTACAGCATAAAACTGTGAAAATGTCTGGGCTTAATGGGGCCATCTGAGATAAGATCTCCTTCGATCGATCATATCCTCAGATTGCAGCCTGGGACTCTCAACTCACCCAGAATCAGATGAGCTAGGCAGACATAAGATTATTCCAAGATGACTGAGAAAGTTCAATCTTAAGTACAAAAGGTTGGAGAGACACATGCAGCCAATATTCTACAAGAGGGAAGAGGAATATTTGCCAAGGTCATTTTCAGACGACCATAGTTGCACAACAAAGTCAAATGTGTTTCTAAGTTCCCTGACTTCTTCCTAAAGAATAGGCTGGAAAATGTACCTAACAGCTCCATCAATCTTGTGCTGGAATGCTTAGGAGTGCGGAAAGTATCCAGCAGAAAACAGTGAGCCACCAACAAGATCTGAAGTAGTTAATTGGTAATAGGTTAATTTCAATGGTGGCTCTAAGTTATGAGTTTCATTCAAGAACTCTTTTAGTCAGAGCTTTCCACCAGTGGAACAAACTTCCTGTTAACTGACACAAAGAGTCAGGAGGCTTTGGCTAGAAATAATAGCAAAGATTTATTAAGGGGTGTTGGGGTTTGCAAATCATAAACACAGCTAAGCGATACCCAGAGTTCCAAAGCAGAAAGGAAAGCTAAGAGTTCTTATAGTAAACAGTACATTCTTGAGAAGAATCCTTCTTAGCCTCTGGATTGGTCTCAGATAATAGTCTTGCAGATATGCAGAAGCTTGGATAATGGATGTCAGGTGGTGTGGACACATGAACACTCTTTCCTAAGTCTCCTTCAGGGATCAATCTGAGAGTTATCTATAGAATATGTGTATCTATCTATCTATCTATCTATCTATCTATCTATCTATCTATCTATCTATCTATTATCATCTATCTATTATCATCTATCTATCTATCATCTATCTATCTATCTATCTATCTATCTATCTATCATCTATCTATCATCTATCTATCTATCTATCTATCTATCTATCTATCTATCTATCTATCTATCTATCTATCTATGTATATACAGGGTGTCCCCAAAAGTGTATACACACTTATAACAGATGATAATTGATGTTTCTTTCTTTTCAGATTTAACTCTTTGGAATTAATAATTGCCTTCAAAGTATGTATAATATATATATACACACATATATATAACATATATATTATATATATATTATAATATATATTATATATATGTTATATATATTATATATATATATAATCTTCAGGCATAACTGGAGAGTTAAAAAGTTTGAGTTTCCAAGACAGGATCATTTCCTCTGCCTCAGCCAACTGAAGTTAAGTAATTTAGTAGCTTGACTGTAGTGATTCCATTTTATGTCTTCACTGGTTCTTCATTCTTCATAAGCGCCCTGCCTCTGGAAGTATGGGCAAGAGAGCCACATATTAGAGATGTTGTGGGGGAGATCCAAGAACTCGGGGAGCTGGACTCAGGTTAGGACTCAGAAACTGAAATGCCTTTAGGGGTCTGGCAGATAAATTGTGTGAAATGTTAAGGCATTAGAAAGTGGATTAAACGGCAAAGGACTGGACTGGCACACCCCACCCAAAGGCATCCAAGTTTATTTTTAAAAATTTTAAAAAAAAGGACTGGCCTAGACAAATAAAACATCTCTGCAGGATGTGGCTTGTGGATCAAGAGAACAGCTTGTCACTTCTGGGTTCTGTGATGCATGTGGAAATAATGCACTTTTATCGATTAGGAATGAAACACTTGCCTTAACCTTTGTAGTAGGAGGAGGCAGGGTGGCCTAGAAGTATAAAATGTGATCTCTCTCCTCTAGGAACTCAAAAATATTTTTAAACAAGATACGCTCATACAAAGGTAACTAACAACACTAGGCAAAATCACATCTAGGCCTGCAGTCACTCAGAGGAAACACTGCTAACTTACGTCTAGATTGGTCCACAAAGAGTTGCAGGATAGTCAAGGCTTGATTTGGGCCTAAAAGAATTAACAACAGATCTAGACAGTTTGCTCAGTGGTTAGAGCTTCGGCCTGTAGACTGAAGGGTCCTGGGTTCGATTCCAGCCAAGGGCACATACCTCGGTTGCAGGCTTGAATCCCCGGCTCTGGTCAGGGCACGTGTGAGAGGCAACCGATCAATGTGTCTCTCTCACACTGATCTCTCTCTCTTTCCCCCTTCTACTCTCTCTGAAAAGCAATGGAAAAAATATCCTCAGGTGAGAATTTTTTAAAAAGGATTAACAACATTGAGATAAATGGAGAGTCAGGTGGTGAGAACAGTACATTTTTTAAAAAGACTCCAAAAGGTAGGGGGGAAGAGGGAAGGTCCTTGGATCCTTGTGATAGACCTGCCAACTTCCAGCTTTTCCCCAGACCCTACAGCTGGCTTCCCATCACTCATTCTGTCCTGAGCCTGGGTCCTGCTCCTCAGCCTCCAGCCTCCCCCTGACCTAGAGCTGAAGGCTTTTCCTCGTGCCCCGGTCCCCAAGCTGGGCCCCGCCACCTGAGTCACAGCCCTTAGAGCTCCCCTTCTATTGCCTGCTGCACACCCAACCCTACTACCTGTTTGCAGGCTTACCAACAAGCTGCAAATCGGCCACCTCTAGGACACTCACCCCGATGCTACACCACCACGCAAATGGATTCTACTTTCAAGTATAAAATCTCAAGGAGCAGAAGTGAGGCGGCAGAAACCATTTTCAGAATTTGAACTTGTCTTTGAAACGGCCCGGTGTCTGCAGCATGCACTTAGTGGTGCAGTAATTGCCATCAGCCACTAAGAGTGACTCACTCTCACAAGGTGCCAGACTCTGCGCCCAGCTCAGTGCAGGCGCGCCCTCACTTGCCTCCGCACAGCAGCCCTAAGGTGGGGCCCATTATTACTCCCTCTTTCGTGATGAATAAACAGAGGCTCAGAGGGTGGAAATAAAGCGCCCAAAGTCATCCGATCAACCAGGGCACAGATTCAAACCCAAGTCTTCGTCAACCGCGGACCATTACACAACACTACCTCCTGCAGTGCACCATTCCTGAGTGTAAACACACTGCACAGCTCAGGGCCTCTGCTGGCCTAGCATTCGATGTAAGCATCCCCCCCCTACCCCCCACAAGCCCCCATTTGACATGTAAATTTGTATCACCTGCTCTTCAAAGAGTGCCACATTCTGACTACATTAGAATCCCCTGGGCACTTAAAAATATTTAAACACCACAGATGCCTCACCTCCAGCCCCTAGAGACTCAGATGGACTTGGTTTGGGTTTGAGTCGGACACTGTATCCTGTAACACCTCTCCAGGTGATCCCCTTGTTCAGGGTTGAGAACACAGGCAGCGAGTAATGGGGGAGAGCCAGGGCTTGGGATCTGATTTCTGTGACCACGGGTCACTTACAACGCCTGGGTGAGTCTCAGTTTTCTCACCTGTCAAATAGGAATTACAGAAGTGTGTGCTTTATAGGGCTGTTGGGTTAGATGGGAGAATGGTATGCGATGATGGCGGGTCCCTGGTCCTGCCCCTGAAAGGCTCAATGATCCGTTATGAGTCTGCAGTTTGTAGTTTCTCATGCAGATACATCATGGGTACATGAGAAAACGCATTCTTCCTATTTTCCACTCAGGCCTCTGACACCACAGGGCAGAGAAGGGGCCTGGGCAGCCCTCCTGGGAACTTGCTAGCTCTGACAGATGTTAAGGGAAATGCTTCTGAGTGTCAGAGAGCTAACATACAGGCATAAAAGAACTGGGAAAATGCTCTAAGGAGTGCCGAAATCAGGAGTGAATTCGAGAGAAGGTGCCCCCATGAAGGGCTCTCAAGTTTATTACAAACAGTAGCTACCCCTAACAACATGGTGCTGGCCAAACAGACTATCTGTGCCCATCTGCAGCAGGTAGGGTGTCAGTTTGGGGCCCCAGGAGCTTTGCAAGACCAGGTCAGTGGCTCCGCACTGCTTCTGCCACAGGTGAGCTGAGAGAAGCCACTTCCCTTCCATTGGAAGCCAAGGGCTTCAAGGACACTGGTCTTGACAGTGACCGGACCTGCAGACCACTTCCAGACTTGTTAGAAGCAGACAGGCCACTAGTGGTTAAAAGTTCCACCTTACAGCCCTGGCCGGTGTGGCTCAGTGGTTAGAGCAGCGGCCCGTGTACCAAAGGGTTGCAGGTTTGATTCTTGGTCAAGGGCATGTATCTGGGTTGCAGGTTTGATTCTTGGTCAAGGGCATGTATCTGGGTTGCAGGTTTGATCCCCGGGCCCAACTGGGGCACGTGCAGGAGGCAACCAATCGATGTGTCTCTCTCACATCAATGTTTCTCTCTCTCTCTGTCTCTCTCTTTCTCCCCCCTTCCACTCTCTAAAAATCAATGGAAGAAATATCCTCAGGTGAGGATTAACCAAATGAATAAGTAAATAAGTTCCGCCTCACAGACAGACAGCCCCCACTCCAGCCCAGCTCTACCTCAGACCAGCTGCGCTGCCTTCATTCACATCTCGGAGCCAGTTTGCTCACACATGAAATGTGGGTAAATGATCCGCCTTCGGAGGTGGCTGCAAGGACGGAAAGAACAGGGCTGCAGGGCCGCACTCAGCGCTCCGGATGTGCCTGCCTTTGTTCCACTTCGCCATTCTTCAGGCAACAGTCAGGTAAGAAGAGCCCGGAGCACTGATTCTCCCGGTGCCCTGGAAAAGCAGTTACACGAGCTGCACAGCTCACTCTCACCCATTACCTCATCCCTCCTTCGGACCCACAGTCACAAGCATTGAGAATCAAGTTTGCAAGAGATAACGAGAGGTGAGATAAAGGGTGTAAAATGACAAAAAATAAAGGTGGAGGATTTGTTTCTGGCTTGTTCTCAGGGACCACGGGGCTGATGGCTTGCTGAGTGGGGCACAGAGAGGTGACACAGGACTCCTCCCATATCTCTGTCCTGCAACCGGCCCCAGTGAGCACTGGGCAGCACCCAAGCTCACTCACCACAGCAGAAAGTAATGAGTGCTTGAGCCAGGAGAGGACGCTCTGCATGTACCTGTAGGTGGCTACTGTCAATGTTTCTAAGAATAAGAATCCTGCACTTGGTTCATTTTACTTGGCATTGGCCATGGAGAAGGCAAGAAAAACAGAAGTTGGGCCTCATAAGACAGGTATGTGACAGGGTTTTGGCCCATGGGAAGTCCAAGTTTGAGCTCAGAGAGGCCCTGTAAGCCTCGACTGGTTCTAGATCAACTTTGATCTTTGAGTATTTAGGGAGCAAAACCCATTACCCAATTTTCAACCTGCAAACCACCGTCTCCCACTGTCAGTTCCTGTGCTTTGGCTGAAACTGACTGTCTAAGTCTCCAGCGTGTGCAAGTGGTGTTCAGGCCTGGCCATCTGAGAAGCACACTTCTCTCACCCAGTGATAGGTTCAGAAATGGGCATGTGACCCTATCAGAGCCAAGAGATACAAGGAAAATCTGTTTCTATTTGCTTTATTAAGGTATCACATATATCATAAAATCACCCTTTTGAAGTATATAATTCAATGATTTTTAGTATATTTATAGGGTACTCATAGCAACAATCTGGTTTTAGAACATTTCCACAATCCCCAAAAGATCTCTCATGCCCATTAGTGGTAACAAGGAGACTTTAGCTGAGCAGTTGGGAGATATTCCCACATTAATTTTGGCTGGGTCTGTTTGCAGTGACGATCACAAGGCCTGGAGCTACACGAGGCATCATGTAGAACCTGAGAATGAAGCAATAACTGCAGAACGAAGATCTAAGAGATGGAGAAACACTGAGTCCTGAAGTCACTCGTTGAGGCTCTGATTAAGCCAAACCTGAAGCCAGTGCTTCCCCTGGGCTTTTCAGTTACATGAGCCAAGAAGTGCCCTTTTATCTTAAGCCGGTTTGACTTGGGGTTTTTCTTCTCTTGCAACAGGAATAATTTCAGACTCTGATGACTAGTTGAAACCTTTATCAATTGAATATTCAGATAGGAGGGCCCATCGTCAGATCTGTTGTAATTAAAGAATTATTTTACACATGACCATAGAGCCATTTCACAAATGAGGATTCAACCCTGCTAGGTACACTGCTTTACCAGGATACATAGTAGAATCTGAACAAGCCCTCAGCTCTGTGTAACCCTCAATTTGACCCCGTCTTTCTTCCTCAAATTATCATCATCATTGAGACAGGCCAGTAAGCCAGGATAAGCAGAATAGGGAAACTGAGACCGATAGTTAAACTGCAGTTTGCAGTCAGCTAGTAAATCCTATCTTCCCTAAACTAAACCAGGGACACTTAAAAGTAAATGGTTTGCACTTCTCCTCCCCATCCAGATGGTAAATAGCTTAAATCACCCTACTCTGGGAGATGGAAAGCAGATATCCAATTAGTGCCATTTGCCAACCACACCCAAGGACAGATGAGGTTAAGAGAATAATCCTCATTTTGGTACACCAGCATAAAGCTGATGAATAGTCTATTGAGATCCCCCTCTAAGACCTCCCTTAAACATCCAGCCTTTAAAACCCCTCAAAAAGCCAGTGGGTCGGTGTGGCTCTGTGGTTGAGCATCAACCTCACCAGGCAGTCATGTTCAATTCCTGGTTGGGGCATGTGCCCAGGTTTTGGGCTCGATTCCCAGTTGGGGGCATGCAGGAAGCAGCAGATCAATGACTCTCTCATCATTGATGTTTCTATCACTCCCTCTCCCTTCCTCTCTCTGAAATCAATAAAAACATATTTTTTAAAAAGCTCCCAGAGTCTGTAAGAACGTGGCCTCTGCAGCTGGGGTCCTGCATCCAAATCCTGCCTCTGCTGCTCCTGAACTGTATGACCCTGGACAAGTTACTTAATCTCTTTAGACCTCAGTTTCCTCATCTGTAAAATGGGAATAATAGTAGTTACCCATAGGGTAGCTGTAAAGATTGAGTTAATGTTTGCAAAATACTTAGAATAAGGTCTAACTTTAAACACCTTATAAGAGGTAATATAGACCCCTCCTAGAGGAGAGTCTAGGCTGGGCTGCTTTGGTGCACTGGGAAGTCAGAGAAAAGGGGCAAAAAGGGCCTTGGAGACAGGTTCAAGGGGTTAGCCCAGGACAAGCTGCCACTGCCCATTGCTCCCCTGGTTGCAAGTCTCAGAGTATCTTACAGGTTATGGTACATGTGCCTGTGAGGGAAGGAGAGGGGAAAGGGAATGGCATGAGCGTGCTCCCTAGTGGGAGAGTTCCCTGGGACTGAGCTGCTGCTGCCCATTGATTGCTCCCCTGGTTGCAAGTCTCTTGGTGTCCCCTTGGGAGGGAAGAAGGGGGAAGGAGATGGAGCTGGCATGCTCCCCTGGGGGGTGCGGGGAGAGCACCCTGGGACTTAATTTTCAGGGATTTTAAAGGCTGGGTGTTTAGGGGAGGCCCCAGGGATGGATCAATAGGATATTCATCAGCTTTATGCTGATATACCAGAATGAGGTTTAGTCGTTTTTATTTTTAACAAGTTTTTATTGATTTCAAAGAGGAAGGGAGAGGGAGAGATAGAAACATCAATGATGAGAGAGAGTCTTGGATCAGCTGCCTCCTGCACACCCCCTACTGGGAATCAAGCCCACAACCCTGGCACGTGTGAAAACACAACCACTGAGCCATGCAGGCAGGGCTATTCTTAATTTGTCAGTCCATGGGTGTGGTTGGCAAATGGCACTAATTGGATTTCTGTTATCTGTTTCCATGAATAGGGTGAATTTACGCTATCTACCCTCTGACTGGGGAGGAGAAATGCAAACTGTTTACTCTCCGGTCGGTGTCTTTGGTTTAGGGAAGATAGGATTTACTACGTGGCTGCAAACTTCGGCTTAACTATCTGTCTCAGTTTACCTATTCCACTTGTAACAAAACCCTCCTGCTTTTTTTACAGCTTTCTTCTGCCCTTCTCAGTACATAGTGCAAATCAGGACTAATCATGGTAAAAGCCTTATTTTTATGCCTTCTTGTGATAAAAAGCTAGGTGAGTGCTCCGCCTTGTAATTTATTTATTTATTTTTAATATATCTTTATTGATTTCAGAGAGAGGAAGGGAGAGGGAGAGAGAGAGAAACATCGATGATGAAAGAGTCATTGATCGGCTGCCTCCTGCATGCCCCCTACTGGGGATCGAGCCCGAAACCAGGCGTGTGCCGTGACCGGGAATCAAACTGTGATCTCCTGGATCATAGATTGATGCTCAACCGCTGAGCCACACCAGTTGTACTATCTTGTTAATTTAATTGATATAATGAAATAGTACTTGATATTTAATATTATAATTTTACATGAAATTTTACATTTCATACCAGTCAACTGATAAAAAAGTGAAAGGCCAGGAATTTAACAAACCTCTTATAGAAACAAAATATACACATATTAAAAGTAACACAAATCTGCCTTCTCTGATGTCTTGAAATCACGAGACATGTAAAATGCTTCAGCTCTGAAATGCTATATGAATGGGTTGTAGGTGGCAGGAACAGGTACCAAGTGTTAGATCCATTGGGTCAGACCTGGGTACAGCAACCTTGGTACTTGAGTCCTGGCTAGGAAAGAATTCAGAGCCAAGACTCAAACTATTTATAAGAGAACATTTATTTATAAAATCACAGAAGTGGAAGAAGTAAATCGTAAAAGGAATGGGCTTAGGAAACAAGTTATAGAGGCAAGGGCCCTTGGAGCTTGGGGGTGAGGAAGGTAAAGGTAACATATCTGGGTGGTGGGGAAGAGAAGGGAGAAAGGAAAGGCACAAGGGTGCTCCCAGGAGGGAGACTTTCTCTGGGTAAGGGTTTTCAGGGTGGAGATTTTAGGGGCGGTCCCAGGGGAAGATCTCAATAGAATATTCATCAGTTTTCCAGACACATCCTTTCAGCGCTGTGGTCTCCACTGATTGATTGGTTGGCACTAGGGCAGGGGGTCATTATCCATTGCAGCTGGTCCTGAGGTCAGCCATGGCTGGTTTTGTTGCTTTTCTGGGCCTGGAGCTAAAATACAACTGGAGCCTAGATGTTATCTTTAGGGAGGAAAGGTCAGGGGGTCCAACCGCATGACCAGTGATATGCTAGGGGAGGAAAGGTCACCGTGGGGGGCAGGTCCCACCCTTTGCTGGGCACCCTGGGCTTTCCACCCTGGTGACCTCCTGCCCCTGGCCCATCATCCTTGCTCTGCTCATGGCTGGCTAACTGCCGACCACACATGTAACACGCTGTAATCTTCAACATTTTCGCATAACTGTCTCAGTTGACTCTTATCTAAACTGTGTGGTTGGGCAGGGATTATCAGGGGGGCAAACACTGGTGACTGTGGAAGGCTTTTGTTTTTATGTAGGGGACTGAATTTATTTTTATATAGGAGAGTTGAGTTGGTCCTTTAGAAAATTCCGAGGGTAGATGTATGTAATGGGGGCGGGGGGGGGGGGCTAGAAAAGAAGAGCCATTTAGAAGGCTACTCTTGCAAATCCCTCAAATATATATTGAGTTCTGCATAGTACTTGAGACTGACTTAGATCCTGGGGGCAACAGAGTTTAGTTCCAGGTTCCAACACCATTGTTAAAACTAATGAGTCTTCTACCAGGCACCTGAGAGCCTTAAGCAAAAGGGAGGGAGGGATAGACAACTGGAAAACAATGGGAGGAGTGTGCTGCACGTGGGAGTGTGGATTGGAGGAACTGATGGTGGAACCTGGGCAGATTATTCTGGGGGGGGGGTTGCCCAGCCAGCCTGGCTCAGTAGTTGAGCGTCACCCCATGAACCTGGAGGTCACAGTTCAATTCCCAGTCAGGGCACATGCCCAAGTTGTGGCCTCGATCCCCAGTGTGCAGGAGGTAGCCGATCAGTGACTCTCTCATCATTGATGTTTCTATCTCTCTCCCTCTCCCTTCCTCTCTCTGAAATCAATAAAGACATATTTTTTTAAAAAAAATTAAAAAACCAAATAACGAAGGGGGAGGAGTTGTGGCTAGAGTCTGGTTTCCACACTCTCCCCCAGGGATCCCTCACTGTAGGAAGGCAGCCTGGTACCCACAAGAGGCTAGGGGTTCAGACTTCAGCAGTTTTATTTTTCATTCTTTTTTTTGTTGTTTTTTGTTTCTTTTTTTGTTTTTTGTTTTGTGGCAGTTTTGCTTTTTAAATTCTTGTGGAATTTGCATTTCAATTTGTGTGGAGCTTGCATTTCACTTCCTAATACAGGGTGTGCCTGCTTTGGGGATTCATGAAAATTTGACAAGAAGTCAGCATCTTCCCCATCAAATCCAGGCCCCATTTCTCCAAGTTCTCATTTCCAAGATCTGTATGATTTCATATTCATCTTGTAAAAAAAACAGTCCAGTGTGCCTGCTAACTTCCTACAAAGGCAATGCTAACTAGTTAGTCTGCTCGGTGAATCCCTACAAATCTGGGGGCACACTGGGGCATAGTTCATGGGTGACTTGTATGCATTTTTTGCTGTTGTCAGTCCTCACCCAAGGATATTTTTTCCCCACTGATTTTGAGAGAGTGGAAGGGGAGGGAGAGAGGGGGAGAAACATCAATGTGAGAGAGACACATAGATTGGTTGCTTCCTGCATGAGCCCTGACAGGGGAGGGGGATTGGACCTGCAACCCAGGTACATGCACTTGACCAGGAATCAAACCCACGATCCTTTGGTGCACACGCCGACAGTCTGACCACTGAGCCACCTTGGCCAGGGCACTTGTGTGCACTTGGATTGAGGTTTTTTCTGCCCTCAGTAGTGTGCCCTCACATTGTCCCCTGTGCAGGAATGTGAAGCCTGAGAGGAGAGGACATAGCTGCTGGGAAGGACAAGCTTTGCAGCAGGCAGGCAGGTTAAAACCCTACTGATAACAGGTTTCTTCCACCTTTGTGCCCTTTCCTGCTGGAGCAAGAAGAAACGAAACAAGCTAAAACTTTTATTCACCCTCAGATTATTTTATGACAATTTGGAGAGAGAAATTCTGAACTTGAGCCCTGTTTCTGCCACTTCTGAGTCAGTTGAATTTGGATGTGTGAGCTCATCTCAGTTACCTCAGCTGTAAAGGGCAGTTACAATAACCTCTTTACAGGAAACAGTTCCTGGGAGGAAGCATGAGTCAGTGTATGTGAAATGCGCTGCTCACTTGCCATGTAAAGAACGGAGTCCCAGTAATGACTGCTACCTTCTTCTGGGGCCGGGATTCTCTATTACTGCTCTCTGTGGACACCTATGATCTTGGTGCTATGGTTACAAATGGGAGCCTCGAGCAGTATTAAGTGTATTATTTTAAGAATAACATAGCTTCTGACACCATATTTTGCAAACCAAAGTTTGTAATTTTAAAGATAATCAAATACTAAAAGAGATGTATTCTGGAAAATTGAGGACCTATTGTCAGCAGAGAGGTTTTTGGTTTTTATTTAAATACTGGGCTCAGAATTAGGAGACTTGTTCTCTTGTCCTTCCTCTGTAAGTGATCTTGACCTATCATGGCACCATCCTGGGCCTCTGTTTCCACAATCTGTAAAATGAGGGTGCTTGACCCACCGTTTCTTAATTTAAATATAAATATATATATATATCTTTATTGATTTCAGAGAGAGGAAGGGAGAGGGAGAGAGAGAGTTGAAACATCAATGATGAGAGAGTTGTCATTGATCGGCTGCCTCCTGCAGGCTTCCAACTGGGGATGGAGCCCACAACTGTGGCAAGTGCTCTGACTGGGAATCGAACTGCGATCTCCTGGATCCTAGGTCAATGCTCAACCGCTGAGCCACACCTGGCCGGGTGACCCATTGTTTCTTAACAAGGATGAATTTTGGAGTCACCTGGGAAGATCCCCAAAGATAGAATTTTGTTTCCTGCTGTGTTTCCAAAGCATAGAAAAGCACTTGACACAGGGTAGGTACTCAATAAATATATATTTTTAATGAATGAATAAAACATTTTGAAAATTCATAGGCCTGGATCCACTTCAGGATCTTAATGCAATATAGAGTAGAATCTGTATATGTTTGACCAAGCATTCCTGGCTCAGAACCACTAAACTCAAGAAGCCCCAAGTTTCCTTTCACATAGAGTAGCTAGATTTAGCAAATAAAAAAAATACAAGACATTTGAATTTCACACAAACGATGTACATTTTCAGTGTAAATATATACCATGCAATATTTGGCTGTTGCAACTTATATAAAAATAATTAGGTAAGGCTACTGGTTAGGGCTGGGAGTGGCACCTTGAAACTGTCCCAGATTTGGGAATCAGACAGATAATCTAGGTTTAAGCCTCTGCCCTGAGTGTGTGTTCTTAACACATTGCTTAACTTCACTGGGCTTTGTAACTACAGTATCTATTCTGTACAACTGCTAAAAGTATTACCTCTAATAATATAGGTATGATGCTAATACTTATCTAATAAAGTTTAGCTGTTATTACTGTAGTTGATATATTTAGTTGGTTTAAAGAAAAAAACTCAGTATCAATGAGACCTTTATTGAATCCACTGTCAACTAGTAAACTGGCCTTCTGAAATGACCAAGTTAATAGTTAGTAGTTCTAGGTAGACCTGGGGAAGTTAGACTGAATGCTGACCTTCTATCAAATAATACCTCTATGTCTGGGGAAACAAAACATACTAAAAATCAATGGGTTATACAGAATAAATAAAGGAAGGAAGTTCTTTCATTTCATCTCTTATGAAATGTCATTTGCTGACCTGCCTTTTTCTAATGTCAAAGGTAAATATTTGTTCGGGTTTTATAGTGTCACTTTACAGAGCGATAGGCTATTACTTGGGCAATGGAAATACTTTAGTACTGACCTAGCTTATTTTTCTTCTAGGATAAAAGCATCTTTTGTTTCTTGAGTTTTTGTGGTTTCTAGAAATTTCTAATATGTCTTCTCTGGTTAAAAAATAAGCACACATGGCAACAAGTATAAAATGTTCATTGAAAGGAGACAATTCTCTCTAGAAACATGTATTTGGACAAAAATCTCTGGGTAATTTCATTATCAGATTTAAAGAGGTATGACTGGAAAGTAAATTGACCATTACATTTTCAACTGAGCTAATGACTGATATCAACTACATGCTTTAAGCGCCCTCTTATTTCATTGTTTATCCAACACATCATATTTCTGTGGAGCCTACATTATGTAGCAGAGACTGTTGTAAATGCTAGGGATCCTCAGTGACCAAAACAGACCCAAATCCTTGCCTTTGCAGAGCTTGTACTCGGGGATGGGGAGAGAAATGAAAGCAACTCAATGCGCGCATTATGTAGGATATGGGGGCAAGTGCTGTGGGAAAGGGGAACAGGGGAAGGAACAGGGGACTAAGTGATGGGGGAGTGGCAATTGTAAATAGCACGGTGAATAGTGGGCCTCTCTGGGAAGGTGACAATTGAGGAAAGGAGGTGATGGAAGGAGCCATGCTGATGCTGAGGGAAGAGGAGAGGAATGTTAAGCACGCATGACCCAAGGCAGAGGGGTGTCTGCAGTGTTCCAAGAATAGCAGGGAGGCCAGTGTGGTGGGGTGGACGGAGGGAAGAGGGGAGCAGGAGAGAAGACCTCTTCTCAAGACAGGTAACTATTATTGTCTTAATCATGATAAAGGACTTCATGAACCTAACCTCCAATGTTTAGTCTTTATTTATTTACTCTGTGATTGCAAGGAAATCCTGAACCACTCACCTGGAATGATGGGTGTGTACTTGTAAAGCATGGTTAGGTTAGGGATTTCTCTCACAAAACTGTGGCTACAGGGGATCCGTACAGCTTAGTGGTGCTGTATGTGCTTTCACTGGTCTGAGTTCATACCCTAACTTCCTTACTGTGCCCTTGAGCAAGTTACTTAACCTCTCTGTGCTTCAAGTTCCATCTCTGTGAAATGAGGCAACTGAAAGTGCCTCCTTGGAGTTGTGAGAATTGTAGGAGAGGGTCCATGGAAACGCTTAGCGTTGTGCTTAGCACATAGAAAGTACTAAATAAATATCGTGATTATTTTTTGAAAAGTATAATTAGGAGGATCAGGTATTTTTGAAATATCTATTTCAGTGTATTCCAAAATGTATATTTAATAACCAAAATATGGTTTTGAGCAAAAATGTCATATTATTATTAATAATTGTGGTAGCCAGCCTCTAAGATGACTCCCAATTACCCTTGCCTCTGGGTATCCACCCTTGTCCTTCGTTTAGCCTCCTCCCACATGGGCCCAAGGTTGGGTCTATGTGACCATACAATATGGCAGAAGTAACGGTAGGTCACTTTTGAGATTAGGTTATAAAAGACATTGCAGCTATCATCTTGGCTGTTCCCTCCCTCTCTCTCTCTCACTTTGGCGGAAGGCAGCTGCCTTGTCATCATGATCAGCCCTATGGAGAGGCCCTCTATTGAGAGGAGAAGTTCACGTGATAAGGAACTGAGGCCTTCTGCCAGTAACCATGTGAGTGAGAGCTTTCTTGGAAGTGGACCCACAGCACGGGACAAGCCTTCAGATGACAGCAGTCTCGTTGACATTTTGACTGCAACTCATGGGGGACCCTGAGCCAGAGCTGTCCAGCTAAACATCTCCCGGATTCCTGACCCTCGGAAATTGTGTGAGATGATAAATGTTTATTGTCTCAAGCTTCTAAATCCTGGGGTGATTGGTTTATATAGCAATAAATAACTAATACAATTACATATGTTTTAATTAACTTTTTAAAAAATATCTTTATTGATTTCAGAGAGAGGGAGTGATAGAAACATCAATGATGAGAAAGTCATTGATCGGCTGCCTCCTGCACGCCTCCTGCTGGGGACTGAGCCCCACAACCAAGGCATGTGCCCTGACTGGGAATCAAACCCCTGTCCCCTGGATCATAGGTGAATGCTAAACCACTGAGCTACGCCTGCCGGGTAATTAACTTTTGAATATAAAGAATATATTGGACCGCTGGCTGGGCGTGGCTCAGCGGTTGAGCATCGACCTAGGATCCAGGCGATCAGGGTTCGATTCCTGGCCAGGGCACATGCCCGGGTTGCGGGCTCGATCCCCAGTCAGGAGTGTGCAGGAGGCAGCCGATCAATGACTTTCTCATCATTGATGTTTCTATCTCTCTCTCTCCCTCTCCTTTCCTCTCTCTGAAGTCAATAAAGATATATATTAAAAAAAAAAAAAAAAGAATATATTGGACCTTAACCTATTTCAATCACTTTTTTTTTCAAGTTTAAACGTGATGGTAAGATTTTACTATGAATTAAGGAAACTTATTATACCCTCAGGGACCGAGAGAGTGGGCAGGCTCTAGAAGCACTGCCTAGCTCAATCACTTTTGATCTTTAAAGGTCACTGCTGATCCTTTGCAGTTCACAAGCATTTATTTTTTGACATAGTTATTATCAGTGTATACAATGTACTTTGTATTTTTTTCCCTTCAGAATTATTTCCTAAGTATCAACATTCTTAGCATTTTTACTGGCCATCTAGCATTCTTCCCTGTAGCTATGCCACTTCATCTCAAACATTCCCTATGGTAGGACATTTGTGTGACTTTCGGTTTTCAAAATATAACAAAATAATAACTGGCACAATAAAAATAGCTCCAATTAGCTGGGCAATGTACTGAGAGTTAAATAGACTAGGTCCCTGCTTTCAGATACATAAAAGACGGGCAACGCAGAGGGGACAGTGCCTCTGAGGTACGCAGACTAGAACAGGTTGTGAACCCGTGCATTGGTTAGATAAGTGAACTGCCCCTTAGGCCAGCCTAAGACAGTAAATGCAAAGGAGCTGGGTGAATTTATTTGTTAAATAATAATAATAATGATATCTTTCTAGAATTCTGTGTATTTCCTGTCATCCCTAGGAATGACAGTAGACAATAAAACCTCGGAGAAATACTTTAAGTAAGTGCCTGGGCTCCAAGTCTCAAAGTTGAATTTCAGAGAGGGTGCTAGCCCTGAACTAAAGCCATTGTCCCCAGACCCTGTGTCTGTCTCCTCCCCTTTCAGCATCCCCCCCCCCCCTTGGCTGCGCTTTGTCAGGGTGTACAATTGTGCCCGGAAGAGAATAGTTGACTAAGCCCTTCTTTGTTGAAATTCAGCACTACCTTATAGGTACCAGGTCTCCTCTGAATACAGCATTCAGTGAAAGGCTCTGACATAGCTGGGGCCTACAAGCAGGAAGCCATCGTTTCTCCACCTTGGTCAGTCCTGGTGCATAACCTTTGACTTTACCCACCTTCCTGACAAGGTTTTGAGGACTGCCAGGTTAGCAAGCCATCTTTAACATTCAAAAATATTTCATGATTAAAGGGAGCAACACTTGCCCGGCCGGGCGTGGCTCAGCGGTTGAGCGTCGACCTGGGATCCAGGCGATCAGGGTTTGATTCCCGGTCAGGGCACATGCCCGGTTGTGGGCTTGATCAATGACTCTCTCATCATTGATGTTTCTATCTCTCTCTCTCCCTCTCCTTTCCTCTCTCTGAAGTCAATAAAGATATATTTAAAAATAAAAATAAAAAATAAACAAATAAAGGGAGCAACACTTAACTATATGAAGGAACATTAAACATGACTAATTCTAAAACCTCATCAGGCTCATGTCCATCAATCTATTGAACTAGATGCAGCCCTGCCAATGGGGAGAAAAGTCAACACCTCTTTGGTGACAAGACTGAGGGTGTAATGACATCGGTGTTCCTTACTAAGTTTCAGCCGTGATCATTGTCAGTTGAATGTGGGACAGCCTGCTTCCTTCCCCTAGTGCCCCACCACCCTCGAAGACTCCCCTACCCTTTAGCTCCACTCTGATAACCTTCATTTTTATGTTCCATTAAGTTTCTTGAATTAAAAGACTCTGAGGCTCAAAAGATAGCTCAGTTATTTGAAAACGACTGGGTTAGAGAATGGTGCTATGTGGTCAAAGTCAAAAGGTCACCAGGTCAAGGTTTCCTTGCCAAGGAAGAAAAAGCTTCAGTGACAATGACTAAATGCAAAGTTATCACTAATATTTTCTTTAAAAAATGTTATGCATATCCTGTCCTAGCTGGAAGTGATTAGTGCTGAGTTCTGGCTCTACACTCTGCCAATCTGGGTTCAAATCGTGCCTCCACCACTTCGCACAGTGGCTTCCAGCAGATATTTCAACCTCCATCTTTATTTTTACAAATTGTGAAAAATAATCATGCCTCCCTCACAGGAGAAGTAAGTTCTCAATAAGTGTTATTATTAAAATTATATTATTTAAATTATAATAATACTTTATATCTCTCTCAAGCCAAAGTCTATTATAATTATAGTTAATTTTGTACATGTATTAACTCCCCTAAAAGACAGGTAGTTTTTTGAGATTCTTTGTGTCCTTTATAAAGCTGAACCCAGTGCTTTGGGCACAGTAGGCCCTTAATAAACATTTGTTAAATAAATGAATGTTCTAAATACAGTGGTTCTACAGGGACAGGCTTGTACACATAATCCCTCCACTCAGCATCCTAGGAGAATGTCATATACCTTTTGAATCCTCTATAAATATTTTATAATTGTAACAATGATATAATGAAGATTATAATTATGAATAAAGACTATTCTTAGCTCACATTTCCTGAACTAGGGTTATGTCCTTCAGCAACATATAAAATGGATTCAAACAGGGCTGCAGCTTAGTGCAAACTGAACACTAACTTGCTTGTAAAATAACTAAAGCAAACACATCATCGAGTCCTTCGCCTTTCCAATGGTTATCTTCAGGAACCACAAGTGCGAGGCTATCGTGTTATCGGTTGAAACCAATTAGGTCCTCTTTTCTTTCTAGATTTAGATAATTATCTCACATGTTTTCTGACACAGGCAGCAACTAGCTTTGACATTCATTTCTGAAGCTTCATAATGCTTGTAACTAAGTGGCAAACCAACTAGTGCAATCTGAGGTAGGAGCTTTGGGATCTAGGAAGGAGCAGAGCCCACCCTATGGACCATTCCCTTCTGCTTCTCCGTTTTCAGTTTCTCCAGTGAGGCGGGTTGAAGCACTGTTTGGGAAGCGGAAACCAAGAGCCTCTGGCAGTAGGTAAGTCTTCCAGGTTGTGAGTGACAGAGTAGCATTTTGTAATATTAATATATATTCCTTAAAAAGAAGACTTCTTGGTGGCAGTAAGACTGTGGCAACAGTGAAGGAACACAGCTTTCCTTAGTGAAATCTAGAACCCCCAAGGCTGATGCTGGAAAAAGACCTGCAGGTGGTGAATCCAGCTGTCACAACTGCACAATCCCCCCCACTCCCCAGTTTACCTTTTCTTTGAGACTCACTTGTGGCCCAGGATTGCGCGGGCACGAGTGCGTCTGTACACACAGTCACATTCTTGCCACCACGGTTTCTCTTTAACACTATGGCATGAAGCCAGATAAAACCCCTACCCTCACATCTCTAAAATATTTGAGAATGACAAAAACTTTTTAAAAATGTCAATGATAACTGTGGTATCCATTGTAAATAAATACATTTTAAAAAATGAAATGAAGAAGAGTAGGAGGAAGGAAATTACTTCTAAGGCCTGCCCCAAAGGTGACTTCTTGCCTGGATGTCTTCCTCACTCTCTCCTGATTTATCTCCTGGCTGCCATGTTCCTTAGGGGCCTGGTATACAGGATACTCGGGGATCTAGATTCCTATCTGTAGCATACCCAAGGCCCATTCCAGCCCGACTCACTCCACGAGGTTTGATCCTTACTGTAGTTTGCTAAGCAGGCACAGTGGTATTATTCTCATTTTATAGACAAGGAGCTGGCTAATATTTGTACACAATTCCTAGTATACGGCAGATACCTAATTGCATTACATGAAGGTCCACCACACACCTATTCTGATAGGGTATATCTAAGAATGAGGGCAGTTGCTCTTTAACTGCAAATCTTGTATAACTTGTGGTCACACTTACTATTAACATACTAGATCAGCTTAACTGAATTTAGAGGGAATGGGTACAGGACAGATTAGTTTTGATGGGAAAGGAGGGAGAGAAGGTTCTGAACAGGGGGGTGCTGCCAGGGAGAGTCCTTGTTATGACTCCAAGTGTGGAGAGCAGGACCACGTGATGTCATTGGGGGTGATAGCAAATAAATAATGTGTATTAAAAAAGGGCCTGTGTGCAGAGGGAAGGTGGGGGCGGGCTGGGTGTAGGCAGGCAAAGGTGGGGAAAATGGGGACATCTGTAATAGCGCCAACAATAAAAATAAAGTTTAAAAAAAAGGGGGCCCCAAGGAAATTTGCTATAATCTTTACAGTGGCTATATCTAGGTGATGGAGCCATAAGTGATTATTTTTTCTTTATCCTATTTTATATTTTTCCAAATTTTTTTTTCACATAATGGGCATGTATTACTTTTATAGTCTGAAAAACTGTTAGCTTATGTTATATAGTAAATATATGACTATCAAAAATGTATGTGTTTAAAAGAACAATGAAGAAAGTGAAAAGGCAATCCACAGAATGGGAGAAAAACTTACAAATCACATATCAAATAAAGTGCTAGTATCGCTTATCAGATATAAGAACTCTTACAATTCAAAAATAAAAATTTAAAAATGGGCAAAGGACTGAATAGACATTTCTCCAAAGACATACAAATGGCCAATAAAGTTATGAAAAGATGCCCAACATCACTAGTCATTAGGGAAATGCAAATTAAAACCAGAAGATACCACTTCATACCTACTCAGATATAAATAATCAAAATTTTGACAGTGACAACTGTTGTCAAGGATTTGGAGAAATTAGAACCCTCATAATGAGAATGTAAAATAGTATAGCCACTTTGAAAAACTTTTACTTCCTCAAAGTTAATTATCGAGTTACCATTTAGCCAAGAAATTCTACTCCTACATATACACTCAAGAGAAATGAAAACAAATGTTTACTCAAAAACTTGTACATGAATGTTCATAGCACCATTATTCATAAGAGCCCCAAAGTAGGAACAATCTAAAACGTCCTTCAATGCATGAATGGATAAATGGTGGTGTTATCCATAGGAAGGAGCATTACTCAGCTATAAAAAAGGAATGAAGTACCAATATGTGCTACGACATGGGTGAAGCCTGCAAATATTATGTTAAATTTAAGAAGCCAGACCCAAAGGTTATGTATTGTATGAAATGGCCAGAACAGGCACATCCATAGAGAGAGAAAGCAGGTTAGTGGTTGTCTGGGACTAGGTGTGGGGGTGGGGAGACTGGGGAATGACTGTAATGGATTTTTTTATTGGAATGATGAGAGAGTTCTGGAACTAGTGGTGATGGTGGCATAACTTTGCGAATTCAAAATCATCGAATTATACCCTTTAAGAGTAAATTCATGATACGTGACTTGTATCTCAAGAGAAAAATGATGAAAAATGATTTTCAAATATAAATCCACTAAAAATTCCGGGTCTACCATACTTTTGATTGATTTAGATTTGCCAATATTTGAGGGCCTATGAAATAAATGCTTACTGATTGCAAGGAAGGAGAAATAAGGGGTGCAGGGCACTTTGTGCATGCAGGAGCGCCCCCTCCCCGTTTCCCCCTCTCCACTCATTACCTTGGGGAGCTTTCTGTTTTTTTCATAGAATCACAGACATTGGGGTGGGGGGTAATATTAGAGAGGACCTACTGAAGCCACATACCCTGTTCCACAGGTGAAGAAACTGAGGCCCAGAAGGGGGAGTTTATGTCCTGTTACCCAGTGAGCTGGTAAAGGGGCCGAGACTAAATCTCAGATTTCCTGTGCCCAGTACCTTTGAGGGCCCTGTGCCTGTCTTCCTAACAGGCACAGGCCATCAGTCTCAGGAATTTGCAGGTGTGTTTTGCCACCAACAAGTAGAGAAGCCTTGGTTTCGCCCTCCCGCCCCCAGACCAGCATTTCCAACTCCTGAGGTTTGATGACTTCACTTTCCCCTATTTGCAAAAATACTGTGACGCGTGCAACGCCCCGCGCTGTGCGGGAGAGCTCCGAGGGCCCCCTAAGAAAAGCGGGGATTAGAGAGCCGGCATTCACGTTCATTGTCCTAGTAATATTCGGTTTTTATGTCGGTCCTCCTTCAACTTGAAGACTCCCGTCACAGCCTCTGACCCCGGCTCCTCTCCCTGGCAGCCGCCGAGATTGCTCCGCATCCAGGGTCTGTCCGACGTCCTAGTTTGGTCCTCAGTTCCCGAGGCTGGCCCTGCGTCTTCTTCGGAGTTCCCCGCACCCCTGCGCCCGTCCGGACACGCACCCTCCCCTCCCCACGGACGGTTCTGCGCCTCGGCCGAGCGGGACCGAACGCGCGGGAGACGCCGGGCGGGTGCGGGGAGCGGCGGGGAGGTTCTGCCGCCCGGGGGCGGTCCCGCTCGGGCACCTGCAGGAAACGAGACCCCTGCGCGCTCCACGGGCCCTTCTCACCTCCGGCCAGACAACCACCCCGCGGCCGCAGAGCAGACTCTCAGCCGGGGGAAGGAGGTGGCAGTGAAGCGCTCGGGACGCGAGTACCCAGCAGGCCGCCCGAGCGGCTCCCAGGGGCGCCTCGGGGTCCGAGGGACGGGTCCGAACGGCTGCAAGTTTCCCTGGGGGACGGGCTGCGTCCCTCCTGGGGGGAAAGCAAACCCTCGCGGGCAGAAGGAGCGCGCCGGGGCGGAGAGCGCTGCTCGGCCGGCGGGCGGTGCGGGGGCGGCGGGCGCGCGGCGGGAGGTGAGCGGAGGTGCCTCCCGGGCACCGCGCGGTTGGGGCCACGCGCAGGCGCACTGGGGCCCTCCCGCCGGCCGGTCCCGGGGTACAAAGAAGCGCCGCGGGGAGACGGGGTTCCTGGAGGCTTCGGCGGCCGCCTGGGGCTCCGGGACGCAGCCGCCGTCGCATCTCGCCTGGCGCCCGAGGTTTACTAGTCTCCCGACTTCTCCCCTTGGCCGTGGTCGCCGGGCTCGGGCGGCCACCGTGCGTTTCGAGGTTTAATTCTGGCGCTGGCCAGCAGGGGCCGGCTCCGCCTCCTCCGCTCCGCCCCCCGCCGCGGTCCCGGAGCCCGGCGGAGCCGCGAGCCGCCCGCCCGCCCGGCAGGTTGGGAGGAGCGCTCGGAGGTGAGTGGGGCCGCGGGGTCGCTGCGCCCTTTCCCCCGGCGGGGCGGGCGCGCGGGCGCCCGGGCTCCGGCGTCTGCCCGGGGCTGGAGCACAAACTTGGCGCGCGCCGGGGGCGCGGGGCGGCGGGGGCGGGGGCCGGAGGACAGCGCGCGGACTCCGTCTCGGCGGCCCCACCGCGGGCCTGGGGCCGGGTCGCCGGGTTTGGCGCGCGCGGCGGCGGGGCCCGTGTGGAAGGGGAGCGCGGCGCGCCAGCCGGGGGCAGCGGGAAAGCCCGGCCCCGGCGCTGCCCTGCGGTGCCCCCGGGCCTTTTCATCAGCTCGGGGTGGGCTGCGAGATTCTCCCTGCGACGTCGCCCCTTGAAGTTCTCGGCTCCACAGGAGGGGCTGGCGGCCCCAGAGCAGGCAGGTGGCCTCGAGTCGCCCTCAGCCGACTCCTGGAAGACTCGGGCCAGGGTCGGAGGGGCGGGGAGGTGGGGGAGGGGGCGGGAACTCTGGGCCTCGGGGGTCTGCGGAACTCGGTCTGGACCGCGTGGGCTTCTGGAGGATCCGCGGCGTCCGGCCGAGGGAGGGGGCGAGTGCCCGCGAGCGGACCTGGTCCCGGGACGCCCCCTCTGACACGCCGCGTAGGCAGACACGCGGGGAGTCTGCGCTCGGGGCACCTGCCCCCTCGCCGGGGCCCGTCACCCCCTCCGCCCGGCCCGCGGGGGGCTCTCGGCGGTGCGCGCCGCAGGCCGTCCGGAGCCCTGCGCACCGGGGGCACTTGGTGAGGGCTTTGGTCGAGTAGCACGAAAAGCACCTGCGGCGTCCCCCAGCGCCGCCTCCGCGCATCGCCTCCCGGGCTCCTGTGCTGCCGGAGTGTCCGACGGAGCGTTATCGGGACGCGAGCGCGGGGCTCACCGGGACTCTTAGTCGTCGGGATCCGCACTCGTCAGCTTCTTGCCCCACCCTCATCCCCCGCCCCCCGCCTCCCAGCTGCGTTGAAATCAGAGCCGGTTTTCTCATTTTTAATTCATGAGTTTGTTCAACTTGATTTTTTAGGTGTACTTCGCATTTTATCTGTTAGTTCCCTTCATCTAACTTTTTCTAAAAAAGTTGGGCACTCCTCCACCTTTAATTTATCTTAAAAATGGAGATACAGCCCTGCCTGGCGTGGCTGAGCGGTTGAGCATGGACCTGGGATGCAGGCGATCGGGGTTCCATTCCCGGTCGGGGCGCACGCCCCGGGTGTGGGCTGGATCCCCAGCAGGGGCCGTGCGGGACGCGGCCGATCAGTGACTCATCACTGGTGTTTCTGTCTCTCTCTCCCTGAAATCAATAAAGATATAAAAAAAAGTGAGATACAGTAAACATGCCATAAATGTACCCTTTTAAAGCGTACAATTCAGGGGGTTTTAGTGTATTCACAAAGTTGTGCAGTCATCATTACTACTTAATTCCAGACATTTTCCAAAAAGAAACCCCATACCCATTGTCAGTCACTCTCCATTCCCCCTTCCCGGGCCTAGGACTCCTGCCTTTTAAGGTGAAGTTTTCCCAAGATAGAGATTGAGAAAACCGAGCAATTATCAACTTCAGTCCTTTCCCACTTAATAGATTTGGGGGAAAGGTGCTGCTGCTGAGGCAGTGGAAGAAAAATTAAGCATAGGCTGCCGTAGGTGAAGATTAAAAAGAGTAAGGGGCCCGGCCGGGCGTGGCTCAGCGGTTGAGCATCGACCTAAGATCCGGGAGATCGGGGTTCGATTCCCGGTCAGGGCACATGCCCGGGTTGCGGGCTAGGCAGCCGATCAGTGACTCTCTCATCATTGATGTTTCTGTCTCTCTCTCCCCCCTTCCTTTCCTCTCTCTGAAATCAATAAAGATATGTTTAAAAAAAAAAAAAGACTAAGGGTGGCGGGGAATCCTCCAATGGAGGGGTAATTGCCTTCTTCAAGGGTACACAAGTTAGCCTTGGGGGGTGGCTCAGTTTGGTTGGCACGTGGTCCTGTTTGTGGATCAGATTCCTGGTCAGGGCACATACCCAGGTTGTGGGTTCCATCCGCAGTCAGGGTGCCTACTGGAGGTAACTGATGGATGTGTCTCACATGGATGTTTCTCTCCCCTCTCCCTCCCCTTCCCCCTTCCCTCCCTGTCCATATTTATATCTATATCTATATTTATATCTATGGATACACAAATTAGGGATGTGATTATCCTCATGGGACACAGGGTTGCTTTGGGATACTCTCTGCACTCCTGCACTCTAGATTTGCCAAGTCCACAAATCAGTTCTGCCTCAGCAAAAGTGAGCTCTGTGTGTGTGTGTGTGTGTGTGTGTGTGTGTGTGTGTGTGTGTGTGTGTCTGAGATGTTAGAGGGGAAAAAGGATTGCAGATTTAAACATAGTTTTGTTTTAAATCATCCACAGTGGCCCCAGAGAAAGAAATCACAGGCAAATGGCCAGTAGAATCCACACATTCAAGACTTGGGTTCATTTTGTGAGTATCAGCTCATGCTCACGGAATAGTCCCCATGCATGAATCCCCTAGCCCAGGGCGGAGGAAGATGAGGAAGGTCTAGCTGAAGGAAATTCAAGGAGTTGGGGAAGGGGCAGGAGGCCGGCTGAAGGGAGTGTGGTGAGAGCTGAGGCCTGTTCAAGTGGAGTAGCTGTAGAATCCGCAGATTCAGAAGCAGCAGAAGGGATCCCAGTGAAAAATTAACAGATATTTTACTCGGGCATTTGTTGGATTATTTTTGCATGTTTTGAAAATCACATTTTAGGGAGCAGAGTTGAAGCTAGGTGACTTGCGCAACCACCACACTTCTCTTCCGCTCTCCAGTCAAATAAAGAAGCCAACTTGGTTTCAAATGTTACAGGAAATTTTATGCCTCTTGTGTGGGTGGCTTGGCTTCTGCCTTTTTTTTCTTTTTTTTTTTTTAGCGTAATTTAAAAAATTGAACTATAGCATACAATATGACAGATTGTTACAAAATGAGTGTAAACTTACTACTGGCACCAAGATCAAGAAACAGACTGTTGTGTTCCATCTTATTGCAGAAAGCGCCTTGTGCCCTTTTCCAATCACTATCTCTCCCCAAGGACTAGTCTAACCATAGGTTAGTTTTGCCTGTTTTCGAGCTCTGTATACATGGGATCAGTGGGATCATAGACTGTGTGTCTGGGTCTGTATGTGTATAGACTTTTTCTCAGCATTGCGTGTGGCTATAGTTCAATCATTATTGCCGGCCAGTGCTCCACTGTGTAATTATACCCGATTATTTATCCGTTCTAGGGTTGATGGGCCCTTTGAGTTGTTTACAGTTTTTGTCAGTGGTGAACTGTGTGACTTTGAACATCCTAATACATACCTTGATACACGTGAACACGTTTGTGTTGGGAATGTACTCGGGAGTGGAATCACCAAGTTCTACTGTTCAGTTTAGAAGATACTGCTAAGCAGATTACAAAGTAGTATAGTTTATACGTCTACCAGCAGTGTATGGGAGCTCTGTCCTATACTTTTATTTTTTTTATTATTATTTTTTATTGTTTATTACAGATGTCCCTTTTTCTCCCCAATGACCCATTCCACCCTGTCCCAACCCCCTCCCCAGTCCCTCTCCCCACCATTGTCCTGTCCTGTACTTTTAGAAAAATATTTTTATTGATTTCTACAAAGAGAGGAAGGGAGAGGGAGGGAGAGAGAGAGAAAAAAACCAAACATCTGTGTGAGAGAGAGACAATGATTTGTTCCCTCCTGCACACCCCATGGCTAGGGATCGAACCAGCAACCTTAGATACAAGCCCTTGACCAGGAATGGAACCCGAGACTCTTTGGTGCTGACAGTGTTAACCACTTAGCCACACTGGCCAGTGCTCCATGAGTTTAATTCCTGTACAGGTTCACAATCTCATGGTTATGTTTTCATTTAATAATCTAACCAACATTGGAAATGTGTGTTAAATTTTGTAGCTTTACTGGTATATGTACATTGCTGCACGAATCATCTTTGTACATACAGGTTTTCCACTACTTTTGGATTATTTCATAAACTAGAGACTTGACTTTTGACAATTCCGGATCCTTATTGTTCAACTGTTACCTGCAGAATCAAGTTGTGCATGAATCTAGTATAGAATTAAAGAAATCTTTAAGTTGCTAATATGTTACTTGCAAAACAGTTATCTCATTAGTTGAAATCACAAATTCTCAAAATAATGGTGAGGTTGACCCTGATGTCTTCTTGATAAATAGTGTAATTATAACTTCTGTTGTAATCTTACTTACCAATCACGTAGTATTTTTCTTTATAAGATACTTTTTGCAAAGGTACTGAGCTAGGAGCTTTAGGGGATACAAGAAGAATCATACCATTAAGTAGTTTATTGTTCAGAAATTCTGTATAAAAATTAACAATACCACCTAGGCAGAATTCTTATATGTGACAAAGGAGTGTTTAGTTCACTTAACAGATACTGAGTGCTTATATGAGTTCTGAGTCAGAAAAGGTCTTTCTTGCCTGGTTGGTTAGGATTGGCTTCCAAAAACAGTAAGACTTGAGCTGAGCTTTAAAGAGGTCTTTAGAAAGTGACTAGGGAGCCGGTGTCTCTGAAGAAGAGAAAGCACTGAGCAATCTCAAGGGGGGAGATGAAAGGTTCATAGATCACTCTGGATAAAGGGGATGATGCTGTTTTCTTACAATTTTTTGTTTGGGAGCTATTGAAAATAAGCAGAGTAATATAAAGGTGGAAAAAATGCTTAGAGCAAAGAGCTTCACAGAGTTCATAGCAAGTGGGGAGATAAAAAGATACAGAATTGTAGTAGCAGTCAGAAGGATGGGCATATCCAATATTAATGGCTTATTCTGGAAATGTAGGGGATGGAGAAATTAATGCTGAGTAAAGAGATTTGGGTGATATTTAGGGACACTGGGCCTTGAAAACTGTACAGCTGGAGATTAAAGGGCATTGCAGTCTAGGTCGTAGTTTTTGAAGAAACAAGGCAGTACAGTGGTACTTGACATGTACTAAGTGTGGTTAGTCACATGTTTGGAGACCAGGTGAATGGCAATTTGAGATTGTACCTTTATCCAGTGACTTCTGACTGCTGAATGAGCCTGGTGATCTTTGTGGAAATGTAGCTCTGGACCCAGATTCTGGTTTGAATCTAGGTTCTGCCACTTTTTGTGTGGTATAGTTACTGAACAACTCTGTGCCTCAGCTTCCCATCTCTAAAATGAGCATAATAAAATGAGCCTCCTTGTGGGATTATTGCGAGGGTTAAATGAGTTAAAACACATAGAGTACTTAGAAGACTGCTTAATACACAGTATGTTCTAAAGATGTTTGCTGTTGTTTAATTTTAAAAATTTATTTTTTCCCAGCTTTATTGAGGTATAATTGACAAGTAAAATTGTAAGATATTTAAAGTGTACATCGTGATGATTTGATATATGTAAACATTGTGAAAGAATTCCTCCCATCTAGTTATTTAACACATCATCACTATATATATTTTGTGTATATAGTGTTAGAGCACTTAAGTTCTGCAGTCTTAGCAAATTTCAGTTGTGCAATACCACATTATTAAATCTCCGAAGTCACATTTGCACCTTGTAAGAATGCAAAGCTAAGAAGGGTTTAAAATGATAACTCATACCCATCACTCCTGTCTGATCCCAGTTCAGAGTATAGTCTCTTTTCAGGCATCTTAACAGTTGATTATGTTTTTAGTTCTTCTGGTGGTTGTCATTGATCAAATGATGTTGAAATTTAGTGGCTTAAACACTTGTTCCATGGCATTGTGGGTTGAGGCAGGGATTGGCTGGGTGCTCTCTGTGATGCTGACTGAGGTCTCTGTGGCTCTTAGCTGGTGAATGGGCCGGTGTGGAGGGTCCTAGAAGGCTTGGCTCCCATGTTGTATGCCTTGGCCGGGGATAGCTGGGAGGCTGGGCTCAGTGTTGACTGTTGACCAGAGCACGTATGCATGATAATTTAAGCATGGGGGCCCTAGATAGTCAGACTATTTCCATGGCCACCAGATTCCTCCATGTATAGTCATGCTCCATGTAACATAAAGGCCTGCTGGGCGATTTCACTGTTGTGAGAACATCAAAGATGCACTCGCACAAACCTAGGTGGTATAGCCTACTACACACCTGGGCTGGGTGGCTGTTGCTCGTAGGCTGTAAACACTTGAACAGCATGTTATTGTACAGAACACGAGATTGAATCAAGCAAAAGAGAAAGGAAGCAATCAAGAGACAAAGTAAATCCTAAATGTATGAGGCTGCTGCCTGCATAACTCGGCATAGTTTTACAGCAAATTTTTTAAATCCTCACTGGAAGATACGTTTTTATCGATTTGAGAGAGGAAAGGAGAGGAGGGGAGCGAGAGAAACATCATCAATCGGCTGCCTCCCGTACTCACCCTGACCAGGGGCTCAAACCTGCAACCTGGGTATGTACCCTGACCAGGAATCAAACCTGCAACCATTTTGGTGCCTGGGACAATGCTCCAACCAACTGAGCCACACCAGCCAGGGCTACAGCGAACTTTTTTAATAAGTAGAAAGAGTACACTCGAAAATAATAATTAAAAATAGAGTATAGTGAATATATAAACCAGGAACATACTCATTTATTATTATTATCAGTATTATGTACTGTACAGTTATATGTGCTATACTTTCATATGATTGGCAGCACATTAGGTTTGTTTACACCAGCATCACCACAAACACCTGAATAATGCATTGTGCTGTAACTTTACAATGGTTATGATATCAGTAGGTGATACGAAATTTTCAGCTCCATTATAGTCTTATGGGACCACCATTCTATATGTGATCTGAAGTTGACTGAAACATTGTTATGCAGTGAGTGACTATTTATCAGGGTTCCTTAGTGAAACATAATCATAGGATGTGTATATATTTATAGAAACAGACTTATAAGGAAGTGGCTCACATGGTTATAGAGGCTGACAAGTCCAAAATCTGCCACGTGGGCTTGCAGATTGGAGGCTCAGGAGGGCCGGTGGTGCAGATGAAGACCAAAGGCAGGCTGCTGGAGAATCCCTCTTGCTTGGGGAGGCCAGTCTTCGTGTCCTGTTCTGGCTTCAGCTGTTTGGATGAGGCCCACCCGAATTATGGAGGGCAATCTGCTTTACCCAAAGTTCACTGATTAAAATGTTAAGCTCAACCCAGAACACCCTTCATGTTGACACATACAGTTTACTCAAGGCACGAGCACCTCACCCGAACCAGCTGGAAGCTTCACGGCCTTTTATGACCTAGCCTCAGAAGTTACATAACTTCCCTTTTACCAAGCTCTGTTGGTGGGAGCACTCACAAAGCCTGCTCAGACTCTAGGGGAGAGGACATGGACCCACCACTTAATGGGACGAGTGTCAAAGAATTTGCAGCCTTCATGTTAAACTGCCACAGTCTGTACTACTCGATTTTGCAATTTGACAGTAGCTATTAACTCCCTGTTAAGGAAGAAGGGGGATTTATATTACTTTGTTCCTCTCTTCCTCTCCCCTCTGCCTTCCAATACAGTATTTATTAAATATCCTCTTATTTCTGTCTTATTATATTTCGTTCTTTTTTCTTAGTTACCTTTATAATTTTAAATAAAGCATTTTATACTTAACAAGACCATGGAGAGGTGGAAAAGTCAGGTTTGTTGGGGTGTGTGGGGTGGGGGGTGGGAGTGGGTATGGGGGTATGTGTGTATGTTTGGGAGGGACAGTGTAGGAGACCGGCAGAACTGTCTTGACCAGGGGAAGCCTGACAATGAGGCTCTTACTAAAACACTCCAGTCACTGGATATGCGAATTGCCTGTGAGTATGTACCTTGCCTGAACGTGGCAGGTGACTTAACCCATGCTTTTTTCATTACAGAAGCAATCAGTTAATTGAAAAACAGTTATATTTCAAACAGTGTCAGGAAGGCTGTAGCTTTGTTGGTTTTTTTTTTAAAATTCATTTAGTTAATGGAATTGAGCATTGGGGCTTTAACTCTCAGAAGACATACTAATCCCTTTTTATAATTATCTGATCCCCTGAGAGGCACACAAGATCCTTTGTTCTTGTTGGTTTACCTTTTTTTCTTTTTTTTTTTTTTTTAAGAGACAAATGGTTTATTTGGTAACAAGGAGTGAAAAAGGAATTCTTATTCCTTCTCTGTCTGGCGACTGAGCCGCGATAGAGTCAAAGGCTAGCAACATGCAAGAATTCCCTGGTGGCCTCGAACGTCTCTTGCAGAAGTGCAAAGACGCCTGAGTTACATGACTTGCAAGTAGTATTTTCTAGACGGAAGTGCCAGCTGTTGTGCTTTACAGTGTCTCAGCAGTTGCTGCAGTTTCCTTCTTGTCTTCCGTCTTCTGGTGTCATGGCAGGAAGCGAGTGCTTCCTTGATTTACTGGAGTCTGCGAGAAACCCGGTGACGGGGTTGATGCTGGTGCGGCCCGTGACAGCTACGGACATGGCCTCGTCATCGCCAGCGGCCTTGCCTTGGCCGCCTCCTGAAAAAGCTGCCACTGCCCCGCAGGGTCATTCAGCTCCTGTGGGCATTGCATGTTTCCTTCTTCATGACAAACAGCTCAAAGCACTCAGTCAGACCCTCTTCAGAGCAGTGCCATTTATTTGGCCAAAGGGCTCATTATGTGGGTGTGATCACAGGATAGATGTATGTCACTTCCAAGCTGATCTGGGAGCCTGGCTGTGGTCCCAGGGAGAGGGCATTCAGAAACTCTTGCCATACAGATATTATCAAGAATTTTGCTGGTTTCTTCAGTTTCAAAGAGGTTAGTTTCCGGCAGCTTCGCCCCCAGGGCTTTGCTCCAGCTCTTCTGTCATGCCCGATTCTCTGGAAGAGTGGGGTGAAATCAGTCTCCTAGGCTTGGCCTTGCCAGCCATCTGGATGGTAGGTGACCTTGTACCTGCCTGTGATGTGCTTCACCAGCCCTGAAATCATCTCATGATTTCCGTGAGATTGTGGTAGTCTTCATAGGGCACGTAGAACTCGTGTGGTGAACACAGAATTGTGAATCGGATCAGTCCTTTGTTCTGGAACTGCAGTCCAATTTCCTAAGCCCAGAGAATGCCACCAACCACGAGCATCCTATGGTAGAGTTCTGGGGCAGTTCTCATATATAAATTCAGGTCCAGCTCATTGTGGTAGGTGATAAAAGGCTTGGCCACAGCTCTTCCTGGGATGGTGTTCATCACGGGAGTGTCAATCTCTAGGAATCCCAACTCATCCGAGAAACTCTATAATATGTGATGATCTTAGAGTAGATGATAAATGTTTGCCTCACAGAGTCATTCAGAATCAAGTCTAGTGTCCCTGGCCATGTGTGTTTAAAAATTGAGTATTGTAGGTAGAAGTCCCTTTGATATTTTATATAATTTTTGGCTTGATTAGAAGCAAGGAATGTAAATTTTTGATACCTGCATTAGCGTTTTGGTTAAATTTGTTCAGATTTCTGTTGGTAATTCTGTTTTACTGTTTTGTTACTGGAAAGGTGACCTGGCCCTGAGGGGGTCTGCTTAGGGCCTGCTGTAGTGTGTGGGTTCTTGACTTTGTGCAGGAAAGATTTCACAGCACGTGTCCAGGTGATTTTCAGAGGATGTTTATTAAAGCTGGGGACAGTGAAACAAGGAAGGGCTGGGGAAATGAGCCTAGGCTGGGCTGCTTTGGCTCACTAGAGAGTCAGAGAAAAGGGGACCTTGGGGACAGGGTCAGGTTTAGCCTGGCACAAGCTGCCACTGCCCATTGCTCCCTGGGTGTAAGCCTTATGGGGTCCCTTAGAGTTTAGGAGATACATGCCTGTGGGGGGGAAGAGGGGGAAGGGAAAGGCGTGAGTATGCTCCGGGGAGGGAGAGCAATCTGGGACATTTGTGGTTTTGTTTGTTTGTTTTAAAGATTTTTTAAATTGGTTTTTAGAGAGAGGAGGGGAGAGGGAGATAGAAACATCCCTGTGAGAGTAACATTGATCAGCTGCCTCCTGCACATCCCCTTACCTAGGGATGGAGCCAGCAACCAGAGAATGTGCCCTGACTCAGAGTCTTCAACTGGCAACCCTCAGGTGCACGTGATGATGCCCAACCATTACTGAGCCACACTGGCCAGGGCTGGCCCTTTGTTTTTTGAGGGTTTTTAAAGGCTAAGCGTTTAGGGGAGGTCTTGGGGAGAATATTCATCAGCTTTATGCTAATATGCCAAAATGAGATTTATTCCCTTAACCTCATCTGACCTTGGGTGTGGTTGACAGTGGCACTAATTGGGTTTCTGCTATCTCCCTCCCTGAGTAGGGTGATTTAAACTATTTACCCTCTGGTTGAGGAGAAGTGTAAACCATTTACTATTAAGTGTCCTTGGTTAGAAAAGATAAGATTTCCTGTTTACTAGAAGGCAGTAAACTGCTTGGCCCTGTATCTGTCTCAGTTTCCCTATTCCACTTGTCCTGCCTTACTAGCCCGTCTCACTTTGACCTTGGGGAAAAACATGAAAAAATAATTAGAGCAAAAGTAGAAATCAAGCTTGAATTCATTCAGTCTCATTCTCTCTCTCTCTCTCTTATTTCTTCTCAACAGCTGCTTATTCCTATTCTTTTAAAAAAATTGATTAAAAGAAGCCCATTTTAGGGGCTGGGATTGTTCATATTATGTGATGCTATGACTCGCTTTTCTACCAAATACTCCCTCATATCCCTTCCCCAAAATAGAGCCATAGACCCAAGATGATCATCTTTGCATCATACCTCCTTCCACTCACCACTCTTGCCCAAAGTGTAGCCTTTTAATGTCAGGGATTACTTTTGTCAGTTTTTGAATTTTATATACATAGAATCAGAGTGTGTACTCTTACGTGTTTGGCTTCTCTCGCTCCGTGTTACATTGTAAAATTGATCATTTTTGCTTCAGGCCACTGTGGTTCGTTCATTTCCATTGCTACATTGTATTACTTTGTGTGAAGACGCTACTGTTTATCCGGCCAACTGGCGATCTCCATTGGGTTGTTTCCAGTTCTTGGAGCAATAAGAACAGTGCTGTCGTGAGCATGTTTGTGCATGTTTTCTGGTGAACATGTGTATACCTTTATGTTGGATGCACATCTGGTAGTGGAATTGTTGGGCCACACCATTCAGCTGTAGCAGAATCAGTCAGAGAGATTTTATTAATTTACGCTCACAGCAGTGGTGTGGGAGTTCCAGTTGCTCCACATTCTAGCCGATACTTGTTACTATCCGTTGTCTTATTTTAGCCAGTCGGGAAAATGTGTTATTGAATTCTTCAGACTAATGAGAACGGGAGCCTCGAAAAGGGCTTCTGCTCTTTTGGTGCACGGGATGACACTCCGACCAACTGAGCCACCCGGCCAGGGCTTGGTGCATAATTTTTAAAAGGAAAAAAGAAGGGAGGTGGTCAGCATAGGGAGACATTGGACCTTGTGAAGCTTTGGTAGCAGTGCTGGAAATTTTGGTCATTTCCGAAATGAGTAGTTTTTATGAAACTTAACATAGGAGTTGGTGTGCTTGAGTTTGTTTTGGTTTAGTTCCTGTTGGCCCTTTGAAATTTTGTCCTATAGCTTCTATTTAGGGCATTTATTTTATCTTCTCAGTTGTTTCTTTTTAAGGAACATATGCTTCTTTGAGAATGCAACCTAGGCCCTGGCTGGTGTTGCTCAGTGGTTAGAGCATGGGCCCCACTAACCCAAGGGTCGCTGGTTTGATTCCCGGTCAAGGGCTCATACCTGGGTTGCAGGCTCAATCCCAGATCCCAGTGGGAGCACGTGCAGGAGGCAATCCATTGATGTTTCTTTCTCACATCAATGTTCCTCTCTCTCTTCCTTCCTTCCTTCCTTCCTTCCTTCCTTCCTTCCTTCCTTCCTTCCTTCCTTCCTTCCTTCCTTCCTTCCTTCCTTCCCTCCCTCCCTCCCTCCCTCCCTCCCTCCCTCCCTCTCTTTGAAAATTGATGGAAAAAATATCCCAGGGTAAGGATTAGCAAAAAAAAATATATATATATATATATATATGCAACCTAGTTTTGCTAGTTTTGTACTTATTCAGGGTCTATGTTCCATCTTCCCTTAGATATCATTAGGGGTATTATTGCTGATCAAGGGATAGACATTGTTAGTCTTAAATACCTTTAAGATATTTGTGGGTACGGTGTGGCCTCTTGGTGGCAGGATTAAATCCTGGGTGGTGTACCTAAAGTGTCCTTGGAGAATCCAGGCTTCTGACCTTTCTCTGCCTCTGGAGACATCACACTGTGATCTCCTTTCAGAATTATAATTCAGGAGCAGGGGAGGAGAGGGTGCTGAATCCCTGTCAAGGAGAGGAGGTTGGGGGAGAAATTACTGAAGTTTATTTGCTAAGTCCCTTAGCCCTGGCAGGGTTTCAGTAACAAGTGGGAGACGTGATTCAGATAGTTACTGATAGGAAAGTTTTGTATATTTAAAACATTCTTTTTCAAAGTTGAGGGAATGTATGGTTATTCCTCTAATGAAATCATATGAACTTGTGTTCTAGTAAGTTTTTATTGGGGGTGGGGGAAGAAAGGGGAGCAGTTGTGGCTCTGGAGTGGGATCTGGGATCTGAGAATTGTTGGTCACGCTGCGAAGGACAGCAGTGTGGGTGGGACGCCCCGTGCAGCGATTCGAGGACTAGCAGGGGCTTTTTATGGACTGGCCCGGTGGCAGTTGTTGATTGCGTATCATTTCATCACTTGAACACTAAGGCTGCCACATCAGCGTGAAGGTCCCAGTTCATCAGCCGCCGTGGTTTCGGTGCCCACTGCATGGTAATTTGTCCTGTAGGTGATCAGGATTCCGTGCTTTTGTCAGCTTAAGTTTCAACACTTTGGTTATAAAGAGATTCGCCCTAAGAAGCTTTGACCCTACCTGCCAGGTATACGCCTGAGTGAGAGCACTGTAAGCTACCATCCCCAAATTCAGTGGACTCTTTTTTCCCCCCGGAGAGTTTGAATCTATTTTTAGGCTAATAGAGAAAGAGAACCTTTTCTTTTGGGGGTGGGAAGGGGTGTTCTTTTAGCCAACCTCAGGAAACAGAAGGCTACTGCTTGGATGCTCCTGGAAAGGAGGAAAACCTGATTGAAAGGCCTTTGTTTTCCCTTTGCCAGAACCCCATGTGCTCACAGAGCTTTTTCACACCTTCCAGAGCACCAAAGCCTGTGTCTCTCAGAAGCAGGGCCACCGTCCCGTCTGCTGGCTGTTGGCAAGGGTGTGCCAACGGTTCACCTCTTGAAGTCAACAGTGAGTAAGAAGACCTTGAGGACTCTTAGCCCGTAATGATTCGATAAAGTGTTTGCTTTAGAACAATGGAAAAAACTGTCACCCTTTCCTATTCTCTCAACTTTCCTCGGAAAGGGAGGAGATACTGCTTAAGGAGCTTGAAGTTTATATAGTTTATGAATCATTTCCCTTTTCTTTTTTCATTTTCTTTGAAAGAAAAAAGTGTTGTGAACCTCTGGCCTCACTTCCTCCTTGACCAAAGACCTGTGCTCACCTGTTTACCCGATCAGAGTCCTGACTTACAGCCATGACTCACATGTGACATCTGTATTTAAGTCCGGGTCCCAGGCCGGGTTGTAGGTGCCAAATCCATGGAAACTGCCTCATCCCGAGCATCTCCTTTTCTCTCCTGGACCCTCAGTGATTCAGAAGAGCTTTTTCTTTCCCATTTCTTCCCCATTTTTTACCTTTATTTTTAGTCCGATCATATTGAAGGGAGGCGGTTCAACATAGGGCAGTGGGGTAGACTCTTGGGCTCTAGGGTCTTAACTCTGCTGCCTCCTGCCAGGCATGTTTCCTTTTGCCTCTGCTGGTCTGAAAAGAATCATTAATATGGTTAAGCCATTGTGTTTAAGTGTGTCTTGTTTTGGGGGAAGGAGTGAGGGGGGAGATCAGGGAGGGAAGATAAAGGAACACCCAGGATATAGTATTTCCTGATTATAAAACTCCCTGGGGAAAAAATCTTAACTGTCTTGTTTGCTTATGACCCGAGAAAGGGCTGTGATCTCAGGTAGCCCACAGTGGATGGAAGAAGAACCCTGGGAGCATGTAAAGGGGCAGAGTTGTTGGGTATTTGGCTCTGGGAACATTTCTTCTGGGAAATACTCCACAGGACTGCTGGTTATGCTGAGCTGTGCTGGAAGCATAAGATGGGTCTTCTAAGGACTGGTGTTGCAAACCATTCATCATTTATAACAATGTTTCCAGGGTGTAAAGCATAAATTGAAAAACTGGGCTCACTATAGGTTAAGTAGGTGAGTCCGTATCTGAAGCTTTGGGGAAGTGAGGATAGTAACTCTGTAGTCATAGCCTAGGGCCTATGCAAAGGCTGAGTCCCATATAGTTAACTTTCCTTAAATCGGTGGCTGTATAGACCAAGAGGACTGGGTCTGTTTCTCATAGCAACATGTACTATTTTGTTTATTCTCGCGTTTATGACGATTAAGAACTTTTATTCAGAAGTACATATTAAGAGTGAAAAGGCAAATAACAAAGTAGAATATATTTGTCATCCATATATCCAGCAAGCAACTTGTGCAGAATCTGTGAAGAACAGCTACCAATTACACACACACACACAAAACCCTAATTTTAGAAAGAGAAAAATTCATCAGGAAAATGCAGATTGAAACTACGCTAAAATGCCAATATGCACTCACACAAATGGCAAGACAAACAGACAAACAAAAACCACACAAACAAAACAAAACAAAATCCAAAAACATTAATGGAGATACAGAGAAGCTCAAACTCTCATACACTGCTGATGGAAGTGTAAATTGATTTAACCACTTTGGAAAGCTATCTGAACTAATCTATAAAGCTGAACAAATGCATATGCCATGTCTCAGTGCTTACACTCCTAGATGTATGCCCCCAACAGGAATGGGTGCATATGTGCACCAGAAGCATTTACAAGAATGTTCATACTGGAATAATAGAAACAACCGAGATATCCCTTAATAGGTAAATAAGTTGTGGTATGGGTATGCAATGAAATGCTAAATGGCAATAAAAAAGAACAAATTACTGCTACACAGAACAACATGATGAATCTCATAGATATTATATTGAGTAAAAGAAGTAAAAAACAAGTGTACGTGTTATACGATTTTATTTATATGAAGCTCAAAAAGAGACAAAAAATAATCGATGGTCAGAATAGGGCAGGAGGTGGTGCCAGGGGATGTAGTGACTGGGAAGGGGTATGGAGGGGCCTCTGATGTTCTCTATCTTTGACCTTGTTGCTGACGACATGGATGTGTTCATTTTAAGAATTCATCATGATAAATATTTAAGACTTACGTATTTTTCTGTATCTTTGTTATTCAATTTATTTTATTTATTTATTTTTAAATATATCTTTATTGATTTCAGAGAGAGGGAGAGACAGAAACATCAATGATGAGAGCCATTGATCGGCTGCAGCCGGCAACCTGGGCATGTGCCCTGACCAGGAATCGAACCTCGATCTCCTGGATCCTAGGTCGATGCTGAACCGCTGAGCCACGCCCGGCCAGGCTGTTATTCAATTTAGAAAGTTTATTAAGATCAAGCATTTTTTTTAAAAAAATATATCTTTATTGATTTCAGAGAGAGGAAGGGAGAGGGAGAGAGAGATAGAAACATCAATGATGAGAGAGTCACTGATCGGCTGCCTCCTGCACGCTCCCGACTAGGGATGGAGCCCGCAACCCGGGCATGTGCCCCGACCCGGAATCAACCATGATCTCCTGAACCCTAGGTCGATGCTTAACCGCTGAGCCACACCTGGCCCTGCTAAGATCAAGCATTTTAAAATAAATAAACCAGTAAGGCTTATTGGCTGCAAAAAGAAAGAAAGGAAGGGAGGGAGGGAAAAGAAAGACTCATTTAAACTGGCTTAAACAAGCCAGCATCAACAATAAGGAATTCATTGGAAGGTACCCAGTGAAACCCAACAGCACAGTAGCCCCACCAGTCCTCCTGGGAATTGGGGAGTTGGGGCCTGAAGTTATGATTCTTTGCGGCACTCGTGGTGACGTGTCCCCAGCATTTGCACCCACCCTTGGCTTTTCTCTAGAGACCATCTTTCTTTGCTTCGGCTCACATGGTAGGAGATGGCAGCCCAGCCCCTGTTTATCAGGACCTCCCATTTCAAGCCCAGCTCCTTCCTTTTACTTTGTAGTTCACTGTCTGTAATCCTCTCTCCCTCTTGGCTGGTTTAGCCTGTGCTTCTCTTTCCCCACTGTGGCCAGGGAGGCTGGGATTATGTAGGAAACAAAACAGTCAAGGCTGAGGACAGGTGGATTTTTCTAGAAAGGGAAACGTGCGTAAGAAAAAAAAAAGGTTGCCATTTTACCACATATTCTCCTGCTGAATGTCTGCTTCCTCCCATTTTTTTTCAGCTAGTATTTGGAGCAAGGGGTGGGGAAAGTCCCCAGAAATTCTTTGTTTTCTCCCAACCAAATCAAACTCTCATGCCTACTGCCAAACAAGACACCCTAGCAGCTTGACCTTAATTTCTTGCTGAGTGACCCTGAGCTCTGGTTTTTCCAAGATCCACCACGAACTAGTCTTGCAGAGGGAGCTGCTGTTACTTTGTACCATGTTGGGATTATGGAATAATTTCCCAAATACATGATGAGTCACATGTTCTGGCTATAACTTTGTATCAAAGTATAGGAAATGTTGTTCCTAACTTGAACCTTAGCTGTGCAAAGAGCCTTTCTGATCTCTGTTATGGGCTTGCTGAGGCTGGTAGAGAGAACCATGGGCCCAGGATTCAGACTTTGCAAGGCAGAGTGTAGCATTATCTCCCTCCCAGTCTCTTGAGGTAAAGTGGAGATTTACATTTCTCAAGGTCTGTAAGCCTTGACTTGGCTTATGCCTGTAGGGATTTCTTAGCATTGCCCTTTACCTTTCACTAGGCACCTTCCACTGTGCCTCCTTTTCATTTGTTTCCTCCCAATTAAAACAGACTCAATACAGCCTCTGGATGTGACAACCTTTCAGCTTAGTCCTAGTAAGTTTCTGAGTTTCTCGGGACTTCAGCTTGCCAAGACCTCATCACAAGTTTGCAAGAGGTGGAGTTGAATGTTTTTCCTTCAGAAATTAAGTTTTGAATGAATTTATGTTTTTCATCAGAGTAGCTAGCTATGAGAGGAGTCTTATCTCTGGGCATTGTTTTTCTTTGGCTTCTAGAAAAAAAAAAAAAGGGAAGTTTTAGTAATTTTCATCAAATTCAGTTTTAGTCGATCATTTGAAAAGCTATTTGTATCAAATCTTATTAGTAAGATTTCCAGGCAGGGACTAACACTAAAAAGCTAACATGAACCTAGACTTTTTGGGGGGAATGATTTCTACACCCCATAAAATCCCAGGCAATTATATTTCCTTGTTTTTTGCTAGGAGACTATGCAGGTTAGGTTTATAACCTTGATTCTTGTTTTATCCCCCTATCAGTTAGAGATTAATTGCGGGACTCTGGAAGGGTGAGCTGTTGGATTTTATCTTCTTTGAACTTACCATTGTTCTCAAGGTCTTCTAAAGGTCAGTAACTTAAGTTTTCCTCTTCCCCCTAAAGCACATCTTTATAAGAAAAACTTTATTTAGAAAAAGGCAGATGTTATTTTCAGTTTGTTATATTTGTTATGCGGATGGCTAGCCTGAAAATTCACTGGCAGTATGTCCATCTACCTTCATTAGTCTGCTTTAGGTATTAATTACTCCACTGAGCCTTAAAACATTAAAAAATAATAATAAAGTGTTGGTTTCATTCCTCAGGTTAGATGCTCAGTGGCTTAAGACAGCGTATTTTAACTTCTTGTTCACATTACATGAGAGCTGTGGCTCTGCTCCAAGGGTCGTCTTTACTCTAGATCCAGGCTGAATGGGCGGCCCCAGTCTGGGACATAATCTCATGGGAGTAGGAAAGGGTAAGAAAGGAAATGACCAAGGGCTGAAGCAAGTCGTATGGCAAAGCCTAGCAGCGGTGAAGTGGGGAAGTATAAGGAATCTTCCATCTGCAGGCACTGTCTCATGACAACGGGAGGCGTAATCCTCTTCTGGGGAGGGCAGCAAATAATGGAAACAGCAACATAATCTACCACAGTGGCAAACTATATTTAATTCAGAGAGGTTTAATGGCCTGTATGCTGATGGTGAAACAGTGTTTAGAATTGATTAAATCTATATTTCAGGGTTTATTTTGAAAAGGTTATGCTTCAGAAATCTGCCTAGATATGGAAAACAAGGTCCAATTTTTGTGTACAGGACTGATTAATCTTTTATGAGCAGGAAAGCTGTACCCACAATTTGGTAACTTTCCATGCATTGTTTCTCAAAGGTCTAGATCTGAATTTTAATCAAGAAATTACTCTTATTGCTTTCTTGACTTTTAGTTCTTCATTTTTCATGCATTACTGCTATCTCATTGGTCACTGTTTTTTGTTTAATTCCTTGAGTTAATAGGGCCTTGCCTGCCAATTAAAGGCAGATGGTTCTGTCAAGAGAAGGGTAGAGAAATGGGGGCTTTCAGTGAAATTAAAATTTATTAGGGCCTGGTAAGTATGCCCTGGTATTTTTCTTTCAAAAGTGAAACTGCTGAGCTACTGCTAATTTCCTTACTGGGACATGTCTGTCTTACCATTTAAAAAGTACAAAATCAGAATTTTTCAAAGAAAGAGAGCAAATTATAATGATACTGTGAGATATAGAACTTCAGTGCCTCGATCGGTCATTCGCCATCTACACGTTGGGGAGATTCAGAACTCTTTTTGTGGGGGGAGGGATCTTGGCCATTCTTGCAGGTTCACCCTCACACCTTTTGATGAATTGGGGGTTATCTATTTTGTCAAGAGTCTTGGATAGGTTTGTGGTAGGCAGTTAGACAGACATAAAGCAGAGCAAGGTTGATGGGCCAGGTACAGAAGGTCACCAGGATAGAAAGTTCTTGGTTGCCTATCAAAGGACAAATGTAGGGTGGGACCTTGTCCCCAGGGTTACCTTTCCTCCCTAGAGATAACATCTAGGCCTTAGTTGTATTACAGTTCCAGGCCCAGAAAAGCAACAAAACCAGATTAAACCACACCAAGGCTGACCTCAAGCACTGAATAATGACTCCCCCCGCCCCCCACCCTGGAGCCCACCAGTCAATCAGTGGAGACCTAGACCCTGAAAGGACACGCCTGGAAAGCTGAATATTATAATGAGACCTTCCCCTGGGACCTCCCCCAAACTCTCCACCCTTAACACCCTTAGGAAGGTGCGCCCAGTGCTCTCTTCCTCCTGGGAGCAGCCCCTTCCTTTCCCTCTCCCTTTCCCTCTCCCTTCCCCTTCCCATCGCCCCCCCCCACCCCCAGGGGACTTACGTTACCTTCTTCACTCCCAAGCTCCAAGGGCCCTTCCTTTACCTCTATAACTTGTTTCCTAAGCCCATTTATTTTCCAAATAAATGTTCTTTTATATTTGGAGTCTTGGCTCTGAATTCTTTCCTAACCAGAGCTCAAGTACCGGGGTTACTGAATCCAGGTCTGGCGTGACCCCACTGGTCTAAAACCTGGTGCTGCTCCTGCCACCTACAACAGGTTGTGCCATTTTTATGAGAATGTCGACGTTTCTGCTCGGCTGCCTTTGCAGTAGGTGGACCAGTCCACCACTGGAGCCGCTGAATGCTGCACTCTGGGTTCTTCGTGCGCACTTGACCTGCCCCAGCTACTAATGAAAACTTGTTTTGGAGAAATAAGCGTTCATTCATGAAATTCTAAAGGATTTTACACAGAGGTTCCATCAGAATACCGGGTACTTGGAATGCCGTCCTTCCTTCCCCTCTAATTTCTTCTGTTGAGTTAGTGCGGATGATATCCTCAGCTTACGTGATTCAGGGATTGGACACAGTTTAAGAAACAGCCACAGGAAAGTCGCACTTCATGATTCCCTTTGTGTCTCTCAGCCCCTTTTAGAAGAATCCTTGGAAAAGTTGCGCTAGGCCTCAATGTCAGGCAGTGCTGGACATTTCTTGAGAAAATATTTGATTGATTGAACAATGTGAGTCTTATAAGAAATTTTGATGTCCGTATTTGGCCACATTTATATCCCGCTGTTAAACAGCAATGTTGAACTTGACGGTGGTCATTTTTGCTAACTAATTGAGGGCTCGTTTACTGTTCCATTGTACTGTCCCTTGTTCTCAATTTAATATTTATTTCTGTTTTTAAAATTAAGGTAAATACAGTTCAGTCTAGTTTTAAGAGTTACCTGAAGCCCTTTTTGGAACAAGGTTGGATATAAATACATATATATTATGCTTACTTGGTGCATTTTGAGATTTTAAGAGGGTCCTGCTTATATGAAGTAGAGGGAGGGGGGAGAGAGAATATGAATGACTACTAGAGAACAGTCCTTTATGTGCTCTCCTTGTCCCTTTTATTGTGTGCTCCAGGGGATACCGGGGTTTCTGTCCCCTGTACTCAGACCCAAGGCCAGAGACTGTCTCTGGGCCCTCCCTCCCCCTTCCTCTCCCCTCCTCTCCCCTCCTCTCCGGCTTTTGTTTGCCCTTCTTGCTCAAGCTCAGACTGGCCTGCATGCTTCCCTTAGGGCCTTTGCACTGGTGCTTCCTCTGCCTGAAGCAGCCTTCTCATCTCCAGGCCTTCTCACGCTTAGTCTTTACTGATGTGTCATCATCTCAATACCTTAAAATTCAGAATTATAATCTGCTTTCTCCTGCTACTCCTGATTTCCCTTATCCAGCCCTCCCTTTCCTTCTGTCCCATAGCATAATAATGTAGTATGTAATTCACCTACAATGTTCATTGTCCATCTACCCCAGCAGACTAGGGTCGTCCTTAGGGCAGAGATCTTTATCTGGTTGGTTGACTGATACCAAGTTCCTCGGGCAGAGCCTGGAAAGATAGAAGGCACTTAATAGATATTGGTTGTTGAGTGAACTAAGGGTTTGCTGTGCCTTCAGAATCCCTCCAGTGAGGAAGTGTATGTTTTAGTCTGCTGTTAGGCAAACGTTGATTTCCCTGATGAACAGGGACTTTTGATTCGTTCCCCTCAGTTATGAAAGTTGTCTAAGTCATACTTCCTTTTCTGCTTTGGCTACCAGGATGCAAACACTGTTGTATGCTCGATTGTGATGGTGACTCTGTGCTTCAACATGTAGGTAAACTAATGCAGTCCTTCCCTCCTTCCCCCTTTCCCCAGCCTTCACTTGGTGAAAACTTGTGTAGTCATTTTTGTTTGTTTTGACAGTAACAATGCCTTTTATTGTTAGACCATTTATGTAACCTTTGGAAGGGAATGGTGTGTAAGAATTCAAAACCACTCTCCAAAGAGAAGTGGTTTATTAAAGAGATTTGTTTGTCTTAGCTTATAGCTGGCTTTCTTTTGAACAGCAGCCAGGTCAGCACCATTGTTTTGGGTAGTGTGCAACTCACTAGTTTGATCGGTGTTCTGAAACGGTAATTTTGGGTATTCTATTTCTCTGTAGGCTTTTTTTTTTTTATTGAATTGCACTTAGACAAGTATTAACATACTTGTAAACTATTATTGTCAATCCCAAACTCTTGCTTCTTAAACCCAAGGACCCTAATTTCTGACAGAATATCCTTTGAAAGAATGGCTTGCTGCTGCTCAATAAAAGGAATTGCTGGCTGAGCCCCAAAAGGATTAAATCAATGGCAGGGTGTTCAGTCCGAACATACATGAATTGATATCCTAGTGCGTGCTTTTCAGATGGGGGTAGTTTTAGAGGGTGTTCAAAGTCATAGGCTCAACCATCTTCCTGGAACTGTAATTTTGCTTGAAACTTTTGGAGAACTCTCCTTTGAATTTGAATGGTGTTAGCAAGTCCTGTCTCAAAGATTACAAAAATATGTAGAATTTTCTGTTTCTGAGTTGGCCAAATTTGAGTCAATGACTCTGCTAAATGTTGGACTTCTTTGTAAGCAGGTCTGTGTGATATTAGCGTCGGGATCTAGGAGAGGGAGCAGCAAAGGGTTAGGCCCGTTGCCCTGCTCCCCTGGCTGCTGCTCAGCCTTTGGAACAGGAATTGGGGATTTCACAGTGACTCCTTAGAAACCTCACAGCTAGTCTATTAATGAATTGAATTTGCCATCGGAAGGATCAGTAGATTTAGTTCGGTTTGCTTTTTAAGTACAATTGCCTGAAGCCCTGGGATTTTACAAATTACTTTGGTTTCCTACCCACGCAGCGTTAAATCAAGACCCTCAGTGGTCTCTAACGCCACCTCCCGCAAGAGTAAGGTGTTAGAAACACAAACATGCTGGGAATCCTGGTTTTATTTTGTCATCTTAGTTATTTTAAGATTATAAAAACAACAAAGTTCATGAGAAAAATCTGAAAAATCTTTCACTCTTCCACATCGTGTCTGAGGCATTTCTCTCAACAGATGGGTTAGTGTCGTGACCAAGGAGCATCCCCGAAGGGAGCCAGTCACTCATCCACATTCGTGTCTTTCCACAATGCCAGGTTCTCTAGGGGACACCCCCCAGTAAGCCAGTAGGGTCATATGCAGGTTACACACAGAGGGAGAGCTTACTGGGTAGAATTGAGCAGAGTGAGCGTCCAGCACGAAGTCCCTGTCACTGGTGACCTCGCAGTGGAGAGGTGAGTCTCAGTCTCAAGCCAGGCGGCCACAGTGGCAGCGTGCATCCGGTGGACTGGAAGTCCAGCAGGGCTCCGAGGGTGACCCCTGGGACAGCCAAGCTTGAGCGTGGAACGGCCGGAGCTCTGAGTTCTCATAGCCCACAGTGGGTGGCAGACTCACTCATATCAGTGTCCAGATGGAGTCCTTATCGGAGTGGCTAGACTTTGTGGTTTTGGGTATTCTGGACCCCTCCCAAGGGTGTTCTGTTCCACCCCGTAAGCTCAATCTTGACTTAGTACTTAACTGTCATGGTTAACAGTGACTCCACATTCGATTGTCAAAAGTATTCAAAAAGTCTGTTCTGCTCTGTCAGCCAGGTGGTGATGCCTGTGTCCCCAGCCCGCAGGTGGTAGAAGTTGGTGGTCAGTACCAGCAGCAGTAGACCTAAAAATCATAGACTTAGATGCTGTCTGAAATATGGCTTTTATTACTGTGCTGTGCAAATTAGCCTATGTTTGATTCTCAGGTGTGAAAAACCTTAAACATCAACTCTATGAAAAATTTTAGCATTGTTTTGAATGTGTGTTTGTATACTTTAGAAAAACCAAGTTTTGCCTGGCCGTCGTGGCTCAGCGGTTGAGCATCGATCTAGGATCCAGGAGATCGAGGTTTGACTCCCGGTCAGGGCACATGCCCGGGTTGCGGGCCCGATCCCCAGTACGGGGTGTGCAAGAGGCAGCCGGTCAATGGTATTTCCATTTCTCTCTCTCCCTTCCTCTCTCTGAAATCAGTAAAAAGATATTTTAAAATAAATAAATAAGAATCAAGATTTCCTACAATAATCGTGAGTGAAAACAGTAGTTCCTGCCACACCTCTCCCAGTCTGACTCCTTCCCCTTAGAAGTAACTACTTATAGATCATTTATCTTTCTTCTACTGTTTTACTATACGAAAACGCTGGCATTTGACTGCTTTCGACCTGTGAAAATGGAAGTATTTTGAGAAAACATGCTTATCACTCATTTCTTGATTTTTAAAAGTCCAAATTTGGATGTTTACTGTCTCCCAACACTGTTTTCTCAAATTCTTCTAATATAAGTACAGTTTGTTATTGATTAAGATCAAATGTGTATATTACTGTGACTATGAAGGTACTTCACAGCTGAGACATGTAATTTGAGTATTTGCTTCCTCATAAGCTTGTTCTCACCCAGACTGAACAATTTCGTTTGTTAGCCTTATGTACCTTTCAATGATTCACCCTCAAATTGAAGCCTAACCCTAAAACCTCAGGGTAGTTAGCTGTCTGGTCAGTTCCTGAAGGCATCCCTTTCGAAGTGTCATCATTTCTCTTTCCTGGATCCCATGGGGTCCTCTTTCCTTGTGGTCTCTCATCTTGGTAGGCAGAGGCATTGACTAGTAGCTTCTGAGAGAGGGTACATGGAATACACATTTTTTGAGATTTGGCGTGTCTACAGTGTCTCACCCTTCCTCCCCAGTAGTCCAGCTAAGTATACGCTTCTAGGTTGGAAATCCTTTTTTCCCCTCAGAACTTTGAAAAGTTTGCTCCCTAATATTTTCCCTTCTTCTCTTGAAAAGCTTTTAGGATCTTTTCTTTGGCCCAAGTATTCTGATTGATCTGTTTTCATTGATTTTTCTGGTCACAGAGTGGCCTTCCTAATCTAGAAATTTATGTGTTTTAGTTATTAAAAAATTTCTTGAATCATCTTTGATAACTTTCTCTCTTTTCTCTTGATTGAATTGTTTTCAAATATTGGTCCTTCCGGAGCAATCTTCTGATTTTCTTACCTGTTTCTCTTTGTATTCCATTTTCTGGTGAATTTTTTCAGTTTTACTTACAATTGTTTTGCTGAGTCCGGCTTCTGTGGCTCAGTGGTTGAGTGTTGATCTACAAAACAAGAGGTCATCCGTCAGGGCACATGCCCGGGTAGCGGGCGCGACCCCCAATAGGGGGCATGCAGGAGGCAGCTGAAAGATGTTTCTTTTTTTTTTAAAATATATTTTTAGTGACTTCAGAGAGAGGAAGGAGGAAGGAGAGAGAAACATCAGTGATGAGAGAGTCGTCATTGATCAGCTGCCTCCTGCACACCCCCGATTGGGGATGGAGCCCGAAACCTGGGCATGTGCCCTGACCGGGAATCAGACCTCGATCTCCTGGATCCTAGGTCGATGCTCAACCGCTGAGCCACACCAGCCGGGCTAAATGATGTTTCTCTCATCCATGTCTCTATCCCTCTCCCTCTAAAAATCAATAAAAACATATTTTTTTAAAAAAGTGAACAGTTGTTTTGCTGAATTAAAAATAATCTTCAAGTGGATAATACATGGCTCAAATTTAAAAGATTTTAAAAGGTAAAATGAAAAGCCTCTTAGTTCCTGCTACAAGCTCCCATATTCCTTCCTCAGAGGCAACCAGTGTTCCTCCTTACAGAGATACTCTGTCCTTATGTTAAAAAGTGTACGTGTATATATTGTCATATTCTCCATTTCTTTTAAAATTATAAATAATAATATACTTTACATATTGTTACGCACTTTGCTTTTTTTCACATAACCATACTTCTTGAGATTTCTTCTACAGGTACAGTTTTCCCTATGTTTTTATGGCTTTAAACACAGCAGCATGGCATTTCTTTTTACAGATGCTCCGTATTTTGTTGAGTCAGTTTCTTATTGATTTTGCTGTTTGCAGTGCTGCAAGGGATATCTCTGAACATGCATTATTTTGCTCACGTGATAAAATCCTAAATATGGAATTACCGGGTGAAAGGCTCTGTGCATTTGTACTTGTCATAGGTATCACCCCAATGTCTTCCGTAGAAGCTGTGCTGATCTATATACTCTCATCAGCAAGGTACAAAAGTACCTGTCACTCTCCATCCTTGCCAACATGGGATGAGAGGAAACTTCTTAATCTCTGCCAATCTGATAAGTGAAAAATGGTATCTCCTGTGGTTTTAATTTGCATTTCTCATAGGAGGTTGAGCATCTTTTCATGAATCTGTAAGAGCCTTTCTGTGAACTGTTCTGCCCTTTGCTGTTGGGCTGTTAGATATCAAGTTCTGTCACTTTATGTATAAGGAAATGAGCCCTTATCTATGATAAGAATTGGAGTTGTTCCCAGTTTATAGTTCACCTTTTGACTTGGATTATGTTGCATTTCTCCATGTAGATGAATTTATCAGCTCCTTATTTTAAGGCCTTTAAATTTAATGCCATAAAGAGAAAAAGGCCTTCCTTGCTCTAAAATTATTTTTTTAATCATCCAGGGTTTCTTCTGATACTTCCTTGGTTTCAGTTTTTATATTTAAATTATTAATCCATCTTAAATTAATTTCAGTAACTAGGGATCCCAGTTTACTTTTTTAAAGATGGTTATTGGTTCTCTCAACCATTTTTAATCATTTATCCTTTTTGATTGGAATGGCGCCTTTATCATATACCAAATCCCACAGGCACGTGTTTCCATTTCTTGACTTTTTTGTTGGTCTGCCTATCGATTCATATTTCAATTGTAATACTGTCCTAATTGTCAACATTTCCGTGTTCGTGGGGATCAGGTTTTTATTTTATTGTTGATGTTGATATTAACCAAAAAAAATTGCAGTGACATTTAAAAATGAATTATTCAAAATTTAAAGAAAAACAATCAGAATTTTATGTCATTCAAAAGAAGTACACTTACCTAGGTTGGTACAGGTCACAGTTTTCTAACTCAACATTTACTATTTATTTTCCCAGTGAGGGGAAACAGTATGCCAAAATGGGGGTAAGAAGTACTTAATTATTCACTTTGGGGATCAAGATTGACTTACAAATCAGAACATTTAACTTTGAGGGAGGAAAAACGGATTAAATAGGTCAATAATTGCAAAGCAAAACTCTTAAGTTGGAGAGTTGGATGAAGACACTTGGTTGTGGGGACGCGGAGTCATCTGAGAGGCGACTCTTGGTTCATTCTCAGGTGATGGGAATAGAGCATCCATCAGTAGTCAGCTGGAGTGCAGCAGCAGCGGTGGTTTTCTTTCAGTGCAAAGCCTTTATTTGTCTGAGATGAAAAAAGAGACTGCAGTGAACCACAGACCATTTCATTCCGAACCGTGACAGCCTTTTGGCCTCTCTCCTCAGCGTATCCCTCTGAAATAGCCCGTAAAGTGTGTGTATGTCTGTGTGAGCCAGACTGTTGCCGTATCATATTGTGACACCAAAAGAGAAGAGAACCTGTCTCCGTGCCCACCTGAGCTGTGGTGCCCAAAACACGTGCTCATGAGTGAGTCATTTTGGAAACTGTTTTTCTCCTGAAGGTAATGAATTTAAACCATTACCTCCCAAAGGCCATTCCTGCACGTACCATTACATTGAGGGTTAAGACTTTAACATGTGAATTTACAGAGGGACACAAACATTCATTCCGTAACAAGATCATAAAATAGCGAGCGGGCGGGCTGCTCTGAGTCCCTGTGGTCAGTCGTCTCCTCAGAAGCCTCTAAGGGGACTTTGGCTCCACTTAGGCATACGGTGTTACAGATCAAAACGTAACTTGAGAGAGAGCATTGTCTTTTTTTAGGAGCTCTGGACCTAAAACTTGTGTTGAAAGTCTTCCCAGTAGTGCCTAGAATGGGTCCAAGATCGTTCAGTGATTTATTTTAAAAGGCGCTGTGGTCTCATTTGCCTTCTAAGAGAGAGGTTTCATGAAAGAAGCATCCACTTGAATGTTGTTAGAAATTTTTTTTTGTTGTTTCCATTTTAAGTGTGCAATTCAGTGGTATTAAGTACATTTACATTGCTGTACAACCATCACTACCATCATCTCCAGAAGTTTTTCATCTTCCCAAACAGAAACTCAGCACCCATTCAAAACTATGCCCATTTCCCCCTCCCCCTAGCTCCCGGCAGCCACTATTCTACTGTCTAATTGTTTAACTTTTGCCTTTAGGTATATAGTTGATACTCAGAAGCTAAACCTTGCTCTTAGAGAATCTTCACCCGCTCCTCGGCTTGGGCATGCAGTTTGCTGGTTAAACCTGGGATCAAATGCAGCCTTCATCACTGATTCTGGAAATCTTGGAATAGGGTAAAACTGACTGAGTTTACAATGAAGAAATGCACTTCTAGATTTCTGGGGTAGATCAGAGATTTCCTTACCAGCAGTGGCATCTCAGTCAACCGTGTTTTTCTTATCTCTTGGCCAGAAAACAAAACCGGTGGTTGTGGTGTAATAAGCCTTGTGTACACAGCTGCAGGAGGGAGCCGGGAGGTGGCTGTGTTCTGAGGCCCTGAGGCCTGCAGAATATAATGGGGCATCTGGCCCCATGCAGTCTCTGGTCACAACAGTTTTGGAATTGGATTTTGTCCTGCAGCGATGGCGACTCTTTGAAGAGAAAGGCACTTTTGAATATTCGCGGTGCTTTGAAACCAGTGCCAGGAAGATACTGGGACTTAAGGCTGGTCTGAGGCAAAGCTGGGCGTGAGGCTTTCATTTGCAGGAACACAGGTGGTTGGGGAAAGGAGGTATTCATTAATTTTGTCAGTGAAATTCGTTGAACTCCCAAAGCAGTTTGGAGGAGTCTTAGCTGTTTTTAAAATCTGTTGGTAATCATGGTACATCCTAAAAGGGAGTCCCAGGTTAAGAGCATAAATGTGGATTCCGAGTTCAGGCGTGCTGATGTGTGACTCGTTTAGCCTTGCTAAGCCTCAGTTTCCTCATCTGAAGAGTGGTCAAAAGTGCATACTGCATTTAAAGCGTCTGGCACCTAAGAACAGAGGAAACCTCTTTTTGCCCCTGGACGAGCCATATAAAATGGAAAGTTTTATGCATACCGTATATATTTGTATCCTTCAGAATACTCTTAAGATCTCCCAATCCTGAATTATTTCACTTACTCGCATCCCAAGTAGGTGAGACGTCAGGGATAACAGAGGCCGGTTCTTCCAACCCAGTCAAGCAAAAATGGGGTGGGCGGGGGGGCATTTCTAGTTCCTGACAGTGAGGAGGCAGACGCCAAGGTCCTGGGAGCTTTGCGGGTTCCTACCCATCACGTTGTTTTCCTCTTCAGAAAGTGGGCAGGAGTTTGTTTTCAGTAGCTGAGTTCACTGTCTGACTGTCTCCAGGCCTTACCTCCCCCTCTCCCGTGTTTATGAAAAAGGAAAACAAAATTACTAGGCACTCACATCATCCGTTTAGAAGGATCTGGAGGTTCGGTAGCTGACGCTCCCAGATCCTACAGATTTGGGGTGGGATGAGAATAAAGCCACCCAGTACCTTTGACCACTGTGCCCTTTTCATTCACAGGGGTGAACCTGGGTTTGCAGCACGTGGAGCAGGGGGGAGGGGGGCACAGATAAGATCCAGGTCTGTTGTCTTACGCACCCAGGTGATGCATCTGCTCTGATAACTGCCTGTCTGGGTTTATTGGGGAAGGGCATTGAGTAAGACATGGTGGGGGCCTGGAGAATGAGCCTTGAGACCCACCCAGCTTGTGGAAATGCAGAAAATGTAATGCAGAAATTATGTTTTTCCAGCTTGTGAATCCAAAACAATGGGATTGTTGGAAGAACATATGAGGCTTGTTCTTTTTTTTTTGAAAGCATTATTGTGTTCAGTGGGTACATGTGCTTTGCTCATAAAAATTTTGTGCTTTAATCACGTTGCTGGGGGGTGGGGGGAGCTATGGATTTTACTACCAACAGAAAGTAATATAAGATGTGATGTCTTCTTAGTAGGCTCTTAAGAGATTTTTTTTTTTTTTTAAAGAAATGGGGAAAATACACCTCTTAGGCAGAAAGTGCTGACAGTGTTGGCAGCAGACCTATATGTTTAATAAACATACTGATTTAATTCTTCACCACTTGGTTTTATCTTGATCATTCCCAAGGTGATTTCCCCCCTCTTAGTTATGCAGTAGCCTGCTGGCTGGCATTTAACTATTGACTGTTGATCCTGGGGAGTGAACCACTGTAATTTATGGTCAAGGGTACAGATGTAAAGAGACAGAAAAGACACTCAAATGCTTTTAGTGCCTTTTCCCCATCCTCATGATGTGTTCTCCCTGAAACTTTTTGAAAGCACCAAAAATAAAAAAAAATTTACAATAGGGAAAGAAACTCTCATGCTTCTTAAGTAGAAAATTCTGTGTGTTTCTGTAAAATTTTGCTTTGCCTTGCCCCTGTAGGAACAATTGCGGTCTTTTAATTTTCGATGTGTATTCTAATTCCGTGGATGGAGATGGGTGGAGGCGGGAGAGAGGGAAGGCTGAGGTGGGACGCCAGGCTGGAGAATTGATGTCTTTCTTTGAGGATGCCCCCGTCGCCCCCTCCTGCTGCCTTCTGGACCGTGAGACCCAGCCGCATCACTTCCTGTCCAAGTTGGCACTGACAGTGGCACAGTATCTCTGCCCAGTGTTCTCAAAATGCAGCTGGCAAGTTTCCAGCAATAGAGTCATCCAGAGAAACAACTCACCCTTTTTTTTTCTTTCTCTGAAGCCTTGGGTAGCCTCCCCAGGTCTCAGTCTATCTGTCCCTTGCATTTTGTTTATTTTTTGGTTAATCTTCACTGGAGGATATTTTTTCCATTGATTTTTAGAGAGAGTGGAAGGGAGGGAGATGGGGAGGAGAGAAAGAGAGACAGAGAGAGAAACATCGATGTGAGAGAGACACATCAATTGGTTGCCTCCCACACGTGCCCCAATCGGGGCCAGGGATTGAACCTGCAACCCAGGTACTTTCCCTGGACCGGAAATCAAACTCGTGACCCTTTGGTGCACTGGCAGATGCTCTGACCACTGAGCCACACCAGCCAGGGCCTGTTCCTTGCATTTTGGAATAGCCCCCATTGAATCCCCAATTCTTGCCTTAAATTATATAGCAGTGGTTCTCTGAACATCCCCCAAGCTGGCCTCTGTTTCCTTTTATGCCTAGGCCCTACGTCTTCCCAGGGAAGACTCAGAAAATGCTTTCCTGTGGGAGAAAGGAAGGATATACTCCCTCTAGTTATTTTTCCCTCTAGACTAGGTCAGGAAAATAGCTCACATTCCTGAGTGCCTGCTATGGACTAGGGGCTGTAGGGTTTTCCCTGCATGACCTCATTAATCCCCACAACAATCCCATGAAATGGGATGCTAGGATCATTCCCAAGTGTGGCTCAGAGATTGCCTGCCCCAGATCACGTGGCTAGGAGGAAGTGGCATTCCAGAGAGAGCAGCTTGTTCACTGTAAAGTGAGATGGACGCACAGTACAGCTGGGTGGCTGAGTTGTCCTCCTGAGGTGTCGGGGCTCTTGCCCACTTTGGGGCTTCAGGTCCTTGGTGCGTGGCAGTGTGGTTGGATAGAAGTATTTGTGATGTCCTCTGCTCTTAGCCGTTTAGGTATTCTCCAAGATAATACATGTTTTCTTTACCATGCTCTTCGCTTCTCTCTGAGCCCTCCTTGGCAGTCCTCAGTGTCCCTGTGTCTGTTAACAGTTCTGTTCAAGGCAGTCTAGACTTTCCTATCACTCTCTTCGAAAATCTTCCAGGCTCCACCCACTGCCCAATCCAGAGCTGCCTCCACAGTCCTTGGTATTTGTTACAGCAGCACCCCACTTCCAGGCACCAAAATTTGTATGCTTCTTGCCCCTTCTATAACAAAGCCAGCAAGTTTAATGCTTGAAATAATACAAATGTGTTATCTCATAGTTCTGTAGGTCAGAAGGTTAACACAGGACTCACTGGAATCAAATCCAGGGGTGGTCAGGGCTGGTTCTCGGACAGAATCCCTTTCCATGTTGCTTCAAGTGCATGGTCCCTGACTCCCTTCCTCCATCCCCAAAGCCACCAACAGCAAGTGGAGTCCCTTTCATGCTTCAGGTTTCTCCTGCTATTTCTGTCATCCATTCCTCTCTCTCTGACCACAGCCAGAAAAGGCTCTCTGCTTTCAAGGACTCATATAATTGCCCTGGACCCATGTGGATAACCCAGGCAAATCCGCTCATCTTAAAGGTCCTTAACCTTAATCACATCTTTAAAGTCCTTTCTGCCATGTAATGTAACATGCTCATAGGTTTGGAAATTAGAACTTGGACATCTTGATGTGTGCGAGCATGGGAGCGTGTGTGTGCGCGTGCGTGTCTGTCTGCCTGCCTGCCTGCATGCATGTGTTATTTTACCTACCACACAAGGTAAGGTATGAACACACAGCAAAATTAATCTCTGGTCTTCGTTTGCAACCAGCATTCCAATAGGCCAAGCATGTGGTTTCTCGTACAGCAAGCATTTTATTGAGAGGTCATCTGTTCCACCTGGCTGGCAGCACACACCTTGCAGGACAGGTGCAAAGTGGGCAAGCGCTGTGGGAAGACTGAAAGCTTCCTCCTTCCCTCTCTTAGTGGAAATAAGCCATAGAAGTAAGGAGACCACTTGGGTTGTGACTCTCCTCCTCACTGTGAAATTAAATAAAACTGAAACAACAACAGAAACCTTTCATAGTGGAAATACTAGTTCTAGGATATAAAACTCACCCACTTCCTAAAAGAGTCTTTCTCCTTTGAATGCAAAGCTAAGCTGCATTGTAGTTTGAGCTTATTTTCATGAGAAAATTGGTCCCCTCGGAGGCATTTGGTGTGTTACTGAGTAGGGTCCCTTTGGGGAGGATGGGAAGCCCCCTCTCCGCTCACCACCTGGAATCGGATGCTGGTTCCGCTCTGACAGCTGGTTAGCCTGTAGGGCCCTTACAAGTTAAATCTCGTTACAGGAAATAATTTGCTAGAAGATCAAAGCATAGATGGGGTAAATTAATTTTTCAACAAACCACAGGTCTGGGAGAATGTAAACATTGTCTCTTAAGTGCTGCTGATGTCCTTGATGAACAGGTAATTTGGGGGGCTCTTTTTTCCTAAGATTATAATTCTGTATTCAATTGATTCATGTGTTAATATGTTGAAAAAGAACTCTGAAAACTTGTGCCTAAGATAACACCCTGAAATAAATAACCAGCTAACTATGTATTTCAGTATCTATCTCATTTAGAGCAGTGGGACTAAAGGGGGGGAGGGGGGCGGAGAGGGTGACCTTGCCCCCTCCCCCCCCCCCGGGGCATTTGGCAATGTCAAAGACATTTTTGGTTGTCATGATTCAGGGGAGGGTGCTACTGGCATCTGGTGGTTTGAGACGAGGGATACTGCTAAACACCCCCAGGACAAAGTTACCTGGTCCAAAATGTCAACAGTGCGGAGGCCGAGAAACCTTTAGAGGGACTGCTTTCTCTTTTAGATACTTACTGTATCTAGATGTGTCTTTCACACTGCACATAGGTTTGATTTCTCTGAGGGTCTGTTTCTTTTCTCACTCTTCACAGCACCTTGCCCTTCTTTGTCTCAAACATTTATGGATTGGGTTGATTCCCCCCCCCCTTTGTTAAGGTACTCTTTTTTTTTTTTTTTTGTCTCGGAGAAGGTTCTTGGGGTAGCATTGACAAGCTGACTGTGGCAGAGTCAGCGTGGTATGGAGAGTTTGCACTGCTGTCAGTCTTTTAAGTGGAGGTAATAAAGCACCCAATTGAGGATGATTGTAGTTAAGAGAGCTGGTGTTGAGAAACGTTTGGCGTGTAATAACTGCTCAGTAAATGCCTTCTTTGCCCAGGCAGCCAATTAGGAGGCCACATACAAAGTCCAAGGGGCCTAGGACCCCCCCACCCCTACTTTGGTAAAAAGTTGCATGTAAAGGAGAGGCAGAAATCTCCAGCATCCAAGGATTGTTCTCACCTCTCCAGGAAGGAGAAGGAAAGAACTTAACAGCTTTCAGTAAAGGTAACCGAAAGTAAAGATCTACGAAACATCTGAAGTGCATGAGAGGCATGGCTTGCCTCAGGCCAGAGCTTTTTTTAAAACTAAATTCACAGCTACTGGTTCAAGTTGGAACAATCCAGACTTAATTATAGATACCTGCAAAAGTTCCTTCGAACTGGTGGGTTTCCGCAGTTGGGTACCATTTGGCAAAGGCTGTTTCCTGGCCAGTTGCTTGTTTGAGACTCAGAACATAGGGAGGGTTAAGAGTCAGTTGGACAGAGAGTTCTGTCTCTGTTCAGATCAGAGCTTCAATTGTCCCATTTGTAAAATGGACATCATAATACTCCCCTCAGAGGATGGCTATAAAAATAAAAATGAAGAAGGCATGTGTGTGAGGCATCTGGCACAGTAAGTGTACTTCATAAGTGATTCTTGTAAAGGTGGTTTGAAATTTTCTCAGTTTTTAAATGCCATGTGCAAAAGTGCAATGAGAGGTAACAAGTTAACTTTTCACCCAACCTATATATTAGTATTTTTACCTAGTTGTATCTATTTTGAGAAAATTGATGTTTGACAGACACCAGCCTTGCACTCACTGCTGCCCCCCCCTTTGGAGCTGGCAAGTCAGCTCAGATCTCTGCACCTTGCAGTTCTCAGGCCACCAGCGTGACTGTCCCACATCGTGCTCTCAGTGCCACCAGAAAACCAGCAGGAGACCGTTTCCCAAGGTTTTCACTTGAAAAAACATGATAAATCCAACAGAGTATAAAAGTAGTTGATCGTAGCAAAATATAACATTTCTCATCATTAATTTCCGTGCCTGTCAATTTGCCCTTCGCCACCTTCAAAACCTGAGTCCCAGTCCTTCTCTAGAAGGAAGCTCCATATTGTCTGCACTTCCTCCTGGTAAGTTCTCAACTTTGCATCTACGTGTTTCCTCAGGCCGCCTTTACTGATTTGCATGTGGAGACCTATGTCGTGCAGGTAACTTTTGTGTCCTAATTTCTGTTTCTGGGCTCTTCGTATATGACATCTGCATTTTAATACCATTGTTCAGGAAATTCTGTCTTGGCCACCAAGAGACGGACATGGCTTTGGCTCATCAAGTAGCCCGTAACGCAGTGTCAGGGTGATGGGGCTCTCATGCGGTCAGCCCCCTGACTGTCAGGCTTGGAAAAAAGGCAGGAAGCATTCCTTGTCGTTGGAAGCAAGCCTTGCTTCTGGCTTTGGGAAGAAAAGAGTACAACTGGTTCTCACCAGATAGGGTTGCAGCAGCTCTCCCAGCGTTTTGGGAACAAATCAAGTCGATTATCTCAACAATGTCAAAACTGTGTTCCCAGATCAGTTGTTTGAAACATTTGGGGCTGGCTGATGAGGAGGAGAATTCATTAGCAGCTCCTTCTCCTGGTGTCTTTTTCCAGCCTTCTCAGATTGCAGCATGAGAGTCCCTCAGACATGCTGGCTGCTCACTTGGTGACCCGTGTTTTACACGGCACAGAAGGCGGCCGGCTTAACTCTGTGAGCCCTCTAACGTGAGCGGACGGCGTCCTGGGGCCAGTGAGCAGGCAGGTTTCCTGTAACGCGTGGTCAATGGGGAAGCACGTGAATTCACAGAACGGCCTTGGACAGTCCTGGGTAAGTTTGAAGGACAAAGTTGCCTTTTCTGTTTTCAGAAACATTTTACTCTGCGGCAGTGGGTAAATCGAAAATGCTTTGGACGATTGAAAACAAGCTTAATGTGAAGTTTTGGCAAAGAGTCTGTTCAAGACGACGAGAATGTGTGGGTTAAGAATAAGGGAGGGTCTTAATTTTAAAATTACTGAGGATTAAAATGAGCTGCCTTGCCACGGTGAAGGTGAGATGTGCCTTGGTTGTGGGCATGCTCTTTCTGAATAAATTACTGTATATAGTGATGTACTTTAGACTCTTCTATTAAATCGCCTCTCACGTGGTTTGAAAAGATAGGGCTGATGACAGGAATTCTCCTGCCTGCTGGTACCATTGTACAAATGGTAGAAGTGTGCCTTTTGTGTATCTGTCTACATACAGCCTAACTACTCAGTCGACAACCCCACAAAATAGTAAAACTCGCTGTAACTTTTGCATTTTTTGCAGTAGACCAGCCCATTTTATGAAGGGGAAATGGTGGTGGGCAGGAAACAGGAAGTTTTGGGCTAAAGAATGTTAATGTAAAATCTTTTTTCCACATGGCAAAGTCTTTGGTCATACAGTGAAGAAAGCTTGAGATCATCTCACATTTTCCGGTTTTTCCCTAATCAGGACTATGGGAAATACTGATAAACATTTATCCTGTTTTTAAAGTGCTCCATACCATGAAATTTATAATCTTTCTTTATAACTGCAATAGCACATGGTTATCTATGGTTGAGAAAATTGTTCCTCATTTGTCTTTCGGTTTGGCCAAATCTTTTTATTATCATAAACATGCTTTATGATAGTTCCTTGAGGAAAGAAATTTTTTATGGATAAATAATTAAGGGAAATGAATTAAGATCATGCTTAAGCCTTCATCATGTCAATAGTTGTTCTAAACCATCTTGCAAGCCCCCAGTGAAAAGGATTATTAAAGGTTTTCTCACTTTAAGCCACAAGAAGAAGGTTTATAGGAAAGAATCCATACTCCTTTCTTAGTGTCATTTTAGTTATTAACTGAGGAGGGCTTTCTAAAGTTTTGTCAGTGATATACGGAGGATTCCTGGTTTTGTGATTGCTGCAGGTGAACTTGGTACTTCCTGTGCTGTTAAACCCTTAGCAGCACGTACGGATGCTCCTGTTTGCTTCATAGGGGTATTTTAACATCAAATAGCAGAGATATTTGCCAGGAATCTTGAGAGAGTGCAAACAAATTTATTTGAACAAACATATTCACAACATAGTTGGAAAAAATCCAGTGTGTGTAGTATGAGGACGTTTTTATAAACCAACATCTCCCTAACTAACTCACCATATATTTATATGTCTACATTTGCAGAGAAAAAATAAAATAAAATGCTATACCAAAATGCTAACAGTGGGAAGCTTCTTTTGGAATTGTAGTGATTTCATTTAAAATGTTCTGATCAGGATTTTAAAATATTTTATAATGATCATGTTATATTTATGCAATAAAAATAAAATAGAGAGCGAAAGTAAATGTCAATATATAAATGGAATTTTATAGTCTGGTTACAGACTATACATTGCATGAAATTATAGATGAGATCATGTAAAATTAATATTTTTGTTTGCATTCCACCAATAAGTCCAAAGAACTTTCTTTTCTTTCTCCACTTACTCCATGTATATGGAAAACAGAAGGGAAAATTTACATATGCAAGTTTTCAGCTTTTCTTCTGTCCGCTTTTATTTCTTCCTCTCTCGTATGTGGTAGTCCTTCCAGGCCCCTTGTTCCAAAGCCTTCTGGAGGGAGTGGAGAATGCCCCACCAGAGCCCTTCTACAGGACCTGTCCCCTAACGTCCTGTAGCAGGTGTGACCGCAGGCCGCTCGCTTCCCAACGCCCCGCTCGGCCCTGTGGGAAAAGAGCGCTGCACTGAGTAAACGGTGATCCTGCCTTTCTGTGGTTGACTTAGTCTAGTTTCAGGTTCTTCAGTTTATCAGTGCAGAGAATTGCAAAGGAGTTGTTCATGGCAAAGTCGAACTAAACTGATAAAGGAAAGCTCCGTGTGTTTCAGGACGTGCTGTGTTTCACGTTTAGCAGTTTTTGTTCCTTTAGATGATAAAGACTAGGCGCTCCTTAAAAAGGACTTTTTCCTTCCTTTTCCTGTTCTGGTTCAAACAGCTGTCTCAGCACATAGCTTGAGATGGGGAGCAACCTGGCTTCCACCCGCCCCTTGCTGCATTGTAGGGGTGTGAGAAAGAAGCCACCCACTCCTCTGCCCCAGCCACCTGGCTCCTTTGTTTCTTTCTCCTCTTGTTCTCGGGGTACAAGTGAGCGGCAGTGACTCGGTGACTCCAAGACATAGGAACTCAGAAGCCGGTGACTAAATCCCCAAGCAGGTGGCTGCCTATTGTCTGCCTGGAGGAAGCGAGCAGGGACTGCTTTCATCTTCTGATAGCTTCTAGAGGGCAAAATGACCCTTAATTGGGGTTGGGGGATTGCGTGTGTGCACACGTGCACAAACACACACACAGGATCCTGGGGTCAGAGAGTTCCCTAGGGAAAACCTCCTTGGGAAAAACCTCCTTGTGGGTTTTGGTCTTTTCTCTCCACATAGCTCTGAGGCCTTTTGGAGCCAGGCCTTGCTTTCTGATGTGAGCACATCTGGAATGTCAGCAGTGTTAGCAACACTGGGTTGGATGCAGATATTGAGAATAATGAGTCCCTATTTGAAAAAAACACATTGCAGGGGGGATAAATAAGCAGACTTAATCTGTAGTAGATTCCCCTCGAGGTTATAATTTTTAGTCTCTTTTTAGATATTGGCAGTTCTAAAGAGAACTTCCAATCTTTAACTGGGTTTTATGATAGCCATTAGGATGTTTATTACCGAAAAAACACTCATTATTTAATAATGGTGCTAGCCACCTGTTCCTCCCACATCTATACATAAGGCTAACTACAGACCTTTAACAATATAGTTTTTCAGGCTGAGCAGCAAGAACAGACAGGTCATCTTCTCAAAACACCATTATCAGAAAGTAACCTGGACTCCTTTATCAGATTAAATGTTCTCAGAAGTGGGAGGCAGTGGCTGTAAGCCTGGGAAGGTATACAAGCGCTCTTCTCTTGGTCTCAGGTTGTGAGAGGTGGGAGCTTAGTTATAAGAAAAAGGCCCAGTGGCCAGCCATTCCATTTCATCCAATTTCTTTTTACATTCTTTCCCTGAACTTTTTGACTTTTTTATAACCCTTCTTCCCCCTTTTGCAAACTCCAGGATAATTTCCTGCCATATGTTTAGAGGTTTCTCTTAAGAGAATGTAGCTCCAGGAGTCTTGTTTAAATCCAGCCCCCCTCCCCCCATTTTGCCATGTCCCTGTGTCTCACATCTTAGAGGAGCTGAGTAGGAAAGCTGGAAAAGAGATGAGGGGCCAGGAAAGAAAGAAAAACTGGAAATTGAGGGAAATGGGTAAGGAACATGACGTGAAGGGCAACGACAATTCATGGATAATGCCACATGTGTGGATTTCTGTAGCCAAGGTTGTGATGAGGCCATGAGGCTTCTCCTGCTCCCCAGGTTATAATAAAGGTGGAACGATAAGGTGAGAATGCAGGCAAGTTGGGGTGGGTGGGGGAAGGAAAACAGACATTTGAGTATTTCCCTCTTTTATCCAGTTTGACTAGATGGGAGAAACAGTCTTTACCCATGATGCTGTTTAATACCAGATTCAGAACACTAGGTTATTTGGTTTCATAAGCACAAGTCCCAGAATTTTGAATTTGAATTTAGCTGTCTAAGCTCAGAATGTCCAAAGTTGTTTTTCAGCTTTTGCCAGATACTGTTTTTGGAAACCAGAAAGATATTGAAAGAATTTACTTTCTCGTCTGACAGTATTGCAGGTCTGAAAACCAGACTGATCCAAAAGTGTATTTACCCGAAGGACTCATAGAATTGGCTGGGTGAAGATTAGGAGTAGATCTCTGATCTGGAGAACAGTGGTGGAACAACAGGTGCCAAGGCCCTGAGGTAGAAAGGAGGCATTAGCCTGTGTGAGGAAGAGATTAGGATCCTGTGACTGCTGTAGGAGAATGGACAGGAGGGCAAAAGTCGAAGCAGGAAGATCAATTAGGCAGCTCCGGGACTTGCCCAAGGTCTATTAGCTGGTGAATGGACAAGCCTGCACTCAAACCCAGGTCTGTAGGGAGATAAGGCAGCATCTCCTCAGCGTTTGCTATACAGTATTTCGTAGTGATGTTCCTGTTAACCCAGAACATATTTAAAAGATGCTTAACAGGTTTCTTTCCACATGGCCTATCAATCTTCTAATTATAGTATGAAATGTGTGTTAAATTATCAGCTGCAAAAAGGAAGGAAAGTACTCATTTGAATGAACCCGCAGAAGCTTGAAATTTTGCCTCCTGCCGCCCCCTTCAGCCTTGCCAAAACGTAATTTCTTTAATTCATCCAATCACATTCTTGACTAATCTGCACAAGTCTGTACTATGTCTTGGCGTTTCCCCCTAAACGGCTTAGCGATCTTTAAAGTAAATATTTTGAAATGTTTTCTCTTGATCAGGGTGTTTTGTGGTAACATACTATGTACGCCGCTTTTATTGTAGAATGAGCTGTTTTTTCAGTCATGGGATCCTTTGTTATGGATGAATGTGGTTGTAATGATTTAAAAAATCATTTATCAGGTGCTTTTCTATAGAAAGTGAATAGATGTTTACAGTGTTCACTTTCTAGAGACTTAACCGTGTTCAGAAGTATTTCAAATTGTATAGTTTTGTTAGGTAATAATAAAATTACTATTGTGAGTGAAGGCTGCTTTGTGCCAGGCAGTGTAATTTTAAAAGAATTTATTTTCTGATTACAGTTGACATACAATATTATATTAGCTCCTGGTGTACAACATAGTGATTAGACGTTTATATACCTTACGAAATGATGACTCCAATAAATCTAGTACCTACCTGGCACCATACATAGTTATTACAGTAGTATTGACTATATTCCCTTTGCCGCATTTTATATCCCTGTTACTGTTTTTATAACTGCCAATTTATGCTGCTTAATTCCCTTTACCTTTTTCACCCATCCCTCAGTCCCCTCCCATCTGGTGACCATCAATTTGTTTTCTGTATCTATAAATTTGTTTCTGTTTTTTATTTTTATTTTATATTTCACATATAAGTGAAATTGTATGGCGTTTGTCTTGTCTGACTTATTTCACTTAGCGTAATATCCTCGAGCTCCATCCATGGTGTCAGAATTGTAAGAGTTCATTATTTTTTATGGCCGAGTAATATTTCATTGTATATAGATACTGCCATTTTTTCATCCCTTTGTCTGTTAGTGAACACTCAGATTGCTTTCATATCTTGACTGTTGTGAATAAGGCTGCAGTGAACATAGGGGTGCAGATATCTTTTTGAATCAGTGTTGTGGATTTCCTTAGGTAAATACCCAGAAGTAGAATTGCTGGGTTGTACCATGTATTTTAAACATCTTTGATTTTCATAACTTCCCTGTGCTGACGTTTGTACTGTAGTCCCTCTTGTTTGTTTTTGCTTTATGTTGCCTTTGCTTTTTGGTGTCAGATCCAAAAAATCATCACCAAGACTGACGTCAAGGAGCTTACGGCCTGTTTTCTTCTGGGAGTTGATTGTACTGTAGTTCTCACTTTACGTGTGGGAAAACAGGTTTCGAGCGAACAAATGAGTTTTCCCAGGTGGGAAGTGAGAGAACTGAGACTTGAACTCAGGCCCGTTCAGGGTCCCTACTTTCCAGCTACATCCAGTTCTGCTTTCAGGGCGAAGTTTCTTTTAGGCAGTTGTTGGTAGTCACCTCAAATGCTGAGAACTGGTATAACAGGAGATTGAATAAATTTGAGCATTGTAATTAATATACATATACACATATATATGTACTAATATATTTTATTGATTTCAGAGAGGGGAGGGGAGGAGGGAGAGAGAAACACCAGTGATGAGAGTCATTGATCGGCTGCCTCTTGCATGCCCTCTGCCCCCTACTGGGGATCAAGCCCACAACCCAGGCACGTGCCCTGACCGGGAATAAAACTGTGACCTCCTGGATCCTAGGTCGATGCTCAACCGCTGAGCCATGCCGGCTGGGCGTAATGAAATATTTTCTGATAAACTATTGTAAGGATTTTTTTCTAGAGACGTGTGAGAAAAATAGAAGCTGATTGCCAACTTTCACATCAGTCACTCTCGTAGTCATTCTCTTACCCTGAACTTTTGGTAAATTTAAAATTCCCCTCTATTTGAATTTACTTCCATGGGAATATTGGAAGGTTAATGAACTAGTTTTAATGGGTTTAATGTAAATTAAATCCAGATATAATGGCGATCTTAACGAATGATCACTTTATTATTTTTCAATCTTCACCCAAGGATATGTTTTTATTGATTTTAGAGAGAGAGGAAGGGGGGGAGAGAGAGCAACATTGATCAGTTGCCTCCCCTGCCCCCTCCCCGCCACTCGGCCAGGGCAACAAATGATCGCTTCAAACATATCATTTATAGCTATGGTTCTCAATAATAATGTTCACCCAAATCCCCTGAGGGCTATATTAAAGCAGATTGCTTGGCCCCTGCTCCCAGACTTTCTCATTCAAGAGGTCTGGAGAGTTTACATTTCTGACAAGTTTCCAGGTGATGCTCTTGGTCTGGGAACCGCACTTTGAGAATCACTAATATGGGGGCCAGTAATAAGTAGTAATGAAATTAGATGGACCAGTAGCTAGCCCCTGAGAAAGCCATTTCCCAGTCTCAGACCACACCCACAGCCCAAAGCAGGATGGTCTCCTGATGTCCACCAGGGTAAAGGGTGAGACGTGACTCCACCGAGCCGTTCCCGCTATTGGGAAAGCAGTGGGGCCACCTGCCTCCCTGCCTCCCTACCACATGCGTGGTGGCACATGACTTAGATATGCCAGATGTACACATTGTTAACCCCACAGTGATTAAATGCTTTCACTTTGCTGGGTGTATGATAACTTCCCACGCTGCTGAATTAAATGAGTCAAATGAGTAGACATAAATCAGGATTCAGAAACCAATTCGTTACAATATTAATTCTAATGAGTATATTATGGAGATTGTCCTTCCTCTGGGACGTTTCAGTGCCAAAAGCTTTGATGGGTTTCTCCTCCCCTTGCCATGACTGTTAGCTGTAATAATCTAAAAGTTTAAGATTCCACTTTGGCTGGAAATTAAATCACATAGGGTGATTTAGAAAGCCTTAAGAAATTCTTCCAGATTTGATGTGCCCAGACTTGTACTGGAATATGAAATATTTGACTTAACAAGATCTGTAAGTTCCCAGTGCATAAATGTTTTTGAAAATATGTTTCTCAAAATACGATTAGGAAAAAATTCCTTTGAAATGCTAAAATTACCCTTTAGTGGTGATAAAGATGCTGACAGACCTTTCTGTTTTAAAAAAAAAAACAACCAAAAATTTTAACCATTATATTGTAATATCATTAACTTGTTTGTAGACAAACATCACTGACCAAAGTAGTCATTAAACTTTTTCAGAGCTCTACTTACAACAGCGACTTTTTAATCATACCACTCTAATTAAAATATTACTGCAGAGTTGATGGGCGGGGGGGGGGGGGGTTAAGTCGAAATTCTTCTTTCTTCTTTCTTGAGAATCTGTTTTCGTTTAGTTTGGGGGGAAGAAACAAAAAATTGTAACTGAGCATTTTTTAAATCTTATTTTAAGGAGAAAGGGAGATTTTGGAGCCACTTCCAATAATGAACCTCAAAAAAATTGAGACATCGTAGTATTTGTTATTGAGCTTATGTTGTTTAATTTTTTCTTATGTTTTCATGAATGAACATGAATTGCTTATGTAAAAATTTCTCCTGTTTATATGTATGTGTGTATCTGCTGCAGAAAAAGAAGCCCAGTGTGTGTTCAGTGATTCCCCAGGAAGCACTGGGTACCCTGGTCTCTTAATTGTGCTCCCCTCTGATTGAGTGTGGGTTGGGTCTTAGGCTCTAGAGTTAGCCAGGCCAGCTTTAGAGTCCCAGTGCTTCCAGTTACTAGATGCGACCCTAGCAATATCATTGAACTATGAAGTCTCAAGTTTCCACATTTGTGAAATAGGCATTAAAAAATAGGTATTATCATGTGGTTATAGAGTGCCTGGCTTAGTAAGTAATCTGAATGTTAGCTATCATCCTGATAAAGTGCATGGCCACATTATTATTATTATTATTATTATTATTATTATTATTAGCAAGAAAAATAAAGGATTCCTGAATATGTTGAGCGATCTAGATTAGAATCCAGGAGATAAAGATAGTTGGTTGCCCCAGTGTCATCGACTTTATATGGTATTTTAGGCTTATTTCATCTTGGTCTGCTTGATGAAATAAAATGTAAATTTATAGATCATTTTAAACTTACAGTATAATTATGAAGGTGCCACAATGTGAAATTAGATAGAATGACTATAAGGTTCCCTCTCCCCCATTTTTTTCTTTTTCTTTTTTTCCCTTTCTTACTGTCCATGGTATTTCTTAATTGTTTATTTATCAAGAGAAACTACTCCTTAGCTCAGATATTCGTGTTTCATAGTTCAGGAACTCAGGTCAGTGACCAGCTTCCATGGAACTCAACCCAAAGAGATTCTTTACATTCCAAGACCGCTTTGCACTCTGAAAGATACCAGCCTTCCTCCTCTCCTCAGAATCTTTCATGGAATCATAATTACTGTGGAAATCTTCATCAGCCTTCTTTCTTGGTTCAGCCACAGCAAACTTATAGAAAGCTGCAAAAGGGGTACAGCGGTGGCTCCTACAGTACGAAATCGCGGACGCTTGGCCAGGCCTCACATCTGAGGTTTTGTCAGAGCGCTGGGAGACGTCGTAGTTGTACCCTCCTCAACGCAGCGTCCTTCCTGATGGAGAAATGGACCAGGTTTTCCCTTTTAATAGCTGTTTTTCCATTGCTGCATTGATCCCAAGTGGGATTTTAAAATCTAATCTCCTGTTCCATTAAAATAATCCAATCATTCATCCAGTTACTCTTCTTACTCAAATTAAGTTCTTAGCTCCTTTGGTTCTTAGCTTTCTCTCTAGCTAGTAGCCTGTTGCGTGACTTTCCTTCAGTTTTAGTTTTATTTATTTTTCCACTTTCATGGTCTGTGTTTCAGTTTAATTCTTTTAGTTGAATGAGCTCCTCCTCATCTTGTTCCAAACTCCTGCAGCCTCAAATATGGGCTCAGCTAATGAGGTGCAATGTGGGGGCCTTGTTTGTATTCTTACTGGAACAAACCATCTGCAAAAAGGCACTTTTGAGACAGTTACAAATTTCAACATGGACTGAGTTCTCAGTGATGAAAAGAAATTATTGTTAATTTTGGTAGGCTGTGATAATGGCATGTGGTTATGTTAAAAGACAGTGTCTCTCGTCCAGGCATGGCTCAGTGGTTGAGCATCGACCTAGGATCCAGGAGATTGCAGTTCGATTCCCGGTCGGGGCACATGCCCGGGTTGCGGGCTCCATCCCCAGTGGGGGGCGTGCAGGAGGCAACTGATCAGTGACTCTCTCATCATTGATGTTTCTCTCTCTCTCTCCCCTCCCTTCTGCTCTCAGATCAATAAAGATATATTTTTTTAAAAAAAGATAATGTCCTCATCAGTTATAAATGCACGCTGAAGTTTTTATGGGTGAAAAAAGAGAGAACGTCTTGGTTTTTGCTTTAAGGTATTCTAGCAAAAGTAAAACAAAACAAGGAAGGAAAGGGGGAATGCATGAAGCAGATTGGCGGAATGTTAATAATTGTTGAAGCTCAGCGATGGGTACATTGAAGTTATTATAGTATTCTCTCCATTTTTGTGTCTATTTGAAGTTTTCCATAATAAAAAGTTTTAAAAAACTGAAAGGAAAAATGAATAGGTAGTTTCAGAATACTACCAGGTGTTTCTTAGGCATCTTGAACGTCAGTGGGGGGAAATGTCCATTGTTGGCAGGTGGCTGCTGAAAAATAAGTTTCAAACAATTAGGCAAAAACGAAGGTGCGATCTCATGGCCACAGACTAATGTATAAGACTGTTCATGAACATGATGTAATCCTTCAGTGAGGAAGACCAGGGGAAAGAAGCCCAAGAAGTCACTGAGGCCCCCCCGGAGCTGCCTGAGGAGCTCTGATTTGTAAAGGAACCTGTGCAAAAGGTGGTAGGAATGTTGGGGAACCAAAGTGCCAAAGATTAGTTAGATGCTGTGAGGTGGAGGAGACCAAGTCTAGGATGGGCTAACACCTTTGAACAGGCTAGAGGAAACGTTTAAAAGGCCCCCAAGGTGGAGAATTGCAAGAAAGGATCCACCTAGGACTTGGCGTTGTTCTGTAATATAACAGGAGGTAGCAAAACTGCTCTTTGTAGGAAATACAGAGAATATGGAAAAATTGAGAGGAATCTCCCTTCCCACCCCGCCTTAACACAGTCGATTCACATTATTTGTGGTAGCTCATGTTCTGTAAAGTGACATGAGCACTGAATTAGTGAATGCTGATCCATTGTTACTAGAGATTTAAAAATAAAAACAAGCTTAGATTCCTGTGAGCTTCTGGTCCTCCCATTTTGCTAACTGATAAAATACATAGCCTTATTTTGTGTGTGTTTCTGTTAAAGATACTTTATTTAGCATGTATTGTTGATTTATTAACACTGAACTCGGGGCCTACAGCACTATCACTCACGCCTGAATGAAGCTTCCCTAACACACGTGTTTTCTCTGTAAGGCAGGTTCTAGCCTTTTTGCGCTTAGGGCCTCTAGACAGCATTTTTTAGCACTGCATTTTGGGGGCTATTTTAAGCAACAAAATTACCAACAAAAAAGAACACAAATGCAAACTGTGAAAAGGATACTTGATTATAGGACGATAGCTAAAACACGAAGGCGGAGTGCTGCCTTGTTTGACCTCAGCTGGGAATGTGTGGGTAGAGTGACTCTAATATTTCCCACTCGGCACATGTCCACCAGTGACCACGAGTATTGATTTTGGAGCTACAAATGAATTTTAGTGAGTAGTGCAATTTGCAAATACAGAATACGTAAATAGGGAGGGCCTGCTGTACTTTTTAACAAGTCTTTTTGGGGGACTTATCCAGCACTGTTGAATGTTTTTTCCAAAGATTTCTCAACTTCTTGTAAATTATCTAGTCTGTTCTTAAGGCCTTTCAGATTTCTTCTAAACTCTAAAAATCAAAGGTAGTGGCCATTTAGAATTTCTTGCAAATATTTTTGCAGTGGTTATCCATTAAAATTTTTGTGCACTGCAGTCAACACAGAAAACTCAAGGATGGTGATTTTTAATTAGAAAGGGGAAAATTAATATAGGTAAAAGTGGGTGGATGGCTGAGCTGAGGGAGGTGACCGAGTATGTAGGTACTTGATTGAATTTGAGTGTCTAGGCCCAGTTTAATTATATCTTGGGATACTTAAAAAGTCTTACCAGAGGTAATCCATTTGAAAATGCTTTGTAAAATTAAAAATGCTGTCAAAAGTATAAGGGCATAATATTTTATGATTTGTGGGCTTCTGTTGACAATCTTGGAGAGAGGAGAAATGCCCAAAAGACTGAAACTACAAGCAGATGTTCTTCAGAAATTGAAAACATTCTAATTTTCCGAAATGGAAAATGATAGATTTTCCAAGTCTGGCCCAGAAAGCTTTAAGATGATTCCCTAGCAAAATTGGATTCTTCATAGGTTAGATATGTTTGCGACTATCTACCATGTGCCCTGTTTTTACCTTTATGACTGCCCTTCACACATATTGTGGTCCTGCCAGATAGAGCTGTTCCCTCCTGCAGGTCAGAGCTTCCCTGACCCTGTAACTTTCTTAAGCAAATTTACGTTGTGCCATGGTTATGTGAATGTGTGTCGTCTCTCCTTCCTAGGAGATAAGCTGTCTTACTCACTGTTTTGTCTCTCATAGACCTAGTTCAGTGTCTTCTAAATAGTAAGTGTGAAACGGTCTTCGGATGGAATAAATAGAGGGAAGAAGGGATGGTTTGTGTTTACGCAGCAAAGAGGCTGTGGTTGTAGGAAGTCAGCATGGGTTTCCTAAGGACAAGCCTCTCTTAAACTTACCTTGTTTCTTTTAAAATCAGTTCTTTATCAGAGAGAGAGAGAGTCTAGTATTGTCATTTTGGGGGGCGGTGTTAGAATAAAACCAGGTGTTTGACTAAGTTTTTTAGGATCCTTTTATAGATAAATTGAAAAAATATGAACTTGGTTATAATAAGATACATAGATGTGTTGCAGGTTAATAACTGTTGTGTAATTTACTACCTTGCCAGGGCTGTTTTCATCTTTCCATTAAAGAAGAGGAACCTTTATACTTTTTTCAGAGAGTGGTGGGGTGGAAGGTGCAGGGTAGATTTTGGACAGGGGTGAAGGGGGGCTCGGGAAGCATAACCAGAAGCTAAATATCCTTGAAAGTCTCATGTTTTGCACAAAAAGGAATCCATTTCATATTTTATTTTCAACATACCCGTATTTGTTTTAATGTAAAAGCATTTAAAATTATCATAAGATTAAATGGTTTGAGTAGCCCATCCAGAATGAGTGGTTTGAGGAAATGGCCTTTGGTAAAGAGCGGTGGGTCAGATTTGCCTGTGTCCCAGTGATGGGAGGGAAGCTAACCCAAGCGGAGGTCAGAATCAGCATGGGAAAGGCTTCAGAGCTTGAAGGGGATCAGCATGAGCAAAGGTACAGTTAAGCTCCTCTGAATACAACTTCCTTACTCCTAGGGTAGGATAAAAAAGTTGTGTATTTGAAGAATGGGGAGACCTGGGTCAAGAGCAGCTCACGTTAAAAAGATTGAAGGTTTTAGCCAACCTTTTGACACGGTCAGCGCCTCGGGCAGCGTGCAGACCGAGGAAATAACCACCCCGCTGTTGCTGTTTCTGCCTCCGGTCGGGCTGCCCCTAAGGGCCTGCTTTCAGCTCTGAGCTCTGCTTTTTAAGAGGGCCAGCCAGGGAGGTGACTGGACTAGACACTGCCCTCCCAGGAATAGTTGAAAGGCCTTTGGGTGGCAAGGAGAGCAAGCATTCCTCAACTTCAGGGAACAGAATTAGAACTTCAGATAGAAGAACATTCTTTTCTGTGTCAGTTAATTCAAGATTTTTTTCTGTCTAATCCCCTAAAATGGGGATTATATATACTATTTAGTAATTGCTTTTTTTTTTCTTCACTAAAAGTAACATGCATCATTTCATGTTAATATTTATGGATTTATATTATCATTTCTAATGGCTGCATAGCCTTCCATTTTATGAATGCACACTTGTTTTGTTGAAACCATCTCTTACTGGTAGTCATTTCTGTTGTTTCCAGTTTCTTAATATCATCAACAGCACTACAGTGAACATTTCTAAAATACCTTCCCATCACTGTGTTCTTGTCAAGTTATTTCTTTAGGACAAAATTCTCAGAAATGGAATGGCTAGGTCAAAGTTAGTCCTTTAAAATTTTTTTTAAAGGCTTTGGATATTTATTGCCTTACCAATAGAACTGGATGTGGTAAAGAAGCCCATTACCCCAAGGCAGACATGCTGTAGACGGGCTTTGGGCAGTGGGTTGTATGTTGGACAGTGATCTAAGATCCCTTCAAGAATGTCATGAATGTTTTTACATAGAACCAGGGGATTATTTTATCTAGAAGTGTCATGTTTCAATTCTGGCATGTTAGTCAGACTGTTGTAGCAAACTAATTGTTAAAGAGTCTGTAAGGAAAATAATGCAGAAGATTTCTGTAATCAAAAAGCACTGTAGAGAGGTCAGACGGATGGTTCAGAGGAAAAGGGGGGCTAGGAGGCTGGGTGAAAAAGGTGAAGAGATTAAGTACATATTGGTAGGTGCAACGCACACTTGTTTGTAAAGGATAGCGTAGGAAATATAATCGATAATATTGTAATAACTGTATGGTGCCAGGTGGGTACTAGACTTATGGGGATCACTTTGTAAGTGATATAACTGTCTGACCACAATGCTGTACACCTGAAACTAATACAAAATAATATTGAATATCAACTGTGATTGAAAAATAAAATTTTAAAAATGGTTTTAAAAATAAATAATTTTTTAAAAAAGGAACTATAGAAATCAACCAGTGAAGGGAGGCATATCTCAGGCTGCAACTCAGTGCTGTTAGGTTGCATGTATGATAGAAATAGCAAAGGGTCACTCAGTCCTGGGACCCCATGGCACGTAACAATGGGAAAATGAACCATTTCATAACTTACAGAAGCTGAGCTTTTCCAGTCCAAGTAAATTGCATTTTCTACACACTACCCGATCTGGGTAGCCTTTGCTTCTGGGGAGGAGAGAAACATGCTGCTCTAGATCATGTTCCTAATCAAGAGCTCAAAATGATTTAGCACATGTTTTATCCTCATGACCCAAAGCCCAGCGCCAGTGAGATAAGAGGTGGTGCACTGATGCCGTCGGGGCAGTGGGCCCCAGCCTTCCTGCTGAGGTAAGCTGCACGATCTCTCAGGCCTTAGCGTCTCAACCTGTAAAGTGAGATGAGCCATTATCGATGATCAATGCTTCCCAAAGGGTTATTGTGAGGATTAATCACCTGACATGATATGTAGGGCAGTACTTTATAATCTGCAAAACGCTACACAAATATTAGCTGCCGCTATCAGCTAATGGAACTTTAAGCCTTAAATCTTTCTGTTGGATGAAGGAGATAGTAAGCTTTACAAAGGAAGAAATTAGGTCTGATTTATCTTGATTTTTGTGTTCTTAATGTTTGGTGCATAGTTGCAACTTAGCACTGAATATTTGTTGAGTGAATGTAAGAAAATATTTGTGTAATGTAGGCTGATCTGGCACAGAACAACAGTTTTCCCCTTGAAAATGTGTGCTTTTCATCTTTGTGGAATAAGTACTGTTATTTATATCTTACAAATGGGGAAACTGAGATTCATTCGTCCTCAGATCACTCTGATAGCCAGAACCTGCAGTTTCAGGTGATTTCTAATCAAGTACTTTCTTTAACTGTTTGAGAAAAGATGGAACAAGCCTGCGTACTATAGCTCTGTTAGGTAAAACCATTTAAAGCAAACTGATGAAATATTTTGTCAGACTTTATTGTTTACTAACCTTTAATAGAAAATAATTTTGTTTCTCCCCTCACCAAAGTCTCTGTTACCAGAAAGTTAATTCTGTTATCCGTGTCCCTAATATGGCAACATTGTCTGTATTTCTGTTCTTTGTGCATTGTGCTTGGTCTTAAACTGTGAATATTCTATTAACTGAGAGCTCTGAATAGCCATTGTGTAACTGGAGTGACACTCTGTCAGTTCCATGCATTGTGTTTGAGAATAAACGTGCTGTTTTATTTCTGATGGGACTTCTCTCATTGCCACTAATAATATGATATTGAAAAGATAAGCCTGTGAATAAGCCTCAGAAGTGCTTTCATTGTTGAAACAAACAGTCTTTCATTTTAGGATTACATTATTATATATACATTTCTGTATTTTCAAATAGGAGGTAGAACCATCAGTGTCTTACCCTTAGGGTTTTAGGTGGGAAGTGTCAGTGAAATTAAATCCAGAATTATGTGCATATATGTGTGCTTTGCTAGGGAGAGGTTTCATATTTTTTATCAGAACCTCAAACTAGTCTATGGTCCAGAAATGTTTCGGGACCACTGACCCAGCAAATCCAGTTCAGCCTGGGTAGCTTGTTTGATGTAGAGTGGCCATGTCACTAGAAAGTAATGTAAAATACCTAGTACTGGGTACTCACAGGTGCTAAGTAAATATTTGTTGGAGACCTGATAAAATCACAGGTTCTCTTCTTATCTATAACATTATGGTCCATGAGCTCCTAGAAGACAGGTCTATGTTTTACTCTTTCCTTGGCATCCTAACTTCTCACCTCTGTCTCCCAATATAATGCAGCGTGTACTTTCTGTGTCTTTAAACTCTTTTGATTAGACCCCCATTCATACGAAACAGTTTGAGCACGTGTCCTCAAGATAGAGACACATTGATGAATTATGTACATGTCCATGTCCATAGTGAGGATATGTGCTCAGATTGTTTTATACTGATAATATAAAGTACATGTAATAGCAATTTTAAAATAAGATGAAAAGCAATGTTTTAAAATGTATTGATAACCATGATGGCTTCATATTAACAGCAGCTAATATTAAAAAAGGCACAATCTAGACTTGTTTCTGCTTATTCCTACTTTTGTTCTCATTGCTGGGCTTACGCCAGTTGTGGTCTTCCGTGGCTCTCCTCCTGCCTCCCAACACCATTTTTGCAGATGCCCTCGCTTTTAAGCATTCTCTAGGCTTAATTCAAATTCTCGAGACTCAGGAGCTCATGGATCCGGTTCACCTTAGGCCAGGTCAACTTATGTGAGTCTCTGTGATAAACAGTGTTGTTTTTGGCTTCATCGCTTGGCATAAACATAGCTGCTCCAGTAGCAAGGACTGTGGGTGGGATAGCTTTATGGAGAAGGGGCCTGGTGAGGCTGAAATGGTGACTGGCCTCACCTTACACACAAATATGTCTGTGGGTGTGGAAGAGACACCAAAGTCTGACTTCCTCTGTGTTTCCTTTGCAGATTCATGCCTATATCCTTTTAAAGACCACTAGGCATATTAAGCAAAGTTTTTGTAATTTAACTAAACCAGAGAGCTCAGAAGTTTTAAAACCAGTCTCTTAAGACTGTTTTTAGACCAAGAGCAAACACTATTAAAATGTTGATGTAGTTCCTTTCAGTCATTTACATATTTTAATATCAATTCTTCAAACTGCATATCCAGTTTTTTGTTTTTTAAAACCTCACCAGAAGATATTTTTTCCACTCAGAGAGTGGAAAGGGGAGAGAGAAAGGGAGAAACATCGATGTGAGAGAGACACATTGATTTGTTGTCTCCTGCAGGCACCCGACTGGGGCCGGGGATCATGCCCTTGGTCAGAATCGAACCCGGGACTCTTCAGTCTGTGGGTTGACACTAACCACTGAGCCAAACCGGCTAGGGCGACATACTCAGTTTTCACTTAATTTTATAAACTAATTATTTCCTCATCTTAATAAACTCTTCATAAATCTTTAATGTCTGCATAATCATTTAATAACAGTTTAAGTTTCTGACTTCTGTTATAATAGTTGGGCAGTGAATATATTTGTTTCTAAATCTATGGGTTTTATTTTTAAACATTATTTTCTTGGTATGTGTTATTAGAAGTAAAATTATAGGGTCAGAAGTTACGTTTATTTTTAAAACCGTAACCACTTTAAATGCCCTTGATGCATTTTGCCAGTTTGGTTTCTTTTAAAAAATGGAACCAGTGTCCACCCCCATGGGGGGGGTGTGAGTGCCTGTCTCCCTGTCAACCAGCCGCTCGGGGGACGGATGGTTCCGGTGCTCCTACACCCAGCTGCAGGGCTCCATCCTGGATCCGCTCCTCTGTGGGGTGTTTATGTGACAAGGTGGTGTCATGTGTCTTCCCCACAAGAAAAGGCATTGTTACCAAGGCAAACAGTGATACTTGATACCGCTAAGTTCATGCCAGAGCCAGAGAGACCTTCACCACGGGGATTGTTGACAATTGCTAGAGGTGGTGGCGGTGCAGAAGTTACATAGTGTTCCTTTGGCCACACATGCTAATGGATTTGTTTTAATGTCAGAGCCCTTCTTAAATGAAAATCCTGTACACCCACACTAGAAAAATATGTATAATAAAAAAGTTAAAAGCCTTAGGAATGCCTTGTTTGTTAAGGTCACATGTTGTTGAACAAGGCCGTTTGCTTTTTTCTTTTTAACAGGAAAGGAAGTAGCCATGCTTTACTATAATTAAAAAAAAATTTTTTTTAACCGAATTTCTAAGGAATTTCTAATACAGAAACAGTTACCAAGATTTGCTCCCTGGTCACCAGGCACTTATAATTCCATGTAAATTTACAGTTAGAAACCGACACAGTTCTTTTTTCTTTGAATGAATGCCGAAAGGCAATTGGAGCATAGAGTCTCAGCTGAGAAATTTAGACACCTAAAGTGAGATGCTTCTTAATTTATCAGAAAAATTAAAGGCAGTCAACTTTGTTTAAAAGGCGGTACATGGATTATTTAGAGAAGAAATATCCATTTATAGGAACGTGCTTATTAATAAGTATTTGGTCAGAACGCAGATTTTGGTCTTCAGCTTCTTGCCTCATAAGATCAAGTCTAAATTCACCTCGAGCTGTTATTCCCAGTTTCCCGGGGGTGTAGGTGCAGCGCTCTGTGGGAGCGTGTGTTTGCTGTTCTACCCAAGAGGTCGCGGGGAGGACATGTCCATTTTTCTTTGTCAGGTACTTCAGTTTAAAACAAGTTGGAACTGGAAAGTCAATGTTTTTCCTCCACTTATACATCTCTACCTTGTCTTTGCAATAAATAGTGATTACAAATACATGTAAATATAATTTTTAAAGGGCATATATGTCAAGCAGGAATTTTTAGTATGCCAATGCATTCTTTGCATCAGTATGTTTTAACAGATGAGGTAACTGGCTGTTTCTAGCGGAACAATCTTCCTCTCTTTTGATCTATTAGAAAATTTCTGAAATGTGATTTCTTGTCTGTCTAGGACGTGGAGAGGTTGTATCAAGTGGCAGATCTCTTTAGGTCTTTGTTTTTCATCCTTGTCAGCTTGTCCAACATTACCACCATCTGTATCCCTGTACAGTAAAGGTTAGATTTAACAGGGAGTTGTTTGTTTTCAGCATATTTTGAGAAAAAATATTAGAGCTGGAAGAGAATTTAATTACCGGCAGGCGGGAGAGTCTGACTTGCAGAATTTGTGATGCTGATGTGTTGCTGCTGTAGTTGGTCAGGTGCTTCCTTTATGTCCTCATGCATTAACGCCATCACCAAAGAATCAGAGAACACGAGGTAACTTGTAAATGTGGAGAGCCTAGGCGAATAAATTAAAATTGCTGCCTTACCACACTCTAAAATTTATCTAATAAGCAGAAGTCAGGACTTTGGGTTTTGTTTTTAAAGGCCAGAAGTGTACTGTAAGTCACTGCCCGTGAGAAAAGGAAGTGGTGAGGCCCTGGCCGGTGTGGCTCAGTTGGTTGGGCGTGATCCCATGCAACAGAAGGTTGCTGGTTCGATCCCGGTAGAGGGCCTGCAGGAGGCAGCAGATCGATGTTCCACTCTCACTTCTCTTTCTCCTTCTCTCTTCCCTCTCTCTCTCAAAAAAAAAAAAAAAATCAATAAAAACGGTTTAAAAAAAGGGAAAGTGATGAAGGGTAGCAGGGATTACAGAAGTCAGAGGCATTGTTTCGTTCTTATTGTAAAGAAACTATGAAAATGGTTGACAGTGTTTCCTAACTCACTCCTCTTCCCTTGGGTTGATTGATGTTTGCTTTAAAAATCCTGAATGCAAAGACGGGAATTACTTCCTTGTGAGAATGATTGATGGAGAAAGGTCCGTCTTCCTCCATTACAAGGTGATGGAGATGCATACACTCTTTGAGAATGTTTACTATCAGCCCGGGTTAACAATAGATGAACAACGCAGTTCTCATCTTTGTAACTGAAGCTAGCTGCAATTAGAGGCTCAGAGGAGAAAGCTAGGAGTTGCTCAGGAGGCGTCATGACGGCAGGGGACCGGTGGGGCTGTGCCCGGCCATCTATGCTCTGTGCTTCCAGGGCATTTGCCATGGTCACCTGGGTTTGTCTTGATAGTGGAAGGAGTCATCTTGTCCCACAGAAGTAGGAATCATCGATGCATCACCAGCATCATCATGCCTTAGGCCTTGGGCTGCGATTATCTGAATGGCTCACCTCAGACTCACTCCTCTCTTGGGAAAGGTGACAGAAGTTCTGTGCCGGTAACATTCCATGGAGGCTCAGGAGCAGTAGGATGGTGACTGGGCAGGGCGCCAGCTGTCTGAGCTGAAATACCAGAGCCCGGGCTCTGATAATTAATGAGGTTTGAGAGAACATTTCCTTGGCATACTTACTTTACAGCTTGACCCAGTTGACTGGGGCACTCTGGGGAGACCAGCCTTAGTTTCCTTTCTTTCTTCCTAGAATGAAATGAAATGTGGCATTTGTATGATTGTTAATATATTTTTTAAAAGTTTTTATTGATTTCAGAGAGAGGGAGGGAGAGGGAGAGGGAAAGGTAGAAAAACATCAATGATGAGAGAGAATCATTGATCAGCTGCCTCCTGCATGCCCCCTGCTGGGGATTGACCCACAACCCGGGCATGAACTCTGACTGGAAATCGAACCCTGACCTCCGGGTTGTTGGGTTGATGCTCAACCACTGAGCAACCCCGGCTGGGCAATATATGATTGTTAATAATGAAATGAGCACCTGTGCCATCCCATTCTCAATAGGGAGGAAGCCTTTGTTTTGTAATTCTTTATAGAAAATATTACTCCTCTTTCTCTCTTTTAAATGTACATATATTTTAGATTGAAACCTGTACGTATTTTATCCTGTCTTTATACACACGGTGCAACTCGAAGTAATTTTTTTCTCGAGGACAAATTAAAAAAGCATCTTTTCAGATTATTTGTAATTTTGAGAAGGCTGACATTTGCTAGGCTTTATCTTATTTTTAATATAAAGCTTTCTCCCGTCTTGCCTGCTAAATGAGAGGTCTCTGGTACTTGTCTTAAATGTCGCAAATTAATTCATACGCCAAAGTTGTGGGTTTGATCCTCAGTCAGGGCACATACAAGAATCAACCAATGAATACATAAATAAGTGGAACAGCAAAGCAATGTTTTTTTCTCTCTCCCTTATATCAATCAATAAGTAAAATGTTTAAAAAAAAAGTTAAAGCACAGAGGAAGCTACTATAGTACTTGCCCGAGGGTAAGTCACATGGTTGATAACAAAAGCCACATTCTTAGTCCTTTAGTAAGAGACTTCTGTTTTATGTAATACATTAATTAGAGAAGATCGTATTCTAGATAATAGCAAAGGATTAGCTTAAAGAATGGCTCTCAAGTATGGTGCCTGGACCAGCATCATTCATCCTCTGAAAGCGTGTTAGAAATTTAAATTTTTAGGACTTACCCAGACCTCCATATGCTTGTGATGCACTCTAACATTTGAGAGCCACTGGCTTGATACAGTCTCCCCACAATTGTTCATGCAGTTTAAATGCTAGTGTTGCTGAGGGGATACACCTCAGGCAGGAAGCAGTGGGGCAGCCTCCTTGGAGGCCCCCAGAACCTGACTTTTCACGGTGCAGGAGAGGAACTAATATTTGAGTTGCGGCTACTATGCCTGGCACTGTGCCTGGCCTCTGCAGGTCTCCCGCATGCCATCCTCTCCCCAGCCCTGTGTGTGCCATTCGGGTGCGCCCTGTGCCTCAGGGGTAATTCCCCATTTTCTGCCTGCAGTCTCAATCCCAACAGCAATCTGTGCAGTTGGTTGTGGTTCTTTGACTGATAATCACTGGCCGTTGATATTCCACTTCATTTTGGGAGCTGTGCGTTGGCCCCTGGGGCATACAGTTTGTGTTAGGAAGCTTCCTGTGAAACCTGGTGCTTCTCTCCCTTTTTGTTTGTTTGCTTGTTTAATTCTCACTTGAGGATATTTGTTCCATTGATTTTCAGAGAGAATGGGGGGGGGGGGGAGATGAGAGACACATCAATTGGTTGCCTTCTGCATGTATCCTGACTGGGGCCGGGATCGAGCCTGCCACTGAGGTTCTCGCTCTCGGCTGGAAGCACACCAGGGACCCTTCAGTCCGCGGGCCGACGCTCTAACCACTGAGCAAACCCAAACCGGCCGGGCTAAACTTGGTGCTTCTCCCTGGAATAGTGATTTTGTTTCAGGCACGTGGGAGAGTGGGAGACGGACCTTGTCTGTCTCATAAAGCACTTCATTCCCTGTGCCTAAGGCCAGGTGCTTGGTAAACAGCTGTTGTGAGAATGTTCACACTGACGCAAAGACCGTATGTTCTCCTGAAGAGCTCGTGCCCACCCTTCAGACGCACGGCTCTGTCTGTGTAAGGCAGTGGCTCTCCAAGTGCGGTCCCCTCACCACCAGCAGCAGCGATGGGGACCTTGCTAAAAATGCTTTCTCGACCCCAGTCCAGACCTACTGAATCAGACTCTGAGGCCAGCAATTTCTGCCTCAATAAGCCCCAGGGTGATGGTGATTTATGCTAACATTTTAGAACCCCTGGCTTTAGGCATGAGGAACGGTTGTGTGTGTATGAGAGTGTGTGTGTGTGTGTGTGTGTGTGTGTGTGTGTGTGTGTGTGTGTGTGTGTGTTTTAACGGTGTTTAACCTTTTATAAATAATTCTGTGGGAAAGTAAAGATATTTCTCATTTGAACTTGGGGGGCAGGAGCACACTGAAGCTCATTGTGGCATCTTCCAAAGCACCTGACAGCGCCACCTGCTGACCATTACCTGCTAGAACATCATTCCCCCAGAGCACAGCCAGGAGCCTGCTGTCACCACATCCCAGGTCACCCCAGATGTGGTCACTTCCTCCCACAGAGAACGGAATGAAGAGAAACACTGGAGAAGACAGAACTTTCCATCCTGGGCTTATGGTTTAAAGGGTGGAACTCAGCCAAATGGTAACTTTCCATCCTGGGCTTATGGTGTAAAGGGTAGAACTCAGCCAAATGGTAACCCCATCAGAGAGGAAATCACTTTCTGATAGGATCATTAAAAAAAGCATCGTCCTTTGTTTTCTTTGCTTTAAGTGGAAATACTGTTCCTGTTTTATGGATCTAGATACCAAGTAAGGAAGGCGTTTTGGATGCCTGAGTGTCCTTTATTCCCTATGTAATCTCTCTCGAGTGTGACCTTTCTTTTTTTGCTTTTGCCGAGCAATTGAGGTTAAAAAAAAGGGGGGAGGGAAGCCCTGGCCAGTTTTGCACAGTGGTTAGAGCATTGGCCTGAGGACTGAAGGGTCCCGGGTTCGATTCCAGCCAAGGGCAAGGGCATGTACCTCGGTTGCAGGCTCGATCCCCAGCCCTGGTTGGGGTGCATGCGGGAGGCAACCAATCAATGTGTCTCTCTCACACTGATGTCTCTCTCTCTCTGCACCCCCCTTCCAGTCTCTCTGAAAAGCAATGGAAAAAATATCGTCAGGCGAGGATTGAAAATAGAGAGTATTAGCAGTATAGTTTACATGAATAGCATTCAGTCATATATTTCATTTCTGATTGCTTAATCGTAAGGTGAAAAGCTATTTTCTTGAGTTCTCTATACAGAATTTTAAAACTTTAATATGTTTGTTTTATCCCCCCTTCCCCCCGCTGGGACTGTATCACAGTTTAAGAATGTATTTTATAGCCCTGCCAGTGTGGCTCAGTTGGTTGGACATCGTCACCTGCACCAGAAGGTCACCGGTTCGATTCACGGGCAGAGCGCATGCCCAGGCTGCAGACCCAGTCCCTGACCCCGAGCCCCAGTAGGGGGTGTGCAGGAGGCAGTCGATCCATGTTTCACTCTCACATCGATGTTTCTCTGTCTCCCTCTCCCTTCCTTTCTCTCTAAGAATTAATTTTTAAAAATCTTTTTAAAAAAAGTATATCTCATAGTTGATTTTTTTAAAAAACACACACAGAGATGTATAAATCTAGCTGTTTATCCATTGCTACAATATTAAGTTTTTAAGGAAAAATTAATTATGGCAGTTGGACTATTCTTTTCCATTTCAAGACATTGTACTTGGATGGGAGAAATTATGCCTACCCTACCATTATCTGTCAGAAAACTGACAGCTCTCTAGACAGCTGTTTTCTCTCACCTCTGGATAATATTTAACTTTTATTTGAAATGTAGGCCCAAGCTATGCTAAGGAGACAAGCCTCTCCAAGGGGAGGGACCGAGAGCAGAGCACTCTTAACTCTTGGAGTTTTACTATTACATCTTGATTTAATAAACTTTCTGCAGCCCAAAGCAGGAGTAAAGATGGTAAAGCTTGCACACAGCATCAATTCTAAAAAAAAAAAAAAAAATGTTCTCTAGGTAACCAGCATGGCACGGAGGACCTGTGAAGGCTCTTCATCTAGAATTTCAGTCCAAGCAGTACATGAAACATTTATGCAGCAGGGCTCTGCCTCACCCCGACCGGAGCGTGGGATCGGCTGTGTCCTGTTACTGCAGGCGTCACCAACGCAGAAGCTGCTGGAGCACCCTGAGTGGTATTTGGAATGTTCGGAAGTCAAGTACCTGTCATGGGGTTAGGTTTGTAGAGGCTGATAAAGTGTCCCTGGTTCCTAAACATAAATATTTATCTTGTTACCAGAATGGCACTTAATAGTAAGGACTCGTCACAGAGGAGGGAGAAGAAGAGGGTTGACTATTGAAAAGAACGGGTGGTGCCGAAGCCCGTAACCTGGCGCGCTGCTGGGGGAGATGGGGTGGGCCCTGGGGCTGCCGTGAAGAAAGAAGTACTAAAAACACAGCTGGGAAAACTTCTGTTACCAAGTCTTTTAAAAGGTCAATGCAAAGCTTATTTGTAAAATAAAAATTTAATTATAGATTTACTAACTGTGGATGCCTATTACATTCTACCTGTAAAAGAGGAATAGCACCTGCCTTTGTAGGGTGCTCTTCGTAAGGATTATAAGAATAAGGTACCTTAGGGATGTGCCCTGACCAGGAATTGAACCCACCACCTTTTGGTGTACGTGGGGATGGTCCAGCCGACTGAGCCACCGGGCGGGTTCAGTCCCCACTCGGGGCGCGTGCAGGAGGCGGCCGATCTTAGTTTCTCACATCGATGTTTCTCTCTCTCTTCCTCTTTCTCTAAAAATCAATAAAAATTTAAAAAACACACCCTCAGGTGTGGATTAAACAGAAAAAAGAAGCAGCAGAAGGCACCTTGGCAAGTACTTAGTAACAATAATTTTTTTGTTTTAACAGTGATGACTTCCATTCATGACTTTACCTGCATTTTTTTTTTTTGTAATCCTCCGAATAGACCAGTGAAGTAGTGGTGTTTCCATTTTAGAGGTAAAATTTAAAAAATGAGGACACTATTTGCAACACATAAGACAAAGTTCCTATGTAGTATCCTGATGAAAGGATACCTCGGTATCCTTACGGTAAGGATCCTTTTTGTGGAATAGGCTTGAATGGGTTTTGCTCCTTGTAGCCAAAGGTTCACAATGAACATACCAGCTTCTCTCCGTTATTAGGCTACTAAGTTAATAATGTCTCTGATAGACAAAGAGGTAGGACAAATGAGTAAGATGAACGTTCTGACAGAAAAATAAAGGACATACACAAGAAGCACACAAAGGTAAGAAATGTTCCACCTCAGATATACTAATGAAAATGAACTTTAAAAATCTATAAAAGAGGATAGTTTAAAAAAAAAAAAAAAAAAGTACTTCTACCTGGTGTTAGAGGGAGTGTGGCGAAGTGCACTGCTCATGGACCGCTGGAGCGTAGAGTGGCTGAAACATTCTGTAGGACAAGTTGTCAGCAGTCAAATCTATATACTTTCCATGCATCTGACCCATGACTTGATCCCTAGCAAATACTTGATGGTGTGTTCGAGGATATCCGTCTCACTATTATCTATGTAATCAAAAATTATGATGACTTAAGTGCTTCAAGGGGATTGTACAGCCATTAAAAATAAAGATATAGAAGACTATGAAGTGACACAATACTTCCGTCAGAATAAATTGGAAAAGCAGGTTACAAACAATGCCGTGTGATTCATTTTTAATAGAAATTATAGATACTTACACATGTGTGTATTATGTTTATAAATGTGTCATGCACACACCAAAGCGGAAAGGAGATTTTAAAATGCTAATAGTGTTTTAATTTTCTTTCTTTATTCATATCTGATTTTCCTAAACTTACAGTAAAAAACAAGCACTACTTTTAAGGGAGAAAAAAATGTTTACAGTTACCTTTCTGACAATTCAGCGTAACTTAAATAGATTACCCGAAGATAGGTAACACAGTATCTGGCCTGAGCCTGGACTTCTGCTCTGTTGATCTGATACATTTCAGTGTTTTTTCTTTTTCTCTATTAAATGAATAACTGTCATTTACCTAAAGTAAGAAAATATAAGTAGTCATATGTTCAGACTTGAGAGCATATAGCTGTTGAATAGCTCTATAAGGTTTCTTGGAGAACCAAAACCCGGCATGCAAGGGTGGTGTTGAGGGAAGAGGGGTTGGAAGAATTAGTGGTCAGTTATTTTTACTTGAGCTCTATGTGTATGGAGATGTGAGGAGCAAGGGAGGGAGAGTGAGGTGAGGTGTTTCATTGGGCTGTTCAGTCACGTGAAGTTCAGGGTAGGAAAGGACCAGCACAAACCTTTTGCTTGCTAACCACAGTTAGGAGGAGTCTGCTCGTTTCCAGTTTCCCCTCGATCCCCTGCAGTCTACACCCTGGACCAGCCCTGTTGAAAATTGCCCTCAGGGGTGACCAGTGACATCCTTACTAATTGTTAACTCCAGTGACATTATTCAGTCCCCACCCACAACATTTGTCACTCACCTTTCTTTGGGCTAATGTGCCTCTTCCCTCTCACGGTGGTCCTACCCCTGTGACCACCCGCGGTGTCACCTTTACCCGGTCATCCACCCCCTTTCATGTTTTACTGTCTTCTACTCAGTCCCCATAGAATTTGCATTTCGTCTTGGGACTTCAGCCACCTTTTTTGAGGTTAATTCTAGGAAGTGGTCTTTTCCCACTGTGAGTCATCCCTGTTGTTGCTTGGAGTTTGGTCATAAAATGTTTTTTTGAAATTAGAATACATTTGCTTTGACACAAAATCTATAAACATTGGCCGTGCTTAGAGCTCATCTCCCTGAAGAGGCCCCTGGATTGTGCATGAAGGTCTATTCGTGAGGGCGGAATAAGCCCCTTGTGTGAACTTGGTTGCACAACAGTGTGAATGTATGTGATACCTCTGAACTATGCCCAGCCGGCACTGCTCAGCAGTTGAGCATCCACCTTGGATCCAGGAGATTGAGGTTCGATTCCTGGTCAGGGCACATGCCCGGGTTGTGGGCTCGATCCTGAGCAGCGGGCATGCAGGAGGCAGCCGATCAGTGACTCTCATTAATGTTTCCATCTCTCTCTCCCTCTCCTTTCCTCTCTCTGAAATCAATAAAAAAATATTTTTAAAAAATGCCACTGAACTATGTACTTTAAAAAGAATGGTTAAGATGTTAAATTTTACATGATCTGTATTTTACCGCAATAAAATATTTTTTTTAAAGAAAAGAAAGTGGTGGCGTTAATAAGCATCTTACCTCAAGGTACAAAAACTTGTCAATGTCAAAAAGCATTTGCAGAGCTGATGCAAAACACCTGGATTTGTAAAAATTCTAATGTCCTCCATGCTGAAGTGCAAAAACTAATTTAAAATGATCAGAATAGCCCCTTTCCAGCTGGACAACTAAGCTCAATAAACACAAGACAATGGACAGTCCTGTTAACCCCACAGTGTGAGGGTTAACTTGTCTGAAAGGTGGGCCTTGCCAGGACTGGAGCTGGGCCTTGCCAGAGGGGTAGGAAAAGCTGCATCTTGCATGGGGAATGATAGCTCCCAATGCAGGGTGTGTTCATTCTTTGGAACATAAGACTGATCTGATTAGAACAGAGGGTGTTTGTTGGAAATTGAAGGAGCATAAGATAAAGTAGACCTACACTATGGAAGAACCTGAAAGTCAGCAGAGGAGTTTTGTTTTATGTGTGTGTTTTTCCAGTGGAAGAGAAATTTATTACCACCGTGAATAAGACTGTAAGAGAATGCTAGACTTGGAAGTTAGAAGAGAGAACTTCAGAGTTGGAGCTAATCCTGAGAGGTGGGGTGGGAATGACTGTTGAGTACCTGCTGTATGTCAGGTGCAAGATCTCATAGGTCTTATTCTTACAGCATCCTTAAGGGTAGATGATATTATTCCCATTTTATATATAACACACTGAGTTGTTTTTTATATACTTACTGATTTCAGAGAGAGGAAAGGAGAGGGAGAGAGAGAGAAACCTCAATGAGAGAGTCATTGACCCGCTGCCTCCTGCACACCCCCTGCTGGGGATGGAGCCCACAACCCGGGCTTGTGCCCTGACCGGGAATCGAACCTCGATCTCCTGAATCCCAGGTTGATGCTCAACCGCTGAGCCACGCCAGCCAGGCAGCACACTGAGTTTTGAGGAAATATAATTTGTCTGAAGTTCTGCAGAGTGCTTGGGCCAGGATCCAAGCCCAGGGATATCTGACTTCAAAGCACAATGAGGATGGAGAACATTGAAACCAGTTCTTCGTATTATAGTGAAGAGAACTGACACCCAGGCGATAGGGGACCTGTTCAAGGTTATACAGGTAATAGGATGAAAGCAACTGTTCTGCAAGAGAGAGCGGATAGGTGGTGAGCGGCAGGGAGAGGACAGGTTAGAGCCTGCTCTTACAAACAGGTAGGGGTGCCAAAGAATTGGGTAATAGCGGTGGATTGGAGTGAAAAGGAAGAGGTAGAGAGCAGTAGGACATACTGGGGAAAGCTGTGGTGAACTGATCTTGGAATGAAGGGTGATGGGGAGGATGACTTGAAAATAATCCCGCGGTTTTAATCCCAGGGGACTGCCATTTACAGAGAAATTCTGCAGGGGAGCTAGTTTTAAGAGATAGGCCATGTGTTTTTGTGGAGTGGTCTGACCGAAATGACAGATAATTAAAAGATAAAATTGATGGTATTCCTGGCTGACTGATAAATATGGATAAATGCATCGGAGAACAGCAGTGGAAGTGAAGGTGAAAGGCTGTGAGGAGCCAGCTCTTTTCTTGGACGTGATGGTGAGAGATACACCCCAAGAGCAGGCAACTAGCTTTTACCTAAAGCCAAGGAGACTTGTGTTTGCACGGTGTCCTAGGTTCTCTTTATTCTGGCCTGCCCCTTCCACTCCAGTAGGAAAATCACTTAAGTAAGCGTGGATTCCTGAACTGCATAGCTGTCCCTCACAATTGATTCCCCTTTCCTGCAGGACTGGCGCCTAGAAAGGAATATTTTTCCAGCACATTTTCCTCAACAAGATTCTTTTTGTCTTTCAGAATGATTGTCATTGTACTGGATGGACTGCTGAACTGTTGAATTCCTTCCGTCTTTTGACCACACTAGGAAATTGTCCATGGAGTTGAAATATTTGTTGCAGTAATTTCTGGCCTTACATAATTGAGGTAAGCTATACTTTCTTTCCATATACCTATCACGAAGTTGTAGTGCTTGCCTCTTTTAACTTTGCTTTTTAAGAGACATTAATCCATTTCCCCCCTACCTTTTGTGCTCCAGTAATCCCTCTGAGTGCCCCTCATCTGCAAATGTATATGTGGGTGCAGAAAAGACGTTTATAGGATGAAATATGAGCAAGCTGTTTGACTCTGAAGAATAAAGGGGAAAATCTATTACTCTCCTTAGTAAATCAATAAAATATTCCATTTCCATAAACACACTATGCATGGAATAGATTGTGCTAGAGAAAAATCAGTAGATTGAAAGGAGTATTATTAAGGCTACTTGAAAAAAAATGGAGATACTTAAATATTAATATATTGCTGGCTTTATTCAAGTAAAGCAAATCTAGAAAATACAGAGAATTTAAAAGAAAAATGTCTGATATTTTAGAGAATTGATATTAAAACTGTTCTGCATTATTTGTAATATTTGCTACATTTTTTTAAATGAGTCACAGCACATGCTTGCTCAGTGCCAGGCTCTGTAGCCCAAGCATTTTATATACATTAATATATTAATTCTCACTACCCTGTGAAGTTGATACATTTCTTATCCTCATTTAAATGTAACAAAATTGAGGTTCGGAGAAGTTAAATGAGCTGCCCATGCTTCTACAGCTGGTAAACCCACTCAGAACTTGAAGTAGTCAGATACCAAAACCTGTACCAATGGGGTTTCTTACACACTTCTTTTCCTTAACAAAATTCTTGTTCCTTTTTTGCTATAGCATCATTTTAAATGACTGCACCGAATTCACTTAGGTGGGGATGCAGCTGTTTCTCTACCCCATCTCCTTCTTTTGGACATTTATTTGTTTTCCTGTAGTTACTTTCAGAAATAACATTGCAGTGCACACGTTTTATGTACATCCATGGTTCACCTAAGATAAATTACTGCAAGTGGTCTTGCCGCGTCAGTGGGAGTGTGGGAATTTACTGTTCAGGCTTTGATACGCTCTGCTAATTTATCTTCTCAAAAGGCCGTACCAGTTTATAGTCTCACTAGCAGCACATGGAAGTGCCCGACGACCCTAAGCCCTTGGCAATATTGATAGTTAGCAATTTGGATACTTTTGTTTGCCTTTTTCTTTTTTTAACCCTCACCTGAGGATGTTTTTCCATTGATTTTTAGAGAGAGTGGAAGGGAAGGAGGTGGAGGGAGAGAGAAAGAGAGAGAGAGAAAGAGAGAAACATCCATGTGAGAAACACATCGATTGCCTCCTGTACAAGCCCTTACCAGGACCAGGGATGAACCTGCAAAGGTACATGCCTTTGACCAGGAATCAAACCTGTGACCCTTGGGTTTGCAGGCCGATGCTCTGACCATTGAGCAACACCGGCCAGGGCTGTTTGCCTTTTAAAAAGATTCAAGGTGTCCTCATTCAGGTCCATGTTCTTGCTTCTAATACTCTAGAGCCATGGCCTCCTGACTGGTTTCTTTCTCTGTACTCTCCCTAGATCTCACTGTCACAAAAGGAATTGCAGGACAGTGGGTAAAAGCATGGGCCCTAGAGCTAGATGCCTGGGTTCAGATCATGGCTGCATGACTCTGCCTCAGTTTCCCCATCAATAAAATGATGATAATAATTAAACCTCTCTTGTAGTGGTGCTAATGAATGTAAAGTACTTTAGAGCAGTGCCTGATTCCTGGTGCATGCTTCATTCATTGTCGGCTGCTACTGTGGTCTTCCAGAAGTCCTGGCTCATATAATTAAAAAACCAAAGGTTATACAGTGCTTGTTTTGAATGAAATATGATTACTACCAAATTTGTAATTCACAGTAGAAACTAAAGTGCTGACATTGTAGTATTGTTAGCACAGTGGCCAACCTGCAGGTCACGGATGACCACCCCTGCCTCAGTGGATGCTGAGAGGTCAAGGATTACGAGGAAGCAGTAACAACAGGAATAGCTGGAATGTTGAAAGTGCATTGTAAGCTCACAGAGCACTTTCACACGCAGTATCTTACCTGATCCTCACAGCAGAACTGTGAGGGAGGTGGAGTAGCTATTATTAACCTCGTTTTACAGAGGAGGAAGTTGACTTGGAGGAATTAAGTGACTTGCTCACTTGAGGTCATGGAACATGGTCAGTGGCAGAGCAGGGTGTGCACTCAAGGCTGTTTGTAAATCTGCACTCTCTATGCTTCATGATGATGAACTGAGGAGGTGCAAGTGTAGATCCCCAGATCTAAAAGTCGAATCTCTTCCCTGTGGTTTCCACATAGACTACCTAGGAAGCAGGAATGCCTTGATGTTACTTCCCGGAATCTGTTCTTCACATAGCAGGGTGGTCTCTTTGAAGTGCAATCACTTCTTGGCACACCCCTGCCTGAGCCCAGCAGGACATTCTTCCTACCGTGGCCTGCAAGGCCAGGCATGATCTGGCTTCGCCTGCTCTCCAGCCTCACCTCTGTTACTCACTCTAGAACACAATGTTCCAGCCCCACTGGCTTCCTTTCAATTCAAGGAACACCCCAATCTCTTTCTTGCCCCGAGACACTGTTTTTTTGCTTGGAATGTGTGCTTGTGCATGTGCGTGCGTGCACACACGTGCTCTCACACATTTCTTATCAATGACTACTCCTCCTTCAGGGAGGCAGTTCCCGGAGAGACCCTGGAGCAGGCTGCTTGGGTTCACTTGGCTTCCCCATTCCCAAGCTCAGTATCCTTGGGCAAGTTACTGCACCGCTACTCACCTGTAACATAAGAATCATCATCATAATAGTATCTGTCCCAGAACTTTTTTTTAGAATTAAGTGGGTTAATTCATGCAAAGCTCTTAGAAAACTGCCTTGTATGTAGAAATGCACATCCGTGGTTAGCTGTTATCAAGATCGTCATTTTTCAGGCTTCAGCTTAAATCTCACCTCAGTCAGAGTGCCATCCAACATTGGTTATTTCCTCTGTATCTTCTTCGTAATCCTGCTTTCCCCCCTTTGTGCATGGGTCAGTATGTAATTTTTTTTTCTTTCTGTTTCCACCTGTGTCCTGTGACTACAGAGACAGGGGCTGTGTCTGTGTTGTCCACATCTGGGTCTCAGCTGCTTAGCATCTAGTGTTTCTAGAATGAGTGAATGAATAACATCTCCAGTCACAGGATTGCATAGAAATTCTACCTACATTTTCGTACTGTAGTGTGATGGTTTTATTTCATATTATAAAATATTTCATCCCGCCCGGCCAGGCATGGCTCAGCGGTTGAGTGTCTACCTAGGATCCAGGTGATCGGGGTTCGATTCCCGGTCAGGGCACATGCCCGGGTTGCGGGCTCGATCCCCAGCAGGGGGCATGCAGGAGGCAGCCAATCAATGACTCTCTCGTCATTGATGTTTCTATTTCTCTCCTTTTCCTTTCCTCTCTCTGAAATTAATAAAGATATATTTAAAAACAAAAATTTTAAGTATTTCATCTGTATGAAACTTAGTTTGAAGTGTGATCTGAGATATAAATGAAAACTAATTTATTTCCCAGATGAGTAGCCAATTGCAATTTTTGTAATTTTTTTTTTGGGGGGGGGATATTAATCCTCACCTGAGGATATTTTTTTCCATTGATTTCAGATAGATTGGGAGGGAGGGAGAGAGAAAGAAATATTGATATGAGAGAGACATATCAGTTGGCTGCCCCAATTGGGGCTGGGGATTGAACCTGCAACCCAGGTACATGCCCTTGGCTAGGAATTGAACCCACAACCCTTCGGTTTGCAGACTGATGCTCTGACCACTGAGCAACACCAACCAGGGCTGTAATTTCTTTTCAAGAAAGCTTCAACCCAAATTATAGCCCTTAGGAACTCTGATGTTTCTTTTGTTTGTATTTCTCTCCTTGAGTAATTTTTTTTAAGTTTTTTTTTTTTCCAAAGAGAAAAGGGTGAGGGAGGGGGAGAGAGACTAGAGAGAGAAACATCAGTTGGCTGCCTCCTGCACGCCCCCTACTGGGGATGGAGTCCACAGCCAGGGCATGTGCCCTGATGGGGAGTCCAACCAGCAACCTTTTGGTGTAAGGGACATCGCCCAGCCAACTGAGCCACAGCATGCTCCTTGAGTAATTATTTTGCAAAAAGTAAATGCAGAAACTGTTCATCTAGTTGAGTCACGTTGCTCAAGAGTGTGCTGGCCCAGTACCAGGAAAGATGCTCCTGGGGTCACCTGCCATGGCCTAGCCTCCAAGAGGAAGACATGATGTTACCAACTTAGGGGCTTGTTTCATTTGCTCAATATCTACTGCTGCAAAACCTGCTAGATATTTTAGACAGTCTTGTTTTAGATATCCTGTTTGCCCTTTTAAAAAAAAACTATTGAAACCTAGAAATTTCAACATCCCAATGACGACATTGCTTTTCCTTAACTGCTTCTTGCATTTAGATGAGAGACAAAAATGCTTTGGCAGACCATGTGTTGCAGTCTTTGGTTTGGAAAAATTGGTCACCATTCTTTTCCCTATTTTAACTTTTAAAATTAAAATTAATGACAAAAATAATACATGTCCATTGTCACATATTTAAATCATAAAAGATGTGTACAAAAAAAATTGACTTGCATATTACTCTCTGGTCCACCCCTTAATATAACCGCTACTGAGTTTATTGTATATTCTTTTAGACTTTTTTATGTTTAGTAAATGTACAGGGTGGGGCAAAAGTAAGTTAGCAGTGTGAGTACGTGAAACAGTTTATTCTTGTATTATTAATTAATTACTGTATTATTTTCCACACGAACAACTGTAAGCTATTGATCTTTACACACACACACTTGCATGCTTTTTTGGTACAATGTTATAAACCCACTTTCTTATACACATCAGTGGGCCTTAAAAACACTTGAAGTCTTTGTTTTGTGGCTGGCAGCGTCTTAGAGAAGTCACTAATTGATGTTTTCCCAGGGCTTCAGACGCCGAGTCCTGCTTAGTTTGCTCGCAGCACTGGATGTAACCTTCCGGAGGGCAGGGGCTCGGGCACTTCAGGAATGTGGTGTGATCTGATAACGATTTTCCTCGGGCTGCAGAGGAAGAAATGAGGGCTGAAGGGGGAGCCGGTGCAGTGGGAAAGGAGAACATTCTTCTAAGTTCACGAGGGCGTACATTTAGCAAAATGTTTTTCACTGGGTTATTGTAACAAGTAGTTTGATTTCCAGGGAAGCAGGGTGGCAGATGGGTGCTGTCAGGTTATAAAATTTTTCATTACTTTGCTCTCAGCGTTCTTTCTCGCCTCTTCTGTGGTTGTTGTCACTGGTCCATGAGAGCAGAAGGTGAAGTTTGGGAGGGAGTAGGGTGGAGGGCAGTGACCCGCCGGGCTGTGCCCTCCCCCGGCACGGGAAAGCGTGCAGTTGGCCGCCGGCTTCTGATCCATGGCAGGGCCCCAGAGCGCCGACCGTGCGGCCGCGTCAGTGATGGGGCGCCCGGCCCGTGCAGAACCGCGCTCGCCCGGGTTCCCGCAGCGCCCACCTTATGGCACCGCGCGCGGGACAATTTACGGCAGGGGGCCTATCTCCTAGTTTCAGCTCTCTCTGTTTTTCTGCCTCTTAATAAACTGTGATGTCACAAAGCAATTAAATAGTAGTGTAGTTTTCAGGCAGAAGGCGGAGAGAGGCCAGCCAGGGGAAAGGCCAGCATGATTGACGGAGGCTGGCCGGAGATTTACATCGGGAATAACCCGTGCTTCAAAACTTTCTTCACTTTCTTGCGGGAACTGTGGGGTAAATCATACGCCGGCAGGATGGATGATTAAAAATGCAGGAGTTATGATTTCTTTTCGACTTTGTAAGCCTCTGAATCCACCTCAGCATAGAGTTCTCATTTCCAGATCCTGATGGAGAGACGGGAACCAGCCCTGCCACGGACTGAAGGGAAGCAGAAATACTTTAGAATCTTAAATCGTTAATAAGCTTGAGATTATTTATATTTTGTAAAATGCCTTAAGAGTCAATGAATTAAAGTGGGGAATTCATGAGTTGGTTGTTGTTGTTTTTTTCCTTTAAACTCAGATCCACAAGGGTAGATATTTTTCAGTAGTCAGAAATTTTGAATGGCGTTTTAATGGATAGGTTCTAGAATTTTTAAAATAGCAGTAATTTTGAATAATGACACTTAAAATGAGGAAAATTTTGAACAAAATTGAACATAAAAACCTGGAGAGTTACGATTCCCTGTCCTTCTTCCAGCCCCCTTTCACATATAAAATAAATTCTTTTGATTTAGCCGCTCTGTATTGATGATGAACTGTTTATTCCAATCAAGAGAATTAAAAAATAAGGCTATATAAGTTCTACATGTCATCCTTTCTTATTACAGAAACAATCTGATTTTAAGAAGTGTCGAAAAACTGCTTCTTGATCTGAAGATTTTTGTTTCTTCCCTAATAGTCATGTTGAAATGGTGAAACCAAATAGCTGAAATTAGAATGCGATTCTTGGTGCCAGTTGAGAGCAGGATTAACTAAGAGTCAATTGATGTGACCCAGAAAATAAGTGGCTAAGAGGACACCGCTTTGCCTGGTGTGACTTCCTGTTGCCTGCAAAGCCCTGTGAAGGGGACACTGACTGCCTTAGCAGGAGCACCCCGCTCCCAGTGTTACCATCACAAAAAGTATTAGAACCAGAGGGTTCACTGCAGAGAGGCCTGCTGCTCCTTAGCATGTGCTTCCCGGCAGGCTGCTTGTGGGAAGACGTGTGCTGAGCCAACAGAAGTGTTCCTTTTTCCAGCTTGTAAAATGGTAGCAAGTAGCTTGTATACCCAATCAGTAAATCTTTTTGAAGGCCCTGCTCAGGGTCCAGTGGATGAGCCCTGACTCAGTTTCCTCACCTGTGAGAGAGGGTGTGGGGCTTCTTTGAGGGTTTGGGTGGAGGGGAGAGAAAGGGCAGCCGGGCAGCCGGGGCTGACCGCCCTCTCAGCTCGCACTCTGGGCCGTTTCTCAGGAAATGGATCCTTCTGCTGCCTGGGGCCGGTGCTCATGTACGGTCCCTGGCTTCGGATGTGTTTCTTTTCTCCTGGCCAGAGTCCTTTACCCAGAGTGTTCCACACACAGCAAGGCATCTGGATGCAGAAGATGCTCATCTGCACCGGCACCACTGTCTCACTCTTCCATGGTCTTATTTAATTTATAGTTTTTAGTGAACAAGTCCTTTGTCTCTTCCATTAAATTTATTCTTAGGTATTTTATTCCTCGGATGCAGTTTTAAATGGAATTGTTTTCTTAATTTCTTTTTCAGATTGTTCATTCCTGGTGTATAGAAACACAACTGTCTATTCATTATTTTTAGTGCTTTTTTAAATTTTATTTAAAATTTTAAAAAGTGGTCTCTACTGGGTATTTAAAAGAACAGGTAAGAACCCCACTGCCCCTTCAGACTGTTCCCTTGCGTCGCCCCTGTTAAATTATATATGTAATAGATTATGAATATCTGTTTCAGTACATCTAAAATTACCTTATTCCTCTTAAACACTGTAGATTGTACAGGTGTACCATACTTTAAAGGTATTGTTTTTTAAATGAGCATTTAGTGTGTTTTCGGCTTTTTCTATTATAAACTGCAACAATTAACAACCTGGTCCCTATGTCAATGTATACTTGTGTATTTCTTTCTTTCTTTTTTTTTTAAATATATCTTTATCGATTTCAGAGCAAGGAAGAGAGAGGGAGAGAGATAGATAGAAACATCAATGATGAGAGATATTGATCGGCTGCCTCCTGCACGCTCCCCATTGGGCATCGAGCCTGCAACCCAGGCGTGTGCCCTGACCAGGAATCAAACTGCGATCTCCTGGATCCCAGGTCAGTGTTCAACCCCTGAGCCACGCCTGGATGGGCTAGTTTTGTTTTTAACTGCCTGTTTAGTACAGACATAGATGCTAGCCAGCTACCTAAGAACGTCACAGTGAGTAATTAAGTGCTTGGAGAAAGTGGAGAAAGGAAGGGTGTGTCTAGCCCTTTTTATTTTCTTACAAGGTGGTAACACATATAATCATCTAAATAGAACATAAATAATACATTCCTTTTGCATATGTTTATGAGCTGTGTAAAAACAAGGTGTTTTTAAACTCATTGCTAGTCCAACTTAATATTGTTAGGTGAGGAAGCAACTAGTAGCACATATGTGCCCCTTGGGCTTTCTCTCTCCTTCCCTCTGCACAGCCCACCCCATTACTAACCTGTCTTCTGTTATCTCCCCCCCCCCCCCCCCCCCATTGCTGGCAGTCACTTAGATAGCTTTGAATTTTATGCCAAAAGATCTTTTGTTTGTTGACAGATTCTGCGGATACCCAGTGTTCTTTTCTTTGGCACCATCCAGGACCAGTTTGGGAATTTACTAATGCATTCTAAAGTTAATGACTTTGTTTTTGTTCAGGACTAACTGAAAAGTGTAGCTAAACTCCAGAAGGCAAGCTGTACTCAGTTTTTGGGACAGTTGCTGTGATGTTCTGTGTGTGTGAGTCTCGTGCCTCGTGCCTTTCTATGCTTTTCCATGGTTAACTAAGGAAGGCAGAGGAAGCTGTTTTTGTAAAATGCCCAGAGAAAAGAAAGCCAAATGAAAGCGAGGCATAAGGGCAACCACAGTTGCTTTCCTCTGCCATCAGTTTTTAAAAACTTGTTATTTTGAAATAGTTTTAGACTTGGAGAAAAGTTGCACAGATAGTACAGAATTTACCTACACCCTTCTCTAGCTCCTGCCAGTGTTAGCATCTCCCATAATCAGTATAGTGATCAGAATCACGAGATTTAAATTGGGATGATACTTTTAGCTAAACTACGGACCTTATTAGCGTTTCGTCTGGTTTTAGTTCTGTGTCCTCAGGCGTCTGCGGTTCCTCAGTCTTCCCTTGTCTTCCATGATAGTAATACTTTTGAGCAGCGCTGGTCAGCTATTTTGTTGAATGACCCTGAATTTGGGGTTTTCTGATGCTTGCTTTGAAGGCTGTGCATTTTGGGGAGGAATACCACGAAAGTGACGGTGTGTTTTCTCCCCTGAGTGGTTACTTGATGTCATGGTCTCTTATTGTTGGTGCTGCTAACCTTGATCACTTGATTAGGTAGTTTCTCTGGGATTTCTCCACTATAAAGTGACTTTTATTCCCTTTGTAGTGAATAAATATCTTGGGAGGAGATACTTTGAGACTATGCAAATATCTTGTTTCTTCTCAAGCTTTTTTACCCACTGATTTCAGCATCCGTTGGTACATCTTGCCTGTAATTATTATCACTATACTATTTGCCTAATAGTGATTTTATGTCTCCTTTATTCCTTGTACATTTATTTATTTATTGAGATTCTTCTGTAAGGAAAAGCTGTCCTTTCTTTCACACACACACACACACACACACACACACACACACACACACACACACACACACACCCCAGTATAGATTCGTGCATAATTATTTTATTCTATGGGTTCTAATCCAGTACTATCATGATTTTATTTTATTGCTCAAATTGTTCCATAGTTGGCCATTGGGAGTTCCCCCAGGTTGGCCCCAGTGCCTTTTGACATGTGCCCATCCTTTGTCATTTTGTGGCACCCCCAGATATTTCAGGCGTATCTTGTATTTTCCTTGCCCTAGCCCTGGAATCAATCACTTCCTCAAGAGTCCTAGACTCTTTTATTGCAGAATGGTGTTTAGAAACCAGTATCTATGTGTTAGGTGTGCACATTGCAACTAGGGTACCATTGCTTCCTTCTACCAGTTTTAAAGCCAGCTCTTCTCTGTGAACACGAATGTAGTGGGACTGAAAGTTGCTCTTGATACTGCTAGGCAATAAATAATTTTGATCAGGCAACTTATTGGTGGGTTATTAAAAATAATTGCACATTGGGAAGCCTATAGACAAATAGATATTTTGACTATAAATGGGTTAACTTTTTGTGGAAAAGTGTTTTAATATTGAAAGGCTTATGTTAGCATTCAGACATCCCTAACATTCTTGTTTTTTTGTTTTTTTTAAATATATCTTTATTGATTTCAGAGAGAGGAAAGGAGAGGGAGAGAGAGAAATAGAAACATCAATGATGAAAGAGTCACTGACCGGCCGCCTCCTGCACACCCCCAACTGGGGATCGAGCCCCGACCGCCTGGATCCTGGGTCGATGCTCAACCGCTGAGCCACGCCCGGCCAGGCTCTTATATTTTTGACTCTCATTTTTAGTCCACTTCGTATTTTAAGGTAATGAGAATAACTTTTGGTCCTCTATGACTTATAGAAGGTAAACACTATCTAATATATATCTGTTAGTGTTTTACTCAGTGTCTAAGTACAGATTGATCGTCCTATAGTAAAATAATTTCACTTTTGCATAGGTCATTATGTAGCACAAAACTTTTGATAAATCATTAATGACCTTATAATTTAATTTATGTAGGCAGAGAACTTTGATAAAACATTTTTATTACTTATAAGCATTGAGGGCCTCTTTTCCTTGGAGATCCAACATAATTTTTTTTTGAATGCTGCTTTTAAGTCTTGTTAAGTGAATCTTGCCTAGATGAAATTACAATGTCACTCTTTTTTCCTCTGTAATTTTTCATATTTCTGTTGTTATATCTCAACTCTCTTGGCCAGCAATTTCTGTGATAATTTAATTAAGCGTGAAGTCAAGGCTTTTTTTTTTTAAGTACTCAAAGGTCTTAAATTAATAGAACTAATACTTTTACTGTCCCATCAAAGACATTATTTTTAAAATATGTTTTTATTGATTTCACAGAGAGGAAGGGAGAGGGAGAGAAAGATAGAAATGTCAATGATGGGAATCATTGATCGGCTTCCTCCTGCACGCCCCCTACTGGGGATCGAGCCCCCTAACCAGGCGTGTGCCCTGACCGGGAGTGGAACAGTGACCTCCTGGTTCACGGGTCGACGCTCAGCCGCTGAGCCATACCTGCCGGGCAAGTCAAGGCATTTTTAACAAAGTGTATTCATCTACAGTGATAATGATCTTCCTAAACATTTTGCTCTGTTTCAAAACTCATTCTTGGGTCTTACCACCTGTTTCTTATGAATGGAGAAAAGAGTCTCTTGTTCCCCTTTCAAAATATAGATGGAAGAGTGGTTTTATATCAGAATTTAAAAGGTGAATCTTTTTCAAGGGCATTTTGCTCTTGACTTGGCATTTTGTAAGAAATTTCGATATTCTTTCCACCCTGATGCACTTTAACTTGGGAATGGGGTTAGGTACAATATGGTACAAACCCCAGCTGGCAAATAAAGCTTAGTGTTGTAATATTTTGAAAATATGGCTGCTGTCTCTGACCTCCAAATGGGTAAATTTCCTTTGCCAGCAATAAGGGATCTTGAAGAGCTTGAAGTAGTTTTGATAAGTAATCATTGTATGGTTTCTCAGAACAATTTACTAAGCACAGGTTGTGTGTCTTGAATTGAATTTAAAGATCAATAGTATAAGAGTTGTCCCTGGTGCCTGCAGGCTCTAGTTATGTAGAGAGACACCACATTAACATTTAGTATATTTTTACTCTTAATACTTCTTACATCAGTCATTGTCTTCTTTACCTCTTCCTAGAGGAAGGACAGAGAAATATTTTACATATTAATAAGTATTAATGTGTGTCCTATTATTAATTAAAAGGATGCCACCTCATCCTCTAGCATTTCGACTTTGGGGTACCAGTTCATAGATGCATTAGCGTCTAAGGTAAATGTTAGAGTTGATATTCAGAGCACCAAACAAATATTGTTCTGATTCTGGATCTTTATTCCATCTGTTTCCTGAAGACATGGTAAAGAATGATGATGATACTAATAATAACCATGTGTTAAATGTTCACTATATGCCAGACTTTGTGTTGGACAGTTTGCAAATACCATCTACGTCAATTCTATTAGAAACGTTTTAATTTTTTAGAAACGGAACCCTGCTTGGAAGGTTCAGTGACTTACCTAAGATTGCACAGCTAGTAGGTCAGAGAACTGTTTGGATTTTGTTTTTCAGTGTATATTCACCCTGTACCCAGTGATGTTGTAGGGAGTTTGGATTTAGGAAGCCCAGCAAAATGATGCAGTTGGGAACTTATCTGTGATAAATAAAAAGCCCTAACTCCACCCCCCCTTCCATTGACCCTTCCTAAATCTCTAAGGTGTGAGTTTCTGTTATACTGGGCTCATGATGAGATCTTCCTTTGGAGAAGGGAGTCTTAAGAAAAGGAAAAGGGTGGGTTTTCATATAATTAAAAACCTGCCTGCAGGTTCTGGACAAGTAGGGTCATAGGTGTTGGGCTTAAGATGTAAAAGGGTTTTGCTGTCATTTGGGATGGTTTGGGACTTCAAGGAGTTATCCAGCTTACATGGTGTGAAAGCTCCCTTCTTGGCCAAAGAAGAAAAGTCGAGGAAATCATAAATGCTGCAATCACAAATAACTTAAACACTGAAAGACACTATTTGACTATTGGGTTAAAGTATCAAAAATCATGTGATGTTCATGTGAGTGATGCTCAGCATATGAGACCGAAAACTAATTGTGGGAGTATTTTGTATTTACTGTATGTGCCTCTGAGATGGATAAAAGAACCACTCACTTACAAGTAATCTTTCAGAGAAAGTTCTTGTCACTGTATTATCAAACTATGTTGATAAGCAGTTATTTCTGGTCTATTTTTGTTGGTGGTGGTGCTGGTGCAGGGAATTACCTTACTGCCATGTTGTATCGTAAATCACACTAAAGAAGTGACTGGAAAATGAAATAGCAGATAAAAGGTTGTTATAGTCAAATATGTGCTCTTTTAGACTCTTAACATTTGGGGGGAATTGACGTAAGTAGAACTTACTGGAGCCTGCCTTCCTGAAGTCAGATGCATTATGACATGGGATTCATCTTTTGTCATTAGAATTCTCTTGTTTTAGAACATTTGGATTCAGTGACCCCAGTGCAGCGAGAAATTCAAGTGTTGTTGGAAGAAGCGTGAATTCTGCCCTCCTTGCTGTGTGCAGGTACTGGGAGGGGAAGGCCCCAGAGAGTGGTCGGTCAGAGTGACAGAGACCGTTTCCCTCTGCCCCCTTTGGTTCTCATACTTTTCTCTTTGGTTGCTTGGTACCCTTTGCTTGGCCTAATACTCCGAGTCACTGAGCCCATTGCTCTTAACAAAACCCAGGTGTGCAGAGGTCAGCTTCAAGGGTAGGTTTTCTGTATGACTTGGTTTGATGGTTTCAGATAGGGCATGTTTCAAGTAGATTTGGAGTAGCGAGTAAAGCTTCCCTGAGTCCATTTTTGAGATTTGGACTTAAAACAATAATGTTGCATTAAAGCTCTTAAGAGGATTCCCAGCCATTGGTCATTGGACATACTTTTTGATGATTTCTAAGGTAATGAAACTGTTTAGACTACATATTAAATACAGGAGAATTTAAGGTGGGTGTCATGTGATACTATGAATGTAAGCTAAAAATGCTAATTACTGTCAAGTTTATTCATTTAACTGCAAATTGCCTTGTTAATGTGCATCCAGAAATTTTTAAAAATGGGGCCATGGTTCTTCATAGGCTGTTTGTGTATTTTTCCATTCAGCCTTATTTTATATGAATGGGCAGAAGTCATACAATGGTCATTTTTATTAGGAACATAGTATCCTATTATGTTGATGTACCATCGTTCTTGCTAAGCTATCCCTTCTGTTTGACATTCATTTAGCCTGTCTCTAATTTTTCCCTATGATAAATACAAAGGGATATATAGAAGGGCCGTTCTTGCTCTGGTAATTACTGAGCATCTGCTGTGTATGTGCCACACGTGACTTCAGATGCTGTGGCCAATGACACAAAGACGAGTGAGACACAGGTGCTGGGGGAGGCCGGAGGAATGAGGGTGCTTTCTGTCGAGTGTGATCAAGGAGGGCTCCATGGAGGATTGGCATTTGATTCTGGGTTTTGACAAATGAGTAGTAGTAAGAATGGCAAATACAGGAAAATTAAACTGCAAGCAACGGAGTAAGCAGTTTCAGAGCATTGTGGCTGCAGGAGTATATAGGGTCTGTCTGCTAAGAGTCTAAAATACATTTTACTATAAAATATCTTGTTATACGAATGTGTCCTAAATATGTTTAGGAAGAGTGCACTATGAATATATACTAAAAATGTTGTCAGAGATGCTATCTACAGAAAATATGTTCCTAGAGGTTTAATTCCTATTTGCCAGTCACTTTTTGATCTTCTGTAACAGTGGTTCTTTAGACCAGTCTTAACGAGAGTGACTTTGTATCTGATTTCCAAGTGATGAAAGGGAGCAATTGAAGTATGCCATTTTCCATGGAATATGGGAAGTGATCGACATCATATGTACAAGCAGACCCCAGCTCATGTAATTATTCATGCGTGGATCAAGTATTTAGAGGATAGTTATGTGCTTGATGGGCCAGTGCTGGAATAAAGCAGACCCCACCCCCCAAGGAAACTAATGGGTTAATTGAAGAAAGAACCCTAATAAACAACCACAATAATAAAAACAAAACCTCAACAGTTTGTTAAGCTCGTTGACACTATGCATAGTGTTCTATGGAGCCACAGGGAAGGGGTATCTAATACTGGTAGAGGGCATCAGGGGAAGCTTCCTGGAGGGGGAAATGCCTACACTGGGTCTTAAAGAGTGACAGGGGAAGCAAATGAATGATCAGCCTGGACAAAGGCATAAAGGGGGCAAGAGAACATTGAACACCAGGAAGCTAGTGTTTAAGCTGTTCTCTGCAGCTGGAGAGGTGGAGAGAGACCAAACAGTGACTATCCGAATGCCATTGCAATTCTGAGTTTAACAAAGAAGCATGATCGCATTTCCCCAGGAAGTAACTGGGATGGTCCAGGCTGGCAATGTTGAGCACAGTGACAGGGAAGGAGGCCTCCCCAATGGACCCCTCTCCCTTAGTGCTTTGGTCTGTGGCGAAATGAACAACCTACTCTAGAGAGCCACTGTGCCCAGGATAGTATATGAATGTGATTTTGTAAGTGAATGAATGCCTGGTGAGAATTATCTTATTATGGGTTAGGCTGTGACCAGGACGGGAAGGAGAAATGGTAACAGGATGAACTTGTCTCTGTACCCCAGATGTCATTTGAGGGGAGTGCCAGGCCCATAGCGTGGGCCCCGTGTCCTGACTCTCCCTCGTAGAGTGGGTGGTGGTTAAACAAGCTTTGCCACACAGTGAATCCTGGGTTTTAACCATTCCTCTAATTTTATCAAATTAATATGAATATGTTTTCCTCTTTAAAAGACCATGGGGGGAGGGGGGACAACAAAAATCAAACAAAATAATGCCCCAAATAAAAACAAAATAAAAGACCATAGGGGGAGAAAAAACTATGGAGCTTTTCCCCAGTATATAACATTGAATTTTGTATAGTCTTTATTTTAAATGTAGTGTATATGTTATGTATAAAAATAAAAGGCGCCCTGTAAGTCATTGCTCTCATATGACCACTGCAGCTAAAAAGGAGCACCAGAATCAGCAAGCTTTAAACAACAAAGTCCCTGCTTTCATGGAATTTACATTCTAGTGGTTGGATGAGATAAGACGGGCTAGTGAGTTGCTTTGAAAACTAAGAAGAAACTGGTGAAATGTCGTCAACTCAGATTTTTATTTTGAAACACTTTATGCCCAGAGAAAACATTGGGGCTAGGATTTAAATTTAAATTTTATGAGTTTTCATGGGGCACTTCTTTAAAAGTGGGTTTTAGACCGGTAATTAGTAAATGATACTCTCTTTCATCCTCAATTTTTTTGCGTGCCATTGGGTCGTTCAGAGTGGCATAAGGTTAAATCTGGCATATCAGAAGCCACTTGAAAACAGATGGTTAAGTCTGCTAAACACAAGCTCAATTGGGTACCTCTCCTGTGGGCTTGTTGGTTCTTGTACAGATTCCTGCTTCCACCCAGTTCCAGGACCAGCTGCACGTACCTGCCTCACCCGCGTCCAGGAGGCCAGCCTGTTTCTTCACCCAGCCCAGAGGAAGAGTTCGGGGAACATTTGCTTCCAGGACTGTAAGAACCTCTGGAACGTCTCCCTTCCTGGTTCTCCTAACTTACTGGGGGGGGGGAGGGGGGGATATCATGGTAGGGTGGCAAGGATTTTTAGGCAAAGAAAAAATACTGAAATGGATGTGATGCTGAATGTAGGCTGATCTCTAGGAAGCACCATAACAATCTTCTTTCATGTTCCTGGCCCCTTTACCTAGTTGTCTGTAGTGTAACATTTATTTTTCTTTTTAAGTGTGTGTGTGTGTGTGTGTGTGTGTGTGTGTGTGTGAGAGAGAGAGAGAGAGAGAGAGAGAGAGAGAGAGAGAGAGAGAATATGAGAGAATTTTAATCACCTTGGAATCTTTGAGGGAAGAGCATAAAAATTTTTAAATTGTAACAATAACGACTTCATTTGAGATGCATCACATTCTGCACAACAGTAGACCAAGTCTCCTTTATTAATATTTGTGTGTTCTCTGACAACCTACAAGAAGTATTTTGGCTTCATAAAAACCTCTACTGACCAGTGTTATAAATAGAAAAATGTCATTGTTTTAGAGCATATGGCGGTTAACCTGGGGGTATTGGCATGTGGGTTCTGTCTAGAGAGTTCAAGTTGAAAAGGGGGGGCTACAGTATCCGCAGTCTCTCCTTCAGGAATAGTGCACTTATCTCTCACCCAGGCTACTTGGTCCGTCTGTCTTTCATCGAGCCAGTGGGGTAAACAGACTTACAAGTTGTTTATAAAAGTTTGTTAGTTTTTAGGGTGCAGCTGCTGAACCACACCTGAGAAGCTAGCTAGATGAAGCCAACTCATAAAGTTACCTAAGAGCCTCCACCCCAGTTGATGGTCCAGATTGTCTCCAAGGGAGGTGAACTTAGCCAGTGTTGAGACTGAGTGGGTCCAGGCAGTGGTGGTAACGCATAATGGGCGCATTCAGAGCCGTCGCGTCAGTGCAGCATTTTCTTGGATGGAGGCATGGGAAACAGCACACGAGCGCTCACTCACGCTTCTTGTTAGCTCTCTGGGTCCCTGCCGGCCTCCTACTGTCTTGCCTTGCCCCGCTCCCCACTGGGACAGCTTGAGCCTTTGTAAGATCATTGAAAAATCCCTATGTTATGAGAGCCCAAAGGGAAGAAAACTTGACCTCTAACCCTTCAGAAAGTTGGTTGAAACAATAAACATTTTTTAAAAAGGCCATCCACATATATATGTATATAGTTGGCTTTGACTAGAATAAACTTACCATGTTATGAAGCTATTATGGTAGCATTTTAATTTAGAAAGTACTTTAATAAGTTGATAGCTTATAAGTTAAATGGATTTGTAAATTCTTCGGGGATTTCTTAAACTTCTGATTGGTACCTCAAGCCCATTTAAAATATAATAGACACTGATCCTGAGACCTTATTTTTCCTTTTAACCCATTGGTACTTCTTTCATTTTCTTTCATGAACTTAAGTAAAATTTAGAAAAGCTTATAAATTCCTCCTAAAAAGTTAACTTCATTAAAGGAGAGGTAGGTCAATACCTTAGTTTGGAACTATGACAAAATTAATTTTCATCACATCACTTGTGAGCAAGTGTTTTATATTTATTTGTTGAAGGAAATCAGTAAAATATTTAAATTGTATATAAACCCTACCACTCTATGACACTTTTTCATCTTAGGTATTTAAGTTACATTTTATTTATGTGGTATACTTTTTATTTGGAATACGACTTTTACTTTAGTTACCACAGTTTTCCACTCATTTTCAAAAAGCCTTTACAATTATAATGAAAATAATATTCATTCGCATTAATGTACCATAATCTGTGAAACATCTTTCTCATGTTTACAATGTAGATTGTATCTAATCCTTTGCTATGTTAGACAAGACATGATTGTAGTGAAACCTTTAGGCCATAATAAATTATTTCCTTGGGATAAATTCACAAGAATAACTAGGTCAAATGCATGAACATGTTTTGATTTGGTGAGTTTATCAAGGAATTTCTGAATTATAAAAATAATACATAATCATCCTAATAAATTAGACTGATATGGAAGACTATAAAATAAAAGTTCTCTGTGAGGCACCCCCACCCCCCACCTCCTCCTACCCTCCCCACCCCTCCTACCTCCCCACCCCCCACCTCCTCCTACCCCCCACCCTTCTTACCCCCCCCCCCCCCCCCAGCTCCCCACCCCCGGTGTGAGGAAAGGCGATGCCGAATGCAGGGCGCAGGTTCGGAGCAATAGAGCGATGTGGAAGTGGTGACGCTGTGCTGCGTAGTTAAAAAATAAAGCGAAGGACTGGTTTACTTGTATGATTTTAAAAATAGAATCCAAGCAGGTCCCTCTTTGGACAAGACGTAGAGGTGTCCAGTGTTGGTTACAAACGGCTGGGGGTTTGACAAGGTGCAGTTTCCTATGTCAGATCATGTTAAGTGGCGTCTGCGCCCCTTGACTCTGATTAAGAGACGGCTGGAACCGGCAGGCCCCAGCTTTCCAGGGTTTAAGGGTCATTGAAGAATCCTTGCAGATAAGAAAGGGATTGTGTATTGCAGGCCCTGGAGTGATGACTGGACTTGGAAAGCTGGGAGGGTCAGTGGAGGCAGCTGAATGTGCTAAGGAGCTAGTAGGCTTCTGGCTGTGTGTGACCTGAGTATCTTTGACATTTGATTTCATCTTCTAGACCCATGGCAGAAATGCAGTTTGTGGTCTTTCCCGTTTGTATGGAATTGTGGCTGAGCAAAGGGAAAGAAACGGATATGTAAGACCACGCTTTACAAGTGTGTGAATGTCCCCAGGAGCCCTTAGAAGAATGACGCAATGATATTCTCTCATTTGGTTGTTTCTTTAAATTGTTTTGAGTTATCTTTAAAAGGAGGCATCTTCTGTGTCCTGTATGTGCTCACTTTGCTACTCTGGCCTGAGTACAATTAGGTTAACATCACTCTTCCCACCAGCCCTTTCTCTATCCCTGAACCTCAAGGGAAGGTTGGCCGGACATGCATGGTGGCTTTTTGACCTCTAGAGATGTTAGCTATTAGTCCCCAGAGTCCCGTTTCCTAGTATGGCTTTCTACCCATAAAAATAGCACGCAAACTAGGGAATGTTTCAGTCAGAGACACAATTGCCGCTTAACCAAGAGCCCTGCTAACTGGGCCAAGTTCCTCATTGACTCTGTACTAGTTTCCCATTTTTTAAATTGGGTGTCAAGACTTATCTCCAGGATTCTGTCTAGGACACAGCTGAGAGGAGGCGGAGGCCTGAAGTGACGGCTGAAATTAGAATAAAAGCCACAAGACCCATGTCCCCAGTCGGTCAAGCTTTCACTTGCTCCCTGTGCAGAAGCTGGATTCCAAACAAAGAAGCCACTGGGAAAGTTATGGTTCACTTCACTTTTTTAATAAAATAGAGTGTCTATCTCATTAGATAGGAGTATGTCTGAAATTCAGAACCTTGGATACTAATTCTACGACCTTCAGATGATAACATCATTTAATTTCCCAGGCATTTAAAAAACACATGAATATTTTGGTAGAAGGGGTCAATGGGGGAAAAGAGCACATCTGTAACACTTTCAACAATAAAGATAAATTTTAAAAACTGAATATTTAATACATTTGTAGGAGTAAAAGGAATGCCACAAAGACTAGAATTTTATAATATACATTAGACGTTTATATAAAAGATGTAGTGCTTTTCAGAGAAGTTTCCCTATTTCCCTGTCTTTTCTGTCTTCCTCAGAGCAACAGGCGGCAGTGACCAGTCTCGTGGATACGCTGCTCCGTTGTGTTGGACAGCAGTTATATCTTCACGTTTCAAGTCATTAACGTCTCCAAATACTGCCCTTTATTTGACTGCATAGTCTCATCGTACTTTTTCACAGTAAAATTGTGCTCTTCTGAAATTAGAAGAACCTGGATAAAAGCTAGAGGCCAAAGGATGTTTAGGCACTAATTTAGCAACAGTGTCTATTGGCACGAACCTTCTGTTTGTTCATACTGTTAGAACTGCAGTAAGCCCGGGCTTGGGGCTCAGTTGGCTGGAGCATCGTCCCATACGCTAACAGGTTATGGGTTTGATTCCCTGTCGGGAACCCTACAGGAGGCAACCAACTGATGTTTTTCTCTCATCTCTCTCTCTTCCTCCCTCCCCCCTCCCTAGAAATCAATAAACATATCCTTGGGTGAAGATTCAGACAAACAAACAAACCTCTGCAGTAATAGAAATGAAAGCTACTTTAATGAAAAAGGAAGTCAGGAATGAGATTATTAACTATAACACTAGATACATTTTAAATTTAAATATAAACACCGTGTATTTTCTGTATAGTACCAGGAGGTAAATATCTAAACTATCCTGAATTCTGGTCTCAGAGAAAAAAGGTGATAGTTACAGAGAAGATACTTCATATTATCAGGCCCATTTTAAATACAATGAGATCCTTTGGGACGATCACTTTAGTCTTTTTTTTTTTTAATCAGAAATTATGTGGGTCCTTTTGTTTAATGTGCACCCTTTTCCTCTACTCTGCCTTTGTTTTTATCATTGGATTCTCCTAATGCTTTTCTAGGCCAGTGTGACTACGAGAGTATAATTTTTATAATCTATATTTTTTATTTTAATTTTATTTTTTTTAAATATATCTTTATTGATTTCAGAGAGAGGAAAGGAGAGGGAGAGAGAGAGCTAGAAACATCAATGATGAGAGAGTCATTGATTGGCTGCAGCCCGCAACCAGGCATGTGCCCTGACCGGGAATCGAACCCTAATCGCCTGGATCCTAGGTCGACGCTTAACTGCTGAGCCACACCCGGCTGGGCTAATCTATATTTTTTAAATGTCCAATTATTAGAGATAAGAAAGGAATTGCAGTATGAAGCCTGAGATGCCCCACTGGGCATCATTATCGAAACCACAGTGATTGAATGCAGTTCCACAGCATGTAGGCAGGACTTACTAGATGGGCAGGGTGTGCTAGGTGGTGATAAGGTAGCTGCATTGTCCTACATAATTCCTGAGGGAGAAAGGAGGGCCTTTAGGGTTTCAGTATTGTCATCTTCATGCCTGTTGCCGTAAATTCATAGATCATTTACCTAGAAGTGGGAGAAAGTGTGAAAACAATGCAACACTGTTTCTGTGAGATGGGAAATGAAAGAGTAGTCCCTTTAGTTGGAGAAGCTGTGGGCATTTGACCAGCATCTCAGGAGGCCATCTGGAGCATGAAGAGGACAGCAGCTATAAGTGATAATATATCTTTGAGATGACAGCAATTTCACCCCTAGTTTAGACCATCAACAGTTCTGCTAATGAAGAGTTAACAAGTGGAAAGGGAACCCTAAGAGTCACCACAGCAGGAGTCACCGTGGACGATGATATGTGTCTCCCATGTACTTACAGTTACATGGTCAGGGTCCCAGCAGGAGCCTCCTACAAATAATAGTAATGGTTTTTGTTTATATGTACCCAGTCTTGTTTCAGAAAAAATGATTTTTTTATGGTGGCTGAAAAGGTTATACAAAGTAAAACTAAAATTCAGTGGGTGAAGATATTGGGACAGAGGGAAATAGCAAGAGGAGGAAATGGGGGCTGAAGATAGAGATAGCATGTACTGCATAAGGTCCTGTAAATACCTTGGAAATAGATCACTGATTTGGCTCTGTGTTCTTCAGCAGTCTGGGCGAAGAGGGAATCGAGGCCAGAGACATAGTTCGCAGGGTCTTTGAGATTCAATAAACTAGTTACTCAGGAAAAGCACAAGTTCCCACGACACGGGACAGGTGGGCCGTGCCCGCAACAACACCCTGATGCAAGTCCAGCTGTAACAGTCATGTGCTGGTTTGACCCTATGGTGCTCATTTTTATATCTCAGTTACATAGAACAATACATAGACTGCAAACTTTCTATTAGTAACTTTTCTCCCCTCTTCTCAATGTAAAATAAGTGATACTTCAAATGAGATTAAGAACAGGAGACTCATTACACTTCCCAAACTCCACCTTAGAAATAATGGGCTCTTACATTTTTGTGACTTTCTGGTGTAAAAAGGACTCTACTCACTAGATGGCAGTGTCAACAGCCTTTTGGGAAGTGAGATAGGATCATGAATCTCTTAAGTACTGAAAATGTGGAAAAGTGGGAAACCATTTAATTAAACATACAGGATCTCATTTCTAACACCCTACACGGAAGAGAACTTTCCATTTCTTTCTCCCCTTTTCTTTCAGGGAGGAGGTGCTTATACATAGTAGCTGCAGTCATGTCTGGGTGGCACTTACCACAAGGACCAAACCTCCCAGCGGTGTCCTCAGCTGTCCTCAGGCAGTGGGGTTTCCAGCCACCTTCCTTTGCTGCTTTCTGTTTGAACCTTTAGATGTTACAGGCCAGGAGTTACTGACAAAAGTCTTGGGACCAGCTGTGGGATACGTGTATCGATAAGGTGCAAAAATGTTTAATAAGTGGGGATAACATTTAGACCCTCCGTGTTTGCTCATGTATCATTTCTAGCATCAAAGCAATGTGATTTATTAAGTGATTTATTTCTGCTTATGTAAAAATACCTTGCCCATTTCCATCTTTGAGGAGAGATTACATATTTTTTCATAGTTTTTTAAATGAAAGAGTTACATTTACTTTCAGATCATAATGGTATAAAATTAATGGTGTTTGTTGAATTTTAGGATTTCTGTACCCTACATGAGAAGTCATAAGAGAGATTGATCTCTGTCCTGTTCCTCCAGGCGCTTGACAGCAGTGCTGCCGGTGTCCTGAGTAGGACAGTCCTTCAGTGTATGGCACTGTCCCCCGTGCTGCAGGGTGGTCTGCGTCCCTGGCTCCTGTTCACTTCTAAATGTCAGAGTGCCCTCAGTCATGGTGACCACCCAGTAACACCCAAGTATCCAGGATCTCCTCGGAGGGCGGTAGAGCGGGGAGATGGTGGCACTGCCCAGGGTTAAGAACTGCCGGGACTAGAGGTTTTGGTGTACGTAAAGGAACTTGTGGAATTTCGTAATCTCTTTAAAAGATTGTAAATTAATAACTTTGTATTTTAAAAAAGCACAACCACAACCCTGATACCTTAATCTACTCATTTGTATTTATTTATAGGTTATCATCTTGAATAAGTCTACATAAACACAATTTTTACAAAGTATAAACTTGTACACGTATAATCTTAGGGTATACTTTTTGTATAACCTTATCGGGTGCTTTTTCTGGTGCTCCTTAGTGTTTTCCTGTTTACCTGCACATATGTCCAGACAATCCATTCTCCTCCACCTTGCTGCTTCCTCTTTTAAAATAACCTTCTTTGAAAGTTACAACCATTTATTTTTTTTTCTCTTTCTATAGAGTATCTTTTTTTGCATTTTAATTGAAATTATTATTTTTTAAAAATATATCTTTATTGATTTCAGAGAGAGGAAAGGAGAGGGAGAGAGAGAGATAGAAACATCAATGATGAGAGTCATTGATCGAGCCCACAACCCGGGCATGTGCCCTGACCCGGAATCGAACCCCAATCGCCTGGATCCTAGGTCGACGCTCAACCACTGAGCCACGCTCGGCAGGGCGGCTAATTGAAATTATTAATATACAAATGAGCTAGGGTTGACTTGTATTCTTTGCTCCTTTAGTCCGTCTTGCATTATATGTTCTCTCTCTGCTGAGCTTCCCCTTTTCCCTGCCATCCTCAGTGGGGGGAAGCCTTGCCTTTGTTCTCTTACCCTCAGTGATCTCACTTGCCCCTGAGGAGCAATTTGTTTCCATTCTCTCTCTCTTTTCTCATCAACTAGACTAAAAACGCCACTTGTGCTTAAGGCCTGGACTTTAGGATTTCTGTTTGTTTCCCTGGTACCTAGCAGAGGACCTGTCCTAGGATATCCTTTAGATAAAGCCTTGGTTGATTGAAGTGTTCCCAGTTTACTTTCCCTGGTTGGTCTTTGAGTTGGTACAGTTAACATCGGCTTCTAGATATAGGTTAGGTCACCATAAAGTATGTCCCAAGACATTAGGAGCAAAATTTTTTAAAACCTGCCCATAATTATTTTTTAAAATATATTTTTATTGATTTTTAGAGAGAGGAAGGGAGAGGGAGGGAAAATACCCACGTGAGAGTGAAACACTGACTGCTGCCTCCCATTGGGGACCAAGCCCACAACCGGGCATGTGCCCTGACCTGGAATTGAACCAGCAACTTCCAGTGCATGGGACAACACCCAGCGAACTGAGCTACACCAGCCAGGGCAGGAGCAAATTTTGCTTCTTGCCTTTGATGTCTAAAGACAGAAGATAGGGGTAGAAGAGATCCCAGGTGGCACCTGACCTAACGAAAGGTTCCTGAGTAATGAAAGAGAGAAGAGGGAAGACAGCTGCTGAACCCGCGTGGAAAAATGCTCGCCTACGTTCATCCTTGGTATGCCAAGGTCCAAGGGCAGTGCCAACTGATAGTGTATGTTGCACCCCTGAGTTGATGCCATTTGCCTGCTCAGACAAGCCTCTTCAGGCTCAAAAGCCCAAGGAAAGTCTCTCATGTTAAGGAGCAGCAAGGACTCTTTTGCACCCATCATTCCAATGTTATCTCACTGCCCAGCACCATGCTGGCTCCCCCCTCCAACCCTGACTCCTCACTGAAGCTCAATAAAGAAATTATGTTTAATGCTAAAGGGTTCAGGCGACAAGATAGAATTTCAAGGTTTAGGCAATCTTGAGGACTTGCTTGGGTTACTAGCCTTTTAACTTTTATCCAATACCCAGAACTGCCTTATTGCAAAATATGTCCGTGGGGTTAAAGTGAAGCTGTTTTGGCAATCACTTCAGGAATTCCTCAGGGGCTGGTTGATATGCTCTCTGCCCATGTCAGGAACAATTGGATTAAAGTAGGTAGATCTTGTGCTGATAGACTAGACACTTGACACATTATTAAATTGCTATCAAACTGCACAGCCCAGATCTTTATTTTACTTTACAAAACCTTTATTTTGTGTGCCACTTCTCCAAGCTGTCATTTAACCTAAAAGCTGGTTGTTTTCATACCCTGTAAGGAAATATTTGATTTATACTCAATATCTACCAAATTTTACCGTCGAATACTTCCTACCATTTATCCACCCACCCAACCTTCCACCCAAGCTTTATTAAGACACTCAATGTCAATCAAGATAGTAATTATACTGCATGACCCAAAATCTCAGTGGCTCTCACAATGAAGATTGATTTCCCAGTTGTCCTACATGTGCCTTGTGGGTCAGCTGCAGCTCTGCTCCACATTGACCTCAGTCTAATGATGGAGCAGCTCCATCGGCATCACTGCTACTCTTCAGAGCAGAGGAGGGAAAGAGCACAAGGTGAAGTTCCATGCTAGTTATTTCGAGCTTCCCCTGGAACTGATAGGTAGTCATTGCCTTGGCAAATCACATGGCCATACTTGAGTTCAGCAGGGTGGGGATCTGTAATTCCCCCTTGGGAAGGGACAGGACATTTTGATGAGCAGTAATGTAATCCACCATATGTCTAAAAATGCAGTCCCCACCCTGGAAAATCTTAATATCCCGAGAGAGTAGTTTTCAAAATACCATAAGTAAATGGTGAGTCAGGTTAATTTTTCCCCTCATGCTTGCAAGGAATCTATTATGTTTAATAAAGCATAATAGTTATGTATATTTGAGCTACCTTTAAAGTTATTTTACTGTGGCTTAATTTATCAGTTATCAGTGGCTTCATTTAACAATTTGTTTTCTGCACCTGTCACTTGTTGGCTTTGCTGTTAAACATTTATTTTTCAAAACCAGACATGTCTTTTGTCTTCCAAAGCTAAATGGAATCAATTGAGAGAAAGGATTGGGAAGAAGGAATGTGGGATGGCAAATGTCTAATACCCTGGATTTTATTTCCTTAATAACTCACCCCACGCCACCCCCCAATTAATGTCAGCACTTGCTCCTGTGGGTATATCTGTTTAGTTTTAAAACTTACTTTTGCTCTTGGCCAGAAGCCAGCCTGGCAGGAAGAGCCCAGTGTCTCTCTTACAGCTACTGGATGGTGATAAAGAGCCAGCTACTCTTCTTTCATCTGGCTGGGGCTGGGGTGGGGGGCCTGGGGTACCAGCAAAAGGGGCTGGTAGGAAAAATTGCTTCCTGGGCTGAATTTTTCCCACCATCAACTTAGGCAGATAGGCTGCCGCTCTGCACCTATCTTCTCTGGCAGAAACTCAGATCAGCAGGCCAGTTCCTCATGTACCTATATGCACTTTGAATTGCCTATTCTGTTTTCCTCTTTTCTGCTCAGGTTTCTCTCAGGACTTATCACTTTTGTCAAAAAGAAAACACATATTTATAGAATGGAATATCTTACGGAAAGAGGGTGTGGGCAGAGTGAGGAAGAAAAGAATCCTGGCTGTTGTCAGTCAACAGTATTTATGGAACCACCCTCCGGATGCCAAGCTTATTGTAGGCAGTTATCAAAGACATAAGTTTGGCCCACCTGTCTTCAGTTATCCACCCTGCACACAAGACTTCATCCTGAAGATTATTCCTACTAGTTCTACCTGTGGAGTTCAGCCTCCTTTGGATAAAGAACAGTATTTCTGAGAATAAAATAGACAGATCTGGACCCCATGTGCTGTAAAGCTGTGGCATTCATTGAGAAAGGTAGAGTGTTTTCGGTTCCAGATCTCATTTTATTTTTTATTTTTTTAAACATATCTTTATTGATTTTAGAGAGAAGAAAAGAGGGGGAGAGAGAGAGATAGAAACATCAATGATGAGAGAGTCATTGATCGGCTGCCTAGCCCACAACCCGGGCATGTGCCCTGACCAGGAATCGAACCCCAGTCTCCTGGATCCTAGGTCGATGCTCAACCGCTGAGCCACGCCCGGCCAGGCTCCAGATCTCATTTTAAAGCAAGAAACAGGTATTGTCTTATTGTCAAAATATTTATCAGGGCATCATTCTTTTTACACAGAGTACAATTTTTTAAAACATGCTAACTCCTAGGCACCTAATTCAGTGCTTCACACACACAGTAGGCACCAATGAAATAATTTTTAAATGATAGTTAATGATAGAGCTTTCTCAATTAAAAAAAAAAACAAAAAACAACCACAACACCCCAATTTGTCATCTGGGAAAGGATGCTTTGATTCAGTAGGAAAGCTTGTGCCCACAACTGGGTGGGGAGAGGCAGCCTTTTATCTTCTGGCTCCTAATCTCTCATATCTGTCCTGAGGCCAAATGGCTCCACCCTGTTATCCCAAGAACAATCTATGACTTCTCAGTGTTTGAAAAAAATTTACCTGCCACCTTTAAAATACAGAATAAACTTGTTGAAGGAGAGAAGTAGAGAATTAATGGCCAAACTTTGCTTATTTGGTTACAATGTGACTTAAGAAAGTATTTTTAAATGTGGACTTAACATTTTCTGAACTTTTCCATTCACTATCTGTTGGTGAAAATCCACAGCACCCTTAAGAGAAAAAATGGCCATAAGTAAATGCAGGGCTCTCTTTTTAAAGAAATGCTTATAGCCTGGTCAGTTAGAGGCCCCTTGTAGGACTGAATCTTAAATTCTTTCTTTAGAGTCAATATTTGTCTCAAAAGGGTAGGGGAAATTTATAGTGCTTTTGAATTCCGGCTTTTGGGGGTGATTGTCTTATCCATGCCTTGGAACAGTTTTTGTAAATGTTCTTTTTCAAGCCATGTAGTACTTAGAGGTGTCATGATGCATAGTCTTATCTATCTAGTTGGGTGGAAGGTGAGAGAACAGGTAGGATGAAAGCAAGACTTCGGCATCAGCAACAAGCTGGTGTCATAGCAACTTCTTCCTTGGGACAGGTAACTACATATAATTTCCCCTTTATATATCATCAGATATGGTTTGGCCCAGTTGCTTTAAATTTTGAAAATGTATATTTACACAAAGAAGAGCTGAGATAATTTCAGAATAGCTAAATCTACCATTCTTTTAGAATCAAATGAGCTGCAACATAATCATCATAGCTTTCCAGCTTTCAGCCAGGGACAGAGTAGATAATGATAGTTGATAGTTCACGGTAATTTTGCCTTTAATTAATGGGGTGTACACAGACTACAGAATGCAGATTTCCTCTAGTCAGCCTTAGTGTCATTCTCACGTACACTATATGCCCATATTAAAGTGTTAAAATTTATTAAAATATGAGTAATTTGCTATAACTTTAAAATACTTCAAACAATCTTCCTCGGGTGGTACTGTTTTCCCAAATGCATGTAGCTGGTTGAAATTCTTGTGTTGCATTCGCAGTTGTCTAGTTCAGGTCCAGCAGGCCAGGAGACTTTGTTCAGCACTGGTGTCTTCTGAAATGCTCTTACTCTACATTACTCAGTGTCAGTAACCACATCCTATTCCTTTCCCACCCTTTCTGGGAACGGGACATTAACTGTTTATCCACCCATCTCCTGAAACCTCCCTCACGGGCCAAGGTGAGCAACAAGTCCTTCTTTGCAAGGAAGAAAAGTATTTTTAATTAGATAAGGGGATAGCGTAGAATTAGGGATACAAGGTTTGAAGGAATAAGAAGTGGCATTTCTTTTTTCGATGACTACAGCCCTGTGAACAATTTTACTCTTGACCTGAAGATAGGGCACCAGTTTGCTAATTGAATTGATCGAATTCCAAATTGAAATTAGGCATCACTTGATTTACCAGAGTTAAGCCTCTTGGGTCAAATTCTCTAATTTGTTTTCTCCCATCTAGTCTATCTGAATCCTTATTTAAGGGCCAAACTGCCAAAATACTGTCAGAATGCCCAGTACCAGAAATCTAAGGTATTTAATTCACTCTCTCCTATTTTCAGGCTTCCTACTTAAAGTCCACTCAAGAATTGTAACCTTTGGGCCCTGGCTGGTGAGGCTCAGATTGTTGAGTGTTGGTCGCAGGCACCGAGAGGTTGCTGGTTGGATTCCTAGTCAGGCCACGCGCTCCGGTTGCGGCTCTATCCCCCCAGGGGACACGTGGGAAGCAGCCGATAGATGTTTCTCTCCCTCTCCCTTCCTCGGTCTCTCTAAAATCAATAAAAACATATTTTTTTAAAAAGAAATTGGCATTTGTAAGGTGTTCTGAGGTCTGAAAGGTGCTACTAAGGGTATACGCAATTAGGATTGTTAATGTCCGGGGCAGACCCATAAGCCCACAGAGGGGTCTCCTCTTTGGCAGCAAACTCCTGCAGATTAGCAGTAAAATTTAGCCAGGTTTCCTCGTGGAGGAAAAGATCACTGTCACGAGAAAGATTTGTTTAAACAGTCTTTTAGTACATTTTCCTAAGTCTTTATCAAGGAAGGCCCCCAGATAAGAATCCTTAAAGATTTAGCTGTAAGCCGACAGTTAAGAATAGGAAACATTTAAATCTTTAGGAACTTGAGTCCAACAAAAATGCTGGCTGACAGCCTGACTGAGGTGAAATAAACCTTGTTTCCAAGTTTCCCAGAAAAAATTGTTCATTGCCGGACAAAGCTCAGGCCTCCATGTTTTTGTTTTTCTTCTCTCTTTGAACCCACAGGAAACTTGTGGGTGGGGTTTTTTGATAGTTACCTGCTGTGAAAAATTTTCTATTTCTACAATCCCTGCTTCTGTAAGGAAGGTCTAGAAAAAACCAGAAGTTGGGATTGTTTAATCACTTTTTAAAAATTCATGTGTTAGATAGGACTCTGCCTTTATCTGGTTTGTTAACTAAAATAGCCCTTATACAAACATCCTGAAATAGAGGTACACAGACAAGTGTTCAGAATAAAAACGAACGGAAAGAAGTTTCAGGTCTCTTTGGCCGAACATGGACCCATGCTTCAAAATGACCAGTCTCCCGAGTCTGTTGGCTTGGGGAGATCCTTGCGTATCTGAAGACTCTGAGAATTTGGCCCTTTCTAGACAGCTCACATCTCCCACCACTCAGTTCATTTCCCAGTTTTACCCACTCTCTGTTGCCCCGAATTACCCTTTTCATCTGGAGCCTCTTAAGCCCACCCTTAAATTACCTCGGAAACGTGCCTGTTTCCAGCCCAGGGGTCTGGACTCCCCTCTAATTCCTTGCGTTCCGTGGGAGTTCTGCAGCGTGTCCCAGTCGCCTCCTCCCTGCCTTACTCCTTGCGCTGTCCTGGGTAGGCTTTTTGGTCTGGGTTCATTCTTATTTATTTGATTTGCTCTTTCCTTAGCGCCCCTACCTTATTCCCAGCCAGAGAGAGGGGTGGGCAACCGAGAATGGAGAGCACAGAGCACTGTTCCTTAAGCACTGCCACCCTTCAATATCTGAAACTGTGATGCGTGAGACACAGATTGTGTTTTCTCCCTAAACCATAGGCCCCACAGGCCCAACTCCTGTTGGAAGTTGAAGCCCTGGTCTTTGACACCCCCCTCCCCCCAGTTTCTCACTTTCAGCCTAGAACCTTCTCTCCCCTCCCAATTCAAGCACATGCCTTGGCAAGGACCTCCTTTCCCTATTGATCCCTTGTAATAAGCTTGACCAGCAGATGCCAGGATATTCCAGAAAATCGAGACAAAGACATTGGGCTCCTCTGCCAGAGGTGCTTTTTGATGATGCCAGTGATGAACCCTCCCGTTTTGAAGCTGCCTGTGTTCTGCCCTGTTTGATTCCACTGTAAAGTTGTCTCCTGGAGTCTGCCTTCACTCTGTTGCTGTGAAAACATCATGTCATCCCAGCTAGTGTTTTGATTTGATTTTGTTGTGGGTGTGATGAGTTACAGGGAGACCAGGGGTGGCGGGGTGGGATGTATGTGCTTATTGAAGCGTAAATACAGTGTGTGCTAGACGGGTGTTTTCTGTTTGTTCTCCCATTTCTATTTTCGGCAGTAGAGGTAACCAACCCTCAGGAATTTAGGGCCTAGGCCAGAAGTTAGCAGTATTTATTTATTCACTTAATAAGGATGTATTAAGTGCCTGGTTTATGCACAGCCCTCTGCTAAATGAAAATTACACACAAATAGAAAACAGACTCCGACTGAAATGTTTATTGGCACGGTGCTTCTGTAGTATACAAAAATGCTTTTAAACTACAGTGGCTTGTTTCATTTCCTCAGTAACCCTAGAGAAGGTATTTTCCGCATTTCATTGGTGAAGAGTTGAAGCTGGGGGAAGTTCTGCCCTGGCCCTGGAAGCCAGCTCCTCCGGACCTGCCCCTGGTTGTGGAGCGCCTGCTGCCCTGCCTGACTTCTGTGCTCTCATGCCCTGCAGTTGGCCACCGTTGGCTCCTGGTGTAATGTTGGGACTTTGCTTTCTGTCCTGGCCTCGTCCTGGTTTGGGTAGTCTCAGCTCCAGGCCCTAACTCACTCCCAGGATGGTACTCATAGTGGGTGAAAGTTCCTGGATTTCTGTTCCCAGATACACGTGTCTTTTGCATTAACGTATCTACAATCCGGATGCAATGTATTGTCGCCATGGAAGTTCATTTCTTCCAGAGTGTTTGTCTCTGTGGGTTATCTGGGGCACTTCCAAGCTGAGACCAGGTTTATCGTTCCCGCCTGAGGGCATTTGGACCACGCTGGTGGTGGGAATTCAGAGTGCAGACCTCCCCAAGTACTGCCTGATGGTTCAGATCTTCAGGGAGGTTTCTGCATCCCGCCGCCCCTTTCCGAGGGCTCCTTACATTCCCTTTCTGCATGGCAGGCCTATTTCTTTTACGCATTTTGGCGCCCCAGCTTCATGTGGGGCTCCCTGTTCAACCACCCATCTTGGGTGCTTTGGCTTTCCCGGGGGTACATAAAAACTGTCCATCTTGTGGTGACAGCAGCTCAGAGTAAATGAAATAGGACTTTAAGTAGTAAGAGGAACCCTGGATGGCTCTTCGTGTTGCCTTGCTTAGTCTTTTTTGGCTTTAGGGGAGCAAATGGGTGTTCCTTGCTCCCTGCCCCCCAGCTGAGGCTTGCTCACCTGCTAAGACATTCACTCTCCCTTCCTCCAGCCTTCCTGGCAGCTGCCTAACTTGGTTTCTTGCTGGTTGCACACGTGTGACAGAAATACAATGTTTAATAAATATTTCTACATGTAATAGAGAAACAAGCCATAAAAATAATCATTTGCCATCTGCTCGGATGAGTTGCTAGGAAAACAATGACATTTTCTGATTCAGTAACTTAATTATTCTTGTGCCTCCTGTAAGGCACATCATACACAAACAAATTACACATTCACACACATGTCCCGAGAGAAAATGAACTGATCTCTGAAGCAAACATGAATAACAAAGGATACCTGGTTCTCCCTTCTCCCAGGGAAGCTCCAGAACAGCTACTCAGTTCTCACTCACACACTCCCTGTGTTTCACAGGTGTGATCTACAGTAAAAACATGTTGGAGATACACCACTTCCTTTGTGTCTATGGAGAAAACGCGTATGACAAAGTGGAGAGAAGAACTGGGCTGATGACTCCCAACACCTAGGATGAAGGAGAGGAAGGTGTTGTAAACAGCAGACAATAATAGTAACTTACTGAGTGCTTGCTGTATGTCAGGCCCTGTACTAGGTACTTTGCATACATTAGCTCATCTGTTAGTGGACTATGATCATTTTAACAACAAAAGGAGCCCTAGCCAGTTTTGCTCAGTGATTAGAGCATCTGCCCGAGGACTTAAGGGTCCCGGGTTCGATCCCAGCCAAGGGCATGTACCTGTGCTGCAGGCTCCATCCCCGCCCCGGCTGGAGCACCTGTGGGAGGCAACCAATCAACCAATCTGTGTCTCCCTCACATCGGTGTTTCCCTCTCTCCCTGTCTCTCTCTCTTTCTCTCCCCCTTCCACCCTCACTGAAAAGCAATGGAAAAAAAAATCCTCGAGTGAGGATTTAAAAAAATACAACAAAGGGAATAATGATAGCAATAAAAGGTAATGACTAATTGAAAGCATAGACCAGTTTCAGGTGAGAGGTGATGAAAGGGAACTGAGAGGCTGCAGGAAGGGCTGGTCGTTGAAGGTTGTCGGACAAAAAGGCAAAGTCAGGGTGTGGTTGGTTGGTGGGAACAAGTACCTTGGTATAAGCAGTTCTAGGAGCGATAGGTGTCTTGCTCGGTGTTAATATTTGCGCGCCATCCACAAATGTTCTCTTACTACTCCCCTTTGAGGCAAGGGGCGTGAATTCACCAGTTGAGCTGGAAACAGATTGAATATACAGTACTGTTTATGCCCAGCAAACAGAATTATCGATGACAGCGATGTGGCCCACACAAAAATAGCCTCCTTGGCACCCCAGGATTCATGGGGCTCCCCCCTGGGCAGCGTTAACCAGAAGAGTCCCATGGTCTCCACCTTATTGCACCCCAAGATTCAACACTTTTCCGTTCCTCTCTCTCTGGAGGATTGTCAGCTCTGCTCTTGGGCTCGTCCACTCCACACCGCCCTGCTCCGCTTGTCTGCACCTCCAGTCCAGACCTCCCTCTGGTCCCCACCACTGCTGTGCACCTCCACCAGGCGAGTCGTTTTCCTCGCTTCAGCCAGAGCAGTAATTCCTAAAAACTAACCCCGTGCTGTGGCTTCCGAGCTCAGGTGACTCTCAGTGACTCCCATTGCTTTCAGAAGAAAATCCAAACTCCTTGGCTTGCATGCAAAGCCCTTAGTCACCCAGCCTTGGCAGAATTACTTTCCCACAGCTCCTGATACACACCCCAGCCTGTGGTCCCCTTGCCTGTGCGTCTGCTGCCTTTTTCTTTGAACTCTGTACATCCTCCCACTCAGGGCCAACTCCTCATGTCTAAAACTCACTTCAAGGGTGATTTCCTCTGATAACCCTTTCCCACATCCCAGTTTGGGATATGTGCCTCTCCTCTGTGTTTCTGTGCTCTCAGCTCACAGCAACAGGGTATTTAACATACAGTTAAACTACCGCATGTCGTAATAACTTCCCTTCCGTCACTCTGTTCCATGAAGACAGAGGCTGTATTATTGATCCGCGATCCGCAGCTCCCTAGGACGGTCACTGTATCTCGCCCTTAATAGTCACTTAGTAAAAATTTGAATGAAAAGAAAGAGATATTCGTCCTTCAAGTTAAGGATAGCTAGTCGTTGGTCAAGCCTTAGAAAGTATCAATGAAATTCTGTTAAAGTCAAATTTCATGGTTTCCTTTAACATCGTATATCACTAGCCAGCTTTTCTAGATTTTCTTGGCCAAAAATATTACTGAACTTTCATATTTCCAGATTTTGATCTCTAGGATGATATGTTCACAGCATGTAATTATTTGTCTGGATAATTGTGCCTTACCTTGGGATTCTAAGAGAAAAGTTTACAGGAATCAGTGGGTTTAGTAATTGTATTGCTAATTTTAAAAGGAGAGTTGAATGGGAAATATTTTAAAAACTGGTTAGAGAAGATAGTTATTGGGAGCATGGAGAAGATAATTGCTTATTACATGTACTGTAACTGGTGTGGATGGAAGTTTCATGCAAAATAAAGCAGCTTGTGTGTGTGGTTTGGTTTGGTTTTTTTACGACTTCTACTTTTCTATGTAGGTTTAGCAACCTTTGAGGCACAGGGCATGGCCTTCCTTTTGGTTGGGTTTTTAAATTCTGTAGCTTGACTCTGTGTGTGTGTGTGTGTGTGTGTGTGTGTAAGGGGAGGGACATTTCCATTCTGATGAACTACATCAAGTGTTTAACTTTGAATGGATTAGCACAGGGAGGATGCCTGGGTGCCTCATCAAAGCAGATAATGAAAGTGAGTGCTTTAGCAAAGCAGGCGGGCCAAGGCTACAGGGCTCTTTCCATCCATATGTTATGAGCTTCTGTATCATTTTCTGCCCAATCTTTACTTTTTTACACACTCATTTTTAGTGTCCCATAAGACAATTAGGGAATAAAAGATTTTATGGACTATTAAGTAATCATACTCATTACACTTTTTCCTGCTATTCAGGTTTCTACCAACAGTGCCACTCTTACTCACAAGACTCCTAATTAATAACATCCCTTTGCTTTGCTCATAGTGCAGAATCCAGATTGTTGAACCCAGCCGATGAGCCCTCAAGAATTCAGTCCAACTCATCTTTCCAGTCTTAATGTTTGAATAGTTTTAGGTACAAGTAAAAACCCAAGAACACCCCAAATCAAACTGCCTTATACAATAAGAAAAGGTCATCTTTTTCATAGCAGAAGCCCAGGGAGCAGCTGTTGAGGTTGATTCAGTGATTTAATGATATCATCAGAAATCCAGGTTGTTACTGTCACTCCACTCTGCTATGCACCACACTGTCCTCTGCATGGTGGCAGAATGACTGCCGAAGTGCCAGGTCACATCCAGATAGCATGTATGTCTCTCTCAGGAGTGAGGAAGCCTTTCCCAGAAGTGCCCTAGAGGACGTCTCCTTATATATCACTGACCAGAATTAAGTCACATGTCCTTTCCCAAACCAATCACTGGCAAGACGAATGAGGTTCCTATGGTAACTAGCCTGGGTGGAACAGAAGTGGGAGTCAACCATTCGTTCTGGACTACAGGGCTTCCCTGCTGTGTATCCACCTTCCCATACCTACCTCAGCCATTTTGGCCTTTGTGGTGGCCCTGCAAAGCCTTGTTCCCGGCTACCACCAAACCACCGCTCTGCCCCTCCAGATCCTAGCCCTCCACCCTTCGCCACCCCCAATCCTCACCCAAGTTTCCTCTGCTTCATGGAACTTCCCTTGCCCAGCCTCCATTCCGCTCATTTGGCACCTGTGTGAAGGTCACAGCTCTGCAGCTAGCTTCTTAGGTCCTTGGGGCATGTCTGTGCTTCTCTCTGTTCCTTAGTATCTTTTCCAGAAAACCACAAACCCTGACTTTATTCGTGCAGACGTTTTCCCCAAAATGTAATTAAGATGACTATAACCCACAGAAGAAAATGTTCTGACATCCTATTAATAATAAGCCCCTTTAAGACTAGAGCCAGTTTTTAAAATAGAATATCCATTTCTTCTATTATTAGAAAAGTAAGAATTCCATATTAGTAGAACAGGAAAATGTAAAAGTAGCATTCACCGTTTATTAATATTCTCTTTCCATGCACTCACATCCCTTTTATAAGGAGTCACAAACACAATTTCTGCATGGTGCCTATAGGCTGTAGATGTTCTTAGTTTCACTCTGTTTTTCTAATGCTCTCAGATAGTGGTTCTCAGTCCTCACTGTACATCAGAATTATTGGAGGAGCTTTTTAAAAACATGCATATTCGGGCATCATATTCAGAGATTCAGCGTCAAGTAGTCTGGGGTGGGGCCCAGTCCGTTTTCGTGAAATGGGGCCCAGGGCTTCCCCAGGAGACTCTGATGGGCTGCCAAGGTTGAGAACTCGGGTTTTAGGTCTCCGTATGCAGAACCCCACTCGTGAGACTCCTCGGAATTATTTTAAACTTTTCGGGATTCTTGTCCAGGTTGTCATTATGTCTTGTTGTTTCTCATCCTTCACACGCCGAGCCGTGCCAGGCAAGTGCTGATTTCTTGTGTGTTTATATCCACCTTCCCTGCTTCCTCTTTCCCACCGGGACTGGAAGCACCTCTTCATTTCCTCCTGTTCCACGGCACTCGGGGCAACGTTGGGGATGTCGTGGGTGCGCCTTTTCCAGCAGCAGAGTGGCTGTCCCAGATCCTGAACACCGCTGGTCAGCTTCACGCCTGCCGTGCGTGCTGCTCTGCAAGCCGTTCTCCCGGAGTCTTTTACCAAACCCCCTCATACTTGCCCAGCCTTTCTCTAGTCCCCTACTCAAACCTTTGCACCTTTCAGGAATATTTTATCTAGAGCTTTATGTAATCCAGTTATGTGCCCCTTTTTGACAGTTGCTACTTTATTCCACTCCTCCAACAACTCCTTAATTTCACTTTCATCAGGAAAAAAAACACCCTGGTTAATTGGAATAGTTGCCCTCTTAGTCCCATTCATTCTCAAGTCTGCCATTCCTAGGTCTTTTGTTTTCTTCAGATGCTAATAAATATTATTATTTCTACACAATAATGATGTGAAAGCTTTTGTTCGAGACTTTGTTGAATGTTCTTTTGTGTTTCTTGCCTTTATACTATATGATAGCACTTTCTTTGTTTAGTATATGCAGGGTAGGATGGTACCTATTGAACCCATTCTGTATGATTAAATGTTTATTTGATTATGACTAATGATGACTGACTGATACTTGCTGTCATAAGTAGAATTTCCTGTAGCAGTGGTTCTTAAATTTTATAATGCGTCAGAATCACTAGGCATACTTACTTAAATACAGCCTCCTTGGTCCTGCCCCAAAGAATTTCTGATTCATTAAGTCTAGGGTGAGGCTTGAGAAGCTGCATTTCTGTTAAATTCCCTACTGATGGTGATATTGCTTATCTTGGGACCACACTTTGAGAACCACTGTTCTATGTGACCAAGAAACAACCCAGGAGTGTTTTCTGGTTAAATATTTAATGTCAAAATATTTAGAATTTTTTAGATAATGCTTTTTAGACACTTTTCCTAATGGTGGTTACTCAGAGTTATTTCATATGAGACCCAGAATATCTTACAGATTTTGAAAGAAACTTTTAAATTAGTACAGATAGGAAAATGTCTTAAGCATGAAGAAAGTTAATATTTTTCATATTATCAGTCCAGAGAGCACCGTTCGGGGTTAATGATTAAGTAGCTTAATGATATCATCAGACCTGGGTTCTTACTGTTATTTCACTCAGCTCTTTGCCACATGTCCCTCAGATTTGCTCTGCATGGTCGCCAAATGGCTGCAGAAGTGTCAGGCATCACATCCAGATCACATACAAATACATGCTAGTAGTCTGTAGTGTAGCAAGGTAACTATTGGGGAAACTGAAATTGAAGATCCAGAGGTTCTTATCAAAGGCCATGATTAGGGGATGAGCACAGCAGTCATTGACAGGCAAGTTAATTTAGCTGTGTGGTCTTCACCATTTGTCGTAGATGAAGGCATTGCTCATCCAAGAAGTGTGCTGTTGTGGTTCTTGCTCCACCTACACTGTAATTATTTGAGGCTTTTGATCAACTTCTTAAACCTCTTAATACTTTCAGGGTATATCATAGAACCTTCCTGTTCCAGTGATTCTTCCAGCAGAGCAATATCATGAAGGAAGATACCAATATTGTATCACTGACTGCATCCCAGGCCTATTCAACTTGATAGCATGAAACTGCAGACGAACCCACCATTTGTGTGCAAGTCTAGTTGCACACAGGACTCACCAAATGGGAATGGGCAGTGAGTTCATTCACTGAGCCCCCTGCTCCAGGCCCCCAGCTCCTACTGCATTTCTCCCCGGTGGTGTCAATAACGCCTCCTTCTCTGAAGTCACACTTGCACCATATGACCCACTGCCGTTTTCTTCTCTCCTACATCTTTCCTGCGATTTTGCTCTCTTGGCTACCATCTTGCATTTCAAGAAGGTAACTACTATAACTTGGTCTCTTCTGCTGTGTCAGGAATATTTTGGTTTTGTTGAGGATAAGTTTATAGAGTCTCACATACTTATGTCCTGACCATTGATGCACAAACGACATTGCTGGCACCAGATCTATGAAGTGTCCCAGTGTGTCTTGTCAACTGGAGACAGAATATTTGATAAAGAAAGTGTTGATTCTTTACTCCCAGGTTCTGGGTAAACTTTTAAGTTTTTCGTTCTTTCAAGATGGGTTGACTTTGTTGTCATTCGTAAGCCTGTTGAACTTGACTTCTGCCATTGAAGTGCTTGTTTCCTTATAATTTCTCTGCTGTAGCTTCCTATAATCCTCGAATCAACGTGAGCATTGAAATGTCCCATTCTGACTCCATGGAGTTATTCTCTGCCATTCACTTTGACTGCCACTGCCAGGAACAGGTAGAAAAGGGGACATAACTGTGCACAATGTAGGGGCAATTTACTCCTTTTAACCTAAGGCTGAGCAGGTGGACTTGACTGCATTTATTTTTGTGTATTATAACACATTCACCTAAACAAGGTTAATGATTTAGAAGCTTCATAAAATACATAGTATTTAAAAAGCCACACCTCAGTATAAGTCCTGCATTTCTTAAGGAGCCCCATAAAAGCTCTTCTAAGGTGCACTTTTCCCCACAGATCTGATGGTAAACACTTTGTTTCACCAGGCTTCAAGAGTTGTCTCCAAGCTGTCATTTTACTTGAGCTGGGATTAGATGCCACTCTATTTTACTTAAATATACATCTCCCTTACAAATTTCTCTCCTTTTTATCGTTCGCAGGAATCAGGTTCTGTAGAACCCACCTTCTTTCCATATGCAGATTTACTCTTGGGTGATTTTACCAAATGGCCTCCCTCCCTTCTGCCTTTGAGGGGGGAGTCTGTCTGTCTGTTTGTCTGTCTCAGGCCCTAGATATAAGGTCTCCAGATCTTATTGTGAACAGCTTCCTTTTAAAATAACTCCACCCCTGAATTAGGGATCCAAAAGCTCTTATCCCCAAGCCTGTGCTTTGTGAAATATAAAACTCTTGGCCCCTCTACTTTAGCTTAACTGCTCAGGCAGGTGAAGTTCATTTGAATGGAAATTCTTCTCTGGGACACACATCAGCGTTTTAAAATGTCTGCCTGTGCTGCAATGAAATTTTAAAAGGGAGTGCTCTGTTTTGATGTCAGGTTTTTAATAGATGTTGCCCAGAGCTGTGTTGATAATAGCCCAAACCGATTTTCTGTTTACCACCATTTTTCAAGCCTGAAAAATGTCCCAAGTAGGGGAAAGCACTGCAGTGGTGAGAAATTCAGCTGTAAGAAACCAGGTTCCCCTGGAAGTGGTAATTAATGCAATTAGATGTGTGCAGTATGTTTAAGGGTAGTCTGGTCATGTATGTGTACACTCCATCTTTATCAGATAAGCAAATGAAAGTCTTCCCTAGTTGTTTCCTGTGTTAGAATCCACCTCATCACATGTTGGCTTTGGTCATTGGAAGTAGAGCGATCCCTCTTGGTAATCCTTCTTTTTTGTTAGTACTCCTTACATCCTTTCCAAGAGACGGGTTTGTTCTTGGAAATGGCTAATAAGAGCGTCACCACCACCATCGTTAACATGCAAATGGAGCAGCATTCAGGGTGTTCTATGCATTGAGATTCCAAACAATTTTAAGGCTTCGGGCAGCACTTAATGAACTTGGAACAGAGGCATCCTCAAGCCCCCTCACTTGTGCTTTACAAAGGTAGTGAGAGAGCATAGCCTTTCTCTTTGAGGGTAAAATGCACAGACCCATTCCCTTATTCTCGCTCATCTTAAAAAATAGACTTTTTTAACAGCAGCTTTTCTGCATCAGTTTACATTTGGGCAAACTAAAAACTGGAAAGAAGAGAGCAGAGTTTAGTGGCAGGTCAGGTCTGGAACAGGTGTTTGATTTCACTCATGGTAGCAGTGCATAAGCTTGCTTTTGTAAATTTCCTACCCCAAATTTTGACTTCATGGACACACCCAGGCACCAGAACTGAGAGGCGGTGTGCCTTTCCATGAATGGCGAGCTGGTAGAATGCACCATCTTTGAGAGGGAGAACGACTCAAGCTAGACAGAACTCTTTGTGTGTGTGTGGCAGGTAATTGTAACTTAAACTTGTTTATTTTAATTTCTAAAGAGAAATTAATTTCTCTGTGTCCTTTACAGTAAATAGGTACTTGTCATCTTTTCTCTCTTCCATCTGATGAGCTTCTACTATAGATAGAAGAAAGCTAGTGCTTCCTTTTGGTATTTTGAGAGTTTTATTTTTGTGCCTCCCCTTGGCAGCCTGTCCTCTGTAAGCCAGTGTCGACGTGATGGCGCGGGTGAGTGTCTGCGGTGTTCTAGAACGTCTTTTTGTTACATGTTTACATGAGTAAGTTTATCTTTTTTTGCCTACTTTAAGCTTCATATTTAATGTGTTACAAGTCTTTTAATAAACAAACAGAAGAAGAGGAAAGTATTTGGAGACACATTAAAAACTGTGAAGGCAGGGTCATTTTTAAGCATCTCGTTAGATCACAGTTTGGAACGATCGAACACTTAGAACAAAAGTTTTGAACCATGGATTTGTTGGGGGTGAGGGGGTGACGGTCCTCTATCTCCTCTCTTTGAAATCGCATGCAGATTTGTATGTGTGTTGTGTGTCTGTACATATTTGAATTTTCTGATGGAAAGGTCCATCACTTTCATAAGCTTTTCTGCCTTAAAATACCTTTTTGTTGACTAACTTTTAGTGTAGTTGTTTTAAAGTCTGCTTTTTACTATTTATAAACAGCTTTCAGTATTCGTTAACTCTTTAAGTGTTCCTTTTGCAGAATGAAACCCTTTTGCAATATATATTTTTTCGTTTGTTTAATTTATTGTGCACTCAAAATTTTGGTCCAAATTAGGGGGCTTCTTCCAAGAGAATCTGGTTTAAAAGCGAAGGATTTTAGCATAGATGAACTAGACTTAGCTTTGATTTGTTTTGCATGTAGGAAAATGTATATCCTAGTGCAGTTTGATGTGCCATTATACAGAGCATGTGTCATTCTTTACCACGGTCGCATTGGTTCTTGCTCATGCGGTGTCTGGTAAAGCCAGTCTTTTTTTTAACCTCTGAAATAGAGGGAACAGAAGTAGAATAGATCCCAACCTGCTAGATCTGGAGACTGAGCTGTATTGTCCTCTGAAAAAGCAATTAAACAAAGCACAGGTTTTAAAATCAGTGTGGTCAGTATGGTCTCAATCAAGACCATACATACCCATGATTTTATTGTATTTGTTACTGTTTTGAAAAGAAGTATCAATTACTATTATCCTGAGTAAAAAGGAGCTAAGTTCTACTCTGATATTTTTAGGAGTTTAAGAATTAGGCTGCAGATTAATAATCAGTGAAATAAGAGAGATCACATTTTTAAGAAATGAAGTCCTTAATGTTTAAAAATTCACATCTATACATTGATCTGTGCAATGAAAACAAGGTCAAGGGTTAAGAAAGTATTTCATGATTTGACCGTAGATTATATTTTTGGCCTTAATGATATGATTTGGTCAATAAGCATTTATTGAATGCTTACTCTGTGCTGAGCACTAGACCATACTTGTGCAGGAATAACAAAAGAACTTAAAGCCTAATGGTAGACTCCTGGGGCTAACAGCTCAGGGAGGGCAGACACCTAATAATGCCACTCCTTGCCCCTTTGTTTTATGTTTTGTTTTGTGTTGTATAGGGTACCTATTTTGACAGTCATACAGACCTTTGGAATATTACCAGGCACCACAAGGAAGTATTTTTTAAATATTTAAAAATAAATTATAGTAAAAATACAACTTCTCTCTCTCCATCAGAGAATAAGCTATTCTGGATAGTTGAGCTTTCCAAATGGCCCAGGATTTGTCCCTTTAATTTTGTCTTCTCTTTTCTTCTCTCACTTTAACCATTTTAGTTTGAAAACTTTGTGAAACTGATTACACACTTACAGACTTTCTTAAACATATATTGAACATAATTTAAGCTTCTGTTAGTAAGTTAGGTCAATTATAAGTAAGTATCAGTCAATTATAATTATTGTATCATGCTGTAATAATAATTATCCCTGGGACTATACAGTTTATGGGGCTGTTTTCTCCAATATTTCTGCTCTTTAAGCGTTATTTTTTTAATGTCTTCCCTTGGGATAGGAATTTTCCTTTGAGTCACTAGACTTTCTAAAGCAATCCCATGATTTTATAATCTGACCACATGTGAAAGAAGAGTTCAGGGTTTAGGCTTTCTGTGTAAGCTAAGTTCATGGTGGTTATTTTCTTTCTAGTTTAGTGATCCCAACAGAGTGGCTAGACAAGTACTGGATAGATAATGATGTTTTGTAATATTTCTTGGCATTATAAACAAGTATGCTGCATTGTACTTTTATTATATTGATGGAATATGTGACAATTAATTACAGAAGCTTCAGTGTATAAGACTGTCACTTTATACCTCTTTAGATTTTTCTCTGCCTTCCCCATGCAACTTAATCAATTCATTATAACTATTTACCTTTGGCACTGATCAGGTCTCACATTAATGAGAACTACAGAAAACAAGTGTAGTTTTTTAGTGTCCATACTCTTTTCCCATTAAAGGTGTATTTGATCCCTAAACTTTTTTAAAAAGTCATTTGTTTGCTTCAAGGAAGTGGTCCTGAGGCTAAAACCACTGCTATAGTTGTGTGCACCTGTGGCGCCAGATGAGGCGAAGCACCCAAAGGGAAATGTTAGGAGCAGAAGTTTTTGCCATGGTCTCAAGAACTGTTCTGAGCTATTTTCCCCTTGTTGACTCAGAAGCACAAACACTGAAGAAGATGCTGAACGACCTCCGTTTTCCTCTGACCCACACATATATAGCAGACACGTGAAGTGCCAGCCCTCATCCAGGACCTTCAGCGGGTAGTTTGGGGAAAGTGTTTTTCACAAAGCTGCTGTTGAGGTGCAAGGAAATGGGGCCTAAACTCCAGGATCTCAGCATGTGAAGTACATTCCAACCTTCTGCTTTCATGCGCACCTCACACAGCTAATTTGCCCATCAGAGACCTCCATTTCTGGGGATTCCTTCTCCTTTTAGCTGTACTAACTACATAGTAGTAGGAAAGTCCTTGTTTCTTTTATCTCTAATAGGACTATCTCAATATGTTAAAATATTTTGTGTATATGATTTGCCTTCACTGGGTCGTAAAGTGAGAACTTGCAGGAATAGAAATGTACTAATTTCTTTTCTTATGGAATTAATACATCCATTTAAAAATAATTTTTAATTAGTTAATTAAAAAATGATTTTGAACATTGGTTATCCTAGGCTCTGCATGCTAGATACTCAGAAAACTAGAAATCGTTACGCTTGTAAAGCCCAGGGAAAAGGGCAGCATGCTGGGAAGGGGAGCCCAGTCCAGGCAGTGCCATCTCAGCCACATGCCAAGTGGAGTTCACTTCTCTGAACTTCAGCCTCCGTATCTGTTACTGGGGAAAGTATCTCACCAAGCTGTTTCGACTCTTAGCTGAGATAATGCATGTGAAATTGTAAAGCTGTGGACGTGTCTGTTGTATTGTTCGGTTTAAAATAGAAGCTAGGAGAATTTTTATTCTAAAATCATTTAGATAATTTAGTTATGAGACTCTGAGTAAAGAGAAATGATGCAGCCCCCAAGGGAATGTTTGAGATTGTATTATTAGGAGCCTCTCATTCTAGAAATCATTTCATTGGCATTTATGCTAAGTGGCGGTGACATTGGGAATAGCACAGATACATTTGACCTCACACATTACTGTCAGTCTTTCTTCACACCCACAGCACATTTTTCTGCATCTCATATATATATGTATATGTATATATGTATGTATATGTATATATATACATATATATATGATGCCTGTTTTATAGTTGGTTCTAGAGTATCTTTATAGCAATCTCTCAGTGTTTCTATTTATTGTTATTCCCCTCCCTCACCCTTTTTTTCTGTTCTTTAAAGGTAGGGAGATTATATATGTCCCAGTTTGCCTGGGATAGTCCTGGTGTATGCCTGTTGTCCCAACATCCCATCCATTTAGCATTTAGCACTCTCAGAGGTGTCCCAGTTTGGACCGTAAGTTATATGGTCACCCTGGCTCAAGGCATAAAAGAATGAAATAAGGAGCCAGCAAATTAGTCGAATTGTAAAGGTCTGTGATAACTGGCCTCCCCCTCTGAACTGACTGTTACAGGGTGTGGATTTGGTCCAATAATATCCAGGAATGCAGCTTACAGATTTAAGTGCATAGTGTCCGGTTGTCAGTACACACATCGCAGCAGGTTTCCTCGTGAGCTGTTAAGACTAAAACATGTGTTTGCTCACTCTGGCTCAGAACAGTAGCTTTGACACTTCAACAGTTTTCACAGTGGCAGGGCTTGTTGGAGCTTGAAGGCTGACATTGCTTCTTAAAGGCTCATCAGGGTTTTCATTCAGTATGAGCAGATATATTAATATGGTATTGATCCTTCTTTCACCCATGGCAGCCAACCAAGGGGAATGTCAAACATGTCTATGTTCCTCTGTCCACCTGTGCAGCTCTGGTAGTGAGACCCAAGGGGATGAGTTAGATGTAGCTTAGAGGGACCTGCCTACATTGCAGCATCTCTGCCACACCCTCCTCCCTGTGTGGAATGAGAAGGCAGAACTGAAAGGTCCAAAAAGGAGAGAAAAGTCTGCAAGGAGAAAGGTGCTACTTTGTGTGTCTGCTTGCAATCCCCACTATAGTGAAATAAAATTGCCCCTTCCTGCCAGCAATAATACTAAAATTGTATAAAAGATCAAGGGGATATTTTACTCTTTTAGTATGTGCAGTCTTAGTATTTTCACGGCAGGGCAGTTTGAACAAAGCTTCAGTGCAGGTTATGCTTGGTCAAGAGCAAGTGCATAACCCGGCCTTTCTCTGTTGACAGCTGTATGGGAGTTTGGGGTTGGCCTCTGTGTTCATGAGCGCTGAAGAAATGACAAGTCTGTAAAGTGAAAGTGGCAAGTCAGAAAATAAAGAAAAAAAATCAGTAGAATGGATCATTTTACGGCTATCCCCATTTTACTTTTCCAGAGAAGCAGAAGTGGTGTAAAGATCTCTGTTGAAGCAGGGCTTCTCACACTGTAACACAGGGCTCTTGTTGGAACGCAGGGTCTGGGTTGGGGGCCTGAGGGTCTGCGTTTCTCACCAGCTCCAGGGCTGCCAGTGCTGCGGGAAGTGGGCCGCGCCTGGAGTGGAGAGTTGTCAGGAAACCGTGCGCTTCAGCTGGCTCTGACTCTGGATGGCACTGTTGTGCCACAGCGGGTCTGAGTGATACAGAGGAGACCCTCGCTGCCAGGAGCTCTGTTTTAGTGAGAGGTTAGAGCAAGAGGAACTGTCTCAAATATTCCCGGTCTCTTTAGAAATCTTAATGTATCCCCTACAGAGGCCAGGTGTTCCGCTAATGAAAAGAATAAAGGAATATACATTTCGTGGACTTGGCATTCCAGTAACTGGCTCCTTTTCTATTGATTGAGGGCTACAAGGAAGGGGGGGAGATTAAGGGGATAAATAGGAAACTAGGTGAAATTCAGGAAAGAACATTTTATTCCCTCCTTCCATCATAGGAAAAAGGCTGTGATGTGCCTTCCTCCCTTCTGGCTGTTTACCTCTTTTACTTCAGAAAGTGTCCTCATCAACGAAAGGATTAGAATGGAGATGGTTTTCAGAACCGTTTGGATTGTTAAAGCATAGCAACTAAGCATTTCATGATCATACAACACTTTATATATTTATGTCTTTATGCTAGGAATGTGGTTTCATTTCTGTAAGGGCACGGAATATCTGTCACGCCTGGAAGTGTCATTAGGGCCATCCTAGTCCAGCAACAAGGAATCGGAGGCCCGGAGCATTTAAGTCACTTGCCCAGAGACCTGGAGGTAGTTCAAAGCCAAGTTGAAATGAAAACATGGTTCCCAAGCTGCTACTTTGCTTATCCCAGATCTCTGCTGTATGGATGAGCGCCCAGTTGCAACAAGCAGTTTTTAAAGCCAGAGAAAATGAGGTTTCCAGATAAGGGAATGCATTTTCTCTCATATCGTTGACTATGGCATTGTTAGGCCTTTTGTCTTGATCTGTTTACAGTGAAATATGTAGAAATTCAGAGTTTCTTGACTTCCCTTGGGTCCTGGCCTCTTTTGAATATCTAACAAAGGCTGCAGAACCTATCCCGTGAACAGTGTGTATTTCCTGAAAACCACAAAACTTTGCATTTTATTTTGCAGGTGTTGAGAGCCTTCTGGAACTTGCCCCTATTTTGTAAATGTTTTTTGTCTTGTGTTCCCCCAGTTTTCACGTAGTTCTCTTGCATTTGGACATAATGGATCTATGAACTTGAGCCCAACCTTTCTATCCTGGGTTAGGGGTGAAGCTTTTCCTCTGGCAGGTTCCACCCTCTGGCACTTGCCTAGTGTGGTGGAGTTGAGACATTGCTGTCAGAGCCTTCTCAAGGGGGAATGAGAAGTGGGGCAAGGGAGAGGCAAGACCTCCTGCCAGGAGGAAGAGACTGAAGTCTCAGCTGCTGAGTCAGCTTCCCCAGCCTGTTGCATCTCCCAGCTAAATGTGGTTGAAGTGTCAGGTGACTGATGGTATTTGAAATTGGTGTGAGTGACCCCAGGGATCCTCCCTTCCGATGGTGACCAGGAGACTAGGCTCTCCCTCCTGGGTGGAATGGGACTCGGCAGGAAACAGGGTTTTTAGTCATTTCCACTTTTTAAATGAAATCTTGTGGCAGATGCCAATGCCCCCACCCCAGCCAGCACCCTGGAATTGGCCGCCTAGCAAGGCTGGACGAATGTGAAATCAGCAGGACTTTTGCGGAGTCATGAAAGCAGTGTGCTTGTCCCAGGAGGGAAACCCTGACAGTAAAAAAAAAAAGCACAGAATGTTCTGAGTTTCCTCTATTAAAAAGGGAAAAGCCTAAGTGAGATTTATTTCAACTAAAGAAGAGCAACATTCAGGATTTGCTTGAACAGCTTTTCTGTTTTCCCTAAACCCTTTAGGTATGAACCAAAGCAAGTCTGACACATGAGGGGAAGCTTGAGCTTGAGTGTGGCTGGGACACAGTAGAAACTAGTTCTGCCTTTTTAAGTCTCTGCATTCAGTTTCTGGTCTCGGCTTTTCCCATAACCATTTTCAGTTACAGTGCATATGCTATATTGATAACACAGTTGTTAAATCAAGTTTCATTATTTTGCCTATCCATAGCCAATTGCTGTAGCACCATTTTTAAAAAAGGTTTCCCTTTATTGAGTTGTTTCATATGCCATTGTGGAACATCTTGTGGAAGCATTGTGCAGCTCTGTTTCTGAGCTCCATTTGTTCCCTGGACTCTCATCTCCCACACTCCCACCGCTCACTGCCGGGTGTCTCCCAGGTCTCCCCTTCAGTGTCACTTCCCTTGGGAAGCTTGACAGTCCACACATCCCTTTCATCTCCATATTCTCAACTTCAGCCCCAAGGAGTTTGGCCTCAGTTATTCTCACTCAACAGCTGTTTCCCCCCTTTGGTATTTAGCATGATTTGCTAATAATTTGCTGGTGTGTGTGCGTGTAATTCTTGTCTATAAGCCCTTGAGACCAAGTCTTTTTTGTTTAGCACTGTAGTGCCCAGCAGGGTCCGTGTTACACACTGATTGCCCAATCAATATCTTTTTAATAAATTAATGGAAAAAAACTAAGGCTTCTTGGGGGGTATTTTCTAAGTCGCTGGGTACCATTTTCATAAAGCCAGAGGACATTCCTGGCTCTAGGTGCCTTATGACTTAATTTTTTCCCAATTAACCAATTAATATTTAAAGGCAGTGGTTTTGAGAACCTTTGGCCTGAATCAGTCACCTGGAGGGCTTGTTAAACTTCGGACTGCTGGCTCCACCCCCTGAGTTCATGATTCAGTAGGTCTGGGATGGTCTGAGAACTTGCATTTCTAACAAGTTTCCAGAAGATCTTGCTGATGCTGCTGGTCTGGGGACCACACTTTGAGAACCACTCTTTGAAGGTTATGATCTCTTTTACTTAGTGATAGGCCGAGGTACCCTTGAACTTGTCATTAACAGTATTAATCAATTTAAGAGTAATCAGAATGTATAAGAATCCAATCCCAGAGGAATTAAAGGGAAAATGTCTCCTGTAGCAGTAAATAATAATAATAACTGCATATTTTAAATAATTTAAATAGGAAATGAATAAAAGCCTTTCAAACTACCCTCAACTAATTCTCTTACGTCTGTGTCTGTTACATTTTAGTTCTTTAATATTTGAATAGGCAAAAGCACTGATATTTTAACTTATAAAAATTACTACCAGGGCAAAACTTCACTAATATGGACAAATTTATAAAATCAAGGATTAGGTTTCTGCTATGATCTGTTTTCCCTAAACCCTTTAGGTATGAACCAAAGCAAGTCAATAAAGACTATTTCATGTGCTTACACTGAGTCATACAATTACTTTCCTCTGAAGTCGACAAAAAATGGAAAGGTGGCAATTTTTTTTTTTAGAGCTTCAATAATTCTAATTTTCATTTGTCCGCTCTTTTCCAGTCTGCTCCCCGTTTCTTTTGCAGAAAAACAGCTAGTTTTCAGCCTAGGTTATGATGTGATAAACTTTCATCACAGAAAATTTCCTGGAAAGAAAATCTGCCAGCATCGGTTCTTTTTAAGTGTTCAGGAAGCTATGTGGATCCCAGCAACCCACCTGGAGCAGAGCCAGTGCAAGCCTCGGAAGGAATTTCCGGGCTCCGAGATGGTTTTAACCCATTTGTTGGCAGCATTGCCCTTGTGCACACTTTTGGGAAGATACTGCCCTACTTGCATGGTGTAGGGTGCATGTGGATGGGCAGAGAAGGTCTGTGGGAGGGCCGGGCACACCCCTGCCCACTCTTGTACACCAGGAGGCAGATCTTAACTTGGGAAGTCTTTTCAAATAAGGCAGAAAAGATAAGGAGTTGGCTTTTAGTACAGCTAATCTGTGAAGCACACTGTGACTAAATTATCTTTGAGCCCAAAGCGCAGATTCCTTGTTAGATTATTTGGGGAAAGGAATGAGGTGGGTGTCTGCTTTGTATCATTGCTATATCCTCAGTGCCAAAGACAGTACCTAGCACATCATAGGCACTCACCTGTTACACGAATGAATTTACTTACTGTTGCTTCTTCTGTATTTCCTCTTTATTGTCTGCATTTGAAATTGTTACTGTGGTTGAAGTACTTCCTCCAGCCTTTAAATGTTATTCCACGGAATAAGTTTGAACACATAACCGAACAGACATAGCATAAATTTCTCTCATGGGTAAAACCCAGCTGTTTTCCTACATTATAAATGAAAACAAGTTTCCAGGTAAAATTTTAATTTAGATCTTGATCGATGATTGAGATTTCTCTTTATCTATACCCCACCCCTACCAAGAAAACTATCTGCTATATTGGAGGATGCCAAATGGGGTTGGGTCATAATTGGGTAGTTTGCTTGCAAAATAACCAAGAGCTGGTTAATGTTACCCCCACAATTCTTGTAGTAGGAGCCAATATTTGAAATCAGCGGAAGATAATCTGATGATGAACTGTGACAAGAGTTTGCACACAAAACACACTTTTAATTAAGTTAACTTTAATTAAATTCTTGACAGAAATATGAGGACAATCATAGATGGTGTATTATAAATTAGACAGGCTTTTGAATGCCTGTTTGAAAGACTGACTTATTTAAAGAAAGAAATAAGCTTTGCTTTTTTTATTAGGGTAAAAGTGTATGTGTGTGTGTATGTGAGATTTTCATTTTGGTTTTTTGTAGCATCTACTTCCTTCAGATTTCTGTTCAACACCCTATCTCCTGATGTCACCTTTCTCCCTGGCAATTCACTTTGTTACGACTCAGCCCTCCTAGAAGCAGACAGTGCTCTAGCCGCGGCTCTACAATCTGCTCTGCACGCTCTCATCTCCTGCCTTTGCATGTGCCGTTCCTTCTGTCTAGAAGGACCTTCCATCTTTCTCAACCTGAAAAACACTCACTTATCCTTTATGACTTAGGCCTAGTGGTCTCTTGTGAATACATTTTTTTGGCCACTCCCATTCTTTTTGGGCAAAGTAAGACCACCTATGGGTTGGAACTGAACTGTGTACATGGCTGTTGGAGGCTTTCTCCTTTCATTGTGTCTGTCTGCCTGCTTCCAGCGCTAGTGCGTGAACTTCTGGGAATGGCTCAGTGCTTTTAGTTTATCTTGTATCTCAAAAAAATGTCTGGTGCACATTCTAGAATGTTATAGATTTTTAAGTCATGTTAAGATAATTAAAATACAAATATAGTCAAATAATATATTGAAAAGAAATAGCCTTAGGTGGTAACAACGGCTACATTAGGATTGTGGGGTAATAAATTATTATTTTTTGCATGTCTGTCTTTCCAGATTTTAGGTAAAGGTAGCAATTTTTTGAATTGCTTCCTTAATTTTGTTAAGTGAAGACAATATACTATGACATGTTATAAAAGAGATTCTAGAACTTTCACATCACAATTGTTGTTTCCCCTGTCCTTTTGAGCAGCAAGTTTCTTATTTTAATTATACTGCCCTAATTCTACCCATTTTTCTTTTTATTGATTTGGAGAGAGAGAGAAAGGGAGGGAGAGGAGAGAGAATCATCGGTTTGTTGTTCCACTTATTTACGCATTCATTGTTGCTTCTTGTATGTGCCCCTGACTGGGGATCGAACCCACAACCTTGGCGTATCAGATGACGCTCTAAGCGGCTGAGCTACCCAGCCAGGGCTAATTCTGTCCATTTTGAAACTACTGTGATTCCACTGAGAGCCTTCCACCTGTCCTCAATGGTAGAAAATTTTTTGTTGAAAAAGTACTTAATTTTTTGAAAGAGTCAAATGGCACTCATAGCAGAATGTAGGGGACATGCAGATACTCAAGCCGACTGTGCGCGGGGTCCAGAAAAGTGTGACGGCTAGTCCTGAGACATTGCCCGTGCATCATATGATAACTACTTCAGGCTCTTAAACATGCAGCCTCAGGGAATAAAGTTGGAAATACAATTGCTTTAAAAACAATATTACATAAATTTTGAAACATAACTTTCTCTCTAAAAGGGATTTAAGCAAAGCATCCTTGCAATAAGCATGTATATCCCACAGGCGACTACCTTGAAGAGGGCCTCACTCACCTATGCGTGCAGATTCTTGTTGAAGCAATAGTGCCCTCGCTCTAAATCTCACACTCACAAGGGCCAGAGCAGTAGCTACAGGGCTCACTTAGCTCTGAATGTAGCTCCACCACTTACTGATTGTGTGACCTCGGCAAGTTCTAAACCTCCCCGTGTTCCAGTTTCCTATCTATAAAATGGGAAAAGAGGATTTTAACACTTCATAGGGTTGTTTTGAGGTTTAAATAAGGTCATAACTAAGTGCGTTAAAAAAATGCCTTGAGCATAACATAATTTCGCCAATTCTAAGATGCACACATTTCAAATTTTAACACTTCTGAAATGAGGATACGTCTTACAATTAACGTAATTTTTTAAAAAGCATCTATCACCATTTAATTAGCAATAACTTTTTTTTGCCTTAAATAATGGTACACCTTAAAGTAGATTATGCTTTAGATTTCCATAACTAATAGTAATAAGAGCTTGATACACCCTGGCTGCCATCAACAGTGTCATCAGTGTTGTCACCATCATCATCATCTTGGTTCTAACCAAGACAGTGGCATTTGATTGGTTGGCAATGCTAGCCTAGAGTATATATCAAACCTCAATTTCGTCTATTTGTGTGTGTTTTTGTTTTTTTAAAAGTATGTCTTTATTGATTTCAGAGAGAGGAAGGGAGAAAGAGAGATAGAAACGTCAATGATGAGAGAGTCATTGATCAGCTGCCTCCTGCACACCCCCCACTGGGGGTTGAGCCCGCAACCCGGGCATGTGCCCTGACCGGGAATTGAACCGCAATCTCCTGGATCCTAGGTTGATGCTCAACCACTGAGCCACGCTGGCTGGGCTCATCTATTTGTTTTTATTGATATGTTCTTAGAAAAGTTATAGTGAGCTTTTTTTTTATTATTATTTGTTTGTATTAAGCTAATGGAAAGTATTTAGGACTTAATTCATATAATGTCTGCATTATTCTCTGCACTGTACTTGGGGAGCTACTAACATGTTTTTCAATGCAGATCAGCCTCGAAATAAGCAGAGAAGACAGATTCTTTATTTTCTCTGTTGATGTGTTTTCCTAAATCCTTTCAAAGACGTGCTCTGTCTTAATAAGCAGAACTAAGCCACCATTGTACCACTTAAGATTTACTGGTTTGCAGTCTTCTCTGAGGGAGAAAAGAAGCAGTTTATTGATCTGTAACAGAGAATGGATCATGGCTAAACCTTTTCTGGCTTATACAATACACTGACATAAGAATCTACATGTCATTAAGAAGACTGAGTCCTCCCAATTTGAGGCCACCTGTCAGGCATGAACAATAACTGGGAAAAATCAATACACAATATAAACTTGTTTTTGCACAAAGACTGCCAGGACCCACACCCAGTGACAGGCATGTCTTGTTATTTTACCACTGATATGCTTGTAGCTCCTAATTTTAAGCTCCCCCTCATTTTGATTTTATTGTTCAGTTTGCAGGAGGGTGGGAGTGTCCAACTTGAATCTGAGATAAAGATCTGCCTGGTGAAAGAGGTTCGATAATGGGAGAGAACCTTGGAGCAAAGTTTATGAAGCTTGACTAGGAAGATCGTGGGCACAACTCCATCAAAATACCTTGCCACATAGTTCATGCATCCATAACCCATGCAGCTTGTTCCTTCTTGCCTTCTGCTTGCCCTCAAGAGTTTGAATGGTGGTATTTACAAGCCACCATGAAGCAAGAGTGCAAACACATCATGCTAGAAAAGGGCCAGTAAACAGGGATTTCGCTTAGGTTTTTGTTGCCGTTGGCTTTTAAAAGTATAATTAGTTGAATAATTTCAGAAGCTGGGCTTCTTCCTCCCCCACCCCCCCTTTTTAGACCACCCAGTCTCCATTTGTTTCTTTTCTTTCTTTTTTTTACAAAGGTACGTTTGTCAGGCCTGTATAGTCATTCCTGTTCTTAAAGATAATGCTCACTCTATCCCTAAAGCCTGCCTCTGACTCAGCCAGCTCTGCCTGTGCACAGAGGTGATTGCTCTCCAAGTTCAGTGCCCTGGGCCTGAACCAGTGCCCCTTTCCAGCAGAATGTCAGGTGATTGCCACATAGTCAGGGAGATTACAGCTATCCTGCCCTCCTGGTGCATTGCCCGACAGAAACTGGGGAGCAGCGAGCAGCTGGGAGGCCTGCAGTGGAAGCTGAGAATTGGGTCTCTGCAGTGAGCTGAGAGGTAGTCATTGTAGCTGGAAAAGCCATGAAGGGGAGCACGCCCATCAGAAGCAGCCTGTAAAAAATCCATCCTTTCGAGTTTTCACTGAGCCACTTTCACAGCAGTTAGCCCTGAACTGTGGTACAAACCCGTTCAAACAGTGAGGAAGAAATTCTCACCCCGCGTGATCAAAGCGATCAGCCGTGTCATCTTCCTTTTTATTATATTTCTGACTTCTTCTAACCTCCATGACTGGGGTCTGATAGCTTACTTTTGCATAGCATTATTTTTTTTTAATGTATCTTTATTGATCTCAGAGAGAGGAAAGGAGGGAGAGAGAGAGAGAGATAGAAACATCAATGATGAGAGAGTCATTGATCGGCAACCCAGGCATGTGCCCTGACCGGGAATCGAACCCTGATCTCCTGGATCCTAGGTCGATGCTCAACCACTGAGTTACGCCCGGCCGGGCTGCATAGCATTTTAAAAATATATTTCCCTTTTTCTAATGCACTGTAAATTAAATAAAAGCAAAGTTGACAGGAAGTATCTGATGCCTCTTATTAATACTTACTATTACAAAGGTAGTAAAGGAGGTAAAGTTATAATTGTACAACACCCCAGGGCAACCACAATGATCATTTTGGTGTATTTACTTCTACTTGTTTTGAATAAATGTCTACATGTGTACATACATATTTATAACAAAATTATGTTTGTGATAGAATAGTTTTCTAATCAATGTACTTTGAGTATTTTTCTGTATTAGTAAAACCTTGTAAATTCAGTGGCTGCATTAGATTCCAGTATGTATGGATATGTTGTTATTTTAGCATTCTGCTGTTGTTGGGAGGTCACGTAGATTTTTGAATTGACACTTCAATTTTGAGCTTGGAATTTTTAAATTTCTTCTGATTTTCTGGGTCTAGAGTTAGAATTCGGGCATAGTGGAAATGGAATACTTGTCCATATCATGGTTTGCTTTGCAAAGGTTGGAGCGATGCTTTTTTCCTATTATTTTTCTTTTGTTTTTTTCATTTGTTTTAAATTTTGTGACCATAACGTAAGTCATGTTATAGTAATCTCAGTTAACTTTTTTTGGAAAAAGACTTGCATTGATTCTTTTATAGAGAGAGGAAGGGAAAGAGAGAGAGAAATAGCAATGTGAGAGTGGAACATGGATCAGCTGCCTCCTGCACAACCCCTATCCAGGATAGAGCCCGAAACCCGGCAATGTGGCCCGACCGGAAATCAAACCAGCAACCTTTTGGTGCGTGGGACTGTGCCCAGCCAACTGAGCCACACTGGCCAGGACAATCTCAGTTAACTTTTAATAGAGAATCAATATAAAATAAGAAATAAGTTGCTCAACATGAACCCTGATATTTTAAAACTGCTCCATTTGAAGTTGATCCAACAGGACAATGGGAAATATTGAAGTTCTTTTGTTTTCAAGAGGGGGACTAACTAGATTAGGTACGTGTTTTAAGTGAAAGACTTGAGATATCTCAAATAAAATGGCAAGAAGTTAATCTTTTTTAAAAATGTGAACATTTAGTGTAACAACTGCTTTCAAGTTGAAATTGAGTAAATGAGACTATTGAACCAACATTTGGAGAGGAGGGTAAGCTTAAAAAAACCAAAAGTTTGTGAAGTACTAGAGAATGATATACTTTGGGAGGTCATTTGTATTTGAAGGCCACTTTCCTAAAATGTCACATTTCTAGATAGCCCGTTTTGTTTCCCATAAGGGTATTATGTCTAGAGATCCGCTTTCAGGGCCCGTCCACTGGTGCACCTGTGGGCATGTTACTCCCTTAGCACTGTGGCCAGGTCCGGGGCAGCCACCACCTCGATCCACAGGCTCTCTCCCCCCATTCAGAGCTGCTTTCTCCATTAGCAGGCATCTTCATAAACAGAAGTCTAAGATTTAGTGTTGTACATATTTTTAAACGATCCATTTTGATGGGACTCTCTTTATTGTTTCAGGTTGAATGCTTTTGGGAACTTGATGCATAAATTTGCATGACTCTTCACTCCTTTCTGGATCTGTCACTGGATTCAAGCCAGCATGGCTCACACCACAAAGGTTAACGGCTGTGCCTCAGGTAACTGTGTTCTGGAGAGTGTGTGTGTGAGTGTGTGTGTATGCTCAAACTAACTTCTAATTTTCCTTTTCGTAAATGGACAGATAACAGGAAGCTGCCTAGATAACTACAATTTCAAAGCATATTCTATCCATTAAAGTTGGGTTTTTGTTTGGTTTTGTTTTTTATTCTCTCAGATGATTTGCTTTTATCTTTAGAGTCTTCATGTACAGAAATCAGCTGGGTAAATTATTACCTAAGCCCAGTTCTATTGAAGTGTTGAAAGATAAATGTAAAATTCTGAATGCTGATGCAAATTTAATGTATACTCCCCTGGCTCTCCTTTATGAGGGATTGAAGGATGAGAGAGGAAATGAGATTGGATGCTTAAAACCAACTCCTAGCATCTCCTCCCAAGCAGTTTTGTTTGATGTTGCTGCACAAAGGGAAAGTGAAGGGGGAAGAGAAGGGCATATTCTATAAAGTGACTTTCCCAGTGCAATATGCAACAAGCCATGTTGTGAATCATAAAGACTTACTTACATTCTGCTTCTCACTTTGGTTATATTAGAGACCTATGTAGTTTGCATATCTATTCCAATATTGGTTCTATAAAATTGGGGAGAAATTTATAGAACAAATGTAGCATGTAAACTGTTAAAAAAAAGAAAAAAAAAGAAGGGAGGGGTACTTTTAACGGTAACAGCAGGAGGAAGAGACCTCTGAAGTGGGCACACCCAGCCCATGTATGTGACTTTTTCCCCCAAAGCAATAATTTTTTATTATAGTTGGCAGGCAATGTTATATTAGTTTCAGGTGTACAACATAGTGATTTGACATTTATATATCTTACGATGTGCTCACCACACTGTCTAGTAACCATCTGTCACTGTGCAAATTTATCACAATATTATCAACTGTATTCCCCTTCACCTTTTTCACCCATCCTTCCACCCCTTCTCTCCTCTGGCAACCATCAGTTTTTTTCTTTGTTTCTATGAGTCTGTTTTTGTTTTGTTTGTTTGTTTTGATTTTTTTAAAATTCCACATATAGCCCAGCCAGCATGGCTCAGTGGTTGAACATCAACCTATGAACCAGGAGGCCACGGTTCGGTTCCCTATCAGAGCACATACGCAGGTTTCAGGCTCAATCCCCAGTCAGGGGCGTGCAAGAGGCAGCTGATCAATGACTCTCTCATCATTGATGTTTCTCTCTCTCTCTCCCCCTCTCCCTTCCTCTCTCTGAAATCAATAAAAACATTTTTTTAAAAATTCCACATATAAGTGAAACCATGTATGTGTCTTTGTCTTATTTCACTTAGCATAATACCCTCTAGGTTCATCCATGTTGTTGGAAGTAGCAGGATTTCATTCCTTTTTATTGATGGGTAGCATTCCATTGTATATATGTACCATATCTTCTTTATCCATTCATCTATTGATAGACACCTCAGTTGCTTCCATATCTTGGCTTTTGTAAATAATGTTGCAGTGAACATAGGGGAGCATATATTTTTTCGAATTAGTGTTTTCATTTTTTTAGAATAAATACCCAGAAGTGGAATAGCTGGGTCATATGGTAGTTCTATTTTAGTTTTTTGAGGAATCGCCATACTGTTTTCCATAGTAGTTGTTCCAATTTCCAGTCCCAACTGTGCACATCCTTGCCCACTCTTGCTATTTGTGGACTTTTTGATAATACCCATTCTATCTGGTCTGAGACAGTATCTCATTGTGATTTTCATTTTCATTTCCCTGATGATTATTGATGTTGAGCATATTTTTACAGGTCTGTTCTCCATCTGTATATCTTCTTTGGAGAAATGTCTCTTCAAGTTCTCTTCCATTTTTTGGTCAGATTGTTTATTTTTTCGTTATGAGTTGTGTGAGTTCCTTTTCTATTTTGGATATCAACCTCTTATCAGATACATCATTTGCAAGTATATTCTCCCATTCGGTAGGTTGTCTTTTTGTTTTGTTGATTTCTTTTGCTGTGCAGAAGCTTTTTAGTTTGATGAAATCCCATTTGTTTATTTTTGCTCTTGTTTACCTTGCTTGTGGAGACATATCCAAAAATATATTACTGAGACCGATATGAAATAGTTTATTACCTCTGTTTTCTTCTGGAACTTTTACAGTTTTAGGTCTTAGATTTAAGTCCTTAATCAATTCTGAGTTTTACTTTTGTATACGGTATACATGTATGTGACTTTTTATTCCAGCAGTCCCAGCTACAAGTATCCGCTCTGGCAAGAATGCAAACCCAAATAAATTCAGTTGTTTATCTCACCCATTCTTTTGCTTGTCCTTTCTGCTGCCTTCTTGGGACTTTTCTAAATTCTTCTTAGGGCTGCTGTCAGCAATAAAATATGAATGATAATATCTAACATTTAATGAGCACTTACTGTGCTTTGCCTGTATTATCATACTTAATCCTCACAGTGATCCTGTGAGATTGTGCTGTTCCCGTCATCGCCAGCACTCTCATCCCTGTGTGACAGCACAGAGAAACTCAGTCAATTACCTGTTTCTTTATCAGAATATTTGATAAGGAAGGAGACTGAAGCATTGTGAACTTTCTTGAGAGTCGTGGGTGGGTTTCAATCCTGTGATGCTGTGATCTCCCTTCCCTTTCCTGCCCTCACTTCCATTCACACACTCAGAGAAGGCAGGGCCGGGAGTTGTTGGGGCCTCAGACCTCGTCTCTCTGGGGTCTCTGACAAATTTATCTTCAAAGGTTTAGATATCTACCCCCTTTGTCCCTGATTCCTTTTCCAACTTGACTTGTCCTGGAGTTTCTCTTTTCTGTTTGTTCCTGAAGTCTGATGATCCAGCTGTAACCATTCCTCTTCCCCTGTATCCTGCCTTATGGGTCTGGGCACTGAGTTTGAATGCAAAGGAAAGCTCTCTCATTTGCGACTTCTGGGTTTCAGGGTGTGGATTGTTAATGTGCACAGGTATCTGGACCAGGCAAGGGAAGGTTTTTTTAATTCTAGTCACCATGACCTCTGTGAGCCTGTAAGCAAATCTGATTAGAGACTCAGTCACACACAATTACTTTAATCTCACACACACACACACACACACACACAACACAGCCATGTAAACATATATACATTGTATCTACATGTACATGTGAGTACATATACATATATGTGATGCTCAGTATAGAACATTTTTAAATATAGATGTGTAGTATTGTCTAAAAAATAAAGCAAGAATTACTGATAATACTACCACCCAGAGATAAATGTTTTTCTCATTTTCCGTACAGTCTTTAAATTTTATATACAGGGTGTCCCCCAAAAATGTATACACACTTTAACAGCTCAATTTTGAAATGTATTTAATAAACACTGCCTTCATAATTATTCAAAGTATGTGTATACATTTTGGGGGCACACCTTATATTTCACAGAACTGAGATTGTGCTTATAAAAATCATTTTACCTTTTCTTCTCCCACTCTGTGTTATAAAACCAATACCTGCCCACTGGTTTTTGTTTGTTTGGTTTTTGTTTTTAAGGCAAATTCAAACAGTGCAAAAGTGTATGCTGGTTATAAATATACCATTTTGAAATGTAATTAACATAACATTCACAGGCCCCAGATTAAGATGGGATGAAGGCTTTATGGCAGCTAATGAAGGCTGGTTACTAATCATTCCCATGAGAAAAAGATAAATTATTTGGATAGTTTAGTAGGAGTTTTAAATGTGGAGTAAATGATATGTTGTTTTTCTTATTTTCCAAAGATAAAGTATAATATTAAATATGTTTTTTAAAATTATACTTGCCCTAGATGTGCTATGCCCAAAAGGGGACCTCCCACACCTTCCTCTGAAAAAAATCACTGCTTTGGGCTCCATAGAACATGAGGAGAAATCCCATGAGAAGTTGGGTCAGGGCACTGGCAAAAGAAACACTATTCATGGTTTTAAGAATAAAGCAAAAGCAAAAAAGTAGAGCAGCTGAAAAAAACACCACCTGGCCACACTGCACCCTTGGCCACAGAAACCACCTGACGACTGATCATCCTACTTCCATGTCCCTGTTTAGAGTCTAAATTGGGTGAAGGACGAGTCACAAGTCCTTTTATACAATGTCTGCCCCAGTGAGCCCTGCAGTTAGATTGGGTGAAAGGTGCTGATTTGAAAATGAGAGCAGTTAGTTAATACTGCCATTTGTAAAATTTATTATGATGCATTTCAGACATACAAAATGCATAGAGTTTACACAAGCACCCGTGTTCATACCACCTAGCTTAAGAAATAAACTTTACTAGTGCATGGAAAATATCACCGAGCACCTACAATGTGCCCAGGCGTTGTTCTGGGCACTGGGGACATAGCAGTGAACAAAACAGGCAAAAATACCCACCCTCAAGAATCTTACCCTCTGCCCGGCTGGCGTGGCTCAGTGGTTGAGCAGCAACCTATGATCTAGGAGATCGCAGTTCGATTCCTGGTCCAGGCACTTGCCTGGGCTGTGGGTTCGATCCCCAGTAGGGGGCGTGCAAGAGGCAGCCGATCACTGACTCATCATTGATGTTTCTCTCTCTCTCCCTCCCCCTCCCGCTCTCCTCTCCCTCCCCCTTTCTCCCCCACTTTCTGAAATCAATAAAAAAATAAAAAGACAATCTTACCTCCCAGTGGAAGTTAGGGTCTCCTATAGACAGAGTCTGTAAAAGTGTTTTTGTTTACCTGAAATTCAAATTTAACTGTGTGTCCTCTTTTTATCTGCTAAACCTGGCAGCCTTACCTGTTGCATCTTTTTTCTTACTGCCCACCCTGTCCGTATCAATCATTTGTCAGTGTTACTTCTTTTTCACTAGATCCTTCATCGGACTTCTGATGACTGGTACAGTTTTGTTTTTATTAATTTAAAACATTTTATTTTGGTATCACTAAGAGTACCCTAATGTCATTTGTTAATGTAATGAGTGAGTATCATAAATTGATCATGACTGTTTTCTCTTTTTATAGGGGTCATTAGTTAGGCAAATTGCTGTATTTCTGTGGAGTTTAGGGATGGGGATAGTCCACTTTTTCCCAGGTTTCTGAATCATATTGTAAACTGGATGCATTGATTGATACCTCTCTAAACACTTAATTAATGTTGTGCAACTTTAATTAGAGCTTAGCATCTCTTCAGAAGCCAAATAATAAGTAGCTTATTTGTCGGATGAAGATAATAATACCTGTCCTGCCTTCTTCACAGGATTGTTGTGAGAAAAAAATAAAACAAGAGCCATAAAAACACACACACAACACCACTTTTTAAGATATAAAGTGCTGGTCAGTGTCAGAGGACTTCACTGTCTTTCTGCTGTCCCTGTCATGTGCTCCTGACCTAATAAACACCTGTACAGGTGCCACCGTGCCAGGTCCTGTCAGATGCTGTGACACTGAGGCAGGAATTGTGTTGCTCTCCTGAGTCTAACAGTTAAATGAAACAAGTAGATGAGCGTTATGGAGCGACTTTTTATGCCCGCCATCACCATCTTTATTGTTGCTAATATTTGCCGTTGCTTGTTTATTGCAGGTTTTCCTTCTCTTGCTATTTCCCTTTTACAGCCTAAATATATATTTTTTCCTAGACAGATACATTATTTACTTATTAAAGTCCTTACTGAATTGCATTAAAATGCGGTTGTCATTTTAAATTAATAGAATACATTCATATGTGGCCTAGTCAGTTATTCGGCCCCAGGTTTTGTCTCCATGCAGATCTTAAACGAGGTGCAAAGGCCATTGATACCCCCGGTGAGTCAGACAGAGCCAGGGACTCCTGGCAGCGCGGGTGGAACGCTGCGGTGCCCTGCAGCCCACTCTCCGTTGTGTAAATATTTTTTCTGGGCAGGAGTATTTCTCAAACAGAACTCTGAGCCCACTGCGGTGACCCTGACAGCAGGAACTGCGTGCTGTTTGTCAAGTACAAGACCAGTTTTCACAGACTGGTCTGGCCGGAACCACCCGGCGTTTTCTGAGACCATCTGTGGAGAAAGTCCCGGAGCAAGCGGAGGTGGCGTGTTCTGGGCGGTGAGTCCCAGGCTTGTCGTCGGTGTTAGCTCTAGCTCAGAGGCAGAGGGTGAGCCGATGAGAAACGGGGGCCGCCTTGTCTGTGGGCAGCCGGCATGACCTGCCAGGGTCTCTCGATTCAATCTGCAGAAGGATCAAACGTGTGTTACGCCCTGTGCTTGGCATTCTCCCCTAAGTGGTGTGTGCAGGGTGTATCAGAAGAACTGACTGAGAGGGCAGAACAAAATCCTGTAGGCGCCTAGAGGAGGGGATCCTTTTTATTTTCACCTGTCCAACCTCCCTGCCGAGCTTTCAGATGACAAAACACAACTTGTCCAGCTCAGGCAGTTAAATGGCTAAATCAGAAGTTCAATATGGAGAGTCTCTTTTCTTTGTTTAAGGCATTCTATTGACATTACAAATCAGAAGTGTGGTGTCTGTGAAGTTCTTAAACAGATCAAGGGGAAAGTATGTAATTTCAGAAAATGTATAAAACCCAGAAATTGAATGGTTAAGAAGAAAATGTCCTTCACGATAAAGGTTACGTTGATAAGTTGTTGTTTTTCTTAGTGTGAATTATTTTATAGAGCCAAATTAACAAACACCTAATACCTTATATGCATTTCGTACATCATGCAGTTTCATCCATTATTTGATGTGTTTAATAATTGAATGTAATTAGATTGTGCATTTCAACTTTAAAAGAAACGGTTCCTTGTTAATTTATTGAAGGCTAATTTCACACTGAAGTTTATAAATGAAATAATTTATTTTCTCATAGTGATGGTGTATGAGAAGATATGTATTTTTTTTAAGTAAAAAGTAGTTATATTTGAATTTCATAACTGTTGAAATGCCAAGACTACCTACAAATAGGAGACCCTTGGTTTCGGTGTCCTGCCTGTCTCGTTAAACAAAACCCCAGAATTCATCCAGCCCCTTCAGAGGTTCTGAAGAGTGCCTGCCTGTTTATGGGGCTTGCATTTTAACCCAATCAGTCTGTAACCATCTTCACCTTATAAACCTTCTTGTTCCAAACCTTGAGCGAGTCACAACGGGTTAAGCGTAGGAGTTCCGACAGGCGATTAGCTCTCCAGCTAAGCGGAAGAAGGTACTTCAGCAAGTACCAGCCTCCTGGAGTGTAGGGAGGATAGAAGCTGGGTGCTGGGCAAAGATACCCCCTGGTTGGAGATTTCTGCCCAGATGCTTTGTGGGTGCCAAAAAGAAAGAAAAAACACAAAATAAAGACCCAGTAGGGAGAACTCACTATGTTAAGGACTTGAGCTGTTACTATCATTCTAAGACCACACAGTGAATCAAAGGATTAAAACAGCGCTTCCTGCAAGGGTTTGAGCGCGCTGTGCCCTGCTCGGCCGCAGACTTCCCATCGTGAGTATTGGCCTGGATTTCTGACTATGCACTTCCCCTCTTTCTTGAAGGACCTGGGTGAGCCAGCTCAGCCCATCACAAGTACAGCTTCCTTTTCCAGGGTTTGCCCTTTTCCTGTGTCCTGGGTATTTCCAGTCTATCTCCTTTGTGTAGTTTCTGAGAAAGGTTTGTATGGGCTTGGGAAATGAGTGACTAAGGCTCGCAGTTTCTGCTCTGGGGTCCTTTTCTATAAAAAAGCTGCTTGTTTTGATCTGGCATGAAAATATTAGCATAGTTCTCAAATTCACAAGAGTAGTGAATTCTTGCTCTTCTCTGGCAACAGATTTTAATTAAAATTTCATTGAGTAGACTTCTCTGATAAAAACCTCAAGGAAGACCCAATCAGGAAATCAGATTCGATAAGAGTCATTCAAACACTTCTAGAAATTCTAATTAAAAATAAATTGAGGTTTCCCTTTTTCCTCTCTTGGCTTCTCTGCTGGATATTTTTGGAGTAAGCTGTGGTTTACTCATTTCCGTAGGCTTTAGGATTATGCTCATGTTTTAGAGGCTAAGTAAGCCCGGTTCTGCTTTTGGGTTGTTGTTCATTCTGAAACCTGAAAATGAGAAGTTTTAGATTGTGCAGCCCATTTATATCTATAACCTTAGTGATCTCACAACTTAAAAATAAGCATGCCACTATTTTGAGGATTTAAAAAATAATAATAGTGACTAGATTTCTAATCCTAGCAGTTCTTAGAGCAAGCCATGGCTGAAATTTCAGATTAAATAATATCCCATAATATTCAGAAGGCCTTTCTAACCAACAGATAGAAAAGCAGAACTGTCGACATGAGGGACAACTGGGCCAAGGAACACTTTGCTGGATTCATGGGATTTATTCTTATCCTGGAAGTTAAACCTTTGTACCAGTCTTGCTCTGTCTTGTTTGTGACAAGCCAGATTTGAGTGATCCATGACATTTGTCCCAGCTGGATCAAAGGTTGTGGACATGGTTGCAATTTGACCATGTGAACCTTTACTTAAAGGAGCTGGTACTGGAGTAATCGTTTATGGAAGCCACTAGCTGTTAATCACAAGTGCTAAGTTTATTTTAGGCTCTTTATCATGAATTTATTTAATTGGAAAAGTTTTCTCTCAAAGGGATCTTTTATATTTTGGATGTGATTTCAGTTAGGTAGAATCAAGAGATAGTCATGTGATTTTCTAAATTTAGTCTCACAGTGTTTGGTTTAGTTGATAAATCCCATCAGCTTTGCAGATAATTTTGTGAAAACATTGATTCAGCCTGTCCTGCTCTGTTTTCCCATCCCTGCCCATGTTCTTTTTGACCCCCCTTTCTCTGGCATCAACTGTCCATCAGGCCAAGGCGTAATCAGTGTTTCTGTCCAGGAGGCACATTTAAGAGTCTCCTGGGAGAAAAAGGGGAGCATATTCCCAGACTAGAAATGTAAAAGAGGGAGACAGATGTGATAGTTCTAATAATTCATAATGCAGCTGCTTAATATCTTTAAAACCTTAGTCCATGTGCATCAACTCTTACGTTTTTATAACTAACACCCAAAATAGTTCACTCTCTCTGCTCTCAGTATCCCCCTCATTTAATTCCACCTATCCACCAAGGTCTGGGGCATTTGTTTCTTTTTCCCCAGCATTTCAGATTGAGTGGGTGGGAGGCTTTGTTGAAATCAGGAACGCATCAGGGAAATGGCTTTTGAGGCAGCCCGCTTGGCATGATCCCCTCCAACTGTGAAGACAAAGACGGATTTGTCTTCGCTGACCTGGCAGAGGAGGCAGAATACCTGCAGGCTTTCAGTAGCATGTGCCCTCCCTGGGGCCCCGCCCCTCCCAGGGCTCACGCAGCCAGATGATGCACTCATTTTTATAGCACCGGGTGGAGACCTGGAAGTCTGTAGGCCGGGAGGGGAGGAGGGAAGGAATGGTTTGCATGTCAAACCATTCCAGCAATGCAGCCTACAGGAAAAAATTACAAAACCGAAGTCCTGCGCCACCAGATTTTTCCATTAGCACCACACTCTCCACGGCTTCCACGTCTGCCCCAGGGACAGCTGTTCAGCTGTGTGAGGGGGAACGACCGTCACATCACATCACAAGCTCTGTCAGCCTGTCCCAGAAGGAATCCCAGCAGGCCCTGAGCACTACCTTCTACACTTTGCTGCATCTCACACACGCACGCACGCACGCACGAGCTGTGAATTCTCTGTGGGGTGCACGGATGTTCTTTGGGCACTAGAAAACAGCTGCTGGAACCTACTGCTTTTAAGTGAAGAAACCCAAGGCCAGAAAAATCTTCAAAAGGTAAAGGGGGATTAGAGCTGGGGGCTTTTCCTCTGGAGTGTTGTTATTTGGTGTTCTGTCCATTTGGTTGATGAAAAAGTAAACTTTCCAAATCGTGGTGAATTTAAATGGGGGTGTCATTTGGGGACTACCAGAAGGAACCACTCAAAGCTCGGTAGAAATACTTCAGTTTAGCCAGCTCATTCATTCAGTAGCTCACTTTTAAGTGACTGCACAGAAATGTATTTGGCAGAAAGGCAGCCGTTTCCCTCTTGTGTGAGGGACCAGCCCTCAGGTCCTGTGAAAGTTGGTCTGTCTTTGCCTTGTTCTCACTACTTTGTGATTTGGTTTTGTTAAGGATGGCTGGCAAGATTAAGGATCATTGGGCTTTCTATACTTTTGTTATTTTTTTCTTTCTCTGCAAACATTTTATCTTTCACTGATTTTAATCTCTGTTCCCTTCTCTTGACTCTGAGCTGTTGTTCTTGGCCTTAGTTTGATAGAATTCAAGGTCTCTTTCTGTTTCTTCAGTCCTGGTGCTTGCAGAAATGATGGTGAGCCTTCCCAGCTTTCATGCCTCCCGGTAGCAAGACACCAGCTCCGTCCAAAGAGTTATGAAAGAAGTGGGGTCTCCTGAACCCTCCCAGCTGCTGTTCCCCAGTCCCACTCTGCCCTGTTCCCCTCTCAGTGGCTTTGCTCAAAGCACTGTTCTCTTCATCTGGATGTCTTTCCCATATCTATTAATATAAGCCCTTATTTCCTTGAAGTCCTGTGCCCTCTCTTCCAGCAAATGTTCTCAGAAACTTCCAATGGAAAGTCACCCCTTCCTCTTCATTATTCCCAGAGAGCTTTATATCCTGTTAAATAGTTGCCATCACTTGCTTTTAGTTAAGAGTTACGGTTGTGGTCCTCACTAATACGTAAGCTTTGTGGTCTTAAGAGGCAAGATTCCAGGTCATCTTCACTTCTGTATTCCCATCGCGCCTTGCTTAGTACTCAACATAGAGTCAACATGCTCAGTGTTCAACAAATATTTGCAACACACCAACTTGTGCTGGCATAATGCTGGGCATCTGATACAGAGCAAAACACAGGCACAGTGCCTACTTAAAACGCTGTGGGATTGAATTGAGCCTGTGAGTTGCCAATCTTATATTGTTATGCCCTTTGCAGTTTTATCCCAGCCTGTTCTCCTGGGTATTTTTTTCCTGAATGAACAAGTGGCTTTCACTTTGCCACATACACTTGCTTGCTTTCTGCTTCCTCTTACCTCTGACCAAATGGATGTTTTAGCATCTGCCTTCTCCATCGCGTGCTCCAGGTAGGCTTAAAATGATTATTGTCTGTTAAATGCTTTGGGTTTCAGGGAGACATGACCAGATATAATGTGGTTGTCAGGGAGGGTTATTGTCTCAGGCCATTTGGAAAGTTCTCCTTTCTCTGCTTGTTAGCAGCCCAACCAGAGAGAAAGGAGGTGGAACTCTGGTCGGTTTCTTTTGTCCCAGGCCTATTATCTAGTCTAGTTTGGTGGGTGGTTGAAACTATGGATAAGAACCTGAGTAGGTGACCTCTCAGGTGGGAGTGTGGCCGGCTGGTCTACCTTCTCTCCCGCGATTTTCTTGGGAAGGTCTGTACAGATTTATCACCCCTTTAGATGGGAAGAAATAAATTGTCCTTCTTATTACTGATTATTTATAGCCTTTATAGTTTTGTGTTGGTTTCCTGCTTCAGTTCATTTTGTCATTTGGTTTTTTTAAATGTTGATTTCAAATCTCGGATGAAAACATATTGTATGACAGTGTCTTATTTAAATTTGATGAAAGTAGCCCTAACCGATTTGGCTCAGTGGTTAGAGCGTCGGCCCTCGGACTGAAGAGTCCTGGGTTTGTTTCCGGCCTAGGGCACATACCTTGGTTGCAGGCTCTATCCCCGGCCCCAGTTGGAGTGCATGTGGGAGGCAACCACTAGACGTGTCTCTCTCACATTGATGTTTCTCTCTCTCTCCCTTCCACTCTCTCTGAAAAGCAATGGAAAAAATATTGTCCGGTGGGGATTTAAAAAAATGATTTAAAAAAATAATAAATTTGATTAAAGTAATCCTGGGGCAACCCAGACTGAAAAGAAAGCCTAATGTGTATGAATTCATTGTGACTCCAGTGTTAAGGCTTAAATATGTTTGGGGAAACGCACTTTGTTGAGTAAGGTATAACAAAGACAGGATTTTTTCTGACCTTTTAGAACAGACCCATCATCCACAGCACCCTCTTCCAGATTTCACTCTCCTGACTGGTATCTCACATCTTCACCGGCCACCACACCCTCCTCATGTTGATTGTGGCCTCTCCTTGGAAAATCTCCCCATGCATTGAGTTTTAGGAGCAGATCTTCTTAATCCCTTCATGCACAAGAGGCATCTTCTTCCAACACCCAGCACTCTACACACCTCTCAGGACCAGAAGGAGCTGGGAGCCCTGGCCGGACCTGTCCTTGTAATCCCTTCAGATCCTGTCAGTCCCTTAGGCTGTGATGGATGTGGGTGGAGAAGCAGCTATGGTGACACTGAAAGGAACTACGCCTACTTTTCTCCCTTGCTGTGGTTGCTTAGACACCCAGCTTTTGGAGTCACACCCCATCACAAGTATGAGAAAAGATGGCTGAAGTAGCAGGATAAGGTGTTTGACTTCTCTAGGGGTTGGGAAGAAGTCTCAAATACAGCAGAAGCAGCTCAGGCCCTTTGTAACAGTGATAACCCAGCATGTTGCTTTCACTCTGTTTCTTTTTAAGATGAATACTTACAGGTAGGGGTTTTGCACATTAAGTTTGCCTATGAGAGAAATGATGGTAGGGATCCTGGGCTGTCGCTTTGGTTGTTGCCTTTGTATTTTTTTATTATTATTTTTCTTTATTTTATTTTATTTTCCATCACCATTTATCCCCCCATACCCTCTTCCACCTCCACCTACTCCCCTCCCCTCTGCAATCACCACACTGTTGTCCATGAGTTTTCTGTCTCTTCTTTTTTCTTTTAACATCTTAGTAGTACAAGAGTTAAATTTAAACGTAGGAGTTTAGGTTAATATGCATCAGAATAAAATTGTTTTTCTAATTTGTTTTATAGTTTGCTCCAACATGGACTCTTGCAGTTTAAAGTGAGGAAAAGTTGGCCACTTAGAAAGTGGGGAAAGGGATGGGTACAGGAATGAAATTGGACCCCGGATGAATACCGTGTAGACCTTGCTGGGTGCCACACTGATGCCTGGGAGTGTGCTCTGTTTGAGCAACTCAAAGCTTTATTTAAATTTGAATTAATTGCCAGATTTTTAAAAATTAGGTAATTTCATGTAAAAATGCCAATTTCTTCAGCTTCTCTTGAAAAGTCAAAAGATCTAGCACATCACTGGGTGTGTATTTCCATTGGTCCACAGTCAACTGGAGAGAACAGGTGCTCTTTGGTATCCTCCAGCTCCCTCTAGACCCCTTCCTTTCCATTGCTGGTCTGGACTCTAAAGGTATTTGAACTTGTGTTCTGGACTCTGCAGGTACTTGAATTGCTTACAAGGTTACCCCCAGTTTGGCGCTTAGCTTCATTAAGCCTGAATGAAGAGCACCCTTGAGTTGTAGATTTGGGCTGGTTCTCATCCCAGGCCATGGCATAGACTCATCCAGGGAGCTTCTAAAATTTCTGATGCCTCTGGCCCCACCCCAGGAGATTCTGATTCATTGGGGTGGGGATGGGAGGGGTAACTCAGCATTTTTAGAAACAGCCCCAGGCCCTTTGTGCAGCAGGTTTGAGAGCTTGTGGCACTGAGATGCTTGCTCTGGGAGGTTCCAGCCTTGGCACCTTCACCTTGAATGGCAAAGGTGATGTTAGTCCCATCACCCCTCTGGACCAGTGTCATGCCTCCGCTGTAAAATGAGGACCTTGGCTCAGAGTCCTTGACATTTTCATGGAAACACTCAAAAGCCTAGCTCCTCTGGAAGGAATTAAATGGACCACAGGTGTCCTGGGTACCTACAGTGCTGGGACACAGCTGTGGTTGAGATGGAAAGGACAAAGTTCCTGTAAGTTTGTAGGGATGTCAGGCATGTGCACAGATTGGAACAGAGGAAACAACAAGCTGCTCTGAGAGCCGAGGTGAAGAGGTGGCTGGGAAGATAGACAACTTCAGGCAGACCTGATATTTTAGCTGGTCCTTGCAAACTAGAAGAATTTTGTCTGAGAAGGTTTGGTGAGGGGTATGCATCAGAAGGGGAAGGAATGGTACAAGTAAAAACATTCACAGAGCACGCTCTTTCCTCCCTACCTATCAGAAATGTCAGCTCCCCTCCCCTCCCCTTCCTCAGCTTGCTTTGCCCTCTGGGGGCTACAGGAAAGAACGTGCTTGGTGTGTGGCTTTTGGGTGCCGTGTAGTATCAATATAGCAGTTGCGTGGGCAGTAGCGGTAGAGCAGCAGGACGGATGGCGTGAGCTGCAGCTGTGAACTGCTGATAATCATACTTAGCTCACAGGGTTGCTGTGAAGAGTAAATGAGTTATATATGCATGATGCACTTGAAACAGTGCAGGCCAGAGGAATTGTGCACCGTGGATGGTGGGGGAAGACAGGGCAAGGAGGCTGTTGTGAGACTGATAACCCAGGTGCATGTGTGCTGTGTCCGAGAGACTGGGGGGGTGGTAAGTTGAGGAGAGGAGGGGGAAGGTAACTTCAGGATATGTCAGGATATATGCATCTTAAGATGTCCAAAATGTCATTTGTTGTTACCAGTCACTACTTCATTTAACTTTGGTTTTATCTCTAGACCTGGGGTCAGGCCCTCTGGAGAAAAAGTCTTGATGCAGTAGTCCTGTTAAGTAAGCCCCGCAGAAGCATGCCTGATTGCAGCCACCATGCAGGGGAGAGCCTGGCAGTGCACTCACCCCCTCAGCCAGCCTGGGAACACAGAAGTCTTTTGTCTTCGGTCCTTTGCCCTTCTCCCTGGGAGTCACCTTTTCTGCCCACTCTCCACCTGTCAGAGGAAAAGCCTTGAGTACATCTTTTCCTCCCAGACTGCATTTGGCTTCTTTTGTACAGAAATTAAGAGAGAGTAAAGGCAGACAGTTGTGACTTTCTCCCCACAGTGAAACCTTTGTGACAGTTTCCAGGCAGAAGGAGCTCCTCTTTTCAATTCTCCTCCCATTCCAACCTTTGTCATCCTCTCTCTGGAAGGACTAGACCTGTATTTGCGTACAGTGACTTTTTCTGCTAGACCTCTCCTTCATAGAAGCACACACACAGGATAATTGCCTTCGACTGCTTTGTTCTATAAGAAGAAGCTCTATTCTTACAGAACACACAGTGCAAAATAAAATAAAATTTAGCAGGATTTTTCTTTGCAGGATTAAGAAACACATTCTGTTGCTTTCCTCAGTTTAATTCTTAAGAACAAATCTTTCAATATTAATACCTAGTCAGGAATAGAATAATGTGACTAAATAATACCAGAATCTTTTCAAAAGTACAGAGAAGAAAATTTCTCTGTTAAAAGCAAATGCTAAAGCAAGCCCAAGGATACCTTTAAGGATGAAGGATGTTTTCTACAACTGGACTGTGGTATTAGATGCACAACTATATACGTTTACTAAAACTCACCAAAGTGTATACTTAAAATGGGTGAATTTTATTATATGTAAATATCTCACTAAAGTTTTCTAAAGCCCTCAGAAAAGATAAAAACAGGCAGAACTCCAATCTCTCTTAATGTTGGTGTTATTGGGTAACATAATTTGGAACTCTTTGGACCCTGTTTTTCAAGGTATCTGGCACTTGAAGCTTTGTTCTTAGTTTATTTCCCTTTGAATCAGTTTGTTGATTTGATGTATAACAAACCTAAAGGAGTCCCACATCATCTTTAAAAAGTTTAATCTTTGTAGCTTCACACAGAAAAATGTCTGTCCCAAAGATAATCCCTTAAAGTATCCGCCCCCCCCCCGCATGTGGACTGGGAGAGCGGAGTGAGAAGATAAATGGAGTGACGAGGTGGGGGGAGGGGTGCAGGCCCGAGAAGCAACCAGTCACACTAGGCAAATCCAGCGGCCTCTTGTAAACTTTGCCTCTCTCCACATAGCTGTCCCGTTTTGAACTTTACAAAGCAGGCCATTTAGAGTCACCCCCAATCTTTGCTAATCTCTGCTTTATTGTTTAGAACTGGCTTTGCTTGTTTGTCCTGTAGAGAAAATTCGGTAAGTCTCATTCCTCTAAATTCGCATTTACCCCGGATCTTCAGACATAGGCGATGAGCGGTTTAAAAGGAACTCTTCCCCCCTCTTTCTTACATTATTTTTTTAAAGGTGATGAATTTGAATCAGTAGAGGGACATATCATTCTTACTAACTTTCTAAACAGAAACAAAAGGTTGCTCAAAGATATTATCACCCTAAAACAGAATGCATTTGTTTGGGAACTGATTCTGTGTGTCTTAAAAAGTCACATGATCTAATTTGGATAAAATGTTTAAGGGAATATGAAAAAAAAAGTTTGGGTCTGTGGTTTACAAATGGGAGTGTTTTTAGCCTTCAAATTGCATGCTGCATTAAATAAAAATACACCCAGAAAAGGAACCACTTGCCTCCAGCCCAGCCTGGGCTCAGCATAACACTGAATCATTTCCTTCATAAGAGGGCTGCTGAGCTAGAGCTCAAATTATAGCAGTGAGCCTCTCTCAGGCCTGTAGGGTTTGGGGGGAGGGAGTCAGTGAGCTAAAGAATAAGGAAACATTTGCTGCCTTTCTAAGTTCTTCCTAGAATTAGCAGGTTTACAGGTGCATTTCTAGGTTGGCATTTCATGTAGGATAGTTTGAAAAATCAGAAGGGGCATGGGAGAGATCCCTTCACCTCTTTTGTTGTTAAGATCCTTGCTAGCAGTTTCGTTCGTTGGTAGTTTTTGCTGTCTCACTGACGCCGAGAGGCCTGGAATTAAGCCCCTTGGCCAGCAGGCTGCTAGTTGGTCAGGAAATTCCAAATGGGTATAAATAAATTCTCTTGCAGAAGCTCCTGGGCTCTCTGCCTGCTAATCTGTGTAGTCCCTTTAATGCCGAGGGAAGTATGCCTGAGACTTGGCTTCCTGCTTGCTGAAAATCACAGTTATTTTGTTTCTGGGTGGGTAAGTAAGAAAGCCCCAATAAAGAAAAAGAGGATAGTGTGATGTGCGGGGTGGGGGTTGGTGTAAAACATTTGCTCTTATTAACAAGCTGGAAAGGCTAACTCAGAGCTTTACTTTTGGTTCAGTGAAAATTTCAGCTTTAGCTGTGGCTTTAACATAAAGCTGTCATTGTTATAGGAGTGAAAGGTTGTACTATATGCTAAGGTTTGAATTTTTGAGTTTATGGTTTAATAAAATTCCAGAGTTTCCCTTTTTGCGAAATCCATTTTTGGTCATTTGTTTTCAGCTCAGTTTTTCTAATGGGAACTGCTCAGTGTGTTTTAAAGCTGGTTTATTTTTTTTATATAAACACTATAAAACAAAATAAGGGCCGAGATTCATACAATTACTTCAGCCCCCTTGGACCCCTCCCAAATTATTTCTATTATGTTAGAAAAGCCCTTTCTGTTCCAAAGTCCCAGTTTATGTTCCTTCTCAGCTTTGCAAAAAACTACCCTTTGAACTGGCACATTTTCCTATTTAGGCTTAGAGTAGCATGTTATTTTATTTTATTTTTAAATTTTTAATCCTTACCTGAGGATATGTTTATTGATTTTAGAGAGAGAGGAAGGGAGAGAGAGAGAAACATTGATGTAAGAGAGAAACATTGACCTGTTGCCTCCTGTATGTGCCCCAACTGGGGATTGAACCCACAACCTAGGTATGTGCTACTGCCCCCTGCATGTCCCCTGACATTTTGGTTTATGGGACAAGGCTCCAACCAACTGAGCCACACCAGCCAGGGCTAGCAGCATGTTATTTTTGAAGAAAGTTTGGAAAATAGCATTTAGTTCCAAGCTAGTTCTCTTGGGTGCATGCATGAAATTCAGGCTATATTTCTGCAATGATATGTTAAATTAGACAGTGAAGAACAGCACCGCCTAAGCTGGAGAAGGGTAAGTACTGAAGAGCTTGTGGTATCTTGGCTATTTCAGGCAGATTTTGGGCAGAGTCATTGCATCTTGTAGTTGACGCTGAACACTGGAGAAGAGAGCCGTTGTGTAAACGTCCAGGCCTCTATAATGTCATGGGCCTCCTCAATATAATGTACCCTTTATTAAGACATAGCCCGTTCCATTCCCAGGAACATTAACCCTTTCCACTTTCTTCCCTCTCAACTGCTCACCTGCAGCCTGGCTTCTGGACTCCTAAGACATGCCCAGAGTAGAACTGGTGATACAGCAAAGGGAAGTGGCATTTGGGGATGTGAGGTGTGGTGCCAGTTGTTATGGTGCAACTGGAAAGGTGCTGCCAAGTGACATGGGAAGAGAGCAATGCCACGAGCTCTGTCTGCCTGAACATCTGGTCTGACAGCTGCTGCAATTAACTTCTTTCTTCACTTGATCACATAGCATGCTATGTTAGGAAGTTTTGTGTAACCTAGAGTCAGAGTCATAGGCCGGAAGCAACCTATGGAAATCGAGTCCCACCAACCCCCTCATTTCACATATACAAATCTTGTTGCTTCATCGAGCTATTCCAGATCCCTACTGCCCCTTGTGTGTCTGTGAACTAGGAAATGTTTGCAGCCCTGTTCTTGTTTTATGAAAAGAATTATATCTCCCCCCAAGTTAGGCAGGCCATCCTGGATGACCGCGTGGGAAGGTGCGCGGTGCATCTAAAGCACACATCTCCGCACACTGTGTTAGAGAGGCTTCACTCTTACAGCTTTGGTAGAAGTACAAGAATGAGACTTTTCCGAAACATCAGTGCATACTTTTGTCCTCTTATTGTGACAAGGAAATATTTTAACTTGGCCAAAATATACTTTCAAAGGTTGGAGGATGTTTGCCTACTTTTGCGTTGTTTCACCTCCTTTCAATGCATAATTGATGCTGGTGTAGGGCTCTCTCTGCACCTAACCGGCACCCGCACTCTGCTCTCCCAGAGCCTGGTGTGCACATATACAGGCACCTTCTCCTGCAGGGCCCAGCCAGCGCCTCCCTCATCCACTCTGGGAAGCAGAAGCCAATTTAGACCTCAGGATCTTAGCAAACTCAGTTGATTTTAAATAAACATTTCAACCCTTCGAACCCTAGCTTCTCGGAGGCGGGAAGGGGGGACAGGGCAGGGTGAAGGAGAGGGCAAGCCTACATGCGTCACCAAACTACAGAGGTGATCAGTACCAGTAGACAGTAGGCATCATTCTCAGTGGTCCCCAGCAACACCGTGAAGCAGGTCATTGTTTTTCCCAATTACACCACTGGGATAGAATCTGTCTTGCCAACAGCTAGAAAGTGGCAAAGCCAAGATTCAAACTCATACAGTCTGACCCTAGAGTACCTGATTTTAATCATTACATCTCTTTCTCCACCATACTTATTAATTGGTACAGGCCTAGACATGGGGTTTTTCATTTCAACAAATACTGAATTTGCTGTGTGCCAAGCACCGTGCTATGCAGTGAGGGATAGAAAAATAACTATGTGGTTCCTGCTCCCAAGATACCCGTAGTCTGTTAGGGGAAGACAGTCGTGTCCCTGCTGTTAGCACATGTCAGTAAGTGTAGGCTAAGTGTTAGAGGAAAGTGGGGGGACAAAGGGGTCCAGTTCTTCCCAGGACAGAGCAGTTGGAGATGAGTGAAGACTTTACAAAGGATGGGATATTTGGGTTGGTCCCTAAGGTTGATACAGCTAATTCTGACTGGTGGAGTAGGCTGGGGAAGGGCGTATGAGGTGGCAGAGGAAACAGAATGAGCGGAGGCAGATAGGCTTGAAAGTTGCTCCTCCCGAAGAGTGAGGTTCAGGGTGGGGAGGAAACTGGGAAGTGCTGGATTGAGATTAAATTGTTGAAGATTTTAATGCCACAGAAAGGATCTTTCAGACTTTATTCTCTCTATTGGGGCTCCTGGCACATCAGTCTGCAAGATTAATTATTGAGAAGCTCTACAGGTTTCCAGGGATACCTCAAACAAATGTAAAATTCCTCAAAGAATATGTAATATAGGAGAGCAGAGACTTCAGCCCGTTTTTTTTCTTTTTTAAAAAGAGCTGCTTTATTTACACATGAGCAACAGTGGAGTGTTGGCTGTGCTCCCTGGTGACTGGCTGACTGCACTCACGTACCACAGAGACACTGTGGGCACAGTGAAGGAAGGTTTTACATACAGGATGGGGCAAAAGTAGGTTTACCATTGTTCGTATGGATATACACACACACAGACACACACACACACACAGTCATGATTAACATCGTTACTTTGATGCTCAAATTATCCCAGATTTGAACAGTGAGAACCCAAAAGAGAGTTTCTGAGCCAAACAGACGCCTGACACTGTCTTTAAATAGCTAATATGATTCAGATTCCCCAGTGGATAACATTTACCACATTTGCTCCATCGTTTCTGCATCTGTGTGTGCGTATGTGCATGTGCTGCATTTGTCATATCCCTTTAATGTCCTTCGATCTAGGCAGTTCTCAGCCTCCCCTTTCTTTCAAGCTGGTTGCCTGCCAGCTTCCTGCACTGTAGTCACCACGTTTCTCTTAGTGATTGATGAATATTTTATGGGGAGGTATTCTGAGGCCACACCAATATCTCCTCCTTAAGTAGGAAGTCTCTACCCACTAGCCTTAGCATCCACTGAGGTTCTTAACGGTGATTTTCCAGTTCCATAATTCCTTCTTTATAAGTTGGCACTCTCCTGTATTTATGTATTATAACATAGACTGAAGATACCTAATTTTCTCACTGGATTATCATCTCTTACTATCATTAATCATATTAGTTTGATGCTCAAATTATCCCAGATTTGAAGTCTTGACTGTCTGGAGTGCATTGCTTACATTCCCCCAGACCCAGTTCTCTGTCTTTGGCCTTCTCTGTTGGGCACACAGCCCCTGGTCAGGTGTGGGCAGAGAAGTAAGGACTGGGCCAGGAGCACTGAGGGTTGGCAGGAGTACTGTCCTCTTTCTCTCCTTCCTTCACAGATCTGCTTGCTGGCTGCCAGGGCCACTCTTGTCTTTGCTTCATGGTCATTTTCAGGCCCTGCTATTCCCATCCTAGTTTCAAACACGGAGCGAGTTTGTGCTCTGCCTCTCGGCATGCTCAATCTCAGAGCCTGCATTCTCTAAAATGTCCTCTTGTCGTTCTTCCTGCCCTCACTCATGCCACACTTGTCCCTTCCAGATTAGATTTATCATACTTTTATGACTTTCAGAAAAGGAAATCCATCATTTTTCTCCACAGTGAGTCATCCTTTGGGAAAATATTTTCGTTTTTATTAGCAGGATGAGGTCATGGACAGAGTCCCGAAGGAAGAGTCCACAGGCCTGCTCCTGGTCTCCAGCTCAGTCCTGAGAAGCTCAGCTGTGTCAGGCCTCCTCAGTTCCCTCTTCAGTATTTTGGGGAAGGTGTAGACCACAGGGTGTTCCAAATTCAGTCAGGCTCTACTTTCTGGTGGTCTTAACACTATGGCTAACACAAAACTCACGGTGCAAAGGAATTAGTGATACCTAGAGAAAAATTCATGGGGGGATGTGAACAGTTCATGGAAAACTGAATGGAGGACACTGAAGAAAGTGCTAATACATACTCCAGTATGTAGCCAGAGCAGTCTTATTACAGTGCAGATTTGATCACTTCACTCCCTTGCTTAGAACCTGTCCATAGCCACCCAGTGCCCGTAAGGACCAAAAACCTGACTCCAGGGGTCCTATGGGATGGGGGCTTTGTCCCCTCTCTGCATCACTTTGTTTTTGTTTTTACCTTATTATCACGTAAAGCCCCCTTTTCAGTTCCTAAAAGTGGCAGGTTTTATATATGATGTTTCCTCTGCCTAGAATTTCTTCTCTACCAGTCTCCCCACCAAGCGCGCGTGCGCGCGTGCGCACACACACACACACACACACTCAGCCCCCCCACACACACACCCAGACGCTTTGCCTGGTGGACTCCTGGAATACGCACCGGCAGAACACTCCCTACACCAGCCCAGCTGGGGTCTCTGCTCACTCCAACCTTCCCTGCTGTATTTCACTTTCACAGCACTTATCACAGTTGCTATTTCTGCAGCCACTTGTCTGTCTCCTCCTATAGTTTGCACATTTGTCCAGGCAGGCTCTGTGTCCCAATTTGCTTACCTCCTAGCAGTGTTTGGCACATGGTAGCTATGTAATAAATATTTACTGAATGAAAGAATAAAACCATCTTGAGTCTGATAATTGTATCTTCCCTGGATCATCCTTCCCTCTGTGGGGTGTGGGAATAGATAGACATAGAATGTGGAGCCAGTTTGGAAAGGGGTGGTGATGGGAGACAGTGGAGATGGAGGTGTGCAGGTTAATATCTGTGGAGACAGGTTAAAGAACCGGAGGTGAGATCAGCTGTGAAAGGAAATCTGAAGATTTAGGGGGAGAAGCTAAATGGAGTTACGAAGAGTTACAGATATGAGAAACAATATCACATGATAACTTAGCCTTGTAAACAAACCATGCAGGTATGTAACATATGCATGTCAGAGGGCCTGGTATTTCCTATGAACTTCTGGCGTACACTTTTGCTTTCTCTTAATGTCATTTTATTTGCACGAAGCATTTAGGTAGCTGTTTGAAACAGCTGCAACCCAAGGAGAGATGCAGGTGAAATCAAGTATGTAGCAGAAACTCCAGGGAACTGGGGTGCAGGCTTCATGGAGCAGGCCCTCACACCTAGTAGGTGCTCATCATTTGCGTGAATGATTGGATGGATTTTTTAGCTGGGTGGGGTAAAGAGTGGGTTTTAAAATAACTCGTTGGTACATGAAAAAGAAAGCAAAAAATCTGGCCTGCCATACATTATTTTAAAACAGAATGAGGAGCACTTACATTGTCCTTCTCACTGTGTATTCTCTAACAGGTGGAGTTTCTCACGTAGATTAGGCACGGGGAAGCTCCTTAGGTCTACAGGCCCTGAGGCCGCCCTAATGTCAACAGTGTCATCAGGGGAGCTTTCCTGTTAAACCTGTTCAGAAGGACCTGCTCCGCGTCTCTGTCTCTTTATCCCACTGGTGCGTGCCTAGAAAAGTTGATTTGCTCGCTCAGTTACTTTCACACTGTGAGTAATTAACTTCATGGGAAACTTAGCTCGCTCACGGAGCTCATCCTACGTTTTTTTCCCCCTGCTTCTCAGCCTTAGCTGATGTGGAATGATTTTCACTGCTTTTAAATGTGGGAACCTGTGATAATTATGTGATTCTCAGGGACCGACTCAGCTCTTTAAGCCGAGTCCTCATGCTTCTTGTGAGAGGAGACAATACAGTTATGGGGATTAGCAGAGTTCTTCAGTTTCAACAGTCAGGTAGAATATCTGGTGAAGAAAAACACATAAACAGTGTGTAGAGCCCTGGCCAGTGTGGCTAAGTGGTTAGAGCATTGGCCTGTGTGCCAAAGGGTCGAGGGTTCCATTCCCCGTCAAGGGCACGTACCTGGGTTGCAGGTTCGGTCCCCATCCCAGTCAGGGTGCGTGTGGGAGGCAACTGATCAATATGCCTCTCTCACACTGATGTTTCTCTCTCCCCACCCCCTTCCAGTCTATCTAAAAGCAATGGAAAAATATCCTTGGATGAGAGTTAACAACAACAAAAAAGAGTGTGTGGAAGTTGTGGCACATGGGTGTAATTATTTTTCATGGCACCATTAGTTGGTAGTAATTGGGCCAGGAGTGTGCAGCAGTGAAACCAGAACAAAGAAGTCATTGTATCCTGATTAATAGCTAGAGTAATAATATCAAAATTCTGTCCATTTAAAAGTCCACCAGGACACGTTATTTCAGAAACTTCCAGGGTGTTTGCTCATATTAAAGAATGGCTCATTGTGGTAGAGGGTGTAGAAAAGTATTTAGTGTTTTCTTACTCAGAAGTGGCATTTTTATCACCCTGTCACTTGAGCATGATGTTCTGGTCCCCCCGAGAAGGGCAGGACCTGAAGCCCATAGCTTCATTTGCTGTATGTGCATTTTTTTACTCTGCCCACTGTCTTTAGCGTAGGCATCCTCAGCTGAGACATTTTGGACTGGATAATTCTTTGTTGGGGAGGGTGGGACTGTCCTGTGCATTGTGGGATGTTTATGGCAGCATCCCTGGCCTCTACCCACTAAATGTCAATAGCAGTCCCCATTCCAGATGTGACTACCAAAAATGTCTCCAAACATTGTCAAATGTCCCCTGGAGGCAAACAGGTGTGAATCCCACTAGCCCATTAGTACCCTTACTAGTTTCCACCATCTAATATTTCACCTCCCACTGAGTACATTAATTTTTATATCTTCCCAAACAAAATATTGTTTGGACAGTACGTTTAGTTTCCTTGAACAGTTAAAACCATATAATACTTTATGAACTTAAATGATATGATTTTTGAAATATGCATATCTCTATTTCATTTTGTTAATGTAAGGAAATTTCAAATTGTTCTTGAGCCCATAAAATGAGCCCCTCTCATAAGTGCAGTAAGTTTTACCAGGCGGTAAATATATGAATAAAGAGTAGAATTGCCATCACATTGTTTATTTCAACTTTTTTCTGAACACATGGCAATTTGGTCTGCATGTGGAAAGTTGTTTCTAGTTGGTACTGCCACATTTGGTGTTTGGTTACTGCAAGTTGCAGGCTGTGCAAACTGGGTTGGGAGAGAGAAGCAGGAAAGAGGGACTCTGAGACCCTCGCTGTCCAGGAACTAGGTCAGCTCGATGATGTTATCAACCCCAGAAGCCATGTGGCCCACTGTTAGCATCCTATCTCACTTCTGCCTTGCATTATATTTGGGTTTCTTTTTCCATGCACCTCACCCCTCACTAGACTGTGAGCCTTATGACAGTGGGGATCCTGTTCATTTGGTTCACACTGTGTCCCCGGCTCCTAGAACAGTGCCTGGTGAAGCAGAAAGGACAGGAATGGAGGGCGGGAGGAGGGAGGGAGGGAGGGAGGGAGGGAGGGAGGGAGGGAGGGAGGGAGGGAGGGAGGGAGGGAGGGAGGGAGGGAGGATGGATTAAGATTGCTTTTTTATCAGTAGTGATTATAAATATAAGTTGAATGTATTAATAAATTTCTTATTTGGTCCTCACTTCATACTTAGGGATTATAACATTTTAACTGGTCCCCTTGAATTTAATCTCTTTCCTTATCTCAGTTATCAAGACAATCTTCATTGATGCCATTTAGCCCCCAGCATAGGACTGGGTGTGCAATGTAACAGTGACTAAGTCGACAAGATTCTCCTGGTCCAGGACCCAAGTCGGATGGCCTCTTCTATACGCAGTCATCTCTCTCTCTTCTAACCTCATCTTTCTCTGTGCTTCACCCACAGGCCCTGCCCTGGCTCTTCTCCACCATTTACCTGTCTTTTCCTTTTAGTCTATCATCGCTTACCTCGTCTTCAGAACTCACCTCCTGGTTAACTCCATTATGTTTTGATCACTTATTCACATACTGTCATATTGTTCTTGTTGATAATGTGCCTTTGTAACTGATTTCAATTAGTGTTACGTTTAGGGTGTTTGGCATTTATCTCCCAGCTAGACTATACCTCATTTTCTTTCTTATAAATCCTTCCTCCTACTCTTACCACTGAATAGGGCCATTTTCTGCACCCAATTAAGCTTTCAGTAAATGCTACATAATGAAGGTAGAGGTGGTGCCAGGAGCAGTCTCCACCACTGGATTTCCAGACATTCAGAAAATTCTTGTAAACACCAGGGACAGCCCTCTGATTCCAGAATGTTTAGTTGGAAGCTGTTACTTTCAGGATTCCAGTTGCAGACATAGTCAGTGGCTTTTGGCTGTGGATTGGCAGGCATAGCTCTGTTAGTCCAAGAAAAGGCTTTTAATTCCTTAAGAGTCTCCTTATAACCCACTTAGAGATTTTTTTAAACTGTTGTTTTTTACACTTCCATAATTATTCTTAATCAAAATGTTTGTAATAAAAAAAGTTTTGTTGTAGCATCTCCCCAGTTTATTATTTAGCATTTTCCTTCATTTGAAGATCTGGTCTTAATTTTTGTCGAGGAGTAGAGACATGGAATTCAGTTTAGCTTCAAGTAACAGAGACCCAAAACATGTAATAGCTAAACAAAATAGAAGTTTCTCTCTTTCACATAAAAGTATAGGGGTACGCTTTCCAGAAGTAGCTTTGATCCAGAAAGCTCTTAGAGACCCAGGCTTCATCTAGCACATTGTTCCTCTATCCTTGTGTATGAACTCATGGTCCAAGATAGCAGCTAGAGTTCCAGTCATCACATCTGCATTCCAGGCAGCAGGATGAAGGAAGGATCAAAAAGAAAGGAGGTCATAGACCTATTCCTGTGTCTTTTAAGGGAGGTTTCTGATGGTTGCTACATGACATTTCTGCTGTGACCATACTAACAGTAAAGGAGGCTGGGGAAATATAGTCTGTATATTTGCCCAGCTAAACATAGGAGTGCTGTTAGTGTGGAAGATTGGGATGAGACATACTGAGGAATATCTAGCTGTTTTCTCCATGGCTGCCTCATTCATCCACCTCCCAAATGAACTTTCTTGGAGTTTGTTTCAGTTCATCTCTCTTGCTTTCCAAATGGTGACTTGTGATCATATTGTTAAAAGACAAATACCTATGTGTTATAAAAATTTATAAAATATAAATAACAACGTTAAAACCACCCATGATTCCACAGCCTAAAGATAACGACTGAAAGAGCATCATGCAAGAATTGTCCTCAACACTAACATAGAACAAGCAACTCTCTGCAGAGCATTAAGATGTTTTTTAAAGCTCATTATGTTACGGCAATTATTCCTTCAGGAAGCATTTCTAAACATCTACTTTGTTCCTATATCTTATTAATTGATGTGTGTGGTTGGAAAGGGGGAACAATGAAGGATATTTTAAATATTAAATCTGTTGCTCTCCAGATAGTTGCAGTCTAGCGTAGGGAGATATGACTACGTACATGAAAAGTCTGGAAAACAGTCAGGGCCCTGTAAGTGCCATATTTGTGTTACTGTTTTTAAAGGTACACTAGAAAGCAAGAGATACAAAAAGTAATGACACTGGGTATCTTTAATTGTAGAACAATTCATGCTGTGGACATTGTTTGTAAAAATGACACCTTGAGAATACAGCTTGCTTTTTTAGTTGCTAGAGCATGAAATTTGAATTACAAAGCCTTAGGATCCTCTGATTCAAGTAGTATTGGCAAATCATCAAGCCTAACATGGTAAAATTCTAACTTCTACTGAGCCCCAGATTTAGGAGTCGAGAGTCCAATCGAGGATAATTCATCATGACTGTGGCTTTTGTAAACTTCAGAAATAACTTAATACATGACAGTTAAATTTCACTGAAGAATGATGTATTTTGTTGTGCTTTAAATTATGATGTTAAATCTGCATTTAAAAAAATTTTGGGGGGAGGAAAACATAAAAAATTAACCTTTCGTATTGAAAATGCTCAAGTGGGAAAAGTAAATATGCTGAGAAAGAAAAATCCAGGCATAACAGCTAAGTATTAACAGTTGCCACTAGATGGTGAGATGAGTGACTTTTTTCTTAGTCTCTAGATGAACTTTTTTTTTTCCCCAGTTACTTTTGTAACTGGAAAAGGGTGTTTAAAATTTTTCAAAAGAAGCTTTAATCAGCCGCAGAAAGCCGAGTTGAGATTCGCGTTAAAGGGTAACTTCTCGCGCCGGGGGAGCGCCAGGGGCCGAGGTCCGCAGGTCTGCGGCCCGCCGGGTGCTGCGGGGACTCTCGAGCCCGCGGGGAACAGTGGGGCCGATTGTGCGCCGCTCGCTCAGGTGACCGAGGGCCCGGGCTGCAGCGTCCACCCGGGAACACAGACTCTTTCATGCCGAAGGGCCTGCCCCGCAGACAGGGCCTCCCTCGGACGGGGCTCACCGGCCCCTGGCAGCCCTGGGGCGAAGCGCGCGCCCCCTCCAGCGCGCCCGGCTTCCTGTTTGCACCGGGAAAGCGGGGCGGCCGCGGCCCGAGCGCGCCGGGGGCGGCGGCCCGAGGCGGAGGGCGCCGTCATTGGCGGGCGCTCGGCCTATGGTGTGCGCGTGGCCGGCCGAGCTGCGGGCCGGGCGGCCGCCTTCCCCATGGGGCGAGGCGCCGGGCGGCGGAGCGCGGAGCGGGCGCGCGGCAGCCGCGGGGTAGGTGTGCGGGGCGCGGGCGGGGGGGCGGCCTGCGGGCCTCCTCTGGGGGCTGCGTTCCCGGGAGCCGCGGCCCCGCGGGGTCCGAGCCGCCTGGGTGGTGGTGTCTTTGCGCTCCGTCTGCCTCTGCCTGACACCCGAGCCTGCAGTTTCTCTTTGCTTGTGGAATTTCAGACAGCGCGAGAAACAGGTCCGGCTGCATATTTTGGGTGACGCGCTGTCCATGTGGAGCTAAAAGGGAAAGAGACGGAAAGACACGGTCTGTTAGCGTGAGCACGAATTTCCAGGCACAGGCGCCCTTCATCAGCTCACCCTTCCTTCGGTTAGAAGATGCTGGGTGCTGTGTTCCTCTCTCAGTTCTTTGCCTAAAAGGTTTAGAATTGAGATCTGGTGCCTGAATTCCAACAGCTCGAACAAGCTAATATTGTTTTAAATCAAGGAATGAAGAGCACACACCTTTTTACTCCTCTGCTTGGCAGTCTCCTTTTTGTGCTTTTCTTTCCAACATTTCAGAGAAAAAGAGGGCGAACAGGGGCAAAAGGTTTGCTCAGCGCATTCCCGTATCAGGTAGAAATGTTCAGCAGTGTTGGGGTGGGGCGGCCAGCCCGGCAGCCCAAGCTGCTGGAAGCACTCGGACCTTGACAGCAGCCAGGTGGGGTTTGTATACCGACGGCTGGTGTTTTCACTCATTGCTTTTGGGTCCTTTCCATAGCTCTAAAAATGCAGAGTTTCTCATTTATGGCTCTAGGAAAGTGCATTACTTAATCCTACAATTTAAACAAACAAAAATGGCCTTGCTTTTCAGTCTGAAATGCACAGCTCAGGTCAGCAGCAAGGTCTGAGCCTCGAAAAGTTCTTGTGTTTCCTTTTCTAAATGTTTGGTTTAGGCAGAAGTAGCATTTACCAAGTGCCACATGATCCAGTGTTTGGATAGAGGTTTGCCCTTATTTCCATTCTCCTTTGCATCTGTTTGCGTACACCACAGCTATAAAACAAGGCATTCTTGGGATAGTGAATGCTTTGTCCAAAAGAAGTCAAAGTGGAGAAAACTTCTCCTCTAGCTGGCACAGGGTTTGCTTTTGTTGTTAAACGGGAAGACACAAAATAGAGTTGAAGTTTGTCCTCTGTGTTCTTGCACCCCTGCTGCTGGGGTTAATCACCCAAAGTCCCCTGTGTCCCAGCGTTCTCAGCAAGGAAGGAGTCAAGGCTAGTTGTGACCTTGTGCAGGTGATCAGGCACTGGGACCCCTGGCCACCATTTAGAAAGGCTGCATGATCTGCACTAGGTGGCAGAGCTCACGTCCCAGGCCTCCTGAATCTGCACTGACTCGATCAGTTATTCTAAGTTTTTTTTACTTTTTGTGCCTCAGAGTACACTTTATAAAATAAGAGTCTTAATGACTGTCATCCTTATACTTCAAGGGACTGTAGACAACAAAATTAATTATCTACTTGAAAATGCTTTTAAGTCTTTTAATACATTCTTTTAAAAAAATAAAGTATTTAGTAAGGACTTGCTTTGTGCTTGGTTCTTCAAAGTTATTACCTCATAATATTGCTTTAACACCTTTATAAGTTAAATTGTATTTTCATTTCTTATTCGGGGAAACGGAAGTTCCCAGGGGTTTATTAACTCGCTCATTCACCCAGCTGCTAAGTTGTAGATACAAGATTCCAAAATAGATCTGTCAACTCTTAAATCATACCAGCTTGTCACTCTGCAACATACACACATACTAGCTTTTGCCATTGTGTGTATTACATGGCATTAAAATATTGTCTTCTCTCTCTCCCTCAGGAAAAGCAGATGATGTTCTAAATGGAGACCATGACAAGGAGCAGAAAGATCCTTATTTTGTGGAGACTCCCTATGGTTATCAACTAGACTTAGATTTCCTCAAATACGTAGATGACATTCAGAAAGGAAACACCATCAAGAAACTGAACATCCAGAAAAGGCGGAAGCCATCTGTGCCATGCCCAGAAAGCAGGGCCACACCTGGCCAGCAAGGTGTATGGACTTCCACTGAATCTTTGTCATCTTCCAATAGCGATGACAACAAACAGTGCCCCAGCTTCCTCCTAGCCAGAAGCCAGGTTACATCAACTCCCGTCCCAAGGTTACCCGCCCCTCTGGACATCTCACCCACTTTTCTTACCATCCCAGAAAGCCGACAGCTGCCACCACCCTCACCACAACTCCCAAAGCACAACCTTCATGTCACCAAGACACTGATGGAGACCCGGAGAAGACTGGAACAGGAGAGAGTCACCATGCAGGCGACACCGGGTGACTTCCGAAGGCCCAGGCTGGCCAGCTTTGGAGGCATGGGCTCCACAGGCTCTCTCTCTTCCTTTATGGGTTCTGGAAACCACAATCCTGTCATGCACCAGTTTCAGAATGGTTACCAAGGCAATGGGGATTATAGTGGCTATACTCCAGCTGCTGCCGCCACCTCTTCCATGGGCAGCTCTCTCCGCCACAGTCCCCTGAGCTCAGGGATCTCCACTCCTGTGACCAACGTGAGCCCCATGCACCTGCAGCACATCCGGGAGCAGATGGCCATTGCCCTGAAACGCCTGAAGGAGCTTGAGGAACAGGTTCGGACAATCCCAGTGCTCCAGGTAAAGATCTCTGTCTTGCAAGAGGAGAAAAGGCAGTTGGCCTCACAGCTAAAAAACCAAAGATCTGCATCCCAGAATGACGTCAGTGGTGTGAGGAAGCGGTCCTATAGTGCTGGCAACGCAGGCCAGCTGCCGCGGCTCTCGGGGTCCCGGAGAAGTGGCGGGGAATTATACATCGACTATGAAGAGGAAGAGATAGAGAGCGTAGAGCAGAGCACGCAGAGGATAAGAGAGTTCCGGCAGCTCACAGCAGACATGCAGGCCCTGGAGCAGAAGATCCAGAGCAGCAGCTATGAGGCCTCGGAGCTCAGAGAAAACGGGGAGTGTCGGCCTCGAGAGTGCCGGTCTGTGGCTGTGGGTGCCGATGAGAACATGGATGACGTTGTTGTGTACCACAGAGGCTCCAGGTCCTGTAAGGATGCTGCTGTAGGGACCATCACCGAGACGAGGGATTCTGGGGTCGGTGTGACAGAGACCATGCTTGGAGTGACTACTGAAGCTGACAAAGAAATTGAGCTGCAGCAACAGACCATAGAAGCCTTCAAGGAAAAGATCTACCGCCTGGAAGTACAACTTAAAGAAACCACCCATGACCGAGAGATGACTAAACTCAAGCAAGAGCTGCAGGCTGCTGGATTGAGGAAAAAAGTTGACAAAGCCTTGATGGCCCAGCCACTTGTTTTCAGCAAGATGTTGGAGGCCGTGGTGCAGACGAGAGACCAGATGGTTGGCAGTCATGTGGACGTAGTTGACTCGTGTGTTGGGACCTCTGTACAAACAAGTAGTGTAGGCATCTCCTGCCGGCCCAACTGTGAGAATAAAGTCACGGGGCCGGAGCTGCCCATGAATTGGTGGATTGTTAAAGAAAGGGTGGAAATGCGTGACCAGTGCACTGGAAGGTCTGTGGAGACGTGCGATAAGAGTGTGGGTGTGGAAATCAGTGTCTGTGAAACAGGCAGCAACACAGAGGAGTCTGTAAACGACCTAACACTCCTCAAGACCAACCTGAATCTCAAGGACGTGCGATCAATCGGCTGTGGAGATTGTTCTGTCGATGTGATTGTCTGCTCTCCAAAGGAGTGCACGTCCCGGAGCGTGAGCACGGAGGCTGTTGGCCAGGCGGAAGCTGCCGTCATGGCGGTGCCTCATACCACGAGCCAGCACACCAGTACAGCTTTGGAACAAGTGGACCGGTCCACCAACACCGAGACGGTCACCCTCGTAGAGTCCTGCACCAACACTTCCCTCAGCACTTTGGACAAGCAGACCAGCACCTGCACTGTGGAAATGCGGACAGTGGCTATAGGAGAAGGCCGTGTCAGGGACATTAATCCCTCCACCAAGACTCGGTCCATTGGAGTTGGAACTGTGCTCTCTGGCAGCTCTGGGTTTGACAGGCCATCAGCTGTGAAGACCAAAGAGTCAGGCGTGGGGCAGATCAATATTAATGACAACTATCTGATTGGTCTCAAAATGAGGACCATAGCTTGTGGGCCTCCCCAGCTGACTGTGGGGCTGACAGCCAGCAGGAGGAGTGTAGGTGTTGGGGATGAGCCTGTAGGGGAGTTTGTGGAGAGCCCCCAGCCCCAGGCTCCGTCTGGAATGATGACCGGCTTGGATCACTACATTGAGCGCGTCCAGAAGCTGCTAGTGGAGCAGCAGACGCTGCTGGCTGAGAACTATAGTGAACTGGCAGAAGCTTTTGGGGAACCTCACTCGCAGATTGGCTCTCTGAACTCGCAGCTCATCAGCACCCTGTCATCAATCAATTCTGTCATGAAGTCTGCAAGCACTGAAGAGCTGAGGAACCCCGACTTTCCCAAAATGAGTCTGAATAAAGTCGCAGGTAGGTAGCACTCTGCAGAACCTGGGGGTGAGGATGGGTGGGGAGGCTATATTTCTAGAGAATAAGGATTTTTTAAATGCTGAAACCATGGAGAAAGCTTTAGAATGGTAATTGGTAGAATGAAAACCGTGATCAAATCTGCTGTTTCTCATCTGGTAGCTGCTTTGACCTCAGGTTGAGGACTTTAGCTGGAACAAAAGCAAACTAATGCTGGCTGGCCTAGGGGCCGACTACTGGGACTGCTGATATATGTCTTCCAGTTATTTACTTACTTGCTCATTTAATTTAGGCAGCTTGAAAAAAGTCCTTCACGTTTGTAACCACAATTACCAGTATGCTTTCAGTAATGTTTTCAATTAAAACTTGTATGAGGGGACGGAAACTCCATTAATTCATTTACTAATTCAGCAGATCATGATTGAATTTCTGCTCTGTTTCAAGCATAGGTATCGGCTCCTGTCCTGCCATTCCAGTTGGGGGCACAGACAATAGACAATAGACCTAAACTATGTCAGGTGGTGATATGTGCTATGACAAAAAGAACTCCAGTTATAGGAATAGCGAGTATGGTGGTCTGAGGGGGCCTGTTTGAGATGGGGTGGTCCAGGAAAGCCTTTCTGATGAGGGGCCCCTGAGCCAGAACGCTGAGAAGAGAGCCCTTTCCCGCTGTTCATTTTGATAGGTGCCTGCTTTCTCTTCTTCTTCACCCCTGCCTTTATGCATTGGGATTTCTGCTCACCCCCTGATTTTTTTAAATTGAAGTTAATAATTGAAAAATTACCCTGGAAGATTTTATGACCTATAGTATTTCCCTGCAAGCCTCACTAAAATGACTTCCCTGGTTATCAGTTGTGTGTGCCTCTAAGAGTGCATGATACCCTCTCCTAGGACTGGGTTTCATTCCTGGCTCTCCAGGTCTCAGCATGACCTGGGGAACCAAAGTCACCCTTCTTTACGTCTTCTTAAAATGGGGACTAGAAGGGCATCTGTCTCCTATAAGGTTGTCAGTGTGTTGATTCCTGACATGCTGTGAGCACAGGGTAGCCTTTGTTGTCATTGGTGGTCATGCTAGTAGTGTGTTGAATGTGGTTTCCTTTGTTGACATGCTAAACTGTAGTGTGAGGTTTGGGAGGCTGCTACAAACATACTCCCCATTCTGACCAAAGGCTACATGTAAAATGAATACAAATGCTTCATATGATTTGTGCAATGTACATTAAGTTTAATTGTAATATGAAAATGTGCAGTGTTATAGACTTAACTGTAAGTAAGCCATTAATAAAAATTTCAGTCTTTCTGTTTCTCTTTATAGCCTAAGGGGTAGTGGTTGAAATGGACTGAAATATATCTTTTATATGTTCCTAGGTTTCCATTTTCAATACTGAGTTAATATTAGCTTTTAGTAACTGTGCTGTGGAACAGATAGTTTGTTGTAGAAGAAAAAATGGATGTGACCATGACAGCTGATGTGTGGGTGTTTGCCTTTTAGAATCAAAGGAGCCTAATAAATGCTCAGGGGAGTCATTTTAGAGTAAACAGGATTAAAATGATACGTGGACTGAAGCAAAGCCTTAAGTAACTAATAATATGTCTGTTTCTACTTCTTTTTAAAAATCATGATGTCACATGTTGAAGTCAAAATAAAAGCCTTAAATACCTCCAGACACAGATGGTACAGTAGATCATGCATTATAAAAGCATTTTTCTGCCAGCCCACCTCCTTCCTCTCCAAACTAGGGCTTCTATTTCACATTCTTGCCAAAAATATTCAGCTGAACCATCAGAGTAATCTGCCTGATACCCTGGGCAGCAAGAGCGGGGAGAAAATTTTGTCTGGCCATGTTACAGTGTTTTTTGATCTATTTCCAGTCCCGCCGACATCCCACACATCTCTGTTTAGATCTGACCCTGCAAATGAACACCCAATTAATCAGCTAAAATGCACAAGAGCCACGGCATTCGTGAACAAAAATATAAATATCATTAATAGCACTTATCTGGTCATAGTGGCAGCTCCCTCTCAGAGCACACAAGAACAACTTCAAAGTATTTCTGTAATCCACATCACGTTTGTATTTTAAACGTTTTGCTTTTAAAGTTCTAATGAAGAAGGAATTCGGTTAGGAACTCAACCCAGGATATTAAATATTTGTTATCTAGTGTTTGTTCTTATGAACTGAAAATGAAAGCAGCTTGATCTATGATCTAAAGAGAGTCTCAGTCTCAGTACCTGCAAGCTGTGAAGATTAAAGGTGTGTCAAAATTCACTACAGCTTACTGTGCACACCATATAATAGAGAATATTTCTCACACAGAATACTTCATGCATTTCTGTACCAAAAGGCATACTGGAGTATAGAAAGGTATTCATTTCAGACTTTCTTGTCTAAATAAAATGGTAGGGAATTTGAGTTTGACATCTACCAAAAAGATCATATAAATGATCATGTATGTTATGCCAACTTAGTACTTTAGTTTAAAGGAGTTGTTAAGTTTGGATTCTGAGGCCAGACATTCTGAGTTCAAATTCTTTCTCTGCCACCAGGACAACTTGTCTTTGTTCCCTCACAGGGTTGAAATGAAGATTTAGTGACTTAATAAGAGTAAAGCATTTGGAGCAGTCTGCAGCACAGAGTACAAATGCTCAATACTGCCTGTCATTGCTGTTACTATTTTTAGTACTTCCAGAAATGGAAATGTGGATATAAAACAAATTGCCAAATAAAAATTGTATAAATGATCTTTTGTTTTTAATCCAAATTTTCATCTCATAATTCTGGCTGGCCATCACTTTCTTCCCCCAATTATTATGCCTCCCCAACTAATAGTTTTATCAAGATAAAAAATATGTAGATAAAAATGGGAAAACACAATAGTAGAATAAATTTTCAGGCTCATTCAGAATCTGTGTGAAAGCTCAAAACAAACCCCAAATTAAATTGAGTGTATTAGTGTCCAGTCTAGAAAATTCTCTCAAATTTGCCTACAGTTGAAGATTTGAGGTTATCCCTTTTTAGTATAGAAAAGCACATTATTTTTAGCAGCATTATTATGCCTAAACTCCGATTCATTTTCTTAAAATTATAACAAGTATGTGTGCTCATAACAAATTAGCAGGTCAGAAGAGCATAAAATAAAGAGTGGCAGCCTCTCCCTCACGTCCCCCTGAGGTAACCTTATGTGTGTTTGGTGTGTACAAGTGTGTATGTGAGCAGGGATGTATTTTAGAGACATGCTTTTTTTTAACAAAAGTTGAATCAGTGTATTTTTCACATAAAAGATCACAAACATTTTTCCAGAAGTTGGAGGCAAGGTCATGGTTTTGATGGAATTTGGTGGTGACGAAAAATGTTCTATAAAGCACTTTTTAATTTCTAGTAGTTGAAGTTTCGTGTAGTTAGTGTATATGTATGAATTAAGAAGTTAAAAGGAAATGTTTCTCTTCTCACCGAAACCTTAGGGGAAAATGTTTATGCTTCCTGTAAATCAGTTGAACTGTTTTGGTTTGAGGAATGGATTAATATTTTTTTGTTTCTTCTTTCTCTCTGGAAGAGGAAAGAGTAGAGAAAATTCTAGACAAATGACTTGCAGTTACAAATTCTCTAACTATATATAACTGTCTCTGAGGAAACACAAACAAAACTATCTATAACTGTGAAACTGTACTGCCTGCCACATGATTTATAGAAAATTCATCTCGTATACTCAAACAAAAGAACTGCATTTTAAATCAGCTTCCATATTTGCACTGTTATCTTGGGTTTGTTAAGAAGTTTATGAACTTGAAGTCATTCCCATAATTGTGAAAGCAGTTTTGTAGACAGAGATGTGAGCCAAAGCAAAAACAGGGAAATAAATCGTTACAAAATACCATTTCTAGTGAGTTTTCTCCTAGTTCAAATAATTACCATTTACTTGTCCTGGTACCTGTGTTTTTTTAATCATAATTTTCTTTTAATAATGCTACAAGAGCATCAGAATAAGCCAAACAAAATATTTCTGGCATCCTGCATGAAATATATACTGGCACGATGTAGTTAGTGGAAGGCCTGCTGACTTGGAAGTCTGAAGAGCTGACTCCTGGTACTGGCTCACAGGAACTTGGAGCATCACTGTAGGGAGGAAGAATTTGGGCTGCTATGTCCTCCTGTGTCACAAGAAGGGTGGATTCAATTTTTCTTCCTTGGGGCTCTTTCAGCAGGTTTTTTCTATAGAAGTAGCTCTTCGCCAGGCTGCCCATCAGATTCAGCTGGGGAGCTTTTCCAGAATTCATGGGTTTCTGCTGCCATCCACTGCCACCTTCACCAGCCACCGACGGGCACATCCCAGGCCCTATTTCAGAAATCATTGTTGGAATAAACAGCCTTAGAGCGAGGGTTCTTAACCTGGGGTCCATAGCTTCATGAACACTTTTGTGTTTGGAATTTTTATGAAGAAAGTACATAATTTTCATCAGTCTCAAAGGCGATAGCTGACCATCAGAAGGATTGAAATTACAGATCTGTTTCAGACCTTGGAAAAAAGGACTTCAGCCCCGAGGAAAATATTTTACAAAGTTTAAAATCTGTTCACCCCCTTTGTGAGCCCTTTAGTTGACACTCGTTTGAAAATCTTCCTCTTTTTCAACTGGTGCTTTATCGTTTTCAATGGGTTCTAGTGAAATGCACGTGCCGCCTGGGGAAGAGACGCAGGCTTACTCTGAATGAATCCTAGAATGTGCAGTTCATTTCTGGCTAAAGCGCAGAGATTGGTGGTTTGTGAAAACAAAATGGCTTTGAGTTCCTGGATGGCCATTCATAAATGACAAAGGGAATTGTTGAGTGTGGATGGCTACAGCAGTTCATTCTTCTAAACAGCAAGTCGTTCATGTCTCAGTAAAGATGTTTCAAGCCTGCTCTGTACCCTTCTCACTCAGGCCAATTGATAGCTTTGCATTCACTGTTGACTGGATGCAAAGTGTGTCACTGCCACAAAGATAGAACGTGCTGTGTACCACGAAGAACTTGGGAAACCAACACGTGTAGCAGAAATATGAATGACAACCTATGGTGGTATGTTAGCCACCAAATAATGTGCACACAGACAGTGCTCAAAGAGTTCAGCTGGAATCTAGCCCTCTGAGGTCAGGGAGGAGCTGGGCTTAGGGAGCAGAGGGGGCTTTAGCTGTGTCTGAAGAACAGAGAGCACATCTGCTCAGCCCGACTGTAGTTAAGGCAGCTTGTCGGTGTGGGCTTTCTGGGTCGCCTTAGCATGCTGTGTAATTAAATGTGGGTGGGGTTGTGGTAAAGCAGAATCTGATTCTTAATCTACTCCAGCGTTTTAATTTCTAAGTGCCCACTTTTAGATACATTCATAACAGCTGTCCGGCATTTTCCCAGGAGAATACTCAAATGGCCCTAGAAATTATTAAACTGCAACTCTGACCGTTTGAGTTTTTAATCTCCAGTTCAAGTTGACTGTTTATGTTGCTGACCACATGTATTGGCATTCAGGCAGTGCTTGAGAGGGAATCCTAGAAACAGAAAGGGATCTTCCTTTCTCTATCCAAGCTACATGCTTCCCCCAAAAAGTCATGAAAGGTGCCCATAAAAGGTGATCCTTCATAAATAGCCTATTTCCCAAACCAACATGTGGGTTGAAAAGGGTGAATTCATGGTCAAGCTCTTTTCTTCATGGAGAAACTAGAAGTATTATTTCAGGTCCCTTTGAATTCTTGTACTTAGGGAAAATACCTAAATCATTGAGTGGCCTCTGTAATGATTCAGAAATTTCAGTTCTATCTCTTCTTGATAAGTAAGCTAGATGTTCTTTAAAAAGTCATATCACAGTGTATAGCTCAAAATTGGCACAATGACATGGTTAATTAACTGACCACACTGTTCTAGTTGTGTTTTCAGAAAGCATTTGACATTATAAATAAAAATATGAGTTAGCATGCCAGAAGAGTTGGAATGTGTGAACAGAACAACTTTTAAAATCTATTTTAATATGTTTTCAAAAATCGATTTTTTAGCAGCTTTAGAAACACATTGCATGTACCAACAACTAATACCCATTCTGGGTGAAGAAACATCTCAGAGGGAACTGGAGAAGGGGATCTCTTTAGAACTCCTCTGGTTCTGTTTTTCACTGTTATTTTTCTTATCAAATAGTAAAAAAAAATGTTTTCAAGCTACTTATTTTTCATTATAGTTTGCCTTAGCTAAGATAATTATCCATATGTTAATCACTAAGTACACTTGAGAATTAGAATATTTCAAAGGTCCTTATTTTCAAGAACACTGAAATTTCTGTCATTTCTTGTCTTTAGTCATCACATCTGGCCAAGTCATAAAATGAGGCTCATGCTTTATTGGCCTTTATGGCAATTTTTAGTTCATGACTGAAGAATTCTGCACAGGTGCCCACTCCCCTGTTCACTAACTCCTGAGTGGTGTCTGAAAATCGTTGCCACCTGGTGAGAATTTGGAGCATTTAGGCCAGAGTGCCAGAATTGTGATGGTGCTTTGTGTTACTCCTGTTGTTTTGCCTATATTGTTTGGGTAGTATTTATTTATTGTTTGTCATGGGTTTCTACCATCAGGCGTCCAGGCTTATTAACTAAATTACCAGTAATTCCTAAGAATTCACATGATCCAAGTTGATGGATTGAAACCAGATGGAAGTCTAAACTCTTGTTTTCGGTAATCGAGTTTTATTTTTATACTGGCTAATTTAATTCAGTGGTTCTCAGTCCTGGGTGCTTATTAGAATCACTTGGGGAGCTGTTAAAAACAAAAACTAGTATTTGGGGCCACCTGCAGATAGTTCATTATATCTGTATTTTTAAAAGCTCTACGTCCAACTCAGGTGATTTTAAAGGGAGGCTGAGGTTAAAACCATTGAATTTTCTTGGCCTCTTTATTTCCGGCTTTTTTGGCTGCAGTTTCCCAGTGTTTTACTTAAACACAGCAGTCATCTGTCACAGTCTTATGCTAGTGCATGTGTCATCTTATGTGTGCCCTGTAACTGCAGTAGATCTTAGCGAGTTCAGACCATTGTTTATGGGCCATTTAAGACCAGCCACAGTGTCAGTAACCATCTGAAAAACATTTTCTGGCAGTAAAGGTGACAAATTCTCTCTGATTTCAGTGAATGAGAACTAGTTTAACAGTTAATACTGTTCTTCCCCTTGCTAGTTACCCTAAACAGAATCCCCGTGACTTTGAGTCGAATTGCATAGGCGCTTGTTTAAAGACTTTCTGTTGTCTGCTGCTGTTCTAAGCACTGAGGAGCACACCAGATAAGAACTTGGCGAGAAGGGACTCAAGGAACTTACATTCTCAAGGAGGAGACTCACATGGAACAGAAAACAGAGCAGAACATATGTTGGTCAGAACAAGGAGGGATAAAAGAGGTCTCAGTGGAATTGTGTCACAGGAAAAAACTATAGGGGGAAGAGGATTGGGGCCAAGTCTTGATTAGAGTGTAGGTAGAATTTAACTGGCAAAGGCAGCCTAAATTCCAGGCCTGTAGAACAATCTAGTAAAGAAGGGCACCGAAGTGGGAGTAATTAAGTTACTAGACCACTCTCAATGAGTACATGGTAGTAGTTGAGCAGAAAAAAATCCCACAGGCAAGAAGCTATCCACAGTCATCCAGAAGGACCCTCAAACGCCTACTTGAGTGGTTGGACCTTGATTGGAGAAGCTTTACGAAGCCCTAGTTTACAAAACTAAGCTGTGGTGAAGAGAAGCCGTTGCCTCTGGCTGGGGAGATTATCTGGAAGGGGGGGAGCGTGGATTTTACTGGGTTGTTAGAAATGTTCTGTATTTTAATTACGGAGGTGGTTACACAGGCATTTACCAAAACTTACCAACTCTACACTTAAAATCTTTTCATTTTATTGTGTATAACTTATACCTCAATTTTAAAACATTTTTAAAAGCCATGTTTAAAAAGAGAGAGAACCTATGGATTAAAAGACTTAAAAACCATAGTAACCAATAGAAATACAGGACTGGAATTCTGATTTAAACACTATTAAAAAAATTTAAGAGACCATTGGAGAGATTTGAAAGCTGATCAAATATGTGGTAATCTTAAGAAATTATCGTTTTTTAGGTTTGATAGTTTTAAGAGTTTTAATTGTTTGAAGAATATATACTAAAATAGTTATGGATGAAAGTAATAGGATCTCTAGCTCTTGCTTCAGAATAATTCAGTGTGAGTGGTTGGGGGAAGTATAGATGAAACCAGATAGCTACGATCATTGTTGAAGCTGGTGATGTGTACACAGGAATTTTTTTTTTAATAACATTTTTCAATTACAGTTGACGTCCAGTATTATATTAGTTTTAGATGTACAAACCAGTGATTAGATGTTTATATACCTTACAGATGATCACCCCCAATAAATCTAGTACCCATCTGATACCATACATAGTTATTACAATATTATTGACTGTATTCCCTATGCTGTACTTTATATCCCTGTGACTGTGCTATAACTCCCAATTTGTACTTCTTAATTCCTTCACCTTTTTCACCTGCCCCCCGCAACCCCCTCCTAGCTGGGAACTGTCAAAAAGTTCTCTGTATCTATGAGTCTGTTTCTGTTCTGCTTATTTATTTTGTTTAGATTCCACATATAAATGAAATCATGTGGCATTTTTCTTTCTCTTCCTGCACAATACAATACCCTCTAGGTTTATCCATGTTGTTTCACATGGCAAGATTTTATTCTTTTTTATGGCTGAGTCATATTTCATTGTATATATGCATCACTTCTTTATCTGTTCATCTGTTGGTGGAAACAGGTTGCTTCCATATCTTAGCTATTGTAAATAATGCTGCAATGAACATATGGATGCACGTGTCTTTTCGATTTACTGTTTTGGGATTTTTCAGATAGATACCCAGCAGTGGAATTGCTGGGTTCTTTGTTGTTTCTTGTTATAGCCTTTGTTTTAAAGTCTGTTTTGTATGGTGTAAGTACTGCTGCCCCAGCATTTTTGTTTGTTTCTATTTTCATGAAATACTTTCTTCCATCCCATTACTTTCAGATTTCTGAGTCTTCCGATCTGAAGTGGGTCTCTTGTGGGCAGCTTTTAAGATTCTCTTTGTTTTTAATCTTTGGCTTTTTAATTATGATATGACTTGGTGTGGGTCTCTTTGGATTCATCTTGTTTGGGACCCTCTGCATTTCCTGGACTTGTATGTCTCTTTCCATCACCAGGTTAGGGAAGTTTTTCATCATTTTTTTTTAAATAGGTTTTCAACCCCTTACTCTCTCTCTCTTCTCCTTCCAGTATCCCCATGATGTGAATGTAGGTACGCTTGACATTGTCCCAGAGGTTCCTTAAACTATATTCATTTTTTTATTCTTTTTTTTCTTTTTGCTGCACAGATTGGGTGTTTTTTATCCTTTAGCTTACAAATTGTGATTTGATCCTCTGCTTCATCTACTCTACTGTTGATTCCCTGTAAATTAATCTTCATTTCAGTTAGTGTATCCTTCATTTCTGATTCTTTTTTGTTTTATATCTCCATTTTTATGTTTCCTCTTTGTTGAAGTTCTCACTGAGTTCATCTACTTTTCCCCTAAGTTCATTGAGCATCCTTATAACCAGTGTTTTGAACTCTGCATCTGGTGGATTGCTTCTCTACATTTTTTTTAGTTATTTTTGGCATTTTTTTCCTGTTCTTTCATTTGGGACATGCTTCTTTTGTCTCCTCATTTTGACTGCCTCGCTGTGTTTGTTTCTATGTAGTAGATAGAGCGGCTACAACTTCTAGTCTTGGTAAAGTTACTTTATGAATCCTGTAGGTATCCTGTAGAGCCCAATATCACAGCCTTCTAGGTCACCCGAATTTGGTGCTCCGTGTGTGCTTCTAAACTCCCCACTCTGCCCCATGTGGGCTGTGTGCATGCTTCTGTTGTACTTGAGCCTTGATTGCTGTTGGCATGCCACAAAGCAGGACTCACTTCAGCAGGGCTCTGGTCCCCAGTGAGTCCTCCTTATGAGCCCGCCCCTCGATTGTATCACTCTTGGAGGTGATTGGGTGGTGCTTCTGCATGGTCTGAAGCTGTCTGCCAGGTGTGGCTGGCTCTGGGGTCTCCCAAGTGGTGCAAGCCAAAGTTAGCTGCTTCCTTGGCCCTGCTTGGTGCCACCTGACATGGGCTACAGATCAGTCTGCAGATGGCTGCTACTTGTGCTGGGCTTAAAGGCCAAACTGTGAGCTGAGGCTGGTTGCTGGTAGTGTCTGGCCTGGGACTACTTAGCAAGACGTACGGGGCACTCCAAGGCCAGATGCTGCTTATTTGGGGTTTGTGAAACTTTGAGAGATTTTAGGAAAGTCTGCAGAATATGAACCAAGACAAGCAATTTGTATGGAAAAGCCACTGGAATTGGCTTGGGTGGGCCCACAAGTTGTGTGGTGTATGGTCTCAGGGATTCACCAGGGCAGGGTTAACAGTGTTAGCTGGGTTAATAGGGACTCATACATGGTGCCCTCCTGCTGCCTCTGTAAGGGGAGGGCTCAGCAAAGGAACAGTGATCTCTGCCACGCTTCTGTCTGGGAGAAAGCCGCCCTTCCAACCCTCCCCCCAAAGCCAGACAATTCAGTTTCTTTCTGGATGTTCCTGGCACCTTTCCAGCTGCTGCCCCAGTGCTGAATGAACACAGGGTTTCTTATACTGATATCTGTTTTATATTTAAGATTTCAATAATGGTAAAAACTGTTAATGTATTTGCATTTTAAAAATAATTGTTCTTGAATTCAAAAATTCTGAGTGAAAGTGTTTCTCTAGGAAGAGTGTTCTGGCACTGAGGATCAACTACTGAGACTTTGTAGAGGTTACTGTAGCAATGTCAAAGCAATGATGAATGTACTTAGAGGAGGAGTGAAGATAGATAAATGCCCTGCTTTGTTTATTTTGATTAAAATAAGTCAGAGGCATTTTAGACACCTTGTATTTGCTGTTGGGGGACACATCAGGTCATGGGGCATCAAATGCTATTTGGGGAGCTGCGTTCAGTATCGTATGTGTGTGCTGAGGAGGGAGGTGGATTTGTGAAGGGAGCTTCCCATGCCTTCAGAGCTGGAGGAGGGAACATCATGCTGTTGATGAGTGGACAAAGTGCTAGTCACAGAATTATGAAATGTGACTTCAAGTCACCGAACCTCCCTGGCCTTCAGAATTCTTAGCTTGGAAAAACAAGTATTAAAATTTAGGTGATCTCTAACCCCTCACATTAAACATTTTTTTCTCCCTCTACCCTTTTTTTGTTGCAGTATAATTATTTTAAACTAGTAGTTTCCAAAGTGTGCCATCTGTATCAGAGTCTCTTGTGAATGGGTCAGTGGAGGATGTCAGAAGTGCCCAGATCTATAGAATGATTTTCTGGCAGCAAGTGCCTGGAAATCTGCATTTATCAAGTATCCCAAATGAGTCTATGAACAGCGGAGTTTGACGAGAACAGTTCTTTTTCTTCTGATTGCCTCGAAATGCAATCAGTACTCAAATTTTTCTAGGGATCTAAGGGATTTCAAAGCTTTACCTTTAAAGAATGTTGTGATTAAATTCTTATTATATGACATTATTGTGGGTAGATTTCAATTTTGTATTTGTACTAGTAACTTGTGTTTGTAATGCATAATTTAGAAAATAAAAGAGACACAAAGAAAAAAATTATAAAAACCTATAATTCTTTAGCCTTACAAAAGCAGTGTTAAACAGGTTTGTTGCATATCCTTCCATATGTATACATATAAATATAATTACCAAAATAGGTTTATTTTCTTCATATTACTTTATAATCTACATCTAAAACTCACTAATATTATGCTCATCTTTCTATGTTAGTAAATGTCCACCTACATCAACATTTTGAATGGCTGCATGGAATTCTTTTGTATAAATGCACCAGAGCTTATCTCACTGATTTCTTGCTGGCATTCTGTGATCTCCACCTCTTTTTATTGTTTTACCCCTGGAAACAATGAACATCCTTCTATATTTTTTGTACACCTTCAATGTAAAGTTTCTAGAAATCAAATTGCTAAGTCAAATAATATTTTTATTCATTTTATGAAAGTGATTTTGAACACAGTGAATCAATATTCACTATAGGAAAAAAATGGCAAATACAGGGAAAAGTTAAAATCACCATAGCTTTCAGATGATTTTTCTGTTTTTGTGTGTAAGTATATTAAAATGTTTTAATAGGATCATACTATACATAGAATTTTAGTATCTGCTTTTCTCATTTAACCACATATTATAAATATCTTTGTATGTCAGCCACATTGAAAATTCTATGATATACCTATATAATTGCGTAATACTTCATCCAAATTCTCTGCTTCAGTCAGCCAACCAATATTAAGTACATAACACACACAGAAGCAATCTGGTAGATGTGGTGAGAAACAAAGTTGTTTAGAACTGTTTGGTGCCCTTAAAATATTTGCAGACTGGAAGGGAGTCTAATGCAGTCACACAAATCATCTAGTACCTTGTATTCTGGATCCTGTAAGAGGGTGTGAAAGATGGGCTGTAGAGTCCAGAGAAGGGCAAGTTATTTATTGTGAGGGAAGGCTCAGAAGAGAAGTGGTGGGAGGGTTTGACCACGTGGAGGCGGGGAGGAGCATGCCAAGTGGGAGAAGAGCATATCGGAAGGAGTCCCGTCTACTGGGATGCAGTCCCCATCCCAAAAAGGACCACAGGCACACAGGGAAATAAGCTGGGAGAGGTACTTTGGTGCCAGGTTGCAGGTGGTCTAGAGTATCTGGCTCAGCCGTGTAGACTGCTTCCTGAGTGGTGGGGAGCTTTGTAGGCTTTGTGGTAGCTGGAGTAACGGTGGGATTCGAGCCACACAGGAGTGTTGCTGTGCAGCAGTGTGGGGGGGGGGGGGGGCAGGACAGTGAGGATGCCACGCTGACAGGCTTTGGCAGATCCGGAGATGGTAATAAAGGAAAAGATTAAGAGTCAAGGAGGACTTGGGGGTTTGAGTTTGGGTGGCTTGGGTAGTAGTTCCATTTATGCAGAAGTAAATCATAGGGAGAAAAGCACTTGAGAAAACGATGAGTTGCAAGAATCTTTTTTTTTTTTTTTTTAACTGTTTAGCCCATTTTGTTTGGTCCCAGCATCACACACTTCTATACCCTTCTCCTTCCTGACAGGAACTAATTTGGAATACGCCTGCAAGTGTGGAGGCCTACAGTCAGGAGGACCATTAAATGCTCAGACGTCCCGGCATGGACGAGAGGTGGGGTTCACAGAAGGGGAGCCCGTCGGCAGCCAGGATACCTTCCCCTCTGAGGAAAGCACGCTGTCTCCAGTGAACCTGACAGATGACCAGATAGCCGCTGGCCTCTACGGTAACTTTTCTCCCTCACAGTCCTTCTCAGCATCAGGATTCCAGGCCAGCACTGCTAGCACTCCAATCTGATGTCACGGTACCTTCTAAACTGACCTGGAGGAATGATGCACAGTTGTTAGGAAGGTAGACCTAGAATAGCTCTAAGATTACTAAAGAAGGAGCTCTGTGATCCCTTTAAGAAAACGCACCTGATTTTATGAATTTTGAAATATTTTTTTATTTTTTGTTAATCTCCAGTGGAGGATTTTTTTTTCCATTGATTTTTAAAGAGAGTGGGAGGGAGGGAGGGGGAAAGAGAAACATCAATGTGAGAGAGACACATCGATTGGTTGCTTCCTGCACATGCCCCAACTAGGGCTAGGGATCGAACCTGCAACCCAGGTATGTGCCCTTGACTGGGAATCAAACCCAAGACCCTTTGGTGCGCAGGCCGATGCCCTAACCACTGAGCAACACCAACCAGGGCAATTATAAAATATTTTAAACAGCGTTTTATTCCCACAGTCTGTAAGGCATATATTTTTTTCCAGGTTATTTCGGCTGAAGAAAAATAATGATAATCCTTATTTTAGTGCCTAAATGGTTCTTGAAGATCAAATGAGACAGGAATCACTTTATAAACAGCAAAGTCTGATACAAACGCTAGTTGTCGCTGCTTTTGTTACGTCTGGAAGCACTAATGGTTTTTCTTTTTCATAAAGAATGTTATTAATGGAACTTTGAAAAAAAATTTTTTTTGCATGCATACAATTTTCCAGTGATCTTGTGCAGGTTTCTCATGTATACATGCCAAGATCTATATTTATGTGAATGAAAGAAAGAAAGTAAATGTACATGAAGAGAGGTTACCTATTCACTTGTACAGTTATGAGTTATGTTAATTCTGATCACCCTGATTTACTTTTTCACAGTATGTGCAAATAATGAAAGTACGCTGAAGTCCATCATGAAGAAGAAAGATGGCAGCAAAGATTCAAATGGAGCAAAAAAGAATCTTCAGTTCGTTGGCATTAATGGAGGGTAAGGAAAGATGGTGGTGCCAGCATTTATACGTGGTCTTTCTGTCTCCTTTGCCTCCTGCCTACTCAAGTTATACTTAAAGGTGCCTGGCCTGGGGTGCTGCCACATCTTGGCGATGGAAGACGCCCTCCTCAGAGAGGTGCACTTGGGTTCTCTCCTCTCCCCTTCTTCCTGTCTTTAGGGACATGTCACTCTTGAAAGGATACCTGATGAAGCTGAGCCATTTGCATCTTCTTACCTCTTCTCTGAAAAAAATAGTCTTCAAACAAAAGCAGCAGGTTTCCTGCACCCTTGGACAACTCGTACTTACCTGTATCAGAACCAGACACACACAGAAAGAGACCAAGAGCACTGCTCCGTGGCAAGTGGGAGTCACCCGCTCCTTCAAAATGGGTGGTTCTGCTCGGCTCTCCGTGCTGACAAACAGCTATAGGGCCTTTCCCCTGAAGAGCAACCTAGCCCTGCCACCAGTTCTTTGCTTTCTAAATAGAATGTTAGTCGTCTGTCCCTTCTCTTCTAATTGGCACAAGTAAATAGCTAAGCCTGTTTGTCCTCTGACAATTAAGTCAAAGCAATTAATCTATAATCAATACATGGCCCCGACGAGAAAGCAGTGGTGCAGAGTTATTTGAGATAATGTTTATAGGGAAGCATATCACAGAGGTCTAACTTCATGGTGACTGTTTTCCAACTCTTCCAAGTTTTGTTGGGCGGTACAGCCCAGGCGGTTTTGGGGGGCACGTACCAGAGAAACTTGGTCACTGTATGATCTGTTCCGTTTGACACTGGGAGAGGAATGGAGCAAATGGGAAGAATATAGGGGGGAAGAAGGAGCAGGACCAGGGAGCAACGGCAGACCCGGGTTTATACGCTCCCTTTGGTTTCTGCTAAGCTAGAGGTGCTCGCTCCCGCTGTATGTGTATTTTTTCCTGCAGGTGGTGTGTGACACCACTTGGCAGTGCGGGTTGTCCCTCGGAAGTCAGAACTCATTCAGAACCGCCGGGCTTTAGCTGGACCTCACTTTGGACTCCTCGGTGTAGGCCTTTCTGTCGCTGGGTCTTTATGGGCACGCCTTGCATCTCCTGAACTCCCGATTGCCACCTAGGTATGAGACAACGTCAAGTGATGACTCCAGCTCAGATGAAAGCTCTTCTTCCGAGTCAGATGGCGAGTGCGACGTCTCTGAGTGTCCTCCTGAGGAAGAGGAGGAGGAGGAGGAGGAGGAGGACAGTCGGGCAGCGGCGGAAGGCTGCAAGCCCGCCAGGGTGGAAGATGAAACGCAGGGTCGAGAGTGTGAACCCGAGAAGGTGGAGATCAGAGAGAGGTGTGGTACCCCCCTCCCCCCCACGGTTATGGTACTTTGGCAGTAGAATGGGCACATCTTGCCGTGATGCTAATTGTCGAGTGCAGAAGAAGGTGTAACTCTTCCGTCTCTTACAGTAGCGAAGAGAAAGGCTTGATATGTTTGGTCCCCTTTATGTCCTTCAGCGTTAACTGTCTGTTACCTAATTGTATACGTGGAGCCACTGTCCACAGAGCTATTAAGCGCCACTAAAGTTCCCATCGTCTGAATAACTCACATTGTATTTAAAGGCATGTTAGGACTTTTTGTGACCAGCACATTTCTTTTAAGTTTTTAGATTTTGCCATTAGTCATTTATCTTGATATAGTTGTCAGGACTATTATTACGGGATTATTGTGTGTGAGAGGGGCCTTTTTTTGGCCTCAACCAAAGAACTCGTGTACTGTAAAGGTGATGTAATCAGCCACACGTCTGTTTTGGTTGCACATTCAATGGTTGGGAGCACGGCAGGAGTTGACTTGGGAATATGATAAACAGCAGCTGCAATACCAAGTAAACACTGGTTGGCTGAAGCATGCACCCAAAAATGTAGTAAATTTTAAAGACTATTAGTAAGTATAGGATCAGTGCTTATAAAACAGGAGAGAATGAACAGATGGAAATTTCAGTATGGTTTTCCAGTATGTGAAGTAATAAATAGAATGTTTTAGAAAACTTGCCTTTTTAAATTTGGCAAATGAAAGTTTAACTGCATTAAGACAAGGTAAGTATTTTTAGTTTATATTTCCAAGAATTTTCAAATGGCTCAATGTCTTGCCATCTGGTTTTTTTAACAGCTTTATTGAGATATAACTTATATATCATATGTCATCTGATTTTTTAGTTTATATTTTCACATGGGTTCCACAAACACTTCCTGGGTCACCAAATGTGAGTCAGATGTATGGTTTACCGGTCAGCATAATGGGTATGTGGTAATTCAGACTTTTTCAACCCCTTAAGAATAAAAAATACTTTTAAAAACTTAAAAAGAGTGAAGAAAATCTCCAAATGTTATGTGATAATGTCATAAAGGCCAACCTAGTGAAACCCAAAGCTACTTTCATAAAAAGACGTGAGCTCGGCCGGTGACATCCGCTCTATGTGATAGCATCAGCCCCTGGCCGCCTAGCGTTGCCTGGACTACCTCTAGCAGCACCTTGTACCACCATGACTGGCCTTGGCTCAGGTGGGGGCCTCTTGTCTTTCAAAGTGTGACAGAGTTTGAGATAAAGATGCCTTTCCTTTTGTGGCCAATCATGAGCTTCTTTCTTTCATTTTTACCCCCTTTCAGGTATGAATTAAGTGAAAAGATGTTGTCTGCGTGCAACTTACTGAAAAGTAATATAAATGACCCCAAAGCTTTGACCAGCAAGGATATGGTGAGTCTGATGAACGGTCACTGTCGCCAGCCTGTGCAAAGCGCTGAGTGGACACCATTGTCAAGGCAGCTGTGGCCTGCCCCTGAGCTGTTGCCAGCATGCTTTCCTCAAAACTATTTCTAGCGTGTGTGGGCGGAGCGAGCATCCTGCTGCCCTGCTCGCTGGGTCACACTCCGAACCTTCCCCTCAGGCCCAGCCTCAGATATCTTTCTCTCCCCTGTACTTTTCTCGGGGGTGGTGCATCTGTGAGACACGTACTTGCACATGGAAGGGAGGGGCTAATTGCAGTCGTTCCTCACCTTTCTGGGTGTTCTGCTTCTACTTACAAAATCTTGTGATCCAGGGAGCAGAATCCCAGAATTTTTTTTAAGTTAGCATATGTCGTTGTGTTTTTCTGGGGCAAGGTCAGCATTCCTTTTAATTAGGAAACTGCATATTATGTTCTGATGTGGAATGCAGGCTGCCTCTATTTTTAAACATAGAAATAACTGCACTTGTCGTCATCTCACAATTTGAGAGCTTCAGAGGCAAACGGCAGAGGGGTTGATGGTTGCCGTAGTAAGCGTGAATGGCACAACATGGGACAGATACATGTTTCTGTGGCAGTGGCGAACCTGACCCATTGCCAAGTCTGCCACCCTCTTATGCGTTGGTGAAGTTGATGTGTGGCTTCTTTCATAGGTCAGCCCAGCCCTCTGGTTGACAGCTCTGTTCCATGCATTGAGAAAAATGTAGTTTTTTGTATTATTTTAGATAGTAATGTGCATTTGAATCTTTGTATTTTAGCAGTGAATTTAATATGAAGTTTTATGCAGGTTAACTTAAGTCAGCAGCTAGAGTGAAAGTTGATTTATAAGGCTCACGAGATATTATAGAGTCATAAAACCAAAATGTTAGAGCTAGAAGGGATTTAAGGAATTACCTAACCCTGAAGAAGCAACTAGATTTCCTCTTGTACAGCAAACACAATCTGAAGAATTGGTGATGACTGTCACAGAAGTGCATGGGCATGTGTGCCTGCGAGGCCACACTACTCTGGTTCATCCTGCTTTAACTGAGGTCCTAGAGATTACAAGTCTTGTCTAGAGTGGCAGCTACTAGTTAGTGCTAGAACTAGATTATACCTGTCTTGAGTTCTGGTCCATGCCTTTTTTTTTTTTTATCCCAACTAAATCATATTATCTTAGTATATGGTATCTTCTTTAAAAAAAAAAAAAAAGTGATGTCATCTCATAATTCTTTATATTGCTATAGAAACTTAAATTCATCAGAGCCAGCTGCGTCTTGACATTCAGTTAGTGTGCTGAAAAGGAGCGTGGCAGTGATGTTTACAGAAGGAAATACTCCATAAAATTCCTGGCCGGGGCTGGGGAGGGTGTGTGTGACATAGAACTACATGCTGAACTCCATCAGTGATAAACTAAATGTCAGTCTGAACCTTGGTCACAAATAGTGAAACCATGAAACATCACTGTGGTGTTAATATTTCCCACTAGGTGGGAACTGAACTTAAAACTGGTGCTTTCAGGCCCCAGATTTTATAGACATAATGCACTTTTTCTTGAATCATTCTCAAAATACTAGGTCACATGGTCTTCAGGGAGGATTTGACATTTCTACAACCCCGGATTGCCAAGCATATTGTCAGGCACACATTCCATGATCAGTACATTTTTATTAATTGAATATTTAGTGAAAAAAGGTGTTTAAAGTATTGTGCTGTGAAAAGTAGTGAACATGTGAATGGTCACAATGTCAGGGCCTTATAACCCATAGGACACCAAGTATTTAGCAGTAACAGAGTTAGGACAACCAGATGACATAATTTCCCTTCTTTCCATGTGAGGACTCCAAAGAGATAGAAATCTGAATGTCAAAGAGGCAGCAGGAGAAAAAAAAAATTAGATGAATTCTTTCTTGACCAGGACCCCTTTCAAGAGTGACCAAAAATATGATTGAATGGGCTAAAACTGAATAATCTGTGGCAAGGAGACAAAGGGGGGAACTGTACGATCCCAGCCTTTTTATAAAAAGAATACTTCTTGGGTTCTGGTGCTTTTGACATAGACTTTCCATTTTTCTTTGATATATATATTTTTTAATATTTTTTTTATTGACTTCAGAGAGAGGAAGGGAGAGAGAGAGAAGCCTCAATGATGAGAGAGAATTATTGATCGGCTGCCTCCTGCACGCCCCCTGCTGGGGATTGAGCCCGCAACCCTGACCAGGAATCAGACCGCCATCTCCTGAATCATAGGTCGATGCTCAACGGCTGAGCCACGCACGCAGGACATCTTTGATATATTTTTAATCCTGTAAAGAGAAGCAAAGCACAGGTGAATGGTGCACTCATATAAAAGAGGCCCCATGGAAAACGTGTTGCAATTATCACCAGCACTGGCTGTGCCCCATCCACCTTGAACTTCATGTGGTGCAAGTTTGACCTGATCATCCATGAAATGCATGCCGTGTTCATGTGTCCAGACCCTAAGGGGAGGCGAGTGGGCTGATGATCGAATGCAGATGATCCTAATGGGAAATGTAATTTGTTCCAGATCTGCTTTTTCCTCCCTTTCTATGGCTGAACATTTGTATTTAATATTGGAGTGGGAACTGAGTTGGTTACATGCTTATCTTCCAGCCTAGTGCTGTGGAAATATTGAAGGAGTCGCAGTTGGTCTGCATAGGAAGGAAGCAGCATAGTTAAGTGTGGGTTAAGTAATTCCTTCTGTCCCAATTACTATGAAAATCATTTGCAAGGCCAGTGTAACTACATAACATTAATAGTTCAGTAATAACTAGAGCCAGGCCTAAGAGTTTTACATGTATTGCCTCATTTGGTCTCACCACAAACACTGTGAAGGAAAGGTATTTTTATTGTCCCCATTTTGCAGATGAGGACACTGAGGCACGGGATAACTATCTTCCCCAGGGTCTTAAACAGCCCATAAGTAGCAGGGCCAGGACTTGAACTCTTGTACAGTGCTCTATGGCCTCTTTTGTAGGAGTTGGAATATGTTTGCAGTTTAAAATCAGGAGGGATGCTCCAGTTTGGAGCTTGAGGCTGCTCTCAGAGCTCTGGGTCTCGGTAGTTCTTTCTGCCAGCCAGGACTAGCTGCTTTGGCTATAAAAGGCTTGGTTCCTTGGGCTTCCAGCTGGGTCCCCAAAAGTCTATAAATAGAAGCACTAATGGCGCTCGCCTGGTGTTTTGGCAGAGGTTCTGTCTGAACACCCTCCAGCACGAGTGGTTCCGCGTGTCCAGCCAGAAGTCGGCCGTCCCGGCCATGGTGGGGGACTACATCGCTGCCTTTGCGGCCATCTCCCCGGATGTCCTCCGGCACATCATCAACATGGCCGATGGCAACGGCAACACGGCCCTGCACTACAGCGTGTCGCACTCCAACTTCGAGATCGTGAAGCTGCTCCTGGACGCAGGTACGTTGGCTGTTCCCGTGTCTTCTCTAACAGCGCTGGGGGGACTCATCTCAGAGAAGCCGGTTAGTCTACACCTCGATTCTGTGGCCACCCTACAATCTTTCTCATTGCTTCTCCACACGGTGTGGCAAGGAAATCGCTCTTGCCTCCTTGTGGGAGGCTTGACATCTAAACGAAACTGGGTGACACAGATTCAAGATCTGGAGGACATTCTTGCTGCAGCTCAGCTGCATTGGAGTGAGGTGTACCCCTGGGACGCACGTACCTCAGTGGACTCACGCAGTTTTGGCAGGTTGGCGCTCAGGGGGCAGAATGCTGCTCCTGGGGCAGGGCCGTGGCTTTGGTGCTCATGGGCTGCTGGATTTGTCCTTGCTCCATGACCTCCGGTGAACTGTCTCACAGAGTTGTGCAGAGACCAAGCAAAGGCACTGTGACAGATTATGGTAGAATCATCCCTGTTTCCGCCAAAATACACCCAGGTGTTGGGAAGTCAGCATTGAGCGGCGAAAGTGTTCTTGTATCTGAACCATAGTAATGAGAATTGTGGAGACTCTTGCTTATAATTGGAACTTGTCATCTCAGAATATTGCCAAGGATATATTAAAGAGTGAGGGAGTGCTACATAGAAGGGTTCCTTTGAGAAATACTTTCAACTTGTTATTCAAATGGCGCGGCCCAGTGGTACATAGAGTGGTACATATAGTTCCCAAATCATTTTGATTTGTTTTTGCAATACCTATTTTTACTTCTAGCACGTGACTGATACAGGACTCACAGTGCCTCAGTCTAATGAATGAAAACACAATGTGGACGTATGATTTAGAATATGACTATGAAGTTGTCCAGTTTTCCCGTACCGCTTCTTGACCCAACAGTCCCATTTTTTCAACTCTGTTTTGTGGACGTTGGATTCATGCAGATAAGAAACCAAGCAGATTTATCCATTTTCTCTTCCAAGTTCCCGTGTTCCCAGTGTAGGGGCCGTGTTAGGATAAAACTGCTTCCATGTCTCGGGAAGGAATTCCAAGCGGCCTCCCCTTCGGGCTTTCCAGACTATAAACAGAGCTGTTGATACTGTCAGCCTGTTATTGTTTAAACAGAGAAGTGGATAATATCCAGGAAAGCAGAAAACAAGATTTCAGGATTACTCCTGAAAGTAACGATTTAACCTAGCCTTGGAAATTTTGTGTGGACAAGATATTTTGGTAAATTAAATGATTTTAGTAAACTCCGTTGTTGGATGGCTTTGGTTAATACACTTTTCTGAGTTTACTTTTAACTGCTCACCGATATAGGCTGAGATTGTGGCTCCGTAAAGTGTGTCTGTGAATCTAAGACACTGTAGCATCTGTGGAGAACTGAATGTCACAGACACAGAGGAGCCTCCCAGAGCACGTCTGCTCGCCTGCGTCTCCATCACACAGCCTTTCTACATTCAGAAACTTGCACTGTTGTAAATGCCATATGTTCCCAGGGTCCAGTTGTTTCGGAACTCAAGGAAAGTTCTCATGGTACCTTCTCTTGTTGCTCTGTATGATGGAAACATCCTAAACGTTTTAACTGTATTGGGTCAAGCATCAAAGTGTCTTTCCTGTGTCGTCTATTGCTTTCATTTTATTAGAAAGTGCTGAAGGAATTTTAAAGTGCCTGGAGGATAATGTTGTCCCAGAAGACCTCTTAAGAATTACGGGAATAGGAAAGGTCTGGTTTATAGGGTCTGTTTCTTAGGGGACTTGACTGCATTTGCCCTCAGACCACAGTTCCCAAAGTAGGTGTCATGTGATTGAAATTCTGCTTCTAAGGGTCTCACACAAGTCAGATCAGTAAACCCAGGGTTTCAGAATGAGTAGTGGTTTCTAAGTAGGTAACCCCACATTCAGAGTTCTGTGCACAGGCCTTCACAAACCTTTTTCACTTGTAGCTCTCACTGCCTTCTTTACTCCAAAACAGTGATTTCCTAACACAGATTAATGTCTAGTTCCCACATTATTGTTTATTCTTCACAGCAACCATTACTTAGCACAACCTCCCAGACCCCCACGCTATCACCGTTCAGCCACCAGTTGCAAACAAGACGTGCTCTGAAAGCTCACTGTTGCTTCTGGCCTTATGAAATTAAAAAAAAAAATTGTTTAAGAATACCTCTTACATTTCCTTCCAAGTCACTCTCATATTTTGACCACCCAAGACCATCTCGTTGGGTTCTTCCAAACACCATACCCCTCAGTTCATGTTAGGAGACGGCTTCTCCCTAAAAAGGACTCATGCCTTCGCAGATGTGTGCAACGTGGACCACCAGAACAAGGCGGGGTACACCCCCATCATGCTGGCGGCCCTTGCCGCCGTGGAGGCCGAGAAGGACATGCGGGTTGTGGAAGAGCTCTTCGGCTGCGGGGATGTGAACGCCAAAGCCAGCCAGGTGAGCGCTCGCTTCCCGGGCTCGCTCGTGCTCATGCCCGTTGACGGCTCTGGCCTGCGCAGGTTCCCCACCAGCCTTCCCACCGCTGAGCACCAGCCCGCGGCCCAGCCCCGAGCCCAGGTGGCTCCTGGCCGTCCCAGGTGACCAAGCGCACTGGTGAAGTACCGGCTTACACTTCCCTCTGGAGACTTCTCTGTCCTTTGCCTTGTGGTGCCTCTGTTCGGAGCAGTGTATCCGTAAGCTGTAGGTCAGCCTGCATATCGGTGACTGGGAGGCCCAGCATCTACCAGGTGACCAGTGTCTTCATGCCGGTACCGAGTGCCCTTAGTTCAGATGTGTTTGACTTGGTCACCCACCTTTTGACTTTCCAGCTCCCTGATGTAATGAGAGCCTCCAAGGTAGAGGGAAGAATTGCCTTATTCCTTTATGATGTAACATATTAACTTAGCTCATCATTTTCGAGAAACTGATTGCTCCATACCTGCCACCCCACCCCCCAAGTAATTCCACATCCACTTTTCCCCTCTGTCATCACGCTCCCCCCCCCCCCCCCCCCCCCCAGCACAGCCCCACAACAGGCCACACTCTGCCTGCCAGCCCTGTTCGTACTTCCGAAGTTTACTGTCATTTTTCCCTGCAGGCAGGACAGACAGCCCTCATGCTGGCGGTCAGCCACGGACGGATAGACATGGTGAAGGGCCTGCTGGCCTGTGGTGCTGACGTGAACATCCAAGACGACGAGGGCTCCACCGCCCTGATGTGTGCCAGCGAGCACGGGCACGTGGAGATCGTCAAGCTGCTGCTGGCCCAGCCGGGCTGCAACGGCCACCTGGAGGACAATGTAAGCTGCCCCCGTCGGGCCCCGGGCCAGGGCCTGCGGGGCCACGGGAGGGAGCTCTGTGAGTGCCGCTTGGCAAGGGGGAGAGAACAAATCCTCCTTGATCTTCCTAGAGGATTTGTGTTGCCATCCAGGCCGCCTCGCTTCATGGCCCAGCTTGGCAGCGTTTACTGTGTGTCAGCTAATACTCCGCTAATGAAAGCGAAAGGGACAATGGTAAATAGGCCTCCTCCCAAAATTCATGAAAGGGGGAAGGTGCCTGCATGTACGAGAACTAGCATCTTAAAGGGGAGTGAACAAACTTATAACACAGAGTCAGAATTGGTGCACCTACTGAGAGGACCAGGTCCCCGGTCCATTAGGAGAGCCTGTTACTAGCCGTTACAGGTGGGGTTATTGGGTGACTAGAACCATTATTACTGCAGTGAAGCACTTTCCCAGGCAAATTAAATAAAGGCAGGTGTGTCCTTTGGGGCCCGTCGGAGTGATGCTTCACTAGGGGAGCTGGACTCGCTTGGCTTCCTTAAGCACATCTTTCCACTCCTGCTCGGGCTGTTCATCATCATCAGTCTAATCTCCTCTCGCAGGTCCTAAGCCGTCCCCACTCCCAGATAACCCCTTGACTGGGAACATCCTAAGGAAAGCTGCTCCTCTGGCTGGCTGCTGGCCAAAGTGGAGCACCCCCGATAGGTGAAGGCATAAGAACTAACTTTGGGGTGGTGACAGGGTTGAAAGGTGCAAAGGTCATAGAGGTCGGGCTGGGTTGGTTCTGTTTTTGAAAGTTTATCTCTGTGGAGCACAGGTTTGGCCCACAGCTTCCTTTAACTCAAAACACTAAAAAGTGAGAGGAAAAACATCCTCCTCTGCACTGGACCTCACGTCCCTGTGGGCCCACGTCAGCAGGAAGAGCAAAGCAGTGCAGGGATTTACTGGCAGGGGGCCGACTGCGTCCGCAGTTGCGGTGACTCCCCGGGAGCAGGAGCTGCAGCGCCGCCACATTCCCTCACCTCCGCCTGGCGGAGGGCGTTCCAACCGGAGTTCCCTCAAGAACACTTTGTTCTGTGTGTCTCTTTTGTTGGCTGGCTCTTCTACTCTCAGCAAAGAACAGCTTATGGATATAGTAATAAGAGGCCATAGTGACTCCCAGGCATCCTGGTCACCTCAGCTAATTGTCTGCTTTCTTATCCTTAAAGGATTAGGAGGGCATCCAGCTGGCCTCCCAGAATTCGCAGAGTGGGAGGGAGGGAGGGACCGTAAGATTCAAACCACACGCAAATTGTTTCCTGCAGCCAGCAACCCGAAGGAATCCTTGTTCCAAGACGAGACAGAAAATATGTTGTGTTTTTCGCCTTGGTGCTCCCTTATATCCATCTAAATCCTTGCAGTTTAGTGGAAGCCAAGCATTTAACAGACAATTTTTCTTTCCCGTATTTAGTGTTTTCCTCATATTTCCATAAGATACATTTCTTTTTTATTATTATTATTTTTATTGATTTGAGAGAGAGACATCAATTTGTTGTTCCACTTATTTATGCATTCATTAGTTGATTCTTGTATGTGCCCTGACCGGGGATCGAACCCGCGACCTTGGCATATCAGGACAACGCTCTAACCAACTGAGCCACCCAGTTAGGGCTCCGTAAGATACATTTCTGCCAGCCGGCAGGATTCAGTGCTTCTGCATTGATGTTACTCAGCATTCCCCAGGGTTTAGGGATGCAGGACCAGCTGTCTCCCCAAGAGGAAAATTAAGAGATCTTTGGCAAATTGCAGGATGTCAAAACATGCACCATGGTACATGCCTGTTCATTTGTAATTATAAGAAAAAAGAAACTAAAATTTTTTTTTACCCCCATCATCTGCTACTGTCCCCTGCTGGCGGGCACAGTGGTTGAATGAGACTTCTTCATGGGCAGCCTGCATTGTTGAGGGTCCATAGGGTGCAGGCCTAAGACGGAGGGAATAGGTGACTGTCTTCTTGACTGTGATTTCCTTAGGGCGGGGGCTGTGCCTCAGTCATCCTTGTATCCATAGGGCTTAGCACATCAAGGTCCACAAAACAAATGGCTAGATTTGGGGGGGGCGATACCAATTCCTGAAGGGCATTTTGATTTGTTACCTTCCGCTGTCTGGGTGATTGAGAAATCCAACCTGGCTCGTTCTTTTCATCTTTAAAGGATGGCAGCACTGCGCTCTCGATTGCTCTGGAAGCAGGACACAAGGACATCGCCGTCCTCCTCTATGCCCACGTCAACTTCGCCAAAGCCCAGTCTCCGGTCAGTGTTGTGCATTTGACATTTGTTAACAGGCCGAAATCCGCCAGACTGGTGGGCCCCCTTCCTCTGGGAGTTGACAGGAGGCACAGGGTTTTATGATGATTCTAAAAATGGAAGTTTTAATGTGGAACTCAAGAGTCCATCACTTCTACCCCACCCAGAAGGCCAGGAGTGCTAATGGTTAGCACAGCAGGGGCTAGACCCCTGCTTGCCCTCAGGAGACAGACGCTCTCATAGCCTCACATGAAGGGCTTATTCTGGGCATAATCATTCAAATTTCACATTCTTAGCCCACGAATACATATCTCTGTGTTCCTGGCATTTTTCCTAATGCAGATAGTGTGAGTAGCAACCTGTGGTCCCACAGTCCACTCTTAGCAGAAAGTTGACTTCCCAGGACAGCTGGGTGTGGTGCTGCTGAACTCAGCTGGCTCCTGAGCACCTCCTGCTGGTGGACCTGTGTTCTGTGTTCCGGCTCTCACTCTGGCTCGTGGGTGGTTGTCAGCTCTGGTGACAGAGTGCCTGTTTCACAGAGGACACATCTGCCTGAGGTCACATATTAACCCACATTTTTTTCGTTTCCTGGTCTCTAGGGCACCCCTAGGCTTGGAAGGAAGACTTCTCCTGGTCCCACCCACCGAGGTTCCTTTGATTGACGATGTACAAATAGCCGTTCATTTACATGCCACCCTTAAGCTGCTAATTGTTCCTGTTGGGGTGACAGATACTGAATGTATATGTATTGTGCCTGAGCTCACCAGCAAACAGAACACATAACGCCAAGGACTGAAGGCTGGAGCTGTCACAGTGGAAGCCAGCTGTCTCTCTTCCGGCCATCTTTCCTCTGCGCAGGGCACACTTGACCCCAGTTGCTGTGGCTGTTGAGTCTCTGCTCCATTATGTACAGTTGTTGGAAACTGTAACCTCACCTGAGCAGGCAACTTCTATTCCTTCTCTCCACCCCCCACCGCTGCTGAGAAGTGTCAGGTTCTCACTGGCATGGTGGTTTAAATTTCTCCACAAGTATTTATATTTACTGATGTAGAAGCATTGGGAAGCTCTTCCAAAATTCCATTCCAGGATGGTTTCATTAATTTTTCGTCTGTCTTTATTATTTTAAAGTAAGTAAGTTGAGATGACTTTGGTCATCAGCAACTTGGGCCTGGGCTGGTAGGTTTCTGGGTTAAAATTAAAAGATGGAGCTCTAAAAAGGTTTAACTCTTACATGAAGAAATATTTTCAGTTGGTTTTATCTGGATGGATGTATTATATGACTTTTTATATAAAAGGTACCTATATCAAATTAACAGTATTTTCAACTTTTATATTCCATGGTAATAAAAGACATGAAGAACTACATGTAACAGTACCATATTTTTATTAAATATTGCACAACTCAATATCTAATGGTAAAGGTTGAATTGTGTTAGAGGAATTGGCTATATATTTGCCTCTAGAGAAACATAGTGTAGTTCTCCACGTATTTATGGATCCCTTTATACCTTGTCACGCTTACTTTGGTCTTACATGTATTTAAATGTTTGAAGTGCCTTAGACTCTTGCCATATTTTCAAAATAAAATTTCATTAAGCTTTTTGCTCGTGCGTGCTTCATCTCTGACAGCTGTCTGCCCCGATCCTATCGGCTTAGAGCGGTGGCAGCACCAGCTGATGGGTGTATTGCTCAGGGAGGCTGAGGGCCCGGTCTGCTGGTCCTGCACTCCGACTAGAGAGACACCTTCTGAGAACACCACAGCGCTGCTCATTACTCAGGTTGCACATCACGAGTCTGAAATTTAAGACCTTATTAGGCAAACAGTTCATCAGACAGGTAATCTCCAAGGGGAGCCAGTGAGCTAACTCTTCTCACGTGCACAAGCACTAGCCTTAATTCTAGTTTTGGGTGCAACTGCTAGGTGCTGGTGGAAACCTGCAGTGATAAGAAAGGAGAGATGAAGCCAGACAGACTTTTGATTTCAGGCTGCTGTTGGTAGAGCAGCACCTGTTTTCAAGTCCTTTCTGAAAAGCCAAGGGGATCGAGTCCATCTCATTAAAATGAAGAAGCATGGTGGTCAAGACGCACACTAGGTGTTTGGGCAGAGCCACTGGTGGTAGATTTCTAACCCAGGTCATTTGTGAGAGCCAGGTGCATTGGAAGAAGATCACGGAGGCTTTTCTTAAACCTTTCTTCCTTTTCTTCCTCGCCTTCCTTCCTTTCTTGTATTCATTCATTACTGAGCTCAAAAATAAGGCCAGAGACTAGGTGTTTCCAACAGGTGTGTGTGTCATCACAGTGCTTGCGCTGGAAGGCCTGTTTTCACGCACTCAGATGTTTGCATCTTTTAGAGAAGAATTCTGGCCCAGCCAGGTGTGGCTCAGCGGTTGAGCGTCGACCTAGGATCCAGGCAATCGGGGTTCGATTCCCGGTCAGGGCACATGCCCGGGTTGCGGGCTTGATCAATGACTCTCTCATCATTGATGTTTCTCTCTCTCTCTCCCCCTCTCCTTTCCTCTCTCTGAAATCAATAAAGATATATTTAAAATTAAAAAAAAAAAAGAATTCTGGAGGCGCCCTGGAAAGCACTGCTGGCAATTCAGGCCAGCTCGGGGCGGTAACAGCCGCTCTCTCAGTTCATGCCTGGGCCTCTGGGGCAGAAGGGCCACCCTCTTCCATGAACCGTGAAAATGAGGTCACAGCTGCCTTGGGTCACGAGTATCTCTTTCCCTCCTGGGGCGGACCTGCCAGCACTGGGATTTGGGCTAAACTTCAGTTCAGATAGTTATTCAAGGCCAAGGTCCATCAGATCTGAAATCGCTCAATAAATTAAAGCAGAAGAATGTTTGTGTTTGAAGAAAAGCAGGGCTGAGTTGTCTGCCCTTTAATGGCATGACATGCCTTTTGAGCAAGGAGGGCTGTATCAGGTGGTTGTGGTTCTGGGAATTTTCTTTGTTCCATTTGAGAAAGGAAGGTAATACTGTCAGTGCTGGAGAAAGTGAATTCCTACACCTGCATGGTGCATTTCAGATTTCTTGTGCTAAATTTTGCAAAAGAAAACGAGTGCTAGTTTTACCACGGAGTGAGGTCTTAGTACACATCTAACATCTGGGTAATGTCTGCTGCTTTGTGCCTTGTTTGCTCTGCTAACACTGGGCACTTTGAATGCTTTTTATCTCCGGATCTTGGCACACTGTACAAACCAGCCTGATTCTCCCCATTGGTACAGCAGCAGTTTATTGAGGCCCAAATCCATAAAGGGATTTGTGGTGTACGCTTGGGCAAGGTCCTCAAGAGAGGGCTGGAGAGGCCTGGTTTTATTTTCCAGCTCTAGTGAAGAGCCATCTTTCCAGACACCCTTGCCCTGGAAACTAAAAAGCCGAAGGCCAGCTCTGGCTGGTGGCCCGGTTGGCACTTCATCCCATGCACCAAGGGTTTGCAGTTTCGATTCCTGGTCAGGGCACATACCCAGGTTGCGGGTTCAATCCCCAGTCAGGGCATGTACAGGAGGCAACCAGTCGATGTTTCTCTCTCACATTGATGTTTCTCTCTCTCCTTTCCTCTCTCTCTAAAATTAACAAACATATCCTCTGGTGAGGATTGAAAGGAAAGAAGCTGAAGGCCAGAATCCACCCAAAGACAAAAGAAATAGAGCAGCGGAACTTAGAGACTTTAATGTTAAGAAAATAAAACTGTAGAGGAACATTCGTAATATTTAAAATAAATAAATTCTAAAAATAAAAAAAATAAAGTAAAACTGACACGTCCTGCCATTGGGACTAAATGGACTGAACCCCATGCTATCACAAGGATGGGCCTTGCTTCTGGAGAAGGTTACCCGGAACACACTATCCAGCACCAGTCCCCACAATAAATGACATGCGGGGTCCCTGCCTGTAATTTGCCAGTACTCCAGTGAGAACACGTTTACCCCGATTTCTGGAACCCTGAAGTACTGCAGGTATGGGATAATACTTGCCGACAGAATCAGGAAAGAAAACTGCAGTTTTCCCCTTTAGGGAAATACTGAACAGATGGCCCATAATCTTTCTTTAAATGTCCGTGGGTCCTTCTGGGAGGAAGCCTGCTACAAGCACAGATACTTTTATTTTTGTGATACTTGGTGTGAGCTATCCCCTTTGCAGCATGCATAGGAATTTCCTGAGGGTGAAAATGCAAACTCTGGGCCCCATCCTGCAGATTCTGCTCCTTTAGGTCTTTAAGGAGCAACCCTGGTGTTTCTCAGTGCGGCCTTCGTCCTGAATTATGAGACACTGCCCTTATGTTCTTTTCTAAACAAGGTAGGCGGGTGGGGGTCTATAACAAAACAAGAAACAATACTTTTAGTCTTTTATCTTTGATGAGCAAGGAGCCAACATAGTCTCTGTGTGGTGTTCACCCATGCTCAGTGGCATTTCGGCATCTCCTGAAGAAGTCATTTCTAGAAGGCCAGGAACCTGGCTGCCACGGATCTATTTTTCTGTGTTTATGGGAAAGGGAGATGGAGGTGGCTCAGTACATGAGTGACAGCATTGACAGGCAGACAGTTCTGGGAGTATTTTCCTAAGTTAATCTTTTCTTTCCCACTTCCTTGTGGAGCAGGACTGCTCCTGCACAGGAAGAAGGCCGTGACCCGTTGCTTTGGCTTTGGAATAAAAACAGTTTTCTACTTTCTTTTTTACTGAGCGTGCAATTTTTTTTAAAGCCCCAGCCTTAACCAGAGACTATTTAATTCTACTTTGTGCCATAAGGAAATTGCTAATCATATGTTAACTCTGTTCTTATTTAGCATGGCTATAATTTGGAAGCCAGCTAATTATAAAATATATTTAAAGTACATCTTGCTGAAGATGATTACCACAAAAGGATGTGGCCAAGTCGTTGGCCACGGTGTTCCAGAGCTGCACATGCTCGCACTGCCCACCCGCCCATCACTGGCTGTTTCCTAGGGGGAAGAATCGGGAGGTGACACTTGGCCCTTCCAGTGTGAAAGATGGTTAGTCAGCGCTTCTAATGGTGTCCAGGACACCTGACCCGAATTCTGGCAGGGATTGTGTAGAGAAGCTGGAAAGTAAAACGCCATGTTTTATGGGTGCGTGCCAGTACAGATGCGTCTGATTTTGAGGACATTTGGGGAGGAGCTGGCATTTTAGGAAACCAACTGCCCACTGCCGCTTCATGAAGGCCTTTGACCAGTTAATCGGCAAGAAAATGGGAACCGTGTTCCTAATTTTCAGATAATGGAAGCTGCATAGGAATATTCCTAAAACCAAATGCCGATCTTGCATTTCGGCCAAAATAAAAATACCCTTGTTCTTCATTCCGCAGCCCAGAAAGACCCAGTTAACTCAGCCCTAGACCCACCTGAGAGGGCAGTGCTGTCTGAGGGAGGGGAAGGGAAACGGCTGAGCCGCAGGCGGGCGGGAGGTGCTGCGCTGCCCGGGTACCAGCCCATCGCCGCGTGCAGGTTGCTGTAGGCCAGTGGCGGCTGGGGGGGCCACTTACTCGCCACCTGTCAGGTAGCAAAGAGATTCCGGCTGTGATCCCATCTGCTCTGTTGTGAAATTCTGGATGTGCTTCAACAGGTAATAAAGACAGTATCCATTCATTTGGCTGAGTCCCTGAGCGTTCAGAGAGCTCACAAGCCACCCCTGTCCTAAGTATGCTCCCCCGCTCCCTCTGAAAGGCCGGTCCTCCCACAGGAAGCTCGCTAAGATCGGCTATTGGGCCTGGGTTTGTAACGCCACCCGGCAGGATCGAAAGGTCCTGGTGCCTGGCTGATACACAGGTTGAATGAATGGATTAATGTAAAAACTCATTGAGCTATGCTGTTAGGAGTTAGGAGAGTGTTACCATTAGGAGAGGGGGAGGAGATGACTGGGAGGGAGCGGAGAGGGGCTGGTGAGGGGCTAATAGGGATCTATCTCTTAGCCTTGAGGTAGCTACACTGCTGTGTTCCCTTTGCGGTAATTCATTAGGCCGTATACTCAGGATTTGTAAACTTTCCTCTGTGTCTATTAACTTCATTTTTTTAATATAAAAAATGAAAAAGTTTAGTCAAAAAAGACCTCCTTGGGAGGAAGGTGTAGATTTTGATGATTTGGAGGTCAATGGGAACAAGTTGACAGTGGCTATAACACAGAAGTGTCAGCCTTGCCATTTCTTCACTGTTAATACGCAGCTTTGCCTGCGGTGGCTACTGTGGCGCAGGCACAGCCTTGGATGGCAGTCGCTCACCCGGGCTGCTCTTGGGTGCCCCGGTCGCCTGGGTGTCGCCCCGCCTGCTCTGAAGTTAGGCCTGGCCCCGTGACTTGCTGCGCTGCTGAAACGCTGGTGGGAGTGATGAGAGTCAGCTCCGGGCGAGCTTTAGAAGCCAGCCTGCCGCTCGGCGTGACCCCCCATCCGGGCAGGTGCTGAGGAGGACGTTCTGTCAGCCTGGGCTCCTCAGCGACCAGCAGAGTTCCCTCGCTGGCCTGTGTTACAGGTGTACTAGGAGCAAGAAATAAACCTTTCTCATGTTAGGTTAGGGACGTCTGCAAGGGATTTGTCACCCCAGCACAGCTTAGGTTTTCTTTACTGACACAGAAATTGGTTCTGGGAAGCGGGCGCTGCTGCAACCAGGTGGCTTAGGTGGCGATCCGTGGCCAGCGCGGACGTCGGCATGGGGAACTCAATCACGGAACACAGAAGAGTGTTCGAATGGTGCGTCTCTTAATTTTCTGAGGGTGGTACGCGTCGGTACCATCCTAGGTGCCCAGGAGAGAAGGTAGCACGTTACACAGACACCTCAAGGCGCTAAGGACTGACTATGGGGAAGGAGAGCCATTTCCTACGTACCATGTGAGGCAGATTTAGCTTATAAACTTGTTCTTCTCAAACTTGAGCTCACATCAGAATCCCCCAGGGGGTTGTGACAACACAGATGCTGGGCCCCGCCCCAGAGTTTCTCATTCAGTAGGTCTGGGAATAGGCCCAGGAACTGGCATTTCCAACAGATGCCCAGGGGTGGTGCTGCTGCTGGTCGGAGACCCCGCTTCGAGAACTGCTGCTCAAGGGGAAGGGGTTTTCAGTCTTATAAGTAGACTCCCCTTGTCTCAGCCACAGGTACCTGCTGGATAGGCATATGTGGGGTTTTGTTTGTTTGCAGTTGCCAGCGATTAAGCCTTACAGTTAGCCAGTTTCCTGTTTAAAAACTGTTTTCCTATTTACAAAGGTGCAATTGTTTAATGGCAAGTCTTTCTACAGCTTGTATAATATATCAAGTGTTTATAATCTTGCATTTATCCAGAGTTGGGTTTTAGAATTTGGCCAGAGGACGTGACTTGAATCATAGCCGCCACGTAAGAAAAATGACCCACATATTACACTTAGAAAGAAAGCAAATCTTTATTTATGCTAATCCCACTGAGTCTCTCTTTGTGTTGGCTCCCTCCCTCATGAATGCTCATGTAAAAATCACGGTCGTCCCGACACCCCAGTGAGGAATAGAGGCGAGGGTGCGCTGCATTGCGCCTCTCGGCTGCCGCCTCTGAATACCGCCTCTGTTCTTGTTCTGCCACCGGGCGGAGGCTCACAATGGTGTCCCTTCACAGAGCCAGGACAGCGGTCATTCTGGATGCTCACGCCACGGTCTGAGAGACAGAGGGGAGGCCGATGCACCCATGGGACCAGGAGCGCACTTGAGGGATCTGCTGCCTAAAGGCACGTAGTGTATGTCCACAGCTGTGGGTCAGAGACTGAACTGAGATGAGGAAGAGGAGGGGGAGGAGTCTGTGGTTCACAGGACACTGGAGGCCGCTTGTTTCTGTCCTCTCCCACCTATAAAGTCATCTCTGAGAGACGACTCACTTGTAGAAAGTGCACTTGCTGACACTGATCGGCAGCAGGCCTTGAATGCAACATTAATGAGGTTCTTCCCCATGCTTCATTCAGTCACTGTCGGGATATATGACCAGATATATAACCAAATAGACAGAAGCTTGGTGACTGTCATAAAAACCCTGCTGTATGGTCTGGTCTGTGTCACATTTAAAAAGGCAGAACAGAGCACTTTTACTTACCTTTATGTGTCAGAGTTTAGGGACTCCAGCTTGGGAGGCCAATAATTGCACAATTGCTAGAGCACAAGAGACTGATTCATAAACTTGTTCTGCTAGATTCTCATCTGTGCTTCTAATCCATGTTGAAATTAGGGAAGACAGACACTGCCATTAGCCACCAATAAGTTCCGTAAAGACGACCTTTCAGTGATCTGCACATGCTCTGACCTCTACATGTACAGGATTTTTTTCCAGTTGCCAACATGAGGAACATTAACTGGAACAAAAACCCCACTCCACCTGGGAAGGGAAGTCGCGTACTAGCCGAAGTCCATTGCAAATAGAAGTAGGCATTGATTTTCTAGGCCTTGTTTCTCCCACCTATGTTTATTTGATGCCTAATAAAAAGTGACTTTTCAATTCTGGTGCTCATTCTCTGGTTTCTACCACAATATTAAACACATGTAGAGTTGAAGACCAGTGGAAGGCATTCAGCTCTCAGCTCTGCAATGCAACGGAAGGAGCAATCTGCAGGAACCCATTTTATTTGAAGGTGAAAGTTGCTTCTAATACAGTAATTTCTTCAAGGGGTGAGTCGTTCTCTCATTTCTAAGTGGGTGCGTCAGTTAACCATGGCCACAATAATGCTGTGTAACACACAGCCCTGAAAGCCTCAGTGACATACAATCAGCATTTATTGCTCACACGTCTGGGTGGCCAGTGAGGCGGTGCTGCTGACCTTGGCAGTCTCACTCCCTGCTGTCTGCTGTTCTCGGCTGGCTTTCATCGGAGCTGAGGCCATTCAGCTCTATTCCACATGGCTCGATCTTACAGCTGAGTAGCCCAAGCACGTTCTCATGGCTATTACCAAGACACAAGAAGAATAGTGGATGAGGCCTCTTGACACTTAAGCTCAGAACTGGCACTTCATCATTTCCATGGTATTCTATTGGCCCAAGCAAATTACAAGGCCAGCCAGGATTCAAGGAGATTGGGAAACACATCCTGCCTCTTTAGTTAGTGAGAAGAATTGCAAAGCCACGTGCCAAAGTGTTTGGCTGTAAACAAAAAATTTGGAGCAATAAAATGCAATAAATCCATCCTAGTGAAATTCTCCCCCAATGGTAGTTCTAACCAGGGTTTGGGGGGTGCTCAAGAGCCATACTTCTTTTAACCACCTTAAATCCCTTGGGAAAGGGTGGAGACAGTTACATCCGATAGGTACATCTTGCAGAACCTTTTCCATGGTGGAGGCCTTATTGTCACCATAGGGGAGCCCCTAACTAGAGTTATCTGGCACAATGCATGAAGTTCACCAGTGACAATGAACTTAAGTAGTAGACAGAAAATGGTAACTTGGAAATCATGGGGGTGGAAGCCCAGAGCAGCTGGAAGAGAAGAGCATTTTAAGAGTCTTGGGAGCGAGTTTCCAGTGCTGTTTTCAAGGAGCATCAGGGTGAGGCATGCTGAGGAGGGAGCTAGATGTCTCCAGCCTGTTCCACTGAGGAGCCGCCACTGGAGAGCAGGGGGATTAGACTTCCACAGCCTTGGCTTCCAACTGACAGAATCGAAGAGGACAGTGGCATGAGTTGTGTTAGAATCCCTCTAGCTCTTAGCTAGCCAGCATAATTTTTACTGCAGGCTACTTCCTGTGGCTGGCAGGGAGAGGCTTCACAGTCATTTATGAATTCTTGTCCGTGAAATTGCTCTGAGGCCGTCTTACCATGTCAGCCTGGCTCAGTGTCTGGGCAGTTACTAAAAGCCAACCCCTAACCCTTCCACAGTTGGTCCCAGCCTAGCGGAGCAGCACATGGAGCCTGGGCGTTGGCTGTGGCTGCCGGGGGAGTGAATGTTGAGGATGGGAGTGGGGGGGTTGGCAGAGAGGAGCACTTTACCACTTACTAATGAAGTGAGAAGAAGTCTTCCTTGCTTAAGGACACTATAACCCTTCTGGCTTTCTCTGGATATAACCTACCTACTGAAATCTCAAAATATTGAGGCATGTACTCCGCATCCCACTGGGAAGGTGGAGCAGACTGCAGTCGTCACTTTAGTTAAGCCTGAGAAACATCCCGATAGTAGGTCAAGTGGGCCTGGGAGGAAGCGCCCTGAGGAGAACCACGGTCACTGGCAAGCACCTTGTGGAGCACTGAAGATGCGGGGCCTGTGGCCGTCCCGCGTGCTCAGAGGAAGGCCCGACGCCTGGCGGCCAGCGGCTGCTCGCTGCAGGCAGACGCCGGAGCCGCGCTGGAGCCAAGCAGATGGGCCCTCGCCTTCGCTTCGGGAGAGCCCCGCGCAGCCCAGGGCGTCTGCCTCGCGGCTGGATTCCAGTGCCACGCAGATTTCCTCCGTGCACGGCTTCCAGGATCACCAGGGCCAGGCTGTGCCGCGGCCTCAGCTCCCTTCCAGGGGCCCCACATTCCCCACAACCCAAATGGCAAGCAGAGCCAGCCTCGTCTGCTGGGGATGAGGGGGCCGTTCCTGCACAGAGCAGGGTTTTCTGCACAGTGAGGCAGATTCTACAAGGTGTTCCCAAGTCTCAAGGCGGTCGGTCACACATCTGAAGGGCAGAAAGGGGTGAGGTGAGCTCTGTGCTGCTTCAGGAGGAAGAGGGTCTGAGTCCTGAGCCCAAAACCCAGCAACCAGCACGTATGCTACATTTAAATGGTTCCCCCAGGAAAGAGTGAACCGGGAAAAGTTCATTCAGCCAAATCAACTAAAGAGATGTTTGTTCAACTAAATAAAATCTGGCCGAGCACCTCTGGTTCCTCTGTGAGGAGTCTTGTTAAGGGGTGTGGGAGCTTGTGTGGGCTTCCTGAGGTCCCCACTAGCACTGAGACCGCTTCCTCCAATTCTTCCAGGCCCTTTGCCAATTTACACGATTCCTCTGCACAGCCTGACCTATCAGCGCCCCCTAGCGTCCAGGAGTGGACACACCAAGCACGGGCCAGTCTTCAAATGCCAGTGTTTTTTCAAACAACAATTTCATGGGTTACAAAAATCAATGTAATGTTATCTCCACTAATCACACTGTGGTAGGGATGCTGGGACAGAAAGCTGGGCAGATAGCTCAGCAAGGCCCCTACATGCCTTAGTCCTCAGTGCCAAGGGACTCCATAGAGGGTGATGACTCATTGGATTGGATTATAAGGGAAACTTAGACAGTTATTTGAAAATGTACGTGTAACTTCGGTTCACCAAACAGATTAATCAGTCTTTTTCTTTTTTTAGTGGATAAGTTCAAAATAATAAAACATTACAGACACACACAAAAATCAGTGTTAACTACAAGCATTAAAAAAAAATCAAATAAATCAGAAATCTAAGATTATACCATATATGGTAATCGTGTCATTTCATGAAAATTATGTGTGTGCTTGTGTGTGTGTGTGTGTGTGTGTGTGTGTGTGTGTGTGAGTTCTGGGTCACAAGATAAGATATATTTGTTAGTGGGCAGAGTAGAAGTTTAAAAAGTTTGCAAAGCCCAGGTCCAGAGCGTGGTGCAACCAGGTCCTTTGTACTTTTAGCTCCTCGTGGCGAGGAATACTGGGCGGAACCATCCTCAAGCCCATTCTGACTCATCCTGAGTCCAGGATTGGGGAAAGGGGGGCAGCACAAAAGCAGGAGAAGTCATCGAGGGGTTAAGACAGTTGAAAACAGCCACACACAAGTAAAGAAGTCAGCTGCAGTGCCTCAGGCGCCTGAGGAAGGACCAGGCAGATAGAGCCAAAGGTAGATAGGAGAGCAGTGGGAACAGAAATGGGGGCGGGGCTGGGATGATTTGTCCCAAGCTGTGTCATGAAGGAAACAGAGCATGAAAGTGCTGGAGGAAAAGGAGACTGGAGTGGGAAAGGACTTCCAGACTGACATCACTACCAGCTCAATTTTTTCCTGGTAACCCACATTAATAGCCTTACGGACTATAAAAGTTTCCAAGGTTATAGGAAGCACCTTTCTCTTTCAAAGTTAACTGATTTCTCCCTCTCTTTAACTTGTCATTTTTAAATTTTTTATTGTGGTAAAACATATATAACATGAAGTTTGCCATTTTGATGATTTTTAAGTGTACAGTTCAGTGGCGTTAAGTACATTCACATTGTTGAGTAACCGTCGCCACTATTTCCAGAACTTTTTCATATGCTGTAACAGAAATGGTGGCCATTAAGCAATAAATACCCATTTCCCACTCCCCACCCCCCTTGGTAGCCTCAATTCTACTTTCTGCCTCTGAATTTGCCTTTCTAGGTATCTCACGGAAGTGAAGTCATGAATCACCTTTTGTGTCTGGTTTACTTCATTTAGCATCACGTCTTCAAGGTTCATCCACGTTGTAGCGTGTGTCAGAACTTCATTCCTTTTTACGACTGAATAATATGCCATTGTGTGTATATGCATTTCATTTATCCATCTGTGGGTGGACACTTGGGTTGATATCACCACCTCATTTTAAGATGAAGAAACTGAAGCTCTGAGTGGCCCAGAGTTGCCTCTTAGTGGGAAGCATAGTTAGAGTGATCAGGTCTTTTGCCTCCTAGGCCAAGACTTGTCACTGCTCCAAGCTAATGAGAACCTGCTTTGCCATGACACCCTTTTATTTCACATTCTGCTCTGGTTTCAAATAGGGGCAAATAACAACAAATCCATGTATAGCAGTTCACTACATACCAGGTACTGTTCTGAGTGCTTTATACGTGTTAACTGTTTTTTTCTCAGCACAAACCTATGGGGTAGTTGTACACCATTAGTTTCTGCTTTTTACCAATGAGGAAACTGAAGCATAAAGAGCTTCAGTACTTTGCTCAGGATCACACAGTTAAGACCAAGCCAGGCCAAGAACCCAGCTCCAGAGTCCCTGCACTTCATCACTCTATGACATTGCCCCTCTTGTAGAGAGAAAAGCCATCTTCGCCACAGCGACATGTCCCAGTGGGATTCTATTTTTAATGTTAGAAACTTGAATTCCAGAGAAGAAATCCATCAAGATGCCCTTTATCTGAGATGAACTCAGGAAGGCAAGCTTATTCCAGGGACAAGACTGGAAGTTGAGTTACACTTGTATTTTACACGAACATCCACGGCCCCAAACTCTGCATGGGTCTCATGGGACTGTATCCACCCCTGACCAGGGTGATCTAGGAACTACAGAGCAAATAAAAGCCCTTCAGACCCAGAATCGGCTCTTTAAAACGTTCTAGACTGCTCAGTTAGAGACACACCAGTCTGATTCTGGGGAAGCCCTTGCTACTGAAAGTGTAATCACTCAGTTTCCATGTGCCTCTGAGTCTCAAACTCCAGGCCACCACAGCCACTATAGTTAGGGTTAGGCCAGTAATCTGCAGGGCTCAGGAGAGTCACACAAGCACCCAACAACCCTGACCCTGTTATATTTAGATCATGTGAGTCACTGACTAGGAAGAAACTAACTATTAGGGGAAAAAAGCCAAAGAGAATCCTCATCTGTGTTCTCCAAGTATATTTTACTTGGAAAAGCAAGTGATGAGGAACTCACTCCCCCACTAAGGAGAGGGAAAATAGGAGAGAGGTCTGCCGTCTCCAGTAAAACAAACAAGAAATTGTATTATTAGAAAGCCTGAGCCCCAAGGGACTCCGTGTCCTTGTAGTGTGGCTGTCTGAGTTCTCTAGGTTGTGGTTTCAGCCAGAAAGTCTAAGGACTTCAGTTGATGGATCAACAAGAACAGAACTAATTTACCTGCCACAGCACATCTGGCTGTAGCTTTGATAAGACTCCCCAAGGTGCCCTTCCAAAGGGACCTGTTTGCTGTCTTCTGCCATTTCCTTGGGGAAGCCACAGCCTACTAAATAGCAAGGAGTGAAAATGCACTCCATTTCTATGTGTCTAGCCATTTCTTCCCTTTAGCCTTACCCACCAGTATTAACCAATGTCTCCTATATCTGAACTAAGGCACCACAAATCAGAGTGATACAGTGAACGGAAGGAATTGTTTTTCCTGCCATAGGTTGGAGATGACAGTTCCAGAGCCATTTTCTAGCACTCAATAAAATACCATCCAACCCCAGCTCTCTAAGTAACTCCTGTGACACCTCCTGTGGCCCAGAAATCTTCACAGATGGGCACCCTCGAGTTCTAATGAAGTATAAGACACTGTCCAGAACTAGGGCAAGAAAGAATCCATGAAAGCTAAAAACCGGCAAAACTGACAGGCTACACAGCACTCTGTCACTGATGTGCAGACCTTAGAAGACTCGCACAAGCACCCAACCTGCCCTAGTTACATTCAGGTCATGTGACTTGTTGACCAGGAAGAAAGAAACTTATAGAACGAAAGCCAAAGAGAATCCACAGCTGTTTGCTCTGAGTCTGTTGTACTCGGAAAAGTAAGCAATGAACTCAAGAGATCATGCTTGCAAAAGCATTTTGGAAACGTGAACAGGCCTCTTAGAAGTATCAGCTATTTTGCTAAGGGTAAGTTCATTTTATTTCTAGAGTCAGTTTTACTCACTGGCATCTCTCCCCAGAACACACAGGCACTCACACAAAAACACTGTCTTCTAGTTGCCCCATGAGCATGAAGAGCTGGGCCAGTGGGTGACCAATGAAGCTATAGATGTCCATGTTCCGACTGGATTGTCCCCTGCGGTGCTGAACCAGGCAAGCTGCTCTGGCGGGGAAAAAAGAAAAGAGAGCCCATTGGGCAGTGGGAAGGTTTTTCTGAGGAATCTGCAGCTTCTCTATGCGGGGTGTGAGGAGGAGGTCTTCTCCAGAATTAGGATCTGCTATGAGGCGGTACCAGGGCTTCATTTACTCCTGTGATCCTCTCAGCGCTGGGCCACCTGATGCCACCACTGCCGTGCGTCGCACTGTAGGATGTTCAAGGCTCATTCCCATCCCACATATTCCATGCTCCCTCCTCTGTCATAGTTCCCTCTGCTGTCCTCCCATTCAATAGCAGCTGAGATTTATCCGTTCCTTCCTGTGGGGCCTGATGCTAAGCACTTCACATGCGTGACATCAAATCCCATTAGCTAGGTGGTCACCAGGGCCACCAGTTCCACCTAACAGCTCATGTCCATCCCCTTCTCCCACTGCTAGTCCCTTAGTTCAGGGCACCACCACTCCTGGATTGCTGCCTGAGGGTCCTAATTGTTTCTCTTCTCTCCACCGCCAGCCTTGTCCCCCTTCAGCGTGGTCATACTATTTCCTATTTAAAGCTATTCGATGGCCCCCTCACTTCCTCCTTGGTCTGACATGATGCAGGTTCCTCTGTGATTTTGTTTCAGCCCATCAATTCCTCCTATGCTCTTCAACAAAGCCAAACCGAACTGCCACAGGGATTCTTAACCTTAAGCCTTCGGGTCACCCCCTTTATTACTCATAACTTCTCCCCACTGTGCTCCACAAAGAGTTCAGGCTCTTTGGGTTCTTTCATTTCTGAGCACCAAACACTGGTCTTTTTACCAAGGAAACGTGTGCGTGCTGTAGAGAGCATGCTCCTCCCACAGGATTATAATGATGGCCTTATCCATGTCAGTGGGTATATCAGTAGACAATCAGGATTGATCAGGATGATACCCTCCTAATATATCCATTCATCTGGATTGAAGCCAGGCAATACGCAAATTTAATCAGTTTATTAAGGACTAAATAGGCAAAACACTGACCTCCCTTGCTGGTCTCAGGTCAGGAAGGTATTTCACTGTCACAGCTACCCCCTTTCCATTCTGTGGCTGACAACTTTAGTCCTTCATTTCTCATTAGACCAGAAGCTTGACTCCTACTCTGCTGAGTGTTCCTGTTCACTAATGAAGCTTAAATGACCAGTAATAGTGGCACACAAAATAGAATGCCTCGGACTTCATTATGGTTAAAGTGGGAGATTTTCCTCTTGAGAGCATGCTTCAGACTACTTTGGAAAAAGGCAAAATTATTTCCTCTTGAGGGCTACTGGACACACAGTACTTTGTATCAAGTAAGGTGAGGGCCCAAAGAAGCTTCCCTGCACCAACTCCACTAGATCTAGCTCTTGCCTTAACTTCATTCACTCTGTGGGCAATATCAAGAGATGAGCCTATTTTTGCCTACAGTTGTAGACACAGAACATGATTTAGAGTCAGTATTAACATTCTAAAATGCTATAAGACTAAAATAAAACACCACTCAAGAAGACTTTTTCCTATAAAGTGAGACATATACCTTTTCCATTCCATAATTAGAAGAAAGAAATTTTCCCTCCAGTAAAAATAAAGAGAATTTAAAGAGGTCTAATGTCTTTCCAAAAAAATGATGGAAATTATAGTACCACTTAGTAAGAAATTCTTGCAATGTTTCATCAAAACAACCATACTCTCAAAAAAATGTTTTTAAGTGAATCTTTTCTTTTTCTTTTTTTATAAAGCATATTTTTTGTTCAACATTTCATTTAGTTCTTTTTCTGGAGTTTTGTTATGTTACTTCATTTGGGCCATGTTTCTTTGTCTTCTCACTTTGGCTACCTCCCTGTGTTTGTTTCTATGTACTAGGTAGAGCTGCTACATCTCCCAGGCTTGGTAGCATGGCCTAATGTAGTAGGTGTCCTGCAGGGTCTAGTGGCACAGCCTCCCTGATCACCCCAGCTGGGCACTCGCAGTGTGCCCCCCATGTGGACTGTATACCCTCCTGTTGTAGTTAAGTCTTGAATGCTGTTCGCACATCAATGGGGGGGATTTACCCAGGCAGATCAGCTGCAATGACTGTGACCACTGACCATTAACCTCCAACTACCTTGGAGGATCAGCTGTGCAGGGGACTCACTGCGTAGAGTGGGACTTAACTTCAGCAGGGCTCTGGTACTGGCTAAGTTCGCCCTTGAGTGTGTCGCTTATGGAGGTGGTTGGGTGAGGGTGCTTCGATGTGGTGTGAAGCTATCCACTGGGTACACTGGCTCTGGGGCCTCCCGGGAGGTGCAGACCCAGGTCAGCCACCACCTGTGTTCCTCCCAGAGCCACTAGACATAAGTTAAAAAGCTATCTGCAGATGGCTGCTGTTTGTACTAGGCTTAGTTTTGCCCAGCCAAGGCCAAGCTGTGAATCAAGGTTGGCTCCTGCTAGTGTCATGCCTGTGACCACTTATTGAGAGGCTTGCTGAGTGAGGCTGGATGCTGCTTGTTTGAGAGATTTTAGGAAAATCTGAAGCATGAGCCAAGACAGGACATTCCTATAGTAAAGCCACTGAAAACAGCCTGGGTCGGCCCGAAAGTTGGGTGGGGCAGAGTCTCAGGGAATCACCAAGGTGGGGCAAACTGTGTGAGCCAGGTAGATGGAGTTTCTCATATGGTGCCCGTCTGCTGGCTCTGTCGGGGAAGGGCTCATTAAAGGAACAATAGCTTCTGCCAGCACTTCTGTCTTGGAGAAAGCTGCCTCTCCAGCTTTTGCCCTGATGCCAAACAATTCAGTTTCTCCCCATATGTCTCTGGCACCCCTCAAGCTGCTGTCCCCATGCTGGAACTCAGAGGGAGTGGGTTTGAGTAGGTTCGTGCATGGGCCCTTTAAGAGGAACTGCCTGGGACTCCAGAAACCTCAGCCTCAATTCCCGGTGGATTTTACAGCCAGAAATTACGGGGACTGCTCTTCCTGGGACTGGAACCTGGTGTGGGACTGGGACCCCTAGCTCCTCAGGGGAGAACTCCACAGCTGAGGTACCCTCCTGATTTTTATCCACTACGCATGGGTGTGGGACCAGCCTGTTCCATGCCCCTGCCCTTCCTACCACTCTGATGTGGCTTCTTTAATTCCCTAGCTGTCGAACTTCCATTCAGCTCAGTTTCAGACAGTTCGGAATGACGGTTGTTCTGTAGTTTCATTGTAATTTTAATGCGATTGTGAGAGGAGGCAAGTACCACATTTACCTATGTTGTCATCTTGCCCAAAAGCCCCGGCAGTAGACACAGCTAAGCTGTGCCTGGACTCCTGATTTACAGAAACTAAGATATGAATGTGGAGTTTTTTCAATTATAGTTTATATGAATGTGTGTTGTTTTGTGCTAAGTTTGTGGTGATATTGTTATATAGCAACAGATAACATACAACTAAATAATACAAATATGAAAAAATATATATGTATTTTTAAATATATTTTTATTGATTTTTTAAGGGAGAGGGATAGAGATAGAGAAACATCGATGAGAGAGAACCATCTATTAGCTGTCTCCTGCACACCCCTTAGTGGAGATCAAGCCCACAACCCAGGCATGTCCCCTGACTAGGAATCAAGCTGGCAACCTCTTGGTTCATGGGTCAATGCTCAACCGCTGAGCCATACCAGCTGGACTGAAAAAAATTTATATTCTCACTATCCAGAGATTATCATTATTTACAGCTTTGTGTATATCTTTCTGGGTAAAACTGACACATTTAAAAATCATTAGGCCAGCCAGTGCACCTGGTGCACTTCCTGCCCCACCCCCCCACCCCCCCTTGTAGTTGGAAGGCACTGAGTGATTAGTTCAGTTCTTTGCCTTTTGTTTTCATTGGCACACGTGCTACCAAGAAAGTGGTCTGTAGTTCAACATTTTAGAAACTACAAGTATAGTTTTCAATTAAACACTCAAAAAAAAAAAAAAAGTAGACAAAAAGGGATAATTGGTCTAATAAAGGCCTGGAGCAGATGGAAAAAGATACTAAGAGAACAGAGTCCAGTGATGGCACCAAATAGGAAGGAGGCCACTTTGGTCTCCATGGTTGGTGACAGGCTGAGGACTGGTGGACTAAGATGCTTCAGTTCATTTATCTGCTCAGTATGGCCGTCTCCAGCCCATCACTGACTCTCCAGTGAGTTGCATGGAGATTACAGAGCCATCACATTAACTGCTAAGTATGTTCTTAGGCATGACATTAAGAATAAGACTTTGTGTTTTCCATAATGTGTTTGGTGGCACTAACTCACTAACTCCAATTTAGCACAGAATTGCAGACCTAGCAGCCTTTCCTGGAGGACAAGTTCCATGAAAAGGATCCGTTGGACAGCACTCAGATGTAATAAATTATGTTGATACAAACCTGCAACAGAAATATTTTTATAGGATTTTCTCGGGATTCATAATTTTATAGACATTCTGTGGGGTGAGAAAGGTCAGGAAGAAGGATATGGTAACTTAAGACAGAGCTGATGGCTTCACAATGCCCAAGGATCCCAAAGGAATTAGTCAAGGCTGATGAATCAGTCAAGTCACCACCTTGACCCAGAAAGGCAACAACACTCTCTTCAAGGCCACCCTGGCTCCTCCCTTGGGCAGGCGCCCTGGTTTCTGCCAGGGGACTCAAAGAGAAAAGGTCTTTGTAATCAGGAAGCCGAAGACCTTAGCAGAGTCCAGAAAGGGGCAGCTGGCTTTTCTGGATAAGCACACTTCTTCCATTGCAATAAACTTTATGGGCCCAGACCACAAGCTTGACGTGATTCTTGAAAAATGAGAAGTACTTGGCTTTTTATCCGGAGTTTCTCTAATCACACTGCTGTCAAGCCCACCTCCTTCTCCATCTCTGGATTTTTCTATCCCTTCAACACCAGCCTCTCACCCAGCCACTCCAGCTTACATTCAAAAGCGGATCTTATTCCAAATGTGAGGTCGCCACTCAGTGGCACTCAATAGTGGCCCAGGACACTGTACTCTAACGGTGGGAAACTGTGGTTTACCCTGCAGGTGAGAGAGAGGATGTTAGGGGATGTGATTCTTCTGCAGTGTCTGGTTGTTCAGTCTTTCTGGAGACAGCTCTATCAGAGACTGCACTCTTTGGGTGGCAAAAAATAAATTAATGTACAGACATCTCGAAGTGCTGGAGACCAGCTAGGTTGTCATGGCAGAGACATCGGCTCCACAGGGCCTAAAGTGGGACGGCAGATGTGGCGGGCACCTTGGCGCCACGCCAGGTGGCACTGGCTTTTCACTGGGTCTCTGCTGATGAGCACTGTGTGCGGTGAAGGAGCCTCACTGCACGGTGCCGCTCTGAGGCCTGTGAGGCACAGCAAGAGCAGCTGGCGGTGGTGCAGCTGCTGCTGAAATACTTGTCTGAGTCCAAGAGTGATTGATGCATTTTCTATTGTCCTCCTTAATCTGCTCTCATGCCTAATAACCTGATAAGGTATCAGCTACAAACCATTTTTCAAAACTCTAAAGTCTTGTTCTCCTTACTTCGTTCATGCTACATTTCTAAGAAAGCAGGGGGATTTAGCTGATGGCGGGGAATAAGCCCCACCCAGTACAGCGTGCGCTCCACACAGCGACTACTATACTAGTCTGCTAGGGCTGCCGTAACTAATTACCGCCCTCTGGATGTCTTAAAACAACAGACATTTATTCTCTCACTGTTCTGAATGCTAGAAGTCCAAAATCAAGGTGTTGGCAGGGTCATGCTCTCTCTGAAGGCTCTAGGGAAGGATCCGGTCTGTCCTGTCTCTTCTAGCTTCTGGTGGTTGCCAGCAATCCTTGGCATCCTTGGCTTGTAGACACATCACTCCAGTCTCTTCTGTCTTCACATGGCTGTTTTCTCCACGTGTGTCTGTGTCTTCACAAGGTATTCTCCTCTGTGTGTGTCTGTGTGAACATTCCCTTCTTCTTATAAGGACACCAGTCATTGAGTTAGGGCCCTCGCAGAGCAGCAGACTGTTCAGGTTAAAGACATGGGCACAGGGATGGTCTGGTACATCTGTGGGGCTCCATCTGCAATTCCCTTCACTTCTCTGACTCACTAATCTCTCACTTAACTTGACTAATTATATCTACAAACACCCTATTTCCAAATAAGGTTGCGTTTTGAGGTTCCTGGATGAACATGGATTTGGGGAAATATTAGTCAACCCAGGACAGTGACTAAATACAGGAATGGATGTCTCTGTCTGGGAGTTGGGGGCATGTCCCAAGGGGCTGATGAGTTCCTTCTCCCAAGCATGCCTTTACCTTAGCCTCTGTTCTGCCACTAGGTAGCTATAATAGCTGAGCACTTGGCTTGGATGGAGTTCCCAGAGCTGGGGTTACTGTGGGGTATTGGGGTAGGGCTGGGTGATCAGCCTCAAGAGCTTTCATTTGTTCCCTGCCTCTCCTGTAAAAGGCTGGCTAATGTGTAGAGACATTGGGCATCCACAGGCGACATCAAGTTAATGGCAGATACAAAGGTTGGCTCTCTCAACATCAATTCCAATCTCCTCTAGCTTATTCCTGTACTATAACCTGGACAGCTAAATTATGTTTCTTTGTGTCCTTTGCAGATAGCGTGCTTGCATGTAATGTGATTCTGGTTCTACCTGGAGGATGACTTACAGGAGTCCCTGAGCGTGAAGTGAGCAATTCGAGGCAGCAGCCAGATGCAAGAGGATGAAATCTGGCAAACGAATTGGCAGGTGCATCTGGTTCCTCTGTGGCTGCTGCAGCAGAGTTTCGGGCATCCAGTCCCTAAATTCCCAGATGCTAAAGGATAGGAAGCAGCAGCCATGGTTCTTCTGCTGGAGTCATACAGAGCCAGTGGTTTTCAGACCTCACTGTCTATCAGCATTACCTGGAAAACGTGTTCAAGCACAGATTGCTGGGCCTCATCCTTAGCGTTGCTCATGCAGTGGGTCTGTGGTGAGGCCTGAGAATTTGCATTTCTACCAAATGCCCAGGTGATGTGGATGCTGCTGGTCTGGGAACACACCTTGAGAACCACTCTTTCAAGGTCTGGTTCCTCATTTCTTCTAGCTGCGCTATCTTTGGCTGCACCGTTCTTACGTGTAACTTCCAAACCTGTGTGGCCTTCCTGGACGCTGTCGATCAATTAATACCCTTCGGTGAAAATCTTTTCTCTTATACTAGCTTGAAGTGGATTCTGTTGTCTGCAACTAAGAACCTTGATCTAGACCAGGTCCTTGGTCTAACTACCAATACTCCAAACATTCTTATAGTTCTCTACTGAGTCCTCCCTCTCCTCTGTTGGGATCTCCATGTCACTTCTGTGTCCCTGGCCTATTTCTTATAAGAGTTACATGACTCATGCTGACACAATCCCTGTCCTACCTGATGTCCTTTCATTTCACATTCTATCTAAATAAATCCCCCTCATTCTTCAACTTTCCCAACCTCCCACCTTCTCCAAAAATAATCAAACCAGGAACATTCACGGAAGAACAGGGTTAGGGTCTATTGCTGCAAAGGCAAAAATATCTTGAATTTAGCACTGAAATTGAAGTAGCCCCGCGGAGGGTAAAGTGAAGCTGTAGGAAAGTCTTTTTATCTACCAAAGGGGGAAGAAAAAAGTCAGAAGCCAGATGCCTGCTTCAGACTCAGTTTCTTAAGATCTGATCCTTTTTTTTTTGTTTTTGGTAAAGTATCTCAATGTGAAATTCAAAATAAAAACCACCTAACAGAGCCCTGTTTGAAAGGTCTGAGAGCGGGTAAGATGGATAAATTGGTGTCTTGCTAGACCGTCTATTTAAAAATTGGTTAAAAGATATTATTTACCCGATGAACCATAGAGCTCAAAAAACCCTCGAACACAGTAATAACAGTCCCTCAGGTAAATGCCGCCCAGGCGGGTTTGTAAATGTGTATCATTTACTTGATAAAGCACAGCAGCCTATCCACGGAGGAGTTATGGTCTGCTGCATAAATAGGCATTTGGACAGCTTTAAAAATGCATACTCTTTACACCCAAATGCCGGGTGAAAAGCCCTGCGGAAACTGGTTATTATGAGCAAAGAGCAACCACTTTGAAAAACCAAGAGGTGATTGGGCCAAATGGTGTCTTTCAAACTTTTCTTCTCCAAGAGCTACATGGACATCTACTTATTCACTTGTTGAAATGACCACTAGTAGCTTCAGGGCCTGGGTGGAGAGAGAGGGTGGGTGAACTGACCCTCCCTGAGCTCCCGCTGGTCAATGTTCCCATCCTTGTCTGAGCGCCAGAATCACGTGGAAGCCTGTCCAGGCCTCTGATCCCCCCCCCCCCCCCCGGCCCCGAGAGAGGCTGGGACACAGAGTGTTCTAAAAGCTCCCCAGGTGATTCTGATGTCAGGGTTGAAAGCTTCCATGCTAGATAAAGAATCTGAAACCCAGAGAGGCCAAGTGACTTGCCCAAGATCACACAGCAAGCCTGGGAAAGAACACTGGTATCTGGATGCTTGGTTTCACTTTTAACTGCTACTCCACACTCTCTCCTTTCCTCTCAGGGTTGCCTTTGGGTTTACTTTTAAGATGACTTCATGCTTTCTTACCTCTACATTTAAAGTATATAAATAGTGTGTAGTAATTATATAGATTACTAAAAATTTTGAAAACACAAGGGGAAAAATATATTTCCATTCCCCAAATACCAGTTCAATTAGTACAACAGTACTAGATTCCCTTAGATTCCATTTTCTTCTCCTATACTTTACCTATTTGTAAATGAGTTTATATGTTTGTATATTTTATAATTTTATATCCAAGTATTCTACCATACTATAAAGTCTCTGTTGGTTTTTTATTACAGTTGACCCTCGAACAATGTCAGGGTTAGGGGCACCAACTCACTGCACAGTCAAAAATCTGCTTAAAACTTTTTTTTTTTTTTAATTTCAGAGAGGGAGAGGGAGAGGGAGAGAGAGAGAGATAGAAACATCAATGATGAGAGTCATTGATTGGTTGCCTCCTGCATGCCCCCTACTGGGGATCAAGCCTACAACTTGAGCATGTGCCCTGACCAGGACTCAGACCACCATCTCCTGGATCATAGGTCGGTGCTCAACCACTGAGCCACGCCAGCCCGGGCGCTTATAGCTTTTGACTTCTGCAAAACTTAGTTGTCTCTTGGTACCCATGGGGAATCGGTTTCAGGACCTCCCACATATACCAAAATCTGTGGATGCTCAAGTCCCCTGTATAAAATGGAATAGAACAATGCATATAGTCATCCCGCCACATCCACAGACTCTCAATCTCAGATCAAAAACAATATAAGCATTCCCTGGCTGGTGTGGCTCAGCAGTTAGAGCATCAGCCTGCACACCAAAGGGTTGCAGTTTCTATCCCCAGCCCCGGTTGGGGCAGGAGGCAACCAATAGTTGAGTCTCTCTCACATTGATGTTTTTCTCTCTCTCTCCTCTGTCTCCCCATCCCTCCTTCCCTTCCACTCTCTCTGAAAAGCAAAGGAAAAAATATCCTCAGGTGAGGATTAACAAAAAACAAAAAAATATAGGTATTTATTGAAAAAAATCCATGTATCAGTGGACCTGTGCAATTCAAACTTGTGTTGTTCAAGGGTCAACTATAATTTTAAAAGTAATATATGTTCACTGAAAATTTCAAGGAATGTAAACATGCTCAGGATAGAAAATGAAGGCCCTAAACCCTCCCTTCCCCAGTTTCTAGAGAAATTTTTCTCCTACACATACTCTAAAAATGGGATTGTATGATGGGTGCAGTTCTGCAACTTGTTCTTTTTTTCTTTCTACTTTAAAAGAATGCTTTGGGCATCTTTCCATGTCAGTACATACTAATCTACCTCATTTATACTATTCCATTGAACGGATATTCCAAAGTTCAGTTGACCAATCTCCTACTGACACATTTAAAAGCCTTTTCTGTGAAAAACAAATAAACATACAAACAACTAACCAAATGAATATCCGGGCTTCCTAGCTCAGGCCACCATCCGGCCCTGGCTGACCCTGCGGGGGCACCTCCCCGATGCCAGCGTCCCAGTGCACACACTGTACTCTGAAGACAGAGGGCTGGGGAGGACTCTTGTCATTGACTCTCTGACCGTGGGGGGAAAAGAAAAGCAACCCACAGGAGTGACTGATAATTCACCTCATATCGAAGGCAACTCAAAGAACAGGGAGGCCAGGCCCGGGATGCCCTGATCTGAATGTGCTTTCAGAAATCCCTAAAGCTGCCATAATACAAGGGCTCCAGGTCTCCTGAGCAGAAAACCTTTGTTTCCCAGGTCTCACCTTCTGCCCTCAGCTGAGGGATAGTAGGCAAAATGTAAATGGAGCCATTCAACTGCAGCACACACGTGTTTTTGTTTTTTGCTTTTTTTAAACATCAAGAAAGGAAGAAAATAGAAACTTGTTGCCAAAAGAGTGAATTTACAGAAAGCAATTTAACAATGTTTCAAGAGTCTTAAAAATGCTCTTGAAAAAAAGGAATAAAAATGTTCTCGAACCTTTGACCCAGAGATGTGCTCTTAGGCAACTTAACCTAAGAAAATAATCAGATTTGTGCAGAAAGATTAAGAGCCCAGGCCCTAGAGGCCAAGCACCAGAGTTTGAATCCTGGATGCATTCTTTACCACCTGTTCCCTCATCTCTAAAATGGGACTAATACCTATGCTTCCTCATTGGGCTTTTGTGAAGATGGAATGAATTAACTGACATAAGCCAGTTAGAAAAGGACCTGGGAAGATTTGTGAATGTTGGCTATTAGCATTTGTAACAACATTGATTGATGAAGAACTGGTTAAATAGATTATGGAATATTATACAGCTATGAAAAATCACCATGGATTAATGCTCACAACTTAATATTAATTGAGAAAGACAGACTAAAAACCAACTTTACATGCAACTGCAGTAAAATATTAGATATGTCTGAATGTAAGATTCTGAGCATTTTTATTTTTACATATTTTTATGAGGTTTTTTACAATAAGCATCAATGGCTTTTATAATCAGGAATAGTTGTGTTTTTTAAATAAAAAGGCATGTTAGAATATATATATTTCAAATTATGCTAATCCTTTCCTCCCAACATTAGGGCCAATGCTATCTCAAATCAGAGGGTTGGAGGTTGTTCTCTGGGTCTCTCTTCCCCCACGCTTGCTGCCCTCAGAATTGGTAGTTCTCATTCCCTTACATGGCCTCCTTTCGGGATAGGTTTCTGTGAACTGATTCAGGCTCAGCCGTAAAAGACTGTTAATGCTTAAAGTGTTATGCTTCCCATGAGTTTACACACTTTATTGAGGAAGCAAGACAAAGGATGAAATCCCTAACAGTGAAATTTTAGGCAACATCAAAACAATGGAGAAAGCTGTTGAAGAAAAATGGTTTCCTGATATCCTTCAAATCAAATTCTGTTGATTCATTAGACTGGCTCAGCTCAAAACCACAGATGGTTCAAACTGAAAAAAATCCTTATCTCCCGAGAGGTACAGACCCTGACCAAACAAATAGAAATTAATGAAACAAGTCGGAGGTGGCAAGGAAGAGGACTGTAGAAGGGACTCGTTCATGCAGGACGAAGTTGTATACTATTTTTAATGTAATATACGCCTTTAATGAGACTTCAGGGTATGGGGAAGGAGTCCCTGGGAATTGTGAGAATTATACCAACTCCTTAGTGAGGGCAAGAAAGAGACCAGTGACCTCCAAGATCTACACATTCCTGACTTTCTGCCCACTACGGGTAGAAGGAAGGAAAAATGAATGCCCTTTCCAAGTTCAGAGGTTGCTGGGCTGGGAAAAGGAAATGATTAGAATTTACATTGTCTGAGCCCAGGTTTGTAACAAAAAAATTGCTTCATAATTTAAAAATTATTCATTCCCGCCTGTGCTGTGGCCTCATCCCAGGAAGTAGCAAGCCAACTGTATCCAATGAGGGATTAAAGATAATAAATAAAAGAGTAGCAATTAATTGTGCTTTCTGATTTAAGAGGCTAGGCTGCCTGGGTCATGCTTGAGAGGCTTATCAAATGTAGCTCTATTATGACCTCTTGTATTTCAGTTGATGCTTGTGCTCACATCTGAAGGCACTTGTACCACAAGGCTTTTCAGATATAAAAGAATTTAAATGTATAGATTGCTTTAGGATTCTGTACTTATAGCATGAGGCAAAAGTGTTGAAAATAGCAGTTTAATGAGTCATGCAAAGCGGCCCTGTATTCAAAGTCACCGATTCAATTACTTTTCCCTTTTCAAAGGCCACGAGAGGCAGACTAATATGGTTGTTTTCTAAATGCCATGGTTCTGACTTGCCTTTTTGTAATTCCTGGCAATTTCCTTGCTTTCTGAAAAGCAAAGGCATTCCAGAGGCCAAAACCTGAGGTGGTCTGATAACCAGGATCATTTTTAGAGCCAAACGAGAACAAACACACACAAAGGTGCGGAAATGGGCCCGGGGACTTCAGCTGCCAGCTCACGATGAACCACCCCTTCCTGCACAGTTGCCAGAGCAGCATTGGGAGGTGGGTGAGGGAAGGGCCCTGGTTGAAATGCAGGAAAACCTTCCTTCCCGGCCCTGTCAGCGTCCTTGGCCGGAGACCTCAGAAGTCGCCCTCAACAGCCCCAACAGGCAGTGGTTTCCTTGCCTGAAGGACAATCTAATTTGAACAGTGCAACCAATTCTTTCATTTGCTGCTCTCCATGTTTTCACCTCCAGGTCATAAAAGAGATTTTGTCATATCAGCCAAGCGTCAGTCTCCCCTAAGGGTCACCTCCTTGGAGTGCTTTTGGGAAGGGGAGGGTGGTTCTATCTGTTCCTTCAGGCTGTTTTCGTCCATCCCTGTGTGAGTGGACCAGGGGGAGAGGAATGTCCCTCTTGCTGCCCACCTCTCACTTCCTCAGTGACGTCACTACACACGGTTGTACAGTGATAGGCTGGGGACGACTGAAGGAAATGGCAACGAGGAGAGAAGGGTTTAAAATGATCAGGAATGTGACTTTTCACATAATACAGGAGAACAGCTTTCAAAAACAAAAAGGAAAAAATTTAAAATCATTCCCATGTACTGTACCGCATAGAAGTGAGAACATGAAAAACCTATAAAAATACAAAGAATTCACCAGAATGTTGTCATCCAGACCCTAGCTTCCTCCAACAGCATTACATGAGGCAGCACAATTTGTCTCTAGCACACCCTGGTGGGGTCAGACAATTCCAGGTCTCCAGAAACCCCACAGGCTCTCATTGAATTTTAGGAAAACCTTTGTGATTTGAGTTTGGTAATTTGTGGCACTCTGGTCCACAGCCACAGAATGGTTTGATTTAAATATCATGTATTTGTGGGCTTGATGAGGGTTTTTATACATTTTCCAAAGGGACAATCACACTGTTTTTAGACTCCCTAACTTATTAGATAGCCAGCAGGCATGGGTATTATATTAGTTTGGTGAAATGCATACAAAGTGGGTCTTAAACAACAGAAACGGATTGTCTCAAGTTCTGGAGGCTGGAAGTCCAATATCAAGGGAGGACACTCACAGATGGAGTTGGTCCCTTTCGAGGGCTGTGAGGGAAGGATCTGTCCCAGGCCTTTCACTTACCTTCCTATGGTTTGAGGCAATCTTTGCTGCAACCTAGCCTAACCCTGAACTACATACTGCCTGCAATTGAACTTCCTTAACAGAAGCAAGAAGGTCTATCTTAACTAACTCCAACCAGTAACAACTAAAACCATAACAATTGAGCAACTTGTATAAAAGGAGATAATTTTGCAATAAGGACATATTGCCACCCGGGGATATTTGTTAAGAGGACATGCCTTTCATAGGGAAAATAATTAAATAAATTATTAAAGATCTGCCTGATGGAATTTTATGTATTGATTTTAAGTGAAGGTTTAGAAGTCTATGTCATGACATGAGGAAAATTATATTGATGATGTCACTGGGAAAAATCAGGATGATAAATGCGTTCTTAGAAATGTCCATACAATTATTAACAGAATAAAGTCCCGAGATCTTGCCCAGGCCTGCATGATCTGGCCCTCTGCCTCCACTCGGACCACATCTCCTCTCTACTTGTCCCGCACAGCGCTCCAGCCACCCAGCGTCCCTTCCGGTTCCTCACACAGCCAGCTTGTCTGCAGGGCCTTTGCACCTGCTCTTCTTGCTCCTCAGAATGCTCTTTTCTTGCCACATGCTAGCTTTTTCCTGACAACTCAAGTCACGGCTCAACATCACAACCTTGTGAGTCTTTCCCTGAGCCCCTGATCTGAAGAAGAGACCTGTGTCTCCTCACTACCTGTTCAGTTTTCTCTGAGTGCTGGTGAAGGGCTGAAGTTATCCTTATTTCACTTACTCACTTAGTGTTTTCTGGTGAACTTAACAATATCAGGAGCTTTGTTTATTATTTACTATTTGATCCCCAGATCTCAGAATAGACATTGATCATGTAATATCTGTTCTGTAAATGAATGAAAATATGCACAGGAAAAGGAAGGCAATATATCAAATGCCAGAACTTTCTACAACAGTACTGGGGTTAGGGTAATTTCCCCCCCCCCTTTAATATTTTTTAATGTTTTCTATAATTTTATTCTATTTTATAATGAAAACATTTAAAAAAATTATCTACCTTCCAAAATGCCCATGTGAACATAAAAGGGACAGGCCTCTTGTATACTCCAAGCTGTGATAAATTCATAATTTGTTCCCTTTGTAAACCAACTTCATAGATCCCAAAGAAATAAGGACAGTTGAATCTGCTTTGGGAAGTTTTAGATCTAATTCAAAGAGAAACTGATTGTGTTAAACCATGCAAGAATATTCTATTTTTAACCTTTCTTCTGGAAAACTCTACAATGAAAATTCGTTTTAGATGGGTCACCCCAGTGTAAGTTTTCCTTTCAGTAAATACCACAGACTCATACTTGCATTTGGCTTTCTGGGAAGTACTTACTTACTCTCTTGATTGTAAGTAGCTTGCTTTGATTAAAAAATAATAATAAGCTTCATATACAAAATCCAACATCATATAAAGCTTCTAATCACTCTGTCGGTGAAATGGGCAGCATATAGTTGGTAAAATGGATGGTAAGTGCTCATAGGAATGCCTGGAGACCATGAATTTTGACCTGAGAATCCTGCAGGAGTGGGGATAAATATATATATATATATTTGGAGTGAAAAGGAAAGAAAAAATCTCCCAAATCTCAAAAGACAATGATGAATGGAAGTCCCTCCAAATGAATGGCCTGTTTATGCCACCTGCTGGATTGTTGTGGCACTGCTTAGTCATGCCCTGATTTCAAGATGGTTGATTCCTGTCCTCTAAGTCTCCAAATCCTCTGATCTCTTTAATCCACAATTGGGCATCCTTCCTTCCTTCTTTCCTCCCTCCCTCCTTCCTTCCCCTTCCCCTTCCCCTTCTCCTTCCTTCCTTCCTTCCTTCCTTCCTTCTTTCCTTCCTTCCTTCCTTCATTCCTTCATTCCTTCATTCCTTCATTCCTTCATTCCTTCATTCCTTTCTGGCCTGGGACTACTAACTGATGTTCACTGGACATAAATTCTGGCTCTGTTAGTAAAAAGGACCCTCTGAAAACCGAGTCTCCTATAATAACTTGCTCAAGGCTCCTCTGCAAAGCCCTTCGTGACCCACCCCAGGTGAGTCCTTCCAGCAACAGCTAACTTCAGCCTTTGTGTTGTGAGGGTTGGTGTCTGTCTCCCCCCTTGCTTGCGTGTGAGCATCCTGGGGGTACACTGCTTCCTGATGTAAACCTGGAGTGTGATAAGGATGGTGATAATTGGGGCTGATTTTGTTCAAGAGCTTTAACTCATTTAATCCTCACAACACCCTGTAAGTAGATACGATCCCTGTTTCAAAGATGAGGAAACTAAGGCACAGAGAGGATAATTAACTTGTCCAAGGCCACCAAGATAGGAAGTGGCAGGCAGTCTAGCTCCATGGCCTGTGCCCTTTGCTGCTATTTGATCAGCCAACTTGGGGAACACTGGCATGTCTTGTGTGCTTCATTTATGACACTGGCCTTGTGTTAAGCTGTTACAGAGGCCACTATGCTAGGTCTAAGCACTGCCTTCTAGGCTCCCCATCCTCTCTGCCCCACTGAGCTCTATGTCCTGGGATTCTGGCTTCTGTGGAAGGCATCAACAGGCCCCCTTACCCTCTAGCCTCAATTTGGGTATGATTGATGGGAAGCACTCATACCTGTGAGGGCAGGACAACAGTAAGGAGTATTTCTTTTCTTGGCGTTTCTCCCTGTTGGGTGGCCAGAGGCTGGCTTAGGGTTTCTGCTGAAGGCACAGCCCCTGCCAGCCCTCTCCAGAGCTCCAGCAACTCTCTTGGGTTCCCAGGATAATTCTTCCTTTGCTCCTTCAGGGATAGGGGGTAATGGCTCTGGCTGATACCAGCCCTGAGGTACTACACCACTGCATATTGGTTTCTCAGAGCCCTCCTCACAGCTCTGTACATTGTCCCTTTATTCAGTTCTCCTGCATTTCCCACCTGAGGATGCCACCCACTTCCTGTCAGTACCCTGACTGATTCAGCCTTCAGGCACCTTCCCTACCTGCTGAAACTCCTCCCACCTGTGGATTCCCTGTTCAGTCTTTGCATTTCCAGCTGTTCTTTGTTGAAAGGCAAATGCTAGGATTTCCAAACCAATAACAACTGTTTCACAGATTGCTTCCCACCCCTGCCCCAAGACACAGATACATTTTGTAGTGAGGAATGGGCACAAGGGAGTTGGAAAAAATAAACCAGGGGGAGAAGAGAAGGGGAAAGGGAGGTGACCTGGTCCTGAGGACAAACTCTGCCTAGATCCTAAGGACGACACCGGAGAAGGCTCTCTACTGCAATGGTTACAGCTGGGTGCCAGAGGGGACAGAGAAGGATTATGCCCTCAGGATTTACTTAAATAACCTCTTCACTTATAAAAGGTGACCAGTAATCGTATATGCTTCATGAGCTTCTTATGAGGATTAGATGACGAATGCAAGCATAACACCTCCTGCAGCACTGGCCATGGTTCTGTAGTCATTAGCACCTATGGACTCTGAGAAAGGAAGCAAGAGGCAGAGAGAGAGGAGAGGGAGAAGGGAGAGAAATAGATTTATTTTAAGGAAGTGGCTAATGCAACTGTGGGGTTGGTGAGTCTGAAATCTGTACAGTAGGTCCACAGGTTGGACACTTCCAAGGACTTCTGCATTATCGCCTTAAACAGAATTCCTTCTTGGGAAACTGTTTGCTCTTATGGCCCTCAATGGGTTGGATGGGCTGCACCCACACGAAGGAGGGCAATTTACTTAAAGTCAACCGATTGTAAATATTAATTATATTTACAAAATACTTTTTAAAAATAATATATCTTTATTGATTTCAGAGAGAGGAAAGGAGAGGGGGAGAGATAGAAACATCAATGATGAGAGAGTCATTGATGGGCTGCCTCCTGCACGCCTCCGACTGGGGATCGAGCCCGCAACTCGTGCATGTGCCCTGACCGGGAATCGAACCCCGATCGCCTGGGTCCTAAGTTGACACTCAACTGCTGAGCCAAGCCCGGCCAGGCTACAAAATACTTTCACAGCAACATCTAGACTAGGCTTTGACCAAACAACTGGGCACCATTGCCTAGCCAAGTTTACACATAAAATTAACCAACACAATAGCCATCTGAGTTTCATTTAGTATAATCCTTTAAAGATTATACGCTAATGTAGCTCTATGATGTGTGTGTGTGTGTGTGTGTGTGTGTGTGTGTGTGTGTTCTTTCTTTGCTTCTCTTTTAGGCCATGAATTTTCAACAGGAAGAGAAGTGAAAATTGGTTCTTGGGTGACAAAAAAAAAAAAATTATAGATAGTACAATGGCTTGTGGCCCTCCAAAGTCAAACCCGATCTGACAAAAATCTTATTCCTTAGTATTTAATTTCTCTCATTAGGAAGAAGTTAAACTAAAATATATATTACACATTTATTTTATTTTTCCCATCACCATTTATCCCCTCTATACCATCTTCCTCTTCCACCCCCACCCATTACCCCTCTCCCCCAGCAATCACCACTGTTGGCCATGTCCATGAGTTCTCTCTCTTTTTTATATTATACATTTTATATTATATAATTTAACTTTAAGCTTAATAAATTGGTTTAAATATATTAAATTAAAATAGTCCCCTTAGGGTGATAATGGACAGAGGTGAGGAATGCTGCTCCAGGCCCTTTGCAGAACATATTGATGCATCTCTAGCAACGAAAGGAAAGGCCCAACCAACACAGTGTTTTCTATTGATTGGGTTGGTTTCAAGCCTTTTTGCTGCACCATCTTTAATTTTATGAATGATGAGAGGAGTTCATGTTCTTTGATTTAGCCAATCTTTAAAAAAAAAGTGTCCATTAAGTTGTAGTAACTCAGTATTAAAAGTAATTTCCATAGCAATTTGTTCTGTTGTCGATAGCTGTAGCACTAACATCGCATCACTCAGTGTCTGGCAGCCAAGCCTGCATGCTCCACAGCAGCACCTCGGTTCATTCCACCCCGAGGAACCCGATTACAGCCCTGATGAAACAAGTTATATTTATGATGATGACTTACAGTTAAATCTACAGCCAGGGCCTCTTCCTCCTGAGCCCCTGTCCTATTCAAAATGCCATTTATTTCAAGAAACTGCCAGTTATTTCTGTTGAGCGTCAAATGAGCTGCCAGACCGCTGCTGAAATAAACCCGCTTGTTTCTGGGGAACTTTCAAAGTTTCCTTTCAAACAACCAGAGCACAGCCTCCAGCTCCATCCTTCTTGAAAATCTGACACCTGGGCAGGTGCCTTGACAACTCAGAGTCTTAGTTCCTTCGTCTTGAAAGCTGGAATAACAATGCGGCCTGTCCCACTTCAGGAAAACACTCAGGATGCCACAAAGTGCCACCAAATGTCAGGCCTTATTATAATGAAACAAAAGCTCCAATATTTTCTGTAAATACCTGTATTACTAATGAAAAACTGCACACACACTCTTCCCTCCAGCTGCTGTTCTTTGCACACTCCTGGCCTGACGACATGAGCTCATCCTTCAGAGAAACCCTCCTTGACCCTCCAGCCATAGAGTCCCATCATAATCTGTCACCACACCCTTTAATGGACTTTCATTTGTAATACCCCCTTCATTTGTAATACATGTATAGGTATAACCTGTACATATACATTTATTTCTATGATTATTTATAAAATGGAAGCCCAGAGAGCACGTTCCTCATCTACCCTGTTCACAGCTGCAGCCCTTGTGTCCTGCACAGGGCCCAGCACTTAGTAGGCATTCAACAAATATTTGTTAAAAGTGAATAAACATGGCTGTCCCCTCCAAGACTCTCTTCTCCAAAATTTGGAGAGAAAAGCCGGGATTTATTTTCTTTTACTAATTTTCCCAAATGGAGTCTTTTTTCTTAAAAAAAAAAAAAAAATAGAGCCCAGCCAATATGCTCAGTGGTTGAGTGTCAACCCATGAACCAAGGGTTCACTGGTTCGACCACGGTCAGGGGACATGCCCAGGTTTTGGGCTTGGCCCCCCGTAGGGGGCTTGCAGGAGGCAGCCAACTGGTGTTTCTCTCTCATCAATGTTTCTATCTCTCTATTCCTCTTCCCTTCCTCTCTCTCTAAAATTAATAAAAACATTAAAAAATAGAGGAAAAGAGATTAACTTCTTTTCACACATTGCTAAATCTTCTTATCAAACCTTTAGAGACCTCATTAGTGGGAAAGTGAGACTCAAGAAACTGCCCTCCATATAATAAATTGCAAAAGTTGGGACAGGGTCGACAGAAGCTCCTCTCTTGAACCCCAGTGATCTTGAGCTCCAGTGACTTGGCTTCTGATAACCTCATTCCTTTCCCGGGGGAACCTGCCCTTGGTGTGGCTTTCCTGAGCATCTCCCCTCGGTTTTGAACCTTGCTGCTCCTCCATTTCTTCCCTATTCCCCATGAAGACTCCCCTATCATGCATTGCTTCCCTTAGGAGAATGAGTTTGGCATCCGTCTCAAATTAAAATATGATACACAAATCCATTTTCATGTGATAATGTTTTCCTTTGTGACTAACACAGACATTCATACAACCATTATTTATGATTAAGCATCTATCTTCTGTATAATAATACTGTGTTGGGAATTGAGGGAATGCAAAGGCTGATAAAGTCATGGTCATGGCTGACTTCCTTTTCCAAAAATGAAAGGCAGGATGGATACTTTGAGTAACTTCCCATAACAAAAGATTTATAAATTCTGGGAAAAAATTATAAATATCCTATAAATTCATAGCTGACAAGAGAATAAGGGAGTCAGAAAGTGGTCTAGTTTTATTTTGGGGCATGTATCTGTCTAGTTTTCGCAACACCATTTATTGAAGAGACTGTCTTTATCCCATTGTGTGTTCTTGCCTCCTTTGTCATAGATTAATTGACCATAGAAGTGTGGGTTTGTTTCTGGGCTCTCTAGTCTGTTCCATTGATCTATGTGTCTATTTTTATGCCAGTATCATGCTGTTTTGCTTATTATAGCTTTGTATTAGTATAGTTTGAATTAGGTAGTGTAATATCTCCAACTTTGTTCTTTCCCAAGATTGCTTTGGGGTCTTTTATGGCTCCATACAAATTTTAGGATTATTTATTCTAGTTCTGTGAAAAATGCCACTGGTATTTTGATATCAGTTACATTGAATCTGTAGATTGTTTTGGGTAGTATGAACATTTCCTCAGAGGTAAAAAACAAACAAGAGGTTAAAAGCTCAGCCAGGTGTGGCTCAGCGGTTGAGTGTCGACCTAGGATCCAGGAGATCATGGTTCAATTCCCGGTCAGGGCATATTCCCGAGTTGTAGGCTCAATCCCCAGCTGGGGGCATGCAGGAGGCAGTTGATCAATGACAACTCTCTCATCATTGATGTTTTTATCTTTCTCTCCCTCTCTCTGAAATCAATAAAGATATATATATATTTTAAAAAGGTTAAAAATCTGACGGTAAGAGAATGGACTCTTTGGGTACCCTGGTATGGGCTACACCTATCTTAGTGACCCAGCCACTTGGCTTTTTTAAGACCCACACAGGACAAGGCTTTTGGCTGTTCCTGAAAACTGAGCTGGAATTGATAACCCAACACAAAGTTGAGACTTTTAAAAGGATATACCTTACTGAAAGTGTGGACCAGAAAATCACATCCCTTCGCCAAGATGACAGGAAAGCTTGTCTGCCTGGGTCTTGGTTTGGGGTGCAGGGGTAGGGTATGATGAAGATATCTTCCATGAGAATTTGTAACCACAAACTCTCCTCCCAGAGTTTTGGAGTTGAAATTTGTACAACCTGTGAGAGCTGGGAACCCCCATGCAAAGATAGTAATATCAAGAGGTGGTTCTGGACTAGTAACTCTCTTGGGGATGCCCGACAGACGCAAGAACATCCCCTCAATCCAAGCTGCCTTTCCCACAGATAAAGCCCCACAGACCATGAGCCCAGAGGCCCAAATTTCAAAACATATGCAAAAATAAAACATGATTTCTGTCATCTTGTAGTTCGTGATCATTTAGAAAGACAAGGCACACACATTCAGAGGAATGTTATCAATTTCACCAAGCATATTGCAGAGCAATTGCTTCAACCCAAAACAAATGACTCCATAAGGCAAAAATTCCAGGTACCATACAGAACTAGTGAAGAAAATTTTTGTACAGGCAAGACTTTTCCTTGCCCCTAAAAGTCACTTGAGACTGTTGATCCCACAGCTAGCTCCCAGTAAGTAGCTGAGAATCAGGAGGCTGTACTTGCACAGATAAGGCTCGGTGGAATTCTGGACAAATGTTTACATGTTGCCTACTATGGAGTGATTGAGAATGGGCTACCTCAGTTACAATCCTTCCTTACCACTTCACTTAGCCTCTCAGTGTCTCAGTTTCCCCATCTTCTAAACAATGATAGTAACAGTGCTTACTTCACAGGTGTGGTGTGAGGATTAAGTGAGATTCACTCATTTAAAGAATTCAGCCAAGGGCCTGGCACTGAGTATTCAACTGATGTTAGCTATTATTATTCTCATCACGAATTGATTACCAAATTTAAATGATTCCTCATCAAATATGTACTCAAATGCCTCAAAGAGCACTCAGAAAGCTAGTTCTAAAATCACATTAATACATAAAATCACGCCTCCTATAGCGAGCAATTTAGCCTCCAACTGTATGAAGCAGGTCTTCCCTTAGGCTAGACAGAGTTCTTAGCTATAACACTCTAAAAGCACAATCCATAACAGAAAAAAATGATAAATTCTACTTGATCAAAATTCAAAACATTTACACTTTCAAAGACACTACTAAGAAAATGAAAAGATAAGTCACAGGCTGGGTGAAAATATTTGCATACCATATGTTTGATAAAGGACCTGTATACAGAGTAAAAACTCTTAAAACTCATTAATAGAAAGACAAACAACCCCATTAAAAATGAGCAAATCAGCCCTAGCCAGTTTGGCTCAGTGGTTAGAGCGTCAGCCCATAGACCAAAGGGTCCTGGGCTCGATTCCGGTCAAGGGCACGTATCACAGTTGCTGGCTTGATCCCTGGCCCAGGCTGGGGTGCGAGCAGGGGGCAACCAATCAATGTGTCTCTCTCACATTGATGTTTCTCTCTCCCCCTTCCACTCTCTCTCTGAAAAAGCAATGGAAAAAATATCCTCAGGTGAGGATAAAAAAATAAAAATGAGCAAATTAGTTGAATAGATATTTCACCAAAGATCATGAAGGCATAATTACTAAGCACATAAAAAGATACTCAACATGATTAGTCATTAGGGAAATGCAAATTAAAATAACAATGAGATACACTTCACAATTACCAGTGTTAAAGAAAAGGCTTTTTCCTCATATTTCCTGGGCAATTCTGCCCCATTCCTTCTAAGTGTTTACTTCCCTTGATTTTTTTAAAAAATCAGCATTTATTGTTCCTCTCATTTATGCATTCATTGGTTGATTCTTGTTATGTGCCCTGACCCAGGACAATCTGCAACCTGGGAACCTTGGTGTACTGGTATGATGCTCTAACCAACTGAGCTTGGCCAGGGCTTATAATTTATTTTCAACTTTATTTTGAACTGGTTTCAGGTGTATAGTGTAGTGGTTAAACAATCATATACTTTACATAGTGGTCCTCTCCATATCTTTAGTGCCCACCTGGCACCGTGCATAGTTACCACAATGTTACTGACTACATTCCCTGTGCTGTACTTCACCCTCATGATTATTTCATAATGGCCAGTTTGTGCTTCTTAGGCCTTCACCTCTTTCACTAAACCCCCCAAGCCCCCCCCTCTCTGGCAACCACTTGTCCGCTCTCTGTGTCTGTGAGCCTGTTTCAATTTTGTTTGTTGGGTTCTTTTTTATCGAGTGCGTAAAGAAGCTGAGGTACATATATACAACAGGATATTACTCGGCCTTAAAAAAAGATGACTATTTGCGACAGCATGGATGGGTACGCTCAGTGAAATAAGTCAGAGAAAGACAAATAACACGTAATTTCACTAATATGCATTCTTGTTCCTGACTGCCACATGCCAGGCCCCTCTGTTGAGCTCAGGGGAGTCCGGTGAAAGAAACACGTGGGCTTTCCCAGGGCTTCAGGTTTAGGTAAAAAATGCAGGGGGGCAAGAATGGTTTTTGTTTGTTTTTGCCTCCTCTGGATTTCCTGAATAGAGCTGTGTAACCTCTCCCTCTCTCTGGGATTGACATGATCCTTCCCCAGTTTTTCCTTTACAAATTTCCTTCATTATCTATTTTCCCTAGTTTCCTGCTGGCTGCTCGCTTAGTCTGATGAATTATACTGTAAGTGCTCTGCTTCTTCCTCCACAGTCCAGATTTAAATATTGAAAAAAATGGGTGAAGGTGGTCAAAAGATATAAATTTCCAGTTATAAAATAAATATGTCCTAGGGATGTAACGTACAGCTTGCTGACTATAGTTAACAATACTATATATTTGGAAGTTGCTAAGAGAGTAGATCTTAAAAGTTCTCATCACCAGAAAAAATAAGGGTAACTATGTGTGGCGATGAACGTTAACTAGACCTACTGTGGTGATTATTTCCCAGTACATACATATATTGAATCATTATGTTATACACCTGTAACTAATATAATGTTATATGTCAATTACATCCCAATAAAAATAATTTAGTTTAAATTTAAAATCTAAAATAAAACCAAAAAAACATAGGCCAATGCTAACCTTGTTTAGCTTTCAGCTTCTGCTGCTAAGTGATAAAGTGGGCTAGGCTATATTAGTTTTAATCCAGCTACAGAACCAGCTGACATTTTGATGTCATTGACGGGGCATATGTTTGGATGCCTTACCCAACAAATTACCTGGTGGCAAGTAAAAAATATCCTTGCATTCAGTTTAGCAGAAAGGTTGTCACCTTTGTCGCATCTGCAGTAAGAATTTAGAGCACGTTCCAATGAGAACTTTCCATCAGTGAACTGGCCCTGGGATGTGCAACAAGGGGAGAGCAGACCTTCTGCAGAACAACGCGTTCCTGCCTTGAAGTCACAGTGCCTTCCTGCCCAAGTACACTGGGACTTGAACCTTTAGGAATGAAACATTAAGATACTGACTGTGCAATCTGCAAAACCACCTAAGTTGTTTGCAAAAGAACCATGTTTTTTTCCTTTCAATCAAAGAGTTAAACTTAGGGGAAAAAACAACAACCTTAAAATGTAATTGCTGGGAGGAGGCCAGAGAGACACTTCCGGACTGTTATAAATAATCCGTATTTTGGTCTAGATGGCTGGTATAGGCAAATGTAAAAATTCATGGAGGGAAGCACAGGAATCTTGCACTTATGCTTGTTATACTTCAATTAAAAAATTAAAAAATAGAGATGGATGGTGGTGATGGCTGTACAATAATAGGAATGTATTTAACGCCACTGAAATGTACACTTCAAATGGTTAAAATGGTGCATTTTATGTATTTTTTACCATAATAAAAAATTACAATGCACGTACTTGAGTACAGCTCACTATCATATAGAAAAGGATGCCAATGAATCTTAATGATGGCAGAGTTAGCCTTATGATTAGATGAAAAACCACCTGTCTGCCTGGAGAATTTACCTTGAATCTACATTTATTTTCCCAAGTTGCTTCCTTCCCAAGGTCTATAATCTGTACTAGAAAATGGACTAATATCTGTGAGTGTGGCTCCTGTCCGTTCCTCATGACCCTGACCCGACCCAACCCTCACACTCTCCCCTGCATGCATGCACTTCCAGGGTTGGGGGAAGCCGAACAAAGGCCTAGAGTTCAAGGGGAGGGCAGGGTGCAGGGCAGGGCGGAGAGGTGGGGAGAGCCCCAGCCAGGATCTCTGTTTTCCTCCTATCTCTGGCTTCCCCTCACCTCTCCTCCCCCAGCTGACGCAGGAGGCAAACTGTAGACTTTTAGATGAGAAAGAGACCCTAGGCCATCATGTTCTACCTCCTTATTTTTATTTCATTTTATTTAATTTCTTAATGAGGCAGCAAAGCACAGAGGGGTGAAGGGACTTTTCCAAGGTCACACAGCCAGCTGGAGGCTAAGCCAGGACTAAAGCTTAGGCCCTTTGTTGCTCATTGCTGTACTAGACCTGCACCCTGAATGCAGCCCTTTCTGCTACTTGTAGGTCTTTCTATTCCTTCTTCCTCCTCTACCTCACCTTCCTGCCAGGGAATTTTTAAAATAAGAATTTTATTGAGGTATAATCCATGTCATAAAATTTGTTCAGCCCAGCTGGGCGTGGCTCAGCAGTTGAGCATCAACCTGGGATCCAGGAGACCGTGGTTCGATTCCCGGTCAGGGCATGTGCCGGGGATTCGGGGTCCACCTCCAGTTTGGAGGCATGCAGGAGGGAGCCGATCAATGATGACTCTCTCATCATTGATGTTTCTATCTTTCTCTCTCCCTCTCCCTTCGTCTCTAAAATCAATAAAGATATATATTTAAAAAAATGTTCATGTAAAGTGTACAATTCAATTTTTGGCATATTGAAAGTTGTGCAACCACATCAATTTTAAAACATTTTCATCACCCCCTAAAGAAACCCTATATCCATTAGCAGTCAGTCCTCATACCCCCCAATACCCCAGCCCTAGGAAACCATTAACCTATAAAGAGTTGTCTTTTCTGCATACATTATATACATGGAGTCATACAATACGCGGTTCTTTGTGACTGGCTTCTTTCACTTAGCGTAATGTTTTCAGGGTTCCCCCATGTGTAGCCCTCCAGATCATCAGGTGGTTCTTGTCACAGTAGGTAGAATAAAGAGGCAGAGGAAAAATGAATAAGAGAATTCTGAGGGTCACAGCATAGCAACACAATGACATGAAGGTGAGAACTGTCTTCCTCCTATGTACCACACACCGAGGCAGGCTATTTCTACTCATTACCTCATTTCATCTAATCTTCCTATCTCCAGAGAATCACTATACCTAAATCAGACTGGAAAACTAAAGAGGAACAAGGTAGCTTTTGCAAAGGAGCAGAATAAGGATAAGAACTCATGTTTGTCAGGCCCCCAAACCAGTCTTTCCCTGGGCCAGGCCACCTCTGCAGCTGTCAGATTCCAAGGGTGGGTTTTTCACATCCATGGTGGAGGGTGACTGCTGGCCAGTCTAAAAAGTGGTAGTCCCTGAAATAAATCTCAAAAAATTTAAAACCCGGCCTCTGTGGTGGGAAACTGGGTGATAGTGGTGAGAAGAAACTTCATATTCAGATTTTTGAATCTTTTAACTTTTGAACCATGTGACTCTATTACCTATTCAAAAATACATGTAGCCCGGCCGGGCGTGGCTCAGCAGTTGAGCGTCGACCTAGGATCCAGGCAATCGGGGTTCGATTCCCGGTCAGGGCACATGCTCGGGTTGCGGGCTCGACCAATGACTCTCTCATCATTGATATTTCTCTCTCTCTCTCTCCCTCTCCTTTCCTCTCTCTGAAATCAATAAAGATATATATTTTAATAAATAAATAAATATACATGTATATTTTAAAATCTACTCATTCATTTGATAACTATTAATGAGCCACTAAAACCTAACAGGTTGGGGATACAGCTGTGAACAAGACCAAACAGAAAGATGGTGAAGAGTCTCACAGAAACACCCCTTTTTTTCTGAGTGTCCAAAAGACCAGCTGAAAGGCTGGCTCCTCTGACCCTGGTCACAACTCCTTCATGAGCAGGAATCATCATGTCCTTTCCTCTCTGATTTTCTCCAGCATTTACAATCTGCATCACACTTAATTGATTACCTGCCCCTTGGTTTTGTTTGCTGTGGCTCTAAGAGTGCTCAGTGTAGATCACCCCTAAGTAAGCTGCTATCATCACCATTCACACAATTGTCTCAGATAGTCCTGGAACCCAAGGAATATCTCCCCTCTCCATTCCCACTACTCACCTGTTCCCGCTGCCACTATCTGAGTGGGGGGAGAGGCGCAACCTGACCGTTCTAGAATGAGGTGAAGAATGGGAGCCTGGATCCACCTTCTGCTGTTTTCCTTTTTAGATTAAATTAAAAATTTATTTTTTTGTTAATTCTCACCTGAGGATATTTTTTTCCATTGACTTTTAGAGAGAGTGCGGGGTGAGGGAGAGAAGTATCTACATGGGAGAGACACATGGATTGGCCGCCTCCCACTCACGCCCGCCGGGGCGGGATCGAACCTGCAACCCAGGCAACACAGCCTTGACCAGGAGTCCAACCCGAGGCCCCCCAGCGAGCAGGCCGGCGCTCTAACCACTGGGCGCACCGGCCAGGGCCGTTCTCCCTTTTTGAGATTGCGAAGTCACTTGCGCTCTGTGCGCCGCGGAATCCTCACCCATACAGTGGGCACAGTGACAGGGCCCTTGTGATCATCAAGTGAGTTAGTACACAAAGCACTTCCCTCCGTGTCTGGCACGGAGAAGGCTCCCCGGGAACGTGAAGCAGCGCAGGTACCTTCAGCGCTGCCCCGCCCCGCCCTCCTGCCACGCCTCGCCTCTCAGCTTTAGCCAGACTTGCCTCGTCTTCATTTCCGGAGGGCGCCATACCCTTTGCGTGGATCTGTGTCTTCACGCGCCCGCGCGGCTGAAGGAGATGCTCTTTCCCGTCTTGGCGCCCCGCGTCACCTCCTCTCCCGCGACTGGACGCGCTTCCTGATGAGCGGCCCGCAGAGCACCCTTGACGGGGCCTCCAGCCGTCAGGAGCTTTGCCCGAGGGCGTCTGCATCACCTTCGTCCTCTAACCCCCCCCCCCCCCCCCCCCCCCCGGCGGCGGGGGACGGCGGGGGGCCTGGGGCGGGTCCGGAGCCTGAGGGGCAAAGGCGGGACCGCCATTTTAGACGGAGCCCTGGGGCAGACCGCCTAGGGCGTTTCCCCATTTTGACCTATCTTCATTGTTTTTTAAAAAAAATCATACTGAGAGCCTCAGGAAAATGGAAGTGTACAGCAGGGAGTCCTCACATTTTTTTAAGGGGTCAGGTAGGAAATACTTTAGGCTTTGTGGGCCACACGGCCTGTCCCAGCTCCTGACCTCGGCCTCTATCTCCAAAGCGAGCTACGAACGTCAGGGAATGGCTGTTCCAACAAACTCCTTTAAAGCTTTATTTATGACCACCGAGATCTGAATTCCATGTAACTTTGTCACGAAAATTACACTTTTGATTTTCTTTCAAACTATTTAAAAGTGTAAACCCATGCTTGGCTCGCAGGGCACACAAACACGTGCGGCCAGCTGGGTCTGGCTTCCAGGGCTGCGGCTGGCGCGCTCCCTGGCCCAAAGCGTCTCCGTTCGGCTTGAAGAGACCCTGGGGAAATGGTGTCCCCAAGGGCCTTTGAAAGTAGGGCCGCTGTATTTAGCAAATAAAAATATAGAGCACCCAGCTAGGTTTGAACTTCAGTAACCAAGGAGTAATCTTTTTTAATATAAGTACATCCCACGTAATATTTATGTATGTTACTTGCACACCTACTAGGCGAGATGTAAGGACCTCAACCCCACCCTCTGACCCGAGGGCCCCACCGCCTCCGACACCCACCGCCTCCGACACCCACAGGGCTGCGGGGCCCAGTGAGAACTAATTATGCACGTTTCCGGGTGGAGACCCGGGCAGCTCACTGCGGGAGCGAGCGGACATTACCGTCCATCACTGCGAGGGGCGGGCCTTCCGGACAGGAAGCCGGCCTGAAGGGGGCGGGGAGCCTATGCCTGTGCCCTCCCGGGACCTCCGCCCGCCCACGTGTGCAAGATGGCGGCGGGCGGGCTGGGGCGCGAAGAGGGCCCCTCCCTCGCAGGGGCAAACCTGGCTGCCGCTGGGAGAGCCCCAGCCGAGACCCTTTATTTTCGGGGTCCCCAGGAATGGGAATAGGAGATTACACTTTGCAATCCAGAGTGTCTCGATTCATGGCACTCTGATTATTTTCTTGTTTTTCCCAGATTTTAGTAGTTTTTGTAAGTAATAATAATAATAAATCAGTCTTGTCGCCCTAAAGATTCCCCAAAGAAAGGCTTTATATTCCTCTTGAGCCTCTTAGAGCAGGAGGACCGCTTCCACTGAGGACAGTGTAAGGCAGCAAGGAGCCTGAGGGATGGAGGAAGGGGACCCCCAGGGATGAAAATCTCAGGGCAGAGTCAGGATGCATGGGTATCCCCAAAGTGAGAGAGTCCCACACCCTTCTTGGAAGATCTAATTGTAGTTTGCATCAGTTTACCACCCCTTCCTGATTTGGTTCCTTATCCAAATACAGTGGTGCCTGGGTTTTCGAACGTCTCCGCTGATGAACATTTCGGTTTTCGGTTTACCAACACCGTAAGCCTGGAGGTCAATGCTTCGGTTTTCGAACACACCTGGGAAGTGGGACCTGCCCGCAGTCTCCGCTGAGGACAGGATCCTGAGGCCTAGCTGTCGGCTGTGGATCCCTCGGTTTTCGAACGTTTCAGAGCTCGACTGGTCTGCCCAACAGAGTGCGTTGGAAAACCGAGGCACCACTGTACTGCTTTTCTGGAAGCTTGCTTCTTCCAGGAAGCCTCCCTCCCCTCTCCAGTCTTCAGTGTTTTTGTTTCCTAAACTCCTTAGTGAATAGTGTCACTTTTCACTTGGCAATGAATCCTGCACTAAATGGAGACATCTTTTGAACTGAACTGTTACTGGTATTTCTTACGATGAAATAGTTAATTCATCTTCTTTTCCTAGGGCTCAGAACATGCTTTATAGTATTCCTGAAGTCACGTTTGGTTAAGGGTGTGTTTTGGGCCCCTCAAGTCGCAGCCACCAACTCTGACAATAACCATATAATCAACTCAAGCAGTATTTATCAATAGTAGTATAGAAATGTATGAGTGAATATAACTTTTGGTCATTCTATAGTTGCAGGTGGTTTTAAAATGACCAGTGTTAATGATTACAATGAATATAGTTAGTCTAATTCTTGGCATCAGTACCGCAGTCACCCTCACTGTTCAGCTTCTTCGCTCATCATCCTATCTTTTGGAATTAGGTGAAGTGTTGTTTTTATAGTGTATCTCTAAAACTAAGTGTAGTTTTCTTCCATTCTTTGGTAAAGTGGAAAACTCACAAGGCTGCCCTTGGGGGAATAAAAGCTTGATAAAATACATAATAGCAGATATTTATGTGTCTACTAAAGGTTTCAATTTTTAAACTTTGAATCAGTCACAAAATATTCATTTTACTATTCCCCACTCTCTCTACCTCATATAAACGGTCTATGGTAAAAATACAGGACTACTTACATTGTTATTAGCACTGCTAATCTATCTGTTTTTCTTGTTTTTATTTTGTTAGCAAACCAACATATCAGCAAGAGAGTGGCTATTGAACCCAAGGGGGGGATGTATCTGAGCACCTTGTTGATACACATTTTAATTTCCAATTCATTTGAAACACTTAAATGAAATTTTATTTCAGGATTTGTTTTCACTGTTTCCTCTGTTCTTTTACGTCTATTACGTCTATTACAGAAGGCACAGGAAGACTCATGAGAGAGCTTCAATTTACCAAGAATCAATTATAGAAGAAAGTACTTAAGCCCGGACCGTGTGGCTCAGTGGTTGAGTGTCAACCCATGAACCTGGAGGTCACTGTTTGATTCCCGGTCAGGGCACATGCCTGGGCTGTGCGCAGGAGGCAGCTGATCGATGATTCGCTCTCATCATTGATGTTTCTCTCTCTCTCCCCCTCTCCCTGAAAAATCAATAAAAACATATTTTTAAAAAGTTTAAACATTAAAAAAAAAGTACTTAAGTAAGTGAATGGTAATTTGGGGTGGATTATAAAATCTGAAAAGTAATTATTCTAATTTATAAGTAGTCAGTTAAAATAAGGCATTTGTAAATTAAAATATAAAATAGCAATTTGACATGTTTGCTCTTCACAAATATCAAACAGTAAACCTATGTAGTTACTTTTTCTCTATCAAATTTAGCTTTGTAAAAATAAAATTTTAAAACCAGATTTCTTCTTGAAATTTTAAGCAGTCGATCCTATAAGAAAAACGTACGATGGTAAGCCTTTTCTTTTTCTTTAGATTAATGGAAAAGCGTCAGTATGCTGCTGATAATTTCCAACAGCAGTTGATACTAAAAAGTCATCTACAATTATCTGTAAAATACATTTTTAAATTTCTCTGCATTATGAGTACATTTTCTCTAGATTACTTCCTTTAACTTGTATTATAGCCATTGGTTTTTCTAAATAATTTGAACTTTCCCCATTAAATGTCAAAACTTTCACATTTTGACAATTTTTATCAGGAAATACCCTAGAATTTTATACTCTTACTGAACAGAGAGAAAGGAACTGAACCTGGTTTAATCTTTTGTTGCTAACTCCCAGGGATTACTTGTGAAAATCTATCACTGTACCATCTTATAAAACAGTGATGCAGCCTGAGCTGATGTGCCACTTTGTGGTGTCCTTTTGTCTTCCTAAGAGCCTGAGACTGGCTCCAGATGCTCAGACAGAGTGAGGATGATTTGCTCTGTAACAGATGTTTGCTACTTATTTCCACGTTCTCCTCTGGGCTCCTAATTACTGACCTTCTTGGGAACAGTTTGCTTGGGAGGAACTAGCAAACTGCCCAGATCTAAAACCTGCCTCCTAATCCCCTCATTGTCAGTCTGTGCTTCAAAATTCCTCCTACAGAATTCTAAAACAACAGCAGCTCACAGTTAGATGGTGCTCAGTCTCTTGCAGGCACTGATCTAAGTCCTTTATATACATCAGTCATTGCATCTTTACAATTCTCAGGTTATTTCTAATTTCCAGATGAAAAACTGGAGCCACAGAGTGTAAGTGATGTGGACAACTGGTGCATGGTGCATAGCAAAGCTGGGACTCTTAACACAAGCACCCGGACTATAAGGCCTGTCTGGATTCCTACAAGGATTCCTGCATGCCAGCCACACTTCCCAGGACTCCGTCTGTGTGGATATTGTTGGGAACTGGAATGCATAGAGGAAGATGGCTGGTAATTAAGTTTCACTGCTGCAACCTCAGGCATAGCCATCTTCCTGATCAACCAGGTCCAGCATTATCTGCTTTCAAATTTCTCCTGCTCCTCCAATCTAAACTGAAGTTAGCATCAGCTACCAACAATGATCGAGCATTTTCTATGTGGCAGGCATGGTTCTGGGCATCTTACAAATATTTCTGATCCCTATGATATCATCTCCTCATAAGGACTGAAGGCTGAGACCTTAAGTGGCTTGTTCAAATCACACAGTGATTGGCAGACCCATCACTTTCATTCCTCCAACACCTCAAGGACAAAAGCCTCCATCATTCTCCATTTGCCTATAGGATAGAAGCCAAATTCCTCACTGGCAGGCAAGGCGCCATGCTATCTCTCCACTCTTATCTCCCACTGGGCTCCAGCTTGACTCCTCTGTTCTAGACTGGCATGTCTGTGCCCTCTCCCCCAACCCACAGGCTTACTCCCAATGCCCGCCTTCTATCCGTTGTTCCCACGACCTAGAATGTCCTGTTTGCTCCTTTGTGCCTACTCAAACCTGCGTGACACAGAACACAGCTCAGCCTTCCCTTTCTCACAAGGTCCTTCTGCACGAAATGCTCCAGGCCCTACCAGTCTCGCTTCTCCCTAGATTCCTCCCACTAGTTACTGGGCACTGAGCAGACACAGTTGTACACCAGACCATTAGTTCAGGCCAGCCGACTCATGTTCCACACTTGACACTTGCCATTTAGTCTTCCTAACAATCCTTTGAGGTAGGTATTTATTATTACTCTCTTTTGCTGATGAGCAGACTGAGTCACAGAGAGGTTAAGAAACTTGCCTAAGGTCACACAGCTGGGATTCAAAGCTAGGCATTTAATTATGATGCTATACTGCCTCACCAATAAAATAATGTGTGTGTTTTTTCTGATGGTGAGAGTGATGTCTGTGAAGGATTTAAAAACTCAGATAATAAACAAAATATAAGCACCACACAGCTATGGTAACTAGAAAGCAAAACATGTAATAATTTATTGTGAAATGAGCATGAGTTCCAAGTTCTAATGAACTGGACCAAGGGGTGAGGCTGTGCAGGCTAGGCCCAAACCCAGATGTCAGTTCTTAACACACAATCCAAGGTCGAAGAGACAGAAGGCAGGGAGCAAGAACATGGATCTGCTCTGAAAAAGCAAAAACAAAAACAAAGTATAAGGAGAATATCACCCATAATCCTATAGTCCAGGGAGAATTAAATACCCACTCAAGCAGATATAAATACACATTTGTTCCCATTTCAGAAATGGAAACATACTGCACATCATGGGATTTTTTGGTCCTTAATTCAAAATTTTAAATAGCTTTGTTGAGTTATAATTTATATACCATTAAATTCTCTTGTTTTAATCATACAAAAAATTTATTTGCAGTACAGAGTTTTGTAATCATTACCACAGCCCGATTTTAAACTATTGCCTCAACCCAAGAAGATCCCTTATTCCCATTTGCACTTATTCTGCATTCCCACACCTGCCCCCTGGCAACTACGAATCATTTTTCTCTATATATATTGATTTGTCTATTCTGGACATTTCGTATCAATGGTAACATACAATATGTGGTATTTTGAACCTGACTTTTTTTACTTAGCATAATTTTGCAAGGTTCATTCTTGCTGTAGCACATATCACTGCTTCATCCCTTTTGATGGCTGAATAATATTCCATTGTATGTTTATACTACATTTTGCTTATTTGTTCAACCATTGACAGGCATTTGGATTGTTTCAAATGAACAGTGCTGCTGTGGATATTCATGTAGAAATCTTTGTGCTGACAAAATGTTTTCATTTCTCTGGGGTAGATATCTAGGGATGGACTTGTTGGGTCATATGGTAAAGTTTCCAAAATGGCTGTGACATTTTACATTCCCACCAGCAATATATGAGAATTCTAGCTCCTCTGCGTCTAGCCAATCCTTTCTGCTGTCTATGTTTTTTATTATTGCCATCCTAGTGGGTGTGAAGTGGTATCTCGTTGTTGTTTTGATTTGCATTTCCCTAATGACTAAGAATAACAAGCATCTTTTCATTTGCCTATTGGCCATTCAAATATTTTCTTTGATGAAATGTCTATTCAAAATTTTGCCCAGATTTCAATTGGGTTTTCGTTTTATTATACACTCCCAGAGTTCTTATGTATTCTAGATACAAGTCGTTTATTAGATACATGATTTCCAAATATTTTCTCGTAGTCTGTGGCTTGTCTTTTCACTTTCTCAATGGTGTCTTTAGAAGCACAAAGTTTTGCATTTTGATGAAGTCAATTACCATTTTTTTCCTTTATCACTTGGGCTTTTGGTGTCATATCTAAGTCTTCACCCAACCCTGCCACGTTTTAGAACCAACCTGCTCCCTCTCCCCACTTGTCAGTATGTCTTGGACATCTTTCTACCTCAACAAACACAGATCTACGTCATCATCCTTCATGGATTTGGGTTCTGGAAAGGGGGGAGGAGAGAAAGGAGACAAGAGGATCAGACAGCTCCAAATATCCAGGACCACTCCTTTCACCCTTGGGGCATTCCTAATTCCATTTTGGATCATTTCATGTCTGGTACCTCCTCTGTGGTTTGTGAATAAAAACTTTATTAGGCTATTAACTTTATCACAACATTTTATGTTTTAATACTTTGGTCACATAGATATCTGGCCCCAAATTTTCTGTAGGCTTAAATTCCTCCATCATAGATTCTAGTGATGGGATGCTCATAAGAAACATGTGTTCCCCTGTAACTGAGATTTGATAGCCACTACTTCCAGCTTTTACTGCATTCTCTAAAACTAACTTGGGAATTACTTGGGAATGAGCCTTGGGGATGACTCAGCTCTAGTTAATGTATTAAAATGTAAATGTGGAAAAAGAAAATTGTAGATAACAGTAATTGGCACATTGGTTTTAATGGAAGATTTAGGGATATTCCCGAAACAAAATAGTGGTTATAATTTAACAGGTTCCAGAATGAGATGAATGGTTGCACCCTGGCCTCTATCAGGAGTGGAGCTTCACTGGCTTGATGGGTAGGATATGAGGTATTGTGTATAGCTAGATGCTTCTTTAGGAACTAACTTTCAGACAGAGAGCAGCAATGGAGAAAATCCAGCGAGGGAAAGAGCCTGTGAGAAGGACCTCAGAATAAGAATGGGAAAGGCAGGTTAGAGGACTTCAGAGCTCAGCGCTGAAAATGCTAATCTGCTGAAAGCGAGGGTCACTACACAGCCATTTTGATAAGAAGCTAAAATGGGATGGCCATGGTCCTTTGTAGGCCTAGCTCCCAAGGGTTGGGGCCCAGAATTTGGAACCTGAGTACTAACACTGGGGAAAAGCAAGGAGCGTGGGGGAAAGATGTAAGGGCAACCTCCTGGATGCACTATGGCTATTGCAAGGTTAGGGTAGTGTCCTGAGCAAAGAGGTACATAAGGGGCAACAAAGAGCTCCTCCAAACTGGTAGGTAACTATGGGAGGTTGAGAAATGCAGAGAGAGATCATTCTAAGTCCTTTAAGCAGTAGCCTTAGGTCTTTAACTTTTGTTTTTTTCACAGGGAAAACAATACCAAGCCGGGTCTGGTGTGGCTCAGAGGTTGAGCATCGACCTAGAAGCCAGGAGATCAAGGTTCGATTCCCATCAGGGCACATTTCAGGGTTGCGGGCTCAATCCCCAGTTGGGGGCGCGCAGGAGGTAGCCGATCAATGACAACTCTCTCATCATTGATATTTAAACTCTCTCTCTCCCTCTCCCTTCCTCTCTCTGAAATCAATAAAGATGTATTAAAAGACTTAAAAACAAAACAACAAAACCCCCCCACAACAATACCAAGTCACTGCTGGGCCAGCTGCTGCATTCATGGAATATACTGTAAGAAAAAGAGACCAGCTGGAAGCTTACAGAGATTCAGACATGAGGAAGGCTAACGTGTGGGGCAGCTCTTTTTCTGGTGTGTAGGAAGAAATGATTACCAGGCCTTTAGGGATGGAAGGCTGTGCAAGTACAGAGAGAAAAGACAAACATGGGTGGGGGCGGGGCGAAGGCTGTAAGATGATTGAGGATTTTTTGGAGGTATAATTAATACGTACAGCAAAATGCACACATTTTAAGTGTGCAATAAATTTTGACAAATGTCTGCATGAGTTTTTCTTGAAGGCTGAGTTTTGCATGCCTGCAGATCCATAAGTGAAGCTGCCTCAAAAGCAAGAAGCTGTGTGCACCTTAGTAAGAGAAGCAGCAAAGACTGTAACTATAGATTCGAAAGTTATGCCAGTAGGTAGAAATCTTGTGAGCAAATGAACAAAAGTGCAGGAAAGGGGAACGGGAGAAGAAAAAGGCCCAATTTTTGGCCTGCTTGAACCTTGCACACTGAGGACCTTATTTGCAGGTTTAAGAGCAGAGACTTCTTTTTTCTCAGGCCTTCAACTTCATATAATATTCTCGTAAGGGAGAAAGAAACCACTTTCCCAGTTGGCTTCTGCCAAAGTCTGCCCTCTGGAACTTGCAGAATGGTGTCCTTGGGGGAAGGGAGCTACAAGACCCCACGGAGTGGTCTGCACCTCCTCCAAGCAGCTTGCACGACTAAGATACAACTTTGCTCCTGACCTGGGGAGCTAGCTCCCTCGGTGCAGCAGCCCTGCAGCAATGCCTTTGGCGTTTGCAGACTGTGCAAGCTTACTAGCGGCAGAAGTACAGCTCTCAGAGTTGGGGGGCGGTGGGCGTGGCCGCGCCTCTCCCGCCCAGGCAGTCCCGGGAACATTCTGAAAAGTATCCAAAAGTTCTGCGCCGCGCGCGCCAAAAGAAAATATAAAAGGGCACAACCCCCCACTACTCTGGGCATTGCCTGTCCAGACCTCGCTACTCGGGCTGCACCTCCGGCTGCAGCGCACACGCCTCCTGCGCTCTCGGGAGCCTAGCCATCGTCTGGGTGCTTCCCTCGCAGCGGTCTTGCGACCTGAGAGTACTTGCGCTTCTCTTTGGGGCACCATGCCCAACGACGACGCATTCAGCAAGCCCTCCGCACCGTCGGAGCCCCCGCACGCCCCCGGGGCACCGCCGCAGGGCAAGGCCGGGGGCTTCGGCAAAGTGGCCGGGGCGCTGCTGGGAACCTCCGGCGCCGGAGGCAGCGGCGGCGGCGGCTCCGGGGCGTCCGGCATGGGTGCCGGGAGCAAAAAGTCTCCGCGGCTGCCCAAGTGCGCTCGTTGCAGGAACCACGGCTACGCGTCGCCGCTCAAGGGCCACAAGCGCTTCTGCATGTGGCGGGACTGCCAGTGCAAGAAGTGCAACCTGATCGCCGAGAGACAGCGCGTGATGGCCGCTCAGGTGAGTGCGGGCGTCCAGGAACCGGGGTTCAGACCCAGACTTTTTTCGACACAGCCCCTCGGGCCTGGCCAGCTTCACGCGGGGCCTGCGTTCGGGAGGGAGGCGGCGGTGCTCGCCGGCAGCCGCGGCGCGCTCGGCCCGGGGTTCCCAGCCACGCGCCGACGCCGCGCCCCGAGGGACTCGTCTCCGATCCCGCCAGCGGAGCACTGAGCCGTGGAGTTCGCTCGGCTCCGGAAACCCCGCCATCCCCGACCCAGCCCTCCCAGCGGAGAGTTGCAGGGTTCGCCCCTTCGGGAGTCCCCAGAATCCCCAGAATCTCTGATCCCGCGTTCATAGCAAAGTTGGGTTTGCTCGTGAGTCCCCGGGATCTCGGAACTCCACCTCCAGCAGCGAGTTGCGGGGTGCTCTGCTGGGGAAGGGTCCCCGGGATCTCCGCCCCCGCCTCCAGCAGAGTTTGCAGGGTGCGCCCCTTTGGGGGTTTCGGGCAGTTCCTGACTCCGCCCCCCAGTAGAGAGTTGCGCTTAAATTCCGAGCGAGCGGGCGTGAGCTACCCGTCCGGGCGAAACCGACGCCCGGCTGCGCCGCGGGCCCGGGCAACGAGTCGGGCGGCTCTTTCTGGAAAAGTCGCCGTAACGGACGCCAGCGTGCGTGGCCCTCCTGCGCCCTTGGCGCCCTTTCCGCCGGCGCCCCCAGTGGGCCCGGCTGAGCGCCTCAGCCATTTTGAGCGCTGCGGAAGGATAATTAGCATCTTAAAATGTGCGGTCTCGGTCTAAGTCACTCAAGTACAAATTGCTTTGTGCGTACTTTCAAAGTACACTTAAGAATGTCTTTTAAAAATGTGCGCAGTGGTAAAAATGCTGGGGTTTGCAGTTTTGTCTGTCGTTCATGTTTTTTTTACTCTTTTAAAGCGGCAAAAGCCCGACAGCAATTTAACATCTTAACGGAAATAGTTAATGTCGTTGGTATTCTACAAGGATTTTTAGAAGAGATTAATATACTTTTTTTTTTCCAGCCAAAAGTTATTTTATCCTTTTAGGACGGGTTATTTTAAATGAAAAGATACGCGAGAAATATTTACCAACGATGTGCTGCTTTTGGGTAGAAATGTGTAAATATCTTCCATTGAAAATGATTTAAATGAGGGCGTTGCACAAGACTGCACAACTGCTTAAGGATTATGCTTTTACATCCATCATTTTTTAAAAAATGGGTCTTAAAGTAGATATATTTTGGCTTCATAGATGGTGTGTGAGTGAAGTCATGGGAATATAGGTTGTTTTTCTTGGTTTCTTTATAGATTTTTTAAGCTTAATCTATAGTGGATGAAAATAGTAAACTGAGTATTAAAATGCATCACGTGAGCTTGCTGGAAAAAAACACTTAGGAACTTTTAAATTGTATTTGTAGGTAGAAAAATATTCTGAATAATTTAGTCGTTGGCGTAAATAGGTGGAGAGTATGCTTGGGAGGGGAATTTTCCTCAAAATATAAAACTATTTGAGTAGGACCATTCATTTGGAATAAGCTTTATTAGTAGGGGCACTAACTTGGGAGAAGGCTGTTTGTTATGTTAACAGCAAAAACTCAGGATTACTTTTATAATACGAAACTTCAGTGTTTTCCACATCAGAAGGCTTGTGTTGATGAAACCTTTCAAATCCACCTAACAACCGTTTTTTTTAGTCCTTTTTAAATAGTTTGAAATTGATCTTAAATATAACTCTAAAATAATTGCATTTTTTATCCATTACCTCACCTTCCCTGGTTAAATAACATTTGCTAAGAACCCTCGAGAGGTCTTTGTAAAAGTGTCTTTGTTTATGGAGTATTTTGTGTGTTTTGTGCATGCATGGGATTTATGTAAATCAAGGTATAGGTAGGCATTGACATTACTACACAGGTTTGTGGGTATTTTTATTATTATTTCTGACCAAATTCTTAATATTCTGCTTCTAAACTTCTTGGTTAATAATAGAAAATCCAAGATTTAAGCTTAATTATTTAATCTCAATTATTTAAGGATTCCTTCTGTAAGTTGAAGACTCCTCTTATAATGAGTAAAATTAGTTTCAAATTAATCAGCTTTCTAAATTTGGAGTCCAATTTTCCTAAAACAATCTATAAATTGTAGTTGTGCTTCCAGTTTACCGTTTTGACTTCAACTTTTGGCTTGTCTTTGGGACTCTGAGGTACAGGTACTTTCTCACTTCATTATCACCAAGAGTCAGTTTCAACAGAAAGTCTCCCTTTTTTGTTACATGTATCAGCAAAAATACAAATTTATTTTCTTTACACCTCTTTTTTCAACCTTTAACAATGTTATTTAAAAGAAGATAAACTGAAGAGGGGCCATGAAGAGTTTCTTAGGTATGTTAGGTCCCTTCCATCTCCTCCTCTCCTGCCTGGAATCTCCACCTGTCCCCTCCCTTTCTCTCCACCTCCAGCCTCTCCCTTCTCCAGGGTCTTCAACACCAGCTTCCAGCCCTTTCCCTCATTACTTCTCCACATGCTCCCTCCACTCCAGGCTCTGAAGGCCTTGTTCTGTCCATTTATTCTTACCTAAGTCCTACTCAGCCTAATATTAAAGGCTCTGTTTCTCAACCTAATAGTCAAGGCTCTGGCTGATTCTTCCACTTGAAGCCATTTCTGTCTCTGAATTTCTTCTCTAGGATTAGGTGTATATTCTCCTGTAGTGGTTGCCACATTCTGACTTGAGTTGCATGTTTGCCTGCCTTCTGTTTCTCTTTTTAATTATTTTTTTTTTAATCTTCACCCAAGGGTATGTTTTGTTAATTTTTTTATTTTTAGAGAGAGAGGAAGGGAGAGAGAGAGAAAGAGAAGCATCAATCGGTTGCCTCCCCATAGGTGCCCAGACCTGGGATTGAACTTGATACCTAAGTGTGTGACCAAGAATGGAACCCTCAGCCTTTTGGGGCAAAGGATGATGCTCCAACTGGCTGAGCCACTTGGCCAGGGCCTGTTTCTCCTTTCAAACTATGAGTACCTTGGGATCTGATCTAATCTTACTGTATCTGGCTGGTCGCTGTTCCCAGGACAGTGGCCTTTTACAAATTTGTGGAAGGTAGCAGTGAGTGATCCCGTTCTCCTGCCTAATTTATCAGCGCTGACTTCTCTTCAGATTGAACTCCTCTGCTTGGCTGACTCTACCATTTTTCCTGATTCTCCCTAGCCAACCTAGTTCCTTCTAAATTTACATACTAATTTCACAGTGAACATTTCTTGAGCACCTATTGTGGGCCGGGCGCTCTGGTTCTCAGCCATTTCTCAGCTTCGGCTGCATTTCTTAGTTACCTGGAAATGAGAGATTCTCAGAACTCACCCTGGATCTAAGGAATGGGGTGGGCGGGGCCTCAGTGGTTTTTCTCGAAGCTGCCAGGGTGACGCTCACGGTGTGCTGGAGGGTGACCCGCTGCCCTGTGCTTCCAGGTGGCCCTGAGAAGGCAGCAGGCCCAGGAGGAGGAGCTGGGGATCAGTCACCCCATCCCGCTGCCCACTGCGGCGGAGCTGCTCGTCAAGAGGGAGAACAGCGGCAGCAACCCCTGCCTGATGACCGAGAGCAGCGGCTCCTCGCAGCCCCCGCCGCCGCCGCCGCTCCCGCCGCCGCCGCCGCCGCCGCCCGTCAACACCCCCGCCGCCGCCGTTTCAGGTACCGGGGACCCGGGGTTCACAGCGCGGCTGAGCGCGAGGGAAAAAGGAGGGCTTGGCCACAGAAACAGTCTCAGGACCTTCCTGAGCCACATCCCCACATTGGAGGATTTTCTTAAAGGGTTCTTCCTCTGCAGGCCTGTTTTTGGCTGCCTCACAAAGGAGATGGCCATGTATGTCTTCTAGAATTGGAAGTTCAACAGCTTTGCTTTTCTGTTGGTTATTAGCCAAGTCTGAATCTGGACAGAGTCAGAATCACAGAATGTCAGAGGAGTGAGATTTTCCAGATTTCATCTCAATCCACCCGTCCATTTTTGGGTCCTTTTGGTGACTGCTAAAGATCCTTGTTTTCTAGAACTAAAAGCCCATTTCTCTGGCAACTGACTGCAGTCCATTTGGATCAAGTTTCAGTGGGCACTGGGAAATGAGGGAAAGCATGTCCCATTGGCTTAAATTCTCTCTCCCATGTACTAAAATTGTACCGGGGGCTACATGTATGTTAATTCATTTCTTTCTCAGAAGTAGGACGCATTAGTCCTATTTTACACATGTGAAAACTGAGGTGTATGAAGTTTAAGTAACTGCCTAAATCTACAGAACTAGAAGGTATCTGAGTTGGTCCATCTGCCTCCAGAGCTCACTGTGCTTATTGCACGGGGTCCCCAAATTACCTCCAGCATCATGATGGTCTAGAGCTGCACTGTCCAGTATGAAAGCACCTAGCCACATGTGGCTATTTAAGTTTAAATTAATTACAATGAAGTAAAATGAAAACATTCATCCAAAGAAGATAAACGAATGACCAATAAGCATGCGAAAAGATGCTAAACCTCATTGATCATTAGGGAAATACAAATTAAAACTACAATGAAATATCAACTAACACATTAAGATGGTTACTATTTTTAAAAACCCCCACAAAATAATATTGGTGAGGATATGCATAAATGGGAAACTTTGTGCTCTGTTTGTAGGAATATAAAGTGGTTCAGCTGATATGGAAAACAGTATGGATATTTCTAAAAAATTGAAAATAGAGTTTCCATATGATCCAGTAATTCCTCTTCTGGTTATATACCCAGGAGAATTGTAAGGAGGGTCTTGAAGAGATATTTGTACACCCATGTTCATAACATTACTAATAACAGCTAAAATGTGGAAACAACCTGTGTTCATCAATGGATATACAATGGAATATTATTCAGCCTTGAAAAGGAAAGAAATTTTAACACATGCTACAAAATGGGTAAACCTTGAGGATATTATACTAAGTGAAATAAGCCAGTCACAAAAAGACAAATATCGTATGATTCCACTTCAACACTTAGAGTAGTCAGAATCATACAGACAGAAAATAGAATGGTAGTTGTCAGGGACTGGGGGGAAAGGAGAATGGAGAGTTAGTGTTTAATGGGTATAGAGCAGCGCTGTTCAATCTTTTCCCTCTCTTGGCATACAGACTACTAAAATTCTGTAGCACACCAAAAAATATTTTTGCTGATCTAACAAAAAATAGGTATAATTTTGATTCATTCACATTGGATGACTACTGTGTTGGCTGTTGTCATTTTTTTAATTTGACAATATAAAGGGAAAGAGGCCAGTGCCTTGTGAAAGAAGTATTGCATGTTATAAAAATTCTTGTGGCACACCAGTTAAAAATCGCTGGTATAGAGGTTTGGTTTCACAAGATGAGAAGAGCTGTGGAGATGGATGGTAGTGATGGTTGCACATTATAAATGTATTTAATACCATTGAACTGTGCACTTAAACATGGTTAAGATGGTAAAATTTATGTGTATTTTACCACAATAAAAAAATAAAAAGTTTAGAATACTCAGTTCGTCAGTTGCACTAGCCACATTTCAAGTGCTCAGCAGGCATGTCGAGCTAAGGCCTACCATATTGGGTGGTGTGCATTTCCACTTCTCAGAAAGGTCCGTTTGATGGCCCTGGCTTAGAATGCAGGAGCTCTAAGGAAATCCACCAAAGATCTACAAAATCCTGTTGGCAATAAATACATATATTATTATACTTAATACATATGCTGAGATTTACAGCGTGTATCTGCTGAGGTTCCAGGAAACAGAGCCTTGCAGTGTGGTACCTCCACTAATATTTTCACGAGTTATTCAGTTTGCTGCACTTAACCACTGGGCTAAAGTTGCTCAGCTGCCTGTCATTAACTAGCTGTGTAACTTTCAACACATCACTTAAGCCCTCTGGGCCTTTTGTTTCCTCTTTAAAAAAGGGGGGAGGGAGTCTTCGAGGGTTTCGAAGATTGTCTGAGTCTTGACCATTATAAGGAATGAAAAGGGAAGCAGGCACCAAAGAAAGCAGGTGAGTGGTGGAACCATAATTTCTACATTGCAGTTTGGTGTGTCTGTGTATCCATCACTGTGTGTTACTAGGCCTACAGGTTCTGTAGTTATTTTTTTTGGTGGGGAAACGGCATTTTTATTTTTATTTTTCGGCTTGGTTTCTCATACTTAAAACAGTTTCCAAACTTTCATTTTGGAAAGAAGGGAAGGAGTATATCTATCAGAAGTATGATCTTTATACTTTGAGATTTAAAGCTGTATCTAAAGTTAATTACCAAATAATACATACCTGGTCAGGGCTGTTGTGGATTTAGCTGGAGGGGTGAAATGGAAACTGTGGGCGTGTCAGGAGTAAAGAGAGGAGTTGATATTCACAAGCATTTTAGGAGGATGGAATTATTCCCATTTACAGATAAGGAAACCATGATAAGGAAACTGCCTCAGAACAAAGCTGAGTGGAGCTGAGGTTTGGTACAGGCCTGTCCAGTCCCAAAGCCCATGGATATTCCATTTAGTGAAGAGAGGCTGTGGGAACAGTAGCCATGTTTCTTTGGAAAATGGGCAGTTATGATTAGAGGCATGGTTTAATCCTCAGAAGGGATTAGGGCTAATGGGCAATAAGAACAATGTTAGGGGCAAAAGTCTCTGCCATTCTCCGTTAGCAGAGAAGGCTGCAGCCACCATCTTCAAGAGGAGAAATACAGGGAAAATGATTAGTCAGTGCTGGGCATTTTGTCGGGCATCACAGGTGAACTTGGTCTAGCCTGCTGTCCTGCATTCCGCCTGGGAGGAAGGAATGTCGAGGTTTGTATACCCCAAGATAGCGGAGCTTGAGAGAAGGATTTCAGGCTGGAGCTCAGACTGACAAAGAAGTTCTCCCAGGGTATTTCAGAGTAGCGTTAGGGAAAATTGCAAATAGAAGCAGCAGGAAAGCAAGATAGAAGGTTCAGGGTCAGGGAGGATGTGACCGGATTCCCTTCTTTGCCCCTTGAGCTGATAGAAGTCGGAGTCCTCTTGGAGTCTTGAATGGGCAGGCAAAGGGAGGGGAATGTGGAACAGTGGGTTGTGCTCGGGTGTGGGTGGGGAGGCATTGCTCTGGGTGGCTTTCGCAGCCAAAGGTGGCAGGCTCCTCCCTCGACAACTCATCTCCCTGGGGCAGGAGCCTCAGGTGCTTGTCTTCACTCACTGGACTTCTACTACAGCACCGGAGTTGGGGCTGGGCTGGGATCTGAGCAAGACAAAAACAGAAATGCCAGTAGCATTAGAGGGAGGAAGGGAGGAAGGGAGCGAGGAAGTGGAAGAGAAAGAACCAGAGAGACTGACTGGCTGACTGACTGACTGACTGACTGACTGACTGACTGACTGACTGACTGACTGGATAGTGTCTAAGATTTATGCAGTACCTGGGGCCTGACTTGGTAGATAGCTTGCTGCCAGCAAATAAGTAGCTTATATGAAATTTCCAGAGATTAGGATTTATTTAAAATAACGTTAACCTTTCTGCAGGTAAATAGCACTCATTTCTAGAGGACAAAAACACATCCAGGGAAATATAACTGTTCTTCTAATTCCAATCTGTAGGCCTTTCCTGTTTGTCATTCCAGGGTTACGCGCTGCATGCACAAGCTTATGTGTGCCTGTTGGTCATTTTCGTATACATATATATATTCATATATTTAACGTAATGGGAGTGTATTATTCCCACCTGTGTGTAATTTTTTTTTTTTTAAACAGCTTGGAGTGTTTTAATGGCCTAGTTAGTATTCCATTATGTAGATGTGAAAGGCTGGGATTTGAAATGACTTAGTGACAGTGCTGGGAGTTGTTATGGAATAGTAGCACCTACCAACCTGGCTCACCTGGGGGGCAAGTTGCTAACCTCCTCTTTCTAATACCTTATGTTTACTGTCTACAGGGCAGTAGCTTAGTGAAATTCAATAGATTTTCATGCCCTTGAAGTTTCTTAGTTATCTCTGTTTGGCTTCTGAAAGTGCCAAAAGTGAGAGTGAGAAATACCCAAAACTTACTGCTGAGATTATTGGCTGAATTCTAAGAACAGTGTGGAGGCAATTGGATTTACCAAGCTGTTCTTTCATTTGTTGGAGAACTGATCCTGTACCTTAGAAAAGAGTTTCTACAGTCCTTAGCCAAAGATAGGGTAAGACTGGCCAAAACACTGACAGAAAGTTCCTCAAATAATGAGTATAAAAGATTTTGTTGTTATTTTCATCTATGATTTGTGGGTATTGCTATGGAAGAAATGGCCTTTTGAAGAAATGCCCTGTTCATTGCTGTTTCTTATACTTGCAAGATCAGATGTTAGCTGATGCACTACTGATTAGCAAATAGTTTCTTCCTAGCCATTTTTGGGGCACCCAGGAAAAAAACCCGAACATCTTGGATTATAAAGGACTATGAGTTAATAGTAACGTTAGCATTGTCTCTGTGGTTTTACTTTTTAAACTTTAGCATAAAATATATATATTTCTTATTTCTAAAGTTACGAACTTACTTTAAAAAATCTCGGGCATTCTTCCTCTTTGGGCTCCTCTGCTTTATTTTATATTCTGCTTTTCCTTCAACTTCCTGTGCAGCCAAGTAGATTGCTGTTTTACCCAGTGCTCACAGTAAGGTCTACCTAGTGCTTTGCCTCTGCTTTTCTGTGCAGAGCTGTCAGATGAAGGGTTGCATTGTAGATAATTCAGTTCTGCATGTGTATCCTTTGTGAGTAAGGACCTGAATGTTATCTCCCTTGGGGCCCTCCCTTCTGGAGCACCCTGGACTTCCACACACTCACATTCACACTCCCCCACATCAAACCACCTCCTACCGTCTTGGGCCTTCCCCTGGCAGCCCAGCCTCCTATGGCCTATGGCCAGCTTTCACTCACCTTTCCCCTGTTGGAAGGGTCAGTCAGCTCTGTCTGATAATTGTGGGGCTTCTCCTTCACTTCTCTTCTTTAGCAGTAATTCCTCTTCTGAATGCAGAGAGGGAGAGAAACAGAGAGAGGGACAGAAGGTACATAAGGCAAGGCAACACTTTTCTTGTGTCTTTTAAGTGCTTAAATGCTTTGCAAAGATGAAATATGGTAGTTTTGAAAATGGAGTAATGTCCCCATGCACTTTTTAACAGAAAGAAATGTGGCTGATGAATTAGCAATGAAAGATACTGAGTTTTAAAATTAAAAAATAAACTTTTAAAAATTGAATTTGTTGGAGTTAGTTGGTTAATAAAATTCTGTAGGTTTCAGGTGTGCAGTTCTATAGTACATCAACTATATATTGCATTGTGTGTTCACCACTGCACATTAAGCCTCCTTCCATCTCCATTTATCCCGTTTACCCTCTTCTGCCTCCCCGCACCTCCTTCCCTCTTAATCACCATGCTGTTATCTGTGTCCATGAGTTTTTTTGTTTTTGTTTTTTGCTTAATCCATTCACCTTTTTCATTCAGGCCAGCAACCCCCTTCCCTCTGACAGCTGTTAGTCTGTTCTCTATGAGCCTGTTTCAAAAATAAACTATTCTTTAGAGCAGTTATAGGTTCACAGCAAAATCGAGAGGAAGGTGCAGATTTCCTATGTATCCCCTGCCCTCCACATGCACCTCCTTCCCTATTATCAACACCTCCTTCAGAGTGGCGCATTTGTTACAGTTGATGACCTACATTGACACATCATTATCACCCCAAGTCCATAGTTGACATTAGGGTTCACTCTTGTGCTGTACATTCTATGGGTTTGTACAAATTTATGATAACATGTATCCACTGTTACAGTATCACACAGGGTAATTTCACTGCCCTCAAAATTCTCTGTGGAGTTATTTAAATGTAAAATACATTTCAGTTTTTATCTTTGCAGTTTTCCAGTACTGTACAGAAAGAAGCTCTTCATTCAAGTGAACAGGCAAAGCATTTTACCCACATTGGTTTGAGAGTTTACTTTTGAAGGATTCTGGCCCCTTATATGAGTGAGCTCCCTTTGATTTTAGACAGAGCTCTCAGTTTCAGGTAGAATAGAATATGTAGATACTTGGTTTAAAAATGCCTTTAGATAAAAGCATTCCCCAGTTTTACTTTCAGAGTCAAAGAAATTTCCAGGATGTCTAATAAAACAAAACTCCTTACACTGAAGCAACAGTTGGGGGCTTCGATGAAAGAAAACACTTTACATTAATGGTACTGATCATTTTGATAGCCTGTTGTTTTAAATACTGTCTCAATCAAGTTTGTTTATTTGAAGAGCAGTCTTTGCTTACATGTCACATATAGCAATTAGTAGACCTGATAGATACACTCTGTAAACAGTATTTCTGTAAAGGAGTTACAACAACGAAGTACACAGAAAGTAGCCTACTGGTGCACCTTTGACTAGAAAGGAAATTTAGAAAACATAGAGTTATAAAAAAGGCAAATACAGGGTTTAAAGTCACAAATTAGTTTTGTAAGCAGCATAGGTAAAAGACATGAAAACATTTGATTGGTTCACATTTATATCTCTTTTATGAAAATGTGATCTTAAGGGCAAGGATTGCATTTGATTCATGTGCAGAGTACAGTACCTGGCTGTATAGTAGATGCCAATGAATAACAATGATTAAATTGGAAGTTGGGCTTTAAAATATTACATTAATGATTATGAACCAACCTGCAGGTATCAAGAGTAAAATCATTGATCTTCAATGTGCATTTTTGTTTTATAATAGTTTTTTAAATGGCTGAACATTAAAACATAATTTAACAACTTAAGGTGTAATCATATGCTATACAATTTATCTATTTGAAGTGTACAATTCATTGTTTTTTAGTAAATTTACATAGTTTTGCAGCCATCATTACCATTTAATTGTGGACCATTTTTGTCTTCTTCTCAAAGAAGCTTTGTAACCATTAGCAGTCACTCTCCACACCAGCCGCAGGCAACCACTAATAGATTTTCTGTCTCTAGATTTGCCTGTTCTGGACATTTCATATAAATGAAATCATTTTGTGTCTGGCTTCTTTCACTTAGCATAGTGTTTTCAAGGCTCATCTATGTACTAGCACGTGCTTACTATTCCTGTTTTTTAACTAAGCAATATTCTATTATATGTATTCTTCAGTTGATGGACATTTGCATTGCTTACACTTTTTTGCCTATTATGAGTAATACCTCTATAACATTTTTGTCTGATCTTTGTCTGAATATATGTTTTATTCTCTTGGGTCCCTACCAAGGAGTGTAATGGTCGAGTCATATGTTGACACTATGATTTTGACTTTTTGAGGAACTGTGAGAATGTTTTTCAAAGAGGCTGCACTCTTTTGCATTCCTACCAGCAGTATATGAGGATTTCAGAAAATTCCAATTTTAATTTTTTTTTTAAAGGATAAGATGCAAATGCTACAGATATAAAACCCATCGAGAGTCTTTGATGACCAGAAGTTTAGATCATGGAAGATTCTGTAGGTTTGCATTTTTATCACTAGAAATATATTAACATTTAGTATTTAAAATTTTTCTCTTTTACTTCAATATCACATATAGTTCGTAGCGAAAGGAACAGCACTGGAGGAAGTAAACCAGTGAGGGATCTGGGAATGGGCTTTCTCTGTTGTATTCTTTGCCAGCAGAAATGCTGGTTTGTTTTTGAAGAGCCAAAGCAACTTCTCAGAATTTGGGTGACAAGCATTTCCTCAGAATGAGGGAGAAGGAATTCTTTTTTTTATTATTTTTTAAATTATTTTTTAAAATCCTCACCCAGGGATATTTTTTCCATTGCTTTTCAGAGAGAATGGAAGGGGGAGAGACAGACAGACAGACAGACAGACATCAATATGAGAGACACATTGATTGGTTGCCTGCCGCGTGAGTCGGGGCAGGGATTGAGCCTGTAACCTAAGTACGTGCCCTTGGCGGGAATCGAACTTGGGACCTTTCAGTCCGAGGGCTGACACTCCAATCACTGAACCAAACTGGCCAGGGCGAGAGGGAATTCTTTTGGCGTAGAAACTTGGCAAGAATAATTGTTATCAGTGGAAGACTACCATCACTTTTGTGGAAAGCAAAAGAAGAAACCTGAGAATTGGTGAAAGTGGACATCAGTCCTTCATGTTACCAGTGGGAAGATGGTAGTTTCAAAACTGTCTTAGAATTTACTGCCAACAACTGATTGTGGCATTGGAGAACTTTTATAGATGGCGACAATAGGTATTGTCATAGTATGACACAGCCTTGCATTTGCTGCTGTAGCAAACTGGGGATGTCCAAAAGCTTATCTGTGTCGTCATTTCACTGGCCTGTTCCACAGTATCCCCTGGACTCCTTGAACTGTGGATTCCTGGGTATCTGCTGGCCCAATGATCCTGTCCATTGACCACCCCCTCAGCCACTTCCTGCTCTTTGAATCTTGTGGACACCTTTCTGACCCATCTGTTTTTGCTAGGTCAGCTTTCTTCAAAGCTTCTTGGCCTTTGAAATCACCTGTAGACTCACATGAGATAAGATGATTCCTTTTATCTCTGTCAGCATCCTTTCTTTCCTCTCTTTCTTCTTCTCCCAGCCCCTAAATTTTGGCTTTATTGCTGACTTCTCTCTTTGTTTCATACGCTGGTCTAATCTGTACTTCTGAGATAATGAGGACTCTGAAGTTTCTCAAAGGAAGGTTTACAGGGAAGGGTGCACAGGCGAATGTCAGCTAACACCTTACTCAGGATTCTGTAAATTCTATACCTCTGCCAGATGATCTGGGCTCTGAGCCTGGGAGTGCTCCGTGTTGCGCCAGGAAGCAGAGGAAGCGGGATAGGTGTGCCTGTGGCCCCCTCGTGGTTCTAGCTGCTGTCTAACTGGTTCTTGACTTGTCAGAGTTCCTTTTGCCATTTTCACAGGCAACTATGTAAATGCAGATCTGCATTTCTGTCTCAGCCTAAAGATGTCTTATTGACTTACAAAAAAATTCAGTGTGACAGTCTTTTTGACTCCCCTAAAAAATTCACATAAATATTGATCCCTGTTGCTGAACCAAATTTACATTTCAAACCCAGTTTACTCTTATGTCTGTTAGCAGACTCCACAATCCCTAATCCGGTTTTAGTGTGTAATACCTCTAAACATGCTTTTCAGAAAAAATGCATAATATACTCTTAAAGTAAACTATGAACATCTGGCTTGTCAGAAGAAAATATTTATTCATTATTATAATGATAGCAAATTTTCTGATTTTTATTGGCAGTAAGAGTTCTTAGATACTGCTTCAGCTATCCAATATGAGTTCAATCCAGATGATTTTTGGTACTGATTTCAGCACTTATAAAACTACTCCCTGTTTTTGCATCACCCCTTAACTGTGGTCCTGAGGTTTGAGGTTTGGGGGTTTATCTGAAATATAGAATATGCATTAACTCAGCAAAGCAGATTGGATCCATCAAATGCCAATAAACGTTTGATAGACTGAATTAAATTCATTCCCTCCCCCCCTCTCTCTCCCTTCTATTTTTCTATTTTATTTTTCGCTCATTCAACAACTATTCATTGTGTGACTGCATTGGGTCAGACCTTTTTCTAGGCATGGGATATACAGCAGTGCATAAAACATCTGTCTCTCATGGGTCTTATATAGCCAATGGAGAGACTGTTGATAAACAAGTATACCAGTAAATAAGATATTTTCAGAAAGTAATAAGTGCTATGAAGGAAGGTAAAGTGATAAGATGGAAGTGTTTGAAGGAACAGTGGCTGTTTGATAGGGTGGTTAGGGAAAGAGGGCCTCTCTAAGGAGACTAAATTGGAGCTAGTCCAGGGTGATAATGAGCCTTTGTGGTCAAGGTCTGGGGAAAGAGTCTTCTCAGTAGGAGGTGCAGTAAGGTGATGCCAGAGTAGTGAGACCAAGGGTGATGCCACTGGGGGCTGCATCTCCCAGGGCCTCGTAGGCCAGGGAAAGAGTTGGCATTTCATTATGCGTGCAGGGGGAAGTCATTGGAGTGTTGAAGCAGTGAGTGGCATGACCCGATTAACTTTTTAAAAAGCGCTCTGCTGCTATATGGAGTGTAGTTTGAAGGGATGGACATGAAGGCTGTGCAGTTGTCCAGGCAAAGGGGAGAGCAACTTGGACTGGAGTGGTGGTAGTGGAGATGGAAAGAAATAGTGGGACGGTAGGTCAATTTTGGAGGCAAGTTTACATGTAATTTGGTAGCTGTTGTGAATGGCACTCTCTCCAGAGAGCAGCTGTCACAGCATTGCCAATGTCATTGGGGCTTTACCCGTCCGAAAGGTAAAGAGTCATATGTTGGCATGGTCATTGGAATAATGGTGCCCCGGAGATGTCCACAACTCAGTCCTGTGACCTGTGAAGGTGTTATCTTACATGGCCAAAGGGAATTTGAAATGCAGTGAAGTCAAGGGTCCTGAAATGGATTCTCCAGGTAGGCTCATTTTAATGGCATGAATCCTCAGAAGTGGAGAACCTTACTGGCTGTACCAGCGATGCCACAACAGAAGAAGACACAGGAGAAGGTGAGTTCTGGAGTATGAGAGGGACTTGACCCACTGTTGCAGGCTTTGAAGATGGAGGAATGGGACCCCAAGCCAAAGAATGCAAGAGTTCTCTAGATGCTTGGACAGCCCTCAGCTGATAGCCAGCAAGGAAACGGGACCTCAGTCCTACCACTGCAAGGAATTGAATTCTGTCAGCAACCTGGATGAGCAAAGAAACAGGTCTTCCCCTAGACTCTAGAGCCTCCAGAAAGGAATCTAGCCATGCTGGCACCTTGATTTTTAGCCTGGAGAGACCTGGCTCAGACCTTAGACCCACAGAACTGTATGATAATGTATGTTGTTTTAAGCCACTAAGTTTGTGGTAATGGCACGTTTTGGAGTCAAGCAGAGGAGCAGGAGCCTGTGATTCTCCTAGCTCCTGGTTAGCTAGTGGATCATTAGCCAGGCCAAGTGAAATGGCCGTACTAGAATGTAGTAGAACAGCTAAACCTGATGTCTTCTTTATATCCTTTCAACTTCTGCTCCTTATTTCAGTTTAACCATGGGCAGATCTCAGATTAGACTAACAGCCCCAATGATTGAACTATTTCACAATCATTTCCAATGTTCTGATCTAGAAGTTTCTATATTACTATTTGGTATATAATTAACTGGTCCAGCATGACTGAGGAGGAGGGTATACTGTCTAGGCAGATAGTCTGGTTACCAGAAATTAACGTTATTCCTACCAGTGTCACATGAACCTAGAATGCATGTTATCAGCTATTTTAAAGAACTTTGCTCTCTTTGACTGATGTGGAACACGTTTGGGGTCACACTTCCTGGAGGGTGAGCTGTTGTTACCATGTGGCAGTGCCAGATTTTCCCCCCGAGAGAATGATATATGGTGGTAGTAGCTTGACTGAAGGTCTTGAAGCTTGAAGACACCTGGAAAAATAGTTTTGCTGTTACCTTGATAACTTTGTACCTGGGGAGGAACTCTATGTAGTTGAAAAAACCTAAGATCTAGAGTCCAAAGACCCAACCCAGTTACTTCCCACCTTTCTGATTTTGAGCAGTGAACTTAATTTCTTTGCCTACTTCAAAGGATAAATAGATAAAATCATAATGTATGCCCAGTTTATCTGGCAGAATTGTCCTGGTACTCAGCTAAGATACTTATATAATTCCTTGTAAGCCATGATGAAGTATAGAAACATGCCAAAGAACTCATGTTTCAGATTCTAATATGAGGAGCAGAGGAGTGAGCCTGGATATGATCCGCCTGATAACCATAAACTGTTTTTTTGCAAAAATGAAGCTACATGGACTGACATCACAATAATTATGTCTCTGGGTGAAGATTATGTAACTTGTCCCACTTCCCTCCACCCCCACCCAGCTGCTAGGAATCTCAGAGATACATCTTTTTTTATTTTATTATTTTGTATTGATTTTTAGATGGGGGGTGAGAGAGATTTGTTGTTCCACTTATTTATGCATTCATTGGTTGACTCTTGTATGTGCCCTGACTGGGGATTGAACCCACAGCCTTTGCATATTGGGACAACAGTCTAACCAGCCTGGACTGCCTGCCAGGGCCTCAGAGATGCTTTTTTTTTTTTTTTTTAAATCCTCACCCGAGGATATTTTTTCCATTGCTTTTCAGAGAGTGTGGAAGAGAGAGAGAGAGAAAGAGAGAGAAACATTGATGTGAGAGAGAGACAGCGATTGGTTGCTGATTGGTTTCCTCCCACACATGCCTTGATCGGGGCCAAGCCTGCAACCCAGGTATGTATGTGCCCTTGGCCAGAATCGAAATGGTGACCCTTCAGACCGAGGACCGATGCTCTAACCACTGTGCCAAACCAGCCAGGGCTCAGAAATACATCTTAATACTCCTGCAGAGTGAATGTGGTGATCCTCACATTGGAATAGAGTAAGCTTCCTCCTTCTGGTCTTAGCCTCGCTTTTCTTTTTCTGTTTCACTGATTTTACTGATACATGTCTTTAGTGTTAGCCATTTATCTTCTCTGTTCTAAACGCAGTGGAGAGTGTTGTATAACCACACAAATAACCAAGGTGCTGAGATGAAGTCGCTTTCAGTAAAGTAGGTAACACACCCTAAACATTTGCTACCCCTCACAGTTTGAAAGGCACACATTTCAGAGACCTTGGGACGTGTGTCAGATTAAGAAGTAGTGGGTGTCAGCACAGATCTTTTGGCAGGGGACAGACACTTTGACATCACCTTCCAGAAGAAATGTGAGAAAGCTGAACCAGGTGAGTTTCACCTGTTGCCCACTATGAAATGGGGTCCACCTGATGAAAAGGATACTCTTTTTAAGTGTTTAGTTTTAGCAGTTTTCAGTTTTAAAAACACTCCCATCTTAATATATGGTGATGGGAGAAGATACGACTTTGGGTGTTGGGTACACAGAGCAGTATACAGATGTTGTAACAGAAACCCACACTGAAACCTATATGTTCATATTAACCATTGTCACCCCAATAAATTCAGTAAAAAAAACACCTCCCAACCTGTGTGCATTTGAAAATTAGTGTCAGATCTTTTCATTAGGGGCAAAACGAAGCATTAAGGGGTCTCAAGGATGCTATTCTGATACACTCACATCAAATGCAGTGGGTGGGGAAGGAAGGAATGAACAAGTAGTAGCAACACACGCTGCACACAATTCCTCATTAGCGAGTCTGAGCCACATCTGAGACTGTCCCATGGCATCCCACCCCAGGAGTTGCCGTCTCTCAAAGCCCGGCCGTCCACGTGGGGAGGGTGGTGTTCATTTCCCTTATCACTCTCTGCCTCTGTTTTTATCTGAGAGATGGAATTACGAGTTACAGGAGAAAAGGAGTAAGAAGCACATCAAAGAATTTCCTTGTGACTCTTGAATAAGGGGCCTCATTGGTTTGGGGTTGTGAGCTTTGCGTGTGCTGTTTTCATCCTGAAGCACCTGGGGTTTGTTTTTCTCTAAAAGATGTAGATAAACCAGAGAGAATCCAGGGGAAGGGCAACAAAAATGATGTATGGCTTGGAGAGAAGGAGAATAACAGTCTATAAATATTTGAAAGGTAATATAAAAGAGGGAGAGACATTATTTACAGCAATGGAGAGGAGGTTGACAGGGAATAAAAGCTTGCATCTAGGAGCAGGGGAAAATTGGGTAGAACTGAAAACACAAAGCGTAATAAGGGTGATTAAGCAAAGAAATGTAATTATCACATGAGTTTATGTTGCCAAGGGCCAGAGTGGCAGGAACAGGTGATGTTTTCAAAACTGAGGATCCATGTGCGATTGTGACGTTTTCCTAATTCCTTGTTGTGAAGCGTGAAGAGTGGACAATGCTTTATTCTTTGCCTTTGGAGTGGAGTTTGTTCAATTCCCCACTCTGGCATGCTTTCAGAGGTGGTAGTAATACAATTCTACTAGCTCTCATGTCTGCCTCGCGCCAGGTGTGGTTTTAGCTGCCGTTATTTATATTCTTATTTAACCTTTACAGCAACTCTGTAAAATAGGAAGTATTTTTTCTATTTGTAAGGAAATTTGGGCTTAATAATATGCTCAAATCACACGTGTATTAAGTAGTAGGGTTGGGATTCTTCCCATGTCTGTCTCAGCGCATTCTCATGCCCTGTATTTCGCTCCATCATCCCAGTTATGATAGTGCTAACTTGGGACTCAATAGGTAGCCAGGTTACTAAGCCAGGTGAACAGTTTATATCCAGGTATAGGGGCAAGTAAAATAGTTGATATCCACAGCTCCTCTCTCTCTTTCTCTCTGTCTCTCTCTCTTGTTCACTCTCCTTGAGATGTATTTTTTCTAGTATCAGTGGAAGCTGATATGTCACATTTTCTCGTTCTATAAATTCAGTTACACCATAAGCCTTTAGCCATCCTTGTAGTTATAGAGTGATCTGTACAACCTTGTGTTGGAAAGAAAAGTTTTGTAAGTTAGGCATTATCCTTGATCGTACATGCTAGTTGTAATGGGGGTCCCTTGGCAGCACTCTGTACTTTCCTGGGCTTTCTGACTCTGATATTTTATAATGTGCAGCGTATTGATGATTACGAAAAACCCCCACCAAAATACACTGAATTAACTACTCACAGTAAAGGTGAAGCGTGAGGTATCTGCGTTTTTCATGTCATTGCAGGAAGGTACCAAACCTGGAATCAAAGGCCTGGGGTTAATCCTGACTCCAGCTCCTACTATATTCCTTTGTGTGCAGGGCGCCTTTCTAAGCCGCAGCCAGCTCCTCTTTCTAGGGAGTGTAGTAGTTCCTGCTCTCTCAACCTCATAGAGTGATTGTGGATAGTATCTGAAAGAATATGTGTAAATTGCAGAATATTCCATAAGTGAAAGATGACATTAAATTAAAAGTTAGCAACATTTGCATTAGCAGCTTTTTTTTTTTTATTTAATCCTCACATGAGGATATGTTTTATTGATTATAGAGAGAGGAAGGAAGAGAGATAGAGAGAGAGAGGGAGAAACATCGATCGGTTGCCTCACACACACACCCGGACTGGGGATCCAACCCACAACCTAGGTATGTGCCCTGACTGGGAATTGAACCCACAACTTTTCACTGTACAAACAACACTCCAACCAACTGAGCCACCCAGCCAGGGCAGCAGCTCATTTTTTAGCTCAGCTCCTCTTGGGTAAAATCTGGGATAGTTAGTAATGGTTGAGACTTTTGAGGAAGTGGACATTATTCAAAAGGGGCAGTGTCAGATTTTATTGGGGGTAAAACAGAAAGTGTCAGGTGAGTTTCAAAGACATTCTTCCACAACCATTGCCTTTTCCCTTTGCTCATGTTGACATGTAGTGAAGACCTAGCCAGAGGTTGATGGCATAGAAGTCCAAAATGTGGCTCAGGCACTGGCATTTTTCACTGATATATTTCACTTTGTCAATCCTAGTTATTGTTCTGCATAGGAAGTACCTTCTCTCAGGAGCTGTGTGCCTTTTTAAAATAAAGAGCTCTTTGATTTCTGCCCCCACGCTGTTCTACCAATAGTGGTCTCTAGTGATTTTCTCTCTACAGTCATCCCTAGATTACTTTTACTGTAAACTGTAATGATTTTTCCCTGGTCATATTTCTCCCAAGGTCTCCTATCTCGGTTACTTGTAAGGCTACTCCTCCCCTCTCTCGTTCTCTTTGATCTTTTATAATTGGCTTAAAACTCTCCATATTTAATCTGCAGTGACTTTGTTTCTCCTCCCTATTTTTGCTTTTTCAGTCCCCAAGAATTTAATAATCTGTTGCTTATTATTTTCTTCATTTTTTAAGGTGTCATATTTTCTGTCGCACTGTTTAATAGTCTTTTCTCCTTGTCTACACATTTGTTTTATTTTAGCTGTTAATGCAAGTCTGCACTCTGTATTTGGGCTTGCAATAAATAAAGCACTACACATTCTGTGCAGTTGTGGGCTTCTTAGTTTCAGACTCAGCTGAACTTGAAGGCATCTGCAGATGCATATGGTAATTTCATGATAAAGTGACCCTTTTTACCTTGGAGATAAATAGTTGAGCACTCAGTTGGTATTGAATGAATGAGTGAATGAATGAATGAATTGGTTGAGTTTTTGAGAGCTTTTTCTCACAAGTTGACCTTTCTGGGGCAAATGACTGACTACTCAACATCTATGAAAGGACAGCTGCTGCTTCCTCTGGTTGACTTCCTGGTGAATCCTTCCTGTGGCAGCCTCCATCATGATCTTTTCACTAAGCTCAGCTCTTCAGCTCTGAAATCATTTTAGTCACAGCACTGCAGTCTCTTCTCAGAAGTTCAGCCTTCCTGCCCCTTTTCTGGCCTGTATCTAGTCTAGGGATAAAAGAAAACCACCCAGGTGAGTCTCGAGGCTCTGCCTATTTTGTTCTCTTTCCTGGGGAAAAAGAACCCAACTTAAAACGTGTGTGTTTGTAGTAGTAGGTGCTCTTTTGTTCAGGTGATGACCATTGCCTCATTATTGTTTTTAAAAAAATCTTCATTCTCTTACTTGTCAGTCCAGTATTGTTTCTGTGATTGAATAAATCTGGAGAAGCACAGGTAAGGCTGGTGGTTGGCTCAGCCCCAGGGGGTACCGGGTGCTGCCCAGAGCCTGCCGACTCCTTTGCGCAGAGGGCTCCCTTTACGCAGGCCCGTGGGTCCAGGGCTTGTGTACCCCCTGACCGTGCCCAGCCTGGCCCCACCTCAGAGAGGGTCTTGGGTTTCATATGAGGACAGTAGTCCTCCCTCATCCGTGGTTTCGATTTTGGAGGTGTCGGTTGTGTGCCACTCAGAAGCGTGATGAAATATCGCGATGCCCCACCTGGGACGTGAACCGTCCTTTGTCCAGCGCCCCCTCGCTGCGCACGCTCTGCCCATTAGTCACCTGGTGGCCGCCATCTTGGTTATGAGATGGGCCGTCGCATTGCTGTGCTTGTGTTCCAGTCACCGTTATTTTGCTTAATAATGGCCGCAACGAGCAAGCTAGTGACGCGCCAAAGAGAAGCCAAGCCGTAGTGTTTGTGAGGTGAACAGTAGCGTATGTCACAATGCGAGCGCCGTCCACCTCCCGCCACCTCCTCACGTGGGCATTGTAGCGCGCACATCTCACAAGAAGGGAGAGTGCCATGCGGTAAGATGAGAGCGAGCGGTCACAGGACTTCCATTACAGCATGTTCTGTTCTATTATGTTATCGTGTCTCTCTTACTGTGCCCAATTTGTAAATTAAACTTTATCATACATATGTATGTGCAGGAAAGAACATAGCATATATAGGGTTTGGTACTATCTGCAGTCTCAGGCATCCCCTGGGGGGCTCGGTCCTATCCCCGTGGATTAAAGGATGACGACTATATTGCGAAACAGTTCTTGGCACTGATGACCTTCCTGTGAAGTGGCATTTCTGGAAGCATGTGAGATTGCTAGTGATCCAGAGGGACAAAATCTGTATAGCATAGGTGAGGGAAATAGAGACAGATGTTAGGGAGCTGTGACTATAGTTGTAAAAGGTGGCCAGTTACATAGCTTCTGTCGTGCTCTTTCTCAGTTGCCAGGGTAACATTTTAGTTGACAGTCCTGGCTTGGTTCTTGATAATCATTTCTTTCTGTTACAATTTGACTTTCTTTTCAATTAGGATGTTGATACACATATCTCTGTGTGTGTGCGTGTATATGTGTATGTGCATAAATATGTATCTTAGAGTATATGTATGTGTATGTATATATATATGTGTGTCTACATACACATATCCCTCGTTGGCAGAGCTTTCAGGGCCACACAACTGCTCTGTAGTTCACCTTACCTGACTTTGGTGAAAAATGATTATTGAAAGAAAGGACAAGTTTTTATTTTTATAATTGACTTCTTTTGGTTTCAGAGGAGCTTTAGTCAAAGGAAGGAGAGGCAGAAGGAAAATAATGATGTTGCATGCAGAGAAGTGCACACCGAGGACATTCTGGTGGACAGGCTCAGACACTGTGGCGATTAGGCCACACAGAATCCAAGTGGTATCACTCCGAGCTGTGGATACTCTTTCTGACTTTTTTGGGAACCTTATAATAGCTTTGAGGTACATCTCACACCCGCATACCTAAGTGGTGCAGTGGGGCTTCTGAAGGAGGCAGGAAGACACGGAGATGCCAATGGATGGCTAATCATCTCAGCACCCACGTGTACAACCAGCAATCCACATCCCCTTTTCTCTTTTCCTGCTAATGATGAAAAGTGAGATAAATGGAAAGTGACACTTTGGGGTATATCACCAGGTGTCAGTTCTAGAATTATTATTTTAAATGTACATGGAATCCCCAATCTCATTTTAACCACTGATTTGAACATAATTTTTCCATTCAAAAAACACTAAATGTGGGAGTGTATATATTGAATTTGAGATTTGAAATGTCACTCTTTACCTGTTCCCTTCCCCATTTCCATTTTCCCCTAGTAGCAATCTTTAAAAAGCATGATACAATTGTAGAGCCAAATCAAAGAAAAGGGAGTGTAAAGGGCTCCAGATAATTCCCAGTATGGGTTATCAGCTCCCACATAATGGAGGGTTGATGATACTTTATTTTTTCCACTATTAGAGGGGAGGTAAAATTCCATGGATGTAGGAAAGGTACATCTGGAAGAGATCTGAACTATTCTTGACTTGAGAAAAGTGTGCCTGTAAAATGCTCTTATGTTGGCTTTGGAATATATCATTAAAAGCACAAAAGATCAGAAAAGCTTCTTTCACAAGTTTGGTAAGACTGAGCAGTTATCTGTAACAGTGCAACGCTAGAGGTCACAGACCAAGCCAGGAGAAATAATTATGCATGGTAATGGGCAATTACAGATAATGGCCTTCTGGGGATGGCAGAAAGTACACTGCCCCACAGTCTAGCCTGGAATGAACATTGAATAGCACATTAACTTTATAGCAAGCTAAAAGTTCAGCCCTGGAACAGCAGCAGTCCCCCCAAATAAATAAAATCCCTGGCTTACTCAAGGGAAGCATAGCTGCACTTCTCAAAAGCAGAATTGAATATAGGAGCAGGTGGGGCTGGGGGAGATGAGTTTGGGGAAGGGAAGAAATGGTCAGTCAATTCTCCATCTGGTTGTTTTTGTCTCACCAAGTAAAGATGGTTCTGGGCTCAGGGCAGGTACACAGTGAAGAGGTTGTTTACTTTCCTGGTGCCAGGTTTGTGTTTGACGTTTAAAATAGCCCTGTCATGATTGCCTTGTGGGAGAAACAGATTGTTCCCGCATTTCCTGATTATGACTTTAGGGAGTGATATCACACCGACTGCACTCAAGGCTACTGTCTGACCTCAAAGAAGGCCAGGAGTGGAGGATTCTGCTCCTTTCCAAGTTCGTTCGTGCTCGGGAAGCCGCCTAGCCCTCCTGCAGTACCCCAAAGATGAGCGTTTGATGCCAGGATAACTTTGCAGAGTTATTTGGTGGCTCTTCTGCTTGATGGCAGAGAATATCATTAGTGTGTTGTGACTATGGTAATAACAATAGCATTTATTGAGCATTTACCGTGCTTCAGAGACTTTCTGGGGTCTCTATAGCGTAAGAAGCAGCATTATCTTCATGTTCCATACAGACACTGGGGCACAGAAGAATTAAGTAAATGATCCCAAGGTCACGGGGCAGTAGATTTTGGATCTGATCAAGAAGTTTGATTTGGGAGCCAGCTTTCTCAACCTGAGGTTCTGCTGACCAGCATACTGTGTAGTGGTTGGTAGATGTCTTTTTCGCTGAAAGAAATATTCCAAGCTCAAGGAAAAAGTCAGAGATCCCAGTTGGGACTTTATTGCTGATTGCTGACAGCTCAGAAACCTGGCTCAGAGTGAGACACTGGACTGAGTTGCTCTGAAATCAGTCCTGGAAAGAATAACCTGTAAGACAGAGGTTCTCAAACTGTTTAGTCAGAGGGCCCCTTTACACTCTTAAAAATTATCCAGGACTTCAAGGAGCTTTTGTTTATGTGTTGTATCTATCAATATTTATTGAATTAGAAACTAAAACTCAGAAATAAAAACTATATATTAAATTCTTTAAAATAGTAAAATCTACTACTTGTTGACATAAGTAACATTTTAATGAAAAATAAGTATATTTGCTCAAAAAAATAAGTGAGGAGAGTAGCGTTGTTTCATATTTTTGCAAATCTCTTTTATGTCTGGCTTAATGGGACACAGCTGGGTTCCCATATCTACTTCTTCATTCAATCTGTTGTTTTGATTGAAATACCTGAAGAAAATTCAGCTTCATATAGAGAAATAGTTGGAAAATGGAGAAAAGAATTAGAATAGCTTTTTCAGATCATTGTGACTATTCTTTGATACTAGATCAAAAGTGAAAAGTAATAATTTTGTAACGATTAGTTGTAGTGATTCTGAAATTATGCTAATGAACTTTTTGTACTCTGATAAATGAAAACCCATTGGCCCATCCTGCTTTTGAATGGATCTTTCACCCATGCATGATTTTATAACCTCATGCTTTGGTCATTTGGAAAATATTAGTTTACTGAGTTATGCACATCTACCAAATGTTGACATGTTTCATCACAAAGTATCAGATTATCCCACTCATTGATGTCATTATTGATCTCATCAAAAGAGTCTTTAAATTTGGGAAGCCATCAGACACATGATGGCAGTCCTAAGTTTTCCAAAATTCTAATTTTTACTTGAAAGCTCAGATTTTTAGCAGTAAATACAGTCAGTTTTTCTTGAAGTAAGAGGCTCACTTTGTTCATGTTGAGAAAATTCTGCCAAATACCCAAGTCGCAGTAACCATACTTTGTCATCAGTCATATTTTCAAGTATATGGCATTGTATCAATGTCAGAAATGGTTGAATCTATAGAGAATTTCCTTAAGAGTTTGAGTCAAAACTGATGATAATTGCCAAGAAGCAAGATCTCAAATACACTAGAGAATGACAGTTTTGCAGTTTCTCTTATGCATTTAGAATTAAGGAGGGAATTTAAGATTATATGAAGGTGGGAGAAAGTAAGGTAGAGTTGGATTACAGGATAATTAAAATGATTATGTGCTCTCTTGAGGGTGGTTATGCTTCTGAAGGGTCTGAAAAGAGGCATTTCAAAGGTGTGTTAACCTAGATGCACAGAAACAATGGACAGGGCTGGCTTAAGGCAAAGATAAACCTAAAGAAGTTATAGGCCTGCGGCATAACTCCCACCATGACCTTAGAAATTTATAAGATCACCCTGTGTGGTTACTCTCCATAGAACCCCTTTTTTGTCCACAGTGTTTCAATAAAGAAAACATCAAGTTTAGCTCTTAATTCAAACATTTGCACAAGTGCCCTTTTCAGGACAACCATTGCCCTGTGGTATGCAGCAGAAATATTTGCTGAGTCTTCCCATCTTGTCACACAGTATTAAAAAGACACACTCCATGGTAGAGATTTGATGAAGTTATTTTTTTCTGCTTCACCAAGGGCATCTTAAGCAAAGTTGACATAAAAATGTTTAAATTTTTAATGTTTTACTTCATAGTGATGAGGGGTACAGTGGCTGTGAGTGCACTTTGGTTAGAACTGCCTTGGTTTATGCTAAGGCACCAGCTCCATCTTCACTGCCAATATCAACCCTGTGAAAAAGGCAGATAACATTTTTATGTTAATGTGGAAATATTTTTGATCTCATGGACTCTTGAAAGGGAATTGTGGACAGGGCCTCTGATCACATTTTTGGCGCTGCTGTGGTAAGGTGGCATTAAAACACCAACCTCTAATGGGCTTAAAGCTGTTCTCAACCTGCTGGTGCTGGGCTCACCCTGGCGTTCTGATGCCTGGGTCCCATCTCCAGAGGTTCTTGTATGCAAAGTGATCTGGGATGTGCCTTGGTCCTGAGAAATTTTAGCCCCCACCCCCACCCTGTGTAGCCAGAGGTGAGAGCTGCTGGTTTAGAGGCAGATCTGGTTCTTGGGGGTGCTGGTCCAGCAACAAGATAAGTTACTGTTCATGATTCGCTTCTCTCTCACTCCCAAACTCAAGTCTTGCCGCTGGCCTGTTGTGTGGCACTGTCTTCTCCAATCTGCTAGGAGGTGTTGACAGCCCCAAACTGTAGCTGGCCTCTTGCCAATGATAGGAAATTCTGAACTGGCCTAAAGAGAGAAAACCTCTTTCTTGGCCCTGAGATAGGCTTTCATGGCCATGAGACATTTCCTAGTAAAGTCAGAGAAAAGGCATTTTCTCTATATCTGACTCCCACTGTAGGGCTAACAGTTTCCCTGGGCAGCCATGGGGACTTCTGAGGCTCACACAGACGGGAGGAGAAAGGGGGAGACACAGAGAGAGCAGGGGCCAGGGCAGGGAGTGCAGAAACCTGTGAATAAGAAGGTGAGTAGGTGTGGATGTATATGGAGTAGAGTGTGCCATGCTGCCATAGCTGCTCTGTAGGACCACACAATGAAGCCTGCACTTTAAGTGTCTTTCCAGATCCACTTAGCACCCTCTTTCTCATTTACCAGGGACCCTGTGCTCCACTTGCTCTACAGTCTGTTCTCCTAATGTCCCGGAAACTTTGTCTCCCTTGCGCTCTTTGTCCATAGAGGGTACGCTTCTGGAGGGCAGGGATTGGTTTTTGCTTATTCTTAGCCTATCGCCTTGGCCAGGCACTTTGGGAGTTGCTGCACACAATGGCTGCGATTGTTACTGAGCTTTTCAATGGCCCCGGGCAGCCTGTTTTAAATTTTGGTGAGCTCCTTTGGATTTGCTTTTTCCCTTTATATTTTTCCCATCTTCCTCCATTTCTCCTGCTTGGTTTCTTTGATCTAGTCATGCTCAACAATCTATCTACCTCTCTCTCTCCTTCCCCCTTTGCCCCTCCCCCTCCCAGATCCCTTTGCATCCCACGTTGACACTTCCCACACCTTTGAACCAAGCCTGCTCTTGGCTTTAAAGGCCAGCCAACTTCAGGTTTGTTTTTTTATGAAAAGCAATTACCCTAAGAAGAAAAGTGAACTTGACTGATTCCTCCAGGATCAAATTACATTTTTAAAAATTTCTTGGGAAAAAGAAGATACAGATTTTCACATAGTCCTTGCCTGTGTACAAGAGTGATGTTAATGAGCCAGCCTCAGCAGAACTTGTACTTTCAAGGTTGAACTTAATCCTGCTCTCCCTTCCACACAGCTTTGTGTTTTCCCATAGCTTGGTCAGTCTTTCCTCCTGTGTGTTTGTTTCAGAATCTCCCCTTACTGCATCCTCTGTCTGTGCTCCAAGGTGCTGCATAAGTTGTCTTGCGCACAGTAGGTGTTCAGTGAATTTATTGCATTGAACGTGACTGACTTCTTTGGCAGGGAGAGGTGACAGGGTGACAGGTGTGGTGATGTCCTTCGTTCATTATCAGAGTTACCAGTTAGTGGTGTGAACAGTAGGTATGCTGCAGCCTCAGTTATTAGGCCTCTCTCTGTATTGGCTCTGCTTTAATTCCGCAAATCAACCCATGTCTTCAGTCAGGATGGCGAGGTTTCCTTGGATTTGTGAGTGCAGAGAGGGCCTTGGTGTCAGCTCACAGAATAGCTTTTCTCCCCATGTGTGTCTGTCTAGCTTCTCTCCCTGTAGGAGAGGAGTCCTGAAGCCTCATGCTAGATTTCTCAGTGTTAGCTGCCTCTAGAAGTTGCCAGGAGCTGACTTATCTGCAGGGATGGCCCTGCAGAGAAGAATGCTGAAAGCAGGGAGCTGAAGAAATGAAGCTTTTTTGTTTCACTGTCATCCTCTAGAGTCTAGAGTGAGGTGCCATCATCAAATGACATAGTCATTTTCTTAAGACCTTAATTTTTCTTAAAAAAGAATGGGGAAAATGACTTGTACTTTTTCTGTGCCCCTCTAACATTCAGCACAACATTCAGACAGTTTGATATCTCAGATTTATGGGTAAACAATTTTTCCTGATTGGTAACTCTTAAAACTAGAGGCTAAGTGGAAAGGCACCATGCAAGGATGTGGATTACAAAGACAAGTAAAACCTGATATACATAAATTAATCATTTACATGAGCTCATTGCGAGTCACAAGTAGTAGTCTTATCGTTGTAAATTGTACATTTGATTTTATATGTGACCTTTTGTATTGGAAACTATGGGGTTTGGTGTTATTAAAAGGGGAGTATGGCTCCAGGTTTAACATAAAGGACTCAAAGTGCAACAGCTCTAGGAATCTGACACTAGAGAAGAGTGGGGAAAAAAGCCTTCACATACCTTAAAATGAATTACTGGTTAACTACTATTAATATTCCATGGGCCCAGAGACCAGCATATAGCACTGCAAGATCAATGAGGGTATTTATCACGTGTGGGTATATTGATCTCTCATGAAAGAGTGAGTCATATTTCACGCTGCATATGTTAGTGAAAAAAAAAGTAGCAGAGGGATTGGGAAGCCTTACCAAAGAACTGATCTATGAGAGGTAAATGTACAGAGCCACAAATATGAGCATTGGCGTAAGCAAGTGACTGAGTCTGCAGGGAACGTCTCTGCAAACATCTTTGCTGACAAATGCTGTTAGTTGTTTTTGTACATACATGCTTCTCCAGCTCCTTTCCTTGCTGTGGAATCCAGCCCTGCCTATCTTTGTTCCAGATAGCACAAATTAGGGCTACACCTAATATATAACAGCACTTAAAACTTACAACTTCATACTTCCATTTGCATCTTGGAGGGTTTAATAATTCCTATAAGGGACCACTGGTTAAGAAAACTACCACGTTCTCTTGGGAACAGTGCTGTTGTGCTTCCTAATATTATTAATATCATTGTTAAGTACTGACCTCGGCCAATTTTTATTCTAGAAAGACAGAGTGAGATCTGGAATGTACTCAATATCATAATAACTTTGTATAGTGACAGACAATTACTAGACTCATTGTGGTGATCACATCGTATGGTATATGTCGAAGCACTATGTTGTACTCCTAAAACTAATATAATATTGTATATTAACTATAATTTTTTAAAGAATTTTTAGCAAACTCATTAAGATGTTTCCTTTTCAGTGGTCTTTGGACTTAGTCATACTGGCCATGCAGTTGAAATGTCCCTGTCACAGTGTGCATTAGGCACAGGGATGGGCAAGAGGGGCCTGATACATATCAGTGATTTGGCTCAGATTTATAGGACTAGCTGTGGATTTTTACTGTGTTATTTTCCCTGTGATTCAGAAAATGATTAGTGGCCTATTAAGAGTTTGTACATGGAAAACCACTTTTTGATGCTATACATATTTCAAAATTTGTGTGGTTAGTTTATGTATTTTGTGGCTTATGAGTTGGAAGTCTTACTTTCTGATTTATCTCCAATTTATAGTGACACTTAGCCTGACTTACCATCTTTGATGGCATCCAGTGTTGAAGAAAATGCCTCTAGTTACTATTTTGAGAACTTGCTGTAGCAGAGGTTGGAGAGTTGGCATACTCTTACCCTCTGTCAGTCTGAGTGGGAGCTGTATGTTCCTCCTTGGGCTGGTGAGTATCACATGATTACTCAGCGATGAACAAGGGTCTGAAAGGGGAGTTGGGTGGCTTTCCTGGTCCCTGAGTGACAGGTATTATCAGTGTAACTTGGTTGTTTAAAGGGAGTTCTCCGAACACCAGATATGCCAGTGATTTTCATGAGGTTCATTTTTTCCCCTTTCTGCAGCCTCTCTGTAGAAGCTCATAATTCCTCCTTCAGGCCTGGAGTACTTAACGAGCCCAGTCTGTTCTAATCTATAGGACATATATGTGTACACGTACAGAACAGGCTGTTCTTGCCTAGTTTATTCTCTTGCCTTCCTATTCTCCTAGGTTTGTCTTTTGTGCTTGAATCAGATTAATTTTTCTGACACATTTTCATGTTATTCCCTTGCTTTGAAAACCTTCATTGGCAGCTCATGGAGAAACGAGAAGCCCTTGGCTGGCATTCACATTCAAGGCCTTCCACAATTTGATTCCATGTAACTTTCCATTCTCATCATCTGTTGTCCCTTGACTTGAACTGGGCACTCCATCCAGGCCCATCTGGTCACTGTCCCTGGATCATGTCTTGTCCTTTTTTCTCCTTCAGGATCCTATTGATAACACTCTCTTTTGAGTGCCTCCCACCCCCCACCATCTCTCTAAATCACCTCCATTCTAGCTCTTGTCTCCACTGTCTTTGCTGATGGTGACACATACCTATACTGTCATTGTGGCAGTTAGACTATTGCTTTGAAGGTTTCTCAGTCTATGCTTAATTTTTCCAAATAGATGGTACAGAAATAAATGAAACATTTTCAGTATTTCTTTGTGCCTTTGACAACATCTAAAGCAAAGCTTTGGACATAGTTGTCATGTGATAACTAATGAGTGAATCAGATATAAATACAGAAATATAATTTAAGGTCAAGAATAAATGATTTTTGTATTACTCCTTTGAATTGTCCAGAGTATTATGAGGAATATTAAAGTTTGACTCTGCTATGTTATACCTAATAAAGTGCCTGGCAAATAGTAGGTGCCTGATGAATGAAATAAGCATTTGGATAGATGAATTAGGCTTTTGTGCTTAGAATAAATGAAGGAAGCCTGGGTGTGGCTGTGAAAATCAGAACTATTTGGCAGCAACTTGTATACAGTATACAGCTTGTGGTTCGAGGTTCGCAGTGATTTAGGTGGAAGCCCATCTTTGTTCAGTGGAATTCGTTTGTATGCTCTTCCTTGATAAGACTGTCACAATGATGCTGTCAGGGGTCACATATTTTTAAGGATAATTTATGGAGCAGTTGCTTTGAATCTTGAGAGTGGACCAGTGGTTCTCGATCTTTTGAGTGCATCAGAGCCTACTGAGGGCTTTGTTAAAACTCAATTTGCTGGGCCCCACCCTCAGAGTTTCAGACTCAATGGGTCTGGGGTGGGAACCTGGAATGAGCGTCTCTACAAGTTCCCAGGTGGTACTGATGTTGCTGATTCAATGACCACTGTGAGCATGTAGTTTGATGGACGTTTATTACAACCTTGGTAAATTTCCATGTACTAGTAGCATACACAAAAAGGCTGGGAGTCATAAGCTGTTTTTAACATTGACCAAGTGTTTTAATTGGGAACTTTAAAATAAATACTGTTTGGTAATTTATAAAACCCAGGGTTTGGTAGTTTTCTGTGCCCTTGGAACAGATCCTTTCTCTTAGTGCTTTTACAAATATCACTTTTTAAGAGTGCTTAAACATTTTAAGAGTGTAAAATATTTAAGCATCTACTCTTACAGAGCTCAAATGATTTTTATTATTTAAATGCTGGTATGAAATGAAACTTTTCCAACATATACCTTAATTTATTCTTTTTAAAAAATTTATTATTAAAGCTCAATGTGATTTGAAGGAGGAAATAAAATATGGTTAAGTGGAAAAGTGATAGCATTGTTAACTCATTATAGTCAGCTGTAGCCAAACAAATCCTTGCTTTGACCTGACATAACATTTTATTTGAAGTTTACTATACAGCTTATTGAGGCCATTCTCTTGTTCCCTTAGAGTTATTACTGACAACATTTTGTTGCTGGATAAACTAAGGCGTGATACAAAGTCAGGAACCTGTGCCCTGATCCTAGAATGCTGCTGTCCTTTGGCTTTTATTTAGTTCTTTATCTGCTACTGTAGTTTGCTGTCTTTATTAAGACCTTGCTTTTGAAGGGCAGGCTCTCAGGGATATCCAGTTTTTTCCACTGCAGAGATAGGGATAAGCATCTAAAATGCCTTCCTAAATGTCTATGAGATTGTATATGGATTTCCCACTAATGTTTGTGACTGGGTGGTAAGAATATGTCATTCATTCCTTTTCTCATTTAAACATCCATGTAATTTATCATTTTGGTGAGGTTTGTATTGCTTTTATAATTAGGTATACGATAAAGACAAGGCATTGAAAACTAAAGAATTAGATAGTGAAAACCACCTATTATGTCACTAAGTTGGTCTTTAAAATAAGAGAAAGGACCAGTGGCGAAGTTGAGGAGTAGAGAGTGAACATATGTATACCTTCTTTGGACAGTTAAGAGTAATGTATTGGAACTTATTAGTTGGGAAAAGGAGGAGAGAAGAAAGAAAATGAAAAAGTGGCTTGACAGGATCCTAAGGTGGATGGGCCTGCTATCCTTTCAGAGAGGAGCTTTTAGTGCTGACTTTAAAATGAAGCAATAAAAATACATTTTGTTGTCAGAGCTTGCACGTGTAGTCCTCCCCTCCCTTGCGTATTTTCTCCTCCTGCACACTCAGCCACTGGACACTTTCTGAGCATCTACTCTGGGCCGTGCACCGATTGTCCTGAGAATTTCTCTCGGTTAGCTTCTTCTCCCTGCCTATGTATCCCAACCCTTTTCTATGTTTTAAAAATGGAATAACATCTTTTATTTTTTCTGAGAAAAATTTTAATTGGTTTTTTAGAGACAAGAAGAAGGAGGGAGGAGGGGATGAGGAAAGAGAAGCATCAATTTGTTGTTCCACTTATTGATACATTCGTTGGTTGCATCTTGTACGTGCCCTGACCGGAGATCAAACCCGAAACCTTGGTGTATTGGGATGGTGCTCTAACCAACTGAGCTACCCGGCCAAGGTGAAATAACATCTTAGAACTCCCTGGAGCTCCTATTTATTTATTTATTATTGATTTTAGAGAGAGAGGAAGGAAGAGGAATAGAGAGATAGAAACATTGATGAGAGAAAAACATCATCAATCGGCTGCCTCCTGCATGCCCCCTACTGAGGATCGGGCTGCAACCCGGGCAGGTGGCCTGACCTGGAATTGAACCAGTGACCTCTTGGTGCATGGGACAACACTCAACCACTGAGCAACACTGACTGGGCAGGAGCTTCTATTTTTTTCCTCACATTTATTTTGAAAAACTATAATTTATTGATCCCGTCTACAAATATTTACCACCATGTGGCCAGCAGTGTGCTAGGCACAGGGGTGCAAGGGTGAGCCAACAGGCATGGTGCCTGCTTGCTGGATCTTACATTCTGGTGAGACAGACACATCATCGTTTCCTCATGCTCACTTGCTCTTTCTATGCTAAAAATACAAGGTCCTAAAAACCTAACCCTCTGTTGGTCTTTTCCAGAACTAGTTTTGCTTGGTCTCTTAGTAGCAGTGGACAGCACAGCCTCCCTCTTCCGCAGTCCATGTCACCTTTGGCCTCTGTGACATTGTATGTCTCCTAAGTTCTTCCCAACTTCAGCCTTGACACTCTTCTCTCAGGACATGCTCTTTTGCAACAGCTCCTTCCTGCTCTCCCCAGAGGCAGCCAGCATCTCCCAGTGGTGACTCCTGAACCTCAGCTTCCAGGCTGAAGTTTCTCACCCCCATCCATTGCTCCCACTTGAGTGTCCCTCTGGCAGAACTTACCACCTCTCTCTCCTCTCCCACAGCCAGGCTTCCTGCTTTCACTGACATTTGCTTTGCGTTTCTTTGCCTTCTCCTGCACCTTAATTCCTGATGTCCCATCTGCCCCTCCTGTTCTATTCAGTTTCGTCTCCCACGTGTCCTTGGCCCAGGTCCCCTCTCTTATATTTGAATCTTCTAGGTCTTTCCCTGACTACTTCAGTGTTTCCCTAGTGGCCCAACTGGCTTCTCGTTTCTCTTCCCTTCACTTGTCTTACAGATTGCTATCAGATAAATCACAGCTCTCACTGTCTCCACTCCTGGCTCAGAAATCCTCAGTGGTTCCCACCACACCCTGACAAGAGGCCAGAGCGCGGGACTGAGGCTTTCCCTCACCTTGCTCCATCCGTTAGTCAGACTGGACCTTCTCTTTCCCTTTTTGCTCCCAGTTCTTCTACTCGATGCCCTGTCCATCACTCCCAAATTCGCCTTCCACTTTTCTGCTTCCTTTTCTTTGTCCTTATGGCCCTTTTCCTCTTTATTCTTTATTCTTTTTCTCATTTTTTCTTCTTTATTCTTTTTCTCATTTTTTAAAACCTATTTTCTGCTCCTTTTTTAAAGTGCATTTCAGATGTAGTTTTTCCCCCCATTTTAAATTTTATTTATTTTTATTACTTTTTATTTTTTAATTACAATTTGCATTCAATATTATTCTGTATTAGTTTTAGATGTACAGCAAATGGTTAGAAAATTATGTACTTTACAAAGTGGGTCTCCTGCTGCTTCAAGTACTCACCTGGCCTGTACATACTTATCTCGATGATTGACTACATTCCCTATGTTGTAATTTACATCTCTGTGGCTATTCTGTAACTACCAATTTGTACTGCTTAATCCCTTCGCCTGTTTTACCCAGCCCTCCAACCCTTCTCCCCTCTGACAGCTGTCAGTCTGTTCTCTATATCTATGAGCCTGTTTCTATTTTGTTTGTTTTGTTCATTCAATTCCACATATAAGTGAAATTACGTGGTCTTTGTCTTTCTCTGTTGGACTTATTTCACTTAGCATAATACATTCAGGTGCAGTTTTTCTTATGAAGGTCTCTGTAATTCCTTTCTAGGCTGCAGATCATCATCTTTACAACCTTTGAATTTTTGTGAGTTTATGGGTGTTCCTGTATGGTGATCCTTGTTATTATTTGTAATCCCATCATATCTTTCCTCCTAAACTGTAGACTCCTGTTGGGCAGGAGCATCCTGACACCTTGCAGCCATTCAGGCACCCACCCCAACCCTTTGAATATTGTTTAATAAATGTCCATTGGAGGGATGATTTAAGAGTTCATTTGTTTTGTTATTGGAATTGACACAGTCTAAAGTGCAGACCTGGGACTGGTAAACTATCGTCCATGGGCCACTCTCTGCCCACTGTCTATTTGTAAATAAAGTTTTATTGCAACACAACCATGAAACAACCTGTATGTTCTGCAACTGAATGCCCACAAAGCTTAAAATAGTTACTAACTGACCTTTCGCAGAAGAAGTTTGTCTACTCCTGGTTTAAATCATTGTCCAGAAGGATAGGGTATCAGCTGTGGAAGGAAGTGAAGGAAACAATGTTTGCTTAAACTCTTTAACTTCTTGCTTTGACTTTCTGACATATCTATGTGGCCACCATAGTAAGGTCGATGGGATTCTTTTTTATTACCTTACTTAAAATGAAGTATAATTTTGTTAGAATGTTGCAGACAGCCAAGTTGACTAGATTTTATCTCTAATTTTTTGACATTAGGATAAAAGGTTACAGGTCAGGCTTTATATAATTAAATTGACCCTTAAAATGTGTTTGGTATTCTTAGTAAAAGTAATCTGCAAGAATCTGTCATTTGCGCCACCAGAATTATGCCAACCGTAGAAAGCCTCCTTTATTTTGGCTGTGGAAGAAGCAGCATGTTCAGGTACCTTGTTCTGCAGCTCTTGAGGGGGATGGCCATGCGTTGCCAAGGTTTAGAAGTCGAGTTTTGCGAACCCTCAGATTAATACCGTGTTATCCTTTTCCTTTTTTTCTTTTTAGATGGGCGCATGGTCATCCAGGATATTCCTGCTGTCACCAGCAGAGGGCACGTGGAGAACACACCTGATCTGGTTTCTGACTCCACCTACTACAGCAGCTTTTATCAGCCGTCTCTGTTTCCTTACTACAACAATCTATACAACTATCCGCAGTACCCCATGGCCTTGACTGCGGATTCCTCTTCCGGGGACATGGGAAACCCCCTCGGGGGATCCCCGGTGAAGAACAGCCTTCGGAGCCTCCCAGCACCTTATGTACCTGGTCAGACAGGAAACCAGTGGCAGGTAAGATGTTACCCAGAGAGTGAACTGGATATGTGAAAAACTTCACACACACACACACACACACACACACACACACACCCCTCACATGTATATGCACATATGAAATGTGTAAAGAATTTTTCATTCTAGGTTATTTAAGCTCAGAGGTTGTCTGCAAAGAATTGTAAAGAAATATGCGTATATTTGGTTTCTTTTTCAAATTTTACTTTTCTCATTTTTCGATGTCATTTTGCATAAATACCCAGTTGCCCATATTCAGATTCGTAAGTAGCTTACTATATGAGGCCCCACCTTCTCCTGTCTTGCCTCCACATTCTTTGAGCAGATAGGAAATGCGGGCTGCAGCCTTCTGGGTGGCAGTAATCTTTCTGATGAATTTGACCCTGGGAGGGAGGGAGAAGTGTTATAATCTGTATGTTTGCGTGGAAGAAAGGTAAGAAAACAAATTAGGTTGCTGTTATGCTGGGCCAGCGTGGGTGTGTTTTTAGCTGGGAATGGAGATCAGTCTTTCATACTCTGAAGTACTTAAAATAGTGTGCAATTTAAAAAATAATGTGCAATCAAGAGCTGCTAATATTTGGGGTAAAACAAAGCATTTTCGTTATCAGGGGCGAAGCATTTATCTAGAGCTGTTCTTCTCCCTCCGTTTCAACCCTTTCCATCATGCCAGTGTATTGGAAGCAGCTTCAAGGCACTGAAAGCATTTGCACGCGGGATTGCCACATTGTGGGAATGTGTGTAAACATGAGCACTCGGACTCAACACCTCCAAGCCCCTCCTCCAGCCCTAAGATGTTAGGACTCTGTAGTAACTATTCTCATTTTGGATGCATTTACTGTACTCAAGCTTTCTCAGCTGGGCATGGATTTTGAAACAACGCAACTTATATATTTGGGAGTTAGGGCAAATCTTTGACCTCCTTATGTCAACTTTTAAAAAATGTGAGTTGAATATGTATATATATTTTTAGCAGTTCTATTCCGCTTTTCTTTTTTTAGGTGATGGGAAGTTGTTAATATTCAAGTCACTCCAGTTTTTGGATTCTCTCATTCTCCTTAGGGATCTGACTTTTTTGCCATATTAATATGTCAGCTTTAATCCCCTGGCTTACACATTTTCATATATTTTATTTTTATGGATCTTTAAGCTGGACCCCTGCAGGCCTTTCAAAGTGCCATTTGGATTTTATGATTTGAGGGCAGGTTTTAGGTTGATTTCTACTAAAGATTCTTCACTCTGAAAGGAGAAAGTAGTATTTTGTAGTTATAAAAACAAAAGAAATAAAGAAAAAACCAGCTTTCCTGCAGATTCCCTGGGAGAGTGTCCAGGTTTTCTGGCTACTTCCAGGCTTTAAGGATAAAGTAGGGAGGTTTCTGAACGTACTGCCTTATGAGAAAGGATGAAAAAGGAAAACCGTGTTTTCTGAAAGAAAGGCAGCTTATGACCAGCTTTAGAGCAGAGTCAGAAATCCCCTAAATTAATTTACCTTTTACTTTGTCAAAATCTTTCAGATGGCAGATGGCATATGATGCCTGATACACTAATGTGTATTCTTACTCTATCTGGAGAACCTGGGAAGGGCATGGCAGAGGTCTTGGATTTCCTTGGTGGTCCCTTACCAAGGTCCTGTCTTAGGGATAGCTAGGAAAAGATGGGCTCTCTTGTGTGGCAGTGTTGCCTGGTCTTGGAGGACTGCCTCAGCCACTGTGCAAGGAAAGATTCCCTGAGGACGAGTTCTTGTACCCCTGCTAGCAAAGGTGGGAGGAAAAGTCTTAGTCCTGTGGGGCATGCAGTGTTGATACAGCACTTGCCTTTTCCAGAGCCACCCCTTATGAGACTGGAGAGAGGAGTTACTGCTCAGAGGCCCAGGAGAGATACTGATTTAACATAACTAAAATATCCATTATGTATATACTCTATCTTGTTACAGAGGGGATCTGAGGTAGCCAACTAAAATACTCATTTAACATATGAGCTTATTTTCCTGGAGGGCTTGACTTAAGCCTTTCTATTTCCTAGGCTATCACCATTGGTAATATGTTTTCATAAGACAAATTACAGAAATAGGCGCTTCTCTGCTACCGTGATTGGTGTCCATTTCTCTTAGTAAGCAATAACACCAGCAATGATGATGATGGTTTGTTGAGCAGGGAGTACTCCCCATACCCCTAAGAGGCAGATAGTATTGTCTTCTTTTCACAGGTGAGGACATTGAGATTCAGAGGCTGATGGGTACATAAGGCAGTGTAAAACTGAAGTGAGATGATTACTATACGTGGAAGTTTCTCTGTACACCAAGAAGTGCCATGCCAATATAATGGTAATGAGTTCATTTCATTAATCATTGTTTTTACTTGGCCTTGCTCTTTTTTTAACCTCTAATTTTTAGCCTCTTGTTCATATGTGTTTTAGTTGGCTACCTCAGATCCCCTCTGTAACAAGATAGAGTATACATAATGGATATTTTAGTTATTAAAGGACTATGACATATGAATGGACCAGGTATGAATGTATATGAAATAATTTTTATCAGGGTTGGGGAAGAATTTGATCCAGGTAAGAAATACAAAACTGAAAGCATATACAAAGATTATGATGGTGCAGAATGTGTTTATTAAGATGTCATAAAGAAGTCTTAATTACATAGTTAACACCTAGAGATAATACTTATAACCAGTGTTGTAAGAGGTAGGAACTGAATGGCTCACATTTTAACCAGCCATTAGGGCAGAGGTGTAGGGAACAGCAATCTGGGACAGGTTTCCTTTGGCCCTTGTTGTTTCTGCTGTTTTAGGAAGGTGCCCTGGTTCTGCTCCTTGGGCAATGCTTTGCTGTCTCCTGCTAGAAGCTTCCAGGAGAGGGCTAGGGTAGGCTCCCTCTTGGTTGTTGCAGAAAGAGCCTCACAAGTGCACCTGGAGGACACCTGTGCTAGTCTCTCCTGGCTGGATCTTCATCTGATCCCCGAGCTTGACCACAGGGCCTGAATCTTAGGCAGGTCTCCTCCATCTACTTCCTTGACTCTGTTGCTAAGACCCGACTTCCCTCCTAACTCTTCACCAGTGCGAGTCACTGTTTTATGTTATCCTCCTTCCCAGCTGCTTTGTGTGTCACTGTGTGTTGAGGGAGCAGCATGAATGTTTTTCAAGAAAGAGCTCCTCTCTGATTCCTAGAAGGAGTAGACTCTAGTGCAGATCATCATAAAATTTTTAAAGCTAGACTTCTTAATTAGTCTGGAGGGTATTCAGTTATCTGTAAACAGAAACTGTAGATTTGAGACTTCATGTAATAAGTCTCCCTGTAAAATCAAACAAGCTGCAAATAATTATTGAGCACCTACTAAGTGCAAAACCTATAAAAAAGAAAGAGCAGTCTAGTGAGTCAGCATCCCAGAATCCCAAGGCTCCTTGTTCATGCCTGCATACCGAAAGCTGCTTTAATTGCTTTAGGTCTGTCTCCAGCCTGTGGAGATTTGTGGCCCAATCATAGATTCCTGTCCTGTTGTGAAACAGGAATAACATTTGTGACACTGGTACAAACTCACGATGAATAGCTGGTTCTACTGACCAGCAGCTCAATTTCACTTTTGCATTTAATTGCCTGCAAAAGCTGTTTATTGCCTTGTGCACTCCTCCACGGCAACATTATCTCTTAAATAAACATGTTGTACCATGTTGACACGGGAGAGTTGCATATCAAGTGAGCAGAAATAAATATGGGAGGACTCAGAGCTCTACCTGGGAAATCCTTTCTGTCCCTGTGGCAGGCACCTTCTTGATTGCTTTTCAGAAGCTTGTGCCACTGGAGTGTAGAGTCACATTCAGAGACCACAGTTAGGGTGTGGTCAAATGGCCACGTAGATGATTTCCTTCCTCTGGTGGTTATTTGGGGCTCAGTCTGAAATGTCTCTTGATATGCTTGTCCATTTATGATTAGACCCCTCACTGGCATCCATTCATGTATTAAATAAACATGCACGGAGGTCCTATTGTGTGCGAGGGAATCTACTACTGAACCAAACAGATAAAAATGCTAATAGAGGGTCTCGGAGGGAAGGCTGCTATTATCACCTGGGAAACGAGAAAGCAAGTAGGGAACCATGTAAGTAGCCTGGGTTTGAAATTGAGATAGAGGTAAGGAAATCAGATTCTGGCACCTGCACCTTGGAGCACAGAGAAAAGCGCCCCCTTCTGAGCATTCCTACGATGGCCCTTCAGCACCTGATGTTCTTGATCCTGTAACCAGCAGCTTGACAGGGGCCCTTGTTTTCACACTGCCTCCTCTTTTATTAACATGGCTCAGCATCAGAACAACTTGTTAGCTAAAAGAATGTTGAGAAGAAGTGGCTTCTTGAGCATGTGCTTTGTGGGAGTGGCCACAGCCCCTCCACTTCTGTGTCCTGGTAGCTTCACAGGAGGGTCCTGCAGTGAGAGGGGAGCAGGATAGGAATCTGAAGTTTAAACCAGACTCCCATTCCCAGGGAAACAAGTATAGTTAACAGTTATTAGTTTAAAATATTCCCAAATTTTTAAAAAAGTTATGTCAGGAAGAAGATAGAATGCAAAATCGAGTTCAGTTTTTAAGGTGAAGTAGGATACTTCAGGTAGATTCTTGTGCTTGTCTCAGGCCACCAAGCTGTACCATCAGGCCCCCAGGATAATGTGCATCTGGTCATGTCAGACTCCTGGTCATTCTACACTGAGAAAGTTTAAGTGACTTGCCTGAGGAATACAGCTGTTAGGGGAGAGCCAGGCCCTAAACCTGGGCCTTCCTACCCTTGGGAAAGTGTTCTTTTTATAAATAGTCTTGTTATCCACTAGGCTGCCCGCCCAGTTCCATTGCCCATGTCTTTGACAGGTTAAACTAGCCCTGGTTTTCCTTTTTATTGGTCACTATCTGTTGCTAGACAGACACTGACTGGTTTTTTCCTCTGGAAAGAAAAATTGACCAAGTTTGTAAGCAGACACAAGAAGGGTTTATAACAGAGATAAGGGACCTTTTTTTCTGCCAAGAGCCATTTGGATATTTATAGCATCATTCTTGGGCCATACAAAATTATCAACTTAAAAATGAGCTATGAAAAAAGCTCCTAGATTTATTGAATTTCAAGTCCCGTTTCGGGTTGCCTTGACAGGGCCAGACCAAATGATGTCGCGGGCCCTATATAGCCCATGGGCCGGATGTTCCCCACCCCTGGTTTGTAAGAAAATATACAGTTTAAACATTTAAAGCAACTTCTTTTCCTAGAAAAGGATAATTAAAGTAGTTATGGTATTTGACTTGAGCTATTAGGGCTAACAACCGTAATTTGGTTCTTTAAAGGGGAATTATAGAGATAAAAGTTTCTGTTGACTTGATGACTGGAAGGGTTACAAGTTCTATTGTTATGATGTGGTGTATTTATTTTGTATCTTGCCACTTTTGTGAATGCTTGTAATTCTAATAATTTTATGGTTGCCTATTTTGGGGTTTCCAGTTAGATAGTCATATTATAGAAAACTATTGATAGATACATTTTTCTTTCCCCTAAAAATATCTCCAGTTCTGGTTTACATTCTTTGTGCATTATTCAGTTTAGATACCAGTAGTGCATGCTGGTGTCCTCTTGTTCCTTCTTTCACTGGTAGTGTGGCTAGCAGTTCACTGTGATGCAAGATGTTACAGAGAAATGAGGAAAATAGGACCAAATGGATTTATCCTAAAGCTAGATTGTTCAGTTCAAAGACTTGTTTTTTATTGAGACCATACCCTTTCAGCATTTATATAAGTGGCACTTACTTGGCAATATATAAAGTTGGCAAGACCCTGCCTGGGTGGCTCAGTTGGTTGGAGTGTTGTCCTATACACCAAAAGGTTGCAGGTTCGATTTGTGGTCAGGACACATACCTAGGTTGTAGGTTCAATCCCTGGTTAGGGTGTGTACGTGAGGCAACTGATTGATGTTTTTCTCTCACATCTGTTTCTCTCTCTCCCTTTCTCTATCTTTAAAATTAATAATTTGAAAAAACATATCCTTGGGTGAGGGTTACAAAAAAGTTGGCAAAACTACTGTATCCTCATCGCACCTTTTTTACCCCCACTTTTTACCAGTGTGCCCTCCATAGAGTCTAGAAACCACTGCATCAGTCACTGTGTCACCATGACGACAGCCAAGTTCTTCAGGGTCTTCAGTGTGCTTTTTGAAGCAATTGTGTTGACTTAACTCTCAGCTTAACACCTTGCAGGCAGAGTGCTTTGATCTTTTCCTTCCTTTTTATGGTAGCCCTGTGATTACCCTGAGGCTAGCCCAGCATTCTGTGGGAGTCCTTCATGTGCATCCCAAGTAGGTCCTGTCTTCTAGTGCACCGAGGACACAGGGCCTGCCAAGTCAGAAGGCCAGTATTGGAGAATGTTCTGTTTAAAGAAATGTGAAAGTCACAATAGACCACAGGAAGTTTAAGCCGGTTAGGTGAAGGTGTCAGTCTTTCCCAAGTTGGGGGCTTCCGTTGCTTTTACTGTGAAGTTTCCCCTATATGGCCTGTCAAGTCTTAGCCAAGTCTATAATTTTCTCTGTTAAAACATAATTTCTCATTAGATTCTTCTCTTTTAAGGAGAGATAATAAACCCAGTTCTTTTGGTTCTTACAACATATCCTGAATCCTACAGGGAGAAGAGCTTCTGTTTGCTAGTGGGCAGTGAGGACAGCAGGAGTTCTCTGGCCGCTGTGTGAACCCCTTAGAGCTTTGCAGTTTCTTATCTAACCCCTATTTATACGCACTTTCACAAAGGAATTGCTCTTTTGACTTGTTCTAGATGATCATGACAGCCATCCTTTGATTTTTATTACACTGTTTCCTGAAGGAATTGCTGTTTTGTTTCACAGGAAGTTTAGTTACATACATGCTTTTGATCCTGTGTTGAGGGCAGTTGTTTGTAAGAATTGTTGCCTGTAATGATGATGTTCCTGGTGGCTCTTGGTCTGGAACCAAAGCTGAGGGAGCTGGTGGGCATTTTAGAAACTGAACTCAGACAAATGGTGAGAGGTAGGTGAGGAATGTTCCTTAATTACAGCAGTGCACAGTAGGGTCATTTTTGCAGAGTATGTGGTTAAAAACCTGTGGATTATAAGAGAAAGTAGAACTGGTCTCTGGAAACCTGGGCAGGGGGAGGGAAGCTATGAGTCTGAGAGAAGGATCTAGGGGCAGGGCTGGGCCTGGACATACTGAGGGACTGTCTTCCCAGACTGGCTGAAGTGGCCCAGGAGCATCCCAGGAAATCCAGAGTGCAACCTCAGATTCTCAGGAACCTTGGGGGGACTCCAGTAAGTCCTGGACTGTCCTATAGGTTCATTTCCATTCTTATAGGAGTTCAGTTTGATCTGGACTGAGTTGGAAACTTTGGAAAGGGCTGGTGTTCTCCAGGGACTGCTCCACAATTCAGTTGGAGGCATAAAGAAATACATTATCAGTCTGTTCTGAGATTTTTTTTTTTTTTTTTACACAACCTGACCTGACACAATTGCATCAGGTTGGTAAATAATACAGCCATTTCGGGATTCTGTAATCTTCTTGAAAATTAGATAATTAGATCAAGGTTTTGAAAGCTTTCTGAAGATTCCATTTGTTTGAGCTCGTGCCAGAATCTTATCTAGTTACATTCTTCCATTTAGCTTATTTTTTCTGGTTATGTAAATGTGAATATGATATAAAATTAGTTGCTTATCAGAATGTTTAAGTACGTGGATGAGAGGTTATCAGATTTCTGGGGAGTTCATATTTCTGTGGCCTATTAACTAATGTCCCTCATTAGTTGAATAAAAACCAGAATCAAGGAAATACTTAACAGAAGTTCATTTGCTCTATTTTTTTTTTTTTTTTTGCTGTGTTAGGAATAAGATAGTAGAAAAATGAAAAGAATAGAGTTACAAAAAATCTCTATCATATTACACAGCATGTGTAAAAAACTCCTGCATGGATTCATTGATCATTTATCAAGTGCCAACTCCTGGCCGGCTTTCCTCTTGGCTAGACTGTCCCAACCCTCAAATACCCACAATGGGGGGCTGATGGGAAAGCATCAAAGGACACCGGAAATTCTGTAATCACTACGTGATCAGAGTCTGCAGATTTCTGGAAAAGGCTGTGATGCCTGGTGGAAAGGTGGGCCCTGTGCAGTGGTGTGGCAGTGGGTGGGGTGAGGTGGGGTGAGAACTGCTGTGGTTTACAGTGGTGACTGGTGATAATTAAAAGCAGATTGACTTTTAGTGAGCTTTCTTTTAAAAATTCTTTACAGAGAGGGTCCCCCCCTTTATTGCCTGCACCCAGAACACATTGCTCTCAGTGCCCTCTCCTTGGCATCCCCCGACCCTGTGGGCATCATCCTAGAGATGTACAACCACTGGAGGGGGAGGTTCGTAAGAAGATTGAGAAATGGGGGAAAGAAGATTGTTTCCTCATTTTATTTCTCACACCGTTTTATCACATTCCTTCTCACAGACATTCTTTTTTAGTTGCAATTTCCAGTTCCTATCAGCCAGTAGTGGGAGAAGGAAGGCACTTGTAATAATTCCCTGACTCAAGTGAGTGTATGAAACCGAAACGTGAAGGGGCGGGGTGCTCTCCCTCCCTCCCACCTCTGTTGGAGAGCGGAGGTGTAGGGTCCTGAGTTGTTTTTCAACTTTTTAAAATCTGAAAAGAGAATGAATTTTTCTTTTAAATATAAAATTAAATGTTTAGGTCCTTAAAATATTTCAAGTATACAATGGCAAGTTATTCTGTCTCCTCCTTTGTTACCTGGACCCTGTCATACCTATGAAAGGGCTCAGAGTTATTTGGTAGCAAACCCAAAAGAGGGGTCCTTAAGTGTGACCAACACCCTCCCCCACGATGCTCCTACAGGGAGAGGTCCCTGAGGGGAGTGGGAGGGGCAGTGTAGCAGGACAGTTGTTGAACAGCTTTATGGTGCTGGGCACTTCATGTCTAACATTATACTGAACCATTAACCAGGTCCCCGGCAGAGATTGTTACCCCTTTTGTGGGTGAGGAAACGGAGGCTAGGGAGGTGAAGTAACTATGACACAGCTGGTAAGTGGGGGAGCTGGAGTTTAAACCCAGGTTTGCCTAACTATAGAGGGCATGTTCATCTCGTTATATTTTTGTCTTCAAAAATTTCTTGTTTGTGTATGAAGCCTTGAGAGGTATTATATATCTTATGATATCTCATAACATTTTATAAGATATCACATGTCTTATATGTTTTCAGAGACGAGGTGGGAGAGAGAGAGTAGAGTCCTATGTCTTGACAGTATTAATGAAATTTAAATTACTAAGCATAAGGCTCTTAAGCATGGTTCTGTGCCTTTGTACACATGCACACACACACACACACACATCTGTGTAATTTAGGAGAATAGTTTTGTTTGTGTCATTTTGGTTACTTAGAGGTGGATTCTCTCCATCCTGGTTTTAGAGTGGGAAGGGCCTTTCCATGCCACTAGCCCACTGTGAGTTGGGTGTGCCCATCAGCCATCACCAGGTTGTATTTGGATTTTTAATGCCAGTTCAGGTAAAATAATGTGAGTGTGTAAGTTGTGCTTACACTTAGAAGGTGGCCCCAGACGATCTCACCTTGCTCTCCAGGCAGTCTATCATGTTTAGTACTCATAAGATACCCTTCACATTGCTGATTTATGCTAAAAGTATCCTAATGTTTCTGACAGATCATGTGTGACGTGAATATAATCCATATTTCTTAGAGCAGCTAATCCAAATGGCTTATTTTCCGATACTGCTGATGGGGCTATATCTCTTGGTGTCGCAGCCATTGAGATTCTGGTGGTAACTTATTGTTTGTGGGTCACTAATTTTGTCTAAAACAGTAGGTTGGAACAGAGTAGCAAAGGTTAATTAAGTTTGTCCATCAAAATGGGAACAGATATAGATGCCTCTGTTACTTCCGGTCCTAAAATCAAAGTTCCTGAATGTGTTATTACAGTCAGCTTTTCTTCTCATTTTCAGACTACCTCCCCCCCAATTCTTTATTTCAAAGCAGTGAAAATATGAGGAGTTGTTAAACGCCAAAGGCAGTGATTAGGTCTTTATAACAAGCAGATCTCTTATTAATTTAAAATGGGACAGGTGGCTTGGTTTAGTAGAGAGAAGCTTCTGGGGTCCAGTTGCTTTGAATTCTGCCTTCTCTCTGCAGAACCAAGTTATTTCATCTCTGAGCAGTTTCTTTCTATGTTAATGATGATTACATTATGATGACTCCATGAGATGACAAGTCTCTAGAGTATCTCTCAGTAAATGTTCATTTTCTTCCTCTGAAATTCTATTAGTCCTGTGGTCAATAACCAACATTTTCTCAGCAAAGTTATGTTAAGAATGTCACCATTACAAGCCCCCTCCACCTATTTTAAGCGGTGTTCTATGATGCTCTCAGAAATTCGACATGTTAGAGAGGCTGGAGAGTCCATTGTCTTGATAATTATTAACCAAATATTAAAAAATACAATTTTTGCCATCCTCTTTTCTACCAGCTTGTTTACTGAAGCTTTCTTTCCTATTGGCTTTTATATAAACTGTGCTTGCATTTCTGCCTGGCTGTGTATATATGACGTTAGCTGGGTTTGTGCCTTAGATTTTTACATCAGACAAATACAAGTTTCTGACCCAGGAATTGGCAAATCTTTCATAGATTTGTGATAATGAGGAAGGTACTGGGCTAGTCCCAGCCAGAGACTGTCTTTAAATGGACTGCCCTTCCCTTTTTTGTGAGTGCATCATAATCCTTCCAGGTTCCAGGAAAATGAACCATCTGTTTTTTGAAACCAACTTTAATGTTTGTTTTTTTTGTGGTTTTTTTTACTATGTACGTATTTTTAAAGGTCCTTGTTTCCACTTACCTGATTTATATTCCTCGATGTCTTTCAAACATTTTAGACTAAGACCCACAATAAAAAAATGTTTTATATTGTGATCCAGTATATGTTTATACTTACATATAAATACAAAATGAAGTTTCGTTAAAGCAACTCTTATCCATACTATATACAATGGATCCTCATATTTCTATTCTGTTCTGTTTCATTCCATTCATTGCCATGCCGTTATTTTTTAAATTCTGATTACAACCCACTGAGTTATTTTTAGACCCATTAAATGGTCATAATGCTGCATTTTGAACAACACCATTTGGAGGAGTAAACTTTATTCTATCAGTACAACTAATACAGATGGTAAAAACCACCAATTGAGTGACAATAGTTAAAAAATAATTTTTTTTTAAATGTGGAAATAGTCACATCTTAAATATTTTTTATGTAAGAATAAGCAGGATGGACCACTAATAAATATAAGTGTAATCCTGATACCATGTGGGGTTTCCATCCCTTAGAGTTTATACAAGAGTGGTGTGAGTCCCTATTCCAAGCCATGTCCGAGATTTCTGGGAATTGGGGAGGGGGCTTGCTCTATGTTCTAATGGTCAGTGTTGGCTCTGTATTTCTAAATGTCTTCCTTACCTTTCCATGGTGTATCTTATGCTTTTTTTTTGTTTTAAAAATCTCCTCTGGTATTAATGCAAGCCTGGAGTTGAGCTCCTTTCCTTCCATTCTTTTTGAAAAGCCTACCCACCAAGTGTTGTTTCTCTTTTGCACAGTGTCACAGGTTTTGAAGCTTTGGGAAACATGGGGTTTACAACGGAGAGCATCTTAGATGGATCATTTCGTAAATGATTGTCCTCTCTGCCATATTGCATGAGCATTCTATTTCTCCAGTCATCTCTTTTTTTCTCTCCAACCTCCTTTCTGAGGAGGAAGCGCATCCCTTCCATTTCTGGACAAAAGCTCTCATGTTCTCCAGCCTCTAAGTACTAACCCTCAAACCCAGCACCTTCCTCCTTTGCTCATTGAAGGCGTCCACCCAGGCTTTGCAAGAATCCCTTCAGGGGCCAGAATCCTCACAAGGCCAGTCTCCCTCTGGCTCCTTCTCTCCTCCTCCCTCTAGGGAGGGGAGTGAAGGGTTCATAATATGAGCACCTCAGAGAAAGTAAGATGAACACCGTGGAGGAAGTGAACGAGGTTAGGAGAGAGGAAACTGGCTCCCAGAGAACCAAAGGGCAAGGAAAGAGGGACTGACAGACTGTACCGTGGCTGCAGGGAATCTGCTGTGTCACATGACCCAGCACTTGCCCTGTTACTCTTTCAGTAGTCTCTGAAATGTGCACGTGATAGCAATCATTTTAACCTCTATATTAAAAACAATTCTTCCCGCTGTGATTGATGTGTGGAATTCCAGAGGATGAATGAGGTGCACCTTTCAGGAGGTGAAGGGGCGCTTGCTTTTCAGGTCAAGAACCTGCCCAGATGAGGTCTGTGGACTAGGACAGCTGTCAAGAGTGTGGTTAGGTGAGTGTGGGAATGGGCATCCCATTCAGATGGTGGGAGAAGAAGCTTCTGTTAAAACTAAAGAAATCCCTTAATGAGGGCAAAAGTCAGCCCCAATCTTTACTCTCAGCATGACAAGGAGATGTAGGATTCCACAGCATGTGACGGGCCCTGTGTTTTTAATAAAAAGGCTTCTGTTCCTAAAACTAAAGGTTCATTCCAAATGTGGCTTTTGCAATTTAAAAGACTGTAAGCCACATGTCAGTGCCAAGGGGATCTTCACACTATTTGTTTAAACATCAGAGTTTGGAATTAGTAGTTTTATTCATATAACCACTTTTCTCAGGCAGCCATTCCCTTCCTCCACCAACTCTAATTCTGTGCGGCTGAGCCAGGCTTTATGAGACAACCAGACAGCAAGTTGGTCTTCATGATCTCTTTTAGCCGTTACCTGGACCGAGTGCTCAGTTTAGTGTAAGAGCAGACTCTCTTCCTGTCTGAAGTGTTAACAGACAGCCAGTGAGTAGTATTTAGGGATTTTTTAAAAAAAGGAAGTGAGGTCTAACATTTTTATGTTTTGTTGGGATTTTATTGTTACTATAAAAAAAGGGTGACTAAGGCATATAAAAAGGAAACCAATGGTTAAGATTTATTGTGCTGTATGTTCTCAACAGTTTAATAAAATAAAATCCAAAGCTCCTAGGTTTTCTTTCAGGGTTAATACTAACATCATCTGTGTTCTCCACCAGCCCAGCTCCCATTCATAGGTCATACTCTGGTTCAGAGACTTGGGATGGGTAATAAGAATATAAAACATGCCTCTTGCTTGCCAGCTACCACGTGTTAATAATAATAGTAGTCATAAATCACTGGAATCCTGGGGTTTTAGGTTTTACTTTGTTTAATTTAAAGGAATAGAAATACCTCGATAAGAACAAGGCACTGTTCCATGATGGAAAAGTATGTATATCCTTTTAGCAGAACTGGAAAATTCCTTTGTCCCTCAGTAGAACATTGCTGTTTTAGTGAGATGAAGGGCTGAGTACAAGGGGATGGTAGTTTTAGGTTAGTTTAAAGCAAGTTTCTGAACCTTAGCACTGTTGAAATGTTGGGGTGGATAATTCTTTGTTGTGGTGACCGCCCTGTGCATTGTAGGATGTTTAGCAGCATCTTTAGTATCTACTCACCACATGCTAGTATCACTTCCTCACCCCCACCCAGCCAGTCATGACAATCAAAAGTATCTCCCGACTTTTCCGAATGTCTTCTGTCAGACAAACTGCCCTTCATTGAGTACTGCTGGCTTAAAGTAAAACAACAGATTTCAAAGGTTTCCTTATTTACCCATTTTGTCTAATTCAAAAGTAGGAGGGCTGTGATTTTTTTTTTTAAGTTAGGAACAAGGAGTAATTTAGAGTTTTAAGTCTAATTTGGCCACACCTTTTTCTGGCTTTCTGGGTGAATCACAATTCAGTCTTAATTCCATGTTTCAAAGGTTTATACGTGCACTTAGGAATACATGGAACCATACTTCTTTCTTACGTCCAAGTTGTCACATGGATGGTTATTTGTAGACTATTCTTCCAGTTGGAAGCAGCTGAAATGATTGATGGTTTCTGTAAGTTCACATTTTAATAACTTCAGATGGAGTCTGACCCTTTGTATCTTTTTCTTCGTCTGCTGGAAGTTTTTTATAGCTCAGTGATCTTGGGTATTCATTGGGGAAATGGAATGTTTGAGTTCAAATAAGTCAATTCCTATTTCCAGATAATCATTGTTATCTGATGCTTTTTAAAGACAGAAAAGGAATTAAGGGGGGAAATAAACACACATGGATTTGATACTGCATTTATTTTCCAGTAAGCTTTAGTTAAAAGAGAAAGACCCAGTTTATCTGAATGTCTTTTCATATAATATACACATTGGTCTTGCCAGCAGTTGGCCAGTCTGTTTGTCAGAGTCAACCTTTGCATTTTTAAGTTAATACTGGGGATGTTGGAATTTCATACTTCTTGGGGTATGGGAAATACTGTATATAGGTAATCTAGTTATAGGTAATTCCAACTGGTTCTCAGTCTTGGTTTCAATTAGAATTATCTATGCAGCTTTGAAATAATGCAGGGCCCAGGCCGAATCCCAGGCCAGTGAAATCAGGCCTCAGTGCTGGGCCCCCTCCTCCCCTTATTCTAGTGGGAGTGGAGATTGAGAACCAGGGGACAGTTTTATAAGTAAAGTTTTATTGTAACACAGTCACACGCATTCATTTACTGATTGTCCAGAGACTCTGTTGCTTCCAAAACCTAAAATATTTACTGTTTGGCTATTTACCAAAAACATTTGCTGACCCCTGCTTTAAACTCACAGTGAACATTTTCAAAATATTTTAAAAGGTTTTATAAAAAATTCATAGTAAAAGAGAAAATCCAGCATTTTGCAGAGCCTGTAGGCTCATATCCTATCAGTGTTGTTGCACCTGGGGAAAATGGGAATGGACTTTCCTTGAAGAACTGACTTGAAGATCTTGTCCCAGTGGAGGGAGATGTGACCAACACAGCAACCAGAGGAGGAGGTGCCATTGTTCATGTCAGGACACTTTGTGCTTAACAGTGGGCGCTTGTTCTAATAAACGTTCATCACTCAGACTGTGTTTACTTGTGGAAAGGCTGTAGAGGCAGAAATGTTTCTCTCACGCAAAGTGTGCTTGAGTTTGTTGTTACTGCTGCAGCCATTCCAGATGGTGGCAGACCCCTGGAAAAAATCCCTTAGTTCTGGGGAATCTCATGTATAAAAAGAAAACTAATGAAAAATCTAAAGTGGTATCATTTCTGCCTTCCCTTAGTTCAGATGAAAAGTTGATGGTTGTGAACAGTTGGTCAAAAGAGTTTTTTAGAAGGTCCTCCTTTGGTCATGGGCCCCTAATGGTGCTCAGTATGAGAGTAAGGATCGCTTATTCTAGTCCCTTGTCACCAGAGCAAGGTTTTGAGCCAGTAGAATCAGCCTCTTCTGGGAGTGAGTCAGACTCTGAGGTCCCACCCTGACTAACTGGATCAGAGTTTACTTTTCAACCAGATCCAAGGCTGTTCTTGTACATATTAAAAGAGCATTGGTTTAATTGGTAACTCAGTCAGTGTAGTAAACACCATTGATGGTGACTTCCCTCTTTAATGATTTCACAGCTCCTTGATGACTCTCCTGACTTGGGTCCACTCACTAAGGGCAGCCAGTTCTCCCATTTAGCTATTTCCAAGCATTGCTTGCATGTCCTCTTATTTAGTAAGGATTTATATGATGGCAGAAAATTAAAGTTGTATGATTGACCTGAAGAGATACCATTTTATATGCTTCAGAAAAACAGACTAGAAAGGATATAAGGAACTTGCCAGATAAACTTCACTTGAAAGGTAATAATTAAGTGCAATGGAGTCATCTTTGCTTCTACAAGAAGAAATAATCCATTCATCAAGCATACATTTGTGCTGGGGAGCAGTTGGGAGGGGCAAAAAATGAACTCCTTGGGCTTCTAAAATTAGCATACGAAGGTCAAGGATTTAGGCCTTTCCACGAAGCAGTACCATAGTATTCAAAGTACACTTCAGCCTATATTACTTGAGGAATTGTCCAAAATTTGGATGTTCAGAGAAGATCTTGAGGAAGCCCAGTACCTAGTTTTATCCAGCATCATGCTAATGACAATAGCTTACCTTCAAACTGTTTTCATGTTGTTTTTAAAAAGTATACTCTATATGAACATGGTAAGGTAACTAAGGTGAGATGCCACTTTTACAGGTGAAGAAATGTGAGGAGGTTAAATGACTGGCTGCTGGTCAGATGGGCTAATCATTGTCACAGCAGTGCCACACTCTCCCATTTTTCCTGCCCTCTTCCTTTTAATACTTGTTAATTGGGCACCATATGATGAGATAGAGTTGTAGGGGTGCTTTAGTGGGGACCCTAAGATAAAAAAGGCACCTCAGAATGCACAGTTCTAGTATTTTTAGGGCCGTGGTTGAGGTTACTTCCAACTTAATAAGCTCTGCCCTTAATTTAAAGAATTAGGCAATTTCTGAAATGATTGTAAAATGCATCTTTGGTCTCAGTACATTCCTTCTTTTTTCTTAAGCAGATGAAAACCTCCGAGAACCGCCACCCCGTGAGTTCCCAGTACAGGATGCATTCTTACTACCCACCTCCCTCCTACCTGGGCCAGAGCGTGTCCCAGATCTTCACTTTTGAGGATGGCCCTGCTTACCCGGAAGCCAAAGCGAGTGGTAGGTGTCTGGTTACACAGACTGGATGTGGGGTGGAGTGAGGATGAGTGTCTAGCATGGAGTCTCTGGCTCTCTAAGGGCTCACCAGTTAGGAGCTGTTGGGAAGTTTATTGCTGAGAGACTCTTATATAAGTATCCTTTAAGGTATTTTATTAAGGAATGATTTTGCTTTGCTAGATTCTTAATATTACATTTCTCTTTTCTGTGTACCCAGAGTGACAAGAATAAGATGAAAGACTCCTCAGAAGCTAAAAATGTGTTTTCTGAGGGATCAATATGAAATACAAGAGCACTTTAAATGTGGTTCCAAGTCCTGATATTTTTGGTGAAGTGAATTTCCATATACTGAATACTTGTTTTCCAAAACTTTTCCATTTTAAAATTGAAGGTGTATTTATATTTTGGTGGAAAGAAATAAAATAACATAATAAAACATTTTTTAATATAATAGATCTCAGAGTTTATGCAGTAGCAATGCAAATAACTCTGATAAAATGGCTTTAAAGTGAAAAATGACTGCTTAATGAACCAAAGCACTTTGAAATACACAATTGCTCAACTTCAGTTTTAACCTTCTCTGCAGTGTTTACACTGTGGTGACAGACATGGCTTTTATGGCTTCTGTGCTCCCAGGACCTGTTGTTAAGTTCTTTATATTTAAGCATCATCTTTTGATCTGAGAAAGTGAGAAGCATACACAGTTAAGGCAGTAAGTAGAAATCAGGCCAGTAGTGAATGACATGGTAGAGAAACTTGCTACTAGAACTTACCTTGTACTAAATAAAAAGTTTGTTTTTTCAATAACTTGACTCTCTATAGAGAACTGGTTTCTTTGTAAAGTATGTGCTTAGAGAGTGAGAGTCAGAACCATGCTTTGATTTCCATATTTAGAACAGAGAAGTCTAAGAAGGCTGGGCAAGTTATACTTTATCACACTGAAATAATAAAGGATTCTATTAACATGGAATATATAAGTCAAGGGAACTGATCAGTGTGAATAGAGACTGAAGTACACATTGTTGATTGTACTTTGACTTTTATTAATAATCATATTTTGTTGGAATGGGCAAACACAGCTCCATATTATAAATATTCATACTGTATAATATATGTCCATATGGTCTTCCTTTGATTATATATATTTATCTGGATTGTAAGCTCCTTAAGGATAGTGAACATGTCTCATGTACCTTTTATCTGCTATGATTCCTTTTTTAAATTTGTTACTATTGGTTGAGTGATGAATGAATAAATTAATCAGGTATTATTTTTAAGTAAGCTTATTTTTTAAGGAAACATAATCCTGAAAGGTGAGTCCTAATAGTCTGATGGAGCCAGTGAACAACTTAGGAATGAAGCCCTTAAAGAAACGTTTATTCATTCAGAAAATTAGCAATGAAACCTACTTTGAGGGAGAAATTGCCTGAGCTTCTTTCTCCAGGAATAATGGAATTTTTTAGAAGCACTGGCATTCTTGAGACAAAGGTATAAATTCAGAGGAAGGCAATAAGACAAAAAGATAAGAGGAAATTTATTAGAGCAGAGGAGAATGAATTTGGAGAGGAGCAGTAGGCATTGAATTTATGGCAGAAAAGGAAGAGACTCAGAAGGAAAGAGGTTACAGTCCAGGAAAGAAAAGACTGGCTGCCCCAGTGTTCATAGGGAAAGATTAGGTGAATAACACCTAGAATTTTCTCAAAACTTTTCTGGTGACATGCATGTTTGAAAGTGTGGTTTAACCTTCCAGTAACCCTCTAACTCACTAATAATTAATCAGGAAGGTCAAGCTTCAGACATGAGGGAGTTAGCTGGGAAGAACTGCAGTTAAATCTCGGTAATACCTATGTTGGAATTGGCATGGAGAAAGAGAATATCAATGAATAGAAAATCCAGGTCTCAGCTAATTTTTTTAAATCCTCACCTGAGGATATGTTTGTTTTTTTAAAACTGATTTTAGAGAGAGGAAGGGGGAGAGAGAGAGAGAGAGAGAGGAATATCGATGTGAAAATGACAGCAATCGGTTGCCTCCTGTATGCACCCCGACAGGGATTGATACGGGACGAAGCTCCAACCAACTGGGCATCTGGCCAGGGCAAGTCTCAGCTAATTTTTCAAAGAAATGTGGCTTTATGACTTCTACGTATGGTGTCATGGGCTCTACAGTGCATGACATTTTTATAGAACTGATGGGAACGGAAGAGGAAAGAGAAAGTTGAGTTTGAGCATCTACAAGGACACTCCTGGGGCATTGGATCCTCAGTTTTATCATCAGCATTGACATAAGGAGGGAGCTCTTTGGGGGCAAATTAGGCCCTTAATGGGGCTGAGACTAGTGTCAGAGTGCCGTGAATAGGGATGGGGAGACATCAATGTATTTGTTTGTGAGAAGGTGACAAAGGCTGGCTGATAACCAGTTACATTTATCAATTCTATGAAGTTTGAGTTGAGGTCCTTTGGTTGGTTGAGTTAGTAAATAAGTTAACGATTAGTAAATAGTGTATTAATTATTCTAAGTGGGAAGTTCTAAATAATTTGAGAAACAATATTTTCAGTAGTTTGAATGTTTCCTTTAAAGTCTTAAGTATAAGTTTGTCCATTAAGTCCACTTTTCTTCAGTTTCTTTAAAGACAACCATAACCTCTCTTTACCATCTGAAGAAATGAGTCCAAGTTCACCATTTTCCTCTGGTTTTGCTAAAGATTGCAACATGAAAATAGAATGTAGGGAGGAAAAGAATTACAAGGAAAGTTTTCTTTTTTCCATGTTGCTACTATTCAGTGTTTTTCTTTGGGGAAAGGCTGGGAGCCATTCACCTTTTCATGTCCTGAAAAGTGTTAGGAAATAGATCAGAGAGATGGTGAGGCCCAGTCAATTAGGACTTTTTAAACCATTGCAAGCACTTGGCTTTTATTTCAGGTTATCTGGGAGGCCGCTGGAGAGTTTCCAGTAAGGGGTCAACATGTCTACCTTGTGGTTTTAAACATCACTCTGGCTACTGTTTAAGAATAGACTGTAGGTATGCAATGTGGAAGAGGGAGACCAGTTTCAAGGCTATAGCAGGAATTCTTGCAAAAGATTACAGTGGCTTAGTCAGGGTAGGAGTATGGTATGATGACAAGTGGTTGAATTCTGGATGTATTTTGAAGATAGAACCAAAGAGATTTGCTGATGGACTTGGGATGGGCTATAAAGGAAAGAATGTAGGATGACTTCATAATTTTTAACCTGACCAAGTAGAAAACTGGAGTTGCCATTTACCGAGGTAAAAACGACCATGGGAAAACAGGCTTGTGGGGATTAGGAGATTAATTCTGCACATACTTAGTTTGAGATGTTCATGAGTCAGCCAGGCAGAATGTTATAGGAATTGGATGCATGAAGACGGAAGTTGAGGGGAGATGTCACTGCTAGAAATAAGAACACGAGAGTTCAGTGGGTAAATGTTATTTGAAGTCAGTATGGTGAGACCCCCTGGAGGAGTGAGTGTAGGTGGAGAAGAAGAAAGGACCAAGGATGGAGCGTGGGGGCTTCCAGTGTTTAGAGCTCTGGTAGATGAGGAAGACCCACAAAGGAGAGAGTATATGGAGTGGCCTCTGAGGTAGGAGGAAAACCAGGGGTGAGTTGTGTCTTGGAAGCCAACTAAAGAAAGCATTTCAGTGAAAAGAGTCAAATAATTATAATAGGTCAAATGATTTGAGGACTGGAACTGACCATTGACTGCTGCAAGGTAGAGGTGGTTGATGCCCTGGATGAATAGCCACTTGGTGGGGAAGTGAGAACCAAAGCCTGACTATATTCAGGAGTCCATGGGAGAGCAGCATGGGGCAGTGAGTACAGACATCTGCAGGAGTTTTGCTGTTCAGGGAGTAGTGAAATGGAGCACTAACTGGAAGAAGAGGTAAGGTACTTTTCTCTTTTTTTAAAGAAGGGAAATATTATGATAGCCTTGCGCGCTGATGGGAGTAATCCAAAGGAAGGAAAATGAGCTGGCACAAGGTGTGCGAGGGGCAATGGCAGTGTCCCTGAGAAGCAAGATGGGATGGGATCTAAGGCAGCGGTCCCAGAGTGGAGGCCAGACTGGCATGGGTCTGTGGATGCTCTATTCCTGGCCTAAGAGGAGATAAGTAAAGGAATTAAGATTAAACAAAACTTTAGCAGCTTGACAGAGCAATTATATGTCTGTTGACTCTAATAAAAAATTGGGGCTTGTATTTTTTGTCTTCTATTTTTCTAGTAGTTTTTTTATTGAAATAAAATTCACTAGCAATCATCTTTAAATTGTAAAAATCAGTGGCATTTAGTACATTCACAATGTTGGGCAACCCTTACCTCTGTCTAGTTCCAAGGCATTTTGTTCACCCTGAAGGAAACCCCATAGCCATTAAGTAGTCACTCCCCATTCTTCCCTCCCCCAACCCCTGGTCGCCACTAATCTGCTTTCTGTCTCCATGGATCTGTCTGTTTTGTGTAAATGGAATCATGTAATATATGCCCTTTTGTGACTGAGTGTTTTCACTCAGCATGATATTTTCAAGGGTTGTACAAGTTATAGCATCTGTCAGTACTTCATTCCTTTTATGGCTGAATAATATTCCATTGTATGGATATAACACATTTTTTTCATCTGTTCATCAGTTGATGGACATCTGTGTTCACCTTTTCGCTATTGAGAGTAGCACTGCTATGAATAGCCATGTATAAGTCTTTGTTTGAATACCAGTTTTCAGTTCTTTTAGGTACATACCCAGGAGTGGAACTACTGGGTCATATATAATTCTGTGTTTAACTTTTTGAAGACATGCCCAACTGTTTTCCATAGTGGACGCTCTGCACCATTTTACATTCCTACCACAGTAGTATGATGGTTCCATTTTCTCTTGCCAGGCGTTTCAGATGCCCCTCGCATACCTTGTGCCAGCTCATTTTCTAAAAATAGAAAAATATTTTCTATTTTTTAAAATATGATTCTGGTAATTTGTTTTTAGTATATTTTATATAAGTATCAGACCATGATAGGTTTGTAACTGGAAAAAACATAAGACAAAGCAAAACAGTTTCCTCCCCACAGATAGTTTGAGAAACATTGACCTGATACCCAAGTGAGGGTTGGTGCATGTGCAGGTGTGGCCAGTTCATAGTAACAAGCGCAAGTTGTACTAGAAGGGGTGGCAGGAGCATCCTGGAAATGATGCTTCCTCATGTAGGGATAAAGAGGTGGATTGCACAGCAGTAGCTTTCTGTTAATGGATGCACACATGTCTAAGGGTAGGTAGCATTTCATGTCTGTAAATGGACTTTCTTATATGTTGGATTCTTGAGTATAAGCTCTTGGAATATATTTTGGCTGACCAACTCCTACAAAAATGCTTCAATTTAAAATGGGAACACGAACATATATTGATCTTTTTGTCTTATTTTTGTGTGATTTCAGTTTGAAAGCTAGAAATGGTGCACCCTGTTTCTTCTGGTCTTTTGGCCTCTTCTGGCTCAGATTGAGTGGCAAGCCCCAGTACAAACTGAACCTTCCTTTGCATTCAACCTTTGATCTTTCCAAGAGAAAGAAAAACACATTTGAGCTGTTTATTATCATGAGCTATTCATGTATTATTTATCTAAAACACAAAGGATGTCAGCAGTTCTGTGAGGCAAGATGCAGAGCATTTACATTTCATCCAAAGGTTAGATGGCTGAGGTCAGTGGAAGAGCCTCTCTGAGTTGAAAGTCTCATGCTTGCCCAGCCGGGCATGGCTCAGCGGTTGAGCATCGGCCTAGGGTCCAGGCGATCAGGGTTTGATTCCCTGTCAGGGCACATGCCCCGGTTGGGGCTGCAGCAGATCAATGACTCTCTCATCATTGATGTTTCTATCTCTCTCTCTCCCTCTCCCTTCCTCTCTCTGAAATCAATAAAGATATATTTAAAAAAAAAAAAAAAGTTAAAAAAAAAAAAGTCTCATGCTTCTTCTGTGATGTCTGAGCAGCTCACAGAGGGCGATGTGTTCCCAAATATGATTTCTGGATGCGTTCAGCACTAGCAATTGTGTAGGTCCGTGAATCTAGAAGTGCTTAATTTCACTGATGGCACATACTACCTCCCCCACAATTGTGATAACTAAAAGAATGGTTTTCACTCCATGAAATGGATTTGTTTAGTGCTGTGCATTAGGGTTGGACTTTTGGCCATCCTCCCAGTTTTGCAGGTGAGTAGAGAGGTGGTGCTGCCCGTTGGAAGCACCCTCAGATCACCTCTCTCAGGATCCAGGATGCTAGTGGTACCTTGTATGTGAGTGATGTGACATTCTGCCATGAGTGGCTGGGTGGGGTATAGAAACATTCTGTGCTTAGCATCTCATGACTCACCAGCGGTGTAGCCTTGGGAGTGACAGTCTTTTCTGAGAGTCTCATTTTCCTTACCTGTTAAAGGAGGGTGAGAAGGTAGACCCGGTCAAACCACAAAGGTGTTGTGAGGATGAAATCATTTCTCTTATGTGAACAAGCTCTCTAAATAAATAAGTGCAACAAGAGATGGCAGGATACTATTCTTACTTTCACCACTCCTTTCTGCCAGGGTTGTGTTGACATTTCAGGCAGTTCTTGTCAGGGAAAAAGATGTTCTAGAATTGTTTTAAAGTCTTGCTCAGATGGGAAGGAGAGCAGGCCAAGGGATCTATTGTGTATATTCTCTGAATTGTGGAGCAAGCTGGTAGGGAGAAGAACACTGACCGTTTTTCCCTTACTTTTTAAAGTAAGCTGAATGCATTTTATGCAACATTTAGAAAATGTTGAGTTTAAACTTGGCACTTTAGAAAGTGAGTTATCATTTGCTAAATTCAAAGAAAAGAGCACTGGGCTGGTAAACCTAATTTCCTTATGTGACCTTTTCATTTTCAGCTTAGCTTTGAACAGAGAGATAAGTGGGGCATTCACAGGCACCAACCATGGAGGCCAATGCATGCAAGGGAATGCGTCCCGCTACAGTGGAAGAGAGCTGGCTCAGAGCCCCAGCCTTGAATCACCTCTCTTAGAACTTCGGTTCCCTCATCTGGAAGATTGAAAAAAACCCAAACAGCTTTACTTATTTTTATGTGTGGATTATATAAACAATTATATAAAAGTATGGTAGAAGCTGTCACTTCCCTTATCCTCACATGAAGAGCCATCACCATGCTTATATCTTTCAGTTTCAGCAAGTGCTTGGCAGTGGGCTGTGCACATGAAAGTGATTCTGATCATTAAGGAGGGCTTGCCCTTTAGCTCTAAAAGGACCATGTTTGAAACTAACCATATGTGGATTGTGATTCTTGAAATTAGCTAGACAATCATGGTCTGCTGAGTAAGGAAGATGAAGCATAATAATTTTAAACATATAATAAACATTTAGAAATGGCAGTTTTGAAGACTTATTTTTAATATATCACATATGATATGTTTCCTAAGTAGAGCAAAGGAAATAACCAGAGAAGAGGGGTGTATAAGGACATCAGCAGGTCCCTTTATACCTAAAGAATAGGATAGAAGGAAGTTAAAATGCTGTTTGATGGGGACACATAGATTTTTGGGTTTTTTTCTTTAAACCTCTTTCTCTTCCTCCACATAAAGAACACCCTACAAGGCAAACTGTGGAAAAGTCTGAGGGCTGATGTGCCCCTAACATGTCCTCTGCATAAAACTCTGGCTTTTGACCAGGCCACCACTAGTCTAGGAATAGGCACTTCCCAGGGGCTACTCACTCCTATAAGGAAAGACTTCAGGGTGTGTTTTCACACACACAGGGCACGGATCATAGTCTTTCAGCTTTGTGTTCCCCCAGGTGCTTAGCATCATGCTGTGTTCTCAGAGGGCTCCAGGGGTGGTTCCTGGTTTCTTGAGTGAATGAGAAACTGTCTTTTGGATCCTTTCTGCCAGTGCCTCACCAGCCTGGCATTAGGCATTCTGGTAAAGCAATCCAAAAAATAGATCAGACATGGATAAACATGAGGTACAAACATCCCCTGGACTTATATCATGTAGAATCTTTCCTTTGGAAAACTTGCATTTTAAAGACTTAATTCTTCACATATGCTTGGTTTACAATTAATAACATGCAAGAGAGGTAAAAGGGGCTTAGTCACTATTCACAGTTAATAGAGATTGGGTGGAGTTGCAGGCTGAGTGCCGAGCCCTCTCTGAGCCTTGATGCTGGTGTTTAGGAGGAAGAGCCAACCCAAGAACCCAAGTCTCTGCACCACTTCCCTGGGCATTCTTTCTGCAGTGTATCCTGTCGTTTCTCCTTCCCTTCCTTTTCCTTTTCTCACAGTTATGTAGCTCTAACAGTCTCTGTAAGACAGTGTCTGTGCACTTGATGGGGATAACTCATTCAATTCTCATAATAATAGTAGTATCCTCATTTTGCAGATGACGACACTGAGGCATGGAGACAATGCCTATGAAGTAGGGAGGAAAAGGGGTCCTCATTTTCACGTGGCAGGTGGAGAAACAGCATGGTGATGACTTAGCTTGGTTGAGGCCTCATGACAACAGTCTGGCATTCTCATGTTTGAAATATTTTTAAGGAAATGATAGTTGTGATTGAGGTTAAGTGTACTTGAAAATGTACTATCTGCTAAGACTAAAAATATGAATACAATAGTACTGCTTGTGCTGTAATGATAAAATTTCAGAACCTGCTCCCTCAGCATGTGCATTGTGCAGAAATACCCCATCTAGGGGTGTCTTTCGGTAGCATGTTAGTGCCCTAGCAAAAAACAAACACCCCAGACAAAAAGCTTTAAAAAACCCCACCAGCGTATCAGGTATGAGATTTACATTGCTATTCACAAAGTTAAATATAAACTTTAAAACTCCTTTTTGACTTAACACAGTAAAGTCACTTTTAATTTTGTGGTTGTAGTTGAATTTTCTTTTTATAACAGGAGGGAGTGAAGTGCAAGTATTAATATTTGATGAAGGCAGACATTACAAAATTAAATAATTATTATTGGCTTTGAAATTATAAGTGCATAGAAATACAATCAACTACTGTTCTTTTTTCCTGTAGACATAAGCTGTTATTTTAAAATTAGTGTGAATAAAAGGCCTGTTGATTTTCTCAGATAATTTTTGAGAGAGACAGTATTTTACATTCTACTTAGTCTCTCAGTGGCTTATTGTGAGATTTCTTTTACATCTTTATCTTTAGCTTATGCTTTAAAAACTCTAAATTCAGTGCACAGGGCCCCTTTGCATGGGTTTTCCTTTGGGCTAAAGATTGTGGTCTACAGCGTCATACAGAGAGCGGGGAGCTCTACATGTCCTTACATAACCAGGTTGAACATAATAACTGGAAAACATTGCTTGCCCATCTTTTCGATGCTAATTTTATCTCAATATGGGATTCAGGTGTGACATAAAGTCCTCTGCCTGCCTGCTCAATGCAGGGAGCCCAATGTATTGTGGGCACATCACACATCAGCAGGTTTGCCTGTTCCTGCTACTTAGTCAGTGACCATTTGTATTTTAAAATCCTAAAGATTCAGCACCCACATGGGCATTGGTTTGGATGCTACAGTAGCCACTCTGGTTAGAGCATCCAGCATCATCGCACATGGGGTTTCTTCATTGGAATCTGACTTGCCTGCACTGGGCCTCAGTGACGTTTTTCAGGCATGGTGTGGAATAACTCGGGAGTTTATTTCCCCTGCTCGGCTCCTCAGAGGCATGGCCCAGGCCAAGTACAACTTGAATAACCTTCAGGAAAGCTGTGCTGTCCTTCTGTCGGCCGCTGTCTTTGAAAATTGCCTCCAGAGTTAGTGAGCAGGAACAGTTAAGATTTACAAACAATGATGAAGCTTGTCATGCATCTTTCACCATTCATCATCCAGGTGCCGTGCCTGGGCGGTGAAGTGTTCTTCATAAAAACCAGCTCAGTGTGAAATACACCTCGCTGCAATGTTTACTGCTCTGAAGCTCGTCAGAGGCCCTTTATAGTAAATCCAGATTGCGATGTGACATTACAGTATATCATTGCCCGGCGCGGTGGGGTTTACACTGGGAATGAGCGCGGTGCACACCAGATGAGGTGTCCAAATTGAGTTATGTCAGAATTTGGCTGTTATATGGGGATAGCTTTTGTTTTCTGAACACTGAAAGTTAGCTTTATATGTATTTATATTTATATATAGGCATATACTTCCCATCTTGCGCATATACACAGGTATACAATATATGCCGAGGTCAGGTTCCAACTGGGCTTCTGCTGTAAAGGATGGTGACCAGCTTTATGTACCCTCCAACTGTTGTTCATTGAAGTTGGCCTAAATGGAATCTTTTGGGGTAACTAGAGGAGATGGTTATTTCATCACAGAAGTGAGTTTGATTGTGCTTTGTGTAAAGTGGTCATGTTTACCACTCTTTTCTACAAAACCAAGGACCACTCTGTCCTGGGGTTATTGTAGTGCACTGGATGATCCCTTTGATATGAGGGCAAAGAGAAGAAACCCAATAGGACATATCACTTGCAGAGGTTTCTGAAGTCCGTTGCTTTTTTTACTGGGTATCAAAACCTTAGTGCTACCTCTGTTATCTTGAAAGATGCTGCTTCCAAGAGAAGATTGATGGTATTTTAGCTTAAATCTGCAAAATAAAAGAGCACACTGAATTTATCGCATAATCAGGTTTATTTACATTTACTCTAAAAGTGCCAGTATTAAAAATGAACTCCATAAAAATACTCAGAGGTAACAGCAGGCCCTACAGTCCCATGATCATCTTAACATATTTTAAAATTATCTCTTTGGTATAGCAGGTTGGTTTTGTAGACTTTACATACCTGGTGCTACATTGAATCCAGGGTCTCTCCTCCATTTACACCAAGTCTAGGGTGGAGGTTCCCCCCACTTTAAGTAGCCTTCCCACCATGGTCCTCTGCTGTTTTTGTTTTTTTTGCTATGCTTCCTTTTAGTTGCAGTATCTTCTTACCAGAGATTGATAAACAACAGTGCCACATCTGAGCTTCCTGAAGCAGCACTGGAAACAATTGCAGGTGTACAGTGCTGGCCTCTAAGGGTGGTACAGGGGACAGAAGCCTACCCCAGTGCAATCACTTCATTAGGGTTGTGAGATCAAACACTGGGTGGCCAGTTAAAGTTAAATTTCAGATAAACCACAAAAATTATTTTAATAAAATCATGTTGTCTCAGTACTCTATTTATTGTTTCTGAAATTTAAATTTAATTCTACATTCTATATTTTTACTTGTTAAATCTGCCACGCTTATGCTTCATCCAAGTCCTCTCCAAACCTCTGTGTTAGGGCCCTGGGGTGGAACTCAAAAATGAAAAGTGCACGGAGGAAAGCACTTTCTCTAAGAATATTCAGCAGTTTCAAGAGTTTCATTTATATTTCTACAAAAATAGTACAAGAGGCAGTGCTGGTCATGCTTGGAACAGTTTCCTCTTTGGCTTAAACCTTTCATGGGTTTCTCAGTGAAAAGTTTCTGGGTTATAATTTATCCTTGAACATATTAACTATATTGTTTCTCCCTTTGTTTAGGTAATTCATAGGTCCAGACATTTCTTTTTTCATATTTTATAGGTTAACTCCATTAATAAAACAGCAAAAAAGTGAACGCACTGCCACTTAGAACCAAAATGGAAATTTATACTTTTCATGCATTTGGTTTAGTTGTCCCTTGGTAGCTTTGCCAGCTATAACAGTGACTCTTGAAGTGCTCTGGCAGGACCAATTCCTCTCTCTCTTTCCTGATGCTTCCCCCCTCCTCCCAGCATATATACTGATGGCTCAGTCAATAAACAAGTAATAGATTCATTGAGTACCAATTATGTGTCTGTGGACCTAGCATTACGCCTAGGAGATGAACCGTGGCAGAGAGCATGCTGCAGTGATCCCTAAATGTCAGCAGGTCTTGGAGACACATATCCTTCCTTCCTATACATAGAACAGCCTTGCTACCTGGCTTCTACAAGGTTGACAAGGGAGTAGCCATGTGCCCAGATGTCCTGCTCCTATTCAAAACTTGGTTGAGGTCTTCACCTTAAACCAAGTTAGAGAAACCAGGATCACAGCCAAGTGTGGTTTGGATAGACGTTCCAAATAATCAGCGCTTTCCAGGCATGCATCACCTTTGTTACTCATAGAGTTATAGAGGTAGGGATGGGCTTGATTGATTTGTTTGTTCACAACAGTTTTATTGATATATAATTCACATACTATAAAATTGACCCCTTAAAAGCATACAGTTCAGTGGTTCTTAGTCTATTGACAGTTGTGCAACCGTCACTCTTAACCTAATTCTAGAATATTCCCATCATCCATCCCCCAAGGAATTCCCAGTACAGTCACTTTTCATTTCTACTTCCCTCCCAGCCCCTGGAAACTACTATTGGACTTTTGTCTTCATGAGTTTGCCTGTTCTGGACATTTCATATAAATGGAATCATAATATGTGGCCTTTTGTATATGGCTTCTTTCACTCAACAGAAAGTTTTCGAGGTTTGTTTAAGTTGTAGCACATAACAGTGCTTCACTTTTTATGGTTTATTTTGAATTGAAAAACTATTACAGGGCCCAAAAAAACTATTAAACCGTAAGATTCTCAAGGTGAAATATGTATTTTAGCTCATTTTATTAATCTCCAGCTCTTTCAACTCAACACATGAATGTCTGTAATGAGTAGAACCCACTATTTGAAATGAAACAAATGTGGCAGTATGGGTATTGAGCAAGCCAGATTGTGTAATTTTCATGTTTTATGCTAATGCTATTTATATTCTACTAGGGCTGTCATAACAAAATAGCACAGGCTGGGTGGCTTTAAAAAAGAAATGTATTTTCTCACAGTTCTGGAAGTTAGAAGTCTGAGATCAGGGTCCCTCTCTTCTTTGGCCTTTCATCTGTGTGTGTGTGTGTGTGTGTGTGTGTGTGTGTGTGAGAGAGAGAGAGAGAGAGAGAGAGAGAGAGAGAGAGAGAGAGAAAGACCACTCTGACCTCTCTTCCTCTTCCTATAAAATCACTAGCAGAAGAGGGCCCTACCCTAAAGGCCTCATTTAGCCTCATTTACCTCCTTAAATGCCCTAACTCTAGATACAGTCACATTGGAGGCTAAAGCTTCAACATAATACATTTTGGGGGATCCAGTTCAGTCCTTAACATTACTGAAGGATTTACTGTCTCTGCATGTCTCTTCTTCTTGATTAGGTTTTGGGGAAGTAGGAGAAAGATGCTGAGGTTTTGGTGGGCCAGTGTGTATAGAATGAATGGAATATCTTCTTGGTCCAATGTGTGGCATTTGCAGATCATTCATGCCCCTCCCAAGCTCTCCGACATGCCCAGCCCGTGGCAGGCCCTCATCAACAGGTTGGTCCCCAAACAGGAATGCTTTCTGGAGTTGGAGAACTCCATGGTCATGCACACTCCACTCCCCGGAGCACTCCCCCCCCCCCCCCCCAGATCATTGCTCTTTCTTATTTCCCACCCCTTGAATTTGGTCTCTTCTTCTTTTTCTCCCTGAATTTGGGAAAATAATTTCCAATTCTTTGCCATCTTTGCCCTTGAAGCGCTAACAATTTAACTTTAATGTACCACTACAAATTAGAATCTTTGCCAGTTTTTCTGGCAACTGTGGCAGGGAATTAAGGCCTTTCCACATAGGGAAAAGAGTGAGAAAGCAATGCATTGCTTCCAGATGTTACTTTAAACCAATGCAAAAGGCAAACTTGCCATGGTTTGCATTCGTGAACTAGCTGATGTCCATTACAGATGAGTCAAATATGAAAAATACTCTTGAAGCAGTTTCAAACACATCATTTTGTTTCATCCTAACAACAATCTTATTAGGTAGTAAGAGATTTTTCCCCCTGACACCAACCAACTCTGACACGAACTGGGTTTCCTGTAGTCAGTTCTGACACTAACTGTCCAAAGTTAGCTCATACTGCATAGGTTAAAGGCTTAGTCTCACAGTACTGCCCCCACTTTAGAGCAGCCACCAATGGGGTCCCCAGGCCACCTACATTTCTGCACAGCCCACTACAAACTTGAGGGTTCCTATGATCCCCCCTCAGGTTTGATGATTTGCTGGAATGATTCACAGAACTCCGGAAAGCACTTTACTATTACTGCTTGATTATAAAAGATATAACTCAGGAATGGGTGGATGGAGGAGATGCATAGGGCAGGATCTGGGGAGAGGCGGAGAGCTTCCAGCTCTCTTTGGGCAGACCACCCTCCCAGGATCTTGATGTGTTCACCAACTCGGAAGCTTTACAAGAACCCTGTCATTAAGGGATTTTTCTAGAGGCTTCATTATGTGAGGCGTGATTGACTAAATCGTTGGCCATTAGTGATTAACGCAGTCTCTAGCCCTCCTCTTCTGGATGTTGGGTGTGTGTGTAGGGCTTCTAATTAAGGTTGGGTCTTTTTGGCACTCACCCTCCATCCTAAAGCTATCTAGGGGCCCGCCAAGAGTCATCTCATCATAACAAAAGAGGCTCCTGTCACCCTTACTAGTCAGAAAATTCTAAGGGTTTTAGGAGCTTTGTGCCAGGAACCAGGGACAAAGACCAAATATCTTTCTGTGAACCCATAGGTAGGTGGAGCAAAAGTCACTGGTGCTATCTCAGAGCAAAGTTAATCACTGAATAGGGAGACCAGGTGATGCGTCTCGGGTGGTCTCTCTCCTAACTTAATGCCTCCCTGGGACACTTTCCAACCCCAGATTGTCGCACCTGTATGGAAACTCTTGTCTTTAGCCTGCTGTCTTAGACCCTCACCATCTAGTACAGGAGCTGTTAGTCACATGCTGTTATTTAAATTTAAATTAATTAAAATTAAACATCTAGTTTTTCTGTTACATTAGCCACATTTCAAATGCTCAGTACCAGCCCCATGTGGCTCGTGACTACCATACTGGATAGAGCATAAAAGAACGTGTCTATCCAGACAGGTAGGTGAAGGCTATTTTGTTATGGACTTTTAAAGTGATGGGAAGGGGAATACAGGGTTTAAACCTGAGACAAAGGAGCGACAATACCACAAGTTCATAAAGCACCATTTTAAAAGTTACTTCTGCGGCAGCATCAGCCCCTACTCAAAGAGCCTGTCTGGTTGAGGAGGACTTATTTCGGATGGACTAATTAAAGGCTGATAAATGTTAGTTGACCTTCGGATATAACTGTGGTGCACACTTTTTTTAGATAGCAGATGGGAGTGAGTGAATAAACTAGAACTTGGTTGATCTCAGTCCAAGAATGGCAGTACTTGCCCTGGGTGGATCTCCTTTTCGGTCTTTGATCCACTTTCAGTTATTTTTGTTTTCACTTTGAGTTAATTTTTACATATGGTATAAGATAAGAATCCAACTTTATTTTTTTTTTGCATGCGGATACCCAGTTTCCCCTGCACCATTTATTGACTACACTACCCTTTCCCCATGGGATGGTCTTGGCACCAAGAGGGGAGAGGGACAGAAAGGCGAATGTTTGACTTTGCCCGCAGCCTTTTCCTCTGATCACCAGAGAACATTAGACTCGGAAAGCGGAATCCTCAGCGCAAGCCAGTGAGGATTCACCTGAATCTCTGGTGAATAGATTTTCTTGGTTATTTTTTACTTCGGTTTACTTCTCTCTCCTGTCTCAACTGTACCTTTTTCCTTCTTAGTACTCTGAAATCACAGAGAACAGGGTGACAAGGGAAGAGAATCGTTTCCAAGTCAAGATCACAGTAGAGCTGTGAGAATAAAAGTATATGTAAGGAACTAGCTGATTTTCCACTTTTCTGATGGGAAATGTTTCTAATAGGAAGTGACCAATGTTGATGTTTAAAACTCCCAGTTTTTAAGGGTCATCTGAAGCTGCTTATATGTAAGAGATGACAGAACCTCCTCAGTTGAGCCCCAGTGGAAAGCCCTGAAATCCTTTCATGTCCTGTGGGAATATTCCTAAGGAAACAAGACTGCTGGAGCTAAGAGCAGATAATCAGAGAGGGGTGGAAGCTAATGCCTGGCTGGCTGGCTGCAGCCTGAAGCTGTCAATCACCCCTTAATGTTTACAGAAGCGAAAAGTCAATGTGTAGTTGTTTTAATTTGACACACTCTTGGGTTGAAAGTGTAATCGCTGGAGGGGACAGTTAAGTGGCTGTGCTCCTTGTCAGCTCCTCCTGGTCTGACTCCTGTGCTAAGTGCTTTTGTGATGAGCAATAGATTGGGTTAAATACCGGCATAATTGCTCACTTCCGCTTACAGGTCTGCTATGGCTGGTACTACATTTCCATCAGCCCTTGCCTGAGGCATTGGGGTTTATGCTGCAAAGAGAGTCAGTCTGTATGTTCATTTTCATGAATCAATGTCTGTTTTTGAAAAGCAGTTGTTACAGAGCTAAGTAGACTGAAATAAATTACACCCCTTCACCCCATTGGAGTAAATCAGAACTGTTTATATCCACCCAAGTGGTCTTTTAAGTAGAAATTACTTTTGTTTACTTATCAAACCAAATGTTTGTCTCCAGGAAACAGAGGCAGTGATTTCTCATTCTTTAAAATCCTGCGAACAGCGCTTTGCCGCTGTTAAACCAGAGAGGAAGTTCTGTGTACTGTTAGGCAGGAAAGTGTCTCTCCACCCGCCCCTGCAGTGACTGACATCCCGAAGTTATTTTCAAGGCTGGAGACGCTTTATTGTAATTATACCAACTCTGGGTGTCATCTTCTCTCAAACTCCTGCTTAACAGGTGCCAGTAATGACCGAGCTCCAAAAAGAGAGAGTGGCTTCTTGTCCTGGAAGTTCCTACGCAAAGAAATTTTGGAACACGCATTTCTCTCCTTGGATTGCTTGGCTTTCTCTATGAAGGATGTGTGCAACCTGGTACCTATTTACTTTGGTTGTTGAGAGAAAACGGTTGAAATGGCTGCATTCATTCTTTTTGCCAATTCCTGTGACCAGTAGCAGGACTCTTCATGGCTGGGACACAGATTCTGCAGTTTGATTGTGTGGCTCTGTTATGAAACCTGTTTCATGTTTAATACTAGTTGAAAGAACTATTTCATGATTTTCTTTCCTTTTTTTGGTTGGACCACTGTCGTCTTCCATTCACCTCTTCAACAAGGCTTGCTAGGTCATATTAATAAAGTCTCAGTGAAACACTAATAATCTTTTATTTTTATTATGCTTTTTATTATGCTAAATATATATGACATAAAATTTGCCACTTTAACCATTTTTAAGTGTAGGATTATTGGCATTAAGTACATTCTTAATGCTGTGTGACCATTTAAGGGTACTCTAAAGGTCTAAGGCAATCATTGATCTGTGAGATGGTGCTGGGTTGTCAACTCCAGGGTGACAACCTGCCTTCTAACCTGCCTCCCCCATTGGTTGAGTTGCCTCAGCCCACAGCATTCTAGGGCTAGCGCCAGGGTACTGGTCACACCCCGTTCATCCTTTTGTGTCCTCCTCACTAAGAATCCTCTTTGTTTATATATGACTACTGCATGCTGGATCCTGCCCCGCCCCTGGATAGTTCAGCATCTTCCTTTGTGAGGTGACCATGGTGCCTACTTTTTGCCCAGGGAACATTCATCAGGCCCCTAAGGATGTTCTTTTAACTGCCTGCCCATTCCTGTTAACTTAACTCCTAGGTTGTACCGTGTACTGGGAATAATCTTAACCTTCCTACTTGGTGCTCCCAGCTTCCCTCATTCCTCAACTCCTCTTCTTTAACTAACTAGCTTTGAAACTCCAATGTCACGATGTTTTTCAAAGTGAATTATAAACAGTTAATTTTCTCTAGTCCTGCTGTTTTGAAATATGAAACTTTCCTGCATATACTAAAAATAATTAGTCCTATTTTTTGTTATGTACATTTTTCTCTTCATTTGTTCCCTGAACTTTATCATTTCTTTATTGGCTCTTAATATAGACTACAACTTCCTGAAGAGGGCTTTGCATTACTCTGTGTGTGACTCCTAGTTCAGTGCTTCATGCAAGGCTATTTTTATCATTACTTTTACAAACGTCAATGTAAGCTCATTAGGGGGAAAAATCCAATAATACAGAAATATATTTAAACCAGAAGTTTCATAGTGAAGTTTTATGATTTCTTTCATAAAGACATCACACGTTTTGTGTTCCTTTCCTCCCCAGTGTGTTAGGATAATATGCATTAATACTTGCACGAGTGGACATTATGTTTATATCAGATATCTTTTTGGCATCCATTAGAATAACTGTGTGATTTTTGTCATTTTACTGTAGTTGAGTCACATTAATGGACTTTCTAATGTAGAACCATCCTTGTATTCCTGGAATAAATCTTACTTACTTGGTCATGAGGCATTATCTTTTTAATACATTGCTGGATTCAATTTACCTGTATTTATTTAGGACTTTTGTAGTTTTAGCCATAGTGAACTTGTCCTTTTTTCCTATTTTGTGGTATCTTACCGTGTTTTTGTATCATGGTTATAATAAGCTCGTAGGATGAAACTGAAGTCATTCATCTTCTGAAGTCATTCATCATCTCTGGAGAAGTTTAAATGGCATAGGAAAAATCATGTCTTTGTGCTTGAATAAAGTTGCCCATAAAACCACCTAGGCCTGAGTCCTTCTGCAGATGGGGAGTAAGTCTTGATTAACTTTTCTGTTTATTTTATGGAAATCTATTTAATGAGTTCTCTTCCTCACTTGATTTTGGCAGTTTGTTTTTATTTGAAGAGAACTATCCATTTTTACTTTTTTTTTCAAACTTGATAAAAATTACAGTGATCTCGCCTGGCCGGGCGTGGCTCAGCAGTTGAGCGTCAACCTAGGATCCAGGCGATCTGAGGTCGATTCCCGGTCAGGGCACATGCCCAGGTTGCGGGCTCGATCCCCAGTAGGGGGTGTGCAGGAGGCAGCCGATCAATGACTCTTTCATCACTGATGTTTCTATCTCTCTCCCTCCCTCTCCTTTCCTCTCTCTGAAATCAATAAAGATATATTTTTTAAAAAATTAGTGATCTCTTAAATTTTTGAAAACACTATGCCTATGGTTATATCCACATTCTCATGTTTGATGTTTTTCTCTTTATATGCTTATTTTCTTGTGTTCATGGTTAGATTTCCCAAAGATTGGTTTGTTTTATTGGTCATTTCATAGCATCATTTTAGGAATTTATTTGTTCATGTGTCGATATTGGGTAACGTAAGTTAAGATGTTCTTAAAGAGATTTTTGAAATTCTTTATTTCTGCATTTTTCTTTCAGTTCCCACCAAAAAAAGTGAGTACTTGTAGTAATAAAGCCAACTGGCTTAAAGAGGTTACTTCCCGAAAGATTCCAAGGAGGAAGAGCAAGGGGAGGAGGAAAAGCCAACATAAAGTGTGTCATTGGATTCCCTGCAGACAGCAATAGGCATTAGATCTGGAACCTTCTGAGGAGCTCCTAGAAAGGGTCTCTGAATCATTTACCTAAAGATAAAGCAGGAGAAACATTTTTCCTTAAGTTCTTATCCCCTTAGTCTGAGGCGCTAAGTCCCTTCACTTCTGAGTTGCACATGTCTGCTTGAAGAAGGCTAATGTCTGTGGCATCAGAGAAGCCCTGGGATGGAGTAAGTGACCCATGGGCCACTCTTGATGCAGGGTGCTGTCACAGGGAGGTGAGGTGAAGCTTGCACAGAGGTGTTGCCAAAGGATGTGAGTCTGACTGAAGAGGCTTCTAGCACAGTCTATTTGTAGGAATATCATTTGAACTCATACATGACAGTGCATTTACCTGACTCCCTTTTCTGTGAAAGTAACATACAAGCCACCTAACACTTAGGACCTGGATATTGGGTATCATGGATTATTTTTATTTCATTAAAATCTGAAATTCATTGGGATGGTGGGATATATGATCCATTGCCAAATGGACTTCTTTTTCATATGGGAACATCAGCCAAGGAAAGGGGGGCTGGGAGGATTGGTTGAAAGTAATGTGTTGAAAATTTTCCAGCAGATTCCAATTTATTGATGAAGTATCCCATTCTAGAGAATATTTATTTTGGTGAGAAAGAAAAAATACCATGGGAAAGGAGCTATTTTTACCTTTTTAACCGAAATCTATCTACTTAAAGAAAAGATGAAGTTAAAGGTATGAGTGTGACCCTTCAAAGAATATGGTTGACTTTGAGGCTTAAGCATTGATTCTCAGTCAAATTACTTTTCTTTGTTTTTGTTGTTGTTTTGTGGGGTGGCCGGGGTGGGGTAGGGGTGTCTCATAGACCTGAGTTTTCACTTAGTGACATGTGACCTTGCTCAAGTATCTTCCTCTATCTGAGCCTTAGTTTTCCATCTGTAAGTTGGAGGTGATAATATGCATTTAATTAGGTTGTTCTGGCATGAATTAAGTGAAGAAATGTATGCAAAGGGCTTAGCACTGCCTATGGCACATAGTTAGTGCTTAATAATTATACTTACTTTTATCTGTTTTTGAAGACTTCCATGATCTTCTTAATTTTATGTTTCTGATTGAGTTGGTGCCTGCCAAAATTCTTAGAAAGAATACAGTTGAAGGTGTTTCAGGCAGACCAATTCCAGGAAAGAAACAATGATTAATTAGTAGGGTTGGACTTTTGCCATTTCTCCTCTATCGTCCTCCCACAGTAAAGGCGCTTACACATATAAGACTTTTTCTCTTTCTGGTAACCTACTTCCCTCTTGCTTTTCCCTCTTTTGAAAAAATCAATTTGATAAATAACATGGTAAAATAATAATTGATTTTATGTCTTAGGTCTGCTGATTATTTGTATTTTATAAGGACGTCAGTGTTTATTCAGAAGAAATGAATCTTTAGTCGTGAAATTTTAGATATTTTGGTCTATGGGTGGCAGGCATATTTTGAGGACAGAAGCTATGTGTCATAAAATATTATTATTCTATAATGTTTCAGATGTCATAGACATCAGAATATTTTTATTGCAGTTATCAGTTGCTTTAGAAGGGGCATGACTATTAAGTTAACAAGAAAATTTAGTAAGTCTAGTTGCCTACACTACACATCATCCAATGACTAACTTAACCTAAAGATAAGTTGGATAAAGACCTGCTGTATTATAACAAATTGTCAATAATAACGAAATGAAATGCATACTTTATCAGCAAGTTAGGTCTTTTGCAAAGTACCATTTACAAAAATCAAAATAGTTTTAAGTGGTTCACATTAACATTGTAACTAGACTTTAGTTAATGCTTATCTCTTTCATAATAGTTTACAGTCAGCCATTTCATACTTCCATCAAGATGAAACTTGCTATACAGCTAACTTTTGTACTTTATTCATCTAAAAAGTACCTTATACATCAGAGGTTTATAAAAGAGCAGTTAAAAATAACTTTGGAAAACTGTTTTTTTCAGAACATGTTTCTGAAATGTACATACAGCACATGTACATACAGTTAAAATAACTTTATTTTTGCTTAAATGAACAGAAGACTGCTTATTTTATTTTCTCTGTAATTACTTACAAGGGTTTGCTTGGTTTTTACCAGTTTTAATCTTGGTGTGCATGCTGTTTTGTGAACTATTTTTCCCTCAGTATATTTATTTTAACAGCTGTCTCAAGAGCTAAACACATACTATATGTTATTCCAAACCTTTTGCTATGAAATCACATGCCAGATACATGTTTCTGTAGAAATACACAGTTAGCTTGGCTTTTTAACATGGTGAACATATTGTTGCTCAGATAATACTTTTTTCAATCAACAGTTGGTCATAGAGATCTTTCATGTTAGTACATGAGAGTCTGCTGTATTCTTTTTAACTGGTAGATAAGGTTCCACAGTTTAGGTGGATCATAGTTTATTGGTTAATTTCCTTATTTATTGACAATCATGTTGTATTAAACAAATGCTGTAGTTTCCTTGTACACATGTGGTGGTGTTTTTCTGGGGAGATACTGAGAAGGGGCATTTCAAAGAAAGCCTGCTATAGATTATGTTAAATCCTGCCAAATTAGCCCCAAGACTGAGCTTTCCCTGTTCACATCCCTACTGGCAGTGTGCGGTACTTCCCCAAACCTTTGCTGGCGTGATCTTATTGAATATCTACATTTTTGTCAGTATGGAGGGTGCCTTCTTCCAGCATCTGGGCAGTCCTTGCAGTGCCAGCTAACTGGACCATGTCGTCCACCACTGTTTCCTTCTCTCCCTGCAAGAAAAGTACAACAGGGGGTCACAGGTCATAAGGTAAGGGCCTCCAGCATAGTCCATCTCTGCCTGACAGCCAGCTTGCACTGAATCCCAATCAATCTCCACATAAAAACAGCACCTCTCACACAGGCAGAGGTGCTTATAAAGACCCTAGTGATTGTCATCTCTTGTGACTTCTTTCTCATTACTAGAGGATCTAGTAATAGAAGACAGCCTGAAAAACAGAAAGTAGAAGGCGACCCCACCTGCTTTCTTGTTGACGTAGTGTGGGGTCTGCTGTGTTTTCAGTGTGGCTAAACATGTGCTGTCTCTTTTTAGGCAAGTTAGGGATGTGTCCACTCTGTGCTAAGGGGTGTGCATCCAGGCCTGCGAGGGCACACTGGATGAGATTCACACGGAGAGTGGTGACTGACACTCTGCCAAGGTCTGGATTCACAGACTGAGCCGATCAAGACACTGAAGAATCACTAGTGTTAGGAAATGAACCGTGAAAGTTTGCTAATGATCTGGTTTCCACCAGGTCATCATGATATGATCTGTGTTTGATTCTGAGGCAGAGGCTGTCTTCGTGTCACCTGAGGCTGCTTTTGTACAGTAGCACAAAGACGGAGGAATTGACCCTCCTCCCATTTCGCAGCTGAATCCCAGTTATTGGAAAGAGCTCAGTTCATTATTGAAGGAAACATTAATGTCTCTATTAGGGGAGAAAAGAGGTTAATTTCTTGCTTTGGAAGTAATCACTTGACGCTAAATTGCCCAGCTCTGTTTTGTACTCAGTTAATTCTGACTTTGAGCAGACACTTAAACCTTTAGAGCTTAAAAGAAATGGAGATTTGAGAAATTGTAACACAATAAGAAATCATAATACACAAAAAGTTGTATTTCTGGGAGAGAAGTTAGAAGTCATTGAGCTCAACTCCCTCACTTTATAGATGTAGAAACTGAGGCCTTAAACATGTCCCAAGAGACAGGGTAGTCTCAGACAAATACCATGTGAGCCCATGAGTTTATTACTGTACTACACACCGTTTCCTGACGCTCTGGCTTTAGATTTGAGCATGCACCGGACTCTGTGTTAGCTTTATTGATGGATAGGTTTCTCCTGCTGGTGGCCCTGGTCAGGCACCATGGCGTTTTTGTTAGATGTATCAGGATCCCTTGATACTGATGACCGTGAGGTGCTGGAGCCTGCTGGGGTGAATTGGTTCATTTTTCATTGTCTCTATCCCGACGTCATGAAAGGTCACATGAGGTAGAATAGGGTCATTACTTATCTGCTCTGAAAACTCACCTGTATGGATTTGCCCAGAATTCAGCCCTCTTGGTGCCTTTTGGGGAACATGATGGTGAGCGCAAGGCCTGTGGGGTGGGTCCTACCGAGATGTCCACCCACCCCCTGTTGGCTCCATCCCTGCTGTCCTCTCCTTCCTCTTGGATGAACGGTGCACATCATCATCATAAATCAGATGAAGTGAAAAACCAAGCTTTTATATCACAAAGGGGCTTTGTCCCCCTCTTCTCCTTTCTCCCCAGGCACATGGAACTTGGGAAAAATAGATCATTTGAACACACTCTTCTGACACCTCTTTGTCTAGTAGCTCTCAGATTCCCAGATCCTGTGGTTCTGTTTCATATTCTCCTGCCAGATGCTCAGGAGTCTTGGTAGAACTCAGCTTCCTCTCCCTGGCCCTTAGCGGCTGCCCCCCGCTGGCCTGGAATTCAGTGAAACCTGGTCGTTCCTTGTGACCCCACTCTTGTACTTTACTATCTTCTGTGCTCCGCTGTTTTGGGGCTCAGGGGGCTCTGCAGGAAGAAGTTGCTTTTGAAGAGAATGCAGGGTTCTTTCAAGTGACTCTCACTTTATTTTCTGAAATAGAGAATCTGATAAGCAACAGATAGCCCTTCAATCTACCAAATCATGTGATGGATCCCTGAAATCTCTTCTGCTTGGAAAGTAGATTTGAAAAATGTGGGACTTGGGGTCCCTTGGGCAGCTGCTTTCCTGGATTCACTTTCAGAAGACAAACCTACAACTCAGGTGATCCTTTGACTTGAGAGTTGTCTTTTTCAGCAAAATCATGGCTTTCTGTAGAGGGACTCGGGCAGCAACTCTGGGAATGTGCAGAAGAGCAAAAAGCTCATGGCAGAGGACTCCCTGGGTGGGGTTACAGGTTGGCAGGGAGAGAAATCAAACCAGCAAACCTGTGGCCTGATGGTGGACAGTCCCATGTTCGAGTTCTGAGTACATATCTTGACACTCAGCCCTTTGTGACATTGGATGTTAATCACCCTCTCTAAGCCTCAATTTTAAAAATCTGTCAAATGAGGATATTAATACACATCTCCCCAAAGGGTTTATGTGAAAATCATGTACAAGGCCGGGAACATGGTAGAGGCTCAATGAGTGATAATTATTATTATTAATAATTACACTAATAAATAATATGGGCTGAACCTCATTTAACAAACTTTGCTGACCTAAGTTAGTACTTGCCAGCTCCTGCCTGAAGCGAGTAGTCTCTTCCTGAGAATTTTTGTTCCATCTCCCAGTGTCTACCAGCTTGCACTCATTAAGGAGAGCAGTTTACTCCTACAGCCCAGGAGAAGAGAGCTGTGCTTCCAGCAGTGGCTGTTTTCTGTGATTTCTTCTCATCTTTACTTTCTGTCTTTTATATCACTTTTTATTACAATACAAATAATACATGTTTAGTAAAGAAAATTAAATTCTGTGTTATTTTAGTTTGTTTTGACACAGTGGCTCTAAGTACTTTTTAAATAAAACAATGACCTTGATTTAGCATCATAAAAAATTTCTCCTCTTAACTACCAAACACATTTGTTAGCTAATGCTAATATTTGTACCTTTTCCTTTTTTCTCAATTTTATCTGGTTTAGTGTTCAAACTTAGCAGTGTTTTCTAACAAAAATAATTAAAAGTTCATTTTATTCAATGCTCTGATAAATACTCTGAGTTCTGGAGCCCCATTGAAACACTAGGGAACATGAGAGTTTCTGTTAGTAGAAAATAATTGTCTTGCAGTTTTTCTTCTTCAAATACCAGTTTTCTGGTAGCCATAGGACTACGACGTTCTAATTAAGATTCTGGAAGGCAAAGTGAAAGGGAAGCTGATTATCAACTTGAGATTCTCTCACTAGTCAATACTTTGAAAGTCTGTGACTCTATTCTAAGGTAGAGACACAGACCAGGCACGGACTAGAACCTCACTCAGCAAGAATGCCTCTCTTCTGTAAATTATGAAAACCTGACCTAGTAAAAGTGAAACTTGAGGATTTACCGACTTTATAGAAGTGCATTCTGTATACTGAGTGGTATAGACAATACCTTGGATATTTGCCTTGCCCCCAAAGATGACATCTCTGCAATGTCTAGAAGCCATTTAAAAATAAAATAAAATATCAACAGCACAAAGCCTGCATTTACTACTCGAGTGAATTAGATTAGTTGGGTATTCCATCAAGAACTTCAAGCAGGACACTGAAAGAACAGACTGTTTCTGGAGTGAGTTGAGAGGAGGGGTAAGGTGTAATTTGGCAGACGGGAGTCCAGGGGAGAGGACCAGGGAACACAGAATGCAGGATGCCTAAGAACAGAAAAGATATGTAAGGAGATCAGGGAGATGCAAAGGATCAGGCAAACATAATTGAGAGAAACTGTCACCTTCCTCCTGATTGTGCTTCAGATGGTCCCTGGTGGACACTGGAAGCACTTACTATTTTCTCCCTTATTATGGATAGAGACAGGCAAAGGAAGGAATCTAGTGTCAGTGGAATACTTCATATATTTTATTTTTAATTACAGCAACATTTAGCATTGCATTTCGTTAATGGGTGAGGAATTGAGGTTCAGAGCTATTAAATTATCATAAGCCTACAATCACATCAGCAGTAAGTGTCCCAGGTGTTCCTGGCATTTACTTTGTGAGAAGAGAGACTTGTTTTGTTCACAGCTATATTCCCTTTACATACAGCAGTCCTGAGCACAGAACAGATGCTCAATAAATACTCCATAAATTAAGTAACCACCCTGCCTTCTTTTATGCTTAAGAAGAGTTTTAGCTGGTTTTGGAGGTAGATTAAGAAATAAAGAGGACCAACAGCAGTCATCATATTCCTGAGAGTACTCGGCTTCCTAAGAGGCCTCTTCTAACACCTTGTACATAAAAGCGTGCTCTGAAATTTGTTTTTAAAATTATGATGTAATCAAAAGGCTAGACTGCAATTTAAGTAACGTTTCTGAGCCTCAGGAAGCTTGTAGATGACCAGAAAACATTTCCACGTATAAATTGGCCACTTTTGAGACGCTCCTTTCTGAAATTAGCAGGTTACCTAAGCTTTAAGGAGCTGAGGTCACCATTTGTTATTTGATTGCTCTTTGCTCTAAGTTTCGAGGGCAGCCAGTAATGCAGTGACTGCTAGACTTCCACTCTTGTTTTCAAATTAAAGATTTAATTATCGTCTTCACTGAAGATGAACCAAGTGTGAAAATACTGATCTACTTGGAATGTGGGATTGAGGAGGAGTGTGGGGTTAGAGTCAGTGCCTGGGCGTTTAAACACTTTCAACAGTAGCACTAAGGGTGAAATCAATCATATTGTGACCAAATGCTGGCCTGTTGGTTAGTCTAAGTCAATGACATTTATTTCGTATTGTTTATCATTTTTTTTAAACCTGAAGGTTTTTCCTTAGTACTTATTCTGATAGACTACAGGCTTAAATCTCCAAGGTTTCTAAGGTTTGAAAGATGCACATTTTTGAAATTTTGGAGACCTCATCTATAGACTAGTACATGGTCATTGTGTTGATGTTCCAGCTGTGCTCGTGAAGCATGTGGAGTCTCTCATTGTTAGAGCTGGAGGTCTATGCAAGTTTCCTTACTGCATTGTTCACATGTTCAGTCAATCATCAGTCAGTCAGTCAATCAATGATAAAAGCAGTCTATCCAAAACCTACCTGATAGCACCACATTGCCTAATTTTTTACTAGTGGGAGCAAGAATTAAATAAAAATTTGTCTTGTGCTTTGGTAAATACCCACTAGTGTTAGTTTTCTTCTTTCATTTCAGAGCTAAGCTCAACTGACCTGCTCCAGCAGGCCAGGCCACATGCAGGAGCTTCTCAGCCACAAACACCATAGGTGGTTATTCTGAGAAGCCCCTAAAGATAGGCTACAGGTAAATGTGGCTTCAGATGGGATGCAGTTGGGAGAAAAAAGGAAATCCTTTTCTGGAAGGGTAAACTAAAATACTTGTTAAAACATGAGCTCTTCTCTCCTGAAACAGTTTGAAAATACTATAAAACCCTGGAGAGGGGCAGGCACAGTCCTATTCCCTGAATGCCTTATATCGCCCGCAGATTAACCTCTTAGGGTGGACATTCTTTCTTGGGGACTAATTGAACAGACAGCATTTTAACCCTCCAAAATGTTTTAAGAAATACATTTATTAATTTTTTTAGCTGTTGCAACCTTATGAAAAGTGTCAAAATATTCTATTTTGGAAAACATACAGTTTTTGCTATTATTTTCTTATGTCTGTTCACCCTTAACAAGAACTATTCCAAAAGAATGTATTCTTGCTTCCTGTATCTGTCCATGCTCCCAAATGAGCTACCTTATCTGTCCATGATGGCTGCGTTGCATTTAGGTTTGTATAACTTGTGCAACTGTGAGTAGGCATGTATTCTCCTGCCTGGAACTTTCTATCTCGATCGATTTTATCTGGTATATATTTTATTTAGATGTGTGTCCTGGTGGTTGCTTCCTTTTTTACCAGAGAAAAATATTAATAATTACTAGTCTTTAAATTCCTGTAACTCTAGTTTGAAAGAAAGAGAAGAAACGGTTGGCATAGTTTGATAGCCAATATGATGGAGTTTTGCATTTGTTCTTTGCAGAAGGCAGAGTCTCCTGGTAGTTAAGATAACATACTTTACCTGACACAATCTTCTATCTGCTACTAGCATATCATTTCAAATATTAAAAGCAAATGTTATACAAGTTCTACTTGAGAAACGGCTCATGAACTTTTTTTTTTTTTTAAATATATCTTTATTGATTTCAGAGAGAGGAAAGGAGAGGGAGAGAGAGAGCTAGAAACATCAATGATGAGAGAGTCATTGATCAGCTGCAGCCCGAAACCTGGGCATGTGCCCTGACCGGGAATCGAACCCTGATCGCCTGGATCCTAGGTCGATGCTTAACCGCTGAGCCACGCCTGGCCGGGCTCATGAGCTTTCTCTTATATCCACTTATTTGCAAAGTCTCAGAACATTTTTAAATAAAGGACTTCCTAAAAAAACCCATATAGCTAAAGCTTCACATCTTACATATTTTATTAAACTGTGTTTTACCAAAGATGATGTAATTCCAAAGTGAAAGACTGCCCGCAAGCTGGTGGATTAGACAGAAACTGGGCTTATCTGGGGCCATAGGTTAGAAGGCAGTGTTCACTGTCTTTGTGACCAGCTCTCCCGGCGGTAGTGGGGTTGACTCCAGAACTCTAGTCTTTTTTCTTAGCCTTAACAAGATACCTATCAGGTTGAGTATGATTCTTCTCAGAGTGAAGAACACACTCTGCAAGGTTACTTTTACATTTTTTTCTTTTTGCAAAATATCTGGACAGAGCCAACCTTGTTTCTAAGATGGCAAATGCCCCTGCCTGCTTTATGGGTTGATTCCTCTTGTATCTGAGAAAACAGCTTTCCCGGAACCAAAGGGGAATTCTAATTCAGAGACGACTTGTAGAGCATCTTCTTTCCCTTGTCTGCTTTAGTTTCTGGGATGATCACATTCATACTTAAACTCTGTTTTCAAATGCAGCTGTCCTTGTGACCACCCAGGTGTGGCATTGAACTTGGATTTGAGTCTTTTGCATTGCATAGCCCCCAAGACATAGGGCCCTTCATGCTCAGTAAAAGCAGGCTTGAGAACCTGGTTCCACCTCTCCTTCCAGGGTATGTTTGATGAGGCTTTTCTCTTTGCCTTGGCACCCAGCCTTTCCATAGAGTGTCTGTGCAGTAAATATAGACAGAATTAATCCTAGCCAGTTTGGCTCAGTGGTTAGAGCATCAGCCTGTAGACTGAAGGGTCTCGGGTTCGATTCCAGCCAAGGGCACATACCTTGGTTACAGGCTCCATCCCCGGCCCTGGGTGGGGTGTGTGTAGGAGGCAACCCATCGATGTGTCTCTCTCATATCACTGTTTCTCTCTCTCTCTCTCCTTCTCTCTCCCTTCCACTCTCTCTGAAAATCAATGGAAAAACTATCCTCGGGTGAGGATTAAATACATATACAGGATTAAATAAAATGCTTGTCCTTTAAAATCCTAAGACTGTCTTTGCCATGTGTGGGGTCAGCCCTGTTTTGTGGTTGCAGCATGTCTTGTGAAGATTAAATTCTCACTCATTCATCCATTCAGCATCTGCCTTGTGCACTTCACTGTGCTAGACAATGCATGGCAGATGCTCTCAGCTTAATTTCAGTTTGCCAGATGTTTTCTTTCCTTGTAGACTTTCTTCCTATCTCTCCCACGTGGTGGTTCTCAGAGCTTTCTGTCCCAGCCTGGTTCAGCCATGTCTTCTTGCCTCTTGGCCCAGCCTCAGGAAGTGTAACTAAAGTCCTGTGCATGATGCTATGAAAAGCCCAGAATAACAGGCTCAGGTTTCGGTTTGGAATTCATCTTAGTTTTTGGTCTCCTGGTATGTAAAGAAAGGAATAAAGTAAAATTCACCTTTCCCTGAACATCAGAACTGAAACTTGTTTGAGAACATTCAGGAATATTTGAGCTGTATTGTCACTAAAAATCTTTTTATTTTCTTTCCCAAGCAGTGTTTAATAAAAATCTTTATTCCTTTCTTGGTCCTGTCTTAGACAGTGGAGTACAGACACAAACTCGCTCTTCTTCCTTGGAGAAGGGCCGGGGGAGGGGACAAAACATGACTAACAAGTGCATAGAGTTTTCAGGTTTGCAAACCGTTTCATCATATATCATCTCCTTGACCCTAAAAATCAACTTTGTGAGATACATGACTATTACCCTCTTTCAATGGAAGAAACAGACTCAGGTGTTTGTTGAGGTGCTAGTGTCTGATGACAGGCTTCGTGGTCTTTTCACACTACTTATTGCTCTTCAGAACGGGGCTCAGTCCCCTCCTAATAGACCCTCCAAAGTGAGCAGAGCCCTGCTGGGAGCAGGACCCTGCCAGCTCACCTGCTCTCATCAGGTCACTTATGTGATGGGAAAACAGGTCTCTGCCTCCCCAGAGGAGAGAAGCCGAACCAGGAGCAGCAGTGGCTTTTTGACTGCTGCCCCTCAGGCACTCCAGAATAATGAAGTGGGGTGAGAGTGGGTGTAGGTGAAGACATAAGAGAGAAGGATAGAGGCTGGGCAGTGATGTGAGAACAGCCTAATTGGGAGAGCATCCAGTGCCAAGGGGCTGCACTTGCCAGGCCACATGTGTGGGTGACCAGATGGCAAAGCTGTGCACGATCGTGGGCTTCTCAGCGGCATCAGGCATAATGGGGCCCCAACACTTGGCATAGAGCCATTCTAAGTGCTCTGCTCTTTCCCCATTTTACAGATGAAGACACCAAGGCATGGAGAGGTTAAGGGACTTGTCCAAGATCTTCAGATAGTAAGAGAAAGTTTGTTTCCAAAGTCCACACACCTCATCCTATCTCTGCTCTGTTACATTTTCATGGAATTTTTTTTTTTTTTTTTTAATATATCTTTATTGATTTCAGAGAGAGGAAAGGAGAGGGAGAGAGATAGAAACATCAATGATGAGAGAGCCATTGGCCGAGCCCACAACCCGGGCATGTGCCCTGACCGGGAATCGAACCCCGATCGCCTGGATCCTAGGTCGACGCTCAACCGCTGAGGCACGCCCAGCCGGGCTTCATGGAATTTCTGATACCCCTGCAAGCCTCATTCAGTAAGGGCTCCATATACCCAGTCATTGTAGATTAGGAACCCTAAGACTCTTACTTCCTTTGGGAAATTGAAACCCATGCCCAGTACTTCCCAGAGCTCCCAACTTTTAGGACAGACTTAGGCTCAAAAATAAGAGATTCTTCCTACTCCCATAGACTGCTGTCTGAAGAGATGGTTTGCATGATCACTGAATAGTAACACTTTTTTGTATGGTTTATAAAGCATGTCCACAGACATTTTGCTGTTTGATTCTGATTTGATACCAGCCACCTATCATCCCACCCTGTAACAAGGTAGGAAAAGGTTGTTTTGGCTTTTGGATATGACACTCAGACTATTACATAGGCCCAGAATGAAGTAAGTGTGTATTCCTGGGTCCCAGCTTTGAGAAAGGTCTGTGTGGTCTGGGGTAAACAGGCCTGGTACTAAATCCTGATTGAATTCTGGCACCTTCAAAAGCAAGAGTCACCTAACATTAAGACATTGAGACTTGGACTGTGGACAGAAGCAGCTAAGAAACTAGTATGTACTCAGTCATTATCACAGCAACCTGCTGTTAGCCTCATTTCACAGGTGGGAAACCGAGGCTCAGGATGCTTTAAGTACATCGACCATAGTAGAGGGGATTTCTTCACTGTCTGTCTTGTGGTTATTTCATGGAAGAGGAAAAAAGAGCAGAGTTAGTTAGAGTGAGGATTTTCCTCAGGATGTCGTTAGCAAAGAGAAGTAAAAGCCACACTAGGTTTTGAAACAGAGTCTGTTTTCATTAAAACACAGTGAATTAGAGAATCTTCGAATGTTTGATTGTGAGCATCATCAAATGCTTCCTCCCTGAATGAGACAAATCAGTTAAGCAATAATAATGAGTTAACCCCTCACATAGACCCTTGCTTACTCTTTTTTTTTTTTTTTAATATACCTTTATTTCAGAAAGGAAGGAAGAGAGGGGGAGAGATAGAAACATCAGTGATGAGAGAGCTGTCATTGATTGCCTCCTGCATGTCCCCTGCTGGGGATCGAGCCGCAGCGCGGGCTTGCGCCCTGACCAGAATCAAACCTCGATCTCCTGGATCCTAGGTCCATGTTCAACTGCTGAGTCACGTCTGGCTGGACCACCCTTGCTTACTTTGGGAAGGGTTCAGGACGAAATAAGTGAGTGAGAAAAGTGTCTACCACTGATGGTGAGAGTTTGGGGTTGAGGGAGCACTCGGGCCTCACCACTGCTGATGGACAGAGGTAATTTAGGATGTGAGGACTGAGGAGGAACACTGAGGGTTTGAGTCCATGTTAGGGCAGGGCTGCTGTCAGATACACTGCTTATTTGTGGGTCTTCTTTACGACTCCAGTTGGTTTTGGTGACCTTCCCACCCAGTCTCATGAAATAAGCTAGGAATTTGGGCCTCTGGCAGCTGCCATGCTGTAGTCTGGGAGCATCTGTTGTGCAGGGAGTAGGGATAGGGTGGAGGAGGAATGTTTGGTCCAAGATGATTCTACCTGGGTTCTGGGGGTAAGTGGAAGGCTGAATGGAGTCCCTTCTCTGTTTTTCCTTTTTGTTTACTACCATGAAAACAAAAAAAATTCTTCCCTTGGTGTTGAACTCTGTAGGAGTAAGAAAGTAGGTTTGGGTGCACTGTTCCTTAGTTTCTCAAGCAGTAGGGAAGCTAGTGTGTAGCAATGGCTGGGCCAGGCTGTGATCCCAGTCTTCTGACTCTCATGTGCTACAGAAGGACAATTGATAGACTTCTGTTTACTTTGAAAATTAAGAAGTTATTTGTAATGGGTGAAGAGGGTCAAAAGGTATTTTGTGAATTATGTATGCATGTTATACAAGAAATTTAGAGGGAAAGAGATACTGTTGATATTCCAAATGAGTATGTACTTTCTCAGTTCACTTCATTTTTAAAAACGTTAATTCCCAGTGCTTACCAAGGTTATGATAGTTGTATCAAGGAAGAAGCACTGATAATGCACCTTATTCAATGTACAGGATCTCTCATTTTCTGTGGCTTGGCCACTTCTCTATACAATATGCAAAGTGCAAAGCTGGCCCCTCTCAAAATTGGTGTTAGATTTTAGAACTGACAAGATATATTTTCAAGGAAAGTATAATCCTAAATAGCCCTTCTCTTGTCACTACTCTTTAATTTCACTTAGATGGAAAAAATACATTTAATTGTTTCAAAGATTATTATTTTTTTTTTAGTAAATATATAGTAAATGGAGAAGATAAAAAAAGGCTATTTTTTCTCAGCTTGTGGTTTCTAATTACATCAGTTACAGCTTAGCCTTCCTCTTAACTAGAGTGCAGGCATGAACTGGAAAAGAATGAGCTAATCCATGATAGATCAGGTTGAATAAAGATCTCCATTCACATCTTTAGCTTTTATCCCTTGTTCTGAGTGCCAAGAATTAATGCTGTTTGAAAGTGCAAACTGAACCTGCCAAGCTTTGGACAGCTAAGATAACCCTAATTATTTTGAATGTTAGTGAGAAGGGCCACAGTCCACTCTGGAAAAGAGTCCTGTTGTAAAACGTTAAATATCTGCTAAGTGGTATTGATTGGACATGATTTTATTTCCAAACACTATGGTTATCATGAAGCGAAAGAATTCGTTGTTTAAGAAATACTTATCAGCTTTTCATCAGACTCTTAGGCCTGTAAACTCTAGGAAACCAAAGAGGCCAACACTTTTATTTTTTTTTGCTGTCAGCACCTAGGTGAAGAGTTGCTAGCAATTGAAAAATGCCACTTGCATTTTTATTTTTAAATGGTTTCTTAGTGAGAGTTTAATAGTATATAGAGGAAGAAAATTTTTTCCTCAAGCATGAATATCCTGTTTTCTCACATCACTGGAAGAGAATTATTCGTTCCAGTCCATTGACTTCCAACAGATCATTCAAGTTAAAAGTCAGGGGTCTTTGCAATGTCAAAAGATTTAGCAGTTAGAGTGGTTTTTGTTTTGTTTTTCAGAGAGGTGGGGTTTTTTGGCAGTACATAATATTTTCCAAAAAGAATACTGATGGTTTAGATGGTATCACTGAAATCATCTTAAGGTTTTTTTTCCCCCAGCATTCTTGGTAAGAGTGATTATGTGTAAGTTTTTTTGTTTGTTTTTAAATAATAATAAAGACCCTTAGCTTCTGTAGACAAATAGGCTACTTGAGAGAAAACAGATACTGGGGCTTGCTGGTTCAAACAAGGGTCAGCCTCTGAGGTTTACCTGCCTTCCATTGTAACATAAAAAAGATCAGATAGGCAGGTTTTCCTTTTTTTCCTTTTTCCTTTTCAGTCTCTTCTTTGGTCTCCTGAAGTCATTTCTTCCATTTCTGTAAACACTGGGAGCCTGTTGATGATTACAGGGTAGCATAATCCTGAATTGTTGATTGCTTGTGAATGCTTCCTGCCCCCCACCCCCCAGGGCAGCTACCCCCATCCCCACCCCCTCCCCTGCACCCGAGCAAAGCACAACATCTTTACTGATGCAAATAGTGGTGTGTCGAGCATCTCTGGGCCAATTATTCTTTCTTTCTTTGGGCTTATTCCCCAAAGTGGAATTATCAGGTCAGAGGCTATGAACAGTTTTATGGTTCTTATTACGTGCCACTAGATTGCTTGTCCAGAAAGATTGAACAATTCCTACTGCTACCAACAGCAGACCTAAGAGAAACCTTTTGAGTTGAAATTAGCCGTGTGCAGGGCTCATTAGAATCCACTTATTTCAAAAAGGAAAAAATTGACTTTGAATTTGTAATTGGTATAAAATGATTTACAATGATCACTTATTTCTTTTCCCCCAACAAAGTTTAATGAAACTGCATTAAAATGGAAAGGATGGACATTAGTTACTAAGATAAACACGAAATCTTTAATTCACTTGGATTTACTTTTATGAGGTGCTACACAAAATGAGTTAAACAGATACTGTCCATAATTTCAACAGCCCATTATTCAAAGACAGTGCTATGCTAAGCCTTGAACAGAAGTGAAATAACCTGGATTTAAATTTTGAGTGGAGAAATGCTTTTAAAAATATAAGTATGTTTCAAAGCAGATTGAGTTCATTTATTTGCATCTTCTCTGAAGTGCAGTCATGCATTAAGTATGCTTAGAGCCTCCCTAGTCTATGCAGGTGACATACTCTGCATGTTTTTGTAGCCCCAGTCATAGGAATACTTTCCAAGAAATTCCCACAAGGCAAGTGAGAGCAAAAGGGGTCTAGCCCCAAATTCCTTTCTTTTGCAGAATTCCTACCTCTCCCTTTTGTAGTCCCAAATCCCATAAATGGGGAGTGGGAGGTGTGTGACTGAGGTGAGGGGCATCTCCTAGGTCAGCTGCTAACTGAAGGCAAAGGCAGGCCCAGAACGTCTGGAGAGCACTTACCTATTCCTTTATAGCCTCTGCGTTAGTCTGACAAGAGTCA